>NC_140490.1:67645139-68845139 GCF_964271855.1 Acomys minous
CCCTGTGGGCTGAAAGACATGAATATCATAAAAACTAAGTTCAACTATTCTTACCAGAGATCATTTTTTAAAAAAATATTTCTTTTAAATTATGTGTCTGTATATATGTATGTGTATATGCACATGAGTGCAGTTACCCATGGAAGCCAGAAGAGGGCATAGGATCTCTTGGAGCAGTAGTTACACACAGTGGTGAGCCTCTCAACATGGATGCTTGTAGTGAACTTGGGTCCTCTGCAAGAGCATGAAGCACTTTTACCTGCTGAACCATCTAGCCTTGTAGAGATTTTTTTTTTTTAAGGAAACCATTGGAGTTTTTAGTTACAAACTATAGAGAAAACTAGAAATAAAAAGTAAGCTTGCACTCACTTGAAGTTGTCTTTAGGCATAACTGTTTGCTTGTTTGTTTGTTTGTTTGTGACAGGATCTTTCTGTGTAGCCCTGGCAGGCATGGAATTTTGTAGACCAAGCTGGTCTTGAACTCCCAGAGATCCACCTGCCTCCTCCCAAGTACAAGGAATAAAGGCATGTTTCACCATGCCTGGCTTAGGCATATTGTTTTTAAAATGATTATATTATTAGAATATAAATCAAATTTTTATGAGTCTCCTAACCCTGTAGACCTTAGTTCCCTCCTCTGTGAAATGAAAGCAAAATGCCACCTTACAGGTTGGCTGACAGAATTGCAGAAAATAAATACTGAACGAGGACACAGTGACAGTCACTGGGGAGAAACTTGGGAAACAAGAGACTGTCATGGTATTTGCCTCAAAACTAGATAGATAAACCCTGACATAAAACATAAGAAAGATCCAAAGCATGGCTGGCCAATGGTCCCCAGGGTATTTCATCTCTTGGGAAGGACAAAGTTATCTCAGAAAGCTGCCTCCTCCACCCCACCCCACCCCCCACACACAGACAACAGAGATCCAACCTGAATCTTAGCATCAGTGGGAAGGTTGACATTCCTGGGAACACACACTCAGTGGCAACACCTAATTTCTACTGTGAATCACACTCTTTTTTTTTTTTAAGACTAATGTTTATGTGTATGGGGGTTCTGCCCACATATATGTTTTTCTACCACATGCATTCAGTCCTTTCAGAGGCCAGAAGAGGGAATTGGATCCCTGGAGTCACTGATAGTAAATAGCTGCCGTACGGGTACACTCGGAATCAAATCCCAGTCCGCTGGAAGAGCAATCAGTTCTCTTAACTGTTGAGGCATCTCTCCAGCCTGAACACCATTCATTTTTTAAATCCATGTATCAATTTTAAAAAATAGCCACTCCTCTAACTCTATGCCGTCATACCCTAACAGTCAAGTCATAAGCGTACAAAGCATACAGAGTCAGGACTCCAGGGCTTCCCCCAACGCAAACCGTTGACCAAGGACAGCTCTAACAACAAGTTAACATAAGTATCAATCTTCCACTGAGGCCTCACACAAGAAATGAGAAAACAAACCAGCCATGTTGTCTAGGTTGTTAGTAAATACAAGGTGGAATTTCTGTTGCCTTTTATATGAAAATTTTAGAATTTGTGCTGGTTCTATTTTATGTATGTCTGTAGACATAGATTTTAAAAAAGGAGGGGTTTCACTCTATAACCCAAGCTGGCACAGAACTCACAATTATGCTCTGGGACTGCTGGGACTATGGGTATAAGCTCCCACACCCTGATTAGATATTTTCAAATACCCATTAGGACTTATCTATCCATTACTTTACCGACCCAGAAACTTTAAGAATTTTGTTTTACTCCAAGGATCTTTAAAAAAGAAAAATTATTTTCATTTACACGTATTCCCCTTCAGCGACTGTCAGTTTAGCCTAGAGTTAGAAGAGCCTTCAGAAGTCATTAGATTGCCCTCCCCCACTTGGTGGGACACACAGGGACTGTGGGCTGCTCAGAACCATACGGCTAGTTTACGGAGAGTGTCTAACAGCAGACTCACTGTGAAGACATGTCATTCCAGGGCAGACCACCCACAAATAAGCCTCAGACAGTAGGATCCATTTCCTCATCTGCAGATTGGAAGGCCTGGGCCGGGGCCGTTTGCATCTCTTTACACTGCTAACTGTGATCCTAAGGTCCTGCCTGCCATGGCTCAAAATTTACATCTACTTTACATTGGTAAGTTTTCCTGTTATGTCTGTAACCTTGTCACTCTTTGTAACAGGCATAACTATGACGCAGTATCATCTTTATTGAAATAAAAGAGAGCCCAGAACATCAAATATACCTAAAATCGTTGTAGAATGTGCTCCTATTTTGATTGTATTATGAATTGCTTTACATTCTCCACATGTTAAAAAAAATGTCATAGTTACATTGCATAAGAACCAAATCCTTTTGTTAGGAGAAACTTGCCACACAAGCTTACGACGGTAGCTATGCAAAGCAAAGTGCATCTTCAATTAACTGGCTCATATAGCTGCTGTAATGGAGTGTCATTAGCTATCAGCATGTCACATCACATACCTTAAATTTATACAACTTATTTTTGCCAACTATACCTTAACTAAGCCTGAAATAGTAAGTTTTTAAAACCCTCATGTTTTCACCTTTCTGAATCCACTATCTATGGCCTAGCTTGAATTCTATTGCTGAAATAAACACTAGGACCAAAAGCAACTTGGGGAGGTAAGATTTTACTGGCTTGCACACCCCTATCACTGCCTCCATTGTTGAAAAATCAGGGCAGGAACTCAAAGTAGGAACCTGGAGGCAGGAACTGAAGCAAAGATCATGGAGGAACAGTGCTTACTGGCTTGCTCACCCATGGCTGGCTCAGCCTGCTTCTTTATACACCCAGACTTCTCCTGCCCGCAGTGAACTGAGCCTCCTCCATCAGTCATGAATCAAGAAAATGTCCTGCAGACTTGCCTACAGGCTAATCTGATGGAGGCCCTTCCTCAGCTGAGATTCCCTCTTGCAGATCTGTCGAGATAGCTCTGCCTGTGCCCCTGAGGTCAGGCACACTGGGGTGTGTCGCCTTCTCCTGCTGAACTCCCATAATGCTAAGCTGGACTCCTGTAATAGTAACAAGCAGGCAGCCTGGCCAGTTGCACTTGACCTGTGGGAAATAATTTAGGTCAGTGATGAAAATTAGGGTGACCTTAAAGCTCAGATGATGTGTCATACCCATTCGCAGCCACTCAGGAGCCATTCCCATGGCCACACATGGCCCTTTACATCTACTTGGAAATGCCTGTCCACTTAGTTGCTTTGTATAAAAGCAACTAAAATGATCCCACACTCCTACCTTAAGCATCCACCTTCCTTCTCTCCTCGTTCTGTGACTTTCTTCAGTTCGTCACTATCCCCTGCCAGGAACATCCAGTGGCCTTACACAATGGGCCTCAGCTTTCTCACCTACCTATCTTTCCACCAAGCCTGCCTGACATTCCCTAGCCCCAAACTTTCCCAACCTTGCCTCTCTCCACTGTCAGGCCACTTCCCACAGCAGGGAGAAGTGTGTCAATATGTGGGATCGATTTCCAATTTCTGTCTTAAGCGTACTGATAGATTCTTGTCCAATTAATAACACACAAATAGGGGTGGCGAGATGGCTCCGTGCCTAAAGGTACATACTGCTCTTGGCAGGGACATAATTTGTCCATCAGCACGCATGTTGGGTGGCTCATAGCTGCCTGTAACTCTCCAGCTTCAAGTGGAGCTGATGCCTCTGACCTCCAAGGGCACCTACACTTACGTGCGTGCACCTACACACACAAAATTAAAATAATCATCCTTAAAAATGAGTGCACAAAGGAGCACAAATAATAGACCATCATAGTCTCGGCACTGAAGAGAGGGAGGGAGATGCTCTCAACTTTGAGGCCAGCCAGTTCCACACAGTGAGCCCCATGTCAGCCAGAGGTACATCAGGAGATCCTATCTCTAAGACAGACAGACAGACAGGCAGGCAGACAGACAGACAGGCAGACAGGCAGACAGACAGATAAATAAGGCCCAGTACTTACCTATTTCTACATGTGTTGAGAGGCCACAAGAAGAACTTCTAGAGCAAAAAAAAGACAGCAGGAGCAGCAGGCCAGACCAAAGCCCGAAAGCAGACATGTTGTCATTCCTCCCTGGCAGCTCTGTTCATGTGGGGACAATCCAAGCTGTAGCCAAAGTTTGACTCCAAAATCCAAGCCCAGACTCTGTGTGTTCCCTCTACACAGGTCACTGACACGGGAAACCAAGCCTCGTTTCAAAATTATTCTGTTTTCCAATGAAGTCAACTGACCATCCACTGTTTAGCTTGTCCACAAGAGCAAACAAACTGTCCATCTGGGAGGGGAGAGAAAGCAGTCAGCTGGGTTCTCTAACAGCCTGTTGCTGGAGGCGCTTTATCTTCCCACCCACCCAGATTTTCCCCCAACAGCCAATTGCCTCAGCAAATCAAGGTTGCCTTCCACTTGCTTTTTAAACAAGACACTCACCTGTGCAAGTTGACAGGCAGCATCTCGGCATCCTCTGCTCACACTTATCAGAGAGTTTCCTCATCCTCCCAAGCCCCAAGTGCATGTTGGGAAAGCTTTTATGGTGATCACCTAGAACCGGCTTCTCTTTTTGTATTTGGCAACAGATACTGACACATGTATGTATGTTTTGCAACCCCAGCCACTCCTGGCCTTCTACTCCGGCTCTTCCAACAGGACTTACCTGAGATGTGTTTCAAGGACGGATTCTTGTAGCTCAAAGACACCCACTGCACCTGGGAGATGGAAGCAGGAAACAGATTAGGGCGAAGAGACAAGTTTGAAAACTCAGAACATACTCATCATGAAGTAGCCAATCAGCAACAGGCAGCCCAAGGCAAACAATCCAGGTCATTGGTGGACACAAATGGTGGCGACCTTAACGTTCAAATGATGCATTGTAAGTGCTCAAAGCAGCAGGGTGCTCCCAAAAGACTGGGAGGAAACCAAATTAGTATTCATTCTGAGGCTAAGCAAGGGCAAGAGACAAGGAACAAAAGGCAGGAGAATTTGAGAAGGCTGTCTGCTGGAGTGTGTTTTGTAACCTTACCTCAGCCCCATTCAAACTTAAGAAATAAATTCTGCAGGGGCACTGACCTAGAGACCCTGGGCCTGAGTACTTCTAATGGCCTATAGGCCACAGTCTAGAAGTTTGTTTGTTTGTTTGTTTGTTTTAATTTGGCTGGCAGGGTGTTTATAAACTTACACCACTTTGCTTGCTTTTGTTTTTTTGTCAATGGGACAAAATTCAGCATAGCCTGAATTAATTATCTAGCCAAGGATGACCTTAAATTCCAGACTCACCAGCTTGTATCTCCCAGTGTCGGGATTGTAGTTGTGAGCCGGCATACCTGGTCAAACTAGCTTTTTTTTAAGTGAAGAAATTCACATATAAATCTAGAATTTTAGCTGTCTATACAAAACAACATAAAATCCTCAAAGGCTGACTCCCTTGACCCAACCTCCCTTTGTGGCACGACAATCAACTGAAATGGGAAACCAGGTGTCCCTTCAATGATCATGCTGTCCTCTGTGTCCTCTCGTCCTAGCCATCCACACAGTCTGTGGTGGGCCCCACAGTTCCACTCTGCCTGCCGGCCTCTCACTCTGAGACTCCTCAAGCCTGCAGGTGAGGTGGCAGTGGTGATAAATTAGGACTTCAGTAAACCTAAGAGCACCGAAGAGTAGCCAGTCAGAAACAGGAAATAAAGTCCCACTACGGTCCCTCTCCAGGCTGAGGCCAGATGACTGACGGGAGTTTGAGGCTAGCCTGGACTACCCTGAAACTTTTTCTTGAAAACAACAATGGGGCTGGCAAACTGGCTCCGTGGGTAAAGGTACTTGGTACCAAGCCTGCTGACCTGAGTTTGATCCCAGGACCCACATAGCGGAAGGAGAGAATCCATTCCCCATCCACATACACAAGTAAATCAATGTAATAAAAAGCTTACAACAACAACAACAACAACAACAACAAAAGATAGCAGCTAAAGGACTGCCAAGGATCACCATGTGAAAACCCTGCTTAAAAGGACTAGCTGAGCAGATATTTTAAAACAAACAAACAAACAAAACAAGCCATGAAGCTACCAAAGAAGGAAGCAGGTTCCATTACTAATCCTAATCCTAAATGTCTGATGTATTTTATACATTCAAAGTTTAGAATGACTATATTTATTAATGTGATTAAAGAAAAATAAAAGGAAGGAAGGAATTCCTCACTCAGGACAATGTGATGGTTAGGTGATAACTTTGCTTTCTTGAGTTTTTGTGAAGTCCTTGTTATTTTGTAAGCATGGCAACATGTTTACATGTCTCTTTTAAAGCTATGACATTGACAGAAGGCTAAGCTATAGTTCTGGGGAGATAGCATAGTCATTAAAGCACCAGCAGGAGGACGGAGTTCCCATCCCTGCCATTTTGTAGAAGCCAGCACAGCAATGCGCATCTGTAAGCCCTGTGCTGGGGAGGCATAGGCAAGCAGATCCCTGAGCTCTGTGGCCGCACAGCCTTGCCAAATCAGTGAGCTCCGTGTTCGGTGAGAGGCCATCTCCAAAATAAGACAGTGGAAAGGTACTGAAAAGGACACCTGATATTGACCTCTGGCCTCTACACACATGCATGCACACATGTTTATGGAACCATTTTTCATTCTACTGATATTGCCTTTGCTAACACAGCTCTCTGTTATAAAGAGACAATGTGATTTCATCATTTGAAGCTTTTCTGAAATGCAATCACACAAATTGAAAAGCAAGTGTGCAGATACCCTCCGAGGGGGTGGGCACGTGCACTTTATTTGCATACCAATTCTGCCACCTTGTGTGTCTCTGTGATTCAGAGGTAAGAATGGTTTCCACCTTATGGGTCATTGTGAATATCAGATGAGTAAATACATAATGCATTTTCAATGGAGGCTGGAATACAGTATGTGCAATACATGTTCACAACTATCACCCAGAAGAAAACTTCCAGACCCAAAAGACTCATCATGATTCCACTATTTTCCTTGTCGATTTTTGTTTTGCTTAGTTTTTGTGGTACAGGGGATAAAATCTAGGGCTTCTTTCCTTCTAGGCAAGTGTTCTAACCTAAACCCATTTATTGATTCATTTTCAATCAAGAAAAAAAAAAGACTTTGCATTCAGGTAGTCAGTAGAAGATTATTTCTAGCTGGGTATGGTGGCACACACTTGTGATCCCAGCACTCAGGGAGGCAGAGGCAGGTAGATCTCTGTGAGTTTGAGGACAGCCTGGTCTACAAAGGCAGTCCAGGACAGCTAGGGCTACACAGAAAAAGACTGTCTTGTATGGGGGAGGGGACAGATTGTTTCTAAAAGTTTAGATATGGATATAAAGCAAAATTGGAGGAAGCTATTGAAATGAAAGCAAGTCCCCATGTGCAGATAAATGAGATACACTATTTTTTATAAAGCCACATGTAGTTTTAGATTGTCCTCATACCCCCATCCCCCTGTAGCTGAGCTATACCCTGATTTCTTAATTTTTAAGTGTGCACGTGAGCATTTGCATGTGTGTATACATGTGGGTATGTGTGTGAATGCAGGCACACCCGTAGAAGCATCCCCACACACATACAAACACCGTGTTGAGGCAGTCTTTCTTGCTTCTGCTTCTCTGAGTCCTCCAGGCTAACTGGTGCTTCCGTGTCATTCACCTGTCCTCACCTCCCATCTTGCCATAGGATCAATGGGATGGCAGGTATGTGCCACAATCCCCACCTTCTTACACAGGTTCTGGAGTCTGGACTCAGATCATTAGGCCTGTGTTGTAAGCACTTTTTCCCACTGGGCCATCTCCCCAGCCCTTTCCCCGAATTCTCGATCTCTCTGCCTCTGCCTCTCCATGCTGGGAACGCAGGCATGAGCCGCCAAACCCAGCTTTAGATATAACTTTAGTGTCCAGACTAAAGCAATTGATTTCTCCGGTAATCTAATATGTTGCTGTCATTACAGGGCCATGACAATAGCTGGGGAAGAGGGTGGACAAAGCCCGGGACTGAGGCTTTAGTGATAACAGCTTGTTGTGTAAAGGCACTTACTGCCAAGCCTGATGGCCTAAGTCTCCAGGCCCCGCATGAACCAAGTCTGGCCACCCTCCCCTCCTCCACACAAATAAATAAGTTTTAAAAAGCCAGGACCTGGAAACTAATGGTGCCCAAGACCATAAGGAGAAAAGGGAAGGCCTCAGCCCCCCAAAGCACTTCTCCCATGGGTCCTAGTGAGCATGCCCGTCCAGGATCTGGGTGACCTCTGGAAAATAAGACAGGAGACTGGACAGAATTGTTTCTGCTCTAAATGGAGCCTTGCTATGGGGGGAAAAAATCAGTGTGGGAAGCAGGGAGTGTCGCGTAATGAACTCCTCGGACTGTGAGGAGAGTTGCCCTAGTGAGCTCCTTCTGCCAGCAAGGGAGTTAATAAATCAAGGGTTTGCTCCTGCATTGATGTGGAGATTAATCTATCGGGATTCTGCCTAAATTGGGTGTTTGCATGTGTTTGTTTCCTTCTCACTTTAACAGAAATAAACAATGAAAGTGCTATGGATCCTAGGTGTTACTCCTCCAGTGCCTGGTGGGCAAGTCAGCTGAGAAGGAGAGCAGGCAAGCCTTTAAATGGTTTCTCAACCCAGGGGTGGTGACACGTGTCTATGATCCCAGCACATGGGAAACTGACGCAGAGGATTTGCTGCATTCAAGTTCAGCCTAGGCTGCATAATGCCTTTGAGGTCAGCTTTGGTTACAGAATGAGACCTGGTTTTTCTGGGGTTTTGGTTTGGTTCGGTTTGGTTGTTTTGGGGTTTTTGTTTTGTTTTTGTTTTTGAGACAAGGTTCCTCTGTGTAGCTTTGGCTGTCATGGAACTCGCTCTGTAGACCATGCTGGCCTCGAACTCACAGAGATCTGCCTGCCTCTGCCTCTGCCTCCCAAATGCTGGGATTAAAGGCATGTGCCACCAGTTAAGGGAGGGAGGGAGAGAGAGAAGGGGGAGAGGGAGAGAGGGAGGGAGAGAATGAAATAGAAGGAATTCTGCATTGGAACCTGACACAGCTGATTTCAAATTGGGGCCTATAATGATTAAGACCTGACTGATCTAAAGAAATGCCCAGAGAAAGTAGAATGAGCTGTCAGCAGAGCGCCCCCTACAGGCAGCAGGTATCTAGGCCAGCTTGGGACAGCCACTGGAATCCTCCTTATCCTGAGCCCTGCTCTCCACAATTCCCTCAATAAAAAACAAAGGACAAAGGGCAAAAGTAGTGAACCCGCTTACAATCTATAAAAGTCCTTTCCTTCTTGTACTCGGGGCTCACACCTGATCCACTGCGTCAGTGATAGTGTGGGCCCAACTTAAGCTGAAATTTAAAAAACAGTGTGTGTTTGCATCTGCATTGGCTCCTAGTGTTTACTGGGGATTCATTAAAACCTGGCATAACATTATGACTTCTGCCAGATGTGACTGGCACAAGGCTGGGAGGCTATGACTCAGCAGAAGACAAAGCCAATAGTTAAAAGCATTTTGTAAATACAGTACGCTAACTGGGGCATGTAGGACTTGCCTGTAATTCCAGATCTCTAGGAAGAAAGACTAGGAGATGTGGGTCATCCTAGGCTACACAGTAATATGTTCTCGAAATAACAATAGTCATTATTTTTAAGTGAAGAATCTGCATGCTCTAGAAAGACCAGCAAGACACTCTCACACAGTCTAGAGTAACTGAAAAATGAGGAAATGTTAGGACTTGGGATCTTAAAATAATGCACAGGGTTGAATTGCATTTGACACCAGAAATACGGAGACAGACCTGCTATTGGTTTTACGCAAATTAAAATTTAGGGTCCCTTGCTGCTGCAGAGTTTGGGGCCCAGGTATCACAAGAGAATGAAGATGCTGTTTATGGTGATTGTGCTATATTCAATCCTCACACCTCTGTTGACTTTAAAAAAAAAAAAAAAAGGTCTCACTATGCAGTCCTGGTTGGCCGTGAATTCTCAGAGAGCCTCCTACATCTGCCTCACAATGGCTAGGGTTAAAGGCATGGGCCACCACACTCGCCTTATTGATGATACTTGGATCGTTTCTGATTACTGCCTAGCAAACTCCAGCCTTGCTAGACCTACAGCAGCTAAGGTCATGAAGCAAAGGCTCTGAGATGTCTTGGGATCATCCTGCTCAGGACCAACAGAGGAGATACACAGGCAAGTATGCAAGAGCCTCACTTCAACCCTGGTTGAATGGTTGCCCCAAATCCCAACACTCAGGAGCGCTGTGCTCCGAATTCATAAAGGGATATGCAGAAAAGCATGCAAGGGACGGAT
Organism: Acomys minous; assembly: GCF_964271855.1. NCBI lineage: Eukaryota > Metazoa > Chordata > Mammalia > Rodentia > Muridae > Acomys > Acomys minous. The sequence continues at coordinate 67,655,464 of NC_140490.1, forward strand.
TACTGAGCCACACTTCGCCCCTCATTGAACAGTGGTCCCAAATCCCAGTACTCAGGAGCTGCAGTTTATGGACCCGCAATTTGGGCCTCGGTGTCATCTCTAGACAAAGCGCAGTTTGCCAAGGCCGGGGTACAGGGGAACAGAAGGCTTTCTTGTCATAATTAAGGCCTAAGAAGTGACAGGTGAGCATCCGACAGTGGGAAAGATGCCTTAATGTTCTGGGAGTCTTTCACTTCGCAGGCCCTAAAGAGGAGCACCTGGGGAGCATAGGCCGGTTCAGGACCTCGGTGCAGCTCCAGGAGCGCAGGGAGAGGGCGCTCTCGGCATCTCCGCCACCCTCCCGCCGCGGTCTCTGTCGCCCCGCGCGTCCCCGCCGCCGCGCTCCCGCTTCCCCGCGACCCCTGAGCTCTTGCGTGCCCGCTTGCCTGTCGCTTGCCGCTGTCGCCGCCACTGCCGGGCCATGGCGACCTGCTTTTTGCGGCGGAGCTTCTGGGCCGCACGTCCGGCGTTGCCAACTCCGGGCCGCCGTCTCTGCCTCTGTCCCGCAGGAGCCCAGCGGCGCAGCTACGCCAGCGGCCCCGCTGGCCTCCCCGCCGACCTACTCCGTGGGGACAGCTTTGTGGGCGGTCGCTGGCTCCCAGCCCCCGCCACCTTCCCGGTGCACGACCCCGCCAGTGGCGCCACTCTGGGCACCGTCGCCGACTGCGGGGTGCCAGAGGCCCGCGCCGCCGTGCGCACCGCCTACGATGCCTTCTGCAGCTGGAAAGGGGTCTCGGTCAAGGTGAGAGCGCAGCGCGTCAGGTGCAGGTTCTCGGCCTAGCGAGAGGCAGAGATCCCCAAAGTGAAACTAACCCCGTGACACTTCCGTCCCAGTGCCTGGGGATACACATTACCGAAAGCCGGGGGAACGACAAAAAGAGACGAATAAATTTGGAGCATGGGTCGGTGCCCAGCTCGCTGTCAGAGCCCCCTGCTTTCAAACCTCAAGTAAGAGAGACTGACGGGTGCATAATTAAGAACCTGAGCAGCTGAGTATTATTGTGAGCCAGCCTGCCTGAGTGGAAGCTGCATGTAGGGGCTATGTATCTGTATGTGGGGGTCGTGTCAAGGACACCGAGAAAGGATGTGTGAGTTTTGTTTAGGGGACTGAAAAGTTCAGACACATTCTCTGATTTTAGATCGGAGTGGGTAAGGGCTACAGCTTACTAACAGAGATGGCTGGACAGTCGGGGTTAGATGGTACTGACAGAAAGCTATTTTAGAAAAAGTCTTCCTCCTTTACTTATGATATTACCCCTGCAGTCAGCCCCGTGAAATCATTGCTTCCTTACCCTTCACAGCCTCTCTGAAGTTGCCTAGTGATAGGGGTACAAGCACACCGAAGTCTTACCATCCACCCACCCAGCCTGTAGTTTCCCAGTGTGTCACAGGCTTCTAGAGGTGCTTGCAATGGAGAGTCAAGAGAAAAGGTGCCGGGAGGCTGGAGAGCGGTTCAGCCGTTAAGATGCACTTGGTGCTCTGGCCGAGTTCCTGGGCTCTCTCAAGAGTCTGTCACTCCAGTTCCAGGATCAAAAGTCCTCAGAAGGTGCGCATACATACAGGCAAATGCTCAGATACATGAAATAAAAATAAATAAGTCTAAACAAACAAACCCCAATAGATGCAGCCCCTTATAGAGCTCACATTATGTGTGTGTTTTAGAGATCCAAACTGCAAGCAATAAACACCTACCTTGGCAAGGAAGTGTACTGGGGGGTGATGAATGATGTGAGGGGCAAAAAGGAGATGCAGGGTCAGAGGTCAGAGGTCAGAGGGAAGGTCACAGTGCTGAATAGAGTGTGGTCGTGTGTTCAGGTCTGTGAGGACTAGAGTGTGGTCATGTATTCAGGTCTGTGAGGACATCACTGCAAAGTGCCATGTGGATGGCTTAAGTGACGGAATTGTGTCTTCCTGCAATTCTGGAGGCCTGAAGTCAGAGGCTGTGCTGGCTAGTTCTGTGTGGACTTCACACAAGCTAAAGTCTTCAGAGAGGAGGGAGCCTCAGTTGAGGAAATGCCTCTGTAAGACTGGACTATAGGCAAACCTGTGAGACATTTTCTTTTTCTATTTGTTTTTTGTTTTATGAGACAGGGTCTTACTATGTAGCCCTGGCTGTTCTGAAACTTCCTCTTGTAGACCAGGCTGGCCTTGAACTTATAGAGATCCTCCTGCCTCTGCCTCTCAAGTGCTGCAATTAAAGGTGTGGGCCTCCACATCTCCCTGCCAAGACATTTTCTTAATTAGTGATCAGTAGGGGAGCATCCAGCCCCTTGTGAGTGGTGTCACCCACTCACAGTGGAGCGAGGCAGTAAACAGCACCCTTCCATGGGCTCTGCATCAGCTCCTCCTTCCACGCTCTGCCCTGTTTGAGTTCCTGCCCCGGCTTCCTTCAGTGATGAGCAGTGTTGTGGAAGTGTAAGCAATTAAACCCTGTCCTAGCCAGGTGTGGTGGCGCATGCTTTTAATTCCAGCACCCAGGAGGCTGAGCACGTGGATCACTGTGAGTTCGAGGTCAGCCTGGTCTACAAAGTGAGTCCAGAACAGCCAAGGCTACACAGAGAAACCCTGTCTCCAAAAACCAAAAAAATTAAAAAAAAATTAAAAATAATAAAAATAAACCCTCTTCTCCCCAACTTGCTCCCAACTTGCTTTTTGATTGTGGTGTTTTGTCACAGCAATAGAGCATTTAAGACAGAGGCCAAGATGGTGGCAGGCCCGCTTTCTTCTGAGGCCTCTCTCTCATGCTTGTAGACATTGTTCTTTTTCTCCACGTGGTCTCTGAGGTCCTGTCACTATCACCTTCTTCTGGGGCCAGTTGTCGACTGAAGGCCTCGTTGAACTTAATCACCTCTTTAAAGACTTTATCTCCAAACACAGTCTCCTTCTGATGCACTGATGAGGAGAGTCAAGACTTCAACACGCCACTCTAGGAAGGGACACATTTCCTCCTGTAACATCAGGGCAGGCCTTCCTCAGGATATAAGGTATACAGACTGAGAGAGTGAGGTAAGGGGGGAGATCCTGAGCAACTCAGAAATGTGGCTACTCAGCTTCCAGAACAGCAAGGAGGCCCTCGTGGCCCACAGTAGACCAAGAGAGCTAGGAAGAGATGCAGGAAGCTGAGGTAGAGCTGGGGGCTGCTTCATTCGGAACCTGTGGACCTTCCTAGGACTTCTGGCCTTACTTTGCCTGACAGCAGAGTCGAGAATGTTGTAAGAGGGGCGTGGTGGAAGGACAGACCTGCTAAGAGGAGTTATTGGCTTGTGCTTGTTTTCCTGAGGCGGGCCAACTTTATAAGGAAACTAATTGGTTTTCTCCTATGGATTTAGCTGATTTCAAGATCAATAATAGTCTATACTGTTTGGAGGTCTACAGGACCTCAGTGGCTAACAACTCCAAAAGGTGTACTCCATTCCTGGCACTGAGCTCTTTGTTAGCCTATGGGGCCTAGTAAGGGCATTGCTATCCTGTTAAAGAGTAACTTCATCTTCAATTTATCTATCATCTATCTATCTATTTGCCTGTATATCTATCTATCTATCTATCTATCTATCTATCTATCTATCTATCGAAGCTTCTACAGTAGAAGGTAGGTTTCCATATGACTTTAAAAAAAGAGGTCTCTAGTGTTATTAAAGGCTATTGCCAGTGCTATTGGTTACTTCCTAGAACTTGATGCTAAGACCCTATTGCTGAAGACACCAAATATTTGAGTCAGAGGTCATAGAGGTATCAAGCTGGTTCTGATCTAGAAGCTTCGCCTCTACTGGCTAAAGATGTCATAGTGCCGGACACTGCTACAAATGTGTGCTGGCTGGCTTCTTTCGTCAACTTGACACAATTGGGTCGTCTGAGAAGAAGGAATCTTAATAAAACGATTGGCCTGTGGGAAAGCCTGTAGGAGATTTTCTTGATTGATAGGAGATGGCCTAGCCCATTGTGAGTGGTGTCACCCCCGAGCAGGTCATCCTGGGGTGTATAAGGGAGCAGGCTGAGCAAGCCATGACGAGCAAGCTAGTCAGCAGCACTCATCCGTGGCCTCTGCATCAGTTCCTGCCTCCGATTCTTGCCCTAAATGTCCTTTGATGACTGAGAAGTATAGGATGAAACAAACCCTCTTCTTCCCTCAAGTAGCTTTTTGCTGTGGTGTTTTAGCACAGCAATAGAAACCCTAAGGCAGAAATTGGTGCCAGATACAGGCGTTGCTGTGACAGACCTGACCACGTGTTTTGAGGAAGGACTGTGGTATCATTTGAACTTTGGACAGGAAGAACGGTTGAGTTTGGCAGCTAAAGTTGAGAGCAGCGCACACGATGGAGGCCTGGCATGTGAACGTCCAGAGAAGAGTTTAAAGGTCCCTTAAAGACTCCGTGAAAGCCATTTGTGTGGTATTTTGAATTAAAAGCTACCAATGCAAAATTTTTGCTTTTCTGGGACAATCAGTGCTGGTCAGCAGGAGCTGGTAAATTAGTGGTGATTAAAAAGAGACATTGAGATGAAATCTTCTGGGGGGATTTCCTCAGGGTGAGCGTACGGAAGCTGTGGTCCAGAGTAGGGAGAGGATGTCTCTCATGCTGGAAGCCATCCATCTTTAGTAGTCTGTAAGAGTAGGGACAGGATGTCTCTCATGCTGGAAGCCATCCATCTTTAGTAGTCTGTACGAGTTAGCCAGGTGGTATTGGGTCATGGAGGGCAGCTGAGGCTTGGCATTATGTGGCAGGGCTGGAGTCCCTGAAAAGTGCCCAGGAGAGGCCGTTGGTGAAGATGCAGCCCATTTAGAGCGGGAGAGCCCAGCATCTTAGAGATGCCAGTGCAATGGTGATGCGGCCTCCAAGGACAGCAGTAGCTGAGGAGTGGAGCCAGCCTCAGCCCGGGAGATAAGCCGTGTGCGCTGTGGATGGCAGCGCTGGAGACATGCTGCTGCAAAACTCAGGACTGTGAGCTCCAGAAGTCTGACACTAGCCTTATGCTGTTGGATGTCGGGTTCGCTCTATTCTGATTGTAACTGTGCCTGGCCCTTCCCTCTTGGAATAAGAAAGTATTTAACTTAATTTTAGTTTTATAGACACCTTCAATGAAGAGACTTTGGAAAATTAAGAGAAATTTTTGGAATTTTACAAAGATTTTGGATATTTAGAGAAACTTCAAGGAGATTTGGGGTATTTTAGAAATAGTTCCAATGCTTTGGAGTGACTTTATTTATTTACTTTATTTTTATTTATTTATTTATTTTTGTTTTTTTGTTTTTCCAGACAGGGTCTCTCTGTGTTAGCCTGGGCTGTCCTGGACTCACTTTGTAGATCAGGCTGGCCTTGAACTCACAGCCATCCACCTGCTTCTGCCTCTCAAGAGGTAGGATTAAAGGCATGTGCCACCACGCTCAGACTTTTTCTTTTTTCTTTTTTTCTTTTTATTTATTTATTTATTTATTTATTTTGAGTCTTTAAGTGTTTTAAAGAAACTGAGCTTTTGTATTGCTGGATTTGTAAAGACTGGGACTTTTAAAAGTAGAGAGGTTTTACATTGTGAGCTTTATGTTACATGCTATCCAGCGACCATCAAGAAAGGAAAGGTTACGGCTCAAGTGGTGCATTTGTGTGTGAAGTTGACAACGGGTAAATTTATGTCAGTTTGACACCTTGACACAAGGTGGGTCATCTGGGAAGAAGTAACCTTAAGAAAGGCCTCTGTAAGACTGGCTTGTAGCGCAGCTTTTCCTTTTTGATTGACGATTGATGTGAAGGGCCCAACCACTTACAGGTGGTGGCCCTGGCCAGGTGGTCCTAGGATGTATAAGAGAGGAGGCTGAGAAAACCAGAAGAAACAAGCGAGTTAGAAGCCATCCTCCATGGCCTCTGCATCAGTTCCAAGGTCCAGGTTTCTACCTCCCGCTCATGCCCTAACGTCCTTTGATGATGGACTCGACGATGACATAAACCCTTTCCTCCTCAAGCTGCTTCTGGTCACATCGTTTCAGCATAGCAAGAGAAATGCTCAGATAGCATATTACCAGAGGAGAAAGGTAATTATTGGTCTTACCCAGCTGTGAACCCAACAAGCTACAACAACAGCTGGCAGGACATGCCCACTGGCACAAGTAGTGACATGAACATCATGAGAGTACCCCTCTGTACTCTCATGTGGAGAGCCACATTCCACAAGATGAGCCCCATCCCTGGCACCACTGTCAGCCCTGTGGGAGAACCTACTACTGCTGTTCTGTTAAACGGACACAGTACTAAGCTGATTCCTAGCGACTTCTTGTCATATCCCTAGATTAATGCATCTCTCAACACCCATCAGAGACGCTTCTATTTTTAGTGGATGATGAGTAGCCAGAGAGCAGCAACTGGCCAAGGTGCAGTGAGTGAGAGACTGGGGATGCTCAGCCACAACTGGGACATCTAGATTGCCTCCTCCTCCCAAAGCTCAGGGACCATTTCAGACGAGGGAGCAGAAGGACCGTAAAAGCCATAGCTGGAGGATGAGCTCAGGGAAACAGGGTCCTTCAAACACAGCAGGACGGCTATGTATAGGAACGTACGGCAATTGTGAGTACATGCATAAGCCCTGTGCAAGGCCAAGCTAGACCAGATCTCAGCAGAGAGGGGAGATGGGACTTGCACATCCGTGCCTGGGCAAGACGCTATTGCAGTTGTTGGAAGAGGAAGAGTCAGTCAGCCACAGTCCAGTGGAAGGCCACACATCTGAAAATATGCATGAAGCACACATTTGGACTTGATGGGTAAAGAAAAGAACACAAAAGACACAAAGTTGTGTGGGTAGGGAAGGTGGGGGTGGATCTTGGGCAATATAATCAAAACAAACTGTATGAAACTAATAAAAATAAATAAAAAGTTATTTTATTTATAAACAAAAATATTTTTAAAAGTAAGCTTACCATTCCAATCTACAATTATAATTAATAAAAAAAAAAGTTAGAATAACAAGTTGAACCAGTAATTGATTCACTCATTTACAAAATGTCCAATATCTGCTGGTCCTAATGGATTTGACCCCAATGATGTATGACATCATGGTGGGGGCATGCCTGATCATATCTCCAGATAGAGAGCTAGAGACTCCAGGGGCCAGTAGGTAAAGGCTGTTGCTGTACACATCTGGTGACAAGAGTTCAGTCCCTCCGAACTCAAAAGTGGGGGAGAACCAACCTCAGAGTTGTCCTCTGGCCTCTATGTATGCGGTGCGACACATATGTTCACTTTAATAATGGTAATAACCAAATATTAAAAATATATCTAGCTCGTGGTTCCATGCGAACTACCTTAATCCCTTCTAAAGACGTTCAGGCCACTGGGTAGGTGCTGCCCTCTTATCAGTCACTGAAGGCTTAAGCCTCCAGTACAGGAACCTGGGACTGAGGAGTTAGGGGCACACTCAGACCATAACAGAGGGCACTGCTTGGCTTAGGTGGGAGGGCATGATGGCTCAAACTAGGTAGAGGCAGTGTCAAAAGATCCCATAACATAAAGGATGTAGTAGAAGGTAGAGCTGACTGTATCCGCTGGTGTGTATCAGGGGGTGGGAGAGAAAGGAATCAATGACAACCCTGGAATTTTTTTTTGGGGGGGGGGGGAGGAGTCTGAGCAAATGTAAGTGGAGCAGTGTTCAGGACCCATGCCTCTAAAATGATGGGCTGCCCAGAAGACGCTCAGGTAGGGGTTTGTATAGATGAGCTGCAGTTTGAAAGTGAGCCTGGGCTAGAGAGGTAAGTGTTAAAGCTGCACATGCAAGTACACACAGTACCTGCATGTGCACTCAGCTGTAGGCATGACGGCAGGGGAGCAGGGGCAGGCCGGACCCCTTGATACTGTAGCATCCTTTTACAGACTCCCAGTGGCTCACCAAGATCAAGGGCACCACTACGTGCAGGGAACTGTTGGGTAGTTTGGCAACCAACCACGTGCTGTTGTGGCCCCTCTGAAATAGGCAACACCATGCATTAGGATGAAGGCTATGGTTGCATGAATGTGTTTGGGCTCTAAGATTACAAGAGCCTGGAACTTCTTAGGGGAACTTCCTTCTTGAATAAGGCGTTCCTGGGTGCTGGGACATCGCTGAGGGAAGAAAGGATGCACTTGAAGGTCTAGTTCAGGTGTGGCTTCTGCCTCTGGGCTTGTCAGTCCCTTGGCTGCTTCCTCTGAAGCAGCAGAACGGGCCCATACACCTCGTCGTCAGCCTCACATCTTTCATGTGTTTACGACCTTTCCCCACCTTGTAAACTAGAGCATGTGTGTCAGACAAAATGTCTGACAAAAACAACTTAAGGGAGGAAGAAGTGAGCCTGGCTCACCATTCAGGGGGATTTGGCTTGTTACAGTGGGAAAGGCATGGTGACACTGCTCCCTGGTGGCTGGACCCCATGGTGGAACAGGAAACAGAGAACAGAAGTGGGTCCTGGCAGTAACCTGAGGTTATTTTTTTACTCTTCTATTCCATGTATACTGGCAATGTTTAGGTTTGCCTAAAAATTCCTAGGCTTCAGAAACTTGTCAGGTAAACTGCCACATTTGGTTACCTGGAGAAAGGACACTATGTAATGTTTATGTTTTTGCTTCTCAATTTAAAAGGAGTTTGGTATTATCACCTATAAGTGAAAACTTTTCCTTTGAGACAAGGTTTCTCTGTGAACTCCTGGCTGAGCTGGAACTCACTGTATAGACCACTCTGGCTTTGAACTCAAAGAGGTCAGCCTGCCTCTGCTTCCTGAGTGCCGGCATTAAAAGTGTGCCATCACCTTCCAGCTTGGGTTGGCAAGGTTTTATGCTTTCTAGAGGTTCTAGGGGATAATCTGTTCCCCTGTCTTTTCTGGAATCTCGAAGTTTCCCATACGTACTCGCCCACTGCCTTCCATCTCTCTGACGTTTGGTTTTCTGGTTGCATGGGATCTGCTGACTCTGTCCTGTCGCAGTCACTCTCAGGGTTGCACTGGGCCCACCTGAGGATTCAGAATAATCTCCACAGTTCAATCTGTGACCACGTTAGCTAAGTCCCTTCTGCCATCTGAGGTAGCAGCCACAAGTTCAGGGAATAAGGCTGTGGATGACTTTGAAGGCTAAATAGCATTCCCGGTGCTTTGTAGGTGGTATGCTTAGTCTTTGGAAGATTCTGCTAGGTGGACATCAAGAGCCACGATGTGGCTGGAGCATCCGGGTGGGTCTAGTGGAGGAGCTGGGATGGGAGGTACATGCTACCATCCATTCTTTGGCCTGTCCGAGACCCTGCTTGAGTTTTGCATGTCCACACAGCCGCATAGTTAAGGCAGACGTGTGATCTTCAACTTATTAGTCAAGTTAGGATTGTGCACCTAATGATGGTTTGAGATGAGTGTATATTGAGTGGAAGACATTTATGGAATGGAGGCTTTGATCTTTTCTTAGGTGCAGTGAGGTCTCCCTCTTGATGCTGGGCTGCAGTAGCCAGTCAACTTGAGAAGAAGCCGTCAACTCTTGACTTGCTGTGTTGCTGAGCTAGGCTGCTCAGTCAGTCACTTGTATTAGGAGCACTTTCATCAGAAACAAAGGGGTATCTTGGTTAGTGCTCTACAGCTGCTGTAACAAGATGCTGCCAACAGGGAGCTTAACAAACAGAAACAACCTCTCTTAGAGCTAAAGTATAGATGTCTAGAAGCAAAGTGTTCAAGCAGCAGTCTTCTGAAGTCTGCGAGGGCAGAGTTTATCCCAGACTTTTCTACATGGTTATGGTTTGTAGATGACTGTTTCCTTGTTTCTGTATGGGTTTTGTTATCTACACACACACACACACACACTTTTTTTTTCACTATTTATTCCTGGCTGGCCTGGAACCCACAACAGACCAGCTGACTTTGGACTCACAGAGATCCCCCTGGCTCTATCTCTTCAGTGCTAGAATTAAAGACATGGACCACCACATCCAACCCACATCTTGCCTTTAGAATGACAACTTTAATATTAGATTAGGATGAAACTAAAGGGCCTCATTTTATGTTGCTGCTTCCATAAAGACCTTGTCTCCAGGTAAGGTAGCATTCTGAGACCCCAGGGGTTACCTGCTTGAGGTAAACAGTTTGGTCCACCCTCTGCATGCTAGTCATGACTTCCCCTGGCTTATGTACCTTCAACCTGGGTAACCAAAGGCAAATTCTTACTTTTAAAATATATATTTTATGTTTAATTATGTATAGCGTGTGTGTGTGAGAGAGAGAGAGAGAGAGAGAGAGAGAGAGAGAGAGAGAGAGAGAGAGAGAGAGAGAGAGATTGTACCAGTGCCTACAGAGGCTAGAATTTGTGTCCTCTTCCAGAGCAATATTTGCTTTTAACTGTTGAACTCTTACTCCAGCCCCACATATTACTTTTTATTTCTATAGTTATGCTATTTTATCTTCGTTCATTCTTTTTCAGACTAAACATGGTATCCCATGTTTACAGTGCTAAACAGGCCACTGTCACTTTTGCCCTGATGTGGGGTCATAGGTAGCCCAGGCTGGAATGAAACGTGGTGTGTAGTGAGTGGTGCCCTTGCACTTCTGACCCCTCCTGCCTGCACCTCCTGAGTGCCTGGATTAGGCACGTTGCACCATGCCCAGATTTATGCTGCGTTGGGGTGGAACCCAGGGCTTCATGCACACCACTTTACCCACTGGAGCACATCTCCAGGCTCATTAGCACATCTGTATTCACTCCTCAGAGCCAGGCTGCCTGGATTTTAATAAGTTCTCTCTCATCAGGGTGAAAGAACACGTGGTGCTTTATGAAATGGGAAGGGGTAAAATGCAACCATGATGGTGGTGTACTTTCGTGGCAGAGCTGAGACCCATCTTCTTCTGAACACGTATCCTCAGCAAAATCCTTGAGGCGTGAGGAGACACAGCTTGTTAGTTAGTCTGTCCAGAATAGGAAAGGGACACTCTCCAGAGGCAGCAGTGCTGTGTGTACACACAGGCTCTCTGTTCACAAGTGGAATTACAAATGTAAAAAGTTAGACTTCTGAATGGATTACAATGTTGGAATGACACACTAGGTTTGCTCATTGCATTGGATGGCTGTCCAGGCAGATGAGGGTAAGACTAATAGCCCTCCTGGACTAGCGATGTTGCTTATTTGGTAAAGAGCTTGCCAAGCACACATGACTCCCTGGATTCAATCCCAGCTCCCCATAAACTGGGCTTGTGGCAGACACTTAATTCGGGCACTCAGGAGGTAGAGGCAGGATGCTCAGAAGTTCAAGGTCATCCTCAGGTATATATTTGCCATTGAATTGATACAGGCTTGCTTCAAACTTCTGGGCTCAGGCAATCCTCCTGCCTCAGCTTCCTCCTTGGTTTCATGTTGGCTTCTTCATATATGTGTGTCATTAAACCTTGCTCTAATTCGGCCCCTTCCCTCGCTACCGTTCCCTGCCAGGTGCTAATTCCTTTGGGGAAAGAACCCATAGACAAAACCAGAGATGTTTTAGGAGCTACTGGGGCATACCACAGCCTGGTGAAGTTCACACTTGGGGTGCTTTGAGGGGAGGGAGGGGCAGGTAAAGGTTATTGAGCCATCTTTCTTGCACTTCCCAGTTCATTGCTCCTCTGCCTCATTTCTCTTCCAGGAGAGGAGTTCATTACTCCGTAAATGGTATGACCTAATGATGCAAAATAAGGACGACCTTGCCAAGATCATAACGGCGGAGAGTGTGAGTTCAAGATCCTGGCTTGTGGCTGCAAGGAGGAGTCCTAGGGTGGTTAGATCAGAGCGTGGGGAAGCTTAAGAACCTGCAGCCCTTTGATGATGAAGGATTGCGTCATCATGGTGCTCAGAAAACACATTTGCTAAAACAAAATTTATGTGCTGTATTATATTTGTTGTTAATCTGCAAGAACTAGATGGGGGGGGGAGGCAGGCTGGAGAGATGGCTCAGCAAGTGAGCCCATGCACTACTCTTGCAGAGGACCCAAGTTCGGCTCCCCAAACTCACATTAGGCAGCTCACAGCTGTCTGTCATGCCAGGGGGTCCAATGCCTCTGACATCTGTGAGCACCTGCACTCATGTGCATACACAGCCCCACAGACATACATAGTTAAAAATAATGAAAATAAATATTTAGGGAATAGGTTTGTTTGGAGCTATCTGGATACTGACTTTTTTAATCTAGTTTTTTTTATTTTTTTTTAAAGATTTATGCTAGTATTTATTCATGTGTATGTTCGTATGTACATTTGTGGGTCCAAATGCCAGAGGAAGCAAGAATAGGGCATTGAATCCCCTAGAAGTGGAGATATAGATGGTTGTCAGCCACAGTATGGGTGCTGGGAGTCAAACCTAGGTCCTCTGGAAGAGTAGCCAGTGCTCTTAACCACTGAGCCAGTTTTTCTCTTTTTTAAATATAATGTTTCTTATTTATTTGTTGAGACTTTCGTTCTTTTCACTCTTTCCACCTCCCCCTTGGGCCCCCTCCAACAAGTCTCCTGCCAACTCCTTGTCCTCTGAATTGTACTTTACTAAATGGCTTTAGTGCAGCTAGTGCTGGTCATTGGTTTGAGGCCACACCTTGGGGCATGGTGACCTACAGGGCCAGGGCCACTCCTTCATAAACAAATTACTTCCCCTGCCCCAGAAGCCATCCACTGCTTATATCTCCATGGGGCCTTTGCTCTCTGGCGTTGGAACTTTGACCGGCTTGGTCTTGTGCAGCTGCCTTTAGCTGTGGTGAGCCCCACCATTGTCTTCTAGTAACCGGTTTGCTGTTGTTTTGTTTTGCTTTTTTTTTTTTCAAGTTGGGGTTTCTCTGTGTCATCCTGGCTGTCGTAGACTCATTTTGTAGACCAGGCTGGCCTCGAATTCACAGCAATCCACCTGCATCTGCCTCCTGAGTGCTGGGACTAAAGGTGTGCGCCACTACACCCAGCGCCCTAGGTGGCCTGTTTTTGTTTTCTCATTATTTTTCAGTTTGTAAACTGCACCATTAGTTCATTCACAGACTAGGAGATTTCACACCGTGACTTAATACCCAGGAAGCCTTAGACTGTGCAGTGCTCTGTGTCCACCCCTAAGCTGTGAACACTTATTCCATCATTGCAACCTCTAAGACTTGCACCAAAGTCAGTCATTTCTCAGCAACCTCTGAGCTTTTCGATGCAAAGTTCCCGCCCACCCCCTTTCTTTCTTTCTTTCTTTTTTTTTTTTTTAACAGCTTTGAATAACTTAGGAACACAGAGCTGTGCAGATGATGATGATGATGATGATGATGATGTTAATGTTGATGGTGGGGGTGGGGGTGGGGGTGGTTACTAGAAGGCAACGCACATGACCTTTTCTGATTTGATTTAGGGAAAGCCACTAAAAGAGGCCCAGGGAGAAATTCTATATTCAGCCCTCTTCTTAGAATGGTTCTCAGAGGAAGCTCGCCGTGTTTACGGAGACATCATCTATACCTCTGCCAAAGATAAGCGGGGCCTGGTCCTCAAGCAGCCCATTGGTGTGGCGGCAATCATCACGCCGGTATGTGGCAAGGCCAGCACCACCCCTGGGTGGGAGCCTGGGTTGGGTGGCAGGAAGCAATCTCTTCTTCCTGGTGAACAGGTGTGCCCATCTTGCTAGCTTTGCCACTTGTCCTTGGTTTCCTGATTCCTTTCCTGGATGTAGAGGTATGTTGCCACATTCTCTGTGACAGCGTCAGAGGTAGTGACATAAGTGGGAGTGCATCAAGAACAGGGACTTTTCTGATGTGGCGTGTAGGCTCCATCCTGGTATTGCACAGCTCCTCTGGAAAGACCTTTGGTATTCTGTCATTTTAAATAAACATTTACTCTTTTTTACTTGTACCATTATTCAAGAAATACCATCAATAGCAGAATGTTTGTGCTTTTGAGGGCAGGCACAGGGCCAGGTCCAAGGGCTATGAATAAGATGCTGTCTGTGATACAGGTTACCACGATGAGACTTGATAGCCTGTGATCATAGAGTGGGGAGGAGGTCCCCCTGGGTCGTAGACCTAGGGGATGGGAATAGGGTGAAAGTGGGAGGGAGGAAGGAATGGGAAGATAAAAGTGATGAGATAACAATTGAGCTGTAATCTGATTAAATTAATTTTTTAAAAAAGATGCTCCTGGGCGTAGTGGCGCATGCCTTTAATCCCAGCACTTAGGAGGCAGAGGCTGGTGGATCGCTGTGAGTTTGAGGCCATCTTGGTCTACAAAGTGAGTCCAGGACAACCAAGGCTAACACAGAGAGACCCTGACTTGAAAAAACAAACAAACAAACAAAAAGAGATGCTGTCTCTGCCTTGATGGGTTTGCAGTACAGTGGTGAACACCAGATTCTTCTCACCAGCCCTTCTAAAGGGGCCAACTTCTCTCCAGGATCTGGCAACTGTTTGCAAGGCTGCTGGCCCTTTGTGTTCAGCACAGTTTCAAATAGAGTCCTCCTTGCTACCTAGACTGATGAAGCCTTCCCTGAAGGAGCAGGTTGTGTGATCTTGAGCAAATTATTTAACTGTGCAGTCTCAGTTTCCCAAGATCTGTAAGTGGGATAGTAATAACAATAATTTCATTGAGATATCCCAAGGACTTAGTTCACAGGAATTTCAAAGTGCTTAGAACAATACCTGGGATATTATTATTATGTGATATATGAGAGTTTGCTAAAAATAAAAATAAAAATAAAAGTTTCTGTGGTGCTGGAGAGATGGCTCAGCAGTTAAGAGCACTGGCTGCTCTTCCAGAGAAGCTGAGTTTGATTCCAGTACCCACATCCGACGGCTCACAGCTGCCTGTAACTTTAGCTCCGCGGAATCCAGTGCCCTCTTCCGGCTTTCCCAGGCACTTACACGCATATATTATACATACATATGCATAAATAGAAAATTATTATAGACTTGATGCTATCTATTCCCTCTAAATATTGTATCAAAAGAAGTAAATCATCAGCCATTTTCAAAGGCACATCACCAACATATATTGGCTTTTCAAGACAGGGTTTCTCTGTGCAACAAGCCCTGGCTGTCCTGGAAGACACTGTAGACCAGGCTGGCCTCGAACTCACAGTGATCCACCTGCCTCGGCCTCCCAAGAGCTGGGATCAAAGGCATGAGCCATTATGCCCAGCTCATCACCAGTATTTTACTTAAAGAGCCTCAGACCAAATTTAGCTCAGTTCCTATCTTTATAAATAAAGTTTTATTAGTATACATGGGGTCCATTTGTGAGCCAGTTTTTATGAGGCAACTGCAGTGGTACAGAGTTGCGACAGAAACTGTACACCCTACAAAATGTGGCCCTCACAGAACACAGCAGTCTAGATAGTTTTGTATGGTTGCAAACTCTGCTTCTGTGAACCTTGACCTCCTGAGTCTCTCCAGTTGACCAAGGCCAGGTGTTCTGAGAGCCCAGAGCACACCTGCATAGCAGCAAACAGGTTTGCCAGTCAGTTGGGCAATGGGATGGTGACTGGCTTCCTGCCCTGCCTTGTCTCGGATCCAGAGGCAGTCCACAAGCTCGCATCCTTCCTCTGTTTTTCCAGTGGAATTTTCCAAGTGCCATGATCACCCGGAAAGTGGGGGCCGCCCTGGCAGCTGGCTGCACCGTGGTGGTGAAACCTGCTGAAGACACACCCTATTCTGCCCTGGCCCTGGCTCAGGTGAGTTTCTCTATGTGCAGAACTAACCAAGTGTCAAGGTGGATGCTTCTCAAGGTCAGGAAGAAGCACTTTTGGAATTTCCTTCTCTGCCTATCCCTGCTGTGTACCAAGCATCTGTCTTAGTCCACTGGTGGCTATTTTATATCACATGCTGTACTCTTTAATAGGAAAAAGAAAAAAGAAAAGGAGGGGAGATTTTCAGATACCCACCCATTGGTCACAGTTTTGATACCCTAAAAGTGATATTGATCCATCATCACTTTTCATTACATTAAAAATGTGGGTGTTTCTTACATTTAGGAGCTTTCTTTTACTTTTTAAAAAAGATTTATTTTCATTATATGTATGTTTGAGTTCTGTATGAGTATATGCCACATTTGTGCAATGCCTGCAAAGGCCAGAAGAAAGTGTTGGCTCCCCTGGAGCTGGAGTTGCCAATGGTCATGAGCCATGTGATGTGGGTATTAAAAACCTAATTCAAGTCCCCCAGGAAAAGCAGCCTCTGCTTTGGACCACTGAGCCGGCTCTCCAGCCTGAGCTTTCTTATGCACTACCCCGGATGCTGCCTCAGTCTGTATTCAGACACACCTTTTTACTCTTCTGCTTAAAGCTCTCAGATGGCTTCATGTGTCTACTCAGAGTAAAATGCAGATTTACTGCAGTAGCCTCCCATACTCCAGCACCCTCTGGCTTGTCTTCACTTCAGAGCCCCTTGGTCTTCTGTTTGAGCCACTCTGGCCCCTGTCACCCTTAATATCCCTTCAACTTCACCCTCAACTCGGGTATCGAACAGGCTTTTTCTTCTTGGTCTGTTTTGTTGGTTGTTCGCCCCCCACCCCACACACATACACTTTGGTTTTTCGAGACAGGGTTTCTCAGTGTAGCCTTGGCTGTCCTGGACTAACTTTGTAGGCCAAGCTGGCCTCCAACTCACAGAAATCCGCCTGCCTCTGCCTCTCCAGTGCTGGGATTAAAGGCCTGTGCCACCACGCCCTGCTTTCTTCGTGTATTTTTAAAATATTAATTATTTATTGTTGTTGTGTATACGTACATGATGGGGATGAACACATGCACTGTGGCACTCACGTGGAGGTCAACAGACAACTCTGTGGAGTCCGTCCTCTCCTTTTGCCTCTATGTCGTCTCCAGGCTTGTACAGCAAGCACTTTGCCCATGGAGCCCCTTGCCATCACTCTTTGTGTCTTTATAATGAAGAGATCTAACATGTAGTCAGCCTCCTGCACTGTCAGTTAAGTGATGGACATGCACCTCAAAGGGACCCCATTGGCATAAAGGTTATTTTGAGGTACAGGAAATGTAACTTCACAAAGGGCCATTCAGCCTAACTCTTCCTACATGTAAGAAGCCAGAAATGTAGTTTTTGGAGGGAGCACTTCACACACTGGGAAAATCATGGGTCACCAGAGACTAGAGCACGAGACTGCAGGAAACAAGAATGATCACTCAGTGATACACACACACACACACACACACACACACAAAATATATCCAATTTTAAAAATTATCACTGAAAGTCAAGGGTGTGGGTGAAATTGTCTTATATTTATTTAGAGCACATGACATTGTAATGGAAGATATTAGGGAAGACAAAGGAGATACAATTCACAAATATGAGGCACCTCTAGATCTGAGGCAGAGAGTTGGTGAAAACATTTAACAAAGCAAATTTTTCTGAAATAAAAAGTCTATAGTATCATTAGAAAAGGCTAATCTTCTATAAGATTATAAACCTTGTATTCCAAATAGTGGTAGAGTATTGATTAAATGAATGGTGTTTAATTTTAAAAGAAAAAGAAAGGAAAAAGAAATGACTGCATTAGCCTTTGTGGTCCCTCCAGTCCCCGTTTGCCTCTCTGTAACGCTCATAGAACACACCGTCCCATGCCAAGACCCACACGGCCTGTCGTTCCTTCACACATGCATTGCTCTTTGTCTAAAGTGCACACCAGGACCAGGCTGCGGTCACTTTTTCAGACTTTACTGTCTTGTGCTGTGTACTGTACTCATACAAATTTACTATAACATTTATGCTTTTGTCAATTAACTTTTGTACTCACTGGGATTCTACATCCAGCCAAAGAATTCACATAAGAACTAAATGTCACCAGCCTGTATCCAAGCTATTCAGGAGGCTGAGGCAGGAGATTCCAAAGTTCAAGGCCTGCCTGGGCAACTTGGAGCTTGCCACTGTGGTTATTTGAATGAAATGACTCCCCCACAGGCTCATGTATTTGAATGTATAGTCCCAAACTGTTAGAGTTACTTTAGATGGATGTGAAGTCTTGCTTTGTTTTGTTTTTTGAAACAGGGTTTCTCTGTGTAGTGTGTGTAGCCTTGGCTGTCCTGGACTGGCTTTGTAGACCAGGCTGGCCTCGAAGTCACAGAGATACCCCTGCTTCTGCCTCTCGTGCTGGGATTAAATGCATGTGCCACCAAGCCTAGTGGTTGTGAGGTCTTTAGGAAGTAGGGCCTCCCTGGAGGAAATGTGTCATGTGGGTGTGTCCTCAAGGTTGTCTAAAATGGCCCCACTTCCTGTCTGCTGCTCTGTTTCTGTGGATACAGTGTTACTCACACTCTTCCATCTTTGCCTCCCTGCCATGACAGAGTACATCCCAGCTTAAAATCTAGCCACAATAAACCTACCTTCCTCAAACTGCTTTTTGCTAAGATTTGGTCACAACAGTGAAAGCAACAACTAGGAGTGGCTGTCTCTCAAAATAAAATTTAAAAAACGAGAGCTTGCAATATAGCTCAGTGGTAGAGTTCTTGCTTAGTATGCATGAGGCCCTAGGTTCAATTCCTAGGACCGTACAAACAATTAGTAATAATAGTAACAAAATAGTTCCAGGTTTGCAATGTCCAGGGTTACAACCAATAGATGCTTGCTGTACCCTCTTCTTTTCCCTCCTTGTCCGGACTTAGTTCTATAAGGAGCTGAGGTTTGGACACCACTAGTTCTTATTTTATGCCTCTCTGGGTATTCTGTTCTTGAAACTTTGTGTCAGCCAGCTTTCTGTCACTATAACAAAGCACCTGAGATGATAGCCTAGGAAGAGAAAAAGGTCTGTTTCATTCATCCGTTTTGGAAGTTCCAGGCCATGATCCCTCCTCCCTTATGCCTTTGGTAAAGCAGTACACACCATGGTAAGAGCAACGTGGCAAAGCAAACTGTCCACCTCAGCTCCAGATGAGGGACAGGCCCCGAAGAAGAATGTATCTAAGAGTGACAAGGGAAGAGAGAATCAGACATGGGACACCATTCAATTCTTTTGATGAGAGACAGGACAGAAAGGAAGCCTTAGTGGCTTTACCTACTCTGACAATCTGAGTCTACTTTAAGCTTTATTTATACACAAAATCATTTCCTTAAAAACTTTAATCATTGATGACACAGCTTGAGATCTTTTTGGTTACATAAGTATATAGCGACAAGGAGGAACAAAGCAAGCAATCAGCAAATTTCGTGAGAACTAAAAATTAACTTTAGGATTAAATCAGCTTTCTTTTAACTTAAAACTTTCTTCCTTATGATTGGTATCTTAAAGCCTTGCGGTCACAAAAGGTATTAAACAAAGCGACTCTACTTGATTTTGTTTTAAGTTGGCATATAGTTAATAGATCAAAGATCAATCCCTCCACCTGGTACCCTAAACTTGTCTTCTTGACCCTTAGTTAATCCTTTCTTTTCCCATTTTATAATTAAAATAAAGCTATAATTTAAAACTATTATGTAGCCTTTTTACTTGGAAACAGCTTGTCCTTTTGTCTTTCTATAACATCAGGAAAGTCCTGACCTGTCAAGTTTACTCAGAAAAGCAGGCAGTTCACTGAGCCAACATGCCTGTCTCTGTGACTTTGTCTTGAACTTCTATATCAATACAATTTTTATCTTTACTGTAGCTTTGTAAGAAATAAAAGACTACAGCAGGCTACCAAGAAGAGACTTGATACCCTATGAGCATATACAGGGGGAGGTAATCCCCCTCAGTCACAGTCATAGAGGAGGGGAGTAAGGGGAAAATGGGAGGGAGGGAGGAATGAGAGGATACAAGGGATGGGATAACAATTGTGATGCAATATGAATAAATTAATAAAATATATTTTAAAAAAGAAATAGAAGACTATCGGGGCTTTAGGACTGTTTCCAATGTCTTCCTTTAACCTCATTGTGAATTTTTACTTCAATGCAATTTCTGTCTTTATTATAATCCTGTGAAGGAACATTAGAATTTTAAAACTCTTTTCTTTTGCATCTAGGTAGGCACCAAGGTCTATTGATGATGGCATGGTCAGGATCTCTTTTCTTTCTATACTAGTTCTTTGTTCCCGAAGCTGAGCATAAAGACCTAGTGATTTTAGTTATAGTTTGTCAGCTTTCAAAGTTTCCCTAAAATTTTCTTCTTTATTAATTCTTCTAAAATCATCTAAATCATTTACCAAACTCATTTACTAATAATCTAACAATGAATCTGAATAAGTTTTATAAAAGACTAAATTTTTTGCATAGCTGTATTTTCCCAGGGAATCACCAATGACTTTATTAGTTTTTGTTAGTATCAGCTTTTACTAATTTTCAATCCTAGCCTTTGGAGAGAAGCCTCTAACAGGAATTGCTGCAGTAAAGGATCAATGCAGGGCATCCAGGCACTGGAACTTTGTCAGACAGGCCTTAAGGACACCTGGTTTTTGGGGCACTGGAACTTTGCCAAGCAGTGCCCCCAGAATTCTTGGCCTCACCAAGCCAGGAAGCAAAAGAGGAAACACTTGGTTCGTCAGTGCCCTTTGGGGGTGTCTGAGCCATTTTCTCACTGCTGCCACCAAATGCCAGACAAAAGTGTGGAGAGAAGCAAGTGGCTCTGAGGGATGCAATCCACCATGGCCAAGAAGCCATGTCAGCAGGGTCATGAGAGGGCTGGTCCAATTGTGTCTGCTGCGTCAGGAGGCGACAGAAAGGGAATGCTGGCAGTCCTCAGCTTCCTTCTTCTCCTCTTGTTCAGTCTGTGGGCCCCAACCCCCAGTTGGGCTGTGTCTTCTCTGTTCTGTTGAACCTCTCCTAGGGCCTCAAACTGATGGTCATCCTCCTGGCTCAGCCTCTCCAATGTTGAGGTTACTGGAGTTAGTAAGGTTTTTAATCTCACTAATCTCATTAAAAACAATAAATATGGAATGGGAGGATACAAGGGATGGGATAACAATTGAGATGTAATATGAATAAATTAATAAAATATATTTTAAAAACAATAAATATGAAGCAAATATCATTGTATGTTAATCAAAAATTCAAACAAATCAAATCATCAATGAGGTAGCAATCCCAAATATCAGGACATTATTTGTGAGAAGACCAGGGGACAACTTTTCTCCACAGCCACAAATTACCAGCAATCCCAACACTGGAGACACTGAGGCAGGAGGATGACCACCAGTCTGAGGCCAATGAGGCCTACAAAGAGAAACTCTGAAAGTCAGACACACAACAAACTCAGGACAGACCCGGAGCCCCGGCATGGACAGGCCGGATTCCCAGGTCAGGTGGCCCCTTAGTCCTCCTCAGGCCCTCGCCTCCGCCGAGTTCCTCCTGTCTAGGATTCCCTTTCTTCAGCTCCGCCCCACAAGGTACTAGTGAGCAGCATTGTGGCTTCTTTCTAAACATCCTTCCCACACTCCTCCCTGGAGGCTACAGTCAGTCAAAAAACGCTTGAGATTGTCTCAGAGAGGCTTGGAAAACTCAGCTCTGTTGGCGGACCGAACAGAAGGTGGCGCCAAAGCTCTTACCTAAGACCCTGGATTGTTGAAACTTAAGAGTGACACTGTTATACATGCACGTTTATTTAGGGGATAGTGTAGCTCAACCATAGTGGGTGTGCTTAGCAGAATGAGGCCATGAGTTTAATCTTTAGCACATATACACACACAGTAATACATATATGTACACATATATATGTCACTTAAATAGGTTTTTATGGGTGCTGATATTAATATATTAAAAAAATTTATTACATTTATTTGTATGTGTTTATATACATATACACACAGAGTCACAAAAATATGTACACATACATTGGTTTTCTTTTTTTTGTTTTGTTTTGTTTTTTGTTTTGTTTTGTTTTGTTTTTTGAGACAAGGTTTCTCTGTGTAGCCTTGGCAGTCCTGGACTCACTTTGTAGACCAGGCTGGCCTCGAACTCACAGCGATCCGCCTGCCTCTGCCTCCCAAGTGCTGGGATTAAAGGCGTGCGCCACCACCGCCCGGCGCATACATTGGTTTTCATGGGTGCTGATATTAATATATTTTTAAAATGTTTATTACATTTATTCATGTGTGGGGTATATATATACACACAGTCACACATATATATGGAACTGAAATAAGGTTTTTTATTGGTGTTGATATTAATATATTTTTACAATTTTTATTACATTTATTTGTGTGTGCGTTTGTGTGTGTGTGCGCACATATGTGCATGCATTCATGTGTGGAAAAGGAAGCTGGGTACCGTGGAGCTGGACAGTGGCAAGAGGACTGAACTCACGTTCTCTGAAAGAGCTGTTTGTGCTTATAACCACTGAGCTGTCTATCCATCTTGTAACATATATTTCGGAGCTTGCAGTCTCCAATAGGCCAGGCTGGCCTTGAACTCACTCTGTAAGTGAAGAGGACTCTGAGCTTGTCATCTTCCTGCCTCTACCTTACAGGAGCTGGGGTTATAGACCAGCACCACTGTCTCTGGGTCTCCTCAGTGTGTTTTCATTCTGGTCCAAGGCAAGCTTGTATTTTGCATTGTGTTCTGCATTAAACATGTTTACTTCTGATTCTGTTCATTTTTCAGTCCAGTCCTTGTTACAGTGTGCCTGCTATTTCTCTTTAAAGCTTGCGAACCAGGCGGGAATCCCTCCAGGTGTCTATAATGTCGTTCCCTGCTCTAGAACCAAGGCCAAGGAGGTGGGAGAATCACTGTGTACGGATCCACTGGTGGCCAAAATTTCCTTTACTGGTTCAACAGCCACAGGAAAGGTATGTGACGTCAGAGTCAAGCAGGTGGTATCCTAATGCTTTCTATTTATAGAGTATATAATTACAATTTCACAGGTTTGGTTTTGTTTTATTGGAGACAGGGTCTACATAGCCCAGCTGTCCAGATTCTTGCTATGTAGACCAGGCTGACCTTGAACTCACAGTGATCCGTCTGTCTCTGCCTCCCAAGTGTTGGGGCTAAAGGAATGTACCACCACACCTGGCCTGTCATGTAATTTTTGAGTTGGTATTATGGCTCAAAACTCAAGGCAGCGTTGGCATTGTCTACCTGTGGCATTGCCCCAGCTCACAACGTCCTTGGGTCCCTCTTCCCCTTCTCCAAATGATTGCTTTTAGTTTCCTTCTCCCTTCCTAGTGGGTTTTTTAAAAAATCGAATCTAATGAAATAAGAATCTCTATTCTCCAGAATACATTGTATGCATGTGTGGAATTATCAAAAAACTAATATATATTAAATGATATCTAAATCAAGATGATCTTATATGCGCCTTAAATTTTCCATTATTGGGTACCTTGGGGGAGTTGAGTTTTTTTGTTTGGTTGGTTTTGTTTTTGTTTTTGTGAGACAGGGTTTTTCCATGTAGCCCTGGCTGTCCTGGAACTTTCTTTGTAGATTATGCTGGCCTCAAACTCACAGAGATCCACCTGCCTCTGCCTTTAGAATGCTGGAGTTAAAGGCATGAGCCACCACCACTCGGCATTATTGGATAATTTTGTGAAACAGATTTAGAAGCCTTATATGTTAGTTACAAAAATTCTTGAGAAAAATAAAGAGGAGGGACGATCGGAGGCTATTTCGGCTCCTATTTAGGAGGTCTCAGTCCACGGTCGCTCGGCTTCGTTGTTTTTACCATGTAACAAGGCACGAGCAACATGGCCGGAGGCATTGTGGAGAGAAAGGGTCCAGGACCAGATACATCCTCCCATGTCCTCCATCCTGAGCTAGATCCACCCGCTAACGAGTGGCCCACTCAGCTGTAACCACTTCTCAGTGAGTGACCAGCTGGTGACCAGTCTTTGGACATCGGAGCCATCAGAGGAAGGGACTTTCTGTGCGAACAGTAGCACCCTGGGTGTTGATGCTGATGTTCACAGTGTTCCCCTGCTGCGCCCCGCAGGTCCTGCTACACCACGCAGCAAATTCCGTGAAGCGTGTCTCCATGGAGCTGGGCGGCCTTGCCCCATTCATTGTCTTTGACAGTGCCAACGTGGACCAGGCTGTCGCCGGGGCAATGGCATCTAAGTTTAGGAATACTGGGCAGGTGAGTCGCGCAGGATGTTTTAGTGCTGGGATAAGGGTAGGTGTATGTGGTTGTGCAAAGACAGTAGCACCACCACGGTCTTGCTTCTCTCCCTAGTTTCTTTGCTTACTTATTCATTCATCCTGTGAACAAACATCTACTGAGTACTTTCTCTTAGGCTCTAGTTAGGTGTGCAAAGTCCAAAGAAAAGTAAGAGTTAGTCTGTTGCTTCAACGAGTTTCCAGAGCTGTAGATGTCTTAATTTATGTGTATATGTATAGGCTATGTATGTGAATTCACATGTGTGTAGGTCCATGACCTGTAGTGACAATTTTGGAATTTTCGTCTCTTTAAAAACAGAGAAATATAGCTGGGTGTAGTGGCGCACACCAGTAATCCCAGCACTTGAGGAAACAGAGGCAGGTGGATCTCTGTAAGTTTGAGGCCAGCCTGGTCTACAAATCAGTCCAGAACAGCCAAGGCTACACAGAAACCCTGTCTCAAAAAACCAAAAAGCAAAACAAAAAACAAAAACAAACAAACATACAAAAAACCTACAGAAATATTATAAGAGTGTGTTTTCATTTTAATCCCAGGTGTAGGGGTGTGGGGCTACTTTGGACTGTCCACAGCAGCTAACTGTAGGCTTCAACCTTTTCCAAACCTACTTTGAGGTTCTTTAATGCTTACACCTCCCTTCCAACCCACCTACCCTAGATAGGAGAGAAAAGAGGTTAATGGGAACAGGAGAAGTAGACCTTTTTGGATTCAGTTCCTGGGAGCGATTCCCCTGGCATACTCAGCAGGATTTCAGCAAACCAGCAATTCAGCCAAAGTTGCTGCTGGAACCTGGAACAGCAGCCGGAACCCGGAGTTCCAAAGTGTTCTCTGGAGCGGATCTCTCTAGGAGTGATGAACAGCCAAACAATACCCAAGACCGAAAGAGCCCTGCCTCCTGTTTTGGGTTCCTCCTCTCAGAGTCTGTACTAAGATGTGTTTTAGCTGGCAAAAACCAACCCCCGGCACAAGGTGGTTCATCTCCGACTGGATAAATATCACCTGCTCTTTCACAAGTCATCAGTTCCCCATCCCACGCTTGGGATCAAAACAAAAACATGTGTACATCCACTACAGCTGACAATGATTCGGTTCATGCTCTAGCAGAGGCGTGGGTTTGCCAGCTGCAGAGTTTCTGCGTTCGTGTGACATTTGGCCATTTGGAATTCTGGGACCTTTTCTGAGGGTGTATAAATACTAGCTCTCCAATAGGTGGGCTTGGTGGTGGTTTAGGGAGGTTGGTTTCGGTTTGCTAGTAGCTGTGGTCAAAGAAGAAACAGAAGGAAAGAAATTAAATTCAGGGATTTTCCTAATTCCTCTCTCCCCTCTATCCTTGTCTCCTATGTAGCCTTAGGGGGTGAAACTGGGCAAGGATAAAGGAAGGGGGGGGGGAGAAGAACTGACAAAGTAGCAAAGTGACCCCTATTGATCATGCGCAGCAACCAGAGGAGGGCGCCTGGGGTCCTGCTGCACCATGCTCTGCCCTTGAGACAGCCTGTTTCAATGATTCTGCACCTAGATGGACTTGCGAGCCCCAGTGATCCTCTTATGCGCCTATTCCCACCAGTGCTGGGGCTATGAGCAGGAGCAGCCACGCCTGGCTTTGCTATGTGGGTGGGAAGGATTTGAACCGAAGTCGGGATGTTACATAGTATCTCTTTCACCCACTGAGCCATCTCCCCAGCTCCTGTGTCTTCCAATCAAGTGATTCTTCTTCACTTCTTTCCCCTACATCTTGAATCATCCTTTCATGGTTTTTCCTCCCTGGTCCTTACTGAACCAGTGCAGTCACCTCCTCAGTTAGGAAACAACATTTAACAGCTAAGGCCTGAGGTCCCCTGTTGTATAGAGAAGAAGCAGGTAAACATTGGGAAAACCCAAAAGCTGACACAAAGACAGCGTACACAGACCAGCATGAGCACTGTGCCCTAGCTGTATGCAGTTGTTCCAAGGCACTGAATGAGCTTGTGTTTGCCTAGAAATCCAAATGTCAGATCTGACAGCACCTTTATGACTTCTGATAGAAACTAGGAACAGAAAGCAGAGAGACTGAGTGACTCAAGCCATCTTCAAAGACCTGGTGCTATGAGCAAAGGGTCCTATTTCCTTTTTCCCCAGCTGTTGCCCAAGCCACTGCCAGGAACCTAGCTACTTAAGACAAGTCAGCCTTAAAAATACAATCAACAAGCAGAAAATCATTGTCTTTATTTTTTAAAAACAGGCGCTGCCCTTGTAGCCCAGCAAGCACTGAGCTTGATGCTTAGCACAGTCTGGGGGGATGGGGGCTCATCCCTCCTGGAGTTAGAAGGCTTGTGTGCGTGTCCAGCCCAATGAGCTTCTTAAAGGCTTCCCTGAGACAGGGACATCAAAAGGTGACACGGGAGAAGGGCGGTGGTGATGCGAACTATTTTGTATGACTTTTCTTCTTTGTGTTGACTTTGGTAATTAATTTTCCCTTTTCATATAACCTAAGTAATTTGTTGTTGTTGTTTGTTTGTTACAGAATTACAAATGTTTCTTTAAGCTAACACAAAATGTCAGCAGAGTTCTACTACAAAACTATGGATCTGAACTCTGTTAAGCCAATAACACCGTTTAGGATGCAATTATACATATACTTATTTCTACTAGAAAAGCAGCAAGAAAAACTTATCAATAACTACATTTCCTGCTATATGGTTATATTTTGTCATTTTAAAATGTGAAGTTTAACTGGATAGAAAACAAGTAAGGGTCTCAATAATTTACCATGACATGGAAGATGGTCTTTTTTAAAATGTTTTAATTTTTTATTCACAAATATACAAAAAACTCTAAAGCTACAAGTTTATGAGCTTTCAAAAAATTATTTTTTTTGTTTTATGAGTGTGAATGTTTTCCTGCATGCATGAATGTGCACAATGTGTGTGTCCAGCACCCTCAGAGGCAGAGAGGACATCTGAGCCCCTGGAACTGTTGTGAACTTCCATTGTGAGTGCCAGGAACTGAACCTGGGTTCTATGCAAATACTCTTAACCTCTGAGCCATCTTTCCAGACCCCCTCCTAATTTTATGCTTGTTGTTTGATTGGCGTTTGTGGGGGTGGGGGCGGGGCAGGAGGGTGCAGTGCTGAGAATAGAACCCATGGCCTCTGTATGCCAGGCAAGCAACCTACCCGCAAAACTCTATTTCCAGTCCTTTCAAAAAAAAAACCAAAACTCACTAGATGCATAACTGTGTATCCATGTGTGTCCAGAAGAGGGCGGTAGATCCCCTAGACCTGGAGTTACAGGCAGTGGTGAACTGGCCAACAAGAGTGCTGGAGAAGCCAAACTTAGGACCTCTCCAAGAGCAGTAATAACTGCTGAGCTATCTCTCCGGCCTCCCCCTGCCTCCCCCCTCCCAAACAAAAGGCCCTTGTATCCATTTTTGACATCACACTGGAGCTGAGCTGGAGTGTACGAGCTGTCATTTGGCCTCATTCCTTCCCGCCTCTGCTCTCTGAGGCTGCTACAGCTCATCCCTGCTCCTCGGGAACAGCACAGCCTTTGCGCTTCAACCCCACTTGCTTTATAAGCATGTCGGATGGCTGGTTTTCTAGTTATTTGGGTTTTGTTCCTCAGCTGCTTATTCTTGCTTATGTGTTTAGCTCCAGATGTGTGGCAGCGGTGGGAATAGCGGGAGCAGTGTGTTTACTCGGTGCCCTTATCCCTGGGGCCAAACCCACCTGGGAAGAACACAGAAGCCTGGACTCACCCGGACCCTCTTGGGAAGCGTTGTCTTATGTGTCTCGGCTCAGCCGCTTCTGAAAAACTTAACTGTGGGTTTGTTTCGTCTTCCGCCTAGACTTGTGTCTGCTCAAACAGATTCTTGGTCCAACGGGGTATCCACGATTCCTTTGTAAAGAAGTTTGCAGAAGCAATGCACAACAGCCTGCGTGTAGGTAACGGGTTCGAGGAGGGCACAACTCAAGGGCCGTTAATTAACGAGAAAGCGGTAGAAAAGGTGAGTTGGTTTCATCGTCTGCATTAAGGAAAATTCGTGATTTCAGTTTCAGTGGCTTAGTTTCATAAGGTCTCCAGTGAGGCTGTTTTAGAAATAATGGGAAAAGGCAAAAAGGTATTAAAAAAAAAGTGAATTCCTACCAATGTGTGTGATTGGATGGTGGTGTCTGGACATCACTTCCCAGCTCTACCTGAGAACCTGAGACTGGGCTGGACCGAACTGGACCGAGCTGGACTGGGCTGGCTAGGTCTTCTGCATCCCTACGTTTTCTGTGTACCCAGTGGTGATTTCTCTGTTACACTGGTGTTTGTCTGCCTTTAGCCTCACTTTTCTTACGTTTATTTATGTAGTGTGTCTGAGTGTGAGTATTGGAGAGGAGGGCACACGTGTGTCACAGCACCAGTACAGAGACCAGAGGGCAACATGCTAGAGTTCTTCTCTCTCCCACCATGTGGGTGGCAGGGACAGACTCGGGTTCTCAGGATTGGCAGCAAACGCACCTACTGACCTACCTCACCAGCTATGGTTTAAACTTGTTTTAATTTAAGATTTCATTAAAATTGAAGGTTTCATCTTGGCATCTGCACACAGACATTTCACCTTACTTTGCTCTTACCTGCTCTCTGTCTCCCTCCCAGCTCCCTGCTCGCTAGCTCCTCTCTTCCCCAAGTAGTCCCCACTCTGCTTTCACATCACATATGTTGCATGTTTTATTCTACTGTTTGAAAAAAAAAAACATCCTTTTTAAGAGTCAGAAAGTGGTGAGGCCAAAGGGGTGGTGACTCAGAGGCTAAGACCTCTTACTGCTTGTGATAAAGTTACAGACAGTTGTAAGCTGATCAACATGTGTGCCAGGAACCAACCTCGTGTCTTCTGCAAGAGCAGTGAGTGCGCTTAGCCACTGAGCCATCTCTGCAGATTCCCTATAGTGCCTTTCGATTGTGTGGCTTTCTCCTAAGTTTGATTTGACCTTGAGTTGATTTATTCATCATTGCCCTTGGAGCAGTAGGCTGTATCATATAGAATCTATACACACACACTATATATATATATATATATATATGTATATATATATACACACACACACACATGCTAGGCATGCAGCACGCTGGACCATCTGGGTTTGCATCAAAATCCTGTATGACGTTTACTCAATAGTGGGATCAGCTAAGGGATGACACATTTCTGAGACAGAACATCTGCTGCCATGGGCAAGCAGCGCCTCTGTATTTGGGAAGTAGCCAAACATCCTTTCAACCCAGATAGAAGTGGACAAGTGAATGCAAGAAAGTGCAACTATCCCAGAGTGCAGTAAAGGCAAAGCTCAGAGAAACAATGGTCTTTCCAGAGCTGGTTCTCTCTCTCTCTCTCTCACCATGTGGCTCCCAAGAGTTGAATCTTGACTGTGAGGCTTGCATGCTAAGCCACCTTGTTGGCCTATTTTATAAGGAAACCTTTTAAGAGATTGTGCAGTTTGGAAGCCGTCCTCATCGAGTCCTCCCTCCTCCCCCTAATCTCACAGGTAGAGAAGCATGTGAGTGACGCAGTCGCCAAAGGGGCCACCGTTGTGACAGGTGGGAAGCGACACCAACGTGGAGGGAATTTCTTTGAGCCCACCCTGCTCAGCAATGTCACCACGGACATGCTGTGCATCACTGAGGAGACCTTTGGACCCCTGGCGCCGGTTGTCAAGTACGTCTGTCAGGTAGTGGGAGGAAGGAGCCGGAAGGGAAAAGCTAGTCTGAGAGTGGTTTCTGTGCTGGTTCAGGGGCTGTGTGGGAGGCCGAGCTTCAGCAGTCGGAGCTGCATGCGTCAGTTGAACAGCAGCACTGGGTTTATGATATTTTGGGTTTGATTTTGGGGGTCTTTATGTTTGGATGCCCAAGTGGGTCAGCCCCAAGCATTGCTTCTTGAAAGCTGTCTACCTTAGATTTTGAGACAGGGCCTCTCATTGCAAGCTGAGGCTCTCCGGTTAGAGTAGGCTGGGTAGCTTAGCAATGCCAGGGACCCTTGTGTGTCTCTCTCCCCAGACCTGGGATCACAAGCACAGGCCACCACAACTGGGTTTTGATATGGGTGTTGGGAGTAGAACTCAGCATCTCCCTAGAACCAGGCCCCAGTTTGAGTGTTTGTGTTTTGTCTTTGTTGGGGTAAGGGTGTTGCTATTGTTGTTTGGGGTTTGGGTGGGTATTTGTTTGAGACAGGGCCTCCTTCTGTAACCCAGGCTGACCTTGGACCGTCAATCTTCGTGCGTTAGCCTCCCTATAAGCACACGCTACACCAAATTTCAAGCACAAAATTCATCAAGCTTCCTTATCTAGTTTCTCGCTGCCTCTAAACTTACTCCCCCCCCCCCCTAATTCCTAAGGGTAATTTCCTAATACCCTCAAAGGTTCTGTCCCAGCAGTCTGTAGGAAATGAACTTTGACCTTGTGTGATCTTTTATCCCATCTTAGCAAGTAAACAATTGTTTTCCT
The DNA here is from genome assembly GCF_964271855.1 of Acomys minous. Lineage (NCBI taxonomy): Eukaryota > Metazoa > Chordata > Mammalia > Rodentia > Muridae > Acomys > Acomys minous. Next base: position 67,685,939 of record NC_140490.1, read on the forward strand.
GGATAATTTTTAGGTCAGTGCTCTGAAAATTATTCTTTTATCTATTTGGATCCAGGGCCTGGAAGGGCTCAGAAGATGGTGTCAGATCAGCTGGCATTGAAGTGAACAGTTGTGTGAGCCACCGTGTGGGTGCCCGGGAACTGAACTCTGACCCTCCTCAAGAGCAACAAATGCTCTTAACCAGTGCACCGACACTCCAGCACCCAGGCATCCTTTTCGTAAAGGATTTTGCTTGACAGTGTCTGTGCCACATTGGTCTGCTTTTCCCTTTCTCTTATAAAAGGTGGGGCTCCTCACTAACATGCCGTGTGAGCTGCCATGTCTGCCTCTGTGCTCCAGTGCTGTGCTCTCCCCTTGGATCACTTTACAGCTCTGATCTCCTTCTTGTCCTTGTTTAGGAAATGATTCAGGGGACCATGAAGCTGGTTGTCTTTATTCTCCAACTTACAGATGTTGCTTATGACCTACTTTAACTCTGGCAGGTTTGATAAAGAGGAAGAGGCCGTTGCCATCGCAAATGCAGCTGATGTGGGGTTAGCAGGTACGTGTCTGTCTGACGGCCAGCATCGTCATTACCTCAAGTAAATTCCAGGCTCTGACTTCTATTTGCTTACTTGTTTGTTGATTTAGATGTGTTTATTTATTATGTACACAGTGTTATGTCAACATGTGTGCCTCCATGCCAGAAGAAGGCACCAGATCTCATTATAGATGGATGGTTGTGAGCCACCATGTGGTTGCTGGGAATTGAACTCAGGACCTCTGGAAAAGCAGCCAGTGCTCTTAACTTCTGAGCCATCTCTCTAGCCCCATGCTCTGACTTTTAAGCATTACTCTTCAGTTTTTGTTTTCTTTTCTTTTGTTGTTTTGTTTTTTGTTGTTTTGGGTTTTTTTGGGTTTTTTTTGTTGTTGTTTTGGTTTGTTTGGTTTTTTTTTTTTTTTTTTTTTTGAGATAGAGTTTCTCTGTGTTGTCTGTCCTGGACTCACTTTGTAGACCAGGCTGGCCTCAAACTCACAGCGTTCTGCCCGCCTCTGCCTCCCAAATGCTGAAATTACAGTCTTTCTATGTAACCCTGGGTTGCCTGAAACTTTGTATGTAAACCAAACTGGCCTTGAATTCAGAGAGATCTACCTGCCTCTGTCTTGAAGTTGGAATTAAAGTCAAGCACCATCACACCTAGCAATCCGCTGAGTTTTTGAGATGCAAACTTTAAACATTGTGTATGCTTTGTTGCTTTACAAATGGCCAGTGTGGCTTTGTGCCAGCATGTTTCTTTCTCCTGTGAGCCATGGCACGCAAATAGAGCCTTCCATCTAAAGCTGAGGGTGGGAGACAGCATGGGAGGGAAGGGGTGAGGGGACAGAGTAGGGGAGGGTGAGGGGGTGCAGATTGTTCTAGGCAGAGAGGGAGTCACATGCAGTTCCCCAGAGGCATAATGCTCAATGCTTTTTTTCCCACATGTGCTTGGCTCCTGTTCATGCAGTTTAGAGGTAATACTGAGAAAATGTACATAACAGCCCTGGGTGTAAATGCAGAATTTACTGCGGAATGCAGAAATATAGCATACAACAGCTCAGCCTTTCGGCTAAAATCAAGTGTAGAGACACATATAAGGTACATCTGTAGCAAAGCTGGGAGGTGGAGGCACTTGTCTTTAATGCTGGGAAGGCAGAAGCAGATGGATCTCTGAGTTCAAGACCAACCTCATCTATGAAAGAGGGCTCTCGAACAGCCAAGGCTACACAAAGAAAGCCTGTCTTGAAAACTAAAACAACAAACAAGCAAAAGGTACAGCTGTGGCTGTCTCAAGACTCCCTTGAGGGTATAATGCAAACTGTTTATAACAAGAAGGCAATTGTGCTCTGGAGTTGAGTATGTGATGTCACACACTCAGTTGCCACAATGCTGGAGCAACGTGTGGCCCAAGGCTTTTCTGCAAGCTCAAGATCGACGCTTATTTCTCCCCTCCTTCTGTGGTGTGACGTGGAGGAAGGCATGCCTTGCCTTAGGTCCTAAGTAAGAGGGTGACTGTGCAGAGAACAAAGAAGGCTGGAAAGAGAGGCCCAGGCGAGTGCAGATGGCAGCATGGTAAAGAGTGAGATGAGCCCAAGCTGCGTGGATGAGTTCCGGAGACCGTGGCTGTCAACTGCGGTCAGGAGTAAGCCGAAAATGCCAGCTTTGGGGAAGCATGGATTGCCCACGGAGAGCTGTGGCCTTCCTTTATAGACAACTAGGGCTGACTGCAAGGCTTGAACAAACGTGCCGTCCAGGTAGCTAAAGGACGGATGGACTCAAGAGCAGGAAACAGGCGCAGAAGCTCTTGGTTACAAAGACCCAACGGGAGAGGGGAGAACCCCAGCAAGAGTGAAACAGAGGCCCAGCATGATGCCTGAGGTCCTTGGGGTGAAAATATGGATCAAATAACATGGGGGGCCCTTCCCTGCAAGCAGGAGAGCCCCGGGGGCCCACGTGACCCGGCATCCTCAGGGGCAGGCGCGAGTGACTTGAAGGACACTTTCTCATTCTGTGTATGTCCTTTTGTTCCTCTGCTAGGTTATTTTTACTCTCAGGACCCGGCGCAGATCTGGAGAGTGGCGGAGCAGCTGGAGGTGGGCATGGTTGGCGTGAACGAAGGGCTCATCTCTTCAGTGGAGTGTCCCTTTGGTGGGGTGAAACAGTCTGGCCTTGGGAGAGAAGGGTCCAAGTACGGCATTGACGAGTATCTAGAGGTCAAGTATGTGTGTTACGGAGGCTTATAAGGTTCTTCACTTCTTTAAGAAAGAAAACTGCCCAGATCAGTAGCAACATGCCACCCATTTCTTAAAATGAACAAGTAGGTTGTCAGACAAGAATTTTTAAAAATCCAGCCCGTTCCTCATCACCTTACGTGTAGATCCTACCCCTTCCCTTATCTAACTAGGGACCAATGGATGCCATATAGCTACGGCTGTGGGTCCCCACCAGTCCTGGGACCCCGGCCCAACCCCACTGCCTCAGGACAAGGTACAGTGTCAGTGTGCACATGCCCTCTGACCCCTCACAAAGCAGAGAGTCACTGTGTGGGCCGTGGGTCCCCAGCCTACATGGCACTGCCCGACTTGGGCCCGGGATGCAGGGAAGGAAATGCTGGGGTGATGAGACAGCTGGATGAGGATGGGGGTGCACACCCCTGCCTCGGCATCTGTTAGCTTGGTGGTGAACCTGTTTGGGGCTGGGGACAAAGGCTTTGGTTTCCTAAGACTTCCTTCTAAGCCATATGTAATATGTGGAAGGAGGGGCTGTTTCTCCTTGTTTCCAGGCTGCTTTTTAAATTGCAGGGAGCAGGGTTGGGTTACTTTTTGTTTTGTTTCACCTTGCAGCTATAAGTATTTCTAATTTCTCAAGATTTGTGCCCATCTTTTTTTCAAGTAATAAAATGCTCCGCTGTTATTCTGCAGAAAACACACATACTGAGAAATGAAATAGTTATAAGTACACTTTGAAGAGTGTCAGCCAGGGGGTGTTCCTGGACTGTGTGGAAAACTTGTACTTCTTGTGTGTGCATATTTGACCCCCTGGGTCTATCAGGGGCCTAAATATTCAATTACAATTGTAACCAGTTTTGTAATTAAAACGATGGGGCTGGCTGTCAGTGGGAATGGATATATTTGGTCTGCTGGAGACCGAGGGATTAATTATAACTGAAAAGAAATGAACACGAAAGGACATCTTTAGAAAATGGTTTTGGGTTATGTGAAGACAGTGAGTTTGGTTTTTAATATTTTTTAAAAAACAGGATCTCCTTTTGGCCTTAAAATTCCTGGGCTCAAATGGACCCCCCCTGCCTTTCTTTCCCAATAGCTATGACTATAGGCATATTGGTACCAAATCATCCAAAAGCCATTTATTTTTAGGGGTTTTTGAGTTTGGGTCTCGTGTAGTCCAGGGTCACCTTGGAACTCTCCTGCCCCAAATTCCTGCGCTGGAATTATGTATGCTACCATGCCCAGCTAAGACGTGTTTTTTAGATGAACTTTGTTCCATAAGATATATGATAGAATTTTTGAAGATGTGTATACAGACATGTAAGGATTGATGAACTAACTACCTGTGAGCCAAACCTGACCTGCCACCTGTTTTTTGACTGTTTATTTTATATTCAAATGGTTGGGGTGGGTTATAATAGTTATTTCATGAACTCCCAGTGTCTGTGAACGAACACAGTGCCCTGTGCTTGAGTACATGTGCTGAGCCACTAGAGCCTAAAGGATTTACTGCAAAGCTGGGGCGGGGGAACGGTTGCAGCCCCTCGTCTATATCGAGAGGGAGACGTTGGCCTCCCATGTTCATAGGCATTGTTTCATTCTACCAGACACCTTCTGGGAAAAGGGGGCATCTTCTGGGCATTTGTTACCAGGAGCTCTTGGAAGAAATTAACTCAAATGACAATAGCCTGATAATAATCCTGTCTCCTTGAAAAGCACTTTCCCCCTGGTAGTGGGGCTCCCCGGAAGTGCCAGAGCTCATCCGTGTCTTTTCCATCTGAGGGGCCTTTAAACTTGACCCCATAGCAAGTGCTTGTGAAAATAAAGATCAGACGCACAATGCAAACAAGCCTGTTCTGTGGTGTTATGACCTTCAAGTTGGGTCCCTTGGGTTTTCCTCTCTGAAGGCTAGACCCCAGTGTTTAAACTACCCGGGTGCAGCTATTTGAAAATCAGGATTTTACTTGAATAGTACTTAATACTGTGATTTCGTGCCATACTTTGAAAGTTGGTGAGAAATACTTATTTTGTTCTGTAAACATGTATATGTTGACTCATTTTTCTAGTGTCTTGACATTGTCTGGTCAAGCTGAATCTCATTAATAAATGTTGGACTAACAAGATTTCTTATTTCTGGGTTAAAGTGAGTGGCTGTGTTGTTTTTGCCTTTTCTACACAAGGTCATTGTTGAGGGACTTTTTTTGTTTTGTTTTTCGAGACAGGGTTTCTCTGTGTAGTCTTGGCTGTCCTGGACTCAACTTTGTAGACCAGGCTGGCCTCGAACTCACATCGATCCGCCTGCCTCTGCTTCCCAAGTGCTGGGATTACAGGTGTTCATCATTTGAGTTTTAACTGGAAAATGTTAGAGCAATGTGGATGTAAAATGGTACTTTCTCACCAACGAGGCCCACATCCGTGAGTACCATGTGCCAGGAGCTGGGATGTTTGTTCTCACTTGCACTTCAGCAATAACAAGTGCTCGGAAACTGTGGGTTTGCTGGTCTGGGATGTGCAGCTGCCTCAGGGTACGCTCCAGCTGTTTCCAGTCTGTCTTCTACAAATTCCACTGTTAACCACTTTCCCCGGTCTTTTATTTTACAGAGAAGTATGAAAAGGGCATTTTCCGAGTCCCTGGTATCCAGATATGATCCTCGAGTATGAATTGTAATACTTGTCTGAGTGCAATTTCTGTTGCTAATAACACACACTACAGCCTGGGTCCGTGGCATTGCTTTGGGTCATTGCTCTGGTATAAGACCAAGGCACTGGGCAACGAACAGCCTTGCAGTCAGAATCACTAGGCAGTGTAGGGGATAGCAGCAGGCAGAAGACCTCACCAAACTGGCCTTTACAGTAGACTTGCTCCTAAGACACTGCGTTAATCCATTGAATTTGTGGGTGCTTGTATCCGTGAAGGCAAAACTCTAGTCAGCTCTGGAAAGGTCCCATATGACCCCGCCTCCTGGGCCCACAGATGGCCCTCCCCTCTCGGTGTTTCCCCTTTGGGCTCCTGTGCCCCTGGAAACCATCTGTGGAGACTACTTTAAAATACCTGTAAAACTGATTAGGATTAGCCACTTTTACCAGGCTCATCTCTTCATACATCCTAGAATTTGGGGGTTAGGAGTCCAACGTATGAATTTTGGCCACAGGGTTCCTGTGCGCAGGCAACTGTCTTCCCCCAAGTTGGGACTTGGACCGTTGACATGAGCTACCCCTCCCCATCCCCAACGCCCAGTGAGTCCGTTTAATAAGCAACAGCAACGGAAACTCCAGGCAGAGCCTTGACCAGTGTTGAGCAGAGACCAGGACAAGGGCGAGCTCCCAGGCCTCACGGCTCAAGAGTTGCACTCAGGTCCCGGCTGGACATGGAGGCAGGAGGGTAGTAATGCGTCACAAGTCATCAAGACAGGAAAGGCTGGCTGTGGGCTTCGTGTACTACCTCAATATCCGGCCTGCAGCCCTAGGACACAGAGTGAGAGTATCCGGAGCGTGCAGGGAACCAGCCCTGAGTGGCGGCTGGGAGACGCACAGACACCCACTCCCCCAGCTGTGTGGATACCTAGTGGGGCTTCCTTCCCAGGGCTCCACGACAAAGGACCTCCAGGCTGCTCAGAGGGCCTCCTCCAACCCCTGGCTTGCCGATGAATTCAAGAAGATTCAGTTGACGAGGAGTGACAATCGCCCAAAGGACGGAAGCCAAGCCAAATCCCAAGGAACCGGAGACGCAGCCAGACCCTGCCATGTCCGTACCAGGGGCAATTTCCATATGTTGGGTGGTCCACGGACTTCTGCTCCCCGGGGAGTCACTTCTGCCATGGGAAAGCTGGAAGCCTCTCCCTCTAAGAAAAAACAGAGTTTGTTCTGGGGCAAGGGAGGAAACCGACCTAGAGAAGAAATAAGAAGGGTGGGGGGGGTGGGGTGGGGGCGGGGAACATACATAGTTATATCTTTGTGAAACGTTTTAAATTATTTTCATTTTCATAAAGAAAAATGTTGATCAGCTTTCTGTCATTGGCCACAATACCTGAGGTGATGAATTTACAAGGGAAATCTATTGTGACTCACCGGTCTAGTTCATGGCTGTGAGCCTCTCGCTCTGGGGCTCTGGGACGGGGTCAGACTGAGCATCAACCGCGCTGGGCAGAGGAAAAAACCGTGGAGAAACAGAGAGAGGAAGGCACGCACGCAGTGATGTCACTTCCTTCCACCGAGCCCCACTGCTCAAGGCTTCCAGGGCCTTCCAGCAGTTGGAAGGGTATGAGGATCAAGCCTCTCCATATACTGGCCTTTCAGGAATATTTTAGATCCAAACAGTGGCCGAAGGTCATTGTTGCTGAGGTGATACATTTTTGCTTCATTTACTTTTAGAAAATGGTAAAATACAGAACTCTTGCAACAAGGTAATGATCAAGGAGACTTTTAATTCATAAAGCTAACGAGTAGCAGTCCGAGTCTTGGAATGAGACCTCCACAATTTACTCCAACAAAATTGCTAATAGACTGATATAAATACCTTGGAGACAACTTCTTGGTGGAGGAGGTCCAAAAATGATTATATTACAGCATAATTCTACAAAACTAGGAAATTCAAGAACATCCGGTAGCGAGGTTTAATGGAAGATGGCCCTATAAAGGGTGGCACAAAATCTTTGTGGTGATGTCCCCATTAGCTTGGTTACAGAGACTGCTCCAGGGTATAGCCACATATCAAATATCAATTTATACTTTGTATGTGCAGTTTATTCTAAGCAGATTAAAATACTTCTAAAATTTACTCCCCCCGCCCCAATACTGTGAGCTAAATTTAGGGTTTTATGCATGCTAGGTGAACACACACTGAGCTATATATCCTGTCCTAAATTGGTTTTATTTGTGATAAATGCTGTGCATGGTGGTACAGGCTTTTAATCCCAGCACTTGGAAGGAAGAGCGCTGTAAAGAGAGAGGAAATATATTTCTCCTTCAAAGTAAACACTAGAGAAAAATGCAGATTTTCTTTAGATCAGCATATGTATTTAATATTACTGCATGAGATCAACACCTTGTCACGAAGTATGGAAAATAATACATTGAAAAGGATAACAATTGGCCGGGTGTGGTGACACCTTTAATCCCAGCACTCAGGAGGCAGGCGCAAGTGGATCCCTGTGAGTTCGAGGCCAGCATGGTCTACAAAGTGAGCCCAGGACAGCCAAGGCTACACAGAGAAACCCTGTCTTGAAGAAAAAAAGAAGAAAAGAACATCAAGACTCTGAATCCATTTTTTAAAAAAATTGTGTGTGTGTGTGTGTCCGCTGCACACACGTACACTTGCACATGCGTGGGTGAACATGTGCATGCACTGGCAAATATGTTGCTTGAGGCCAGAGGATAATCTTGGGCATCGGGTCTCCCCTTCTCCTGTGTGGGTCCTGCAGATCAAACTCGGGCTTTCAGGCTTGGCAGCAGGCGTCTACCTGCTAAGCTATGCCACCATTTTCTTTCTTCACTGGACGTTTGTTTGCTTGAGACAGGTCTGCAAAGAATCACAAGTGACAGCTACTCCTCGCTGCATGTCTTAAGGTATTTTAAACATGATCAGTTGCGGATGCTGGCGTTTGAATCTTGGTCTAAAGCGGTAACTAGGCTGTGCACTCAGCCTCTGGGCCCTCTACCAATGCTCTCTCCCATACTTTACAGCAGACTTCCTCAACCTGCGACTCCCATGGAGTGACATATCAGATATTTGTATTATAATTCATAACAGTAGCAAAATTACAGTTATGAGGAAGCAATGAAGTAATTTTATGGTTGGGGGTCACCACAACATGAGGAACTGGATTAAAAGGTCGCAGCGTTAGGAAGGCTGAGAAACTCTACTCTGGATGCTTGCTTCTGTTTATCAACACTCTCAGAGTCTTTGGGTAAACTGCACAAGAATGAATGCTGGGTGGCTAGCCTACCCCCTGTTTGGTCCCCAGGAAACAAGTGGGTCACAAGATAGAATCCATTTTTGCATCACCATTGTGCTGTTTATTTCTGATTCACTATATATTCAAGGTTCTTTTTTGATGGATAGATCTGAGAGACGGGGCTGAGACACCAGGGATGGAACTGGCAAACACATTGCAAACCTAGAGGGAGGGGTGGCTCAGAATGTGCTCCATGGGACGACACTAGGTCCATGATCTCCCACTTTGTCTTTTGCTTGCAGACACACCCAAAGATCTCCTCTTCGTCCTAGCAACAGAACGTTTAGGGGTCTAGAAGGTTCGCCAGGATGTGCCCTTCAACCTTTAAGGCTGGATTTCTTCATGCATTGGAAAATAGGTCTCGGCACTCGGATTCCCAGATCCCTCACAGATGGTGACCCTGGAAAAATTGCCTAGGTTCCGTAGACCTTCAGTGGTGTCTACAACATAGGAACATTTTTCTTCAAGGTTAACTGTACAGGTCAACAATATGAACATAACGCAGTGTCCACAGGCCTCACTGTTATGCTCTACAGTTTTAACCTGAGCTCCTATTCTTAATGCCAGAAATGTTCAGTTACCTACAAAAAGAGTATCACCTTGCTCTGTAGATAGGAAAGATTCTGTTTATGAAGCTAAATACTAGTGTATTTAAGAACCACTTTTCCTCTAACATTATAGATAATATTGAACGAGGATATATAGGCACAAACAAATTACCTTTAAAATAAAAGTCCATGTGTTCACATTTTAATTTGAACATTCCCCCAATAAAGAATAATAGGCTGGACCCTCTTACTCATGGTTTCTTTCTTTTTTTCTTTTTCTTTCTCTCTCTCTCTCTCTCTCTCTCTGGGTGGGGGGTGGGGGGTGCTTTAAGCTTTCTGTTACCTCTAGCTCAGAAACAGAAAATTTCAGAAACAAACACTAACTAAAATTTATGTTGTAGTTCTAATTCCCTGAATTTTTCTTTCATTCTTTAACAAAGGATTTCATGTAGCCCAGGCTGCCTTCAACCTTGCTGTATAGCCAAGGCTAGTATTGAATTTCTGCTCCCTGTTTTCCTTTCCCAAGTGTTAGGACAACAGTGCTGGGCTATTCTACTCTTTGAATGTCAAGGGCATTGCCAAGGCCACCAGCCTTGGGGCCATGGGCAGCTGGGAAACTACCACAAGTCAATCAACATCTGAGGCTGCAATTAACTCCAAGCCATTGCTCTGGGGTGCCACTTTGTGGGAGGACATGATTTAATTCCATTTTGTATTAACAACTAAAATAAGATTTAGTTCTCTAAATTTTAAGTACTTATTAAGATTTGTTTATATGCATGAGTATTTTGCCTACATGTATAAACTCTGTACATTCTTGCTGCTTCGGAGCCCCTGAAAGTAGAGTTATGGACAGTTTTAAGCCATCACATGCGTGCTGGGAACTGAACCACAGTCCTCTGCAAGAGCAGGGAGTGGTCTTATATATAACCCTTTCTCCAGTCCCTTAACTATATTTTTAAGCATAAATAGTGAATGTTCTGTCCAGTTATTTCTATGGAAAGTCTTTGTAGGAGCTCAGAGCATGGTGACCATACTCCCCTCAGTAAGAACATATTTCAGAGTTTTGGAATATGTCTGTGGTCACCGAGTCCTCCCCTTTTCCGTGGCCGTGCTACAGTACAAGTTAAGTGAAGAAGTTTTAATGTCTACCGGGGCTAAAAGAAGCCCCACTCTGGTTTCTTTTTCTTAGAGAGAGAGTGAAAAGAATGGTAAAGGCAAATGTCAACATTTAGCCTGCAAGTCTTTAGCCCTCTCCTGTCCTTACACTCTGACTCTTCCTCGTCTGCTGGACTTCCGGCCTAGGCAGCAGCTGACGGCATCATGGACATCATGGTCAGCGCAGGACACCGCACACAGATGATCTCTGCCTCTTAGATGAACTGTGAGCTCACCCTGCAGGTCCTCCGAGAAGCCGCTTCTGGAAAGTTCTTAAAGGCAGTCACGGCTTCTATGGACATCAATCCTCCTGAACTTATCTTTCCTGAGGGGCTATATATATAGAAACAGGTGTTAGCCTGATTTCACTCTGGGCAATAACTATAATGAAGTGTCCACCACAGAGACACAGAACGTTCCAGTTCACTCTGCAGAAGCTTTATGCTCCCCTTTCTCTATTACTGAGCATCAGTTGAATAAGCAGTATTTTGTGTGTGTGTGTGTTGAAAATTCCAAGAACCTGGGTCTTCTAGTCAATACATAGAGCACAGAGCAAGGCCCTCCCCCCGGAGGGTTGATGATGCACTGTGCCAAGCAGAGGTCAGCTTTGTGTTTTAACTCTCACTGCCTGGTACTGAGCACCAGGCTCCCAGGTGCCTCCGCAGCAGCCCGTTATCTGTCCTTGGAGAAGTAACTGAAGGAAGCCCCGTTTCTGGCAGAGCCGTTCGCAGAACCCTTGAAGACCCCTCTCTCCATCCTCTCCCGGCTGAACAGTGTGTCCTGGTCGCTTTCAAATTCAGACTCCGACACCATCAGGCTGGAGTTGTGCTCCGTGCTCCGGTGCTTGATACCTGGGGGAGAAGCAGCAGAGACAGGGTGAGGACGGCACAGCTCTCGGCGCCGCTCTCCGCACAGCTGTCCTTTTGACAGTCTTCCGGGAGGGAGGATCGTGGATTGCTCTCTGAGCCTTTCTTTAAAGCAGTCACCTTCATGGCAGGTGGGCTGGCCTGACAGAGACTTCTGGAATTACCCTTGAACTTGAGCCACAGCTTTGACACCCACTTTGTGATCCTGCCGGACAAGATAAGATACCTAACCTGTGAGGACTGAATGAAACTGTGCCCGCGAGGCCCTTCACTGTAAAGCCCTTCGCTCAGCTTTTAGGACAAGGTGAACAGCACTTAACGCATAACACACTGCTGTGACTTCGAAGTTTAACCCCGCCAAATATTTTTGATAGACGATTTGAGTTCTGGGGGATCAAAACAAAGAAGAGGATTAGGATATGCTCCTTAATATCACCCAACTTACAGTGTCTAACAGGAAAGAATAAAGGTTCTGGGGGTGCGGGGCCATGGCAGGCCTGTGAGGGCCAGATGGTAACAGTGGGAGCTGGCCCTCTGCAAACACCACCAGGCGTAGAACTTACACTGTCCGCCTTGGAGACAAGCACCTTACCCACTGAGCCATCTCACTAACACTAAGTTATATTCTAAGTCACAGTAACTTACAATTATCACTAACATAAGGCTTTAAAATGTTTAAAAAGAACTTAAGAGTGTTTAGCTAAAGAGAATATAGACCCGTGCCATGGTGGCTCAACATATCTAAGAAATAAAACTAATACGTACATAATACATAAAAACCATACATGAATCAAGAGGACATGAGGGGCTGGGTGTGGTGGTGCACAGCTTTGATTCCAGCACTTGGGAAGCATAGGCTAGCCTGGTCTACAAAACAAGCCCAGGACAGCCAGGGCTCTGTTATACAGAGGAGAAACCCTGTCTTGAAAAACAAAACAAAAGAAAACAAAAAAGATATGAACACTCCCTGGTAGCTGGGATTAGTTCTGTAATGGTCCAAATAGGTTGGATTTGAACAAGGAAAGATATTGAAGTAGAAGGACAGAAAAAGGATGTAGACTATTTAGAAGCATCCAGAAGAATTTACAGGAAGAAAAAAAAAAAAGGTGGACTTTATCCCATGCACAGAAGGCACACAGTATGCAGGAAGAGGAAGAACTGGGGAGTCTGCTGCAGACTTGGAGGACACTATGGTCCGACCCTGGTGTCTCCCAAATTCTCACATTGAAACCCACTCCAGGGTGCTGCTACCAAGCTTGTGGACAGAATTGGTACCCTTATAATATAACTTATAATACCATCATGAAGGAGGCACAAGAAAGGACTGGGGACGTCACTGAGTGGTAGAGCGCCTGTCTAACATATGTTGTAAATCCCTCAGTTCTATCCGCATGGGGGAAGAGGGTGGAGAAAGAGACGGAGACAGGGACACAGAGCTACCTTACCCCTCCCACCATGCAAGGACACAGGGAGAAAAGTTCTAGCCATGAAAGAGTGGCCCTCACCACATTGAATCTGCTACCTTGACCTGGGGTCCAACTCTAGACCTCTGACAAGTAAACACCTATACTTTTTAAGTCCTGGTCTCTTATTCTGTTATAGTGGCTGGGGGAGACTTAGTCAGCGGTGGGGCACACAGAGGAACAGAGCCCCGCTCCGAGGCTCACAGACTTTACCTTCTCCTATAAAACAGGGATAGTCATAGTACTTGCCTCACAGGGCTTGGGATCAAAGGGGAAAAGTGTGTTGAAAGTTCCTATGCTACTGAAGATAGATACTACTGTGAGTTTCAGGGTGGGATTATAAAGATCTGAGCCAGGATACTAACGATAATGTGGGGCGTACGCAAAGGTAAAAGGCGGTATGAGGTGGTAGTGTAAGTGGGGTCACGTGCAGTTCCAGACCTGGCTAAGTACAATGGGCTTATCTAGAATGAGATCTGGCGCCCCCTTGTGGCATGCAGGCACACATGCAGGCAGAATACTGTATAAATAATAAATAAGTGAATCGTAAAACAAACGAACAAACAAAAAACAATGGGCTTCAGTGAATAGAAAGAGTTTGTCCCGGGGTGGGCGTGAATCAAGTAGAAGGTTGGTGAGGTAACCAACCCCAAGCACCCCAACTTCTTGGGATTAAAGCCCTTTTCTATATAACACCGTTGGCAGTAAGTTCTGCCACACAAACAGTGAGCTCTCAGTAGGTTCACAGCTACTGTTGGTGCTCCCTGGAAACTTCTGTCCAGGTTCTGTCCAGCTTATTTTCCATTGTCAAGTTGATGGAGTCAAGACTGCTTAAAGCATCACTGAGGTCCATCTCTGTGTGTGTGACCTCCCTCCAGCCCAGAGCAGAGAAGAAGCAGGGGCCGAGGGCCCCTCAGGAGAAGAGAAGTCTTTGCCCTGGGGTCACTTGGCAGTGGCTCAACCTTCAGAAAGTACTTTCAATCTCTCATTCACTAATGGCTCAGAGTACTTGCCAATTTTTCATTGTCTAATACGGTTACTACTAGTCTGCTGGTGGACAGCCTGCCTGCAAGACTGACGGTGTTCATCTTTCCTTGTAGAGTCCCAGGCTTGCCTTTCCAGCCTAGCTGAACTGTTGACTCCACCTTGCTTTCTGGCCAGTGCCTAGGTAAGGTGTTCGGAGTTGCCAGGAAAGCGTCTTACCGTATTTGGGCCGCAGCTCCATTCTCTCCTGTTCGTCCATATTGTCAAGGATGGTGTACTTCGTTTTCTTCCTTATCTTAGTCCTTTTCCGTCTGAAAGAAACAATGAAATGCTTGGCTCAAAGGCTCAGAATGCTTCCTGGGATCCCCCCTACATAACTAAAGGGTCCCCTGAGCCCGGGGTGCTGGAGCCCCATCGACCAATGCTCACCACCTGTGTACAGCCCAGGCCGCTCTCCCCCATGACTAATGCCTCACACAGAAAGGTCTGGGTGAGCAAGAGTCCTCCAAATCAGTGCTAACCAAGAATATTCAGAGATGCAGGACTGAAACCAGCAAGTGGAAGGAAGAATACACAGAAGACAGGAGACACTGGAGACACTTACCTTACAAATTACTCTGTCTTTCATTTCTCCCACAAGATATAAAAAAATAAATGAGCTGATCTTTTTTTTTTTTTATGCACATTGGTGTTTTGCCTGCCGGTATGTCTGTGTGAAGGTGTCAGATTTTGGAGTTACAGAAAGTTGTGATTGCAGTGCTGAGAATTGAACCTGGGTCCTCTGGAAGAGCAGTCAGTGCTCTTAACTGCTGAGCCATTACCCCAGCCCCTGGGCTGATCCTTTTTTGCCCAACACTGACTGAGCTGCAACGAATCACTTGAAAACACTCACTGAAGCCAGACACAGTGGCAGTGCATGCCTGTAATCTCAGCACTCAGGGAGGTGGAGGCAGGCAGATCTCTGTGAGTTCAAGGCCGGCCTGGTTTACCAAGCAAGTGCAGGACAGCTACCCAGAAAAACCCTGTCTCAAAAAACAAAACAACAACAACAACAAATCACTCATTAAAATGACAGTAAACTCAGGAAGCAGAGGCAGGCAAAACTTTCTGAGTTTGAGGCCAGCTTACTCTACATAGCAAGTCCCAGAACCCAGGGCTACATAGTGAGACACTATCTCAAAACAGACAGACAGACAGACCACTACACTAAGGTGTGCATCAGTTAGGCAATAATCATTCTGATTAAAAGCAAGGGCTTCTTGTTCTCAGTTTAGTGCTTGCTAGCTGGAGACTTTGGAAATACTATTTAAGCCTTCTGTGTCCCATACCCTCATCTCCAGAAGAGTCCCTTGCTCCTGTGGTTGCTGAGAGGGCCAAACAACAAGCAATACAGTCAGAACCATCATTATGAATCAAAATGGTAAACGCTCAGTAGACGTTCAGGGTCAGCACCAGCTACCTGCTATACAGGAACCTGAGATGTAGAGGTTTTCTTGTTTGTTGGTTGGTTGGTTTTTATTTTTTGAGACAGGGTTTTCTCTGTGTAGTCTTGGCTGTCCTAGAACTCACTCAGTAAACCAGGGCGGCCTTGAACTCACAGGGATCCACCTACCCCTGCCTCCCTGAGTGCTGGGGTTGCAGCTGAGTGCGGTGGATGTAGATGTAGCTGAGATACAGCTGTGTGCCACCGCACCCAGCTGAGATGTAAGGTGCTTAAAGCCGCACTCATTGGGGGGCCCTAACTCACATGGTTCTGGGGACTTAATGAGATTTGGGCCTCTTCCTCAGACCATGGCTCTCCTACCACAACCACTGCTGGGAATGCAATCACAGGTAAAACTCAAATAAATTGTGATTTGTGGAAGCAGTATTAGTTACAGTATGCCATTTTAAATGCGCATCCTTAGACAACACAGCATTTCCTATAGGAAAATGAGCCCGCCCCTCTCTCCTGAGATCTAGGGGTATCTTTCCTCACAAATGTCCTCATGAGGGCTGAGCATGGTGTTCTGGGGGATTCTGACATGAAGCAGGCCAGGGGCTTCTCAGACGTCCCCTCCGTTGTAGGGGAAAATAAGAAGAAACGCCAAAATCCAAGGGTCCCTTGGGTACCATTGCCTCTCTTCAAGCTTTAGGTGGGCTAAAGGCTTCAGACTGACCCAACTGTTGCTTCATATAACCAGGTCTACAAATTAGACCCACGCATCTCTAGGATGTCTTTCTCTGCTGAGACATGTAAGGCTGCCTGGGCACTGATCCGGTGAACACGTGAGACAAAGATTACTATTAGATTTGGGGAGTGGGGATATAGCTCTTTCCTACCCAGCTCATGCAAGACACCAGGTTCAATTCCTACCACTTACACACACACACACACACACACACACACACACACACACACACACACGGCATCACGACGCTCATGAACTCCAGTTTGTTTTTTAAACTGGCTGTCAGTTAGTTACATCGAGTAAACAAGCCCAAAGCTGTCCATCCATCACCCCAGGAAGGCTCTTCTTTACACACAACAAAGAGGCACATTTGGTACCTCCTGCAGCAGCGGATGCACAGCCAAGTCACAGCTCCAGTTAGCACTGTCAGGGTCAATGCCAGCACTGCCACGAAGAATACACTCCACTCTGCAAAAGGAGAAGGGCCAGTGTGCACAATCACAAATGGTTTCCTGAACAGCTTTGCTCTGCTCAAGCACAGGCCACTTACGGTATAGGGACCACTGTGTGGGGCAGACAACAGAGCCTGGCCAGGTGCCAATCAGAACAACAGACTGATGGCTTTGTCTCTCTGGCTGAGGGACCTCATGAGGCACATAACTCAAGGACCTCTGGCACGCAGTTCAGGCTGACATGAGAATAGGAAGTCCAAAATAACTGAAGTGAAGCAATGAAGCAGCTATGCCTCCTACATACAAATATATTAAATACTAAAATGCTCACCCCAGAACTGTAGGAATCATAACTGTTCCTCCTGTATAGTACTTTTTCTCTTCCTCCTCCTCCTATATAGTACTTTTTGTCCTTCTCTCCCTCCTCCTCCCCCTTCCTCCTCCTGCTCCTCCCCCTCGTCCTCTTGCCTCCCCCCTTCCTCCTCTTCCCCCTCCTCCTCCCTCCCCTTTCCTCCTCCTCCCTCCTCCTCCTCCTCCTCCCCCTCCGGCTTCTGCTCCTCCATTCTCTCCTCTTTCTTCTCTTTAAGGCAGGCTGTCATGTAACCCAGGCTGGTCTTGAATATATTACATAGCTAAGGGTGGTCTTGAACTTCTGATCCTCCTACTCACATCCACACACCTGGATTATGAGTGTGAACCCTACACCTGTTGTTTGTTTGTTTGTTTGTTTTGTTTTTGTTTTTTGAGACAAGGTTTCTCTGTGTAGCCTTGGCTGTCCTAGACTTGCTTTGTAGACCAGGCTGGCCTCAAACTCACAGTGATCCACCTGCCTCTCCCTCCCGAGTGCTGGGGTTAAAGGCGTGCGCCACCACGCCTGGCTTATTACACCTGGTTTTATGTGGTGTGGGAGACAGAGCCCAGGGCTTTGGCTATGCTAGGCAAGCATTCTACCTACTAAGCTCTATCCCCAGACCTATGGCATGGTCTTTCTAAAGCAAGCCAAGGGTCTATATGGCTTCCTGTAGCATGAAGACGTCTACCAGGGCCAGAGGTCAATTTGGGAACTATTCTTCATTCCTTCTACATCCTACACTTTGCAGTAATAACTTAGGTGCAAAAATGTTAGTGGGTGCCCAAGATAAAAGTGCACACTTTTAATCTCAGCATTTGGAAGGCAGAGGCAGGCAGACATCTGTGAGTTCGAGGCCAGCCTGGTCTACATAAAGAGTCCCAGGACAGCAACGACAACATAAGAGACTCTGTCTCAAAAACAAAAACAAGCAAACCAAAACACCTACAGAACAGAGACTCATGCTTAACCTGATTACATATTATGCCATCTCCCTAGAATAGTGGCCTGAGGCTGGCTTCATTTCTGATGTTTGGGGGGGGGGGGGTCAAGCAGGAGCACAACCTGGTAGGCAGCTCTTAAGATCTTTCTGCCATATATGACCATCCGCATCTCCAAGATGGCAAATTTATTCTTAGGAGTAGACTGCCATTAACATATAGTTTTCTAGCTGAGTATGGTGACACAGATATGTAATCCCAGCACTCAGAAGGTGGAAGCAGGAGGATCAGGAGTTCAAGGTCACCCTCTACTTTGTAGAGAAATCAGAGTCAGAGTGGACTACATGAGACCCTGTCTCAAAAAATTCAAAACAACATATATATGTACATACTATATATACAGTGTGTGTGTGTGTGTGTGTGTGTGTGTGTGTGTGTGTGTGTGTGTATGTGTGATTTTTCTCTCTAAAGAGACTGAAGGGCACTAGCATGGGCTGTGTGGGAAGACTGTGACTCCTGTGGCTGGTACCTGCTTGGGCTGATGCCTAGCAGTGTGGGCCACACGTCCCGTTGTGTATTACCCCAGCAGAGTAGATAGGGGGTATGTCATCACAAGGTCCCATCATCCTAAGCCTCAGCAGGTTCTACCTGGGGCGGGAGTCTCAAAACACTTGTTTTTTAGAACTGCCCTGCCAAATCTATCTCAAAGGAGGCTTTGCGTGCAGATGAATCTCCAGAGACAGACTGGAACAAGGTTTTAAGGTACAACCAAGTGAGTTGGTTCACTTGGCTTCGAGTAAGAATGGGGTTGGAGGGGCTGGAGAGATGGCTCAGTGCTTAAGAGTGCCACCTACTCTTCCAGAGGTCCTGAGTTCAATTCCCAGCAACCATATGGTGGCTCACAACCATCTATAATGAGATCTGCTGCCCTCTTCTGTAAAACACTCATATGCAATAAATAAAGTAAGCAAATCTTAAAAAAAAGAAAGAAAGAAAGAATTGGGTTGGATGGCTCCAGATGCTAAGCTGGGAAGAAATGGCTTTCTTCAAGCCACACCAGAAGCCGCCACCACCACCACACACACCACTCACCACAGTTGCTCTCGCCATCCCACGTATAACGCTGTATGAGGTTCTCCGTCCACAGTGGGGAGCAAACACAGTGCTTTGTGATGGGGTCGCAGTGACCGTGGCCTGAGCACTTGAGAAGGCATCCTGGAAAAAGGGGTGCAGAGCTGAGGTCAGCGTGAATAAGTGGAGGTCGTCGGCTTTCCACTTCCACAGTGGAGGCCAGAACAAATGGGTGAATTAAAAAATCTCGTGAGCAGCAGGGCAGCCTCGCACACCCATGACTCCAGCACTCAGGAGGCAGAGGCAGGTGGGTCTCTGAGTTTGAGGCCAGCCTGCTCTACAAGGTGAGTTCCAGGACAGCCAAGGCTACACAGCAAAACTCTGTCTTGAAAAACAAAACAAAATCTCTTATGAGCCAAGCATGACAGCACATACCTAAAATCTTAGCACTCAGGAGGCTGAGGCAAGAAGATTTCAGCAGGTTTGAGGCTAGCCTTGGCTACCCAGAATGCAACAAGTCAGCAAGGACTACATAATAAGACCCTGTCTCAGCCCTCACCACCACCACCACACCAGGAGCTTAAACTCTCACCATCTACCAGCTCATGAGGAAGCATATGCAGGGAAGAAACAATAATGGTATGATGTAAAGTTTAAGGACACCTTGCAAGAGCTGTGATGTAACTCAGTAGTAGAGCACCTTGCCTAGCATGTGTAAGACACGAGACTGAATCCCCAACAACACACACACACCATACATAAACACACACACTCACACACACACACACATGCATACACATGCATACTAAAAACATATCATATCATATTTTTCCTAAAGGTGGAGCAACATCAGAACGTTTGCAGAGTCTCTGGGGGCTGGAAGGAAAACACCTCTATTAGATGCCTTTCTTGTTTCTGTGGCCCAGATTCCTGAGCTTAAAAGAGGATGGGCTCACAGTTCAAAGAGATACAGTTCATCTTGGCAGAAATGCAGGGCGGCTGGTAACATGGCTCCTCAGCGAGGAAGCTGGGAGAGTAGATGGGGGTGAGGGGGTGGGGTGAGTGGGGCCCCACCCCCAGGGTCTACCTCCTCCTGCAAGGCTCCACCCCTAAAAGTTCCATAATCTTCCATACAGTGCCACCCACTGGATCCAAGTATCTAAAGACACTATGGGGGACATTTTACATTCAAACTACAACAGTGTCCACGCTGTGCCTATAAAACTCATCCATGATTGGCAAGTCTGACTTTTTTATTATAATATTTCCGAGGGGGATGCACCTGCTGTATCTATCCTCAAGACCTTGAAATGAAGGAAGGCTGCCTTCTCCTCTGAAAGCCGCTTGTGCAGATTCCGGGCCACAGCAGCAGCTTTGAGAACATTGGAAGGTGTACCAGTCTGTACGTAAAATACAATCGCAGTGCTGTGGAAGAGACAAAGAGAGGACAGTCACAGTATTAGACAGTGGCTAGCATGGTTTCACCTCAGCCTCCTGACCTGCACAGTTGGAAAAGGAGATCACTATAATTCTGTGATAGAATTAATTTATTTAGGTTTTTTTTTTTTTGTACAAGGTTTCTCTGTGTAGCTTTGGTTGTCCTGGACTAGCTTTGTGGCCCAAGCTGGCCTAGAACTTACAGGGATCCACCTGCCTCTGCCTCATAGAGTGCTGGGATTATAGGCATGTGCCACCACCCCAGTTCTGCGTGTATGTTAAAATAATTTGTATGATTTGTTTCTATTGGGTGTACACATGGAGGTCAAAGGTCAACTTTGGGTGTCAGTCATCAGTAGCCATCCAGCTTTGTTTGTTTAATGAACAAGGCCTTTCTTTTAAAGGGGTGGGGCCTACTTGTTTATTTACGCATTTATTTTATGAGTGTGGCTGCATGTTTATCTGTGTACCACTTGTGTGCCTGGTGCCCACAGAGACCAGAAGAGGGCATCAGATTCCCTAGGACTGCAGTTACTGAGAGTTGTGAGCTACCATGTGGGTGCTGGGAAGCAAACACAGGTCCTCTGAAAGGCACCCAGTGCTCTTAACTCCTGAGCCATCCTGGCAGCCCCTGAGAAAGTTCTCACTGCAGCACTGGGGGAACACTGATCAGGCAGTGAGCCCCGAGTATCCTACCCCAAACCCTCCCCACTCTCCGACCACCGCTGTAGGTTGAATAAGAATGCTCCCTATGAGGATGCTTAAATCTCAACCGGAAGTGGAAATAGAAAAGTCAGCAGAAGCCGTTGAAGACAGGGAACAAGGTAGGAGAGGGACTGTGGAGAGAAATGAGGGTGGAGATCAGACCCGGGGAGAGCGGGGTGGGAGGACAGAAGGGCCTGCAGAGAGAAGAGAAACCATGGACAGGGGCGTCTCTGTGACAAACTGGAGACCTAAGTCAGGGTAAGTGTCTGGGAGAACATGGGGACACTCTAGCTGAGATTCCTAGTAGCAGGGGTCATGGAGACTGAGGAAGTCACCCTCTGACTAAAACCCTACATAAAGGCTGTGTCTGCTCAGTTCCCTGCTGTCCTCTCTCCCAGGAGCAGTGGCAGCCAACCCTCAATTTATTCCTCTCCCAATAAATCTCTTTTATGAGAGTTTGCTGCCTGGTGTGACTCTTGCATAGGAAGAGGCCAAGAAGCAATAAAGGCTCCTGAGCTCCTCAGCTCAGCTGGGGATACCCTCCCCTGGGTCCTGCAACACCTCTGCCGAGGAGGCTTCCTCTCAGAGCTGTGTGTTTCCTAGGCTCCTGTATCTCAGGATGTCCTTCCACTGGGACATGGTCCCACCTCAGAGTTGCGTGCTCCTAAGTCACAGGACATCTTTCCATCTGAGCAGGAAGGCCAACAACTATCACAGCCACCAGCATGCCCAATTCTGCCCCCTTACATTTATGTGTGTGTGTGTGTGTGTGTGTGTGTGTGTGTGTGTGTGTTTTGTGGAAGGGACGTTTGCACATATGACACAGTCCACCTGTGGAGATCAGAGGGCATTTCTCCTTCCATCATTTTGGACCCAGGGATTAAACTCAGGTCAGCAGCTGGGCTTAGTGGTGCACACTTTTAATCCCAGCACTCAGGGAGGCAGAGGCAGGCAGACCTCTGTGAGTTCAAGGCCAGCCTGGTCTGCAAATCAAGTCCAGGACAGCCAAGGCTACACAGAGAAACTGTGTCTTGAAAAACAAAACAAAACAAAACAAAATTATAAACTCAGGCCATCGGGCCCAGTAGCAAATGCCTTTAGTTGCTGAGCTATCTTGTTGGCCCCTTGTCCAGATTCTTACTTGAGATCTGGATCAAACTTGGGTCTTGATGCTTGCATGGCAAAATGCTTTACCAACAGAGCTCTCTCCCGAGTTCCCATAGATCACTTCTATCAGTTAATAGATATTTAGGTTGTTTATCATAAATGTATGCTGTGAATACCCACAGGTACTTTTTTTTTTTTAAAGATTTACTCATTTATTATTATGTATATAGTGTTCTGTCCGCATGTACACCTGCAGGCCAGAAGAGGGCATCAAGATTATATTACAGATGGTTGCGAGCCATCATGTGGTTGCTGGGCATTGAACTCAGGACCTTTGGAAGAGCAGGCAGTGCTCTTAACCACTGAGCCATCTCTCCAGCTCTCCATAGATACTTTTTAATGTAAATGTAAAATTTTTATTCCCTTCAATTATGTAGGTAACTAATTCTTTAGCTAATTTTTTTTCACAGTGCCTGTTCCATTTTACATCTGCACCGGCAACACATAGTGCTCCAAACAGCTGCCATGGCTGACCTTAAGATTATAGCCATCTTATCATCATCTTATAGGCAGGCAGTGAACAGATTTTAAAAGATGTGTGTGTGTGTGTGTGTGTGTGTGTGTGTGTGTGTGTGTGTGTACACATGCATGTACATGTGCCACGGCACATGGAGATCATGTGGACATGTGGAGATCAGAGGAGAACTTATGGGAGTTAGTCCTCTCCTCCACGATGTCAGTCCTGATGATTGAACTCAGGTCTTCAGGCTTGGCAGCAGGCAGCCCCACCTTGCTAAGCCATCTTTGAGCCCTGGGAGTGGTTTTGCTGGTGAGCATCTTCTCATGTGCTGACTGGCACACCTACATCTTCTCAAGAGAAACACATACTCGGATCTGTGTGAGGTTCCCAGCACTGTAACAAATAAGTCTCACAGCTTAGTCACTGAAAATAGCAATCTCTCGGTCTCAAGGTTCAGGCCAACAAAAGCCCCAAATCAAAGTGTTGGCAAGGTCACGCTCTCTGGTGCTCTGTGGAAAGATATGTTCCACACCTTTCTCTCGGCCTCCTTGGTGTTCCTAGGCATTGGGCTTATAGACGCATTAGTACCACCTGTGCCTTTTTATTACCTGGCATTCTTTCCATGTGTCTCCCTGTATGTCTCTCGCTCATGTGTGTGCCTATGAGGTATGTATACAGATGCATGTGTGTGCAGTTGTGTGTGTGTGTGTATGTGTGTGTGTGTGTATGCAGGTATATGTGTAAGTATGTACATGCATGTTGAGATCAGCCTTATCTTCTGAGAACCAGCTTAAATATTGTCCTCAAACTCCCTCTGCCTAACAAACTAATCTGTTAGCTTTAAATTCAATTTCTTTCAAGGATTTAGGACATGGACAGATTTAAATTAGATTCTGGGAGAAACATCACATGAATTGGCCCTATCCCAGGTCCTAATAGAGTCCTTGTTTTCTTCTGAAGCTCACGGGCCAGACAATCTGTCCACTACCCATGTTTCTTTCAGCATTCTTGTCTCCTGGGTTTTTCTTACAGTATTCTAGAGCTTTTCTACCCTGAAGTTCCAAATTCTCACATAGTCTTCCCATAAACATGTTCCAAAAGCCTATGAACCACATGATCGGGTTTATCAGAGCACTGACCCTATTCCTGGTACCAACTTCTGTCTTGCTCACTTGTGGGCTCAATTTTCTTAACAAATATATTTTATTACGAACTTACTAACGAAGAGTACCTCACTTATGACCTGACTAACCTAAACAATAGGAATAGGAGATTAAAGAATACAATAACAAAACCATAAGGATATTAGTTCTGAGGAACAATTCTCCTGGTGTAATCAGTAGGTTTTCTTCTGCTGGAACCTGGAGCAACCAGAACCCAGAACCTCAGCCGGAGCCAAGAGCCCTGAAGCCTTCCCTCGAGTGGTTCTCTCAGGAGCCTCTTGAAGTGAAGCGATGAACAGGCAGCACTATCCCAAGTCTCCAAAGGCCCCGCCTCTTGTTTTTGGCTCACATTTATACCTCCTCTCAGAATTTGTTCAAGAATGTTTTTCAGCTGGTTAACAACCAATCTCCCCCACACAGTGCTTTGACTTCTAAGATGATAAACATCACCTGCTCTCTCACAGGTCTTTTTCTCATGCCCCATTTGTGATCTAAACAACAACAACAACAAAAACAAAGCAGCCATGTTTATCTCTCCTTCAGTTACTTTTCCTATTGTTACGACAAAAGAATCTTAAGGGAGGATGGGTTGGCTTGGATGGAGGTCCTGGTAGTAAGAGCTTGGGGCAGCTGCTCATGCTGCATCCAACAATCAAAAAGTAGAAAATGATGAACACCTGTGTTCAGGTCACTTTTCTCCTTTTTATTTGGCCAGAATCCTCTGCCTAAGGAATGATGCCACCCACAGTACACGGATCTTCCCTTCTCAAGAAACCTAACCAAAAGAATTATTCAACAGGCATGTCCAGAGAGACATTTCCTATTTGATGTTTTTCCTCTGTTTTGTTTTTCAAGACAGGGTTTCTCTGTGTAGCCTTGGCTGTCCTAGACTCACTTTGTAGACCAGGCTGGCCTCGAACTCACAGCGATCCGCCTGCCTCTGCCTCGTGAGTGCTGGGATTAAAGGTGTGTGCTACCACACCTGGCCTCCGAGCTGATTTTTGAGATCAAGTTGATAACTGAAATTAACAAGCTCAGCTTGTGTCTTAGGTTTTTATTGCTGTGAAAAGACACCATGACCATGGCAATTATTATAAAGGAAAACATTTCACTGGGGCTGGCTTACAGTTCACAGGTTTAATCCGTCATCGTCACAGCTGGAAGCATGCAGCATGTGGGCAGACATGGTGCTGGAGAAGGATCTGGGAATTCTACATCTGGAGCCACAGGTAGCAGGAAGAGACAATGCCACACTGGGCTTGGCTTGAGCATATGAGACCTCAAAGCCCACTCCCACAATGACATACTTCCTCCAATAAGGTTACATTTACTCCAACAAGGCCACACCTCCTAAGAGTGCCACTGTCTATGGATCAAACATTCAAGCACATGAGTCCATGAGGGCAATTCCTGTTCGGACCACCACAGTTTGTAATACCCCAATGTCTGGTACCAACAGTTTCTAACAACTCCAGCTAAAGCTTTGCCTGCAGGAGCCAGAGAAATCCAGTGTTACCTAGTTATACTTTGTTACCTTTGTATAGTTATCTCAGGGCATCCATGGAGTGTTTAAATTGACAAGTGTCCTGCAAGTGTAGTCCAGACAATTGTTTGATTGACAACCCTTCAGCCTAAAGCGATCAAGACAACAAGAAAGTGTCCAAGAACTTCAGTTAGGGAGTCAGATGGTCCCAGCCCTGGCATTTTTATTTACAGAGAGTTGAGCGCCAGGAGGAGTGCTTACATCAAGAACTTAAGAGTTTGCTGTTAACACTAATCCTGATTTAGACAGCAGTTAACACTTGCTCGATGTCCCAGAGAGGGATATTTTCATCGTGAAGGGATGCTAACCTCTATCAAAATCTTTTTCCATAGTTACTGACATGACTATATGAATCTTTCTTTCATTTTTAAGATTTTATTTTTAATCATGTGAGATATGTGTGGTGGGTGGGTGGGTGTGCGTGCACAAGTTCCCATGCAGGCCATAAGAGGCCTTTGGCTCCCCTGGATCTGGAGTTTTAAGAGGTTATAAATTGCCCAATATAGGTACTAGGAAACACTGGTCTTCTGGAAACGTAGTATATATTCTTAATTGCTGAGCAATCTCAATGGATGGACACTCTGAGAGTGCACAAAGCCCCGGCTTCCATCAACAGCACCATGATTTGTTCATTAGAATATGTTTTTTTAAAGATTTATTTATTATGTATACAGTATGATCAGATCACATTACAGATGGTTGTGAGCCACCATGTGGTTCCTGGGATTTGAACTCAGGACCTCTGGGAGAGCAGTCGGTGCTCTTAACCACTGAGCCGTCTCTCCATCCCCATTAGAATATGTTTTTATTAGTCACTTTTCTAAGTAAATTTCAGTTCTCTGGAAAACCAAGCCAGATAGAAGAGCCAACTATAGCTACAAAATGTACCTCCTGGCAATGATGGATTTTAATCGCCCCGTTCTTTCTAATCTCCTGCCTTATGCTGGTGCTAGGTTGGTGGGCGTTAAAAATAAAACTCAGTTAAATACAAAAATCTTGTGAGAATGAAAGGCTGCATAGACCCCTTAAAGACAGCGAATGGTACTGAGCCATCTCTGCCTATCAGCTTCATCACAAGCCCCAGGCCATTTGCACATCCTTCAAAAGCTAGCAGAGCCAAAACATTATCTCTCCTGGATTTGCCCTAACTCTTTCATCCAGAACACTCCCTGCCAACAAAGCAGGACCCAAGGGAAGAAACAAGTAAAGATGACTTGTACTTACTCTACTCCTTAAGGAAAGCAATGTGATAAGAATGTGATAAGAAGTGAACAAGAGTGCTGGACAGATGGCTCAGTGGTTAAGAGCACTGCCTGTTCTTCCATAGGTCCTGAGTTCAATTCCCAGCAACTACATGGTGGCTCACAACCATCTATAATGTATTCTGATGCCCTCTTCTGGCCTGCAGGTGCATATGCAGGCAGAGCACTGTATTCATAATAATAAATAAATAAATCTTTTTTTTTTTTTCAGTGAACAAGAAAGAGAGCAAGGAGAAAGATGGCCTAAGAGAGAGCAGAGTAGGCCTGCAGCAAACCTGACACCTGTGTTGAGGCCCAGTGCTGGGTAAGTGCTCCTATGTGACACCAACGAGCCACCATGTGGCTGGGCATGCAGCCTCATACCTGACATCTGTGTGCGCCTGGATCTTCAACACCTTCACGTCTGAGTCTAGCACGTTCAGAAGCACAGCCAGCTGCCTCACTAGGGTTCCCTTCTGCTGCTCAGTCAGCTGCTCAACACCAACCTGCAGGATCAGCTCCACCAGCCCATCCTTCTTGGGGTCTGAGGAGAGAGAGGACACAGGACTCTCATGGGGGCTCGATCTCAGGCATGATAAGGTCTGTGGAAGGGTTCAAAGCCAGACTGTCGATGTGGCTCAGGAAAGGATGCCGGCCCAGGACCCACAGACCCTGGGCTCCATGCCTGGCACAGCAAAAGTAAGGTCAAAATACGCAAGTAAAAGTTTAAAAGAACTCCTGGGTATCTCTCTATTTGCCTTTGGGGACTCAGCTCATTCTAAATAGCAGAGTTGGGTGTGGTAGCACACGCTTGCAATAGCAGCACTTGGGACTGTAGGGGCAAGAAGATCGGAAGTTCAAAGTCACCCTTACTGCACAGTGAGTTCAAGGGCAGCCTGGGCCACACGAGACCCTATGTAGAGAAGAGAAAGGAAGCCGGGCGGTGGTGGCCCACGCCTTTAATCCCAACACTCTGGAGACAGAGGCAGGCAGATCACTGTGAGTTGGAGGCCAGCCTGGTCTACAAAGCGAATCCAAGACAGTCAAGGCTACACAGAGAAACCCTGTCTCGAAAGAAAACCAAAAAAGAAAAACAAGAAGAGAAAGGGAGTGGGCAGAACACCACAGAAGCCACTCTGGAGTATTTTTTCCAATTTTATTCCACTTTGTCATCTAGTAGTTTTTCCTTTTTGGCTACTTTGAAACTTGGCACCTCACACACTTCCCCAGCACCAGAGAACGCTGTCCTCCTGCTTGTGGGCACTCCCTGAATCCAGTTTACGCTCAGCGCCACTACACCCACCTCACTGAGGCTGTCTTCCTTCGGTCTGACCATGGTCATTTCATGTTATGTCAGGAAGGCAAACTCTTCCTGCCAGCTATAATTCTCATCAACGAGGTACAAGTTGGGATCTGCTTGGTGGTATAAAGGAAAGTACAGAAAAATCCTAAAGTGGGCTCTCAAGAGATGGCTCTGTGTTAAGAGCCACATCGCTGTTCCAAAGGACCTAAGTCCAATTCCCAGCACCCACCCCCGTGGCTCATAGCTGTCTGTAACTCCAATTCTAGAGGATCTTATCCCTCTTCTGCCCCCCAAGGACGGTACATCCATGCACAAAACCACACACAGACAGAAAGGCACATACACTTTTTTTTTTTTAATTAAAAAGAAAACCACTAAACTGGGGCTGGCCAAGAGTGGAAGTTAGAAACAGATGTCCTCCCACTCCAGTGACATCACTGAACACACACCTGGCAGGACCTCCACAGTGGCTGTGTCTGAGTCCGAGGCCCCCTGACTGTCGGTGACCAGCAAGTGAAAAGTGTAGACTCCTTCCACCAGATTGGTGAGCTGCAGGGCCGGCCCGTTGTCAGAGCCTCCGATGACATCCTGAGAAGTGAAGGCATCCACAGGGCAGCTGTCAGAATGGAAGCCAGTTTCTGAGCCTTCGTGGGGCTCAGAGCTCTGAGTTCCTTGCTTTCAGACCTGTGTACCAATTATGGCTGGGGGGAGGGGGATGGAGCAGGGGGCAGGGCTGAGGTTTTGAATCTTCAGCTCCTCCTTAAGGGGGAACCCCAGGGGTGCAGGGACCACAGTTAAGACTTGGTAAACAACTTTCCAGGAAGTACCAAATGATTGGTCAGCAGAAGACTGGGGAGCTTAGGTTGAAGGCCCCAGGGCAAAGCCTGGAGCTTCATGGTCTTACTGTCTAATAGAGTTTTAGAAAGCTCTCCCCAGGTCCCCTCAGAGGATACCATATTCACCTTCTCAAGCGGCCACAGGGCCCTGGTGGACAGATCACTCATCCTACAAGCCCATAGCCCCTAAAAGTGAGAGGAACATCTTTTGGACTTTTTAGTCTGTACTTGCTGACCACAATGGATGGCAACAAAATGTCAGAAATCTGAACTGAGACACCCAGCAATTATTAGAAGCTAATCTACCATTTGGCTGAACAGAATTCATTCTAGGAGAACTTTAGGATGCACAAGGCATTTTCAGCCCCTTCCCTGTGCCTTTGGTATAGCTACAAGAGTGCTTCTGTAGATCTCAAATTTTTTTTTTGTTGTTTTGTTTTGTTTTTCGAGACAAGGTTTCTCTGTGTAGCCTTGGCTATCCTGGACTTGCTTTGTAGACCAGGCTAGCCTTGAACTCACAGCGATCTGATGGAAAAAAGGGAGATGTATGGAAATTCTAAGAGGCAGTGACCCAACGGCTCCCAAAAGCTAAAAGTCTGGGTTTGTTTGCTTTAAGGCTGAGCTTGTTGGCCTTGGCTAAGTCACTTTCCATCTCTATATTTACTCTCTGCCCCTGTGAAGTGGAAACGGGAATCCCCATGCATCTGACATGGAGGAAGACTAACGTACCCCCCACCCTACCCCACCCCACCCCCTGCCCACCCCCAGAAGCTTGGTTTTCCATGTCCCTCACAGTGACAACCTTTTGACATTGTGACATGATGTTGTATTTTCTCATAGTTCTGAGATTGTGTTTTCTCTACAGATGTATTAGGCTGCATTCTCAGCTCTTCTGGGACACCAGAGGCCTGAGCACCATGAGTGGGCACACCTGCATGGCTTGCTATCCTACCCAAAGTCAGCCCAGGAAACGGACTTCAGCTTTGCTTAAACCTAACAGCTGCCTGGTGTCTCCAGCCCTCGGAATATCCAAAAGCGGAGGTGCACGAATCTTATCTGGGAGGTGACACAGTACCAGAGAAAGATCACATGTTCAAGCCTTAATCTGCAATGTGACCTAAAGTTAGAACTTAGAAGGAGATAATTAAAGTTAAAATAGGCTATAGGGTGGGACTTGACTTACAGGATTGGTGTTCTTGTAAAGAGACATAGGGGCACCTCCCCCACCTCTCCTCCTTTCTCGCCCTGCCACATGAAGATGTAGTAAGTAGGTGCCCACCCAGGGTCCAGAAAGAGGTCCCTCACCAAAGGTAAACTGGCTACCACCCTGGTCCTGGTTTTCCAGTCTCCAGAACTATGAGAAAATAGTTTTCTGAGTGAGTCACCCCGCGTGTGGTCTTTTGTGCCAAGAGAGCACCCGGACTAATCTGGATGCCGTGTGCACAGCTGAGGGGCACCACCCCTCAAGAACTCACTCCAGCCGCTGGACTCTGGCCATCCCGGATCCACAGATAGGACACAATTCCTCGGTCATCGGTAGACCTTGAACCATCCAAAGTAATGGAATTATTGGGAAGTATAAGAACATGTCTGCCACCAGCCTGGGCTCTGGGAGGACTGTTATTTTCTAAGTCAGACATAGCAAAAACAAAAGCAAAGAAATTGACTTAAAACACTAGCAATGGCACGTCACAGAACACCCACAACTGCTCTATCTTGCACCCAAGGTTGTTTTAGATGCCCCAAAGCATTGTTTTCTGCCCCAAACACCTACAAGATAAGATATAGATATAGACATTGAGCAGCTCTTGGTCCAATGGGAAGACAGACAAAAGCAAGTAATTTTACTGAAAATTGTACAGTAACAACTAATATAGAGGCCAGCGATATACAGCGTACTTGAAGGTCTCAGTCCAGGCTACACCATCAAATAAAGCCAAGTGTGATGCCCCACACTTGTAATCCTTTCAGGCAAGGAATCAGAAGTTCAAACGCTTGTCTTTAAAAAGGGGGCAAGAGAAATATGTGCCAACTAGACGGCTTAGTTGGTAAAGGTGCTGGTCACCAAGGTTGATGGACCCACATGGTAACTGGAAAAAATTAATTCCCTGAAAGCTGTCCTCTGACTTACCTACCTACACACACACACACACACACACACACACACACACACACACACACACAATAAAACATAATTTTTTTAAACTTCTGCTTTAGAAAATAAATTATATAACTTGAACATATTTCTGTTCTTGAAATTTCCAAGAAAGTAGAAAGCAAAGCACCTCCCAGAACCAGATCTTTTATGGCCAGGGACACTGCACAGTGAACTCCTTGGCAAACAAGAGGCAACACTATTTCCCTCTGGAGAATATTGGCTCATGTCTTCCTCCTCTACATGCTCCCTCCGGCCAGCCAGGACTTCAGTGAACTGGACATTAGGGAGAAAGAAGGCTGGCTCCTCTGGGCAGAGCTGACTCAGCTGTGAACCCCTGAGTCAACGCCAGCACTGCTGCATAGTCAGGACCTGGCATGGGGACCTGGGAGGCTGGAAAGGCAGGGCAGGCTCAGGTCCTGTCACCACGTCCACTCACCCTTCTTCACAGCCACAGTGAGGGTGGATGTGCTGCTCAGGCCCTGCCGGTCTCTCACGGTTAAACGGAAGTGGTAGGTACCCAGCTGAAGGCCACGCACGGTGGCAATGGCTTTGTCCACGTCCTCCATCTCCACTGCACTGGGGCCTCTGGAAAATGGGGGTGTGTAGACAGAAGGTGCGACATGAGACCTGTGCCCTAGTAAATGATTGTACTTCTGACCATAGTAACCATCTGGTCTTCTACAGAGTTCTAAGATAACTTTATATGCACACATATTCTCTAGCTTGGCATGAGGGCCAAAGCTAAAGCCTGTTTCAAACAAATTGTATGGGATTCCAGGAAAAGGGCTTTCTTTTCTTTTTTAAAATTGAGAGGCCACTGACATACTCTCTTTTTAGAAAATGGAACTTTAAGAAACAGCTCATTTTTTTTTAAAGATAGGGTTTCTCTATGTAGCCCAGGCTAGCCCTGAACTCATGATGAGCTTTCGGCTTCAGCCTCTTAAATGCTGAGATTAAGAGTGTGCACTACCATTCCCAGCCTCCCATTTCTTCCAGCTTTGGGGCGTGTGTAGAAGAGGAAGGCATGGGCCAGATGCTGGGCCATCACATCTAGTCATTGAGAGCCTAGGCTTGGTCCTCTGACAGCCGCAGGTTTGTGTCTCCATGCAGCCTCCTCCTGTTTGGAAACCTAAGCTACTCAGCCTGGCTGGCTTCTTCCAGCTTGAGTTTTTAAACTTTAAAATGGGGATGATCCAGGCCAGCGTGGTGCACGTGCCTTTAATCCCAGCATGTGAGAGGTAGATAGTCAGAGGCAGGTGGATCTCCGTGAGCTGAAGGCCAGCCTGGTCTATGTAGAGAGTTCCAGACCAGTCAGGTCTACACAGTAAAACCCTGTCTCAAAATAAGCAAACAGAAAATGGGAATGATGCCATCCCTCTTCTGAAGCCATGTAGTATTGAGACCCAGCAGGTAAAAGCTCAGCAAATACTGATATGATTCCATGTTGAACTCTGTACATCTGTTGTCTGCAGTCACAGGGCTGCTTGGGTGTAAACAGACCAAACACAGCTTTCTTTACATCTCTTTTACCAGGAAGCTCACTGTACCCCAAGCCAGCCTTGTCCACCTATTTTGGGCTCCACTTCCCTCCAGTGCCAACCACCCAACGTCCCCTTTCCCAAAGACAATACCATCTATTAGTTTGCTTGTTTATGTGACATAGGGGGTGGGGGGGCTGCTATGTATCTTGGGCTAGCCTTGAACTCAAGAGTTTCCTGCCTCAGCCTCCCAAGTGCAGGGATTGCAAAGTGTGCACCAGCATGCCTGTAATACATATCTTTATCAATAAGGCTCAGTTACTCTCTGCTTAGATCTTGACTCCTCAACAAGCCCGAGTTGCTGTTTAGTGCAGTCCTCCAGGGAAGGGATGCTGTCCTCATCAGTGACACGGCCTTGTCGGATCCACTACCTGATGTGCTCCCAGTGGTAGCAGACGATGCCGTGGTCATCACTGCTCCTGCTCCCGTCCAGTGTAGTACTCTGCACCGGCAAGAACAGCTCCTTACTGGGGCCCGCCACAGCCACCGGAGCCTGGTTGTTTTCTAGAATTGCAGATATTCATGAAAGGAAAGAAGAGGGGGAGGAAGGGGAGGAGGAGGGTGAGAAAGAGGAGGAGGGTGAGGAAGGGGAGGAGGAGGGTGAGGAAGAGGAAGAGGAGGAAGGGGAGGAGGAGGGTGAGGAAGGGGAGGAGGGTGAGGAAGAGGAGGAGGAGGGTGAGGAAGAGGAGGAGGGTGAGGAAGGGGAGGAGGAAGGTGAGGAAGAGGAAGAGGACGGTGAGGAAGGGGAGGAGGAGGGTGAGGAAGAGGAGGAGGGTGAGGAAGGGGAGGAGGGTGAGGAAGGGGAGGAGGAGGGTGAGGAGAAAAGAAGACAGAAGGAGAGAAGGACGGTGAGGAGGAGGAAGGAAGAAAGGGAAGGAAGGAAGAAGAATTTAGGGAGGAGAGAAGAGAGAACAGAAGGCGGTGTTCATAGGCTTCTCTTTTGTCTCTGCATCCCATCATCTAGCACAGCACTTGCTAAATAGCAAATGTTGAAAATATTTCCGTTGTAGGTTGGAGAGACCTGGGTTCACTTTCCTGTATCCAGGAGGCAGCTTACAAAAGTCTGCGACTCCAGTTCCGATGCCTCTTTCTGGCTTCACAGACACATGTAAGCCAAACACCCATGCACATAAAAATAAATACATATTTCTACAAAGGAAAATATTTTAGTAGAATGTTGGAAGAAAAAGAAATAAAACTCATGGTGTTAATTTTATGAATAGCTACTATTTCTGCTCCTCTTCCCCTGCAAAAATAAATAAATAAATAAATAAATAAATAAATAAATAAATAGCTAGTTAGCTAGCCACATGTCCAAGCTAAGCACCACATAGCCACAGCCATTACCATGGGGACGTAGGCCTGGGCCCTCTCATTCTGATCCTGGCCTATACACAGGCCTGGTGCACTCATGCTCTCTCTCTCTCTCTCTCTCTCTCTCTCTCTCTCTCTCTCTCTCTCTCTTTCTCTCTCTGTGTGTGTGTGTGTGTGTGTGTGTGTGTGTGTGTGTCTGTCTGTCTCTCTCTCTCTCTCTCTCTCTCTCTCTCTCTCTCTCTCTCTCTCTCTCTCTCTCTGTGTGTGTGTGTGTGTGTGTGTGTCTGTCTGTCTCTCTCTCTCTCTCTTTCTCTAATTCTTCAGTGTACCCAGCCTCCTCTCAACCTGTGGCGTCTGAGAGTCTGGTCCCCTCTTTTCCTCTTTCTAAATGCCTTTCTTCTTGCCCTCCACTTCCCATCCTTCTCCTCCTGATCATCCGCCATGAGTGTGGCAGCTGAGCTATTTATGGACCCAAGTGCTCTGTGGGAGCTCTTTATGTGGGCTCGTTTCCTTACTGAGGAAAAGCACTTGAATAATTTCGTGTCACTTCGCAGGCACTTGCCCCAGCCCCAGAAGGGCAGAGGCCAGGTCCATCGTTTTTAATTCCACGTCCCTAGGGTCTGGCTCAGAGCACCTTAAACAGCTTAGCTGAATCAGTTGGTGAGAGAGAAAAAAAATTACGTAGCTGTCTTTCAGTTGAGACTGTCCCATCACCAGTGTGCTGGGTAATGGTGTGGAAACAGCAAGCCTTTTATAGAGACGTTTTGAAGCCAAGACCATCATTAGCAAGGTCTGCCTAGCTGCCTGTGAGTCTCCTGGAGGCTAAGGTGGCAGAGGCCTACCTTTTCTTCCCCAAGACCAGGTTTCTCTGTGTAGCCTTGGCTGGCCTAGACTCACTTTGTAGACCAGGCTGGCCTCAAACTCACTGAGATCTACCTGCCTCTGCCTTCCAAGTGATGGGATTAAAGGCATGTGCCACCTTGCCTGGCTTGAGGCCTGAATTTTTATAAGACTACTAAGTGAGTGGAATCTGGGTCAAAGCCCCAGTGTCTGGCTGCATCTGAGTGTCAGGCCACACAGTCAGTCAGTCTCCTCAAGATGTCCTGGGACTCTACCAAGGGGAGTACAACGGCCAAAGGAGTTATCACGTAACAAGTCAGGACACATGTGATGCTGACAGTGACTCTCATTTTGTCGTTCCCGCTATGGCTTAGAGACATATGACAAGGCTCACAACCCCAAAGAAAAATTGGTTTTCTGTGCCACATCAGTTTTCATGTTTCTGATTTCCTGCCAGCTTAGGAATCTCAAGATGCTACCACCAAGTTAGACATATCTGAAGGCCAAGGGTCTAGCTATCATTTCTGCTTTCATCTCTGGGGTCAAATCTCACTTGTGTCTCACCTACCAGCCTGGACAGTCACAGTGACCAAAGTGGTGGATTGTTGTCCCGAGGAATCCGTCACCATCAGCTGAAACGTGTACTCTCCTTCCTGCAGCTCAGACAAGTGAAGGTATGGGGTCTGCACTCCCTACACAACAGCAAACATGAAAACAAAGAAACTGTCATTAAAGAAGTGTGAGGAGCCGGCAGTGGTGGCGCACACCTTTAATCCCAGCACTCAGGAGGCAGTGTCAGGAGGATCTCTGTGAGTTCGAGGCCAGCCTGGTCTACAAAGCAAGTCCAGGACAGCCAAGGCTACACAGAGAAACCTTGTCTCAAAAAATCAAAAAACAAAAACAAAACAAAAGTGCTAGGAAACAGTGTGCCGTGCAGATGCTTCTGGTCTTAATTAAGGCAGAAATCCTGCTTGAAAACAAGCAGGGTGCAATGGTGCAGACCTAACACACTGGCTACTTAGTGTCCTAGTTACATTTTTTTTCAACTTGACACAAGCTAGGGTCATCTGGGGAAAAGGAACTGCAGTTGAGAAAATGCTCTATCAGATTAGCTTGTCGGCAAGTGTGTGGTGTCTTTTTCTTTTCTTTTTTTTTTTTTTAAAGATTTATTTATTTATTTATTATGTATACAGTGCTCTGCTTGCATGTACTCCTGCAAGCAGAAGAGGGCGCCATATCACATTACAGATGGTTATGAGCCACCTGTGGTTGCTGGGAATTGAACTCAGGACCTTTGGAAGAGCAGGCGGCGCTCTTAACCACTGAGCCATCTCTCCAGCCCCGGTGTCCTTTTCTTGATTGATGACATATTTTAGAGAATCGAGCTGTGGAGCCACCCCTAGGCAGGTGGTCCTCGGTTGTATGAGAAAGCGGGCAAGCAAGCCTTAAACAGTGTACCTCCGTGTACCTCTGCTTTGGTTCCCGCCTTCCGGCTCTGGTCTTGGGTTCCTGCCCTGACTTCCCTTGATAACAGAGTACAACCAGTGAGGCGAGATAAGACTTTTCCTTGCCAACATTACCTTTGGTCACCATCTTTATCACAGCAACAGAAAGCTTCAGTTTCAGCAAGAGGGAGGCAAAGGCAAAGCCTGCCAGGGATACAAGCAAGTTCAGGGCCAATGTGTGTAGCTTAGGAAGACAATAAAAATATAAAAAGGAATAGGGATGTTGCTCAGTGGTGGAATGCTTGTCTGCCACATGCTAGGTTCAGTGCACACAAATGGTAAAAGAAGGGAAGGAGCAGAGTGTGGCAGCACACGCCTTTAATCTTGGCGCTCAGGAGGCAGAGATGGACAGCCGGGTACTACATAGTGAGACCCTGTCTCCCAAAAGGGGTGAGGGGAGGGGAAAGAGGGAGAGTCGGAGGAAAGAAGAAAAATAAAGCAGGTGTGAACCCAAGAAAATGTAATTTTGAGTCTGTCACGTATCCTCATATCACTGCAGGAATAATAAACTAATAAAACTTCGGGGTCTGGGGATGGAGTCATGTGAGAAAGCTCCAAGAAACCAAGCCAAGAGTTATTTCAAAAGCACCAAACTGTTCTTGAATCAAGCTTGTGTGCTCCTCCCAGGTGTGGCAGAGAGGGGGCAAGGGTGTTTACTTCAGATGGTTCCTTACAACTGGCTGTTGTGTTTGTTTATAGGCCTCTATGGAAACCTGTTTGCCGTGTACAGCTTGTTCGCCAAGTGAGGCGTGCCCTTGTGATTGCACACTTTACTCATGTGCAACCTCCCGGGTTCCACCGCCTCCAGAGCAGTAAACACGTAGTCTCTGCTAAGGCGACACAGGCGCCCATCCTTCGCCAAGCAACCCACTTCTCAGCATCTCTTCCTTAGAGATCACAGCAGGCCACGCCACATGCTCACCAAACACAATTTGCGATGGGCAGCGCAGCCATGAGAACAATTTAGATGCTTGCCCACAGTGGGATGCCTGACCCAACAATGCTAGTAATAATGAAAGGATGAGGTGGTACATGGACACTAAAGTGAAAATGTCAGCCAGGCCTGCTGGTATACGCTGTCATTCCAGTCCTGAGAACAGAAAGCTGAATAACCCCGCGAAGGAGACAGCTTACCTACAGCCAAGGTTGCACGTTATTTTGTCTTTAGACAAATGCACTTCAAATTTTGAACAGATGGGCAGGAGCCATAGTTCGTATGGTAGAGCATCTGTCTAACGTACACAGAGCCCTAGGTTTGATCCTTAGCAACACACATAAATCACAAAGACATTCTTTAAAAGAAACTTAGATGTAGGCAAGATAGTACAGATTTCAGTAAACAGGGCAAACAAAATAATAACTGCTTTTCTGGTGATGAGGTTAGATCCCAAGACTTAAATACTACTCTACCAAATACTGAGTCAGCTCCCCTTCCTGACTGACCTCACGGTCTGGTTGAAACAGCAGGATGGACTGCTTGGTTGCTGGTCTGTGCTCACCTGGGCATGTGAGATCAAGGGATGCAAACCTGGGGGAGATTTGTGAGGTTAGAAGCTCTTCCAATGGTTTCATGGTTTGAGAAATTTATAAAATAGATTTTCTGATTTAACAACCTCCCTGAACCCAGAGTAGATGATAGATAGATGGATAGATGGATGGATAGATGGACGGACAGACCGACGGATGGAAAGACAGACAGATAGCTGATAGAGACAAGTCTGCATGCAGGCAGGGTAGAGGACTTGCCTGCATGCCCATCTCTTTGCTCTCACCGCCAGGGCCTGGGGACCACTCATACAGGACAATCTGGTGATCATCGCTGCTCTGGTTTCCATTCAGAGTGATGGTGTTTTGGGGTAAGGTTATGGTCTGATTTGGCCCTGCGTTGGCAACAGGTGGGTAGTCCACTGGACCATGGATGATGAGGGTTGCAGTGGTGGAGTTAATAGCGCCATCCGAGTCTGTGACGGTCAATCTATA
Source organism: Acomys minous (assembly GCF_964271855.1). Taxonomy (NCBI): domain Eukaryota; kingdom Metazoa; phylum Chordata; class Mammalia; order Rodentia; family Muridae; genus Acomys; species Acomys minous. The sequence continues at coordinate 67,723,831 of NC_140490.1, forward strand.
AAGAAAAAAGTTTTTTTTTTTGTTGTGGTGGTGGTTTTTTGGTTTTTTGGTTTTGTTTTTGTTTTGTTTTTTTTCCAAGACAGAGTTTCTCTGTGTAACAACCCTGGCTGTCCTGGACTGACTTTGTAGACCAGGCTGGCCTCGAACTCACAGCAATCCACCTGCCTCTGCCTCCCAAGTGCTGGGATTAAAGGCGTGCGCCACCACACCAGGCCTGAAAAGGAAGCTCTTACATCTAGGAGTATGACACATCTGAAAGTAGGTGGTCACCTTAGCATGCTCAGACTAGCCATTCTCAGAAGAGATGAAAATAGAAACTTGAGAATGAGGCTAAGAAAAACACACAGGCCGGAGACTTTTCTTTGCTTCTGTTGCCGTAGATTCGTTTTATGTTCAGTCATAATATGTTCCCCACATTGAGGCTTAGCTTCTATGAATTTACTAGTCTTTGAGATGCTAAGTGGAGTGTTTGCAAAGTCTTTTAGAATTAAGCATTTTCAAATACACACCTACACACACAAAAAAAAAAAAAAAAAAAGAAAGAAAGAAAGAAAAGAAAAAGAAAAAGAAAACTGCCCAGGCCTTCCCATACAGAAATGATCCCTCCTGTGGTCCCAGAACAGCACAATCTCCACTGGCTCATTCAGCCTTGGTGAGGGTGGGGTGTCTGGGAGCTAAGCTGCACGAATAGAGAACAGCACCTGGGAAGGAACACCCCAGGGTGAATTGTGTGTGAAGGGTCATCTGCCTGTTCTGGGCTTCTTTTCACACATCCTACAAACTCCACACAGACAAGGGCCAGACTCCAGCTGGAGCTCTGACCACAAACCAAACTGCTGGGGTCTCTCCTATCACAACTTCAATCCAAGTTAGGAAAAAAGAAAAAGGCTTAAAGCAGCATGTGAATAGAAAAGGCGCCCAAACGCCATACTATCCAGAGAGCTCACTTTTAGGTCCTGGATGATGGAGAAATATTTTATTTCCTTCTGCTTAGAGATATATTGCTTTTATTTTTTTATAGAAAGCATCGGTTTCAAGAAATAGTCGAAAGAGAAGTCCTGGGTAGACACAATGAAGGTGGAACCCACTTGCCTAAAAGTGTAGTTACCAGGATCTAGGTTCGACAGTCGTAAGACTGGGGCATCAGCCGGAAACACCTCTGCTAGGAAGGGCCCATCAACTTCTTGCCAGTGGTAACTCACTATTTTAGTATCATCTGTACTTTCTACAAAGATGAAGAAAACAAAATCCAGAATGAGTTATGGGAATAGTGAGATGAAAGCTTTTTAACTTACTGAATATTTAAACGTGCTTAGTACAAATAAACATTCACGCAGACCTCAGGCGGATGCAGGATGAAGGATGCATTGCAGCTGGCTCTCAGTCCCTACTGGTTTTTGTTTGTTTGTTTAGATTTGCATAGGTTTGAGCAGGGCTATTCTAACCTGCTGAATATTCAAGATGCAGAGTGACAGGTGCTGTGGCACAGCTCCCGCTCCCGCTTACCTTGGTGACAGTGACATGCTACCAACAGCTTCACATCTGAACTAGCAGATGTCGTTACCACAATTAAATGTGAGTCCAGAGAAAAACTCTATCTTGCAATAAATTTTTTCGACTTTAAAAAAGAAACCAGGGCGAGACTGAGATGGCTCAGCAGTTAAAGGCACCTGTGGCTATGGATAGAGGTCTGAACTTAATTGCTGGGACCCACAAGGTTCAAGGAGAGAACTGACTACCAACAGTTCTCCTCTAAGCCCCACACCTGCGGCATGGTGTGCACACATCACACACACACACACACACACACACACACACACACTAATGCACATGCACACACATACAAACAGAAGGCTGGGACTGTAGCTCAGTGATACAGTGCTTCGCTACCATGCATGTGAAGCCCTGGGTTTGATCCCCAGGGGAAGGGGGCTGTGGCTTGGCATGGTAGTTCACCAGCGTTCAGGACACGAAGGCAGGAGTATCATCCTAAGTTCAAGGCCAGCCTGGGCTACATAGTGAGACCTTGTCTCACAAAAGAACAGGGCTGGCTGGAGGATACAGCACAGTGACAGAGTGTTTGCCTAACATCCACAAAGACCTAGGTTCAATCACCATATCACAAAAATAAACATATTATTTAAATGATAAAAGAGAGCAACAATATGTCATATAGGACCATAGATTTGTATAGACCTCAGAGGGAAGCTGGCTTTTCATCACATTCATTTAGGGAATTAGTTGATGTGGCTGACTAATAATCCTGTGTGGTTTTTGTACCTAAGCTATGCTGAGTCAAAAGATTTAAAATATTGTGAGGTCTTTTTTTTTTTTTCATAATATTATTTCCATTTAAGGTGTTCTCTGTCACCCAGGCATAGAGGCACATGTTCCTATAATCCCAGCACTTTGGAAAGGGTCAAAAGGGCAACAAGAGGTCAAGGTCAACCTAAAGTGCATAGCAAGTATGGTGCCAGTTTGAGCTACGTGAGAGAGCAGGCAAACGGACAAAGGTGCTGTATTTCGGGTTGTAGTGGGTGGAGGACGTGGACGTGACACTGAATTGATGTGAGCAGTCACATCATTGCGATGTCCACATCTGCAGACTAGGAGACAGAGCAACACTCCTGAGTGACAAGCCACGACCACCACGGCTTTTCACTCTCGGCAGGACACGGGGTTAACTTTGTGGCTAGGTGAACATGAAAGCAGTTGCTGAGCACATCACACTGTTAAACCAGGGGAACACTGCATGTGCTCGCAGGCTATTCGCGTTTGTAGAGACGCACGAAGCTTTGGTTTTTCAAGACAGGGTCTCTCTGTGTAGCCTTGGCTGTCCTAGGCTGGCTTTGTAGACCAGGCTGGCCTTGAACTCACAGCGATCCGCCTGCCTCTGCCTCCCAAGTGCTGGGGTTACAGGCGTGCGCCACCATGCCTGGTTGGACGCATGAAGTTATGCTGCTCTCATCCTCTACTTAAAGTAATTCTGAATAAATTCATAGGCAAAATACTACCCACTCTCACTAAAGCAAACCTCACCCAGATTTAAAGGTTCTGTCCAATTGCTGATATTATAAATGCTACATGATTCATAAGAGAATCTTTAGCAACTATTTGAACCACAAGTCAAACATCTGACTTTAAAGGACACTGTATTTCTTTGTTTGTACTTGGTTTTAGACAGTGTCCCATGTATCCCGGGCTGGCCTGGAACTCCCTAAGGAGCTGAAGATGACCTTGAATGCCCAAGCCTCCTGCCTTCGCCACCCGAGCGCTAGGATTACAGGCATGCTCCCACTCCCGGCTGGAAGCTGGAGAGCCCAGGACAGGAAGACACCGTTTGTCACGGTGTAACCGTAGATCTTCTTGGCCTTGACGCAGGCAGCTCAATCTGACAGCACAAACACCAGAGACCACCGAAACATGGAGGATACACACGGCTGCCATCCATCAGGGCTGAGGTCAAAGGTACGGTGAACTCTTGTGTCTTGGGAGAAACAACAGCTACGGGTGGCTGGTTGACTCTTGCAGCTGTGGGACAGGAAAAAACAAACAAACAAACAAAACCCAAAACAGACAGCAGGTAAGCCTACATCAATTGCACATGCCAGTCACACACAAGCAAAGGCATCCTCTTTCTAAAAGCTTTTTTTTTGTTTTTTTGTTTTTTGTTTTTCGAGGCAGGGTCTCTCTGTGTAGCCTTGGCTGTCCTGGACTTGCTTTGTAGACCAGGCTGGCCTCGAACTTACAGCGATCCACCTGCCTCTGCCTGCCAAGTGCTTGGAATAAAGGCTCTAAAAACTTATTCTAAACATCCTGTAGAGGTCTTCATCCTCCCAGGTCTCAACTGTGCAGAACTCTGTAAAGTTTTAAACCCCTCCTGTGGATTGTCTGTCAGTTTACATTTCTATAGGTAATCTCAGAGGCAAGAGGCGAGTTATGGAATGTGTGCAGTGACTACAGAAAAGAAGAGGCCTCCAGTTCACTATGGATGGCCTCGAAATCCTGATCCCCCTACCTGTGCCTCCCAAGTGCTAGGATTACAGGGTGAATATAGGTGTGTTCAGTGCTGGACAAGCGTTCTACCAACCAACCTACATCCCAAGACCATGAATAGGATCTTGAGTCTTTGACTGGAGGCCCTACCACCATCACTAGAGTTCAGCCGTAGTAAGTAGACTGTGGGAAAGGTAGAGCTGGCAGGCCTGGAGAGATGGGTAGGAGGTGAGGTTGCTACAAACATGATGATGCAGGCCAATGGCTCAGCTGAGCTGATGGGTAAGTGGGAGCTGGAGACCAGGATACGGAGTGGGATGTGCCGACCAGGACCAAAAGTCGCCTCCTCTAACCCACACCCATAATGTACTGCATTATGACCCAGGGACGAGCTTGATAGGCCATGACACCCATGTGCCCCCGATCCTCTAGCAGCACAGATGAACACATTTGAAATGACCATGGTCCTACATGAAAGTTGAACTGTGAGGAAAGAAAGTGGATAGAGCTAAGTGTTGGAGAGGGATGGCCAAGGTACAGTGTGTCCTCACTCCAGAAGAGCAAGCAGTTACCATGTTTGAGTAGCCATGCTAGACTTATGTAAAAAGCAAAAGAAAACAAAGACAGAGAGCAAACATAATCCTTGCATGTTTTCTCTACAATGGTGCCTTAAATGAGACTAGCTCCCAAAGGCTCATATATTTGAATAACTACTCAGCAGGGAGTGGAACTGTTGACAAGGGTTAGGGGGCGTGGCCATGATCGGAGTGGGTGTGGCCTTGCTGGAGGCAGCACGTCACTGGGTGTGGGCTTTGAGGTCCAGCCCCCATCCCCACCTTGCCCGCGGGCCGGCCTGCCTGTGCATCAGGATGTAAAGCTTTCAGCTACTCTTCCAGCACCACACCACGCCTGCGTTCAAGCTGCCATGTTCCCTGCCACAATGTTAACGGCCTAAGCCTCTGAAGCTGTAAGCAAGCCCCAGTCAACTGCTTCCCTTTTATAAGAGTTGCCTTCTAACAGTTGCCTTGGTCATGGTGTCTCTTCATGGCAATACAACTCTAAGTCAGTGTCTAAGGTAAAAATAAAAGAATATGCGTTTAAAAATTGTCTGGTCCAAACACCAAAAGGCAGTCCCAACATCGATCAAGGAGCTCAACTTGGACTACAGAATCTGTGATGGTTAGAGAAAAGCCAGCACTCCTCAGGAACTTGTGGAGCCAAAGGGAGTCTTTCCCCTCTGTTAGGAATCTGCTGCAGTCCGCCTACCTGTGATGTCACTGCTTACCTGCCACGGGGGCGTGGCCCTGCCCTGGACCACATAAAAGAACAGACTTTCTCTCTCCCTCTCCCTCTCCCTTTCCCTTTCTCCCCCTCCTTCCCTCCCTCCCTCCCTCTCTCCCCCCTCTCCCTCTCCCCCCTCTAGATCTCCCTACCTCTTTATCTCTCTCTATCTCTTTTTACTTTTTTACTTCTCTCTCTACTTTGCTTTTTACCTCTCTAGCTCCTCTCTACCTTTCATTACTTCTCTCTCTCTCTCTCTCTCTCTCTCTCTCTCTCTCTCTCTCTGCACCTGTGTCTCTAGAGATGGTTCCTGTATCTCCCTATTAAACCTCTTAAGTGGATCTGTTGTGTGGTGTGATTCCATCCCTCTGTACAGCTGGTGGTTCACCTCTAACCTCTTTTGTCAGCTTTTTTACACTTCCTCTCTACTTTCTCTCTCTCTCTCTGGGGTACCTCCCCCCTTTCTCCTGCCCCTATGCTCATTTAATAAACTCCCTATAACATAACATCTGCTACCTGGTACCTTCTATCTATCATCTGTCTTAATTTTTATATATAACACCGCTGCCTCTGGCAGAAGAGGCATACGGCCACCCTGTGGTGCCTGTCGGCATATCAAAGCCCACTCTGGCTTCTTGGCTCCCTCAGTGTCACAGCTACCTGTAACAAAGCCCGTGCTAGCACTCTCACTCTTCTCTGATTCATCCCTTCTCTAAACTCCCTCCAACTCACCGGCTTCCCTCACCCCAGCTACTCGGTCTCCTTATAACCCTGCTATTCGCACTGTTGTCCTGCTTCTCCCGCTGTGTTTCCTCTATTCTCCATTCCTTGCTATTCTCCCCTCTCTCACAGAGCCCTGGCCGTGTCCAGTCTGTTGACTCTGTTCAATCTACTTCATTCTCTCTCTGCTCTGGACTCTTCCAGATCCCTGCCCCCCACCACACACACACACCTCCCTCCTACAAGAAAACCCTCCTCTTCACCATGCAATGGAGTAGTCACATCATCACTTATACCACCATGCCATCCAGGTGCCAGAACTTGAGACTAGCACAGGCAAGGGGCCATTTTCCCAACAGACTCACCTGGCCTCACGGTGACATTGACATATCCTTCTCCAAATGCATTCTCACTAGAAACAGCCACTCTGAAGGCATAGAACCCCACAGACAACTGCAACATAAAAACAGACACACAGGTGAGCATCCAAAGACACTGGCACCTGCCACCCAGGAGAGGCTACAGTGTCCCCAAGGGTTAGGAGGAAACCTCGTTTCAGTGTCTGAGACTGCTACCCATTTGAGAGTGGTGCTCTAGGACACCTACATAGGCCTGTTGCTTAGTAACAGATACCACAGGCCTTATATCAGCCAAGGACATCAGCTCCATGGGTATGCATGGAACTGCGCTGTATTTTGGGGTTTATGGATGGGGCCTCACATGGCTCAAGCAAGGACTCTGCATTGATCTGCGACAGTCTGGACTCATGCGTTTCTAACATGCAGGTCCACAGAGTTACTGGCAGAGGTCTGGGTATCACACTTTTGAGAGACAGAGCAGTCATGCAGCAGTGATGTGAGCTGGTAAGGCATGGGGATTAGTACAGTCTTGAACCAGCCCCCTAGCTATTAAGTCAATGTACTTTTACTCCTCAGAGCCAAGAAAGCGGTATGTGGTGTCTTGTGAGTAGTGTGGTATTTGATAATCTAAGCAATCAGTGAACTAGACTGAAACTGCCGAAAACTCAGAGAATGTACCTGAAGGACACCTGACACACTATAAAGTGTGGGATGACCTCTCTTTACTTTGTATAAAGGTGTGTTTCTGTATTTTCAATTGTTAATTCTGAACCCAGAGAGTTAAGTGCTGACAGGATCTTGGCATTGTCATTTCTATGACCCATCATGGGCTTTACATTTGTTTAAAAAAAAAAAAAGTGTCCTTACACACCTGCTCAGATACTTGAATGTCAGACAGCCCTATAAGTCTAGAGGCAATCTAGAATTTTGTTGTTTTTGGTTTTTGTTTTGTTTTGGGTTTTTGTTTGTTTGTTTGTTCATTTGTTTTTTCAAGACAGGGTTTCTCTGTGCAGCCCTGGCTGTCCTGGAATTTGCCCTGTAGACCAGGCTGGCCTCGAACTCACAGGGATCCTTCTGCCTTGGCCTCCCACGCGCTGTGACTAAAGGCGTGAACCACCACGCCTGGCAGCAATCTAGAATTGTATCTCTGATGACTGGTTGTTGTAATAAAGAGCTGCTGGCCAATATCTGGGCAGGAAGTAGAGGGCAGGACTTCTGAGCCACAAGGGGAAAGAAAAAAAAACAAACAAACAAAAAACAAAAAACAGAAGTAAGCAGAGAAAGCTAGCCACATGCCCCGGGCAGTGGGCAAGAAAAGTCAGGTTAAGTTGGATGAGCCAGCTGGGAGGTTGTCCAAGCATAAGCCCTGAGCTTTAAACCATATAGCAGTCTCATGTCATTATGTATACCACTGGTAGGTCTGCGGTAGGTTCCTCTATAATAAAGAGTTCAAGAATTAGAACCTAGGCTTGGAACCTACTACACAGCATGGGCCCCCAACCTCTTCCTCCTGCGCCGATATGCCAAGCCATTCAAAGGAAGAAGAGCCACCCATCTGCCTGGCTGAGCTTTATTTAATTATAACTTTCTGACTTTTTTTTTTTTTTTTTTGAGATGGGATATTTGATTATGTCACCCTGGCTGACCTTGGGTTTCTGGGATAAAGCAATCTTCTTGCCTCATTTCCCCGGTAGCTGAGACTGCAGACACAGGCCACCCTGCCTGGCTTCTTTATTCCCTCTTAATCCTAAAAAGGAACTGTGTTCAACAGGGAAGGTGTTGCCAACTGCCTTCTGAGGTGCATTAACCTGCCTTGCTACTTACTTGGGAGAGGTGAAGAGTCGGCTTGTTCTCCTGTCTGATTTGACCTCGGAAGGCTACAGGGTGGCTCAGTAAACGCCATTCATAGCTGTAAGCTGTGTCTGAGGGCAAATGAGAAACGCGAATGCTTCATCAGTTCTGAGAGGTCGCCTTACAGCCCTAAGGAGGTGAGAGCCTTAACCCGACAGCGGAATCAACTGCCTTAGATACACCGAGGTCTGCTTCCACCCCTCAGCCTGGTGAGGAATCACAAGGCCTCTGTGTCTTCGTAAATAAAGAGAAACAAACACAAAAACAAATTGATCATAATATACAAATGATAGAAAATAGAGGCTAAAAAAATTAAACCTCCACAACCTCACGTATAACATTCGAAAACCTTTTTTGAGACAGGCTCTCGCTATGTAGCTCTGACTGGCCTGGAAGTCACTATGTGAACTGAAGTGTCTTTGAACTCACAGTGATCAGAATGGCTCTGCTTTCCTAGTGCTGACATCAAAGGCTGGCAACCCCTCCCCCAGCTCAACCGACACTTAAACTTAATTAACTTTTCTCCTTTTGATGAAAGGCAAACAGGTTTCAACTCAGTTGATCTTTCCAGAACTTTGTTTAAAGACTATAAAGTTACTATATTGAACTTTCTAGACAGCTACTGCATTTATGCCACCTCAGTAAACTTTGCCTATCTCCCCCTGCGGAATGTTGTGGGAAAATGCATCAGGCTCTGGGAGAGACTGTTCCAGCGCTACCACTGCCCGAGTCACCAAGAATATCGAACTCTCACCTGCAGGGGGCGCTGGCTCAACGGAGGCCTTCAGTTCTGCTTCATCGTCCGGTAAGGTTATAACGAGGTTATCTCCAGCAGACACGGCAAGCGCCTCAACTAAAAGTTAATTAGAAACAGTGCGTACCATTATGTAATACAATGGCTTTAACTTCATCTCCATAATATACCTGTTCTTATAATGATCATTCCTCATATAATTTTATGGCACTCCACCCAAGGTCAGTGTGCTCTGCTAATGCTGGAAGATAGAATTTGTAAATTTAAAACTTCTTACATGAGTTGGCACTGTGAAGAAAAGAATCATTCAGAAGAAGCCATGTATTTTACCAACAGTTTTACCAACAGATGATTGAATTCGTTTTCTCAGTGATAAGCAGCTTTTCCTGGCTCCTTGGTGAGTGGTCCTTATAAAAAGGTCCAGAGTGCTCCTAAGTGTCTCGGTGTCGTGTCATTAGCCATGCTGCTAGCATGTGGGAGATCTTCACAAATGGCTCCTAATGGCTTTGCTCTTGGAGCCTTTCCAATAGGAAGTCCAGGCAAGCTCAGTATGAAAAGGTAATTTAATTCCGACAACAGGGACACTAACTCTCACAAGAAGCACTTACCTGCTAATGCAACAGAGCTCATTCACTGTGAATGGCACAATGAATGGCATTGAGATAGCCCTGCTGTGGTTGTTTTGGAGGTTTGCCTCAATTGGGCATTCATTTTATTGTCGTTCACATTTGGTTCAGAGTAAACTATTTGTGTTGAGTTGGGAGCCAAGCGCTTACAAAGAGCTTTGAAAGGCTGTGCGTTCTTTGTTTTTGTTGTTGTTGTTTTTGTTTTTTGGAGACAGGGTTTCTCTGTTAGCCCTGGCTGTCCTGGACTCTCTTTGTAGACCAGGCTGGCTTCAAACTCACAGGGATCCACCTGCCTCTGCCTCCGGAGTGCTGGGTTTAAAGGCGTGTGCCACCATGTCCGGCTAGGCTGTGCATTCTTAAAGATATCTCAACATTCCCATATCACCAATAGCACCCAGGGAGCTCAATCCCAGGGCAGCTTCCCTTCCCCACACAGCTTCTCTTCCCCACACAGCTTCTCTTCCCCACACAGCTTCTCTTCCCCTCACAGCTTCTCTTCCTCACACAGCTTCTCTTCCCCTCACAGCTTCTCTTCTCCACACAGCTTCTCTTCCCCGCACAGCTTCTCTTCCCCACACAGCTTCTCTTCCCCGCACAGCTTCTCTTCCCCACACAGCTTCTCTTCCCCTCACAGCTTCTCTTCCTCACACAGCTTCTCTTCCCCTCACAGCTTCTCTTCTCCACACAGCTTCTCTTCCCCGCACAGCTTCTCTTCCCCACACAGCTTCTCTTCCCCGCACAGCTTCTCTTCCCCACACAGCTTCTCTTCCCCGTACAGCTTCTCTTCCCCGCACAGCTTCTCTTCCCCGCACAGCTTCTCTTTCACCACAAAGGAGCACCAGGGAATCAAAAGTGAGTAGCTCTGGTTCAGGACGCACCCCAAACACCAGTCAGGTCTCAATGTAGCTGAGCCCTCATGCCACACTCAGTACAGCTCAGTCTTTGCTACAGCTACCCTCATATTCAAGTTGACATTGGAAGAATTAACCCCCCCCACACACACACACACTGACCTTCTGGACAGAGGTCTTATTTTAGTTTTTGTTTAACTTTCTTGTTGTAACATATATGTGACAGGAGCAACTTGAGGAAGGAAGGGTTTGTTCTGCCTCAGACTGTGAGAGGCACTCACACACTTCATTCAGGCAGGGAATGCAAAACAGCCCCGAGAGTGAGGCAGCTGGTGTGTGAGCAGCTCACTGTGTCCACAAGTCAGGAAGCAGAGAGAGATGAATGCTGTTGCTTGGCTCACCTGTTCTTTTTGATGCCATCCAGGCTCTGACCCACAGAATGGCGCTGCTCACCGTTAAGGTCCCCCCACCTCAGTGACCTTAGACAACCCTTCCTGTGCCAGACTCCTGTCTTGCCCTCCTCTCCCACAAAACCAGCTCTAGCCAACCCATTTTCTTCTGGTTCCTCCAAAGTGTGGTGGGTCTTGCTCTCTTGCACACGCGATAGAGGAGATCACTCGTGCTGTTGAGGTTCCCTCAAGACCCGTGCTTTCCCGTAGAGAGAGCCATCGGAAGCTGTGGAACACTGCAGGCCCTTCAGACCCACCATGTTTCTTCTGCTCCCCAGCACCAGGACAGCTTTCTGTGTTCCCTTACCTCCCCATTAAGATCACCCCAAATGGAAACCCAGCTGCCTTGTGTTCCTGCTGAAAGTTCACTAACCAGAAGTATACATAACACTCACTCCTGTTAAAACATGTGTTGTTACTGCTACAGAACAGGCCAGCCCCGTGTGAGCTGGCTCTCCCTGACCTGTCAGTCCCTCCTCCAGAAAGGCTCCCTGGCACTCCTGGTAGGTAAGGTAACCACCTCTGCTGCCATAGCAATGTCTTAAGGCATTTTCCATAGAGTATTGGACCCATCTATTCACCTGTCAGTCTCCTCCCCTGCCCTACAGAACCAAAGGGAGACGACAGCAGGTAATTTATCTTTAGCTCTGGTGACATAGCATGATGTCTGCTATGTGTCTCTCTTAAGGCTGGGGCCTAGGGGAGGAGTAAACCTTAAACACATTGTCACTGCTGGATTCTGCCTCTTCAGTCAATGCCTTATAATTATATTTTTCAAGTTACCTGTCCTGGAGGTGGTAGGTGACACAGGCCATGCTGGTGGGGCTAGCCCAGGGAGGACTGTACTGGTGGGAAATGTCGGGGTGCTGCCTTCTGTATTCCATGAAGTGACTGTAGAAATGGAGCTTTTCTCCATCGTGGCTGGGCTGGACTCCAGGCTGGCATGTGGAGGATTATGAGAAGGCACTAGAACCTGAGGGATAAATTAACAAGGGCATATTGTTATGAAAAAAAAAAAAAACCATGCCTATTTGGGTTGAACAATACAAAATCTGCTTTGTGCCCACTCGCTCCAAATTCATGCACTGGGATTCAACCCACCATGGGATGGTTTTTAGGTGAGGGGGAGGAAGAGTAGGTGGGCAGGCCAGGGGAGTGATGACTCTCATGAATAATATCAGCCTTCGTTACAAGAAGACAGGGCTAGGCGGGGTGGGGGTGGGGGGGGTGGGCTCCTAATGGGTGCACTCAACAGGCTGAGGCAGTGGGATTGCATATTTTGAGGTGAACTTGGGCTGTATAGCAAGAGCTTGTTTCAAAGAAAGAGAAAATGAGGAAGCAAGAGGAGATAGGAGTCGGGGGAGAGGAGAAAGGAGGGGGGAGAGGAGAAAGGAGGGGGGAGAGGAGAAAGGAGGGGGGAGAGGAGAAAGGAGGGGGGAGAGGAGAAGGGAGGGGTGGGTGAGCAGCAGGAGGAACTGGCATGCCCTTCACCCTTAACAAGACTGTGGCTGGGTATCTCTGGCTGTCCTGTTCAATGGTGCTGTGGCCTGAATAATGCCACTGTGCAACTGTCTTTGCACGGAAGGAGAAATGTGCGCATTCCTCTGAAGTGCACCCTAGGCCTGCTGGGTCACTTGGGGATGGTATGTATTACTGTTTGTGTGAGGCACTGTGCGCCCCATCAGCCATGTCTGAGCACTGCAGGGTCTCTACTAACACGTTCCCAGTTCAGGCTTTGCTGTTGTTGCTGCTGCGAAACCTAGGGTTACGGACCTTGGGTTACTCTCCACCCGAGTCTTGCAGTTTGGTTTTTAAAAATTTTATTCCAGCCATCCTAACAAGTTGTGCTCCTTGACAGCTCTACCTCCCTAGCTCCTTTAAGATTTTTTTTTTTCCAGCTGCTCTGCTTCCGGTGAGGCTCTGGCAACTTTGATCCTCTTACATCAACCTGAGGCAGTGCCCTTGGGTTCCTCCAGCCTGAAAAGCGTCTGGCAAAGCTCAGCCGTGTGCACCTTCCCTTGCCCACCTCAGCACATCTCGAACACACCCACCTCTCTTCCAGAGGTATTGCTCGGTTGCCCCCGATGGCGAGATGTCTCCTCTCCATCCAGCCCCACTCTTGCAGGTATGGCGGTCACAGAGGTGGGCCACACACTGCTCTCTGCGGAGTGCGTGGGCGTGGGGGACCAAGTCGACTCCTTTAGGACCTGCAGGTGCTCCTGGTCCAGAGGGTGTGGCGTGGGGTCCGGTAGCTTCTCGGTGGAAGCTGCTGAGCTGTCTCCTGCAGACGAGGCATTGAAACCTCCCTCGCTGCCTGGCAACAGGCTCCAGTCCGGGTACTCCTCGCTGCTTCTGGGGTCCTGTTGGTTGGAGGGCTCCAAGAGGCCCTGCTCCAGTTCCTTGAATTCATCCGGGTACTCAGCAGTCTCCTCTGGTCCCCTGTCTTTGCCTAGAAAGGGCAAGTCCCTCCTGAGGTCCTCAAGGGAATCTCCCCAAGCTCCTGAGGGGAACCCCCTGCCCAGCATCATGTCTCCGTAGTTCAGCTCGGGCCTCTGGAGAGGTCTGCGCACAAAAGTGAGGTAGGACCGGATGGTGCCTGTGGTCCTAGGCTCACAGTTCTCCTGGCGCACGCAGTTCACCAGGTAGCAGCTGCCCTCAAACCACCAGGCCAGGTCACAGCTAGGCAGGTCACAGCAAGCGGCTGTGCAGTCTCCCACGGAGAAGGTTTGTGATACGCGCATGATTCTAATGGTTTCCAGGCTGGGTGAAATGATGGAACTGGAGTAAGTCCTCCCCTCGCTGCACTGCTGAGAGCTGCCACCTGAAGACCAGAGCGGTACCAGGCGTCAACACCAAAAGTCAAATCGGTAAGTAGACAAAGGAACTGCTCAGCTCTCCAAAGAGGAAACACAAATGGTTAATAAACATTCGAGGAACTATCTAAGCTGCACCCTATGCTTGTAATGCCAGCACGCTGGAGGTAGGGACAGGACGGTCCCCTCAAGGTTGTCCTTAAGAGCCGGAGGCCAGCATTGCCTGGGCTACATGGGTCCTGGTCTCAAGAAACCAAATCAAACCAAAGTTCATATGCAGTATCTAGACTTAAGTTATATGGCATATCTGCACACATATGCACACACAATAGGACGTGAAAGTAGAAGGGAGACTACAGGAGGAAGAGGGCTCCGAAAGGAAGGGGGAAGGAGAGGATGATGGCTGACAGACTGCCATGTTCCCCTCACAGGCAGAATCTGGATTTAAGTTGTATGCATATACATACATAGATACATGCATGCATACGCACATACAAACACATACAGACACACACACATGCATATACACACATGCATATACACACATGCATACATACACACATATACACACATACACACATATATACACATGCATGCATGCATGTATACACACATATAAACACACATACACACATATACACATACATACATACTATGAAAGGAAAAGCACACTTTGGAAGGGGGTGGGAGAGGAACGTGGTATACAACAGTGATATATGTATATGAACTGTCACAATGAAGACTTTAAAAGATAATTTACATTTATTTGTTTTTGTGTGTGCATGCACACACACATATATACCATGAAAATTGCAAGACACTCTATATGGGAGTTGTCTCTCTCCCTTAACCATGTAGGTCTCAAGAATTCAACTTAGGTTATTAGATTTGACAGAAAGTGCCCCCTCAACCTGCTGAGCCATCTTGCTGGCCCAAAGCTTACTGTTTTATGCTAAACGTGTAATATATAATATATATATTAAACATATATGTACACATACATGTATATATTTTTTCCTACATTCCAGGAAAGCCACTCCATAAAACCAGAGGCTCTTCCATCCCTGGTTATGCAGCCAGCAGTCAGCACTCCCCATGGAAGGGTCCACTGCACTAGACATCCATCCATCACACCTCTCATCCAGTCGGTCCTACCTGTCTTTCCACCGATTCGTCCACTTTTCAGTCCTCACCCACCCACCAACCCACCTACTTGTCCATAATCCCTCTATCCATCTTCTCTTCTCCCCATCCCTCTATCCGTCCTCTCTCCTCTCCATCCCTCTATCCGTCCTCTCTCCTCTCCATCCCTCTATCCGTCCTCTCTCCTCTCCATCCCTCTATCCGTCCTCTCTCCTCTCCATCCCTCTATCCATCTTCTCTTCTCCCCATCCCTCTATCCGTCCTCTCTCCTCTCCATCCCTCTATCCGTCCTCTCACCTCTCCATCCCTCTATCCATCCTCTCTCCTCTCCATCCCTCTATCCGTCCTCTCTCCTCTCCATCCCTCTATCCGTCCTCTCTCCTCCCCATCCCTCTATCCGTCCTCTCACCTCTCCATCCCTCTATCCGTCCTCTCACCTCTCCATCCCTCTATCCGTCCTCTCACCTCTCCATCCCTCTATCCGTCCTCTCACCTCTCCATCCCTCTATCCGTCCTCTCACCTCTCCATCCCTCTATCCGTCCTCTCACCTCTCCATCCCTCTATCCGTCCTCTCTCCTCTCCATCCCTCTATCCGTCCTCTCTCCTCTCCATCCCTCTATCCGTCCTCTCACCTCTCCATCCCTCTATCCGTCCTCTCACCTCTCCATCCCTCTATCCGTCCTCTCTCCTCTCCATCCCTCTATCCATCCTCTCTCCTCTCCATCCCTCTATCCGCCCTCTCTCCTCTCCATCCCTCTATCCGTCCTCTCACCTCTCCATCCCTCTATCCATCCTCTCACCTCTCCATCCCTCTATCCGTCCTCTCACCTCTCCATCCCTCTATCCGTCCTCTCACCTCTCCATCCCTCTATCCGTCCTCTCACCTCTCCATCCCTCTATCCGTCCTCTCACCTCTCCATCCCTCTATCCGTCCTCTCACCTCTCCATCCCTCTATCCGTCCTCTCACCTCTCCATCCCTCTATCCGTCCTCTCTCCTCTCCATCCCTCTATCCGTCCTCTCACCTCTCCATCCCTCTATCCGTCCTCTCACCTCTCCATCCCTCTATCCGTCCTCTCACCTCTCCATCCCTCTATCCGTCCTCTCTCCTCTCCATCCCTCTATCCATCTGCCTTTCTGTCTGCATATATTCCTTCAGCTATTCATGTATCTTTTTCTCTATACATCTGATGCCTTCTATAATTCCATTCTTCTCTACCTGTATCTCCTTTTTATGTAACTTACACTAGCCCTCATGTAAAAACTAGTTAGTTACTGTATTTTTGTTTTGTTAATGTTATTAACAGATTAAAAAAAATCTCACAGGCTGATCTGAACAAAAATTGTCTAAGGAGAAAACACTTGCTGTCAGTACATATCTCTAATTGAGTTCTTGTTTGTTTTTCAGATGGGCCTCACTATGTCATCCTAGCCAACCTGGAATTCACAGAGAACCAAGAGCCTCTGCTTCCCAAATGCTGGGATTAAAGGCATGCTCCATTATGCCTTGTTTATATTCCACTAGCTCTCGTCAGCTTCTCAATAATAAACTATTAATCTTTCTGCAGAGTCACTACAGCGGGCATCGGCAAGCACTGCATATTGTTTTTGTGGCAAGACAGTAGAATCCAACCTCAGCAGCATGGGGTTTCCTTCCTACTAAGGGATAATCCTTCAAAGTTATTTTAGTAAATGTTGATTTAGTCAACTGAAGGGGCTGTCAGACATAGTTTCCACAGAAAATATGTGAAAATGCTTAGGAATCACCTTTCTGTATACAAGATCGGTGTAATAGGTAGATTTTTAGTAGTACCATGTCACTTGTCTCGTTAGCATGGTACGTGGATTGCAACACAATGTGCCAGAGCTAAGAAGATTGCTCAGTGGGTAAAGCTATGTGCTGTCAAGACTGGTGGCCTGATCCCATATGGTAGAAAAAGAGAATCGATTCCTACAAGCTAACCTCCACACAGATGCCATCACACACACACACACACACACACACACACACACACACACACACACAGAGTAAATGTGATGTAACAACAAACATCAGCTCTATGGAAAGACTACTTCATCCAATGTAATAGGAATTAGATATGCCACACATGTTCCTTTTCAAATGAAAAAAAATCAACATGTGAAGCTGATATGGTATTTTCTCAGACGCAAATCTAGTTTCCAAATCATGTGGGCGGTTTTAATCTATCATTTTTCAGAGAGGAGCTAGACCCCAGATATAGAGGAAACACTAATTTAGTAATTTGAACACAATAAAACAGCACCTCTTAGGACGGTCACAAGAGGATGGGGTGGGGGGGAAGAAGAGTTAAGGAACCCCCAACCTCTCAAAACCATTGGATTTTGTTTTGTTTTGTTTTTGCAACCATTACGTCTCTTCTTGACTTATGAAACCCCAAGCCAGAAGCTTCTTCCTGACCCAGATGGTCAGACATGCATTCTGAAGACATTGCTGTTCTGCAGCAATTGAATCAGAGCAAAATCATGTTTAATGCCTGGCTCAGGTCACCAGAAACCACAGGAGCCGACTTTTACAACTCTCCCAGGAAACAATGACAACTCCTGCAAACGGCTTCCTACCTGTGATGGCGGCCAGCAGCAGCCATGAAGACAGTGCTCCTGTTGGGGACACCATTCTGCCTCACACAGGATGAGGCCTTCTAGGCAGTGGATTTGGGACAGGCTCCCTTTGATGGTTGACGAGCCAGATGTGGCCTCTAGAACTTAAAAGAAGACAAAACAGACAAGAAAGAAGAAAAGGGTAGGCAGATGTGGAAACAAACACTTGTTCCTATTATTTATTCATGTTAACAGAAAGGCTGTCTTGTTCACAGAATGGGGCCATATCCCGAGCAAGGCATATCTCCAGAGAAGTTTGTTAAAATAGCCAAGACACTCCCCTGGGCAGCACAGTAGTGCTGGCCCTGCTGGCGTGGGCTCGAGTGAGCCACCATGAGAGTATGAGTTCAGGAGAGCTGGCCCTGCCCCTTGCCAGCCAGTGCAGTGTTGAAGAGCTTGCCCTAGCGGTGGGGGTTCCTGAGAGCTGGTGAGCTGACCAACTTAGCTACTACCCAGGCCCAGATCCAGGGCTTTGAGTTGGCCCACCCCAACGTCTACACAATCCTGGAGCTCATGACAGGGCTGGTCCTGCAGATCCAAGGCGTCAGCCTCTCCATGACACAGGGTAACAACAGGATATCCAAGAGGAGTCCTCATGAGGATCCACTACTGATGGAGTAGCAGAAGCCAGAGGCCTCCAACCAGACTGATGGATGAGTCATTGAAACGAGCATTTGTAAGTAAAGATGCGTGGACACAAAGGTATATTGTGTGACACACTGTAACCTGATACAGGTTCCACAATGAGATTTTGTTTGTTTGTTTTTATGTTGTTGGGTTTTGGCGCTTGAGGGGGGGGTAATTGTTTTTTAAAATATTTATTTATTTATTTTCAAGACAGGGTTTCTCCGTGTAGCCCTGGCTGTCCTGGATGTAATGATATAAAATGAGATACCAGGCAACAGATATGATACGGAGAAGTTTATTTTAGGAGAGTGGAAGAGCAAGTAATGGAAAAGGGCACCCCAGAAGGAAAAAGAAACAGAGTCAGAGAAATAGAGACAGGCAGAGACAGCAAGAGAGAACAAGAGAGTGAAGGGAAGGGAGAGAGGGAGAGAGAAAGAGGCAGGGAGGGAGAGAGACAGAGACAGAGACAGAGACAGAGACAGAGACAGAGAGAAGAGGAGAGGGAGAGACAGAGACACACAGAAACAGACAGACAGACAGACAGACAGACAGACAGACACACCTCCCAATATCAGATGTTGCTTTAGGAAACAGAGGAGAGTAATGACTAAAGTCATGGTGTAAAGTCCTAAATATTTCTTCTTTCTTTCCCCTTGCCCTAGAGGTTGTTAACAGCCTCATCACCATCTTAATACAGCCAGCTGTCATTGCAGGATGTCCTTATCTGCTCCCCAATTCACTTTTAAGTCATAATGTTTCATGGCAGCAATAAAATCTAACTCAGACAGGAGCGTTTCTTGCTTTCTCTGGTTGGTCTCAAGCTAGGAGAGGGGGGTTAAAATATAGGGAAGGGGTCAGTTACCGAAGTTCTGCCTACTTGGGGCTGACTGCTGTAGAATCTATTATTTAGCCTCATGAAATACTAGAGTTGTCAATCCAGGTTCCCAGAAGTCTGTTGGCAGGCTCACTTTCTGGACTCACAGGCGGATCTCTGTGAGTTTGAGGCCAATGAGTTCCAGGACAGCTGGGACTATTACACAGAGGAACCCCTGTTTTGAAAAACTATAAGTAAGTAAATAAACAAATAAAAAGCAAAGTAAAGAAACAAAATACTGCGTCCTCCTCTTCCCTCCTCTCTAGTCCTCTCTCTCCCTCTCTCAATTCCTTTTTCTTATGTTATGGTTGCTCTTTGCTTATGGGTTGTAAAGTGTTTAGGTTTGCATAAAGTCATAGTAGACACAGTGAATAATAGTTGTTTTATTGAAACTTCAAATACATTAAAACAAAAAATCCTTTTGGCCGGGGGCTGGAGAGATGGCTCAGAGGTTAAGAGTGCGGTCTGCTCTTCCAAAGTTCCTGAGTCCAATTCCCAGCAACCACCTGGTGGCTCACAACCATCTATAATAAGATCTGGTGCCCTCTTCTAGGTGTGGCCACACATGTGGGTAGAATACTATATAAGTAATAAATAAATGTTTTTTAAAAACCTTTTGGCCATCTACTAATTAATTTTTACAAGTGGCAGGCACAGTCAGGATCCTGAAATCATCCATTTGATCACTACCATATGCTGCTTCCTTACAGAATGAAATGTTAATCCCAGCACTCAGGAGCCAGAAGCAGGATGACCACAAGTTCAAGACCAGCCTGGGCTACAAGAAACTCTGCTTCAAGAGAGACAAAACACAAGGGCTGGAGAGATGGCTCAGGTGATCTACAGGATCTGTTTATGGGTAGAATGGAAGGTGGCCGCTACAGGCAAATTCAGCAAACAGAAGACTGGAGTTGCCATCGCTCAAGGTGGGAACTAGAGCAAGAGAAATGTGCCACAGCTGCTACAGAGGACACCGTGGGGAGCCAGATCAACCCAAGACTTTCCAGAAGCCTGGAAGAAAGGTCAAAGGGAAATTTAGTTCTGTGTCCCTGTCCAGGAACAGACTTGCCAACACTTGGGAAGCAGAGGAAGGTGGATCTTTGTGAGATCGAGGTCAGTCTGATCTACATATAGCAAGTTCCAGGACAGCCAGGGCTACATAATAGAGAGACCCTGCCACAAAATGAAAACCACTTAAATACAAAGCAAAGCCCTTTGTAACAAACAGACACACACAGTCATACAGAGACGCAGACGATTCACAAGACAGCCGTCAGTCAGGCACAAACTCATGCTCATACAACAGACAGACAGAAGACAGAAGACACAGCGAGCCCAAAGTAGAGAATTCAAATCTGGGCTCTCTTAGTTAAATGACACCGAGGGTAAGTTCTTTGATTCCTTCCTTGACACCGAGGGTAAGTTCTTTGATTCCTTCCTTGATGAGACACCAGTGAATTATTACTGACTTGGAATTTATTCCCAATGCCTTTAATCCATGTAGACATAAACCCTACAACCTTAAAACCCTGAATTCTGCAGCCACCAGAATGCACTTGCATGCAGGTTCTTTCCCAGAGCCTCCAGGTGAGAACGCGAGCTGCTGGGTAGCTGTTTGGTCTGGACTGAAACAGTCCCTCACTGGATGGAGGAGGAAGGAAAGCTCCTCAGACCCATGAAACTCACAGGATCGTAAGGCTCGACCCTTACATTATGACAAGTTACAGTTAAGAAGACTCTTCAGCGGCATAGCTGAAGTTTTGTGAATGGTCAGCCATGCTGGGGTGGACTTCTCTGTGATGCAGCTCCTCCTGTAAGTAATGCTGCTGATGTTCATTAAGCTGAACTTGTATAACGTTGTGTTTTGGGGAGTATCGTTGCCCTCCCTATTTACCCAGGGAAAAAAACTGCATAGCACAGTGCAACGCAAACTTGATCTGAGCTGGGCGTGGTGGCACACACCTTTAATCCTAGCACTTGGGAGGCAGAGGCAGGCGGATCTCTGTGAGTTCGAGGCCAGCTTGCTTGACACAGCGAGTCCAGGATAGCCAGCCAGAACTACAAGAGAAACCTTGTCTTGAAAAACCAAAAACAAACAAAAATCAAAAAGGAAAAAAACCCAACTTGATCTGAGTCTTGATTTGAGTCTAGAATTTATGAGACTGTCATAAATTCTAACAAATGTGTGATGTTCATTCTATGGCAATATCAAACTAATGCAGCAAGCAAGAGAGTAAACCTTGACTGGCATTGTAAAATATTGTGAAAAGTCTCATAAACATCACTGCAGGCTAAGAAGAAGTAATGAGTCCTATTACTAGAAAAAAAAAACTTAGGAAAAAAAAAACAGCCATAAACTACAAGGTTGGAAACAAATAGCCCAACTGCCAAAGTATGCTGATTACTAGAATGTTGTTTTGGGAACTCAGTAAAGAACTAATTTAGAAGTATCTCTAAACTGGGTGGTAGTGGTGCACGCTTTTAACCC
The DNA here is from genome assembly GCF_964271855.1 of Acomys minous. NCBI lineage: Eukaryota > Metazoa > Chordata > Mammalia > Rodentia > Muridae > Acomys > Acomys minous. The sequence continues at coordinate 67,745,303 of NC_140490.1, forward strand.
CAGCACGTGGGAGGCAGAGACAGGTGAATCTCTGTGATTTTGAGGCCAGCCTGGTCTACAAAGTTCTAGGATAGCCAAGGCTACACAAAGAAACCCTGTCTCAGAAAAAAAAAGTGTCTCTACACTGAATGTAGCACAGTAAGCATTTTAATGGGGCTGTAGAGATGGTTTAGGAGTTAAGAGTGCTGCAAGTTTGGTTCCCAGCATCTATACTGGGCAGCTCACAACCTCATGTACCTACAGCTTCAGGGGAAAACACACACGCGCGCACACACACACACACACACACACACACACACACACACACACACATCTTTAAAAATCTTTAAATAATAAACCTTTAAAGAAAAGAGGAAAAACAAGCCGGCAACCCAGTTATTAAATTTTAGAATAGAAATTATATCTACAGTTGATCTGAGGCAAAAAGCTGAGAGCACCGAAGTTCTATCTGGTATAATAACCCAAAATGCAACTCAAAGAAATAAAAAGTTGGAAGGAAAAAAAGAACCAAAGCGAGTCCAGGATAGTCAAGGCTACACAGAGAAACCCTGTCTTGAAAAACAAACAAACAAACAAAAAGAAGAAGAAGAAGAAGAAGTAACCAACAGCTCAATATACACTCAATGATTGAATTTACAAAAATTTGGAAGAGCTTTAAAAAAATGAAGAGATAAGTATAACCGTTTGGGGCCAATTACAACAGGACTTTCTGGGACTACCAGCACCCAATACAGTAATGACACAGGGACCTTCTATATTTATTAGGAACTCCTTGCCTTAGCTTAGGCTTGCCCCCAACTAGCTCCTAAATTCATCCCTTTATATCAATCTACATTCTGCCATGTTGCCTGTTACTTCTCAGTCTTAGTCCCAGCACTGTTTCCTCCTCCATGTCTGGCGGGTGACTCTCTGTGCCTCTCTTTCCCAGCATTCCTATCTCTGCCAGAAGTCCTGTCTTCCTCTCCTGCCTTTGCTATAGGCCATTCAGCTCTTTATTAAACCAATCAGAAGGCGTTGGGAGGGAGTGTTTACAAAATATAATGCAGGCAAAAGAATAACAATGCCAAGGTCTGTAGTTAGGTCTCTGCCAGCACAGAAATCAGCTTTTGAATAGTATAAAGACAACCTTGACACAGGGTACAAAAAGATCACCCAACAGATAAGTTATGAGGTTGAGAGAGCTTGGAGAAACTCAGTTCTCACTAGGATGCTGAAGCAGTGGGTAACTAAGCCCTGTTAAACACTGTTTAAGACTATCTTTGGCTCCCTGGGGTTAGAACTGTTGGCCTTACCTTTTCGGTAAACATATCTCACCCCAGGGTCTTGTTATGTATCCCTGCCTTGCTGTGTAGACAAGGATAACCTCAAACACACAGAGATCCACCTGCCTCTGCATCCTGTGTGCTGGGATTAAAGGCTTATATCAACATGCCCAACTGAACACACACTTTTAATGATTTCTGTGAGACTGTTAAGAACCCAATATTTGGCAGGGGTGGTGAAGCACACCTTTAATTCTAGCACGTGAGAGGCAGAGGCAGGTGGATCTCTGTCAGTTTGAGGTCGGCCTGGTTCACACAGCGAGTTCCAGGATATCCGGAGCTATACAATAGAGAGACCCCCCCATCTTAAAAACAAAAACAAAAACAAACAAACCCCTTGCCATTTCACTTGACCTGGCAGCCCTGAGTGGAGTAGCATCAGCCAAGCAGGTTCCCTTGGTAGATATTTGTACTGGCTTTATGGCTACCCACTGCTTTGAAGACTCCAGAGACACCTTGAGGAAGATGCAAAGCAACTACAGCTGTTTACTGCTAAAGCAAAGCTTTAACTCCAAAAGGCACTATTCCCGCCATGACTTCCAGCAGCCTTTCTGTCATCACAAGCCCAGATAATCCTGCAACCATTTCACACAGGACAAGAAGGGCCATGCCTCTTGGTGACCCAGCAGAAGACCTATGACCCTAGCTGTAAGCACAATCCTTCATGTGCTTTATAGGACTGTTCTGCAGTTGTATAAATACCCTTGCCACATTCCCTTCTGATTATATGCAAGGTGCTTGGCTCAATTTTTAGGTCAGCCAGGCGGGACCCTCCTGTACTGCTCAGTGGTATTACAATATTAGGATTATTTAAAATCTTCTGATACCCCAAATCTCAAAGTCTTCCGTACTCCTCCAGCAACAGCAGGGTCAGGCCTGGCAGTGACACTGCTCCATGGTACTTACTTCTGTCCCACTCACTGTTCTACTGCTGTGAAAAGGCATCACAGCCTAGGCAACCCTTATAAAAGAAATAATTTAACCATAGGCTTGCTTACAGTTTCAGAGGGTTATCCTATTGTCTAGGTGGAAGCACAGTGGGACTATGGTGCTGGAGCAGGGGCTGAGAGCTACATCCCGATCTGCAGACAGAAAGATGCTGGGCCTTGTGTGGGCAAGAGCCCACAGCCAGTGACACACTTCCTCCAACAAAGATGCAACTTACTCCAACAAGGCCACACCCTTTTTTGTTTTTTTGTTTTTTTGTTTTTTTGTTTTTTTTGGTTTTTTGAGACACGGCTTCTCTGTGTAGCTTTGGCTGTCCTACACTCACTTGTAGACCAGGCTGGCCTCGAACTCACAATGATTCACCTGCCTCTGCCTCCCAAGTGCTGGGATTAAAGGCATGCGCCACCACACCCAGCTAATCCACATCCTTCTTAAATAGTGCCATTCCCTAATAATTAAGCATTCAAATATAGGAGCCTATGGGAGTCATGCTTATTCAAACCACCATATACATCAATTACATCACAACACATGCATACATATACTCATATGTATATATATATGCATATACATACATACATACATACATTAGTTATTTTGGAGACAGGGTTTCTCCGTGTAGCCTCGGCTGTCCTGCACTCCCTTTGTAAACCAAGCTGGCCTCTTAACTCACAGAGATCCACCTGCCTCTGCCTTCCTGAGGGCTGGGATTACAGGAGTGTGCCACCACACCTGGCTTATATAAATTTTCTTTATACAACATATTCAAATCAGTTTTTCCTCCTCCAACTCACGTTCTTAGATTTTTCTCCCATAAAATTATTCAGATATTAACCAAGAGATTACAATCTATTTTAATTTTATTTAAAAAGTGGTTTGTTCTTGAAAAACCAAAAAAAAAAAAAGTGGTTTGTTTGTAAGCTTTAGTCTATTTTTTTCAGGTAAACTAGTAATACATTTTTTTTGTTTAATTTAGCCAATTGTGCTGGCTGTAATCTCAGCACTCAGAGAGGTAGAGGCAGGTGGATCTCTGAGCTTGAGGCCAGCCTGGTCTACAAAGCAAGTCCAGGACAGGCAAGGCTACACAGAGAAACATGGTCTTGAAAACCCAAGAAAAGAAAAATCAAAACAAACAAACAAAAGCAGACTTGCGGGACTCAGTTCTCTTTGCACCATGTGAGACCCTGGAATCAGACTCAGGGTGTCAGGTTTGGTGGGAGGTGCCGTTACCTACTAAGCCGTGTCGCTGGCCCTGGTGGTAGGGTTTTTGTTGTTTTGGTTTTGTGTGGTGGGGGTCGAGGGTCAGGGTATCAAGCAGCCCTGATTAATTTCAAACTTTACTATAGAGTGAAGGATGAACTTGAATTCCAGATCTTCCTGCCCCCCTCCTCCAAGTACTGGAATTCCACACTTGTATCAATCACCTTTAGCTAGTTTTTCTTACTCAACTATACTTCAACAAAGGTGATGGAAAAAATGTAATACAAGGGCCAGAAATTTCCCTGATAGAAAAGAACAACTTCAAGTCTAAGATATTCTGAGCAGGTGCGTTAGTGTGGATTTGAATCCTTCCCAAATGCATTTGGAATTTAAACTCATTTTATGAAGTGTGATAAGGAGTGAGCACTAATGGATGGGATTTATGTTATGGGGTTTTCTGAGACAAGGGCTCTGTAGTCTTGCAAAATAATTTTTTAAAAGGAAATAAAACAATAACCCACCAGTTATTTCGTGCCTATCAAAGCAAATCGCCTTTCTTGGAGTATTAAATGTAATTAGCAGGGTATTAAATTGGCATGCCTTTAAATCATATCTGTTATATTTATTGTTTGTATATGTTATATACATACATGTACATATTGTTTGTATATGTTACAAGGGAATTTTCTGATATTTCTAATGAAACAACTTTATACATCAGGAAAAGAGTTAGGCCACAATTAAAATAATTCTACTTATGCAGGGCACAGTGGCACAGTCAGCACTCTGGGAGGCAGTGACAGGAGGATCTCTGTAAGTTTGAGATCTACAGGGTCCAGGACAGATCCTGTCTCAAAAACAAAAAAAAAAACAGGAGGAAAAAAAAAAAAGACAACCTACTTCTAGTGCCATATTATTTTGAAGAAATGAAATTTTTTTTCCTGAACACCTTTATCTCAAAAATAACTTTTATTGCACTGGAGAGGTGGCTCAGTGGTAAAACCACTTGCTGCTCTTTCGGAGAACTCAAGTTTGGTTACCAGTACTTACACAAGGCAGGTCACACCGCCTCTTCCGGTCTCTGTTCTGGTCTCTCTGGTGCCCAGACACAGGTAGCATAGATACAGTGACATAAGTATACTTTTTAAATCTACACACAACTTGATCAACAGATCAAGTTCTGGGACAGCCAGGGCTATACAGAAAACAACAACAACAACAACAAAACACAAACAACACAAACACGTGTTTTTTAAAAAAGCATTTCTGTACATATTATATTACTGATCTTCTTTTTTGGGGGTGGGGGGGCGTTGAGACAGGGTCTCTCTGTGTTAGCCTTGGATATTCTGGACTTGCTTTGTAGACCAGGCTGACCTCAAATTCACAGTAATCCGCCTGCTTCTGACCCCCACCCACTCCCTCCCACCCCAACCCCCCACCCCCGAGTGCTGGGGTTAAAGGCCTGCACCACTACATCTGGCTTTAATGATCTTCTTAATGGGTCTCTATGTTTGGGTCCTAGCACCTATGTCAGGAAACTCACAAGTGCCTTGAACCCTACCTAGCTCTAAGGGGGTCCAAGTTCCCACACTTGGCAGACAGACACACAAATAAAAAATTAAAATGTTTATTAAAACAAGAGACAACAGCATCCCTCAGTGTTTCCAAACCTGCCCTCCAACACTTGGGTCTGAACAATCCTTGCAGCTCAGCATGTGGGAGTTTTATTGTCTTATTTTAATTCTTATATTTTTGCTGGTGAGCCCAGCCTTTAATGCCTGAGTCATCTCTCCATCTTATGTTATCTTATAGAAATTCCAGTGAGTAGGCCTTACTATTTTCTATATTTTACAGAGGAGGAGACTACCACTAACAGCGGAACCACAACCCTAAACAGGCCATTTTTCTCATCAGGCTATCTATGTCACTCACCTCTGACACCCCACCCCCACCCCACAACAGGCAGCCCTACATCTACAGATTTATTTAAAAAAAATTCTATTTCGGGGGAGGTGCTTAAACCAAGAGAAAAACCTCTCCAACACATGCATTCTCTTATAACTTACTGATGCGCTGGCTCCTTCAGCTTTCTAAAGTGTGAGGGTGTTAGCTGAGCTGTTTGTGTTTTTCTGAAAGGAAATGAATGCATCCCTTGCCTTGGCATTTTACACAGCAAAGATGTGATGTGTGTTCCTGTTACCTGTGGGTCTAAAAATTCCTCCTGTATCTTTTTTAATCTCCCTTTCAGTTTGTAGAGAATTCTGCTTTTTCCACAAGCTCCAAGTTTCAAACTGAACTGATATCTCCACTTTGCCTCCAGCTGCATTCAAAATAAGTAAAATCATGAGCACAAAATAAAAAGTTACACGTGGCATAACTTCAGTTGTCTCACTGAAGAATTTTCCCAGGCACCATGCATTTCAGGAGTAATGCAATACACACATTCACTTCAAATATTCTGGTTTTTTTGTTTTTGTTTTGTTTTTTGCTTTTTGGTTTTTTTTTTTTTTTCAGGAAATGTGATTTATAGTTGTTTTTTTTTTCCAGTTCTTAACAAAACCATCATTCAACTTTTCTATTCGAGCGCTGGAAAAAATATCAACATCTAACTCAGAAAGAAAAATGTTCAGGAAAGCCAGCAATAAACATGAGCACAAATATGATCACACTGCTTTCTCCTATCATACAATTATGAGAACAAATGGTGCTGAGAGTGACGACTAATGATTCCAGCTTTGTGCCCCTCCTGATAAATCTGTGACATTCCTTGGAGGGAATTCAAAGAGCAGGAAAGAAAGCCTTGAAAGAGTGTTAGACTTCAGGTATTTGGCAAATGGTAGCAAGGAACACGTCAGTAGCACTAAACGGAATTGAAAGGCAACAGTTCATGTCTAAGGCATGCAATTTGGGAGACTGGAAATATACCCAAATCTCCCCCCTCCACCATACAGGGAAACCATCAAATCATGCAACTATCTTGGATCGCTTTTCTTAGGTGTCCAGAGGGACCAGAGAAGTCCTGTTGGTTGCTTTTCACTGGCACCACCCACCTGGTTGATGTCACTTGGCCAGCTGGGCCCTGAGGTGGCTTCTGGGGACACTGAAGCTGGATAATACTGCTGGCTCACTGAAGCGTCACTCACCACCCCACCACCCAGCCTCACAAACACATTCTCACCCTTATCCCTAGGCAGAGGTAACAACTAGGCACTAGCTAGGAAATCCGGGGACCTGGAGTCCAGATAGAAAGCCTGCGATTACTGCACAGAGCAGATACGAAATGCATTTAGCAAACGTCAGCACTGAATGAACTTTAAAGAAACCGATTCTTAGGTTTGAGGTCTGTTAGACACCCAAGTCTCCCTGACTCCACCCTACTGAGAACCCGTCTATCAAAACAGGAACGCCAGCGTCGGACAGAGTGCAGGTCTCACCTCCATCTGCAGCGATCTCCAGTGCTCCTGACCGCCCAGAAGCTGGTGTCCAGTAGAGACACCTGCGAGATGCACCTGCTGGCGACACCTGCCTGGCCCTCCTGCTGCACAGACGCTGCCTGCGGGCGCTGGTGATTCAGCGCCTTTCCGCCTCCCGGGTTACCAGGGCGACGCACACGCACGCGCACACACGCCCCTAGGGATGGCCTGTGCTGCAACCCGCACTGCTAAAGCAGAGGGCCCTCCGTTTCCCTGCTCTGGTCCCTCGCCCACCTCTTCCCAGCCATGGTTCCAAACTGTTGAGGGGGTGGACAGGTCTTCTAGAAAAATCCCCCGCCCGGGCAGCACGCACCGCCTGGCCCGCTCCTCCAAGTCAAATCACCTGCTATTCAAGTCTTGTTTTCAGCGGAGCTTTTTGCACTCCTCCCCTTCCGATATATAACTTATCTTCTGGGTTTTAAGTGCTGCTTTCTCATCAAAGGATGGAATCCTGTGCCTAAATAGACACAAACCAACTCTGTACTCTGCGGGTTAAATGGGTGCCAGGTGCATTTTGACATTTGTATCTTGTAGTGAGGACCCAAGTCAGAGGAGATGGGGGGGGGGGACACTATTGCTCATGTTTTCAGTATTATTAAGGACATGAAAAGTATCTAGGAAGTGACATCAAGGGTCAGAAATGGTGGGCAGAGTGTTCCTTACACATCCCATTATCACGGCTTAAAGATTGAGTCGTACACCGGAATAAGCCTCCATGACACCTTTGTGGAGACACCTCAGACAAGTTACAGACCTATTCAATGCTCCCTGTTATAAAAATGGAGATGGTCCAGAAGAGCAGTATACTCTAGTGATACCAGAACTCATGAGGCTGAGGCAGGAGAACAGCTACACACTTGAGACCTTACAAGCGATAAGTTCACAACTGTGGGAGACCCCTGCTGTTTGAGGTTGCAGTCTCCTGGTCTGGACAGCCCTTCTGAGCGGGACTCCCTCTCCCCAGCAGGTCCTCTGAGGAGTGTCTTCAGACATAGATGCCCCTAACCACCCTTGACACAGCTCCCTGCTAGCTCTCCCCTCCCTGCGCCTAAAGGATAATTAGGTGCTGTGTTCCTATCTATATGATAGGAGCATGCTGCCAAATATAAAATAAGCATTCTAAAAGTGCCTGGTCAAACCAATTATGATCTCTGTAGTGCTTCCAGGCCCTGGCGTCTTGTCTTCTGTCCCTCCTGCCTCGGCAGGCTGGTGATCATCAGCCCTCCAGGGAAGAGAACAACGCACAAGTGTAACTCTTAAGATCTGACACTCTTACACAGACATACATGCGGGCAAATCGACAATGCGTTAAAAAAAAAAATCGCTCACTTTATCAAACCTGATGACCTAAGTTAGATGCCCGAAGACCCACAGAAATGTTAATTACTCTGGCCTCCACAAATTTATAGACACTTATACACTTAAAGGTACCATATGGAGTGAACGTGGGAACTAACGGATAACAAACCATTTAGGAGGTGGGGAGGGTGAGCTGTAAAACTGAGAAACGGCCCATTCCTTTAATCCCAGGCCTTTGTTTGCAGAGGCAGCCAGCTCCGAGTTGTTCAAAGCCAACACGGTCTACAGAGAGAGTTCCAGAACAGCCAAGGCTACACAGAGAAATTGTCTCGAAGAAATTAAAAATACACCAAAGCTCACTGCAGGAAGACATTTCCTCCTCTCTCCTTCCTGCCATGTTTTTTTTTTTTTTTTTTGGTTTGAGACAGGGTCATGCTACTTTTTTTAAAATGGCAGCTAGAGAAATAAAAGATGCAGGAAAGTGATGCAGGTGGTGTGGAGTCTTTGACAAAGATGAAAACATCAGTGTACAACTCTCCCGCCCCAAATACCCCATCAAGACGAATTTAGGAGCAAAACAGTAAGATGAAGGTACCAGAAGCAGATCCTAATGGAGATAATGTCAACTAACTCTACATCCTTAGAGACAAGATGAGGACCTACTTTACCCCCCTCCCCACACACACACACACAAACACCCAACACAAACAATAAGCCAGCTTTTCTTTTTCATTTCCACTGAAGGCCAGCCCAATGTGAAAGCACTATTCCATCCCTGGCACCCGTGGACCCACTAACTGCATTTGTAGGTTTTGTTTATTTCCAAGGACATTTTGCACAATAAAAGCATACAAGTATCTTATTTTGAAGGATGGGCAGAATGGAAGTAAACAGTTAAAATACAATGCACATGGATGGCAAATCTGTTCTGGGGGCAGGGAGCTAAGTCCCCTTGGAGGCCTCATGATGTAGCTTAATGGCACTGGTGTTTTGCCTGTATGCATGTCTGGGTGAGGGTGCTGGATTCCCTGGAACTGTAATTACAGACGGTTGTGAACTGTCATGTGGTTGCTGCGAATTGAACTCAGGTCCTCTAGAGCAGCCAGTGTGCTCTTGACCCCTAAGCCATCTCCCCAGACCCTCAAGCTTTATGTTCAAATTGTCTTTTTTTTTTTTTTAAGGTGCTTTAATTAGGGGATGCCTGAGTCTAAATTTTCCCATTTTGTCAGAGTCTAACTTTGTAGCTCAGGCTAGCCTTAACCTAATGACAATCCTGCGCTGGCCTCAAAAATGTCTGGGATTTGTATAAACACACATACACACACCCTTGGTGATTTCCACTGGAAAGCAACATGCAGGGATATTATCCCAATGGCAATAGAACAGCAAATCCCATAGAGACAAAAAGATCATACTCAGTCTACAAACAACTAAAACATTTTATTTACAGTACATACTTTCGTTACAGAAATTTACAAAAAACATATTCTTTATTCACTTCTTGCAAAGTGTTTCCATCTCACCAGTAATTATTATTTTCTTCATGATTTTTCCTTAGGAAAAAAATCCCCATATTGCTAAAGCTGGGCTTACACATTGCCAAGCTGAACTTTGTCATTTATCAGCAAAACATTAACACTAACCAGAACAGTTACTGAGATTTAAAGTGCAAATCTAACTCATAGCTTAGTTATTACATACTGTCCGCTGTCAAAGATTAAGTTGGATGATACAGCTGTTACCTAATCCAGATGGCCTTTCACTTAAGTTTCTGAACTCACAAAACATAAAAGACAAAGTCCAACAGCTTTTCCTTTCCTCTTAATAAACAGTTGCTTATACCATTTTGGTGCCTAATTCACATAATAGTGTTGTCAAGGTTAGCCCTGCACCACGGGCACCACTTCAAGTCCTGATAGGAGGAATGAGCAGTTAGCAAGCTGGGAGGTGTTCTTTAAACAAGAATGCTTTGGTTTAGAATAAACACCAATTCTTAACTTTGAGGATTATAAGCTACAAAGTAAAACAAAAACTGTTTTTGCTGTACTAATGATCGGTTTATTAGTTCTTCTGTATTAAACCTAGCTTTCCTAAAAGGTTGAGATCTGTACAGATCCAGAACTACAGCCAACAAGCATGTAACAGGCTTGAATTTGGGAAGCTTTTCACAATACTACATCAAAGTTGCACAGCAGACCCCAGTGATCACTAGGATATCTACCACAGTCCAATTTTTCTAACCCAACAAGGTCTAAACTTTGGGGAATAAGGTGGCCCTCTTCTGCTCTGAAAAATATTCGGTCAAAACGATGCTTACAAGCAGCAGGAATCCTGAGATTATTATTTACTCTTGTATCCCATGTATACTGGCAATGTTTAGGCTTGCCCAAAAATTCCCAGACATCGAAAACATTGTTGGGTAAACCACCACATTTGGTAACCTGGAAAGAGAAAGAATACTATGTAAGGTTTACATACCACCATCCCTGATAAGTGCAACCTTTGGCGAGGGGGGGGGGGGTCCTCTGAGTAACACTGGCTGTACTGGACACACTGCATAGACCAGGCTGGCCTTAACTCAGAGACCCACCTGACTCTGCTTTCCAAGTGCTGGAATTAAAGGCATGTACCACCATGCTTGGGAGTCACTTTGTTTATTTGTTTTCAAGACAGGGTTTCACAGTGTATCCTTGGCTGTCCTGGACTCACCTTGTAGACCAGGCTGGCCTCAAACTTACAAAGATCTGCCTGCCTCTGCCTCCGAGTGCTGGGATTACAGGAGTGTGTCATCTTGACTGGCTGGAGTCAGATTTTTTTTTTTTAAAGAAAGTATTAACCCTCCCCCAAAAATACCAATAAGCAAAAACAAGCAAACAAAAAACAAACAAAAAAAATCCCCCCAAACAAAAACCCTAACAATATTGGTTTTCTTTTCCCATTTATACTGTATGATTTAAAATGTTGTGGGCTACTACAACAACATACCAGTGGAGTATAGGTTTAGCATTAGCAACACCCCACGTTTAATTTCTAATATGAAAAAAGAAAAGTTTTCGTGTGTGTTAGAATACACACACACACCTAACCTTGATAATCATTTGCATGCACAATTTCAAGGCCTTCAGTACGCTGACACTACTGTATTACTTGCACTGTCTGAATGCTGGGATTGAAGGCATTCATCACCAGCCTATTGACATACAATCTATATTTCTAACAACTGCACAAGTTACTCAAATATTTTCAGACTAATATTCAGCAACACTATGACCTCAAGTATACAAACATCTTTTCCAGTCCTTCCTTTCACCCTGGATCTACTTCTTAAAGTAGGAAATGCTAGATTGCATGGCAATCCTGTATTTAGTTTCCTGAGATCTGGAAAAATCCAAGTGTCTAAACTAAAAACTGAGAGGTTTTTTGCTTCAGAACTGACCACAGCAATGTCAGTAGCATGGAATAAAATGGTGATAAATCATGACAGGTAATGCACCACTATATTCTGTTTACCATTACTTTGATTACATTTCTTTTGTAATTACTACAATCTCAAAAATATGGGGCCAATGAGATGGCTCAACCAGTGCAGGCTCCTGCTGCCAAATCTGAATACCTCACTTTCCATTCTAGGGAATCCACATTGTGCACGGAGAGAACCAAATCTCACACCCTGTGCTCTGATTCCCATGTATACACATAAAAAATGTAATGGATTTTTTTTAATCTGGAAAATACACAGAAGTTTAAACAAAAATAACAACAACAAAATCCTAGAGATGTAGGTCAACAGTGTTGCCTAGCAAGTAGGAGATCCTAGGTTCAACCACCAAAAAATAAAGTGTCCTCCCACCCACTAGACAGGGTTTGTCTGTGTTGCCCTGGCTGTCTTTGAACTCTGTAGACAAGGCTAGCGTAGAACTTAAGAGATCTGCCAGGCTCTGCCTTCCAAGTGCTAGGATTAAAGGCATGAACCATCACATCTGGCAATAACTTTTAAAAAATTCATTTATTTACTATTATGTATACAGTGCTCTGTCTGCATATACATCCGCAGGCCAGAAGAAGGCATCAGATCACATTATAGATGGCTGTGAGCCACCATGTGGTTGGTAGGAATTGAACTCAGGAGCTCTGGAAGAGCACTCAGTGCTCTTAACCTCTGAGCCACCTCTTCAGCACCCCTGCAATAATTTTTAAAAAGCTGATTCAGCTCAGAAGAGGACTAAGTCTTCCTGCACTCAGGGATGGTGCAAACACCCTTAGTCTTCTAATTATTATCTTATTCTAATACTTGCTGTACACTGCTTTATACTGTCGGTTCCATGTGTTTCCTCTAATAGTATAAGGGCCTCTTTTGCTGACTTTTTCTACAAAAGCTGCAAGTGTTTCCTATCTTGTATTTTCAAGTCCATAATACCTTTGATAAAAGGAATCTAAATTAACTTCCACAGCAATAATCTCATAAACACTGATCCAACTGTTACTTACTTCTTGGTCTCTTAAATTTGTATCTCCTGCAAATACAACAGTAGTTGAATCTGGAGCCTCTTGCATTTTCTGAAAAACTGTTTTTAATTGACTTATTCGTTCCGCAGAATGTTCTCTAGTGCTCTCCAAATGGGACGTCATAAGGCAAAAATCATTTCCACACAAACTCACCTACAACAGAAAATTAACAATTGAACTGGCCATGACCACTAGTGCTGGCAACAGACTCCAACAGCAGACTAGTCAGCCAACTGGAATCTATTTATTAAACTAAAGCCAGAGAGTCAGTATTATTCCTAGATGAAAAGCACAAGGTGCCAACCCCACCCATGACAATGATTTCAAACATCCACTTAATACCTCACCTGTGTCCCTACTGCAGGCCACCCCTGGCTCAACGCTCTCTAGGACCCTACTGCAAGCTAAACAGACTGATATGAGGTCCCAAACGGAGTAAAGAGAGAGAGCTAACTCCTCTCCATGAAGCCGTGAGTTACCTACAAGAACACATAATTCTTTTTTTTTTTTTTTGCTTTTTTTTTTTCAAGACAGGGTTTCTCTGTGTAGTCTTGGCTGTCCTGGACTCACTTTACCAGGCTGGCCTCGAACTCACATCGATCCTCCTGCCTCTACCTCCCAAGTGCTGGGATTAAAGGTGTGCGCCACCATGCCCGGTGATAATTCTTATTTATTGCTCCAATAATGGCCTGGCACAGACACTCAAAAATGATCAGTTAACCTTTTCATTTGCAATTAAGTTACTAGTAAGTAGCATATGGTGCAATGCCTGCAGAATCATCCAGCTAATTCTCCAAGCCTATACTCTAGACCCTGCCTACTCTTCAGCGTCCCATCACAGTCCAATACCTTGCCACACTCAGGATGGCTAATCCTGACCATCAACTTTACAGAATCTAGAATCACCTCACAGACAATGTCTGGGAATGTCTGGGGAGATTCCAGCTTAGGTTACTTATGGTGGGAAGACCCACCCTAATATAGGGCACAAGGGTGAGATGGGTCCCAAACTGAACAAAAAGGAAAAGCAAGCTGAACACCAGCAGCCATCACTCTGCTGACTGTGGGCACAACGGGACTAGCTGTCCTGCCTTACTTACCATGAGGCCATGCCCTCCAACTACAAACCAAAATAAACCCTTCTTTTTAAGATTGTTTTTGTCAAGCTCACTCACACCCACAGGGTTTTACCCTTGCTGCAACTTGCAAAGGTTTGCCATAGGTGTTTCCATTTCCATAGGGTGCATTCATGCAGTGAATAAAAAGGAGAAAAGGAGACAGCAAGCTGAGCACCACATTCATCTAACTCCTAACTGCAGTTCCTGCAGGGCTAGCTGCTTCACACGGGCACCACTATGCCTTCTGTCAACAGTGAGCCAAATGTGTGCTCCTTAGCGCTCTGTGCAGCGCTGTTTTTCTCACTGCTGTAACAAATTGCTTGATAAATGTTCTCCTCAGCTAAATGTTGCTATATTCTTAAGAAAACATCTATCAGTTAAGAATTTGACTTCAATAAGTTTTTATCTAAAATTATGTGGAAATCCAATTTACTAAGCTTTCTAAGACTATCTAAAATATATATGTTAAAGGGCTAGTAGTGAGCTGGTTCACTGGGTAGATCACTTGTTCCACAGCCTGATCATCTGAGATCAATGAACAGAACTCATGTGGGAAGAGAAAAACGATTCTTCCAAGTTGTCCTCTGACCTCCAGACCACACTACCAGATAGACAGACAGGCAAAACAAGATGTAAAGAACTGTCCCAGTCACATGACTCAGCAGGTGAGAATCACTGCCGTGGGAGGAGGGGGCGCGGTGGACATGATGAACGACTTCTGCAGAACCTCTGTCTGGCATGCACTCTGGTGCCCATGGTTTGGTCACGGCCCCTTAGCAAGACGGCCTTTTGGACACACAGAAGGGGATGCAGGCTATCCTGATGAGATCTAATAGGCTGGGGCCAGACAGTGGGGCAGGAGGGTCCCCCATCAGAGGTGTAGGGGAGGAGAGGAGTAAGGCAGAAGAGGGAGGGTGGGAACCAGAAGATAGGAGCGAGAGGACAATGATTCGGATATAACATGAAAATATTATATAATTATAAATATATAATGTGAATAAATATACAAAAAATTTAAAAATAAAATAAAGACCGAAGACCAAGAAAAGAAAGAAAGAAAGTAAGTCACTGCCATGACAACCTGAGTTGGCTCTCTGGAACCTGTGGTGGAGGGAGCGAACCAGATCCCAAAAGGCATGTGTGAGCACAGCATGCACGTATGCCCACACTGAGTATCTACATAAGGAACAAATTTATCTGTAAAGGCAATTCTTTCAAAAACAAACAAAAAAACACCTCAAATTTAAACTTACATTCACACAAAGAAGGTTTCTCATCATTTTGGTATTTGGAAAAGGAACAATCTCCTGACTTTTAAATTTCACTCTTCCTTTCTTCAACAGTATAGCTGTGAAATACCCTTCTTCATTACCTTCAAACATTTGTGGAAGAGAATTTAAGGGAGAAAGTCAGGAGTATCTTCACTTTACAACAAGCCCCCCTAGTGTAAACAAGGAGCAAAACTATTTAAATGGGACCAAATCTTAGAAGTAGGTCAACCAAGTGTTGTATTTCTCTGTCCCTTATCAAAGTTTAACAAGATATACAAATGGGGATAGGGCCTGCCTCTGTATTCAATTTCAGCAAATAAGTATAAAATTTTAGAACTTTTTCTAATGAGAAATATGCATTTCAATTATTTTCCATTTAAGTTATAAAATAATCTATAAATCTTTTAGGTATCCTGTGTCTTGCTTATTTTTTTCTCAAACCTATTTGTGCCTTTTTCTTCCTTTAACAGGCTCTTGTAGTGGCTGTAAACATGTTTTTGTTTTGATCCCATGTGCAGGATGGGAAACAGACTTATCAGAGGGTACATGTTTGTCTGCTAGAAAGGGAACTGCCTCTTGGGGGAGGGGGGATCTTTGCCAGGTGAAATACATCTTATGCTGACTATGGAAGAGTATAAATAGTTCAAGTCACAAATACCAATCACTTCTGCGTCACTTCACTTAGCTGTTCATCACTCCGCTGTGAGGTTCCTGCTGCTGCAGTTGCAGTCAGTTTTCTAGAACTGCTGGTTTGCTGTTTAATGGAGCTGCTGGAATCCTGCCTTCAAAGAATGGAATTGCCAAGGAACTGAATCTAAAAGGGTCTATCTCTCTTTTCCTATTAACCATCTTTCTCTCCTATCTAGGGTATGGGGTTAGAAGGGAAGAATAGGTATTAAAGAACCCCAAATAATTAAAAAGATCAAAGCCTAAATACAGCCTCTAATTTTCTTTTCCTTCATTGATCTGTTTTTCAAAGACAAAGGCAACTTAGATGGCGAGAGAAGCATTACCTGTGATCACCGTGTAAGTGCTTGCTCTTTTCTTTAGGTAGCAACAGTATGAGGGAATAACTTCCTGTAGAAATACGACATCTGGACTGTACCTAATTAAAAAGACCAATTTAACAGCATCAGCGTATTATTCCCTTTCACCTGCCTAGAGAACATTTTCTGTATGTAACCGTTACCTTCCAGGTAACTCTGTTTATTATACTGACCTTCATCTGCATTATTTACTACATTGCCATAAGGACCATAGTGAAATGGGCTGGATGCTCAGCTCAGTGACACAACACTTGCCTAACAAGGCTGAATTCAATCCCAAATTCCCCCTACACACCATCCACACAAAACACACCAGTGGAACTGAAACAGAAACCACTATGAATACTACACCGAGAGTCTGCAATGGCCACATACATCAACAGATGTACTCAATGTTATCTCTTCAGACCCTCTTTTTAAAAAGCTGTCCAGAGATAACAGCCCCAGAGAACTTCAGTGCTTCACCTAGTCACAAAGCTCTCCTGAGGCCAGAAACATATTTGAGGCAATTTTCACTTCACAGTAGTAATTATAGACAAAGCCTACTATGTAAAGCATCTAACATAAATTGGTGTTCCAATCCCCCCTGAGGCCCTCCCTAGACCAAAACACCTCAATTCTCAGGTCTATTCTGAGCTGACCTTAAAGTCAAATTTCCAAGCGCACACTTTGAGCTGCTGCTTTGCTGAACCACATGTCAGAGTCCCGACCACAGAAGCGACAGTGCTTACAGAGCTAGGCAGGAGCACACTCCTCGGGCCCTCTCTTGCAGATTGCTTCCATCTAATCCATCAATATTCCAGGAAATGAAAGAGATAATGCTGCTATCTTCTAGAGCAGCTCCATCTGGACTCGCCTCTAAAACGGTGGTATCATTTGCATCCTCGACGGTGAGATCAACACTGGCAAGATCAAAATAAAGGCTTTAAAAAAAAAATCTAGAAATTAAGAATTGTTGTATTTGCAGGCTATGGAGGTAACTCAGTTTGAGCCCTTATATTAAACATTGCAATTTATGGTACATCTGTAATCTCAACACTGAGGAGCTGAGGTCAGTGGATACTTGAGGCCTGTTTACCCTCCAGCACTCGTCCATGGTCCCAGTGGGAAACTGTCTCAAGAAGCAAGAACTACTCCTGGAGAAGTCAAATCTGACTCTGGCTTCTACATAGATGTGCAGACTATGTTCTCTCAACGTGAATTTCAGACTGACCATTCCCATGCTGGGGTTTTTGTTATGTTTTGGAGACAAGGTTTCTCTTGTAGTTGATTGTCCTGGACTCACAGAGCTCTGCCTGCCTCTGCCTCCCAAGTACTGGGATTAAAGGCGTGTGCCACCACACCCCAGACTGACCATTTCTAATTAGAAAATCTATTCTAAATTGTCTAAGAAACTCAATTTTTGGTCTTAAGCATTTCAGATAATGGGTACTTGTCCTATAAATAATTTTCTTTAAAGAATCCTAAGGGTCAGGGCTGGAGAGATGGCTCAGATGTTAAGAGCACTGACTGCTCTTCCAAAAGTCCTGAGTTCAATTCCCTGCAACCACATGGTGGCTCACAATCATCCATAATGTAGCCTGATGCCCCCTTCTGGCCTGCAGGTCATGTGTACCATTGTATAAATAATAAATAAATACATCTTAAAAAGAATCCTATTTCTAAGTAACCCAGTCAGGGTTCATTGTTCACACTGGTACCTGTTTTCCTGGAATGTTTCCAACATTCTCTGACTAAAATGTATAAACAAGGAGATTTGCAAATTACATTCTCCAGTAGAGAGTTTCTACCTTAATTTGTTTCTAACCCATTGTTTACACGTTAGCAACAATTTAAGTCAGTAAATGCATTTCAACGGAGTAGTGTTTCACCAGCCTTTAATCTCAGTACTGGGGAAGTGGAAGGCAGGAGTCAAGCCCTGACCACACAGGAGGGGTAGGTGTGTGTGTGTGTGTGTGTGTGTGTGTGTGTATGAGTGAGTGAACCGGATGTGTGTGTGTGTGTGTGTGTGTGTGTGTGTGTGTGTGTGTGTGTATGAGTGAGTGAACCGGATGTAATACTAGTAGAAGGGAAACTGGAACAGGGCAATCAGGAGCCATTGGTCAGGTATATCCCAAGCCTCTGTCTCCAAGAACAAAAGATAGAAACAGAAACAATAAATAAACATTTCATCCCGGTGTGGTGGTGGTGGACACTTTAATCCCAACCCCTTCGAATCTAAGGCGGGTAGAGATCAGTGTTTGAGGTCAGCCTGATCTACATACCAAGTTCAGGCCAGCAGGGATACAGACCCTGCCTTAAATAAAAATAAACTATATTCCAGATCTTTTTTCCCCCTCTCTTGACTAAAAAATCAGGTTAGAAGCCAGTCATAGTATGCGCCTTTAACCCCAGCACTAAGCAGAAGCAGGTGACTCTTTCAGTTCGAAGCCAGCCCGGTCCATATAGCAAATTCCAGGACAGCCAGGGCTAACAACACCGTGGGCCCCGTCTCTAATCAAGGAACAACAAGAAAAGCAAGTCACACTGGGAGTGACCGTTGTCCTCGGAGAGGCATTCTCTCAAGATTCCCAGCCCGGGGACGGCACCAGCCGCAATTTCCAGGTCTTCTGACGCCCAACGCAGCCCCACAGCAAGCCGCCTGCGACCTCCGTGGCTTACCAGGCCTCGGGCTTGCAGGACGTGGAAGGCACGCGTGGCCCCGCGGGGTCATTCCCTGGAGGTTCGAAGTAGGCGTTCAGCGCTTTCTGAAAAGAAAGGGCACGAAGATGGAGGGCCCACTCCGCCCACCCGGGAAGAAGGGAGGAAGCGAGAAACGCAAACTTACTTTCATCTGCCAGTCGTTCTCCGACAGGAAGGTGTGGGCCATCGTGGTGTCGCAGTTGGCCACCAACGCGAACCCCATGCACTGAAGGCGCTGCCTCTTCACCCGGTTCTCAATCTCCTCCTCTTTCTCCGCTGTTCCGAGCGCCGCCGCAGGCTCTGCCGACCCCGCAGCATCCGAACCGCTCCCGGACGCCATTGCCGAAGCGTCTACCGAGCCAATCCGCTTTTCACGCCGCTTCCCGCGCGACTAGTTGCAAACGCCGAGCTCTGCGCAGGCGCGCTGCCTGCGAGCACTTCCGCATCAACTTCCGGCGAGAAGACCGCCCACTGAGGGCGCGGCTGCGCGGCAGCAGGGCAGGCGGGGCTCGGACGAAGGCGGGTGGTGGGGAGTGTGGGAGGTGGCGGCGGGGGGCGGTGGAGGGTGGGGCTGCGCATGTGCGCTGAGGCAAAGGGTGCAGAAAGGACTTGGGCAGCGGGAGCGCGCCGCGACAGGGGCTGGGCTTGCAAATTTGACCTTCCACGTCCTGTACTTTCACAAACGTCGCTTTCCGAGTTCATTCTCGCAGAGCCCAGACTCTTACGTTGCGTCCACGATGAACAAGTTGACTCAGAATCTACTGGAAGTAATGAAGGCCATGTCCAAAGTTCCCGGTTTTGATAGAGTTTTGGAAAAGGTATTGTAGGCGATGCCTCTGGCGAAGGGGACGAACCTGCTAAAACACCCGAGTTAGATTCTCTTTGGTGGAGTGCTCTTGTAAGTGCACCTTGGTGGCCTCGCAAACTCAGGGAAAGAGCGTGGATTCTCCTCTAAACGTAAATAAGCGTGGCTATCACGGATAGAGACGGGTTTGGTCTTTTAACCAGCAAACTGTTGGAGTGCCGCTGAGGGAAAAAAAAGGCTGTGTACCATTTAAGGGGTGCTACAGTCTGCAGGACTAGTATATAGGAATTGTTTCTTGTGAAGTCTGAAAGCCAAGTATGTCTGAAGTACAGGCGTGAATGTGAGACAACTTGTTCCTGTGTTGTGTCTTGGTTTCGAGACCCGGTCTTATTCTGTAGCATAGGCTGGCTGGGAACTCATGCAGCCCAGGCTGGCCTCAAATGCTAGAGTTAGCCAGGGCCATTCCCTGCCTCCTGCCATTTCACTGAACTAACCTAAATACAACTTTCCATACTTTATAGAAAGCCATTGTGTTTTATAGGAAAGAAGCAATCCTTGATCAGCGTCAGTAGCAGAATCAAGCGAGTGGTATTGTCAGAATGGAGAGACACTTAACCTGAGAACATGCAGGCTGTTTTATAAATGGTTTGATGCATGCATATCTGTTTTTCTGATTAAGAAAGATAACTTGGAAATGTAGAAAGAAGGTGGGCATGAAATTTATACTATTGATCAACTATCTCCTGAGTGCTAGAATTAAGCGTGTGTGCTGTGCCTGGCTGCCTTTTGGTTTTGGTTTGGGGGTTTTGTTTTGTTTTTTTTGAAACAAAGTCTCTCTAGTCTTGGCTGACCTGTAGCTTCCTGAGTAAGTCAGGCTGCAGACTGGCAATGTGCTGCCTCTGTCTCCCAGGTGCTGGGATTAAAGGCATGCAACACCACACCCAGGCTTTTCTTTTTTTCCCAAATAACCCATTGGGTCCAATTTGTGCTGTCCATATACTCATGTGGGACCCTCTGCTGGAGTGTAGCCCACCTACTAGGTGACACAACCTTAAAGAAAATCGACTCTCCCTTCCCCCCAGAAGTGGTCAGCTATCAACAACTGCTCAGGAGCCAAGCTCCTCCGTGCTGGACTGCTGACCAGCTTGGTTCAGTGAACAGATCTTACTCAGCTGAGTTCATGAATACATTGACTGTCATGGGGGGCAGGGGGAGACTTTTACTTTAGAAACCTTTTTAACCAAAGTCTTAATAAAATAGGAGAGGGATGTTCTGGCATTTAATGAGTAGGGACTTGGGGTGCTGATCAGTAGCCTACAGTGCACAAAGTTTCACCGTTACCCGGTCCACCTGGCAGCAGGGCTGAGGCTGAAGAATCCTGACTCACACTCTTCTGTTAAATACTTGTCTTGCATACAAACTAGTTAAATTGCTACCCAGCATCTTGTCCTTTCTAATTATATGCTGTGTCCCTGCCCTGAACTTCTGGTTGTTTATTCACCTTGAGACATCTCATGTGTTGGCACATAAGAGAATTTAGCTTTCCCCTAAGTCTCTGGTTAACAATTGCTACTAAGGACTGTGAGGTGGGGTGGGGTGTAACATAGTGGTAAAATGCACACGTGAGGCCCTGGGTTCAAGTCCCGTATCCACAAATAAATAAATCCTTATATTAAATTATCTTTCGTTAACTTGTATGTTACCCTTGGCCCACTTAGATGCCCCTCTGGTTATTTAAATGTGACACTAGGACTTGTTTGTTGTTGTTTTTTTTTTTCGAGACAGGATTTCTCTGTGTTGCCTTGGCTGTCCTAAAATGTTTATTCGGTAATTATATGGATGTGTGTGTGTGTGTGTATGTGTGTGTGTGTGTGTGTGTGTGTATGTACCTGTGAGGCCAGGGTATTAGAGACCCTGGAGCTGGACATACAGGCAGTTGTGAGTTGCCTGAGTACTGGAAACTGAACTCTTGCCTTCTAGAAGAACAACATACATTCTTAACAGATGAAGTGTCTCTCCAGCCCTGTACTTGAATCTTTTGAGACGAGGTCTCATGCAGCCTGGCCTTAAACTTGCTGTGTAGCTGAGGACGACCTCAAACTCTTGATCCTCCTGCCTCCACCTCCAACGGCTAGGATCATAGGTAAGTTACCATGCCCAGAATATTAGCTGACTTTTTTTAAAGTCAGTCAATCAAACCCTGATATTCTTAGGCAGATCGCTGGGAAAGTAAATGCGCAAAGAGGACTGCACTTGTAATCCCGAATATGGCTGTCCTTAATAGCATTCGAGGTTAAAGGGGGAAAGGTTGAAAATGGTGGCAACGCAAAGCCTATATGCTTAACCCATGTGAATGTATAAAGGTCCTGGCAAGAGACAGCACATTGACGGCCACATAGAAAAGAACAGAAGGTTGTGTGTGCATGTGCAAATGTGTAAGAGTTTGGGGTTTTTGTTTGTTTGTTTGTTTATTCTAGACATGGGTCTTACTGTGTGGCCCAGGCTGGCCACGAACTCACAACTCCACCTGCCTTTGCCTGCTGGGATTAATGGTATCCACAACCAAGCCCAGCCAAAACAACATTTTTGATAAACAGAGGAGTCCAGTGGGTCAGATGTGGCTAAGCTCATGCCAGCCTACTGAAGTCATTCAACTCCTGGACTATTGGGAATGGAACAGGCAGGCACCAAGCTGAGGCAGGTTTGTTACAAGCCCAAGCAAAACCTGTCTGTCTGTCTCTTTGTCTCTCTGTCTCTGTCTCTGTCTCTGTTTCTCAAGACAGGGTTTCTCTGTGTAGACCAAACTGTCCTAGAACTCACAAGATCCACCTGCCTCTGCCTCTCACGTGCAGCAGTTAAAGGCAAAGGGGAACGTCTAAGGAGCTGGCAAGGTGGCTCAGCAGTTAAAGCCAGTGTAGTGGAAAGACAAAAAGCGACCTGCAACTGTCCTCTGTGTCCACAATTGAGTAAATATTACTTTTAAAAAACTGAGCCTTAGCTGGGTGTGGTGGCATATGCCTGTAATCCCAGTACTCAGGGAGGCAGAGACAGGTGGATCTCTGTGAGTTCGAGACCAGCCTGGTATACAAAGTGAGTCCAGGACAGCCAGGGCTACGTGGAGAAACTTTGTCTCAAAAAAACCAGAAAACAACAACAAAAACCAAGCTACTTTTGGTGTCCATGTGGCTCTCATGTTTCTTGACCCGTCTGGTTTTTTCCTATCTTTTCTAACTGGCCTGTATACGGTATTGTTTTCCTATAAGCCTTTCCTAATCCCTCATCATAAGAACATGGCTTTGAAAGTGAGGTATATTACAACAAGGATATAAAAGGCTTACTGTGCTTTAAAAGTATCTACTTCAAGAAACCTGTGTCAGACTAGTAGTGGTGGCACACACCTGTGATCTCAATGCCCAGGAGGCTGAAAAAGAGGGTCTTGAGTTTCAAGGAAGCCTGAGCTCCACGGTAAGACTTCCTCTAAAGGAAAAAAGGAGGAGGCAGGGAGGCCACCGCGCAGTCGTTCTGCCAACAGTAACTCCCTCTGCTGCTATTTTATATACCTCATTTCAGGCTGAGCTCTCCAAAAGCAGCCACTGAATCACACTCATGTGGCTGGGGGTTGGGGCACACATGGAGGGAGGGAGACAGGAGGATCAGGAGTTCAAGGTCATCCTCAGCCCTGAGTCCTGGAGAACTAATCTCCAAACAGAAATGGAAGTCATTTCTTTGGCCCTGGCAAACCTTCCCTTAAAGACAGCAGGTTGAGTGTGGCTCAGTGATGGAATACTTGCGTGGCCTGCTTAAGGCGCTGGGCTACATTCTGGGCCTGGGCTTCCTTGCTATGTAGTATTGGTTCGTGATGACATCTTGTGGCTGGACTGTTTATTGCTATAAACAGGGGACCAGGACTTTTTTTCTCCCCATTGATTTACCTGTTGTGTAAGACACAGCATTGTTTGAGGTGGCTTGTATTGTTTCAGTTTGTAGAATAAAAACTAATAGAAGCAGTAAAGAAAGCTGTAGCTCTAAGAAGAGACTTGATACCCTATGAGCATATAAAGGGGGAGGAAGTCCCCCTCAGTCACAGTCATAGGGGAGGTGAGTAAGGGGAAAATGGGAGGGAGGGAGGAATGGGAGGATACAAGGGATGGGATAACCATAGAGATGTAATATGAATAAATTAATTTTAAAAAGAAGAAAGCTGTAGCTGTGATTCAGGTAGAAACCTAAAGGCTGCTATGTCAGTGGTTGGAAAGCCAGGCATAGTAAAGTGTGCCTGTAACCCTGCCATTCATAAGGTGGAAGCTGGGACAGGTGGGGAGGAGGTTCTCAAAGATAGAGTCAGTCTGGACTACAGGAGACCCTGTCTCAAAAGTTAAAATATTAGTGACGAGGGGTGGGGGGAGTTCATGGAGGTGACAGACCCTGAAATGCACCACGGAATATGTCAGCACAATAGAAGTCCTCTGCAAAGCATATAATAATTATACATCATAGTGACATTTTGGTCAAGGCACAGGTACTACAGAGGCCCCATGAGCTTAATATCGGAGGTGAAAAAGTCCTGCAGTCCAGTGAATACATAGTTGAAGAAATAAGAGAAGAAAACTGCAGAAAAAGAACCCCTAGGAAAATTCATAGTAGAGCTGGGCACGGTGGCACACTCCTTTAATCCCAGCACTCAGGAGGCAGAGGCAAGCCGATCGCTGTCAGTTTGAGGACAGCTGGGGCTCTGTTAGACAGAGGACCCCTATCTCAAAAAACAAACAAAAAGAAATTTCACAGGAAAAAGATTGAGGATCTTACAGCTCTTAGTAAGCTCCTTAAAAGGAGAAAATGGGGTGGGTGGGGTGCTGAAGATTTACTTATAGCTCAATTGGTAGAGTACCTTGCATGCACACCACTCTGGGTTTAGTCCTCAGTACTGTATGAACTGGGCAACTGGGCACAGCGGGCACAGCTGTAACCCATCAGTCAGAAAGCAGAGGCAGGAAGAGCAGGAAGAAGTTAGAGGTCATTATAAATTTCTGCAAGAAAAAACAAAGAGGTCTCACTAGTGAAAGATGTTAACATAAGGAGTGTTCACAGCTTATGAACTGCTTGAAAGTGAATATTGCAAGGAAGGAAGCAGGAGGGAACAAAGCTTGCTCCTGGTGGCACATCCCTGCAGCCCCTGCCGCAGGAGGCGGTTAGGGGAAGAGGGTGTGGCTGCCACCATGGAGACCTCTGAAAGTGCTTCAGGGGAATGCTTGCTCTCCATGTTGTGTCTTCCATGCGATTCTCATTATACTTGAGAAACGTGGTGGGACCTTCTGGCTATTTTGTTTAAATGGGACTCCAACTCAAGCTTACTAATCCTAGTAGCTGGATGCGTGAGGAACAGCTCCCAGCCTGTTTCTTAAGCTGTTTCAAACTATTCATTAATTCATGTAGAAAATTATTCCTTTTTATAGGTAATTAGAAGATGGCAGATTGTGGGGGTTTGGTTAATGGAAAAGGTCTGGAGAGCCAAGCCTGCTGATGCAGACCTGCGGTCCTATCATTCAGGAGGCTAAGGCAAGAGGACTTTGTAGTGAGGCCCTGTCTCCAAACAAATATTCAAAAGGCGTTAGGAGGGGCTGGAGGGATGGCTTAGCCCTTAAGAGCTCTTGTTGCTCTTGCAGGGGACCCAGTCTGGTGCTCCATGGTGACTCACCCCAGTCGCAGGGGATCCAGCCTTTTCTGACTTCCGTAAGCACCAGGCATACTCATGATACACAGACCCACACAAGATAATCATAAAAATAAGTAAATTTAAATATTAAAAAGGACATTAGGAGATTCTGGTACACACAGCACTTTGAATTCTTCTTTTGTTTTTAAATTCATTTGTATTTTATGTGCATATTTTCCTGTAAGGTGCTTTGTGTGTGCTCGGAATGAAGCTCGCATCCTCTGGAACAGTATCCAAGTGTTCTTAGCTGCTGATCCATCTCTCAGCCCAGTGACCTGAGCTCTGCAAGATGAGGAGTAGCCAAAACCACATTGCTTTGCCTGAACATTCTTCTTCTTCCTTCTTCTTCTTCTTCCTTTCTCTCTAAAAACAACTTGCAGCCCTAGCACACCAACTCCAGCTGGGTACAGGTTTTCCCAGGCCGAGAACCCAGATTCAAAGCTCCAGCTATAGACAGGCAGGAATCTGCGAGTGCATGCCTATCACACTTTCCTCTGGAAATCAGACTCTGTTGGAGGTTAAGCTAGAAAATAAAGCTATTATAAACTGAAAAAAAAATAAGTAAATAAAAATAAAAACAATTTGTACAAAATTTAACTTCTACCATTAACTGGCAAGTTAACTGGATTTCTGAGTCTGGCTTTTTAGGCAGAATCTGTTTCCTCACATGATGTTTTAAAGACAGTATCTCAATGGATATACATACAAGCAAAATACCCGGCCCCCCACCCCTCCCCCCATCTCTTTCTCTTTCTCTCATACATGCACACACATCATTTATATATATATATATATATATGACAAAACCTCACTATGGGGGCTGGAGAGATGGCTCTCTGGTTAAAAGCAGATACTACTCTTGCGGGGTCCTGAGTTTGGTTCCTAGTACCCAGGCTGGGTAGCTGGCTTACAAGGGTTTGTCCTCCATCTCCAGGGCATCGTACACCCTATTCTGGGCTCAGAACTCACATGCCATGTGCGCAGACTTACAGACGCACACATAGCATAATTTAAAAGAAGACACATATTTGTAATGACCTCACTGCTGTAGCCTTGGCACCTTGAATCAGCAAGTCCTCCTCCCTCTACACCCCACATGCTGGAATTACAGGCGCGTGCCTCTGAGCCAAGCTTCCGGCTTCAATGTCATTCGTGCTGTGCTGCTTTGACCTATTCTAATAGCACAGAACTAATGGTCAGGTTTTTTTTTTCCACGTTTAATATTTAGGTGACACTTGTCTCCGCCGCTCCTGAGAAAATAATCTGTGAACTAAAAGTGGAAGAACAGCATGCTAATAAGTTGGGTACTCTGCATGGAGGCTTGACAGCAACCTTAGTGGACAGCATATCAACCATGGCTCTGATGTGCACAGAGAGAGGGCTGCCCGGAGTCAGTGTTGACATGAACATAACGTACGTATCCAGATGCCATCACAGATGACTTTTTAAAAACTGATATTAATTTCAAACTTACACTATATTGTTCAGGGGATAATGACAAAAAAGATCTGTACATTATAGGGACAGATGTGCCTTTTTTCCCCCCAAATATCTTCAGTCTGCAGTGGTTTAAACTCACGATTTGTAACTTTCACCTTTTCCTTAAACTGTCATTTGAATGTAGGCTGGGCATGGTGGCATATTCCTTTGATCCCAGCAGAGGCAGGTAGATCTCTGAGTTCAAGGCCAGCCTTGTCTACAAAGTGACTTCCAGGATAGCCAAGGCTACACAGAGAAATCCTGTCTCAAGAAACAAAACAAAAAGGTATCATTTATGCCAGGTATGATGGGACACACCTTTAGTCCCAGCACTTGGGAGACAGAGGCAAGAAAACCAGATCAAAACATAAAGATATCATGATTAGCCCGCTGTGCTGGCATAATCCCAGCATTTGCTAGAAGAGACTGAGGATCAGAAGAATTCAAAGCCAGCCTTAGCTATATGAAACCCTCTGTTCCTTACTCCTACCCCACCCCACCCCTCCCCACGCCCAGCTGCCAAGGAAATCGCGAATGACATTGGAGGAAAGTTGACCATTTCCCATCTACCACCAAAATGCTGCAACAAGGTGAACATAGGTGCCAGGAAGGGGTCCTGAATATCTCCTACTGCTTAATGACAGGATCGGGAGCAGTGTGTGCCCTAGACTTCAGCCTGTCGCTATTGTGAGAATGTCCATAGAAGCCACTTTTCCCAAATGGAAAATTTGAGTTAAGCTAGGCACGGTGGCTCGTGTCTGTAATCCCAGCACTCGGGAGGCTGAAGCTGAAGATCTTCGGTTCAAGGTCAGCCTAGACTGCAAAGCAGTTTCAAAAACACACTTCTAAAACCAAACAAAGAACCATGGAACCCTGTTTCTCGTAGGCGTGGTAATAAATTTAGAGTTCAGTAAGCAAACCACAGGACAAAATGTAGAAGACAAGATGGCAGGAAAAGAGACTGTTTGCACTATGGAGCCATATTCAGTGGGCCTCATTTTACCTTGTGTGGCGAACAAGCCCTGTTGGTGACTATTTTCACTTGAGACAGCTCAATGGCTAAGGGCTTAACGGTCTTGTGGAGGACCTGAGTGTAGGTCCCAGCATCCACATCAAGTAGGCTGCCAGTAACTCCAATCCAGAGAACCATACCTCTGGGCCCCTTGGCCACTCATGCACATATCCACACAGAGGCACGTGCATGATTAAAATAAGATAGGGGCCTGGAGAGATCGGAAACAACTTAGGGGGCCAGGGAGCTGATGTAGTGGGCAAGAACACTTGCTGCCACACCTGACGATGTGAGGTTTACCCATGGAACTCACATGGGAAGGATAAAACTGACAGCATCAAGTTTTCTGCTGACCGGCTCTTAAACACCATGTTGTGTACAAGCACACATGAATGCAGATGTGACAATTTTAAAGAAATACAATTGCTTGTTAAATGGCTCTTGATTTGCATACAAGGGACATGAGCATTTATGGATGTGGTGTAACTACTGTATCTACACCAGTCCTCATGGACACAGAAGGACAACTGTGTATGCAGTTCATTACCAGTGGCTGAAAACTTCATATTCCCTTCACATTGTTCCCTTTATGCATGTGTATGTATCAGAGTGCATGTATGTGCACCACATACATACAGGAGCCAGAGGTTGGAAAACTCATCAGATCCCCTGGAACTGGAGTTACAGAGAGTTGTGGGCTGCCATGCGCTGGGAACTGAACCTGGGTCTTCTAGAGCAGCCAGTGCTCTTAATTGCTGGGCCTCTCACCAGCTCACTCCTTGTAGCTTTTTTGTTTTGGGTTTGTTTTGTTTTGTTTTTTCCAAGACAAGATTTCTCTGTGTAGCCCTGGCTGTTCCTTGTAGTTCTTACATTGCCATTTTGGAGTTGAATAAAGTCTGTCAATGGGCTATAGACACTCAGATGCCTCACTTAAGAAGCTAAACAGATTAAATGAAAGCTAGAGGTAATCATTATGTGGTTTCAAATAAATATGAAACAGAAAATTTTTAAAAAAGGCAAGGGGATCCCATTTTTATGTGAAAAGAAACACATGGATAAAATGAAAGATAGATCAGGTAGAGCCTCATGCAGACCAGCCATTTGAATGTGGTACTAAAAGCTTGCCAGCCGTGTTCGACGTCACACAGGAAAGCTGGTAGGAGTTTATCACAGTCTTTCAACAATTACCACTAACTATGTTTAAACCTGTTTTCTTTCAAGGTACATGTCACCTGCTAAAATAGGAGAAGAAATACTGATCACAGCATATATTCTGAAGCAAGGAAAGACACTTGCATTTGCCTCGGTGGATCTGACCAACAAGGCCACAGGAAAATTAATCGCACAAGGCAGACACACAAAACACCTGGGAAATTGAGGGAACAGCTGAATGACCCAAAGCCGCCCAACAATGCTAAGATTTCACGAACAACTTCCTGAAATAAATGATCAAAACAAGTAGCTAAATTTCTTTGGGGAAAAGAAACTAAGAAACCAAAACACAGTATGATGGTTGGGCATGTCTTTTTCAATTTTTTTCTTTTTAAGCTTCTTGAAGTCAGGTGTGTAATTATGGATGAGGGAGTTCTTAGCTCAATGTTTTGGTGTTTGGTTCTGTCTTTGTAGCACCAAGATGGTCTTGAATGCACAATCTTGTGCCTCAGCCTCCTGAAAATAGGGGCTACAGGTAGGTGCCACCTTTGTGCCTAGATAGTTTGCTCTTTAATGTTTCTCTTGTAGTTAAAGCAAAGCTAGAACCACTGTAAAATTACTCTAAAACTGAAGTCTGGTATTAAAGAGAAAGATGTCAACACTACAGGCTGGCTAGTATATAAACCCCAGAAATGGCTTATAGGTCTAGGGGCTGTCAGTCTCCAGCACACTTTTTGGTGGGGTCACTTCTTAGTTCACAGTGCCTTCTCCACATGACACAGGGGGCAAGGAGTTAGCACAGAGGGCTTCTCAAAGATTTCACCTCCCCAAACCATTATTGAGGGCCCAAGAGTTTAGGAGACACAGGCATCCCAAATAGCAAGAGTCAATCCTTAATGAAATTCTTTCCCAACTCTAAAATGCTGTGCCACACTTCCACTTCTTTTATGAGACAAGACTGTCAGACTCCCAAGTGGATACCGGGAAAGTAAAGAGCCTGCGACAACACCCCCTGACCCTAGAAATGGCCTAAATACCTTTCTCTGCTGATTTAGTATGTCTGGGTTTGGCATCTTTTGTAGAGAGTACTTTCCATGAGCCCCTTTGAATCTCCCAGCCTACTGTATGGAAAAGTTAGCAAAGTAGTACATTTCTCCAAGGTCTCAAAAATTAGGACTCTTGCTTTCATTTTCAGTAAACATCAAAACTGAGTGGAAAGGCAGAAAGCAGCTTTCGGTAGACTTAAACATTCAAGGTAAAAAACTCCCTATTTTAGACAGCCGATCTACAGTCCTCAGCAGTGGACAAAAGCTGAATCTAGATCTTGATTTCTATCCCTTCCCAAGGACCTTGAATCCTTGTAGGAGCTGGTTGGGGGCGGGGCCAGGACACGGGAAGTTCTGATTTATCTGTGGAAGTGTTGAAATTGAGTCCTGTGTATTATGGATGGTAGGGGAGGGCCCAATACCATGTTGATGGCCAGTCAATGTGACAAGGCTCACAGAACACTAAAAATCTTTTGAGGGGTAATTTGAAAAATCTGTTTAGCAACTATCAAGATTGGGGCTGGAGACAGCCCAACAATTAAGAGCCCTAGCTGCTTCTGCAGCACTCACATGACAACTCAACAGGTAGCAAGTGCAAAGGGATCACCTCTGCTGGCCCCCACAAGCATTGCACACACTCAATACACAGCTGTACATGCGGGCAAAACAGCTGTACACATAAAGGTTGAATTTTTTTTCAAAAGATTGGCTTAGTGTGACAGATTCATCTAGGTGAAGGGGACATTTCCATATGGCTTACCTTCAACCACATGTAGTTAATTTAAGTACATAGTGCAGAAACCAGTTAGCTTTAGGAGCAGGTGGTGTGTACTTATGGATATTAATCTGGAGAGTACAAAGTTAATCTGGCCATGGACAAACTCCAGTTTTTGAGTTAACAGAACTAGAACATAGATGGTAGGTATATTGTTTTGTTGGAAGCTTGGTAATGACTGTTAAGATAGCTTAACTGGGGGCTGCAGAGATGGCTCAGTGGTTAAGAGCACTGACTGCTCTTCCAGAGGTCCCAAGTTCAACCACATGGTGGCTCACAACCATCTATAATGCACACAGTATACATAATAAATAAATATATATATAAAAAAGATAGCTTAACTGGCAACTCACCACCTCCAAATCCTGAACTTGTACATAGGCCTAAGTACCAAGGACAAAAGTAAATCATGTGTGCAAGTGTGAGTTCAGTAAATATGCACAAAGAGAAAAATGAGGCAAAATCTTAACATTACAAAATCAGAACATCTTATATTGCTCTCATCAACTTAAGATAAAACAAGTGCTAAATTGCCTAATATGTTGAACACAGTATATGTAACAGTAAATGGATTTTCAAAAAGCCACTGGCCTCTGGATCCAGACTGATGATTGAAATCCTCTACAAACAAGCTTGGGCAAATCTCTCAACGTGTGTTTCTACTTCCACTCCAAACTGTTAGAGAATGCCGGCCTTCAGAAATCTTCAAAATGTCAAATTGATTCTACCTTCTAATCAGAGATGTAAAAAGTGCCCTTTCACATTAAGAATGGTTATCCCCCCCCCCCCCACCTTTTATGAACTAAGGGCAGGAACTATTGAAGCTCATCTTTTGCCTTTGATTCCTGTTCAAGTTACAATTGTCAGTTTTCTTCTGAATAAACAAAACTTCTGAAGTGACCATAGACATGGGAATAAAAGTTACCACTGCGAATTCTGCATAATCATCTGAATAGCCAGGGAGCTTTCACCTATTTTATTTAGGTTTCATTTTTTTTTTTCCAAATTCCAACCAGAAGCTAAATACAAATGGAAACCAGTAAAACCAGTAAGCACTAGTTTTACTCCAAAGGAGTAGGATCATTCCGATTTACTCCAGTAAAATATGCAACCCTTAAGCAAAGCTTTTCTTCATTTAAAAGAAAACAAAACAAAAAATAAAAAAGCTATACAGTAGTCTTTCCTTATGTTCATTGCACAAGTGAGCTCTGCTTCCAGAACTCTTGACACTCTGTAGTTATTTTTACAACGTAAGATCCCCGCCTTAAAATTTTTTCTATTCCCAACACTCAACTTCTTTAGGATGGTGTAGAAACCAGTATTTCTGCAAAAATTCACTGGATTTTTTTAATTTGTAATTAAAATTTCTAACACCAAAAAACAAAACAAAAACCAAAAAGTCCTCTACTTATGATGGTTTTTGCAGCTATGTATGTTCCTCGGTTTTGTAGCTGCTTCAGCCACGCCAGACTCCAGATCTGCTTTAATGTGTAAATGCATCTGCACACAGCAGAGTACTCTGAAACAGCAACTCGGGGAAAGAGATCTGGGAAAAAATACATGTACTAATGAGTACCAAGAAAACAAACATGGCCCAGTGTACACAAGGCAGAAATACCTCAATGAGATGCTTTTTTCATTAAGATTTCTTTCCCATGGTTGTAATTTCTTTTTGTAACAACCATTCTGGTCATTAGAAT
This sequence comes from Acomys minous, assembly GCF_964271855.1. Lineage (NCBI taxonomy): Eukaryota > Metazoa > Chordata > Mammalia > Rodentia > Muridae > Acomys > Acomys minous. The sequence goes on from NC_140490.1 coordinate 67,777,853, forward strand.
GAATCTGACAGTGCTCTGGAACAACGGTGATTATAGCAAAGCTATTAAGTTTTTAAGTGTTATTATTACCTGTTACATTCACTCTCACCCTCAATACTGATGACTGATGTCAGAGGCAAAAACCAGCACAAACATGAAGACCACAACACTGAGCATCACCTGTGCTTTCAGATACATTAAGCATTTCAGTGTACAGTAGTCCTTCCTTCACATTTTAGTAAGATGCCGATGCAGTGCAGCAACCTGCAAAGCACCTTCTTTCACACAGTCCGTGCAGAAGACATCTAATTTTTAAAAAAAAGTTCTGTGATACAAATGATTAAAATAAATCCAGGATGAACAAGTTTCAAAATGCATAGTGTTCTGTGCATGAGTCCATTTTCTTTAAACTCTGAAAGAAAAGTGGTAAGAAAACAAGAAAAGAAAATCGCTGCTGCATTCTCTGGTCTTCTCTATTTTGCTGGTCAATGCTCTTATTTACTCTGGCATGTAAGGACGGAGGTGATCCTCTATGGTGCCAACTGCCCAGTGGGTGAGCTGTTCCTGTGGCAGGTAGAGGCAGATGCTGCATAACTTGAAGATGGTGGCTTTGTTTTTTGGAGTCTAGAAGGAAATAAAATTTTTTCCTTTTAAACTGTCACAACTTAAGGCCTATGGCACTGTAATGAAGTATACATAGCAAGGGTTATGTGGTTCCCTACCCATGCAGGATACGGGAGAAAATAAAGATACATTTGAAAGAAACACATAGAGAATGTGTGCAGGTTTAAGATTAGAACACTGTCCTGTGCTCCACCCTTCATCCCCAAAACCAGCTCCTTCAACAAAGAACAAACAAGTTCCCTCTAGCGGAAATCAGGACCTGGGTCTGCTGTCTGCTCCTGGATGGAGAGTGCACAGATCTGGTTTCTAATATAGACAAGCACCCAACATGTCCCCCCGGATTTTTTGAGACATGGTTTCTCTGTAAAACCATGGATGTCCTGGAACTAACTCTGTAGACCAGGCTGGCCTTGAACTCACATCACAGAGCTCTACCTGCCAGGATCTACTGCCTCGCTTCAAACACCAACCAACTTTTAACTTGACTTATCTCCAAGTTTACTTAAAGCTGCTTTCTGTCTTTCCATTCTATTCTTGGACACTGAAACCCAGATGCAGGAATCAAGTAAGAGTCCTGAACCTTTTAAGAACGTTGAGAAAGGCACTAGCTTGTTAATTAAGTCTTTTTTACAGAGTAGAGTGAGAAAGACTGAAAGGGGCTCGCAGTATGCTTTCAGTGCTATGGACTTATGAAGCAGGCTCCGATACCTGGGAGGCAGAGGCAGGCAGCTCTCTCTGTGGGTTATTTAGAGGTCAGACTGGTCTATGTAGAGACACTGTCTCAAAAATAAAAGATTTTAAATATCACAAAAAAACCAAGTCACAGTACTTTTATGAGTATGATTTGGACAACTCAACACTAGGCAGAAACATCCTCTGAAGCCAGGATCTATTGGGCACATCTACCTACACTAGCAAAACATGTCACAGATCTGAGGCACACCCTCTCCCTAAATGTCTGAGTGGATAAGGAACAGTTCTAGACAATCCTCCCACTTCTCAGCCTGAATTTTTACTGCAATATGTCTGTTAAACATTTTTTGAATACCTGGATGGTGGCTCAAGTAAGAAGCAGTCCCCTTTTTAAAAAATTTTTATTTAAAAGTTGATGCTCAGGGCTAGGCAGATAGTTTAGTCAGTAAAGTGCTTGCCATATCAAGCATGAGGATCTGAGTGGCAAGAATAATTCTGGTAAGGCAGAGCCAGATGGATTTCCTAGGGCTTGGACACTGCCTGAGGAACCACAGGCACATGAAGGCACAAATACCTGCACTTGCACCCCTCCCCTCACACACACAAACGGTTTTATTTAAAACACGTTTCTTGTTTTTTAAAAAAGATTATGTATACTATGTTCTGCCTGCATGTGTGCCTCAACGCCACATGAGGGCATCAGATCTCATTACAGATGGTCATGGGCCACTATGTGGTTGCTGGGCACTGAACTCAGAACCTCTGGAAGAGAGGCCAGTGCTCTTAACCTGAGCCATCTCTCCAGCCCCATTTCTTTTCTTTCTTGAGAAAGGTGTTCTCTGTGTAGCCCTGGCTGTCTTGGACTCGCTTTGTAGACCAGGCTGGCCTTGAACCCAGAGAACCACCTGCCTCTGCCTCCTGAGTGCTGGGATTAAAGATGTGCACCAACTATCACCCACTTTAAAATCCATATTCTGATCAACTGAAAGTAGAGCAGAACTTGAGTCTAGCTCCCAGGTGATGTTCTCCCACTGATCAGGAACTTAGAAAAGTCTGGAAATGTCTCTGGAGGGGCCTAAGACAGGTTTCTTAACTTTAAATGAGCCCTTATTTAATCCTTAAAAGTTTCTTACCTGCAAATGCTGTCTGTCAATGAAGAGAAACACTGACTGGTTAGGATTGTTGACAACAATTCCTGTCTTGTCCTTGCGGCTCAGTACATGCAGAAACTGTTTCTCATAGTCACCGTGATGAAATTCAAATTTGGCCTAATTGCAAAACGCAAACATTTTATGTAGCCACAATCACACTGTACTGCCTAACCAGCACCTACCGCATCCACATGTCTGTTTGGAGCTAAGTGACACACAGGATACTTATATTTAATTAAAATAATGTATAATACAAAACTCAATTGATTTAAGAAAAAAAAATCAAACAAGCAAAACCACACATATAAAAAAATCTTCAGTTAGCACTAATTACATTTTAAATGCCCAAATCACATCCAGCTTCATCTCTTGAAACACAGGTCATTTTCTTCATTACAGACAATTCTAGTGACAGAACTCCAAAAGAATTCTGTGACCTTCAGTTCTTTTAAGTTTGTAAGCTTAAGCTTCCCCACCATATGTTAAGGCTCTAACTCACTGTACCAGATAGTAGAACAGGAAATGCAAGCCTACTGGACCCAGTGAAATGCAGAGGCCTCAATGTGTAACATAGTACCACTTCGGCAAACAGGCTTTGGAAAATATAAACCCTTTGAAAAAACTATTATGGAAGAGGAAAATACCAAAGTTGCTATTATCAAGGAAGTCAACTTCATCCTTCCACAGGTCTAAGGGCGGAAGGGAGCAAACGCCGGGCAACAAGCAGGCTTAACAGAGAACTCAAGAAACATGTAGCTTCCTCTAATAACTATAAACTGTTAGTCTATTGTTTTCAATAATCCCTACTACCAACAGTAGGCAATATTAAGATGTAAAATCACAAGTGTCTGCTATTTAGGTTTTACTATCATATCAAATAGCTAATTTGATTTGATTTTTGTAACTCTCCCACGGCGCCATGGAACTAGGCAAAGAACCCAGTGCCTTTAAGTGCTGGGCTCCTTCAACTTGCACTGCTCATCTCTCTCCTCCTCTGCTGTGGCAGCAGGGATAAGGCTGAGCCGTGCGCATGGTGAGTGCTCCACAGAGCTGTGCGATCTCAGATATCGTAACAGCTTTTGCTATAAACCTAGCTTTCAGGGCCAGAGTGTGGTGGCAATCAGGAGGCAGAAGCTGGTGGATTTCTGAGAGTTCCAAGTGAGCCAAAGCTACATAAGACCCTATCTCCACCAAACAAACCAACCAACCCAGCTGGGTGTGGGGCTGGAGAGATGATAGCTTAGCAGTAAGAGCACTGTTCCAGGGGACTGGGGTTCAATTCCCAGCACCTATATGGCAGCTCACATCTGCCTTTAACTACTCCTAGGGGAGGAGTTAACCAATGTACATAAAGAAAACACCAGTGTACATAAAGGAAAACATCTCGTTTTTTCATTTGCCTTTATATTGAAGTCCTCTCAATTCCTACTGTCTTTAAAATAGGAGGTGCACAGTTAGAATACAGATGCACCAACTGCATATCTTCAACATCCCAGACTGAAAGTATGTGCGAAAACTAAAATCCTACCAGTACTGAACAAATTGGACTTTCCACCCCTCATTATTTCCAGAAAAATGTAGTGTGTTAACATTATTTATGTAGCTGTTAAACCTTTACTGGGTGTTATAAACAATCTAGAGATGAGCCACAGGATATAGAAGTTTATTTGCAAATACTATGCTGTTTTACATAAACTGAGCTAAAGCAGAGGCTTTGGAGCCAATCCCCGTAAGACCTGTAACATAGGAATGCCTGTCTTAAATTACTTAAGAGAATGAAATTAGTGGCACATTACTAGCTTATTTATTGTAGGTAAGGTATAAAATTAGCGAAGTTATTACATGTTCATTATAATCAATCTAGAAGGTTCTATAATTCAAGGAACTTTTCATAGAATGTAGTGAGTCACCAAGTATAAGCTTTTACTTTACTTTTCCATTTATTAAATTACCATGTTTTGCTTGCATGTGTGTGCCCATGTACCATGTACATGTCACTGGACTCCCTGGAACTGGAGGGTTACAGAGGGTTGTGAGCCACCGCGTGCGGCCAGTGTAAGAGCAGCCAGTGCTCTGAATCCCTGAGCCAGCTCTCCAGCCCCTTACTTTTAGAGAAGGGCTTATTGAGCCTTATGTTTGTCTTAATTTATGATTGTTCTTAACTGAATGACCCTAGGTCTCTCATTCCTCTTTTTAACTGCCTCGTTTCTTTTCCTGCAAAAGGAGGTCCACATATCTAGTTATCACTACTACTGAGGTTAAATGTAGACTGTTAGCAGTCTAAAATTAAGATATAACCTATGCTTTCAGAACCTCTGTATTCCCATTTGCATTCCTTTACATTGAGCTTATACCTTCTATTCTCTAGCAGTGTCTCTCAACCTTGCTTATGCCATGACTCACTAACATAGTTCCTCATGTTGTGGTGACCACCAACTATAAAATTATTTCACTGCTACTTATTCACTACTATTATAAGTCATAAATTCTGATGTGATTTGTGGAGATCACAATCTACAGGTTGACAACCACTGCTCTAGCCCATCCATGGCTAATAGGTTATTAGCTACCAAAAAAGTAACTTTTTTGTTTGTTTGTTTTTTTCCGAGACAGGGTTTCTCTGTGTAGCCTTGGCTGTCCTGCACTTGCTTTGTAGACCAGGCTGGCCTTGAACTCACAGAAATCCACCTGCCTCTGCCTTCTGAGTGCTGGGATTAAAGGCATGTGCCACCACTGCCCGGCTCAAAAAAGCAACTCTTTTACCAATATTTTACCTATGGATTTTCACTTCTTTTTTCTTGTTAAGAACTTACTACTCTTACATCTAGAAAAAAAAGTAATTTACTTGAGCTTTTTAACAGCTTTATTACCATAGTGCAGGAACTGTACGACAATTTAATAGCCCGTGTCACATACAAAAGCAACAGAAAGAGAAAATCGTAACAGGTTAGAAAATTTTTGAATGACCATTTTTATATTCCTAACAATAAGCTTTTCAACATTTAGTTCTGTATACTTAATTAAACTAGGGCGATATATATCATTACTTTCCTAATTTTAAAATAAGAATATTCAGCTGGGTACAGTGGCACATGCCTGTAATCCCAGCACTCAAGGATACATGAGGTCTGCACTCCATGTCCAGCTACATAAGGCAGGAGAGTAAGGAGGTTCAAGGTCATTCCCGAGTACATAGCAACTCTAGGTTAGTCTGGGCAACATGAGACTTTGTCAGGGATAAAAAAAAGTCTACAAGATGCTAATTAAATTGAATTACAAAGCAGTGAAGTTAAGGGATTGGGTGATTCTAGTGCTTTCCTCTCTTACAATATACTATTTTAAAAGAGATAGTTATTAGAAGCATATTCCCAAAGATTTCAACTTAAGCTCAAATTACAGGTGTCGCCACTGAAGTGCTCACTACTTTATTTAGAACAAAATACCTGAACAGGCCTAAAAGGTTCATCAGATTCCTTCCACCTAGAAAACAGGAGACAAACAATTTTCTCAATATCATTCCGAGGCCAAAGAATGAAATCCATCTCCTGAGTACAGCCAATTACATCCTAGAAAACAGTAATTTTTTTTTTTAGTTCTAAAGAAGCAAAGTAGTAACAGGTACAAATACAGGGTTTAACTACGGAATCACTGCGTCAGCCACCCAGTTTACCACTCCCCACCTTCAGGGGTAATAAGACTGCATACAACTTAATTCCAGCTGTCAGACAAACTTTTATACTGAAGAATCCAGTCATTCAGCTTCATGCTCCTCACAGAGAAAAAAGACCTAACTGCCTCAGTACATGACTGAATTCTAGCTGAATAGCTCATGTATTAGTGCCCATGCCTTTATTTCCATCTTTCAAAACCAAATGTATTTGGCAAAGAAAACCATTGGCCCAAAACTTCCACGAAGCATGTACTACACAGAGTATTTTGATGCTGTTAGACAGCTCCTTGTCTCCAGTCCTGTTCTCCCCATGCATCGTAAGCCGTGCACCTGCTTCCTAAGGCCAGAGCAAGACAGTCATACTCATCTCCAGGTTTCCCCTGCTTTTACTGATTTTGGATAAAGTACCTGAAGGTGTTTAACAGGGCATGACTGGAGCCCTCCACATGCTTTATCCAGCCAAGAATGGGCTTGAGGCAAAACCTCCATTACATATCTGAGGTCTCTAAGCACACACATGGCTAACTAGCCATCTTCAGGGAAACACTGACAACTTTAACTCACATCAACTCATTCCAGAACTTACCCTTCTCATAGACTGGTATCGAGGAGCATGGAGCTGTACCACATCCTTCTGTAGAAGCTCTATGGAACTTTCCAAAGAATAGCTGGAATCTCGCACACCTTTCAGAATATTTTCTTCATAATTATTTGTCATGACTGGTATAACCTCAGACACTTCGAAAAGTGCTGACTTTTTCTTCTAAAAGAAATAAAATTTAGTGATACATTATTAATATAATTTCACTTAACTGGTTCTACAGGCAACCAAATAAACATCTCACTAGTTTAAAACATGCAAGCATTCAAACAAATTATTTTATTCCTGAAATAGTGTCAAGTTCAATGACCTTTTCTGGGTATTATCTGACTACATTTATCAGTGTTTAATAAAAGGAAGAAAACATACAGTAAGTTGTGTTTCCAAATTACTAAAATCAAGTGCTCATTACCTATCTACCTTAGAAACCTCTATACTAGAGTGTATGAGGGAACACGATGTGCTGACACTGGGGCAAAGGTCTACCTAGTCTCATCACTTATGGCTCCGACTCAGAGAAGCTACCCTGCAATCTGTCAACTAAACATCAACCCACCTTAGCCATTTGGCCATCATTTTAAAGAACAAGCACACAAACACCCAGGAAACGTGAAGATAACTCTGCATCCTGGTAATACTTCAATACAGACCACTCTGCAATACTCCTGCTCTAACAAGGTGATGGTTCTCAAAACACAGAAACTTAAAATTGGGGTGATAACCATGGAAACTTCCAAAAACTACTAAACATATCATGCTAAGATTACATTTCTGAGCTGGGCGTGGTGGCGCACACCTTTAGTCCCAGCACTCGGGAGGCAGAGGCAGGTGATCACTGTGAGTTCGAGGCCAGCCTGGTCTACAAAGTGAGTCCAGGACAGCCAAGGCTACACAGAGAGACCCTGTTTCGAAAAACCAAAAAATAAAAAATAAAAAAATAAAAAAAAAATTACATTTCTGATTAGAAGCAGAAGTCAAAGTTGCACTTCCTTTGTTCATAACCCACTCCTATGTCATAAATGTCTATCTTGAATTGCAAAAGATTATGACTATCATCTAATTCTCCTTGACTTTCACAATTCAAATTCATTTGATATTTAACTATGGGACTAGATCTCTCTCTCACCCACCAATGTCCTCAGGTCATTTGTAATTGTAAAAAAAAAAAAAAGCAAATCTAAACAAAAATTTACCATTTCAGTATTTAATTGCTCCTAAAAATTGAAATGTATTGTTTCATTAACTATATCTTAAGAAAAGGACACCTACATTAAGACCTGAACAACAGGCATATAAACATTTGATCCCAAGGTAACACTTTAGACATCCTATTTGTAACTTTACAAAGTTCTCCTCTTTTGTTCCATATAAAAGTTTTATACTTATTCGGATGTCAACAGTAAGTGTAATTCTTCTGAGCCCTTACCATTAAGTATTTCAAAGTCAATTAATATAAAAAGGCCCACCATTTTCTGCAGGGACTCAATTCACAGAATCCCAAGGGTAAAAAAAACCCAAAACTCTTAAACGTAAGATTCATAAAACACTGACGTAACAACATACACTTACAAAGATCACTTGTGCTAATTCACAGTAAGAACTATAAATTACCTTCTCCTTGAACACAAAGGCAATATACATCTTGAAGTCAAACTGGTCAGCTAGAGATTCCTTTTTCTTTCTAAGCTGAGCACGGAGTCTGTTCAGAGCTTGTTTCTTCCGGGAGTTTGGGTCCCCCATTTTGAAATACAGGTGGTACTAAAGCCTTTGGAAATTGTCGCTAAACTATGGGCACTTTTTCTTAAGACTCAAGTACAACAGAAACAAGTCATTTTTTCCTGCTAATATGATTGAATAGCTAAAATCACAACTGTAACCCCCAAACTGCACCTTCTGGCAATATTAGCAGACTGTCATACCACAGGGTCAAGAAACAAAAGTTGCTGTCCAGTCATGTTTGGACACTAATGTTTAGGGGTTAGATGGGAAAAGGGAAGGGAAGGAAACAAAGAGGAGGAAAAAACTTGGAACTAACTTTCTGGAAAACGCATGTGGCTAAACTGCCAAAATAAAAGGCATTGAGGGGAAATGAAAAACCTATCATCAGGATTTAGGTGTGCAATCAAACACAGCTGACACCAGTCCAATCCTTGAAATCCATCCGGATTTCCCCCCTTTTCAGAAAAGGGATTTAGAAAAGGTAAAAAGGAGGGAAAATTGTGATGTTGCTTCCCAAATAAAGGAAAAAAAAGGAAAAAGAAAAAAGAAAAAGAAAACCACCAAAACAGGGTAGGTGAATGAAACTGAAATCCCCAGTTGGATTTTACCCAGCCAGATCCATGGCTGCAGTACCTGATTAATTCTTAGTTATTTCAGATTTCACTACTGCTATGTACTGTCAGTGCTTTGCTATTGATTACACTTGGTGGTGAGCAAAGAGAAAAGTGCAAAATCAGCAGAGAAAGAAGGGGCGAGGTACAGGGTTTCCCTGCAATCAACTACAGTGTATACCGGGGGTGGACAGCTGTTGCCCAAAGAAGTCATGAGAAAAAACAGCGGAGTCATTACCAACTTCCCCATCACCCACGTTTTCACCCTCAGGCGGCTGCGAACGCTGCTGCCAAGGGGAACCATGATGGCAGAGGGAAAGGCGGGTCTATTAAAACGGTATTAATAGTTATTCCGGCTGTGATTAACCCTGATTACTGCCCGGGATCCAAGCACCCTCAGCCCTGCGGTGGGTTCTACATTCCCCGGGGAGCCCTCCGTATAGATCTGACCCCGTTCAGGTTCGGGATGGTGGGGAGTTCGATTATCTTCGTGTGAGCATGTCTGAGGCGAAGGTGGCGGGTTCTCCCACGTCCCAGGCCGGGCCCGGGGATCACCTGCCTACGACCCCCAGGTCCCACCCCTACCCCTCGCCTTCAGCGGCAGCGACTCACTCGCACCACGGGAGACACTGGATCACTCGGGTTCTCACTCATTTCAACCGTGGAAACAATTCCCGCCCGGGTAGAGGAGGCGGGAATAAAAGTTAAGTGGGAAGGATCAGTTGGGAAGGGAGAAGAAGAAAATAATCGTGTTAATAATTACTTCTTAAAGGAAGCCCACCCTCCCACCCCGAAAAAAAAAAAAAAGAAAGGAATGAAGCTCCCGGGTTCTGGATTCGCTTTTCCCGTTCAACAGCCCATGTTTCCCGAATGGGGGCGGCTGGGTGGCTTCCCAAAGGGGGCAGAGGCCGGGATCTAGGCGGCAGGGCGGGGTCCCCGCGGAGAGGAGAACGGGACTCGCAGGCCGACCGTCGGTGGGCCGTCTAGCCGCAGCCTGCGGGCGGAGCGGCGGCTGCGGAGGAGGAGGCGGCGGCGGCGGCGGGGGCGCTGCTCGTGGCGCGGGCGGGAGCCATGTCAAGAGAACACGACGGGCCGACGGAGCCCCTCCATGCCCGCTGCGCTGCGCTCTGTGGCCGGGCCGCGCGCGCTGCTGCCGCCGCTCAGCCCCCACCTGGGCCCCATAGTCGGGCTCGGCGCCCCGGGCGGCGACGGAGGGAAGGACGCGGCGCGGGGAGGGGACGGCGAGGAAGGAGGAAAGCGCGCGGGAGGGACGGGGAGGGGAGGGGAGCCCTGCGCTACGGCCTGTCCGCGGAGTGAGCCCGGCAAAGTTGTCTCAGTTCGAGCGTCGGCTGCCGAGGCCTACGTCGCCCAACAGTCTGGGTTCAGGAAAAAAACAGTCCGAGCGCCCCGACGACAGGGGTTAGAACAGCCGAGGCGGTGGAGGAGGAGCGTCCGCGGGGCCACAGCCTCGTTTTCCTCCCCCGCACCGGAGTGGCTGCAGAAGCGGCGGCGGCGGCGGCTGCCTCGGGAACCTCCCGGGTCCGGGGCTCAGTCGCGATTGAGGAACGGAAACAAGAACAAACAACTTAAGATGGCAGCGACGGCCGCTGCGTCACCCGCCCCTCCGCGGCACCGCCTCGGGCGCTCTGCGCCTGCGCGCACTCAGGACGCTACCATATGCGCAAGGATGCCGGGGAGGACAGGAAAGAAAGTGTGGCGGTTTCACAATCGTGAGCACAGGAAACCGAAAATCAGTAAGATATGACACAGAAACATGTCTTGAGTCGTGAGACCTCTTTGAAATTAGACTTTACCTGTGAAATCTCTCCCTAAGGAGAGTTTGAGAACTTACACTCCCCTCTCCATCAATATGGAACGTCCCAGGCGTGGAAACGGTCTCCCGCCACTCCCTCCGCCCCTCCGTCCGGCTCCCTGGCGTTAGCTCCGCCACGCCCTCCTACGTCATAAGCCACGCCCCGCGTCCTCCATGACGAAGCACGGGTTAGTGTTGCTCTGCCTCTGAGCTCGGCGAGGGGCCTGCTAGCTGGACGTGAGCGTGCGTTGGTGTCCCTCTAGAGCAGCGGTTCTCAGCCTGTGGGTCGCGACCCCCTGAGGTCCCAGCGTCGCCTAAGACCATCGACAAACACAGATGCTTAGCGTTAGGATTGATAACAGCAGCAAAATTACACTTACGAAGTAGCAACGGAAGTAATGTTATGGTGCGTGGGGGCGGGGGTTACCATAACACGAGCAACGGTATTAAAGGGTCGCCGCACGGGGAAGTTGCTGAGAACCACTGCTCCAGAGAATCCCAAGGACCAAAGCCAGGGGTGTGGGCGGGAAAATGGGTGTTGGAAGGGGCAGTCACCGTCGGGAAGAACCCGGTAGTGCTTTGGATGATTGCAGGGTGGTCTTAGTTTGATTTAACCTTAGGAGTCGGCCTGTTGGCAACTTGCAACAACGGAGAATTAATTTCGAGTGCCCGGAACGGAACTTGCTTGCAGCCCAGCTAGTCTCGCTTTAGTCCGCGAGGCTCTAGCCTCACCCCTCTTCCTGCGCCGCCACGGAGAAGGAAGGAACCTCGGGCTTTAAGCGAGAGACGCCCTGTTTTGCGTTGTTGTTGGGATCCACAGAAGCTGCAGAACTCAGCGTGTGATTCCCCACCCGGGTGAACAGGGATCCCTGAGGACCCGAGACCTACATCCCATCCGTCTGGCTCTCTCCTCAACAGTAAAGAGGACAGGAGAACGTTTACCGCAGAATCACGCCGTCCTTGACCCCAAAGAGCGCTGACTTGGTTTTCTGAGAGCTCTGGTGTAATAAAAACTGAAGTTATATAATTAATCAGCGAAGGTCGATACTCCACGTGGAGAAAAAACCTGTGTGGTCCGTTCCTAGCTACCCGGTTGAAAATTTGGAAGTCCCCGCTCCTAAATTGCTGCTTTTCACTCGTGAAATCAAGATATACTAGCTATAATCATCCTTTATTTATAAACCAAAGAAATTACTAGGGCCCATTCTTCAATGTGAGTTGTCCAAAAGCAAGGATGAGATTCTTGATCTTTCCAAATTATTTCCAACCTGGGCTATAGTGGCTGTAATCCCAGCAACTGGAGGCTGAAGCAGGATTGTTGCAGCTTCAAGGTCACTCTTCATAAATTCAAGGCCAGCCTGGAATACCATACAAGCCCTGTTTCACCACCACTACCACCACCGCCAAATATAAATAAAACCAGTGTGGTGGCACAGGTTTTTAATTCTGGAGCTGAGGAGGCTGACATGGGGATTTACTACAAGTTCGAGGTCAGCTTAGTCTACACCATGTTCCAGGCCAGCCAAGGCTATATCGTAGGATCCACTTAAAAAAAACAAAACAAAACAATGACTGGGAGATGGCGCAGTACTTGAGTTGGATCCCAGGTCCCACTGGTGTCCTATGACCTCCACATGCTGGCCATGTCATGAGTACATACCCTACTACATACAATAAATGTAAATTTCAATTACAAATATATATGATAAAGCTTACAATCACATAACTGAAAAGCTCACATGGGTAAAACATTTCAGAGTTAATGATATTAGTAATACATACGTACACATTATTTTCATGAAAGAATTTAAAGGCCTTTATAGAAATGAACACGTCACCCTTAGTCTCTTTAATGTACACATTCTAATGGCATTTGGTGTTTTTGCAGAGTAGAGCAAACATCACACTCTCGCCAGAAGACAACCCAGGACCAGATTATCGGTCCTTCCCAGTCCTAGGAAACCACCAGTTTGTAGTGTTTCTTTAGGTTAACCCTTTCTAGAATTTCATGTAAATGGAATGCAGTATATGATGCTTTGTGACTAGTTTCTTAACATGATTTTAAAAAACAAAACAGGTGTGTATATGTGCATGTGAGAGCAGTACCCATGGAAACCAGAGATGTCATAGTTCTGGGGCTGGAATTGGAGGCCATTGTCAGCCCCCAGACATGTGTGCGAGGAACTGAAGTCTGTCCCTCTGTAAAAACAGTGCACACACTTCCCCTCAGCCACCTGGTTTTTCACAGCTTCCCTGCAGATGAGTAACACTCCACTCTAAGGCAGGTACGCTACTTTGCCTGCCCTTCAACTGTTGAACATGAAACTAGTTTCTGCCTTTTGCAGTTATGATGCTGTTATGAGCTCTTGCTTAAGAGTGTGTATACATATGGCTCTTCACATTCTCCTGGTTGGTAACCTAGGAGTAGAATTTCTGGGTCATGTAGTTACTAGCCATTTTTCTGTCTTTTTTTTTTTTTTTTTTTGGAAAGTGTCTATTAAGAGCTTTTTGGTTTTTGTTTTTGCCTATTTAAAATTTATTATTAAAGTGTTGGAATACATTGTGAATATTATCTCCTGTGAGCTTTTTTTTTTTCTTTTCCTTTTTTGGGTGATATCCTTCATGGTACACAAAAATCAAAAATTTTTGTTGTTGTTGTTGTTTTGGAAAGTGTCTATTAAGAGCTTTTTGGGTTTTGTTTTTGCCTATTTAAAATTTATTATTGAAGTGTTGGAATACATTGTGAATATTATCTCCTGTGGGCTTTTTTTTTCTTTATTGGGTGATATCTTTCATATCTAAAACTAATGAAGAATGTTTATGTTGCTGTAGGCATCTGAGGAGGATCACATAGAGCCCAGGAGTTTGAGGCAAGTGAGGCCAATATAGAATCCCTGTATCAAAACAAAATCAAGATGAGGATGTTAAGGGGATTTTTATTTTTTAGTTTCAGAATTGAAGGTAACTGGTTATAAGCTAAACATATCCTACAATTTGTGCTATACAGCTCCGCCAGCTCTTAGTGAAATGAGCCACAAAATAGAAGTAATGTGCCTTAACGGGTGGGGGTGTGGCGGGCAACAACACTGTTCTAAGTCCATTTTCTCTGAAACTTGGAAAAGCAATAAAATAAAGTGATTAAAGGAAATGAAAAACTTTGATTATAATGTTCTCTTGTGAAATTAAAAGGTTGAAGGCTCAATTCTCCCCTCACTTCCTGGTGTAGGGGGGAGCTGGAAAGATGGCACAGCAAGGAGAGTGCTGCTATACAAGCATGAGGACCTGAGTTCAAATCCCCAGCTCGTGGCCGTGGCTGAGTGTGCCTGGAACGCTAGCACTTTAGATAGATAGACAGATTGGAAGGAAGGAAGAAAGGTAGAAAGATGGATGGATGGATGGATGGATGGATAGATAATAGAAAGAAAGAAAAATAGACAAATGAGGTTTGGTAGAATGGCTCAAGGCTCGACCTTCTGCACTGTAGAGAGCCACAGATAGCAGCGCCCCCTGCTGCTTCCCCGGTGCAATGCGCCCCTTATGCGCATGCGTAATGTGCCCTTGAGTGAGCCCCTGAAGGCATAGCGTGAGGTGGTGTGATCCGAACACACCAACCAAGAGCGACAACACGGCAGTCTCTGATAGGAGCAGGCACACTATAAAGGTTCTGTGGGAGCTTTTCCCGGGGTCACTCCGGTAGTCAAAGTTCCTGAATAAACTGCTGCAAGAAGAGTTCCCGGTGTTGGTGTCTTTCCTGCTGGTCGGGGGCGGCATCAACACTGCACTTGAGAGGTAAAGACAGTAGGATTGGGAGTTCAGGATCATCTTCAGCTACGACATGACTTACATTCACCAATTATAGGAAAGCATATACTTCATTATGTTAGAAACCACGTATTTTGAGTTAGGCTTCTTCAAACAAGAGGATTGGTGGAGCCAAGATGGTGACACGTTGGTTAAAAATAGCTGTTTAATTTCTTCTGCAACTTTTTTTTTTTTTTGAGACAGAGTTTCTCTCTGTAAGCTTGGCTGTCCTGGACTTGCTTTGTAGACCAGGCTGGCCTTGAACTCACAGAGACCCTCCTTCCTCTGCCTCCCCTGTGCTGGGATTAAAGGTATGTGCCAACACACCCAGCTCTTCTGGAAGATAAGATGGCACATGTTACTTAAATATACTGGGTTTGGTGGCCAGTTCCTGCATAATGGCTCACAGTCATTTTAAACTCTAGTTCTATGGGATCTGATACTTTCTTCTGTTGTCTGGGCACAAACATATACACAAAATAGGTTTTTTTTTTAAATTTTTATTTTTTTCTTACAGAGTCTCACTATGTAGCCCCTGCAGCTTCCAACTCTAGGAAATTCTCCTGCATCAGCCTCCCTACTGTTGGGATTAAAGGAGTTCCTGGCCACATCATCAGAGTTCTAATTTATATCACCAGATGCACTGTGAAATTTCTTTGGTGGAAATGCAGATAGCATAAAAGGGGGGTTACACTTCCTTTTGTAGAAGAGGTGCTGAGACCCTGGGTTCAAGTGTCCTCCTACTTAGGCTTCTCAAGTGACAGCGATACAAGCATACACCAGCACATCCAGGTTTCAAAAAGTTCCATTTGTCATAATGCCTTATAAAGATTCTAAAGCCAGCACTGGATGGCCCAGTCTCCTAATTTTATATCAAATTAAGGAAGGGTTACTCCAGCATACGCTTACAGTAAAACCATCAACAGCAGGTGTGCTGGCTTACCCTAATTTCAGCACTTGGGAGAACTGCCTGAAGCTCTGGCCTACAGAATGAAACCTTGTTTCAAACTAAAAAAAAAAAAAAAAAGGAAAAGCCAATAAGGTATTTACCAACTTGTTATCTTTAGCACATAGATTGCCTATATTTGCTCTCCTGTTACAGAATCTGGGTTCCATAATGCTCCTCATTCCATTTCATATTTATGGTCAGCAAAGATACCGCATTGTCCAGGAACTCACAAATATGTTCTCCTCCCTTCATTCTTATCTGAAGTTGGTCAGACTCGGGCCTCCTATGTGCTTACCAATTAAATAAGTGCAATACAGATCTACTCAGATCAAGTCTGTGCACCGGGACTACTGTGAAAGTGCAATAAAGATCTACTCAGATCAAGTCTGTGCACCAGGACTACTGTAAAAGTGCAATACAGATCTACTCAGATCAAGTCTGTGCACCGGGACTACTGTAAACGTATATTTTATTCTCCAGGCTCAGTTGTCCAGGAGGCTTGCTGCCTCCATCTGCTAACCTGGGCCTAGTCCTGGAAGCTTCTAGCCTCCATACAATCTATCATAGGCCTCGAATGAGCTCACCCTTGCTTGTTCTTTCTGAGCTCTGGGCTGGCTGGCTCAATTCAGCTGTTCTGGCTCAAACTCCTCTCCCAGCTGACTTATTTAATCTTGGCCCAGAATTGCTCTTCTTGGCCTCAAACTCTGCAATCTGCTCTTCTCATTTTCTAGCTCATTCCATCTTTAGCTGAGTTCTCTCTCTCTGCAACTCATATCTCTATTATGGCTCTGGTAAAAAAACAAAACAAAACAAAAAAAAACCCAAAAAACTGCCCTCCTCTCTCTGAAAAACTGCCTCTAAAGTAGCTTCCCCTTCCTCTCTCTTTTCCTGAGAGTTGGACATTTTCTATTCTGTCAAATCTCTGATTCGTCACCTTTTCTGCCACTCCATTAGACATCACTTTCAAATATGAGTGCTTCCTTCTACAAACTAATTTTACCTTCTTTTGGGATTAAAGGCATGTATCATCATGCCTGGACCTAAGCTTTTCTTTACTTGATACTTGCTCTATACCAGGCTGACCTTGAACTCAGATCTGTTTGCCTCTGTCTCCTGGGATTAAATGTGGGCTTGTATTCCAGCCAGATCACACAGACCTAGAAGGTCTTTGGGTGTGATCTCTTGCCAGCCAGACCACACAGACCTAGAAGGTCTTTGGGTGTGATCTGTTGCAGAGCAGCCATGTTCTGAAGTAACATTGCTCTACATACTACCGTGTTCATGGATGGCAAAGTTTGATGACAGAAGCAGCGGTGCCAGCAGCCTTGTCTCTGTCAACCTGAGATTTTCCATCTGGACCAAGAGTGAAGCGCAGTAAGTAACCTGACACCCAGTGATGTCCTTGTGTACTGTATAACTACATGGCTACCCAACACAGATGTGGGGGGCATTAAGTGTTCTCTGAGGCCTTTGCTGACCTTTTGGGGAAGCCTCGGGTTATCCTCAATTCAGTTTCACCCCAATTTCTCCATCTCAAACTGTAGAAATTGGTGCCTATAATACTTGCAGAGACAGGGTCTCTACATTTAGCCTTCAAAGATCTTTCTCAACTCCCTTGACTCAAAATGCTGCTACCAGCCCTGCCATGGCGTTTCATGCCTAGAACTCTAATGGTTGGTAAGTGGAGGCTGGAGAATTGTCCCCAGCTTGAGGCCAGCCTAGGCTATAAAGAAAATTCTAAGCCAGCACGGACTATAATATAAGACTTTGTCTAAAAAAAAAATTAAAATAAGCAATGCTAACACAAGGAAACATACAGTGCTACTATGGGGCTGGCACACAGCTAAGTTGTATAGCATGCATGAAGTCTTGGGGTGGATCTCCAGTACTGACTAAAATCACGAGTGGTGCAGCATGTTTGTAATCCCAAATTTCAGGGGCTAGAGGCAGGAGGATCATGACTTCTAGGTTATCCTGGCCTACATGGGACCCAAAAAGAGCAGATCAATGCGCCATTAGGAAGTGAAGGCTTCTGTATAGTTACCACCTGGCTCAAGAAGCCAGAAGCCAAGAAACACTGTCTTGTATCCCAATACTGAAACCCCAAGGTTTCAGTTAAAGGTAGCCGGCCCCCACAATTTTGGCCACCATTCCTCTCATCAGGTAGCGCAGGTCCTATTCTCTGCCCCCCCCCAATGTTGATTCAAGAGAAAGCTTAATCCATAAATACAACTCTGCCAACATTTAGGCCAGGCCTTTAGAAACTGGTAATATTCCCTTTCTTCTCCTAAGATGCTTTCTCTTGGAATCCAGGCACCAGGATGATGGCTATTTACACATCCACTTGGAAAGTACATGTCCCAGCCAAATGCTGAGCACGTATTTAAGCAGCCTTCTTGGGATTCTATGTCACACAGCCCAGCCTTACCTTTGAGTTGCTCCAGCTGATGCTATGAAGGTTAGAGCTGAGCTGTCTCCATCACAGACTGCCTAAATCACAACTGTGGTTTTTGTTATTTTGTTTTGTTTTGAACATAAGTGGTTGGAGCCAGGAACAGTAGCTCCCACTCCTGTAACACCAGAGTTTGGGGCAGAAAAATTGCTGTAAGTTCAAGGCAACCCTGATATGAACAGTGAGTGCCAGGTCAGCATGTCCTATAGTGTAAGAGCCTGTGGCAGAGGAAGGAGAGAGAGGAGGAAAGATGATGAAAAATTAGTGCTAGGTTTAGTGGTGCATGTATCGTGTTGGCTAGTCACACAGACTCAAGTGGCAGGGAAGGCTGTAAACTTTGTGTATTTTGCAGGACAGTGTCCAGTCCCCTACTGAGGAGCTTCAGCAGCTAGGCTGGGCCGTTTCAAGTTTTGCCCCTGGGATCCCCCTACATTGTTTCTCTGGGAAACCAATCTTCAGCCTTCAGCTCCCCTGTGTAACCCACTATGGTCCCTGAGAGGGGTGCTTGGGTCTTCATCCTGTGCTGCTGGCCTATATAGAAGATGACAGGTACCAGATATGATGTGGAGAGGTTTATTATAGGAGTGTGGAAGAGCAGGAAAGAGGAGTGGGTGCTCCAAGTGGGGAAGGAGGTAGAGAGAGCGAGGGAAGGAAAGAGAGAGAGAGAGAAGCAGACAGAGAGAAAGAAAGGAAATAAAGGAAGAGCAACAGGCCAGGTGAGTTTGACCTTTTCCATATCCTGGGCAGTTGGGCAGGTGATGACGCCATAGGTTGCTAGGCAGCCTGGGGCAAGTATGCTAACATGACCTCCAGACAGCAACACCTCAGGGTTCCAGAGCAGAGCACTGAGGCTAAATCTCCACAGCCTTGGGACTTGAGATCAGCGACCTGGAGAAACTGAGAAGTGAAGCCACAGAGAAAGCAGCAGCACCTGAGGCCTCAGTTACAGCTGCTGCTGACAGGAACTAGGGGAGGGAGGACTGGAGCTAGTGTGAGAGCTCCTGCCTCATCTCTGTGGCAACAATGTATAAACTAGCCATTCCCCACTCCCTGAGCTCAGGAGCCTTCTTCTACCCCACCCCCACCCCCACTTCCACCCTGAGGAAAGTAGCTTTAAATGGCCTGGCACTGTCAGCCAAGCACCAGAATCAGGAATCTGGCACCTCAGTACAAATTCAGTTTATTTGAGAAAAGTTTTTGTTTAGCTCAGAGTTCAAGTATGTGTAAAACCCTTGAGGCGTATATAAGTCCCTCCTCCATACCTCTCTGTCATAATGGCATTTCCAGTCTCTGTAACTGTCACAAAGGCCATCTCCAGCCCTTCATTCAGTATGACCCTTATCAGATTATGCTAACTTTAATCGAAAACTTGGAACAAAACCCTACCAATCCCTGAGCAGGAAAATTCACCAGTCCCTGAGCTTCCCACAAAACCCCACCAATCCTGAAAAGGAAAACCCACCAATCCCTGAGCTCCCACCAGCTCAGGACTTGAAATCCCTCCAATCCTCACTCTGGAAATGTCTACCTAGAAAGCTCTGCTCCCATGGTGCTGGAGAGATGGCTCAGTGGTTAAGAGCATTGGCTGTTCTTTCAGAGTCCCTGAGTTCAATTCCCAGCAACCATATGGTGGCTCACAACCATCTATAATGGAATTTTATTCCCTCTTCTGGTATGCATGAAAACAGAACACTTGTATACATAAAACAAACAAACAACTCTATCTAAAAAAAAGAAAGGAAAGAAGGAGGAGGAGGAAGAGGAGGAGGAGGAGGAGGAGGAAGAGGAGGAGGAGGAGGAGGAAGAGGAGGAGGAGGAGGAGGAAGAGGAGGAGGAGGAGGAGGAAGAGGAGGAGGAGGAGGAGGAGGAGGAGGAGGAGGAAGAAGAAGAAGAAGAAGAAGAAGAAGAAGACAGCAAGAAGAAAGCACTGCCTTCTCCCAGGAACAGTGGTAGCCCTCCTGCATCTGTCCCTCTAGAGTGAGGCCATTTATATGATGAGAAGGAAGCTTGTAAGATACTCAGCATAGAAGGTTTTTTAGCACAAAATCAAGAACCCCCTGTGCCCTAAGTGAGATGTCTAAATTATCTACAAAGACAGCTGCTTTGCAGAGAACTGTTGTGCCAAACCAGATTAATCATGACTTCTCTGCAGAGCAGACCTGCAGGAAGAAACGAAAGTTGGAAGTGAGAACGTGAGTCACACTGCAGCTTGTTAGCCGGCACCCCTCCTGCCTCCTGCTCGGTCAGCTCTTATTCTTGGTGATTCACGACTTTGAAATACTGGCCACAGTTCCTAATATCACAGTGGCAGGGTGGAAAGCAGGATCCTGTGGGGGCTGTCCTTCTCAGGAGACGATTCTCTTGCAGTAGACATGGCCTCAAAGCTTACTGGCCACATGACTAGCTTCCCTTAGATTTGAGGGATGAAAATAAATGAACGCAGACTAGCTCACAGTGACTTATCCCTGGGGGCGAAGTACATGCCGCAACAAAAGGAAGGTACTCCTGCTGGCTGGAGAGATGGCGCAGCTGCTAAGAGCACATACTGCTCTTAATTCCCAGAGGACCTGAGCTTCGTTTCCAGCACCCACGTCAGGGAGCTCACAATCACCTGTAGCTCCAGCTGCAGAGAGACCCGTCTGGCCTCCATAGCTTTACATACCCATACACAGACACACGGGAGACACATAATAAATCATAAAAAGAAACACACAAATTGTTAAGCCGGGCATGGTGGCTTTTAATCCCAGGTTGCAGGAGGCAGAGGCAGGAGGATCTCTGCTTAGTCCTTCCCCCACCCAATGCCTGCCACAATAAACAAGTGAATGCAATTTTAAAATGTTTAGAAGATGGATGGTTCCTGAGAGATGCCACCCAAGACTGATCTCTGGCTCCCATGCACAAATATGTATTAGACACAAACACATTAAAAATACAAAGAACTGTCAGGCATGGTCCCAGCACTTGGGGAGGCAGGGGCAGGCAGATCTCTATGAGTTCTAGGTCAGCCTGTTCTCCAAAGTGAGCCTAGGACATCCAAGGGTACCCAGAAAACCCCTGTCTTGAAAAAACCCGAAATAGGGCCAGAGAGATGGCTCAAAGATTAAGAGCACTGGCTGGTCTTCCAAAAGTCCTGAGTTCAATCCCCTGCAACCACATGGTGGCTTACAACCATCTATAATGAGATCTGTGCCCTCTTCTGATGTACATGCAGGCAAAAACCACTGTATATATGATAAATAAATACATCTTTTAAAAAACCCAAAATAAATAGATTAATTAATTAAGAGCTTCAGAATACATATAGAAATCAATGTATCTCTCCACCATCCTCTGAGGAGCTTCTATTTGTAATAGATGGTAATTAACACAGACCTACAACTGGCTAAAGAGCAAAAAGTAAGAGACTACAGAATGCTCAGCCCTAAAGGGATTGTACATGCAGCATGTAACCCTTCCCAAGATGCAAGGATCATTTCAGAAGAGGAAGTGGAAAGAGTGTACGAGCCAGAGACAGTGGATGAGCACACGGAAACATCTGGCCTCATGTAAACTCCCAGACACTGCAACACATGAAACCTGTGCAAGACCAAGCCAAACCAAACCCGGCATAAGATTAACCCCAGCCAAGCAGGTTCCATTGTCTGAACTAAAAGTAAGTCCATACATTGATTACATGTTAAAACACAAAATGTGCATACCAAGAAAAAAAATCATAGTATTATTAAGTTGCGTACAGCTTTAAACAGCATGTCACACCTACATATACCATTTGAAAAGGTCTCCAAGGCGCCACACAGGACGTGAAAGGAAGAACAGTATAAAACCCTAGGCTTCAGGTGTGCTCATTTGTATACAAAGAGGAAAGGTGTTGTGTGTGTGTGTGTGTGTGTGTGTGTGTGTGTGTGTGTGTTTTCCAGACAGGGTTTCTTGGCATAGCATTGGCTGTCCTGGAACTCACTCAGTAGACCAGGCTGGCCTTAAACTCAAAGATCCGCCTGCCACTGCCTCCTGAGTGCTGGGAGTAAAGGCATGTCTAGCTAGAAAGGTGCATTTTTATTTTCTCTCAGAATTAATAAGGAGTGACTTAGTTTATGTTGTGTTAAGAACATTGTGATAAGCTGAAGGATCGATGGGGAGGGGAATTATTTACCAAACTAGAACTGATAAAGATTTATTCGAGACAATTTACTAGAAGGGTGTGACGACACACACCTGTAATCCCAGCACAGGTTGACCCAGGAGGCTCAGGAGTTCAAAGCCGGTCTGTACTTCTTTAGACTTAACCTCTAATTCTCCCTTTAGTCACTTTTGTCATAGCATAAGGAAAAGAAACCAGGGTAATTGTCTCAAGGACGTACGCTGTCTCCTGCCTGCTGCTTGAATTATGGCAAAGCATCTGCTATCCCGCGTGACGGCTTTGGGGCTTCTGCCTCACTGAATGTTGCTAAGATTTTGCAGAGTAGTAAGTAAGTAAGGGCGAAGAACACTAATGCATTATTCTTGCTTTTTGTTATTTTAGCATTTATGGCAATGCTAGCAAAGCACTCTGTCTTAAAACTGCAGTGTTAAATTCTAGACTTTTTGAAATCTTTTATCATCAACCATTTAGGATAATTAAGAAATGCATATTAGCAGTCACACAGTCAAACTCGTGGTTATGTTAGTTAATTACAAAAATATGTTTCCTAGTTTGACAGAAATAGCTAGGGAAAAAAATTGAGATAAGATAGGTAGATGGTCTTCAAAAACCTCAGAGGTCTACAGAACATGACACTTAGAGGTTTTATTAACTTAAGGCTTTTTTTTGCAAATGAGACACAATTGCTGATTTCTATATGCCCCGTATCTGGTTGCAAGCCTTGTTCTGAGACTCTCCTGTCTCAGTGTTGTAAGAAGTAGGGGATTCAGCCAGGGAATGGAGCCACAGGTAGAGGTACAGAAGAGATGAAAAAGATTCAGTGAAGCAAAGGAAACTAAAAAGCAAGTAACTTGGGGAATCAGGATAACATAGTGGGTTAAAAATAGACTTAAAGTGTTCAAGATTATGCTATAAAGCTTTATAAACAAAAGTAAAAGAGTCTCAGTTATTTGTATGCTAGCTAGGTTAAGAAAATAAACTAAGGGAAACAAACACACTTTTATAAAAATAATTTCAACAGCTTGTCCTGTCTCTTTTAAACTCAAGTGCAGTTTTGTTTGGCAGTTTTATGTTGTTTTGTTTTAATTTTATGTGTATGGGTGGTTTTGCCTGCATGTAAATCTGTACTGCTTTCATGTCTGGTCTCCGTAGAGGCCAGAAGAAGATGTTGGATTCCCTGGCACTAAAGTTACAGACGGTTGTGAGCTCCAGTGTGAGCACTGGGAATTAATTGAACCTGGGTCTTAAGCAACAAATGCTGTTGTCCAGTAAGCCATCTTGTAGCTGGCATTAGCTACTTTGTGGGTTTTTCTTTCTTCTACTCTTCTCCACCCTTTTTCTTCCAACTTTTCAATCCTCTAACACTAGCTAGATAAGAGAAAAAAATAGAAAGGAAAGAGCTCTCTGAATAAAGTCAGGGGTCAGAAAGGAGGCAATGCTATTGTTAGACTACTTCCTGCTAGTTAGGGGCATCTTGGAGCAAGTTTGAACTCACCGTCAGCATCTAATTTCTTCTTTGTGCATGACTACTTAACAAACCCATATACCCTCTGAAAAGTCCCCAGAATTCCAAACATCATTCAGTCACAGAAACTATTTGAAAACTATCTCACAGAAAATGAGGCAAATCATAGTTAGCTACTGTGGGCAATCTGAAGCCGCCTCACCTCCCCACACCTTAGATTAAAATGAAAGCACATTCTTAGTAATATTTCTCTGTTTTTAAAAGAAACCAAAATTCCAAAATTGTCACTACCCCATCTCTCTAGCCCCTTGTTCTGTTTTTGAGACAGGGTCTTGCTATGCAGCCCTAGGAGGCCTACAGTTCAGTATACAGCACAGACTGGCCCTGAATTTTAGAAATCTTCCCACCTCATCCTCAGATATAGTTTTGCTTTTATTATTCATTTACTTTTGCCTTTTTCAAAAACTGGGGATTGAACATAGGATCTCACGAATGCAGGACAAGTGCTCTGATGCTGGCTACAGCCTGCTTTCTTGTTTGTACTGTTTTTGCTGGCTTGGTTTGGTTTTCAGGTAGCCCTCTAAAGTGGTCATCACTGTATGCGCAGGCCCTCTTAAATGCTTCCTGCCTGCAGCGTTTTTTACTTGTATATTTTGTATGCTTGCTTGATTTTTACATGAAGTCTCATATAGCCCAGGCTGGCCTCCAACTCTCTATATAGCTAAGGATATCCTTGAAATCCTGAGTCTCTTGAGTGTGCTCTCTACCATGCCCAGTTTTGAGGCACATTTTTTTGATTTGATAATTATCAGTACTGAGAACACTTTCACATAAACATGTAGTATAAGATGACAAGAGCATGTTCAAGGTATTTCAGGAAGTGCTGGAAATTCTGTCTCAATCCCAAGCCAAAGTTCATTGAATGGTTTTTGTTTTTAGGAAACTCAAGTCAGATACTCAGTCAGCAGTTTCAAAACTGAAGCATTATGGCTAAGGAGATGGCTCAGAGGGGAAAGTGCTTGCTGCTCGAGGCCGGCTGCCTGTTTGATTCCTAGAACCAGGTAAAAGCATAAGGGGAGAAACAGTGCCACAGGTTGTCCTCTGACATCTACATGCATGAATGTGCACACACGCGCGTACACACACACACACACACACACACACACACACAGAAAATTAAAAATAGTTTTAAAAAAAATCATACATTCTAACAATCCAGTCCAAAGCTTCATCCTGTCTCCAGTACATTCTCTCTGCTTCCTGTACATGTAGCTGAGGTGTGACAGCTCGGCTCACTGCTCGTGCCGCCATGCCTACCCTCCACAATGGTGTGTCCTCCGGAGCAGCATGTGAAAGAGAGCTTTCTTTATAAATCTCATTTGGCCGTAGTGTTTCATCACAACAGCAGAAAAGAAGCTAATGTGCAACCAAGGTTAACGGGACCACACAGTTCGCCACGGGTCAGCGCTGCCGCAAACACCGAGATTCACAATGTCTTTGATTTTTAATTAATTTTTGGTTATTGTGCACTCAGAAACCTTTTTCCATTACCAACTTTTATGACACTCTCAACTTCAGTAGTGCGATCTCCATTTTTGGGTTGCGACCCCTAGCTTTAGAAGCCGCGTCATATCCTAGTTTGACAGCCATGCAGTAAGTTCAATCAGCAGATTTTTGCAATTCTGCCTGAACCACCAAATGTCTTAGTCTATTTTCTGTTGCTATGAGAAGAGACTCAACACTGGACAGTGTATAAAGAATAGAAAGTTATACTCTCGTGGATCTGGGAGCTGAGGAGCTGCACCGCTGGTGTCTGTTCTTGCTGGTGACAGCTTTCTTAGAGGGGTTAAATGGATAGCTTTGTGGGAAAAGTGGTGCCAGCATAGAACGCCTGCTTGACATGGTGGCACGTGCCTGTAATTCCAACACTCAGGAGGTGGGAGCAGGGGTCTGTGAACTTGTGGCCAGTCTGGGCTACATAGCAACAGTCTGTCTTGAAATAAGAAGGCATTCCTCCTCCACAGACAGATGCTAGGTTTCCTGGTATAGTTGACCTCTGAGTCCATCAGTTGCTGGCCCAAGGTCAAGGGGATGCATCTTGTTTTTTCTTGCTGGCAGCATCCCATTGTAGCACACCAGGACATCATCTGGTGAGGGCCATGGAGACACTAAGAACAGAATATTTTTTTTTCTTTCTGCATTTACTGCCTAGAATTTTATTCCCTGCTTCATTTCACACTTATTTCTGAAAATAATTTTGTCATATGGTGTGTGTGCATGCATGCTAAAAATAATCCATCCTGTGTAGATGACACATGCTTAGAATACCTCTTCTGGTTCCCCATGTTCAGCCCATGCTTTCCTTGTAGGTTATTTGTCTTTCCCTGGACACCCATCACCTCTTCCCATCTACTGGCTCCTTTCTAGCATCATTTAAACATACTCAGAAATTTTCCCTTCTTGGTACCGGATTTTATTTTTCAGTGCTTGGACTGAAGCCACAGCATTGAAGAGTCTCCTGACTCCCCAGGTTCATGTGCTGCTGCTCTATTCTTGACCCACTTCCGTGAGACTCCTGGGCCTGTAGGACCATTCAGTCTTCCTTAAGGAAGTCCAACAGCAGGTCCTTACTGATAAAGGAATGGATGGATGTATTTATTTATTTGTTTATTTATTTATTTTGGTTTTATGAGACAGTTTCTCTGTATAACCTTGGCTGTCCTGGAACTCGCTTTGTAGACAAGGCTGGCCTCAAACTCACAGCAATCCATCTGCCTCTGCCTCCCAAGTGCTGGGATTAAAGGCGTGTACCACCACCACCCAGCTGGATGTTATTTAATTTTATATTTGCTTTTATATTTTATATATATATATATATATTTGTAGGGGATTGAAAGCAGGGCCTGGTATATGCTAGGTAAATATTTTACCACTAAGTAATATCCCCAGCCCTCTTTTTGGTTTTGGAGACAGGGCTTCACTAAGTTGCCTGGGTTAGCCTTGAACTCATTCTGTAGCCCAGGCTACTCTTGAACTTGCAGTCCTCCTGCCTCAGCCTTCCATGTAGCTAGAACTAAAAACCTGAACCAACAGGCCAGGTCATATTGTTTAATCAAAGCTTAGTTCTTGTTTTTGTTTTTTGCCTTCCAAGACAGGGTTTCTTATGTAGTCCTAGCTGTCTTGGACTTGCTTTGTATACCAAGCTAGTCTTGAACTCACAGAGATCTGCCTGCCTCTACCTCCCTGAGTTCTGGGATTACAGGTATGCACCACCAAGCCTGGCCCAAAGCTTAGCTCTTAAAATGCTTTCTTTTATCAGGCGATGGTGGCACACACCTTTAATCCTAGCACTTGGGAGGCAGAGGCAGGTGGATATCTGTGAGTTCGAGGCCAGCCTGGTCTACAAAGTGAGTCCAGGACAGCCAGGGATACACACAGAGAAACCCTGTCTTGACAAATAAAGGAATTTTTTAAAAAGGGAAGAAAAAAAAAAAGATGCTTTCTTTTGAGCTTGGCATAGTGAGTTTAAGGGCAGCCTGATCTAGGATAGCCAGAGAGACCCTGTCTCAGGAAAGAAAGAAAGAAAAAAAAAAAAAGATGCTTGTTTTCAAGATGCCATGCTGCCCTGGCTAGACTGCTTTACAGCCCTTCCTGTCAGTGGTCCTCACAGGTAAGTCCGGGATACCTCGTCAAATCTCCCCAAGTTATTCACCTTCACAGTAAGGACAGCAAAGTGATTTGTGCACGGTTACGTGGTGTGATACCATCAGAGGAGGGTCCCAATTAGCCTTATTTTATGTAATATCTAAATCAGTTGACTGTATGTTGGATGCTGTGTGGGACGCTGGGATACAGGGCAAGAAGAGGCTGTCTTGTCTCCTCTGCCTCTTGCAAATCTGCTTAGCCCTTCCCACCGGTCGCTGATCATCTGGCCCTTGCTTGTCCAGCTGCCTCACACACCACGGTTCACCAGTCACTGCATCTAGAAGAGTTTTCTTGATTCTAAGGCTGGTTAGGCTCCTCCCCTCCTGAATTCCTCATTGTGCCCTGTGGCAGTTTGTTTTCAAGGTCAACTTCACTCAATTTAGAATCACCTGCGTGATGGATCTCTGCGTGGGTCAGTGAAGGTGTTTCTTGAGTGGTTCTCTGAGGTGACTCACCTTGAGTGTGGGTGGCACCATTCTCTGGCTGGAGTCCCGGACTGACTGAAAAAGGACAAAGGAACAAGAGAACTAGACACCAGCATTCATCTCTCTGGTTTCCTGACTATGAGCAAAACAAAACCACTTCCTCATGGGCCTGTCGCCACACAGAGGCTGTGGCTGCGCCTGCCACTGTGCCTTCCCTCCTTGAAGGACCACAACATCACCCCTCCAGTCAAACCATCCCTTCCTTAAGCCACTTTTGTCAGGTGTTGTGAGAAAAGTAACTCACACACCCTCTTCCTATTCTTTCCAGAACAGCCTTTGTCCTCATTGCATTTCTGTTGATGTGCTAAACACCCAGACCAACATGGACTTAAGGGGAAAAGGGTTTATTGTAGCTCCCAATTCCAGGTTGCAGTCTGTCACAGCAGAGATGTCAAGATGGAAGCTTGAGGCAGCTAGTCACCACATCCACAGTCAAGAGCAAGGAGAAATAAACACGAGAGTACCTGGTGTGTATTATCTCTGCTCCTACAGGGTCCAGTCCGCAGACACAGGGACCCACTCCAACCTGAGTCTTACAGCAACAAAGCAGCCAAGGCAAACAGCCACAGACAAGGCCACAGCAGTCCTGATGGAGCGAATCCCTCTTTGAAACTCTCTCCCCAGGAGATTCGAGGTTGTGCCAAGTAGACAGTTAAAGTTAACTATCCCTGCTGTGTCAACAGGAGCCACCATTGACTCTTCCATTTCCCCAGGAAGGTGACCCTCGGTATAGCCACCCAGGCCAGTAGAGTTGTCTTCCCAACGCGCAGCCTCAGGACCTGGCACAGGGTCGCTACTCAGATCTGCTGGCTTTATGAACAAGGGGAAAACGAGACACTTGACTTCATGTTAAATATTGATACTTGAGAAATGTTATCTTTCTCAAGTAAAAACAAAACAAAACAAAACAAAAACAACAAAACAAAACAAAAACACACACCAAAAAAAAAACCTACGGGGCCTTATTCTGTTTGGAAGTAGACAAGAAGCCTAGATGGCTTCCATCTAGCCCTTCCAATCCAGCCAGTCTGTTTGGTTTACTATAGTCCTCAAGGAGATAGAAGACATCCATCTTTGGTATTAAACCTCTAAAGAGCAAGCTGGTTGTGGTGGTACATGTCTGAAATCCTGGTACCTGGGATACAGAAGCAGGAAGACAAAATGGGCTGCATAGGAACTCAAAGCCAGCCTAGACTACATAGTGAGGAGACACTACATAGCCCGCCCCCCTTTTTTTTTTCTGAAAGAATGTAGCCTAGCTGTGAAACAAGTCAAGTTTGGTCAGCAGGTGAGAAAAACTCAATACAGACTAAAATGAAGGAGTCTTTCAAATTCAAGACCTGCTTTTAATTTAGATAGTATTGTTACCTTGAGAGAAAGGGGAAATTATTGTGACCAAGGTTATTAAATTATTTTGAATAAATTTATGAACATTTAAAAAAAGATTTTTATCTTTTTTTTTTTAAACAGGCTCGGTAGTGTACCCCGTTAACCCAGGTGCTCAGGAGGCAGAAACGGGCAATTATATGTTAGTTTCAGGCCAGTCTATTCTACATAGCAAGTTCTAAGTAATGAGGCCAATGTCAAAACAACCACCAAAAGCAGCTGTGTGTGTGTGTGTGTGTGTGTGTGTGTGTGTGTGTGTGTGAGTGTACGTGTGAGTGCAGGCACACGCTGGATCCGGAAGAGGGAACGGGATCTCCTGAAGTAGAGTCAGGTGGTTGTGAGCGGCCTGGCTGGGTGCTGGGAGCTGAGACCCTCTGAAGGAGCAGTGTGACCGCTCAGCTGCTGAGCGGTCTCTCTATCCTCTGATCACAGACATTTTGAAACTGAATGCAAACAGGCTATTTGAAGAATTCTGTAGGTTTGCTATTTACGGCTTGGGGTTTGGGATAACAACCTAGGAAACAAGTGAAATTTTCTTTTCTCCTTTTTCATATTTAAAAAATATATATATCATTATGCTTCTTCCTAAATACATCAACACACTGCACTACAATCTATCAGTGACAGATTTTAAAACTGGTATTGCACTTTTATTGATTTGTGTGTATGGGGTGGGGTAGGGAAGAAATCCGTGGGCCATAGCGCACATATACTTTGGGGGTCAGTTCTTTCCTTCTATTCTGTGGATCCCAGAGACTGAATTCAGGTTACCAGGCTGGGCAGTACGTGCCTTTAGGAGCTGACCTTGCAGGCCCTATTGCTTATTAAGTTAACTACAGTCTCAGAAGCCTCACTTTGGTTTTTACCCTCCCCTCCCCCCACCTGCCCATCTGCTCCCAATCATCTCCTAGTTCCATTATTTTCTGATTTGGCCTCTTAGGATGGTTTATTTATCATTCCCGGGAGTGGGGGGGCATGTGTGCCCGGGGAGGTGAGACCACAGCTTCGTGAAGTACTTTCTCTCTTTTCACTTTTATGTGGCCTCTGGGGCTGGAGCTCACGCTTCTCACACACACTTTTACCCGCCGCCGCCCCATCTCACAGCCTGCGATTTCTCTTTTTGATGATGTTTGTACTTACCTGGTAGGGGACATGCCATGATCATAAAGGTAATTTTCCCAGGGCGAGGCTCATCCTTTGCACAGTGGATGTGCTGAGCCCCGAGATTTCCCCAAATGCAAAGAACTTGACTACACATCTGTGATAGTAGGGAACTGCATTTGAGCTCTCCCCTCCGAAAAAAAGTAAATACATACAAATGCTCATGTGTATTTAAGAGGCTCAGGGGAGACCGAATTAGTGGCAAACAAGCTCAGGTTTGTTGGTACAGCTCGCACCATTCCAGGTTCACCATCCTTGGGCACCAGGCCAGGGAAGTCGCAGGCGAGACCCAAGATGGATGGTTCTTGCAGTCCTGGGCAAAGGGAAGTGTGTTGTGTCAGGCAAGAGCTGTCTCCAACCCCCCACCCCCCACCCCCGCCCCGCCATAAAATTCTGGTTCAAGTGCCTGATGGTCATTCAGGAGGGGGTAGGTGCCACTTGGAACTCGGTTTTGGCACCATTGCGGGTGGGGAGCTTTACAATGTGGGCGGGGCTGTAGCTGAAGGGCGAGTATTTTCAGTCTGCGCCATGCTGGTCTTTGTGCTGGACCTGTAAACGAATTAAAATATCACACTACATACTGTTTTAGAAGGAACGATTTTATAAGCTGAATTTTTTTCCCCTTTTTCTTCTGTTTAAAATGACAGCAAACTGGACATAGTAGCACACGCCTATATTCCCAGCATGAGGGGCAGAGGCAGGCAGATTCTGTGAGTTTGAGGCCAGCCTAATCTACATAGTGAGTTCCAGGTCAGTCAGGGGTATATAGTGAGACCCTGTCTCAAGACAACAAACAACCCCCCACCCCTCCACCCCCCCTCTACCGCCCCCCTGCCAAATCTACCCAACCACTCACCAAACAAAGCAACAACAACAACAACAACAACAAAATCAAGGATGAAGGCTCAGTGGTTAAGAGTACTTGTTGCTCTCGCAGAGAATCCACGTTTGAGTCCCAGCATCTGTGGAATCGGAGCCATGGTGACTTCATGTTGTCGCTAGGCTCCATTTTAGGCCTGTCCTCATGCCAGTTATTGGAAAAACCATAAACTGTTCCAGGAAAAGAAACCACCCTAGGCCTGAGCTAATCAGGGGACAGCAGGGAAAGTACCTAACATCCCAAGATGTTATCGATAGATTACTTAAGCTTTTATGATCATTTCCTCTCTTGCTGTAACTGCTATTAAAAACTCTGCCTAACAACAGCTCAGGGCTCTCCCTACTGATCCACTGTGTCAGTAATGTTCAAAGGCCCTTGAGCTCCAGCTTGAATAAAAGCTCTTTGCTTTTGCATACAACTTTGGACTCCTGGTGGTCTTTGAGGATTTCTTTTTCTTTTCTTTTCTTTTCTTTTCTTTCTTTCTTTCTTTCTTTCTTTCTTTCTTTCTTTCTTTCTTTCTAAAGATTTGTTTATTTATTATTACTATACAGTGTTCTGCCTCCATATACACCTGCACACTAGAAGAGGACATCAGATCACATTATAGATGGTTGTGAGCCACCATGTGGTTGCTGGGAATTGAACTCGGGACCTTTGGAAGAACAGGCGCTGCTCCTAACATTTGAGCCATCTCTTCAGCCCCCCCCCCCTTTTTTTTTTTAAGACAGGGTTTCTCTGTGTAACAGCAGCTCTGACTATCCTGGAAGTAGCTCTGTAGTTCAGGATGGCCTCAACTCATGGAAATCCTCCTGCCTCTGCCTACAAAGTGCTGGGATTAAAGGCATGCTCGACCACCGCCCAGCCTTGAGGATTTCTTGTTCTGGGCAGAACACATCCACATGGTGGCTCACAACCATCTGTAACTCTCTAGTTTCAGAGGACCTGACACCCTTTTCTGACTCTTCCTTGGATCCAGGCCCTGGATCCAAGAAGATGTAGGAATGATGTCTTTAGGGCAATGACCTGAGAATTATTTAAGGAAACTATTATTTTCTTAGCACCAGACATATACATGCAGGTAAAATACACAAGATTTAGCTGAAGATGACCTTGAACTCCCAATCCTCCTGCCTCTATCTTCCCAGTTCTGGGATAACAGGAGTGCACTACTACATATGGCTTTCATCCCATTCTTTCCATTTAATACCTCAGAAATTTATCTCAGCTATCTCAATTCTTTTTTTATGACTCTGTAATATTTCATTGCACAGACACACCATAATTTATTTAATCCCTCTTTTATGTATCACTAGGTTATTTCATTATTTAACTATTACAAACAATACTATAACAAGCCAGGTATGATGGTTTATATCCATAATCCAAGTACTCAAGGAACTGACACAGGAGGATAGCATGGGCTACATAGTAAGTATGTGATCTGGCTCTGAATTATGCAATAAACAGGACTGTCAGGTCCCAAGACACTCCTTTCCCCAAATTCTTGCATCTAGAGAAAAGCTCGCATTCCCCCAGGAAGCTATTGCAGAATATTTAATCCTATTGTGAACTCTGTAATAGTGAACTGTAAAAACCTGTTTCTAGTTGTGGAGTGGCTCAGCTCTAGCACACACCTTTAATCCAAGAACTTTCCATGCACAGGATTGAATAAAGTTAACCCTAGGTCAAGAGGCAGAGCAAGAATCCAACTGATAAGGATTAAGGAGGAACACTAAAAGAAGGATCCCCCCCCTTTAAGATTTATTTATTACGTGTACAGTATTCTGCCTGCATGTGTGCCTGTAAACAGAAGAGGGCATCCAATCTCATTATAGATGGTGGTGAGCCACCATGTGGTTGCTGGGAATTGAACTCTGGACCTTTGGAAGAACAGCTAGTGCTCTTAACCTCTGAGCCATCTCTCCAGCCCCAAGACAAGGATATTTAAAACAGAGGGGAGAAGAAGAAAGGGCTTTTGGTTTTTTCCTTCTGGGATGTGAGCTGAGTAGGAAGGTCAGCTGGGTGCTTTCTCTGTTTCTCTGAGCTAATAGGGTTTCACCCTGGCATCTGGTTCCTGAGTGTGACCCCTTCCAAGGAGCTTGGTATCTCTTAACAGAATCAAACTGCTGATTTTTGCCTTTCTGGATGGGGATCACCTGCCTACTCTGGCTTGCTTCTTCAAGGCCAGTAAGAGAATGACTCTGGCCTCAGAAAAGTTCTAGACTGTTGACAGGCATCCCACTGATTAAATCAGGACCCTGAGAATAACCTTCCTGTTGATTAAAAGCAACTTACTGATTAGAGACATTAATTATATCCATAAAAATCTCATGGCTGTTTCTGTAAACCTAATGTGACCTTGGGCACACGGCCAGGGAAAATGTGGGACATTTTAGATGTCTGGCTGTCAATTTGTATGGTGTCAAGAGTTTGTATTGGTGCCGATATGCTAAGTGAGACACAGTTCTGTTTTAATTTGCATATCCTTGTCTGAGAAAAGGTGGTTGTGACTCAACAAAGTTAAGGACTATTTCCACATCTTTTTCTGAGAAGTGCCTATGTATAAAATTTTAATTTTATTTATTATTGTATGTATATGTACTACTGTGTGTGTGTGTGTGTGTGTGTGTGTGTGTGTGTGTGTACAGACATATGCATGCATACCATGGAGGACAACTTTGTGATATTGGGTCTCTCCTTCTACCTTTACGTGGGTTCTGAGGATCAAACTCAGCTCTCGAGGCTTGGGAGGCAAATGCCTTTTCCCGCAGAGCCATGTAAAATGCCTATTTCCTATTGGATGACTTGAGACTGTCATGAAGCTTTGCTCGCCCCCAAACCTTGATCCTTCTATCTCTATTTCCCAAGTGCTGTGATTACAGGTATAAGGCACCATGTTCATTCTTTTTGCTGAAAGAAAGGGTCTAACCCTGTAACCAAGGTTGGCCTGGACCTTGTAGCAATCCTTCTGCCTCAGACTGTCAAGAACTACCATACTCATGTGACTTTGCTGGTTTGGAGGGCAAATTTTGATGTTTCAGAACTCTGTATTGGATCAAGTTGCCTATTGATGCCTTCAATTGCAGAGTTTGCTCTGGAGTATTTATCCTAAAATATTCCAAAGCATCATACCATTAACAGGAAGCTATTTTTACACATGCAAAAAAAAACCATATTTCATATATTCAGACAAATATTGAGTTCTGGGCATTGCAATAACTTGAGGTCCTGCCCTTGCTTTTCATTTGTTCCAATAGGAATTGGTGTTTGGAGCACATGCCTCAGGGGACTGCTATGGTTAGTAACCCCAGAGTGCTGGATATTGTGATAGTTAATACTTGTTGTCAATTTGATGGGACTTATTTATTTTTTAATTTCTTAATTTAAATTTTATTTTATGTGCATTGCCATGAGGGTGTCAGAGCCATAGGATTCAGAGTTACAGACAGTTGTGAGCTGCCACGTGGGTGCTGGGAATTGAACATGGGTCCTCTGGAAGAGCAGTCAGTGCTTTTAACTGCTGAGTCATCTCTCCAGCCCCTTAATGGGATTTATAACCCATGAGTACTATGGAAACTTGACAGTGAGGAATTATCCACATTAGGTTAAATGACGTAGGAAGAATCACTGTAAAGGCGGGCAGAACCATTCCAGGGGTGAAAAAGAGAAAGCAAGCTGGACATAAGCATTGATGGCTTTCTGTTTCTGGAATGTGAATGCAATGTGATCAGCTGTTTCCTGCACCTGCCATGGTACCTTCCCTGCCACAGTGGACTATATGTCTCTCAACTGAAAGGGAAATGAACCCTACTTCCCTTAGATTGCTTTGTTGGGGTATTCTGTTGCAGCGATGAGAAAGGTCAGTAATACAGATAGCAAGAGAAGCTTAAGATGATCGTGAGCAGCTCATGAATGAGATGGAAAGTACCAGGCTGCACTGCATGGTGCAAAGCACACAGGCATGTCTGTGGCAGAGTGCTGACTGACACGTTCCAAATAACCAATAGATGATGTGTGGTTGCTAGGATACCAACCCCCTAAGCTGTTCCACAGATGCAGTGGGGGAACTGCACATGACTGTGATTTTAGATGTTGGAGGGCAGAAGCAGGAGGGTCATGGCATGTTTGAGGAGAGCCTGGTCAATCTAGTGAGTTCCAGGTCAGTCAGAGAGCTGAATAGAGAGGCCTTGTCTCAGAAGAAATAACAACAACAACAAATAAATCATTTTTGGCTCAGTTTGAGGGGACATCAGGAATCAAGGTGGCAGGTGGTTCCCTGGGAGCAGGAGCACATGGCAACTGCTTGTTCATATCTCTGTAGAGGAATTGAAATTCAGAACATGGCTGCTCTGGCAAGAGATCATATCCAAAGACCTTCTAGGTCTGTGTGATCTGGCTGGAATACAAACACGCCTTTAATCCAGGAGACAGAGGCAAGCAGATCTGAGTTCAAGGTCATCCTGGTATAGAGCAAGTATCAGGTAAAGAAAAGCTTAGGCCCAGGTGTGGTGGTGCAGGCCTTTAATCCCAAACAAAGGTGAAGTTAGTTTGTAGAGGGAAGCACCCATGTTTGAAAGTGATGTCTAATTGAGTGGCAGAAAAAGTGATGAATCAGAGAAAGATTTGACTGATTAGGATACACCTATCTCTCATGTGAACAGAGAGGAAAGGGAAGCTACTTAAAGGACAGTGCAGAGAGGCATGAGGCAGTTTTACCAGGACAGTAATAGAGAGACAGATTGCAGAGAGAACTCTGAAGACTGAACGAGTCAGAGAATGAGAAGAAGCCAGAAGATTAGAGCAGATTGCTGGAGTTAGTTTGAGGCCAGACAGAGTAATTCAGGGGCTGAGGGAGAAGCCAGATAGAGTAAGTCAGCTGGGAGAGGCCTTAGAGCCAGAACAGCTGAGTTGAACCAGCCAGCCCAGAGCTCAGTAAGAACAAGAAAGGGTGAGGTTATTAAGCAGTTAAGTGTCAGAGGCTGAAAACATTCTAGGCCTAGGTTAGATTGTATGTGAAAGGACTAGCAAACTGATTCCATCTTAGGCTTTTCTTCCATCTTAACACACACAGGCCCCCAGTTCTGGGAAAAAACACCAAAACAAAGGGACCACTCATTAGCCAAGGACAGACAGATGTTCCCAGTCTCAAGATAGATTGCTGTTGCTGACTCCACACACTGCTGACTCCATGGTCCTTATCACATCCTGCCTGGTCTATAGAGTAAGTTCCAGGACAGGCAAGGCTATACAGAAAAACCCTGTCTTGAAAAAAAAAAAAGACCTAAAATTTCACCTGTAAATACCACTTTAACATAAAAGCTATGATACTGTTGGAGATAAAGCTTAGTGATAGACTGCAGTGCCCTGGGTTCCATCCCAGCACATAAAAAGAAATTAGTAGCTACATAAAAATGTTACTATACCTAATATTGTAACATTATAAACTATTCCATTACTCAAATTTCCTTTCTTTTTTTTCCTTCTATTTCTCATAATTGGTGAGTCCAAGTTGCCCTGAGTAATAGGTCTCATTTTAAAAAATATTTATTTTACTTTAAATTGTGCATGTGTGGGTATCTGCACATAGGTGCAGTACTACTGAGGGCAGAGGTATTGGATTCCCTGGCGCTGGAGTTGCAAGTGGTTGTGTGTTCCTGACGGGGTTGCTAGGAATTTAATTTGGATCCTCTACAAGATCAGTGAACACTCTAAATGGCTAAGCCAGCTCTCCATCCTTCATGTACTATGGCTGTTCTCTATAAACCTTTCCTTCTGTTTTTCAGTGTTGAGGTTCAAACTCAGCTCTCCTTTTTTCTTTGCTCTTCCCTTGGCTCTCCCCTCCCTCCTCCTTTCTCTCCCCTCTCTTCCCCCTCCTCCACCCCGCTGCCATTGCACTATGTAGTTCATGATGCCTTGTGGTCCTGGCATTGCACCCACCTCCCTGGTGCTGTTACTATGCCTATTCCTCCTGCTTTTTAACCCCTTTCTCATCAGCTATTTGTTGGAGGGCCAAGTAATTTGCCCCATGCACTTCCTACCCTTTTGGCATCATTCCCATGGTGTGGCTCTACAATTGGTCTCTAGTATTTCCATAGACTGGCAGAAAATATCCAACTCAGATTTAGTTCTGGGGGATGGGGACCAAATTCTTCGTAGTTTCACTTGTCTTTAAGAAACCTCTAGGTGATACCCAAAGTTGTCCTCTGGCCTCTACATGCATGCACACACATGCAAACCTGTAACACTAACACACACACACACACACACACACACACACACACACACACACACACGATTTCCAGGTAGAAGCCAGTGAATCTTTGTTTCCACATATAGCCTTGGTGATCTTGAAAATAAATCCTGAGATCTGGCGTTCTCCTGTCAGAAGATTAAGGAGGAGCCAGCCTCTCTAGAGCTCTGCCTCACCCAGCAGCTCCGCAGATGTCAGCCCTGTGGGAAAGGTGGCCCTTCTTGGCACCTGCCTTGTCTAAACAGTCACCTGTCACTTCCCCACTTACGGCTTACACATGATTTGAAAATGAGTGATTTATAATTTCAGTACAAGTTGGATCATCTCTTGGATATAAAATAATGAGGTTTATTATAAAGGAACAACAACAACAAAAACCCAGTAAGAATTTAGAGAAAGCAGTGATCCTACCTCTTAGAATTAATCCTAAAGAAACCAGTTGGCATGGTGGTCCAGGACCCAGGAGGCTAAGGTAGGAAGACTGCCTCAAATTCAAGGTCAGCCTGAGTTACACGGTGAGTACCAGGCCAGCTAGACAATAAGAACACATGTATAGATTATCAGGACTTCGACAGTAGAGACAAAAGAGTCAGGAGTTCAAGGTCATTCTAGGCTATATGAGTCTCTGTCACAAACACAAAAACAACAAAAGAAATGGGTCATTCCGTGAGACTGCACATAGACAGACACTTTTGTTTAACATATGCATAATTTTAGCAAAAATAGACAAAACCTTGGTCCTCTTATTTTTAATACATATTTCTATTTTTATTCGTGTGTGTGTGTGTGTGTGTGTGTGTGTAAATGCCACATGTGTGTAGTTGCCCGAGGAAGCCAGAAGATGGGATCGGATCTCTTGGAGCTGGAGTTACATGCCCTGGTGATTTGCCTTGCATCCATGCAGCGTGCTAACAAATTTAAAAGAGAAAGAAAATGTCTCTGGACTCTACTTTTCCCTTTGCTGATAGTGCTGGCATTTTGCCAGTAGAGGGCGCAGGTGAGCCATTACAGGAGCCGATTTGGCGGCAAAACTTGAGAAAAGCACCAGGCTTCCACAGTTGAGACAGATGACAAAGTCTTGCCTTTCCCTGGGGAATGGGGTAGGCGGTAATGCTTACCTCTAACGGTAGCACTCGAGAAGCTGAGTAGGGAGATGGCTGAGGTATAATTCAAATACAGTAAAATCCATGTCTTAAGTATAGAGTTAAAATTTCCTCAGCTTCAATTTTTTGTTAGTTTGAGTTGGGCCGTTGCACGTATGGATATTAAAAACTAAACAAAATATACAAGTATATAAAATACCTTTGAAAAAAATACGTGTATATTCTCGTGTTTGCCGCTAGTGGGAGTAAGTCCTTTGTCCTCGCCTGCCGAGTACGGAAGCTTTTAGCTTCCGGCAGAAGGTCAGAGGGCACAGACCTCTGGAGGTCAGAGGAATCCTAATGACCTCAGCCAGACTCCCGCCGTGGCCGACTGCGCAGGCGCACGGAGGCCGAGCGCACGGTGGGCGGCGGCGAGAGACGATTGGCTGGATGCCGAGGCCCCGCCCCTCAGCTGCGTCAGCGGCCAGGTCGGCGTGTCAGTCCGCAGGTTCGGGTCGTCCTTGGCGCTGTCGGGTCCGGCGTGGTGCCAGCGGCTCGTCCTGGTCTTAACGCTCGCTGGGAGCGGAGCGCCGCAGCCTGTGAGTTCGAGGACGCGGGAGGGGCGGGCGCAAGCGCGACAGCGGTGTCGCGCGGCTGGCCCGGAGCCAGGACTGCCTCGACAGCCGCGGGGATCGGGCCCGGGAGAGGCGAGGACTTGAAGGGACCCGAGTGTCAACCCTGAGTCTCGGCACGGCCGCAAGGCAGAGCTAGGCGAGCCGAGACGAGGGCCTGCGCCATTGGTGGGGTCGGTTTTGGCGCGCTCTGGCGTTCGCTTTTCCTATTGGCTGGCGCGCGCCGCGTTGGGCGGGGCTGGGGCACGCCGGGATGGTTCGAGGTCTCCGGGACGGCGGGGCTGGAATTTTGGGGTGGGTAAGGGTCAAAGGCATTGAGTCTTGCGTCATTCATCCCTGTAGTGCCAGTGTGGGTGACAGTGGGTTCTCCTCGGACCCTGTCTCTATGCTTATGACTCACTAATGATAGCAGGATCTTGGGCCACTATCTGCATTTTGGGAAACACCGTCCACGCCTGGGCGTGGTAGTTCTATCTGCAGCACTCTGGAGGCTGAGGCAGGAGCTTCAGGAGATCAAGGTCAGCTTTGCCTACGTAGCCATCTCAAAAGGAACACATCTAGGTTCCCTCGAGTAGGTTTCCGATCAGATTTTATTAACATGGCATAGGAAGTAGGACACCACACACACTGGACTCTAAGTTGTTTCTACTCTGCATGCTTGTGTGGGTGCTAGGACACAATGTAAATTATTATTTTTGCGGGTAAGTAAGAGGCGGGGCACAGTTTAAGTCCTGTCCGTCCCCTTCCCCATTCTTAATAC
Source organism: Acomys minous (assembly GCF_964271855.1). Lineage (NCBI taxonomy): Eukaryota > Metazoa > Chordata > Mammalia > Rodentia > Muridae > Acomys > Acomys minous. The sequence goes on from NC_140490.1 coordinate 67,817,863, forward strand.
AGCTTGGTTGTAAGTTTGCTACATAGCTGAAGGTGATCTGGAATTCTGTTTCTTCTGCTTCCCAGTTTCTGGTAGAACATACTTGTGCCCCTAGGCCTGGTTTGTGCAGTTCTGGGGATGGAGTTGAGCCTTTCTGCATGCTGGCTATGAACTCTACCCAGCTGTCCTTCATCCCTGGACAGCAAAAAGCTCTTGTTTTGTTTTGTGACAGGCTTTGTTGCCCAAGCTGATCTCCAATGGGATATTGTTCCTATTTGTGCCATTGTGTTCTCGGATTACAGGCATGCTACCATGACAGGCAGGATGCTATTCTTTAGGGTAAATCTGAGCTTGCCTAATTTTCCTGGTGCCTCTTTCTCACATCTTCTGAGATCCCTGTAGTTTGGACAGGAAACTATGCCATATTAGTGGTTCTGTCATAAAGTAGTAAGGTTTTTGTGCTGGTAAATATTTTGTTGTTATTATTGTTTTTGTTTTTGTGACAGTGTTTCCTTGTGTAGCCCTGGCTGTCCTGGAACTCCATCTGTAGAACAAGCTGGCCTTGAATTAAAAAAGAGATATGCCTGCCTCTGCCTCCGGAGTGCTGGGGCTAAAGGCATGCAGCACTTGGCTGTAAATGATTTAAAAAAAAAAAAAAATTGAAGTTCCACTTTCAGAAATAAACCATATTGAAATTACTTGTTTGTGCTTTTCCAGCTGAAAAATGAATACCAGTATGAAGCAGAAACAGGAAGCAGCCCAAGAAAATGTGAAGGTATGTCATGGAGCCACATAAATGTGCTTGAATTTGTTTGTTTTAATTAAGAGGTGAGATCTTGCTGTGTTCCCCAACCTGGCCCCAAACTCCTGGGCGGAAACCATTTTCTCAGTGGACTTAAATTTAGAATTTGTTATCAGAAGTTGGAAAACGGAATGTACTCTTGCATATATTTTTTTGAGAAGAGGGTTTGCAGAATATCAAATAGTTTTCTGAAAAAGTTAACATTTGAGTGTATGAATAGCAGTCTATAAGTCTGTTATTGTAATGCACTATGTGTATAGAGAAAATAATATAATACTATACATTCTTTGGGCTGTATTTTAATAAAGCTTACATGTTTAAAGTGTAAATCTTGGAAGTGGTCTTTGTGTGCAAATGTGAGCTTGAGAGCAACTTCTTTGACCATTATCCACATCAAACATTTAGTTTTATTTTCTTCTGTTTGGAGACTTGATTAATCTGTAATCTGAATTATATCTGAAATGTTGTTGTAATATTTGTTCTCATGGTAGCTGGCATGTGTCCCTCAGTTAAATAGTGAGATAATAGCTAGCAGTAGACACTTTGCCGTGGGAAAGGGCTTTGCCACGTGAGGTACAGTGACTTTCCCACGCTGCTGTGGTGTCATGTTCTCGCTGGCCTTGTCTGAGTTCACCACTGTTTGCTATCCCATGGTAGCAGTATAACTAATGGTTTTTTTCCCCAAGATAGAACTATCAAGTCAGGAAAGTATCAGGGGCTACTTACATATTAGGAAGAAGGCAAAATTTTGTTTTTAAAACAACTTGAGCATTTTAGAGGTTTGTTTACGTGGGGGGGGGCAGTGTTATATTGGTTTTAGGCAAGATCTTACTATGTAGCCTTGGCTAGGCTGAAATTCATAGAAATCTGCCTGCCTCTGCTTCCCGAGTGCTGGGATTAAAGGTGTGTGCCACCACATATGGCTTGTTTGTTTGTTTTTTGATAAAGGGTTTCAGTATGTGGCTCTGGCTAATGTAACACTCACTATGTAGACCACACGCTGGCTTTGAACTCAGAGTCTGCTGGTCAGCTAAGCCAATATCTTTTGTTCTTAGTGATTTTTTTTTATTTTACTCTTATTATAGTAAGACTAAGTTGAGCTATATAGAAACTTGGAGAGTGATCACATAACAGTAACCAGATAATGAATTGTCTTGCCTTTTAGAGTAGTCCTATCCCAAGGAGAACGCTGAAGATGATTCAGCCATCTGCAGCTGGATCTCTTGTTGGCAGAGAAAATGAGGTAAGTGGACAGGGCTGGAATGGGGAGGTGGTCAATCAGTGTTAAACATTTCCCAGATTTCCTTAAATCTTTTAAAATCTTTATTTAATTGGAACTAAGCTTTAGTCCAATTTTAACCAAAATAGTAATTGCAAATAAATTTCCTAAAATACTAGTTCACATTCTGGTAGTTTTTTTTTTTTTTAAAGTTACATTTGTAGGCTGAAGAGAGCTATGTGGTTTGGAGCACACACTCCTCTTGCAGAGGACCTGTGTTCAGTTCCTAGTACCCCTGTCGGGCAGCTCACAGCTGCCAATGACTCTTCTTTACCTAAAGAGATGGGACACCCTTTTTGGCCAAGGCCTACACATACAGGCATAAGCCCCACACAGACATAAAAACGTAATTACAAATAAAATGTAAAAAGTTTACAGCTATTTTGTGTGTGCACACACTCATGTGGGCATGTATGTGTGCGTATGGACTGTGGAGCATAAAAGTACCACAGCCCACAGTTGAAGTCAGAGGAGCTTTGGGGACTCTTGTCTGCTGCTTTCACTGTGTGGGTCCTGGGGACACAATGCAGGTTGTTAGCCTCGGCAGCCAGCACCATTACCTAATGAGCCACCTCACCAGCCCTATTTTAGTAGTTTTGAATTGTATAACTTAAACCAAACAGAAAAGGATTCTTAAGTGTGTAAATAATAATGTAGCCTTCTTGTCCATCATATCTAAGTAAACACGTGTTTCTATCACAGCTGCTAAAAGGTTTGTCCAAAAGGAAGCTTTACAATGACCAGTTGACATCTAAGGCTTCAAACTTGGATCCAGAGCCTAGTGGAAATAATGACGTTGGAGATGTCACCCAGGAAGCATTTGATCTTATGATTAAAGGTACGCAAAAAGAACCGGGCGTGGGGGCGCATGCCTTTAATCCCAGGACTTGGGAGGCAGAGGTAGGCGGATCACTGCGAATTTGGGGCTAGCCTGGTCTACAAAGCAAGTCTAGGACAACCAAGGCTACATAAAGAAACCTTGTCTCTAAAAACCAAACCAAACCAAACCAAACCAAGGCTACATAAAGAAACCTTGTCTCTAAAAACCAAACCAAACCAAACCAAACAAAACAAAAAACCCATAGCCTTATTTTGAAAGTTTAAATTACAGTGAAGGTATGTATCATATGGTGGGCTTACTGTTTGATAATTAAAATTTTTGTAATGAATAGACAAATACTCTAAATTTGGACACATGGTATGTTTTGTTTGTCAAGAACTCAATGTGAGTGAAACATTACAGAACAGGACAGTGACTAAACTGGCATCTCAAAGTAAACTGCACTGGGCTTTTACCTAGAAATGGGCTTTTCAGAAGAAAAATGGTAATGAGGAATGGGTTTGAACCTCCCAAAAGAACACAAATTAATGGGGCCACTAGGAACATCCTAGGGAAAAGGGAGAAAGGTGAATGAGAAATATGCTTTTTGGTTTGGTTTGGTTCTTTTGTTTTTGTTTTTTATGGGACAGGGTTTCTCTGTGTAGCTTTGGCTGTCCTGGAACTCACTTTGTAGCTGGGATTAAAGATGTGCACCACCACTGCCACTGGTGGAAATAGACTTTTAATAAGTGTTAGTTTTTAATGGAAGAGTAGTAGAATCAGAAGAGGAAACTGGTGGGTTTTGCTTTTGCTTTGTTTTGTTTTTCAAGACAGGCTTTCTCTGTGTCTATCCTGGACTTACTTTGTAGAACAGGCTGGCCCCCAACTCAGTAGTCTGCCTGTCTCTGCCTCCTGAGTGCTGGGATTAAAGGCTTGCACCACTACCACCACTTCTGGCTGAAATATACTTTTAATAAGTGTTAGTTTTTAATGGAAGACTGGTAGAAATCCAAGAGGAAACTGATGATTTTCCTTTTTAAGTGTTGACCCCTCTACCCCCCCCCCTCCCCCCACAGGGTAGCTTTGGCTGTCCTGGACTCACTTTGTAGACCAGGCTGACCTCGAACTCACAGAGATCCTCCTGCCTCTACCTCCCAGAGTGCTGGGATTGTAAGCGTGCACTGTGACACAGCCATCACCACCAGCTCTGATGCTGTTCTATAATCGTTATGGGTGGGCTTTTTTATTTTGTGAGATGGTCTTACTCTGTAGCCCACACTGTCCTAGAGTTCACTATGTAGCCCTAACCTGGCTTTGAAGTCAAGCACTCTGCCTCAGCCTCTTTAGTGAAGAGTATGGTCTTAACTGCCACACCTGGCTTATTGGTGAGACTTTCTCTGTATTAGACAGAGGTCATGAAGAATTTAAGCATTGGCTTGCTCAGTGTCATAGTCAGAAGAACATGTGGGTTTGTTCTGAGTTGCCTAGGATGTTATAAGGAAGTTTAGAAGCAGAAAGTACTTTCATAGGGCAAAATTGCAATCAGTCAGCTGGGTAGAACCACAGCAGCTTCCTTATGGGACAGGATAAGAAACAGGACTTGAAGCTGGGCGTGGTGGTGCACACCTTTAATCCCAGCACTTGGGAGGTAGAGGCCAGACTTGCTGAGGTCGAGGTAAGCCTGGTCTACAAAGTGACTCCAGGACAGAGAGACCTTGTCTCAAAACAAAAACAAAAACAAAAACAAAAACAAAAAAACCCCAAAACCAAAAAACAAACCAACCAAAAAAAGACAGCCAAGGCTACACAGACAAACCCTGTCTGGAAAAACCAAAAAAAAAAAAAAAAAAAAAAGAAACAGGACTTTAATGTTTGTAAGGTTAAAAGTCAAGGATTAGTTTCATACTTAGATGAAAAATTTTGCTGGTATAGTCATTGAGCTCATAGACTGCCCTAGTTAGAAAAAGCACCAGTGTAACTTGAAGGTTTCAGTGAGATGTATCATTAGGATTGAAAGAACCACACAGAGGGCCTGCGTTTTGCTGGATCTATTTTTGGAAGTGCATTGGCTGTACTCTTAAACTCTTGTGTATATCTTAGAATGGAGCAAATGAGTGATATGTTGTTGTTAGAAGACAGGTTAATAACAGTCAGTGGAAAAACATGTGGGATGGAAAGGGAAGGATTGAATTGGAGTTGGGAGTATTAGTATAAATTGATTTAAGCAAGAAACACACCAAATATCCAAGGAGTGGAATAGCTGGGTCTTGAGGTAGCCCTATTCCCAGTATTCTGAGATAGCACCAGATTGATTTCCAAAGTGGTTGTACAAGTTTGTACTCTCACCAGCATGTGCTGTCACTTGAGTTTTTGATCTTAGTCATTCTGGTGGGTATAAGATGGAATCTCAGAGTCGTTTTGATTTGCATTTCTCTGATGACTAAGGACGTTGAACATTTCTTTAAGTGTTTCTCAGCCATTTGATATTCCTCAGTTGAAAATTCTCTGTTTAATTCTGAGCCCTATTTCTTAATTGGGTTATTTGGTTTGGTGGTGTTTAATTTATTGAGCTCTTTATATGTTTTGGATATTAGACCATTGTCAGATGTAAGGTTGGTGAAGATCTTTTCCCAGTCTGTAGGCTGTCACTTTGTTCTGTTGACAGTGTCTTTTGCCTTACAGTTGCTTCTCAGCCTCATGAGGTCCCATTTATTAATTGTTGACCTTAAGGCCTGGGCTGTTGGAGTTCTGTTCAGGAAGTTGTCTCCTGTGCCAATGTGTTCCAGGCTCTTCCCCACTTTTTCTTCTTACAGATTTAGTGTCTGGTTTTATGTTGAGGTCTTTAATCCCCTTGGACTTGAGTTTTGTGCATGGTGATAAGTACTTGCATTTTTCTACATGTAGACATCCATTTAGAACAGCACCATTTGTTGAAGATGCTATCCTTTTTCCATTGAATAGATTTGGCTTCTTTGTCAAAAATCAAGTGTCCATATGTGTTTGGATTCATTTTTGGGTCTTTGATATGATTCCATTGATCAACCAGCCTATTGCTGTTTTAACTACTGGTGTTCTATAGTACAGCTTGAGATCAGGTATGGAGATTCCTCCAAAGGATCTTTTATTGTACAAGATTGTTTTTGCTATTCTGGGTTTTTTGTTTTTCCATATGAATTGAGAATTGATCTTTCAATGTCTTTCAAAAAATTGTATAGGTATTTTGATAGGGATTGCATTGAATCTGTAAATTGCTTTTGGTAAGATGGCCATTTTAATATGTTAATTCTTCCAGTCCATAAACAAGGAAGATCTTTCTATCTTCTGATGTCATCTTCAATTTCCTTCAGAAATTTGAAGTTTTTTCAAACAAGTCCTTCACTTGCTTGAATAGCGTTATTCCTAGATATTTTGTATTGCCTGTGGCTATCGTGAAGGGTATAGTTTCCCTAATTTCTTCCTCTGCATGATTGTCATTTGTATATAGGAAGGCTACTGACTTTTTTGAGTTAATTTTGTATCCAGCCATTTTGCTGAAGGTGTTTATCAGCTGTAGGAGTTCTCTCTGGTGGAATTTTGGGGGTCACTTATGTATACTATCATATCATCTGCAAATAAGGATAATTTGACTCCCTCATTTCCCAGTTGGATCCCCTTGATCTCCTTTTGTTGTCTTATTATTTGGCTAGAACTTCAAGAACTATATTGAAGAGATATGGAGAAAGTGGGCAGCCTTGCCTGGTCCCCGATTTTAGAATTTCCTTGAGTATCTCTTCATTTAATTTGGTGTTGGCTATTGGCTTGCTGTATATAGCCTTTATTATGCTTAGGTATGTGCCTTGTATCCCTGATCTCCCCAAATCTTTAAACATGAATGGGTGTTGGATTTTGTCAAATGCCTTTTCTGCATCAAAGGAGATGATCATGTGGGTTTTTTTCTTTCAGTTTGTTTATATGGTTGATTACATTGATGAATTTCTGTATATTAAACTATCCCTGCATGCCTGGAATGCAGCCTACCTGGTTATGGTGAATGATATCTTTGATATGTTCTTGTATTCGGTTTGCAAGTATGTTATTGATTATTTTCACGTCAATGTTCATAAGAGAAATTGGTCTGAAACTCTCTTTCTTTGTTAGGGTCTTTGTAAGGTTTAGGCATCAAAGTGACTGTGGCCTCATAGAATGAATTTGGTAATGTTCCATCCATGTCTATCTTTTGGAGTAGCTTGAAGAGTATTGGTATTAGCTCCTTTTTGGAGGTCTGGTAGAATTCTGTGCTGAAACCATGTTGGCCCTGGGCTTTTTTTTTTTTTGGTGGGGAGACTACTAATGATTGCTTCTATTTCTGTAGAAGAAATAGGATTATTTAATTTGTTTGTCTGATCTTGATTCAATTTTGGCAAGTGGAATCAATCAAGAAAATTGTACATTTCCCTTAGATTTTAAAATTTTGTGGCATGTATGCCTTTAAAGTAGGATCTTATGATTCTTTGTATTTCTTCAGTGTTTGTTGTTATGTCTCCTTTTCATTTCTGATTTTGTTAATTTGGATAGTGTCTCTGCCTTTTAGTTAGTTTGGCTGATGGTTTGTCTAGCTTGTTGATTTTCTCAAAGAACCAGCTCCTGGTTTTGTTGATTCTGTGAATTGTACTCTTGTGTTGGCTCAGTTCATTAACAATTAAACTTTATTATACAACCCAACTAGCATATACAAGAAGGAAAAAAAGGTTAAAGGGACAGAAGATTAAAACCTCCTGGAATCCGTTCGGCAGGACGGGTCCTTAGGTGTCTCAGTCCCACGAGCTGGTCCGGTCCTTCCTCTCTCTCTGCGCCTTCTTCTTCTCTCTTTCTACCTCTTGTTTTTCTCTCCCCCACCTTCCCAGTCATATGCAAAGGGCGGTCCCTTCTCCCTTCGAGGGTCAATTAGGAAAACAATAGCCACGGTGGGGTTCCTAGGTAGGCTTCCTGAATTCCAAGCCCAGGAAGGCTCCAAACAGTCTCTCACAAGGTATTCATGGTGTGCCCCAAGGGTAAAGCCCGCCAAGACTGCTTCCACCTGCGACAAAGCTTAATCTTTCCCACACCTCACCCTTCTCTCTAAAAAATTAAGAACTATATACACATATATACATATATATATACATATATACATATATACATATATACATATATACATACTCATCAGGAATCAAGAACATAACAAAGTCCTTTTATACTTGTTAACCTAAGGGAAAGTATACCACTATCCTACCAAAGAGAGTCCTTTTCTTTCATGAGAAATTGTAATTATTAATCTACTAAAGCTTCTAGTAACACTGTGGCTATCTAGTCTTCAATCCCATCAGAGACCCAAGAAGGAAAATCTATCTAATAAAGGAAGTGCTGGCAGGCAACTTCCAAGTTGCAGAGTACAGAGAGAGCAGACTGCCTGGATAGTCACCGAATTCTCTCCTTCATTGGGGCAATCAGTCTTCAGCCTTTCGGCCCAAAACATCCAACGAACTGCTTTTTGAAGCAGGAAATCCGACGGTCTGGTCCATCTATTCTCTTTAAAGCTGGACAGTCATCTTTCCAGCATCATTGTTGATCGTTGCAGACAGTCAGCCTGTCATCAGCCGTAGAGATAAGAGCAGTAGCAGAGCAGTTTTTCCGTCTAGTGACCATTCTGTCACCAGCGTCTCTTGAAGCCCCCATCTTCAATGATGCAAATGGAGAGGCGGCCAGGAGCGGATGTCTTTCTCTGTCAGGAAAGCCCTCATCATTAAATGCCATATTCTGTGGATCTCTGAAGAGTTTGAAGAGCAAATCTATCTATTCTTACAGTTATCAATCTATTCCTTTGAAGACATAGACAAGCTATTAAACAAACCTGCTCTATAACAAAGTGAGTATCTAATAGGATTTCTACGTAACTAAACACCAACTTTTATCCCCGATGATTCCAAACAGTTTTTTATAAGACATTAGTGGTACAAATAATACATCAAATAAACATTGAACAAAAAGAACGTAAATTTCTAACATACAATATACAATATTTTGTCAACATATAACATACAATACATAAGGCAAAAATGAATGGAATATACAATTTAAGTTCATATCAATGTAAAGCAAAAGTTGAAGTCTTAAATTTCCGTCAATCAAAAGTCTTAAATTTCCATCAATCTACAATACCAATGTAGAATTTTTTAAGTTAGTAGATTCAATAATCTACCTTTTATTCTACAATCCTGTATCCTCCCTTCCTTCCCCCCTTTTTCTTAATATTAAAAGGGATAGAAAGTAAGAGAGAAAGAAAGATAGAAGAAAGAAATCCCCAAATGAACTTTTATTAATTGTAAATAACCCCGTTAGGCAAAGATGAGCATTGGTAACCCACCAAAAACACACATCCCACCTACTGGGAATGGGGGCGTCGTGTTCTCAAAATTACTTGATGCTGTTTAAGAGAAAAATATTTTTCGGGTACCCAAGAAAAATAATATATTGGCCAAGCGCTGGAAAAGCTAGCTGTTTTTTGTCCAGTCCTTTTGGGATCGATCCTTTCGGCTAGCCGATTTATTGTTAATATGCATGCAATTTCTGGAAGAAACAGTAGTGCCAGAGGCAGAAGTTCGATCTTCATAATTTTCCTGTCTTTTGCTCTGAAAGTAAGCAGACTTTATAAATCATTAGTACAGGTATGTTAGTACATATATAATTTTCAAGGGAACATCATTTGAGGCATCTTGTTCGAGGTGCCAGAGGCATGCTTTTGGGGTTAAATCACCCATGCTGCCTGTTGTCTTCAGCATTGTCCTGCTTTTTGCAAATACAGGGCTCTACCTGCATATACACCAATAGGACAGAAGAGGGCATTAGTTCTCTAAGCTGTAAGGAACAATGTCAAGCTGTTAAGAACCAGGTAGCTCTTAAGATTCACTTGTTATATGGTCAGATCTAATCTTTATAAGTTTAGTTGGTAGCCATATATTTTCACTCCCTGTGGAAACATACGCATACCCACGACCCCATCTCAAAACTACTGCAGGATTCCATTTCATACTTTCCAAGTCCTTGAAGAATATTGGTTGCCCCAATTCTTCAGTTTTTTCTATTATCCAATGTCTCTCCGCAGCTGACGTCCCTTCATCATTCACATTAAGAAAATTTAGAGTCAACAAAGCATTATTTAATCGATCCCTGGGTGTCTTTACCCTTCCCTTTTGTTTAATAAGCATTTCTTTTAAGGTACGATTAGCTCTTTCCACAACTGCTTGTCCTGTGGGATTGTGAGGTATACCAGTAACATGTTTTATATTATAATACATAAAGAAGTTTTTCATCTTAAGGGACACATATGCAGGAGCATTGTCAGTCTTAATTTGTGCAGGTATTCCCATAAATGCCATTATTTCTAGTAAATGAGTAATCACACAGTCAGCCCTTTCAGAACTTAAGGCAGTTGCCCATTGAAAACCTGAATAGGTATCAATGGTATGATGCACATATCTCATTTTTCCAAATTCTGCAAAATGAAACACATCCATCTGCCAAATTTCATTCCTTTTGTTACCTCTAGGGTTAATTCCAGCAGGTAATGGTAGTTGACTATATAAGGAACATGTAGGACATTTATTAATTATTTCTCTAGCTTGTTGCCAAGTGATAGAAAATCTTTTCTTCAACCCCTTACCATTGACATGATGTTTTTCGTGAAATTTGGAGGCTTCGAATACATTACCTATCAATAATTTGTCGATCTCTTCATTTCCTTGTGCCAATGGACCTGGTAAACCTGTATGGGATCGAATATGAGTAATATACAAGGGATAATTTCTGCTTCTGATGACCTGTTGCAGTTCTATAAATAAAGTAGTCAATTCTGTGTTATCAGGAGTAAATTCAGCAGTTTCTATATGCAAAACAACCTTTTCAGCATATTGAGAGTCAGTAATTATATTAAGAGGTTCAGGAAAATCTAACAAAACCATAAGGATAGCATATAATTCTGATTTTTGAACTGATGTAAAGGGGCTTTTAATCACCTTGGTCATTTTCTCAGACTTATAACCAGCCATACCTGATTTATTTGCATCAGTGAAAAAGGTGGGTGCCCCTGAGATTGGTGACCTCTTTACAATACTTGGAAGGATCCAATTAGTTCTTTTTATAAACTGTATACGTTTGCTTTTTGGGTATCTATTGTTAATGTCTCCCAAATAATTACTACAAGCTTTTTGCCAATCTTCATTAATTACCCATAGTGACATAATCTCAGAATCAGTAAAAGGCACTACAATTTCCGCCGGGTCCATCCCTGACAGTTGACGCAACCTTATTCTTCCCTTTGTAATCAATTCAGAAATTTTCTCTATATATGTTTTCAATTTTTTGCTTTGTTTATTTGGCAGGAATATCCATTCTATAATCCGGTCTTCCTTTTGCATGAGAAGCCCAGTAGGAGAATGTTTTGAAGGCAAAATAACCAAAATGCAACCAAGTTCAGGATCAATTCTATCCACATATGCCTTTTGAAGTTTTTGTTCCACCAGAATTAACTCCTTTTCTGCTTCAGCAGTTAAACACCTAGAACTGTTTAAATCCGAATCCCCTTGTAAAATCTGAAACAAGTTACTTAACTCATAGGTAGCTAACCCGATTGTAGGCCTTAACCAGGTAATATCGCCCAATAATCTCTGAAAGTCATTAAGAGTTTGTAATTGATCTCTACGGATCTGTACCTTTTGTGGTCGAATTTTTTGTTCAGTTATTTTATAGCCTAAATAGGTAATTGAATCTCCTCTTTGTATTTTTTCCACCGCAATCTGTAATCCCCAGCATGGCAGAATTCTTTGTGCTTCCTGAAACATTTTTTCTACAATACTAGGATCAGAATCAGCTAGCAGAATATCATCCATGTAATGGTATATGATAGATTGAGGAAACAGCTTACGAAGTATTTCTAAAGGTTGTTGTACAAAATACTGGCATAAAGTTGGGCTATTTAACATTCCCTATGGAAGTACCTTCCAATGATATCTCTTCATTGGAGAATTACTGTTCAGAGTAGGTACTGAGAAAGCAAACCTTTCCCTGTCCTTCTCGTGTAGAGGTATGGTAAAAAAACAATCTTTTAAATCAATTGTAATTATATGCCAAGACCGAGGTAATAAGGAAGGCAAAGGAATTCCAGGTTGAAGCGAACCCATGGGTTGAATCACCTTGTTTATGGCCCTCAAATCTGTTATCATTCTCCATCCACCTGATTTCTTTCTTACCACAAACACAGGGGAATTCCAGGGACTGGAAGATTCTTCGATGTGTTGAGCCTCCAGCTGCTCTTGCACTAAACCGTGAAGCGCCTGTAACTTTTCTTTTGTTAAGGGCCACTGCTCCTGCCATACAGGTCTGTTTGAAATCCATTTTAGGGGCAAGGCGGTTGGTATCTCAGCAGTGGCCCCTCTTATAAATTTTGACACTCTAAATCTGAAGAATTCTGAGGTTGGACAATGGGCATAGCTGGTGGTCGCCTCTGATCACTTACATTAATCTCTTCCCTAGAAGCGCATACCAATTCACCCATTGTTTCAACCTTCTTTATCTCAGTATTTGCAGGAATAGTAATCTGAGTACCCCATTGCTGTAAAAGGTCTCTTCCCCATAGATTTATAGGAATGTCAGCCACATAGGGTTTCAGCCTCCCTATCTGCCCATCTGGTCCCACACACTCAAGCCACTGTACACTTTGTTTTATTTGAGATAACTTGCCAATTCCTACAATTTCTGTATAAACCTTCTTAAGTGGCCAAGTTTGGTTCCAAGACTTCTGGCAAATGATGGAGACGTCAGCTCCACTGTCTACCAAGCCTTCTATTTTAATACCATTCAATTGTATAATTAACTTAGGTCTCTGATCATTAATTACTGTTTGCCAGAACACACGGGTCCCTGTGCTCCCGAACGCACCAGTCCTTTCCACTGGAGCGGCTTTGCCCTTAATGTAAGGAAACAGTAGGAGTTGAGCAATCCTATCCCCGGCATCAATTTTCATCTCCTTTTTCACACATACCAAGATTTTTATTTCCCCTTTAGAATCTCCATCTATAATACCAGGATGCACAATAAAACCTTGAGAAGTCAGCCCGCTTCTTCCCAGAACCAATCCTACTGTGCCTGAAGGCAAAGGTCCAAAAACACCAGTATTTAATTTGTAACATTCAACCTGAGGAGTTAGGGTAAGAGACATATTTGAAGCCAGATCCAAGGCTGCACTGCCTTCAGTAGCATGCATTAGATCGCTAACACTCAGTTCCCGTTTTCCTGCGGGTTTGTCACTTCCTGACTGGCCAAAGGAATTCGGCTGGCATTGTTTACGGGGGCCCGAGCCGATGGCCCCCTCCTGCCGTTTCCCGTCGGCAAGATATTGCCTTGCACATCTCGCTTAGATTGACAATCCCGAGCCCAGTGTTTCCCTTTTCCACAGCGACTACAGTACCCTGGGAGTCTTGGTACTTCATTACCATCATAACCAGAACCCCCCTGTTCTCTTCTATGAGTTACGTTTTCTCCTGGGTTAGTGCGCCTTCTATTTCTACAGTTTCTTTGCACATGACCGATTTGACCGCAATTAAAGCACCGAGTATTATGATATCTGGGCTCTCTGACTAAAGCTTGTCCCACAATATTATTCTGATATTCCTGAGAGTTGATATTAACTGTCTCCTTTACCCAGTCATCTAATGGAGCGCCTCTTTCCTTTAACGGTCTAAGCACCTTCTTACATTCAGCATTTGCATTTTCATAAGCCATGATAAGTTTTAATGCCTTTTTGTTATCAGAATCTGGCATCGCCTTATCCATAGCAGATCCTAATCTCTGCAAAAATTCTGTAAAGGGCTCCAGAGGTCCTTGGAACACCTTAGTAAAAGGAATAGTTGTTTTCCCAGGTTCCTCTACCAGCTCCCAAGCTCTCAAGGCTGCCTTACGACATTGTTCAATCACTCTATCGTCAGCTTGAATTTGCTCTCTCATGTTAGTATATGGTCCATCACCAAGTAACTGATCTCTATTAATATTTATTCCCTGTGCGATATTTTCTTGTTCTATTTTTATAGCCTCTGTTCGCCACCATGATAACCACTGTAACTGTTGTGCTGCTTCCAATACCGCTGAAACTAAATTTTTCCAATCTTGGGGAACAAGTCTATTCTGATAGGCCCAGCTGTTTAACATTTGTTTAACGAAGTTAGAATGCATACCATATCTGACGACGGATTCCTTAAAATGTTTTAAATCCATCATGTCTACAGGACACCAGGCTATTTCGTCATGACCCTCAGCACCATTTGGCTCGATTACATGTCTTACAGTGACTGGAAAAGCTGAAGGTGCCTGGGTGACTGTGGAAGTATCCTCCACTGGTACATTTACTTCCAAAGACCTTTTGGTCGGTCTGGCTTCCTTTGCCTCTGGTTTCTGACCTTCTCCACCCTTTTTAACCAAAGGTGCCTTCTGCTTTTCCAGCCCTTCCACTTTTCTCTGTATTTTGCCTATTTGTTCAGTCAAGTCAGTAATTCTTTCCAAAAGGATAGAGCTTATTGACTCTTCCTGATTTTTCTGGCTTTCCGGTCTCTCTATTTTCTGTCCTTCATCACTACCAAATGCCAAAAATTCTATCCGTTTCCCATCCCTTCATTTTCATACCTCAGCCTTTCTATCTGTCCAGTCAAATCTGCAATCTTTTCCAAAAGGATAGAACTTACTGACCCTTCCGGCTTTTCTATGCCATTAGCCTGTCTTCTAATCCTTCTAAGCACGAAATATTGTAATAAAAGGACAATGAGAAAACAAAGAATTCCCTCTAAGTATAATGCAGGAAAGAGTTTTGCAACAGCAGTTGCAATTTTGCCAATACCCTGAAACAACATTTCTATCCCGTGGAATACTGAATCTTCCCTCATATCATTAGGGATTGTGGGACCCATCGGGCCCCACATCGGGCGCCAGATGTTGGCTCAGTTTATTAACAATTAAACTTTATTATACAACCCAACTAGCATATACAAGAAGGAAAAAAAGGTTAAAGGGACAGAAGATTAAAACCTCCTGGAATCCGTTCGGCAGGACGGGTCCTTAGGTGTCTCAGTCCCACGAGCTGGTCCGGTCCTTCCTCTCTCTCTGCGCCTTCTTCTTCTCTCTTTCTACCTCTTGTTTTTCTCTCCCCCACCTTCCCAGTCATATGCAAAGGGCGGTCCCTTCTCCCTTCGAGGGTCAATTAGGAAAACAATAGCCACGGTGGGGTTCCTAGGTAGGCTTCCTGAATTCCAAGCCCAGGAAGGCTCCAAACAGTCTCTCACAAGGTATTCATGGTGTGCCCCAAGGGTAAAGCCCGCCAAGACTGCTTCCACCTGCGACAAAGCTTAATCTTTCCCACACTCTTGTTTCTAATTCATTGATTTCAGCCCTGAGTTTGATTATTTCCAAATGTCTACTCCTCTTTGGTTTTTCTGCTTCTTTTTTTCTAGGGCTTCCAGATGTGTCATTAAGTTGCTTATATGGGCTGTTTCCAATTTCTTTATAAAGGTACTTAGTGCTATGAATTTTCCTCTCAGCACTGTTTTCAGTGTGTCCCACAAATTTGGGTGTGTTGTTCTTTCATTTTCATAGAATTTCAGGAAGTCCTTAATTTCTTTATTTAGTCCCTGACCCAGGTGTCATTAAGTAGAGAATTGTGTACTTTCCATGTGTATGTAGGCTTTTTGTTATTTCTGTTGTTGAAGCCCAGCTTTAGACCATGGTGATCTGATAGGATACAAGGTATTATTCCAATCTTCTTGACTCTGTTGAGGCTTGCTTTGTGACCTACTATATGATCAATTTTGGAGAAGGTTCCATGGGGTGCTGAGAAGAAGTTATAATTTTTTGTGTTTGGGTGAAAAGTTCTGTAGATATCTGTTAGATCCATTTGATTCATGACGTTGGTTGGTGTCATTATTTCTCGTTCAGTTTCTGTTTTGTTGATCTATCCATTGGTGAAGATGAGGTGTTGAAGTCTCCCACTCTTAATGTGTGGGGGCCGATGTGTAGTTTAAACTTTGTTAATATTTATTTTACAAACGTGCATTCCCTTGTATTGGGAGCATAGATGTTCAGAATTATGATGGCATCTTGGTTGATTTTACCTTTGATGAGTATGAAGTGACCTTCTTCATCTCTTTTGATTAATTTTGGTTGGAAGTCTATTTTATTAGATATTAAAATGGCTACACGAGCTTGTTTCTTGTGTCTGTTTGCTTGGAATATCTATTTCCAGCCTTTTACCCTAAGGTAATGTCTATCCTTATGGTTGAGATGTGTTTCTTGAATGCAGAAGAATGTTGGGTCTTGTTTATGTATCCATTAAGTTAGTCTGTGCCTTTTTTATTGGAGAATTGAGACCATTGATGCTGAGGGATATTAATGACCAGTGACTGTTAAGTCCCTTGATTTTTGATGTTAGTTGCAGTAGAGTGTTTTTATGGTTATATTTGTGCGATGGCATAGTTATCTTTTTCCCATTTAATTTTGGTTGTAGCTTGTCACCTTGGGTTGGAAGTTTCCTTCTAGTAACTTCTATAAGGCTGGATTTGTGCATAGGTATTGTTTGAATTTGCTTTTGTCATGGAGTATCTTGTTTTCTCTACCAATGTTTATTGGTAGTTTTGCTGGGTATAGTAGTCTGGCCTGGCATCTGTGTTCTCTTAGGTTTTACAGGACCTCTGTCCAGGCCCTTCTGGCCTTTATCGTTGTTTCCATTTTCATCTTCAAATCTTGAACTGTTTTATTGATTTCCTTCATCTGATTGTTTGTATTTTCCTGAATTTCTTCCAGTGCCTCTCTATAGGCCTCTTTTATGTCTTCCACTTATTTGGCTGCATCTTCCTGCATTTATGGATTTTATTTGTTTCTTCCATTATCATCTTCGTTACTAAGGATTTGAGGTCATTTTCTTGTATTTTGATTATGTTTCAGTTCTCAGAGTTGCTTTCTTTGACATAGGTGGGATCTGGAGATGCCATATTGTTTTGGTTTTTGTTGTTTGCGTTCTTACACTGACCTTTAGTCATCTTGTTGTCTCTAATGTTCGGAGGCAGCTTCTGATGTCCTTTACTAATGTTCACCAGTTTTTGTGGTCTGTGGTTCGCAAGGTCTCCTTGCGGTAGATCAGATACAGTGTGTGATAGGTGCCACCATCTTGGAATTGTTAGTTTAAACTTTTCAGAGGTTAAGAGTATTTGGGTTGAGAGTACAGCCCAATGGTGGTAGAGTCCCAAGTCCCCATAAAGGTCAATAACAATGCATAATCATAAAACAAATCTTGTAAAATGTTAAACAGTGTAACTAATACATCTGTATCTATTTTCCTACTGTTGCAGTTCTTTTCAAGGATTGAACACTTTGATATGTTGGGAAAAATTAGATTGAGATTTTTCAATAGAAATAAATCACTTCCCTTTTTTATAGTTTTTTTTTTTGTTTTGTTTTGTTTTGTTTTTATTTTTGAGACAGGGTTTCTCTTTGTAACATCCCTGGCAGTCCTGGGACTCGATCTATAGATCAGGCTGGCCTTGAACTGAAAGAGATCCTTCTGTCTCTGCTCAAGAGTGCTGGAATTAGCCAGATGTGGTAGCACCCGGGAGGCAGAGGTGGATCTCTGTGAGTTCCAAGGCAGCCTGGTCTACAAAGTGAGTTTAGGACAGCCAAGACTACACAGAAAAACTCTGTCTTGAGGGGGAAAAAAAAGAGTGCTGGAATTAAAGATGTGTGCTGCCACACCTGGCAAGCTTTGGTTTTTGGTTTTGTTTTGCTTTATATAAGGACTTGTAATCAGCCTAGGCTGGCCTGAGACTCCTGAGTACTAGGATTATAGGCATGTACTCCACCACATCCGTGGATTTGGAACTGGTTTGTAAAGTTATGTAAAACACTGATTTCTTTCAGAAAACCCATCTTCTCAGTATTGGAAAGAAGTGGCAGAAAAACGGAGGAAAGCTCTCCATGAAACACTTAAAGAAAACGAGAAAGTATGTGCTGTTTTTATACCATTTAACAGGTTCTGGTAGTGTTGTTCTCATGGATGTAGTCAGACAGATTTAGATCTGGCTGAATGCTGGTCTAAAGGAAGTTTGACCACATGGCAAAATGTGTCCAGCTATGTTACTGCTTGGGAGGGTGCTCAAGATCGGCAGATCTATGGAATACTGAAGTTTTATTTTTATTATATAGCTTCATAAAGAAATTGAACAAAAGGACAATGAAATTGCCCGTCTGAAAAAGGAGAATAAGGAGTTGGCAGAAGTTGCAAAGCACGTGGAGTACATGGCGGAGATAATTGAGGTAAGCTGTCCCATCTTCATGGGTCAGCGTCTGGTGTGCTGTGGTCAGTGAATGCTCAGCCCTGGAATTGGACTTTCTGGATAGAGCAGGTTATTTGTCCTGTCAGGGTTTTATTTTCCTTACTTATAAAATGGGAGTAATTATGCCGGCATCTACAAAAAAGATATGAAAAGTTACTCTATTGTACAGTTGACATATTTCTAGGTTTGTGTTTTTGTTTCTGTTTTTTTTTTTAACAAGCATGATATCAACTATCATAAAATAGATAGGCTTTGTGGCTTTATCTCACTTTTTAAATTTGGAAAAGTAGCTAATGTGTTTCTCAGAATCAGCCTGATTTCTATGCCTTTACCAGGCTTGGCTTGATACATATTTCCAGCCTTACATGTACAAAGCAGATCCATCTTACCAATGGGAAGAAAGCTTTTCAAATCATACCTTTTCACATTAAATTGGCTCCTTTACATTTTACAGCCATAACAGTATTGGTTTCTTTTAATTTTTTGAAACTTTTTGATTATATGTAAATGTGTACAGAAGGTCTGGCCTGGAGCTAGAGTTACAGACACCTGGCGAAGTTGCTGGGAAAACTGGTCCTCTGTAGAAACAGTGCATGCTCTAACCCTGAGTCATCTCGCCAGCCCTGCCATGGCAGTCTCTGAAGTAATGAGCTAGCCCTCTTTGTTCCCCAGAAGACATACCTCTGTGGGTTCCTAGAGAAGTACCACTTTAAGTTGTGTTTTGGACGGGGCTTAGTTGGTGCTTTAAAAAAGTAGCAAATTTCCATGGATTTTGCTGAAATAGGATGTAGCATTGTATAGACTTTAAGTAATTTACTGGGGGCATTATAACATTGATGGGTTACTGTATCAGTATAGTGATTAATAGTGGATTTCAGCTTTGAGATCTTTACAATAAATTCCTGGTTTATTCCTTAAAAGAGGCTAAGTAATGAACCTCTGGATAACTTTGAATCACCGAATAGTCATGAATTTGACTCTGAAGAGGACACTGTTGAGGACTCTGAAGTGGAAGACTCAGGAACTGGCACATGTGCTGAAGAGACTATGTGTTCCTCCACAGATGCCAAGCCATGTCCATGAGATGTGACGTATACTGCCAGCATTGCCCTTTGGTATAGCTCTTGGTAAATGAACTAAATGATGCAAGTGCTGGAATCCAGGTTTGAATCCTGGGGCTATAACTACATTAAAGTACAGATAGTATGTATTTTTAATCTGATGTTTTATGTAAATAGCATTTTCATTTTCTAAGTGTCAAATGTGACTTATGTATATTAAATAAACGTCAGTTTCCTATTGAACATTGTTTACTCTGGAGAATTAAGTGTACCCAGTTTGTAGGAAATGTGTCTGTTTCTATAGTTTTATTGTTTCACTATTATAGAGATGGGATGGACTTCCTCCTGTCTGGGCTGAGATGAATGAATATCTGATGTGATTTCAGGATCACTGTGAGTGTGGCTGACTTTCATGTTTCCATATGCCTTGTAGTGTTTTGAGTAACTGTCTACTTTTCTAAAGCTTCCCCAGGAGACTTTGATTAACCAGGTAAAGGCTTACTCAACTGGTGTGATTATATTATTTTTGGATCTTCAAAACAACAGGTAATAGGTGACAGAGTGGTGGGAGGCTGTAGGCTTCGACCTTTTCCAAACCTACTTTATTTGGGGTTCTTTAATGCTTATACCTCCCTTGCAACCCACGTGCCCTAGATAGGAGAGAAAAGAGGCTAATGGGAACAGGAGAAGTAGACCTTTATGGACTCAGTTCCTGGGAGCGATTTCTCTGGTGTAGTCAGAAGGATTTCAGCAGACCAGCAATTTAACCAAGTTGGTGCTGGAAACTGGAACAGCAGCCAGAACCTGGAGGCCGACACTCTATCTAAGAGTGTCTAAAAGTGGAGCCATGAACAACCAAACAATACCAAGACCCACAAAGCCCCCGCCTCCTGTTTTGGGCTTCCTCTCAGAGTCTGTGCTAAGATGTGTTTCAGCAGGCAAAAACCAGGCTCCTGCATGAGGTGGTTCATGTTCTGGTGGATAAACATCACCTGCTCTCTCACAAGTCTGTTCCCCATCCCACACTTGGGATTAAAACAAAAATGTGTTTATCTCCACTACAAATCTACCTTTCTATTAAAAAAAATCAACTATATACAATAAAAATAATTATGAGAATTATCCAGTAAGTGACATTTACAAGAACCAGTCCATTTGTATTTGACAATCTTAGAGAAATTCCACTATATCCTATCCTACCAAGTCTTATCATAGTGTCCAAACTTCCTAAGTCACTTTATTATATTTATCAACTTCTAAACATGTTTTTAGCTCTTTAACGCTTACAGTAATACTATGGCTATATAGTTTTCAACCCCATCAGAGACTTAAGGAGGAAATATTATCTAATATGAAGGAAGTGTGCGCAAGCAACTTCCAAAAGTATAGACAGGACAGAGAGAGTTGACTGGACAGTAACAGGTTTTTCTCTATCTTTGGGGCATCCAGTTTTCAGCATGCAAACCCAAAATATCTGACAGACTGTTCTGGGAAGCAGGAATTGTGAAGGACTGGCCCACCTAGTCTCTGCAAAGCTGGACAGCCAATTTCTCAGTGTCATGCTTGATCACAGTTTGGACAGTCAGTCTGCTATCAGCGGTAGGGATAAGAACAGTTCCTCAGCCCTTGGCTATTCTACCACACTTGTTTCTTGATGCCCATCATCTTCATCAAAGTAGATTGGAGGTGCTACCAGGAGCACATGTGTCTCTGTCAGAAAAGCTTTTATTATTAAATGCCATATTCTGTAGATCTCTGAAGTGTTTGAAAACCATCTATCTGTTTACTATAGTGCATAATATATATTCTGTCTATGTACCTATCAATTGATCAACTTAGTATATGTAAATAGACAAGCATTGCTTGTTTTTAGCTATGTACTATCTGCTTAACCTTGAAAACATACAAGAAGCTAAATAAAGCTTCTGTAATTAACTAAATTAGTATTTAACAAGACTACAAATAAGATTTAGAGGTGACTACTAACTTGTATCTCCAACCATCCTGAACAGTTTGTAATAGTTAGCTCTCATAAGAGTAGAACTTTAATCACATTTTAAAATGAGTTGCATATATACAATACATTAAGCAAACACTGAACAAAATCTATCAATATACAGTATATACAATACTTAAAGCAAAAGTTGAACAAAATAATCTTAAATTTCTATCAATCCACACACAATACCAATGTAAAATATTTGAGGCTAATAGATTTAATAATCTACCTTTTATCCCATAGTTCTATATCCTCCCTTCTTATCATTTTTCTTTCCTTTCCTCTAACACTAGATAGGATAGGAAGATAAGAGAGAAAGGAGGATAGAGGGGAGAAAGAAAGAAATCCCTAACCCTAACCTTTACTAGCTTATAACTACCCCCCATAGACAGTAACAAACATTTGTAACCCACCAAAAACACCCACCCCACCTATTGGGAAAGGGGCTATTGTGTTCTCAAAATTACTTTTTGCTGTCTGGGGGTAAAAACATCTTTTGGGTACCCTTAGAAGAATAAGATTTTGGCCAAGGGATGGAAAAGCTAACTGTATTTGTTTCTGTCCGGTATTTTTGGGACTGATCCTTTGGGTTAGCCCTTTTAAAGTTGATAAGCATGCAGATTCTTGAGGAAACAGTAGGCTGGGCTACTTGTTTTGTCTTATCTTTTTTTTTTTCTCTGAAAGTAAGCAAACTTTTAAAAGTGTTCATTTTGGCATATATATGGAATATGCAAGGTGTACAAATTATCTAAAGATAAACGTCTGCCCTATTTTTGAGCAGGTGTAAGGCATCAACTTTATGCATCTGTTTGAGCTGTAATGTCCATGCTGTATGAAAGAATGGCATGTCATAAGGACCAGGTAGCCCTTAAGATTCTTTTCCTATATGAACACGTTCATGTTTCAGGTAGTAGAAGGTCTTCCTTGGTCAGATCTAATCTTTATAAGTTTTGTCGGTAACCATATTTTTTCCACTTTCTGTAGATACAGAAGCATAACCATGTCCCCATCTCAAAACTACTGCAGGTTTCCAGTCCATTGTCAGCAGATCTTTATAGTATATTGGTTGTCGTAGTTCCTCAGTTTTTTCTATAACTCAATGTCTCTCAGCTGCTGTTTTTCTCTTTTCCCCAACATTAAGAAAATTTAAAGTCAACAAAGAATTATTTAATCTGTCCCTGGAGGTCTTTATCGTTCCTTTTTGTTTAATAAGCATCTCTTTTAAGGTATGATTAGCTCTTTCTACAACTGCTTGTCCTGCAGGACTGTGTGGTATACCAGTAATGTGCTTATTGGATACATATACAGGAGCATCGTCAGTCTTAATTTGTGCCAGTATTCCCATGATTGCCATTATTTCCTATAAGTGTGTAATTACACAATCAGCTTTTTCAGAACTTAAAGCAGATGCCCATTGAAACACTGAGTATGTATCAATGGTATGATGTATGTACCTATGCTTTCCAAATTCTACAAAATGAAACACATCCATCTATCAGGTTTCATTCCTTTTGATACCCCTAGGGTTACTTCCAGCAGGCAATGGAATTTGGTTATACAAAGAACATGTAGGACACTTTTTAATTATGTCTTTGGCTTGTTGCTAAGTAATAGCGAATTTTTTTTCTTTAAGCCTTTACTGTTAACATGATGCTTTTCATGAAAATTTGAGGCTTCTAACACATTTCCTATTAGTAATTGGTCAATGTCCTCATTTCCTTGTGCCAGTGGACCTGGTAATCCTGTATGAGACCGAATATGAATAATATATAAGGGATAATTTCTATGTCTGATGGCCTATTGCAATTCCATAAATAACGGTCAATTCTGAGTTATCTGGAATAAATTTTGCAGTTTCTATATACAAATCAACTCTTTCTACATATTAAGAGTCAATAATTATATTACGAGATTCAGGAAAATCTAACAGCACTGTATTGCATGCAGTTATGATTTTTGTACTGAGTTATATGGGCTTTTGATCGCCTTAGTTATTTTATCTAACTTATAACCTGCCATTCCCATCCTGTTTGCATCAGGATAGAAGGTTGGTGCCTCTGGAATTGGTGTTCTCTTTACAAGGAAAGATCCAATTCTTTTTATAAACTGTATGCGTTTGTTTTTCTGGTATTCGTTATTAATTTCTCCTAAGTAGTTACTACAAGCTCTTTGCCAATATTCATTTATTACCTATAATGACGTAATCTTAGCATTAGTAAGAGGCACTACAATTTCTGATGGGTCTGTTCCTGACAGTTGATGCAGTCTTACTTTACTTTTATAGTTAATTCAGAATTTTTTCTATGTACATTTTCAATTTTTTACTTTGTTTATGTGCTAAGAAAATTCATTGCATGATTTTTATCTTCCCTTTACATAATGAGCCCAGTAGGAGAATAACCAAAATACAATCAACTTTAGGATCAATTCTATCCACATATGCATCTTGTATTTTTGTTCTACCAGAGTTAACTCTTTCTGCTTCAGCCATTAGACACCTTGGACTGTTTAAATCTGAATCTCTTTGTAATGTTTGAAACAAGTTGCTTAACTCATAAGTAGTTAATCTAATTGTAGGACTCAGCCAGTTAATACCACCCATCAATTTTTGAAAATCATTAATAGTTTGCAACAGATCTCTACAGATCTGTACCTTTTTTTGGTTGAATTTTTTGTTGAGTTATTTTATAGTCCAAATAGGTAATTGAATCTCCTATTTGTATTTTTTTCTGGAGTAATCTGTAACCCCCCCCCCCCCCAGCATGGCAGAATTCTTTGTGTTTCCTTAAGCATTTTCTCTAAAGTTTCTGCATCAGAATCAGCCAACAAAATACCATCCATGTAATGGTATATGATAGATTGAGGAAATTGCCTACAAATTATTTCTAATGGTTGTCGCACAAAGTATTGACATAAAGTTGGACAATTCAACATTCCCTGTGGAATTATCTTCCAATGGCATCTCTTCATTGGACCACTGCTGTTCAGAGTAGGTACTAAGGAAGCAAACATTTCTCTATCCTGCTCATGCAAAGGTATTGTGAAAAAACAATATTTTAAGTCAATGACTATTATAGGCCATGACCTAGGTAACGAAGAAGGTTAAGGAATTCTAGGCTGTAAAAGACCCATTGGCTGAATTACTCTATTCACTGCCGTTAAATCCATTACCATCCCCCATTTTCATCATTTCAACAACAAACACGGGAATTCCATGGGCTGATAGACTCTTCTATACGGTGAGCCTCCAGCTGCTCTTGTACCAGTTGTTGAAGTGCCTGCAGTTTTTCTTTTGTTACAGGTCACTGCTCTTGCCACACAGGTCTATTTAATATCCACTTTAGGGGCAAGGCTGTTGGTATATCGGTGGTGGTCTTTTTTATAAATTTGGAAGCTCAGTACCTGTGAAGTTCTGTGTTTGGGCCATGGGCACAGCTTGTGATTGTTCTTGATTTCGCATATCTATACCTTCCCCAGAAGCATCTGCCATTTCACCCCTAATTTCATCATTGTTTGTCTCTGTGATTGCAGGAATATTAATTTGAGTACCCCATTATTGTAAAAGATCCCTTCCTCATAGATTTATGGGTATGTCAGTCACATATGGTCTCAGCTTCCCTGTTTGCCCTTCTGGTCCCACACACTTAATCCACCGTACACTTTGTCTTATTTGAGATAACTTACCAATTCCTATAAATTGTGTATAAACCTTCTGAAGTGGCCAACCTGGCCTCCAATACTTTTGAGAAAGGATCATGATATCTGCTCCTGAATCCACCAAATCTTCTATTTCAGCACCATTCATTTATACCATTAATTTAGGTCTCTAAATCATTAACCATTGTTTGCCAGAACACACATCTTCCAGTACTGCCAGGGACCAAAAGGCCTGAGGCCTACCCCCACCCATTCAGCATTTGTAGCAAACATCCTGCTGGGCCACTCATTAGGTATGCAAGGCATCCGGCTTAGTCCTGAGAAGACAGCGATCTGATCCTAAGATAACCACAGAGACATCCTGCTTTGTCTCACCTGGAAGACCCCTCCCCTTGCAAATGTTCCCAGGGCTCAACCCAGAAGATTTTGTACTTTTCCACTACTCTCCTTGCGTACCCCCGCCCTCACTAAAGCAGGTTTTAAAAAGCCTGCCATTACCTTCAATAAACGGCTCTTGACAAGCAACTGTTCGCTTGAGCTCTACATCTCTTTCGCCCATTTCTTTACCTACAGGTTGCGACCCCCCTCGACCCCCCAATAACTGACCAGCTGGACTGGTTGGTGGACTAGTCACATGGACTAGTTATCGTTACATGGACTAGTTAATCTGGCGCCCAACGTGGGGCACAGTACTCCCAAATGCAACTGTTCTTTCTATTGGAGCAGCTTTACCCTTGATGTAAGGAAACAGTAATAGCTGAGCAATTCTATTCCCTACATTAATTTGCATCTCCTTCTTTACATATGCCATGATTCTAATTTCTTCCTTACAATCCCCATGTATAATACCAGGATGTATAATAAGGCCTTGAGAAGTTAATCCACTTCTTCCTAAGATTATTCCTACTGTCCCTGAAAGTAAAGGACCATAAACACTAATGGTTATTTTGTAACAGTCAACCTGTGGGGATAGTGTAAGAGATTTATCTGAGGCCAGATCCAAAGCTGTGCTGCCTTCATTCTTAGGCATTAAATCATCAATACCTAGTCTTTGTTTTCCTGCAAATTTGTTACCTCCTGGCTGACCAAAGAAAGATGGTTCATATGGTTTGCAGCAGGTCCTTGATCTAACAGGCCCCTCCTTTTGTTTCTGGATGGCAAGAGATTCCCTTGTATGCCTCTTGGATTGCCCTAGACCAATGTTTTCCCTTCCCACAGTGGCTACAATATCCCGTACGTCTTGGCATATCATCACCATCATGGCCAGAAGCTCCTTGTACTCTTCTGTGAGTACCATTTACTCCAAAGTGAGTACATTTGTTATTTTGAGGTCTGGAACTTTTAACCTTACAGTTTCTTTGTAAATGGCCCAATTTAACAATTAAAGCACTGGGTGTTTTGATATCTGAGAGCTCTAGCTATAACTTGTCCTATGGTTTTGTTTTGATGCTCCTGAGAGCTAATATTAACTGTCTCTCTTTCCCATTCATCTAATGGGGCTCCTCAAGCCTTTACTGGTCTAATTGCTCTCTTACATTCAGTATTTGCATTCTCATGCCGTGATCAGTTTCAATGCCTGTCTGGTCTCAGGATCTGGTAGGGCTCTATCTAGAGCTGAACCCAATCTCTGTAAGAATTCTGTGAAGGCTTCTCCAGGGCCTTGAAATACCTTAGTAAATGAAGTGGTTGTTTTACCAGGCTTCTCAGCCATGTCCCAAGCTCTTAAGGCTGCAACACGACATTGTTCAATTACTACATCTTCAGATCGGGTTTGTTCTCTTAAGTCAGCATAACGCCCTTCACCAAGCAATTGATCTTTAACAACATTTATCCTCCTTGTCATAGTTTGTTGTTCTATTCTCGTGGCTTCATCTCTCCCACGATAACCACTGTAACTGTGGAGCAGCTTCTAACACAGCTGACACCAATCCCTTCCTATCTTGGGGAATAAGTCTATGCTGCATAGCCCAGTTACTTAACATTTGTTTAACAAAAGATGAATGCATTTCATATCATACCATAGCCTCTTTAAAATGCTTGAAATCTAGCATATATATACTGGATGCCATGCTATCTCATCATAGGCCTCACCACCATCATTAGCAGGGATATGTTGTACTAAGACTGGATGGTATCTGTGTAGTCCTAGAGAATTCCTCTATTGGAGCACTTGTCTCCAAAACCTTTTGGCCTGTCTGCTTTCCTGTGCCTCTAGAATCTTTACAGCTTCTCCAGCTTCCTATTTTCTCTGCCCCCTTCCATATGCTGGTGCTCTGGACACCTAGTGCATGGAGCAGAGCAGGGTGGCAATTGTGGGAAACACTGGCTCTCAAGTTACCAGGTGCTTTCCCTTTGCCAACAGCGCTTTTTGCTTTCCAAATGCTTCAACCTCTACCTGCAAATTGTCTAGTTCTACAGCCAACTCTGAAATCCTTTCCAGAACGATAGAACTTACTGACCCTTCTGGTTTTCGTATCTTACCCTTTCTTCCAATCTTTTAAAAAATGTAATACAGTAAAAAGACAAAGAAAGAACAACAACAAAAAATTTCCCCCAGTATAAAGCAGGAAAGAACTTTGCAAGAGCAGCTGTGGTTTTGCTGACACCGTGAAACAGCATCTATATCTTCAAAACCTGTGTCTTCCCTCACAGCATTGGCAGTTAAGTTACCCAGTATGCCCAAAGCACATTGAATGCTAACTGTAGCCTTCAACCTTTCCCAAATCCTTTATTTGTGCTTCTTTAATTCTTATACCTCCCTTCCAACCCACCTACCCTAGATAGAAGAGAAAAGAGATTACTGGAAACAGGAGTAGACGTTTTTGGACTCAGTTCCTGGGAGCGATTCCCCTGGCATGGTCAGCAGCATTTCAGCAGACCAGCAATTCAACAAAATTACTGCTAAAACCCGGAAAGCAGCCAGAACCAGGAGCCCTGAAGCCCCCGCATGAGGTGGTTCAGCTTCTAGTGGATAAACATCACCTGTTCTCTCACAAGTCTGTTCCCTATCCCACACTTGGCATCAGAACAAAACCATGTTTAAATCCACTACATACTAGTGATCAAAACAAAAACATGCGTACCTCCACTACAGGAGGCAGCAGTACAGTGAGAAACACAAGGGTAGCTGAAAGTTTGGAAACTATACTTAAACAGAATGACAAAGAAGTAAGAAAGAAAACAAGACAAGAGATACTGTTAATAAAGCATGCAGCAGAGGGGTAGAAAATGCTCTGGTGGGCATGTAAATACTTTTATCCAAGCTGACAACAAAGACCACTGTCCACCTTTACTTTTATTATACCTATTTACTTGTGTGTATGAATGTGAGGACAACTTGTGGGGGTCAGTTCTTCTACCTTGTGGGCCCCAGAGATGGGTTGCCAGGCTTGGCAGCAAGAGTCTACCTGTTAAGCCCCAGTATTGACCTTTAAAGAATTGTTTTAGTTAAGTTTCCTTATAGTTGACAACACTAAGGTTTAGAGATGAGCTCATCTGCATACCCTTGGCAGCATGCTCATCCATTCATGCAATTGGAATCATCCGTGTTTAGCTTGTAGCATTATATCACCCAGTGAACCTCAAACTCCACCTGTCACACATGACCCATGGCAATGGCACCTAGCTAGCTGGGGCCAGAAAGCTTTATGATTAGGAGAACCAGTCCGGAGCAAGAATGAGGCTGAGATGTGTCCAAACCCTGAAAAATCTCATCCCAAGAATGGCAGGAGTAGGACTGCTCCCTTTTCTCTGGGCCTGCATGTCCCAGCTCTCGTAAGCCTTAAGACTTTCCACCTCCGCCACTCTTGAGGTAGTCACGTAGCGTGGTGGACAGGTTTTGGGTTAAGCCTTCCTCCTTTAAGAACATGTCCCCCTAGCATCTGGAATTCTTCATGCAAATAAAGCATTCCCAGCACTCCCATCTTTGGCCTCAGCTAATGATGTACACTCACCCGGAAAACCCCTACCCACTCCCCAAGGTTTATATGGCCCTTATTCACCCCCCTTCCGTAAAAACAGCTGTTTCACTGAAAACCATCTTGGAGAAGGCAGTTTCTCCTACACTCACCTCTGACCAAGATCCTGCTAACCAACTCACCCACCCAGCTAAGCTTCATTCCTTCCAGTCAGTTCTGGCTATCCCGAGGCCAGAAGCGGACTCTAGGACCACAGCTAACTGGATAGCAACAGGGTTGAGGTGGAGGCAGGATGCAGGAGCCTCAGGACGGTGTGCTATCTACAGCACAGCAGCAGAGCTAGCAGCATGTATCATGGTGATGACTGGATGCATGCTGGATGAGGCTAGAGAGAGGCCAGGTGAGCTTGGTGGCTGCGCAAGAGTTTGTGACAGTGGAAACATTTTCGAAAGCATTAATTAGGAAAAAAAAAGAATAGAGCTGGGGAGATTACCCAGTGAGCACTTGCTGCTCTTGGAGAGGACCTGGATTCAGTTCTCAACACTGTCTCATAAGTGCCTGTAACTTTAGTCCCAGAGCATCTGCTGGCTTCTGAAGCCACCAGGCAGTCATGCACAAGCATACGTACAAGCAAGCACAGATTTTTGTGTGTGTGTGTGTCAGTTTTTCATGGGTCACCTGCATGTGCCCTTAGGCATGTAGTGTCGGGAGGCATCACAGGAAAACTCACTGGAGTTGGTTCTCTCTCATTATAATGAGTTCTGGAGATTGAACTCCGCTGAGAGGCTTGGGGGGCGGGTACCTTTACCTGTTGAACCCTCAGCACCTGTGCTGAAAAGCACTATTATTTATTTATTTATTTTTATTGAAAATAGATTCTTCTCTCATACAATACATCCTAAACAGTTTCCCCTCCCTCTGCTCCTCTTATCTCTTCCTCCACCTCCCTCCCCACCAGATCCACTTGCCTCCATTTCCTCTTCAGATAAGAGCAGGCCTCCAAAAGACAACCACCAAACAAGACAAAACAAGGTGCAATTAGACACGGTAAAACCCCCATCTTGAGGCTGGATAAGGCAACCCAATAGGAGGAAAAGAGCCCAAAGAACAGACAAAAGAGTCAGAGATACCCATTTTCACTGTTAGGAGACCCACAAAAAACACCAACCTAACAGCCATACCATATAAACAGAGGACCTGATGCAGATCCATGCAGGCTCCGTGCTGGCTGACGCAGTCTCTATGAGTCCATATGAGCCTATCTTATTTGACTTGGTGACCACTTTCTCCTGGTGCCCTCCATCCCTCTGGCTCCTACAGTCATTCCTCCCTGTCTTCCATAGGGTTCCCAGATCTCTGAGGGGAGGGATCCAATGGAGAACTCCAATTTAGCCTCTCGCCGCATGATGTCTGGCTGTTGGTCTATGCGCCCACTCCTATCTGTTGACAGGAAGTGTCTGTGGTGACAACTGGACAAGGCACCAATCCATGAGTATAGCAGAATATCACTCAAGTCATTTTTTTTTTTCACTTTTTTTTTTTTAAAGACCATTCATGTTTGGTCTTACCCTAGGACTCTAAACTATCCAGTCTCTGGTTTCTGGCTATCCAAGCAGTTTCAGACATAGGTTCTCTTTTGTGGAGTTGGCCTCAAATTAAATGAGACATTGGTTGGCCAATCTCACAAGTTCTGCACCACTATTGCCCAGCATATCTTGTAGGTGGCATAGATTGTAGGCAGAGGGGCTCTTGGCTAGGTTGGTGTCCAGATTTTTCTTTCCATAGTCTGCAGAGCACCTTCTTGTGCCAGAGGCTAGAATGTAGGAGTGAAGGCTCCAAGCCTACACCAGCTGTACCTCTCTACATTTGATAAGTTGAGTTGAGGTTATCCTCAGAGGTCAACCTTCTGTCCTAGCATCAGTCTGGCTTGTTTAAGGATTTCCATGGAACCTCCTCGACCAACAACTCAACTGAATACAACCCAGTCCCACCACTGGACACTGCCTAGCTACAAAATTATAAAAGCAACTTTTATTTGCCTGTTTCAATTGTTGTCTCAGAGGCTCACCGTCTCTCTCTGCTAACCTAAGTCTAGTCCTGGAAGCTTCTAGCCCCTGTACAATCTAACCTAAGCCTAGAATGTTTTCAGCTTCTGAGACTTAATAAGCTCACCCTTTTTTGTTCTTCCTGGGCTCTGGGCTGGCTGGTTCAACTCAGCTGTTCTGGCTCAAACTCCTCTCCCAGATGACTTATTTAATTTGGCTTCTCTCTTGGCGTCTGAATTGTTCTGCCTGGCCTCAAACTACTTTCCTGCAATCTGCTCTAATCTTCTGGCTCCTTCTCATTCTCAGGCTTTTTCGGTCCTCACCTGTGTGTAGCTTGTTCTCTCATTCAACCTCTCTCTGTAAAACTGCCTCCCCTCTCTCTGCATTGTCCCTTAAGTAGCTTCCCTTTCATCTCTCTTCTTGTGAGAGTTGGGCATATCCTATTCTGTTAAATCTTTCTCTGGTTTGTCATTTTCTTTTTCTGCCATTCAATTAGACATCATTTGCAAACATAGGCGCTTCCTTCCACAAACTAACTTTACCTTTGTTTTATGGCTTTAAGAATATGTACTACACCTGGACCTAAGCTTTTCTTTACCTGAAACTTGCTCTATACCAGGCTGGCCTTGAACTCAGATCTGTTTGCCTCTGTCTCCTGGATTAAAGGTGTGTTTGTATTCCAGTTAGATCACACAGACCTAGAAGGTTTTTTGGATGTGGTCTCTTGCCAGAGCAGCCATGTTCTGAATTAAAATTCCTCTACATAAAATATGGCCAGTTTAGACTCTATATCCTACATTACTAGGAGTTCTCACTGGGGTCTAAAGCAAAAACTATTTTTCTGGGTTTGCTATATTCTTTGCTCCTAAATAACAATTCGGTTTTCTACTCCACTACTGACCATTTAGTTCCTGAATAAAAGACACAGGGAATGTTTAGATTTATAAGAGCTTTAAAGTACTGTAACTGGGCAGCTATCAACCCTCTAAGCTATTTTGCTATTTTCTAGCTACATACCCCAAGTTACTTGCTATAATTATTCCCGCCTGGGCTGCTGTTCCATCAGGCTGCTGCCTTATAGGGACTCCCCTTTTCTCCGCCTTCCTTTCCTGCTTCTCTCTCCTGCCTTGTGGTCCCCAACTCACCCAAGCCTGGGAACCTAAGCCCCTCCTGCTTCTTTTCATTAACCAATCAAGCTTTAAGTTGGAGAGCATGGTTTATACAACGTCACTTGGTGTATGTGAGAATTTACTCATCTAGACTGAAACTAGATCTTGGCGGGGGCGGGGGGGGGTCGCGGTGTCAGTATTTAGCATTTGAATACATAGTGCCAGACCAACCCCTCAACTATGGTCACCCTCATAGGTTCCAGGAGGTTTCTGCTGCACTAGGTTTCCATACCACATTCCCAGATGCCCCCGTTTCCAGCTGTCTCCCGGCACTCTCTTCCTCCACCCCACCTCCACCTGGTCGCCCCTGTCCACATCCCTACCCACCTCCAGTCCACCTGCAGAATCTATTCTATTTCCCCTTCCCTGGGAGATCCACTGAGAGAACATTTTAAAAATCCATACCCATCTCTGTTGGTCCCAGGAATCAGCTCTTAAGTACAGCCCTAGTACGCAGATCGGCGGCGAGTCTGCTTTTGGGGAAACTCAAATGCTGGAGAGATGATTTAAGAAGGGAGAGAAAAGGAAAACGAAAGGACTTGAAAAAAATAAATCATCCAGTTTTTCAATCTAGGCTCAGCACTGCAGCGCTGCAAGACTTAACTCTGTATTTTACCTCCCTCAACTTAAGAGATGCTTTTTGTACCTTAAGTAGACTGCGGTGGCCAGACTGCCTCACAGTCCTGTCTGTGGAGAAAAATGTTAACCAGAGGTTCCCTGAGTACAGCCAGGAGAGCTTTCCAAGTCTCTAATTAAACACGTAAATTGAACATAGCTATCTATCGGTTTTTTTCCCCAGCCCCCTAAGAAACTTAAAATCCAACTCTACATCAAGAAAGCTAGGGTCCACTAATGAAGAAGTGACAGTGTAGGGACACCAAGACACTGTCACTAGTTAGTTTCATTTTAGAAATATCTTTGATACACTTGTATGAAATATATGATATTCATTACTATAGCTGGTCTCTGCTACTTTGTGGGTTCTTATTTCCCACCCTTTATCCCGCTGGTTTCACCCCTATCAGTAGATAGGAGAGAATGAAGGACATGTATAGAAAGATCACTGAATCGATTTTTTTCTTCTTTTGTTTTTTCTTTGAGCATGACTACTAACAAACTTCATACCAACCCCCTCCCCCCTCAAACAACCACCAGCCCAACCTCTCAGGGCCCTAGCATTTATACACCCTCTGAAAAGTTCCCAGAATGCCAAACGTCAGACAATTGCAGAAACTATCTGCCACTGGCAAAACTATGCCTTGCTAGAGCATGAGGCAAGTCATAGCTTCTGTGGACAGTCTGAAGCAGCCTCACGTGCCTACAGCTAGGATTAAAACGAAAGCACATTCTTATAATGTACCGAAATTCCAAAATTGTCACTACACATTATTGTTTTGACCTGTTGAGATGGGAAGCAATCTAAATGCCACTTTATGATTGATATAAAGTACAGTCCAGCCATGCCAGAATCTTCTGAAGTAGTAGGAAAGACTGTCATTCACTAGTATATGTAGAATGTTGGTATATGTTTTTAAAGGGGTATGTATTTTTATTTTTATTTTATACTAATTTTTATTTTTTTTCTTCAAGTGTTAAAGATTGAAGCCAGGACTTCCTGCAGGCTAGGCAAAGACTTTACCACTAAAGCCACACCTTCACCTAGTTTTACACTTTTTGCATATGTGTTTGTTTTTTGAGACAGGGTTTCTCTGTGTAGCCTTGGCTGTCTTGGAACTCACTGTGTGTAGGCCAGGCTGGCTTCGAACTCACAGAGATCTGCTGGCCTCTGCCTCCTGAGTGCTGGGATTAAAGGTGTGTGCCACCACGCCCAGCACCAGCTTAACACTTTTAATTGGCTGTATAAATATTTCTCTGTATCACATATTTTCTTCCAGGTATAGGACACTCCAATAGCTCAATATTCTCGATTTCAATAGCGAGAAATGACATGATTGATGACTTCAGAAAGTATAAACCCAGTACGATAGACTCAGCTTGCTACTTGCTACTGTTTTTCTGGGTTTAGTAAAAAATTGAAGTTGGGGCTAGGAGAGATGGCTCAGAGGTTAAGAGCACCGGCTGCTCTTTCAAAGGTCATGAGTTCAATTCCCAGCAACCACATGATGGTTCACAACCGCCTATGATGACATCTGGTGCCCTCTTCTGGGCTGCTGGCATAAATGCAGGCATAACACTGTAATACATAATAAATGAATAAATAAATCTTTAAAAAAAAAAGATTGAAGTTGAATCTATCAGCCAAGGCTGGATATGTAGCTCAGTGGTAGAATTCTTGCCTAGCACATGCAAGTTGAAAAACATGCTGACTCTGCCCATACACAGTGACTAAAGACACTGGACAATGGAAGGCAAGGGGATATAGAGAAGCATCTACATGAAAGGAGTAGTGGAGGTACATGGACATGAGACCTAGAATTCTTGTTAGCTTGCTGGGTCCCATGATGGTGTGCTCTCCAAGAGATGCTAAATATAGGGAAGAAAAAATGTGGGAACGTAATGGCAGGTGTCCAGGGGCTAAGCGAAAAGCCACCCCAGGGAAAAGAGTTGTACAAGGAGTATGCAATCACACTGTGTTAGTTGACGGCTCTGAAAAGTACTGAAGGAATTATGTTGCCTGATTGCATAGCAGTTACATAGAGAGTGGGCATGTGGATGCAGCAAGAACATGTGAGTATGCACTGTTAGTCACTGTTTTATTGGGGTGAACAGACAGCGAGACCAAGGCAGCTGTCACAAGGAATAATTGGGGGCTTGCCTGCAGGGTTAGCTGCTTAGGTTGTTGTCACTGTGTCAGGTGGCAGCGTGCAGGCAGACATGGTGCTGGAGAAGGAGCTGATCCTCAGGCAGCAGGCAGAGGGAAAGACATGGGGCCCAGCGTGGGCCTTCAAAACATCAAAGCCCACTCACTCTTCGATCAGGCCTCAGCCGAGGATGCCACTGAACTCCTTTGCTTTTGCTCCCACTTCCCAAGTGCTGAGATTTGAGGCGTGTACTGCTATCCCTGGTATGTGGTGTGTGCTATGATGAGAACCCAGGGCACAGTTGTTTTTTTTTTTTCTCTCTCAATGAGGAATTGGTAATGAAGTAATTGCTCTGAATCAGCTTAAAGCAGTATTATCAGAAAATTATGTTCATGGTTTAGTGGTTGACATTGGAGGCAATCGCTTGGCCTTTGTGTAAACAACAACAACAACAACAACAACAAACCACCCAATATTCCCAGAGCAATATTCAACTTTGTAATAGCGCACAACTTACATAGTTTAGGTTAACCCCAGAGTCAGACAGCAGCTGCTGACCTTGAACTCCCAATCCTTCTTCCTCCACCTACCAAGTCCTCTGGAAGAGCAGAAGCACTCAGCGGTTGAGCTATCCCTAAGACCTTGCAGTATTTGATTTTAAACCTGGGATTATGTGTGTGTGCCACCAGGCCTACTTGCCTTTTGTTTCCTACTTTAAAAAATATTTTTTTGTGTGTATATGTATATATGGGTATGTACATATTCATGTGAGCATAGGAGTGTGCGTGTGGAAGTCAGAGGGCGCCCTTGGCTGTCAGTCCTTACCTTCTGTTTTATTTGAGACAGGATCTCTTGTTCACATGCATGAACACCAGTTCTAGCTCACCTACAATCTTCAGGGGTTCTCCTGTGTCTGCCTCTCATATGCCATAAGAGTGCGGTGATTACAAGCACCCTTTACCGTGTTCAGCTTGAGGTGGGTTCTGGGGATTTGAACTCAGGTCCTTATACTTGTGTGACAAGCTCTTCATCCACACTGGACCATTTGCTTCCAGTTGCCTTGCCCGCACACACTTTTTTTTTTTTTTAAAGACAGGGTGTCATTATATAGCTCTGGCTGGCCTGTTACTAAATATGTAGGTAAACGAGACAGACTGGCCTCACATTATAGAGCACTGCCTCCTGAGTGCTGTTAACCACAGCTGGCCAGGCCCTCCTCTCCTCTTCTCTTCTCTCTCTCTCTCTCTCTCTCTCTCTCTCTCTCTCTCTCTCTCTCTCTCTCTCTCTCTCTCTCCCTCTCTCTGTTTTTTGAGACAAGGTTTCTCTGTGTAGCTCTGGGTGTCCTGGAACTTGCTCTATAATCAGGCTGGCCTCAAACTCAGGAGAAGAGGGTCCTCACTGTGTTGCCCAGGCTAGCTGTGAATTCACAACCCTCCTGCCAAGTAGTTTGAGCTTGGGTTACAAGTCTCAGTGATTTAGTGTCTTTATGTCATAAAGGGAGAGATTACAACTGTGTGAGCTCCAGGAGCACCGCATCTATAAGGTCACATTAGGCAGAAGAACTGTTAGGAAGTTTTATGATAACAGTTGATAGCCTGTACATGGATTGTGTGTGTATGTGTGCTTGTATGTGTGCATCGTGTGTGTATAGGTCTGCGGTTGACCTAGCGTATCTTCATGCCGAGGCTTCATCACTGCTGGAACCACAGGCAGGCTGCCACAACCCATGCAGCTTTTAGGTGTATTCTGGGAATTCTAGCCTTTTGTCCTCAGGCATGCACAGCAAGTGCTAGCCCCACCAAACCATCTCCTCAGCTCATGCACAGAACTTTTTTTAAGTGAAAAAGACAGTGCTGTGGAATAACACATGGATTTTATTCTTTGTTTCAGGTTTCCAGGGTAATGCAATGGTACAGAGAGCCAAAACGTATTAACTAGGCTGAAAAAAAAAATTAATTCCTGTGAAAACCTATTAGGAAATACAAGACCTCGGCAAAATTTTCAGACCACCCAGTCCAGTTCTCCATAGCCAAGATCTGCAGGTGGTATTTTAGAGAGCTGTAGGACCTCAGCTCCTTCATGGTAGCTGAGTTATTACAGGTCATGGCAGAGAGAGCATAGCAGATCCAAAACTTAACGAGGTGGTGGCTGTTCAGTTCAGCTTTGACGGTGGAGTTGCAGGTAGCATCGAAGAAAGAGATGAAAGTAGGAATCAGCTTCATCTGTCTGGCCCTCTTCTGGCTGGTGGGGTTTAAGTAGCACCAACACGCCACGCTCTGTAGCAGCAGGATCTTCGCCTTGGATGATATCACCTTGCCACTCTGCAGAATGGAAGCGACTTCTTTCATGTACTCAGTGGCAAACTGTGCAGCACTCGTGCCTCCTGTAAGACAAGCATTTGAGGTTCCAGAGGTATGTGCTGACTGTAGCTGGTAACATTTCAGAGCCCCTTGTGCATTCTTGCTCTGTGTGTGTGTGTGTGTGTGTGTGTGTGTGTGTGTGTGTGTGTGTGTAGATGTGTAGATGTTTCAGTATATGTATGTGCATACTTGAGGTTAGGACATAGCCTCGGACATCATCCACTTTTAAATTATTATTATTATTTATTAATAGTAGTATTAAATAGTAATAATTATTATTTTGGTTTTCTGAGACAGGGCTTCTCTGTGTAGTCCTGGATGTCCTGGAACTCACTTTGTAGATCAGGCTGGCCTCCAACTCAGAGATCCACCTGCCTCTGCCTCCTCAGTGCTAGGATTGAAGGGGTATGCTACCACACTGGGCTAATACCTTTAGATATTTTGCAATCAGGTTTCTCTCTGTCCTGGAACTCTCTGACTGGGTACCCACCCGACTTCATCTCCCCAGTGGGAGGGGCTAGGTCTAGTTTGTTATGTGGATTCTCGGGCTCAAACTCATGTCCTTGTGTTTACAAAGTAAGCATGAGTGAGCGCTCTCCAGCCTCTATTTTTGTTGTTGTTGTTGTTGTTTGTTGTTGATTTGTTTATTTTGGTGCTGGGAATTGAATTCAGGTACTCACTACACCCTCCAGTCCCAGGTTTATATTTTGGTAAGCACAGGTGACATTTTGGGGCACAAGAAGGTCACTGCCTGCAGAGGCAGTGTTTGCTTAGCAAAGTTCTGTCTTTGTCCTGGAGGAAAGTCTGTGGATCCAAGTGTCAGAGCACAGAGGAATGCAAAGGCTGAGCAAGGAAAGCGCAGCCCCCTCATGGTAGAAAGGTATTCAAGAGTCATTAACTGCCGACCTTGTCTTATACATTTCTTACTCCTAACTCACCCCTAGACCAAGCCCAATATTGCTGTATCAGAGTTTTTCTTCCTTTGACCATTGGCACAGCCTAGTCCTATCCTAGATTCTGCTTGCTTGCTTGCTTCCTTCCTTCTTCCTTCCTTCCTACCATCCTTCCTTCCTTTCCTTCCTTCCTTTCACTCTTTCTTTCCTTCTTGTTTGCATGCTTGCATTCTTGTTTTTTTTTTTTTTTTTTTTATTAAACTTTGTAGAGACAAAGTTTCTCTGTGTGGCCCTGGCTGTCTTGGCACTCATTCTGTAGACCAGGCTGTGATTGAACTCAGAGATTTTTAGGATTAAGGGAGAAGCCCCCAGCCCTCCCCCCTGAGATCGGGTTTCTCTTTGTAGCCCCGGAACTTAAACTGCCTCTGCTTCAAGTGCTGGGATTAAAGGTGTGTGCTAGGTTCTCTTTTCTGTGTCATCCCAAGATCTTTCAAGCTCAACTTCAAATTCCGACAAGGCAATATCTAAAAGCACAGGGGGTAACTCTGTTACCCTGGTTGGATAATGCTGAGAGTATTCCATCTGATGTGAAAGCTGTAGTGGAAGCTGGATGTGAGCCCCGCCCGGTGCTTCCCACCAGCATAGCTAAGCCTAATACCAGACTAAAGTATTATGCTCTTCTTTCTCTGGAAAGTGAGCATAGCTGTGGAGGGGGCCAGGCCTGTCTCTTGTGATGCACAGCACAAGCCATTCCCTCACAGGGCTGGGGATGTATCTGCTGTTCCTGCCTCTCTAGTTTTGACCATTTAATGGATATGGATGAGGACTTTTTAAAAAAATATTTAATTTGAATTTATGTGCATTGATGTGAAGGTGTTAGATCTTGGAGTTACAGACAGTTGTGAGCTGCCATGTGGGTGCTAGGAACCGAACCCGGGTCCTTTGGAAGCACAGGCAGTGCTCTTAACCACTGAGCCATTTCTCCAGCCCTGGATGAGGACTTTTACATTTCACCTCCTGGATGTTATTCCTTGGAGGTTTAGTCTTTCAAGTTACATCTAAGTAATCAGTACAATTAAAACACTCTGACCTTCTAGACAGAATCCTTTTTGTTAAGAAACAGTCTCAGGTAGTCCAGGCTGGCCTCTAAGTCTATGTAGCCAAGGATGTCCTTAAACTTCTGATTTTTCTACCTCTATTTGAGATTATACTTGGTCCTGGGGTTGAATCCTGGGTCTCATTCCTGATAGGCAAGCACTCTGCCAACTGAGCCATACATGCAGCCTCAGTACATAGGATTTTATTAGAAGACGATTGTAAGGAATACATAAAACTTTATATATTACTTAAAATTCATTAAGGAAAAATGAAGGGGCTGAACTTGGTAATCATTAGTGTGATTGTGCCTTTTACTGGTATACTCAGTGGATTTCTTAGTAATTGGGTTTTGAAAATTTGTTTGCTTGTTGAGACAGGTTCTATTATGTAGCTCTGGCTTTCCTATGGATGTAGATCAGGCTTGAATGTAAATCTTGAACCTATAGAGATCCATCTGCTTCTGCCTCTCACCTGAGTGCTAGGATTAAAGGTGTATGCCCCCATGCCCAGATTTTTTAAAATAAGTGTTTTAGGAGTATAAGTTCTTATATATTTCTAAAAGAAATTTTCAATGTAATTCTTTGTCTTATTTCAGCAAGGGGTTTGAGACAAGAACCCTTGGCTGGCCTGGAGTAACTGTGTAGACCAGGCTATCTTCACACCTGCACAAACTTTCCTGCTTCCCTTTCCCAAGCTGGGAATCACAGATGTGTACTACTACTCCTGGCTGTGTGATTACAGATGTGTATACCCCACCTGGCTGTGTGATTACAGATGTGTATACCCCACCTGGCTGTGTGATTACAGATGTTTATACCATACCTGGCTGTGTGATTACAGATATGTACCTCTATACCTAGCTGTATATAATACACTTTACAAGCTAGGTACTCATATTCTTCATTAAAATTATCACCAAGTCAGGCATGGTAGCATATGCCTTTAATCCCAGCACTCGGCAGATCTCTGAGTTCTAGGCTAGTCTGGTCTACAGAGTGAACTACAGGGTAGCCAGAGCCACACAGAGAAACCCTGTCTCAAAAAACAAGCAAAACAAAACAAAACAAAAGATCAGAGCTAAACAACAGCAACAACAGCAACAAAGTAATCCCCACTAAACTGCAGTGCTCTAATAAGCAGAAGGTTACGAAGCAGCAATGTTAGCACAGTCGCGAAGCAGCCGTACCTGTGAAAGCCAGTAGTCCAATTTTCTGGGCAGCCAGAGCTCTCTTTTCAAGGTTTGCATGTGTATTCCTTAGCATGAGGCCAAGTTCTATAATTTTTTCTCTGTGAAAAATGGAGTCAGCTGTGGTGGCAGACTTGTCTTCTTCCTCCGGGGAGGGTTTACTAAAACACCTCAGCATAATCCTACAGAGCTCTGTGCAGGGCATACATAACATCTTAAGCATCAGACATGGCAATTTGAAAAGACATCTACACAAAGCACAGATCCACAACTTTCTGAGGGCCATTGGTGCTCGAGAGAACCTGCAGGGCTGGAGTTCACAGCCAGCAGTGCTGGGGGCGCGCTGCACAGCAACAAGATAGAACGGGATGCCCCGCAACAGGGTGGAACCCGAACATAGGAGCCGGGAGCAATAAACGCCGCGGCTGGCAGCGCCACCGAGGTTCCTGGGTCTGGCATTCTGGGCCCTTTAGAACTAGAACAGAAGCAAGTTGTGCTTCTCGGGGGCCACAAATCCTCCAGTTAAGCTGTTTTCCCCCAACACTTAACTCCTGTCTTGCGCTGGGGACTTTTCGAACTAACCACTGGCTTCTGAGCAGCCTTTCCCTGGAACTTGCGTCGCCTATCGAAAGGGTGCGGTGCCCGTTTTTCTTTACATTGCAGACTTACCCTGTTTTAACTACGAAACTAAAGCCAGCAGGAGAACCGTCTCTCACCCCCATCGTGTCTACCCGCCTCTCTGTGCCCATGGGTTCTCTCCTCCTGTGCCTGTGGGTGTCGTGTTTGTGCACTTTTTAACTAACTTCTCCCAATTCCCTAAAAGATACAACTCTCTAATTCTTCCCTTCGTACGTTTTCCCATGGCAACTCGATCCCTAGAAGCGTGTACACAAGCGCCTGGGCTTCACTCAAACCCAAGCAAACAAAAAACCTCTCGGCTGAGTGTGGTGCCATACCTATCATTCGAGCATTTTGAAGCTGAGGCAGGGGGCTTGTGAGTTTGAAGTTAACTTGGGCTATCTAGTAAGACCCTGTCTCAAAAAACCCAAACAACTCTTGATTGTGTGCATTCCTCCATCTTTCGTCTGTATAGAGCAGCTAAGACAGTATCTTGACTTTAAATAACTTCTGTATCCTGAACACTCAATTTAATGTGCTTAGATGGTTTTCGGACAGGACACTGCCATTTTGTCTAGAGTGGTCTTACGCTTCCAAGCTTAAGAGAGATTTTTCATTATCATCCTCCCTGTTGGCTGGGATCACAGCACAGCATCAGGATCACACAAGGACATAATCCCTCCCACCCTGTCAACACATGCAATGCGCGCACATGCACAGGCAAACACATATGCACACACATACGGGCACCCACCCGCCACACACATTTTGAGACAAGACTTCTGTCTGTGTAAGTGTGAGTAAGGTTTTGTGCACACACATGCAGCTGCCTGCAGAGGCCAGAGTTGTTGGATCCCAGAGGCAGTGGCCAGAGGTCAATGTTGGAACTCTTCTTCAGTCAGTCGTCATCTATTTTTTTTTATTAAAATATTTGTTTTATGTGGATGGTCTTTGCCACTATGTATGTCTGCATACCATGTGTGTTCCTGATGCCCTTGGAGGTCATAAGATGCATTGGAGTCCCTGAGTTATGAATGATTGTGAACTGCCATGTGGGCTTTGTGAATTGAACCCAGGTCCTCTGCAAGTGGACCTCTGCAAGTTCTTAAACACTGGACTGTCTCTCCAGCCCCTAAAGATTTTTTTTAACACCCTGCAGGTACCCACACATACATACACATAAATTCCACCAACACACACACACACACACACACACACACACACACAGTTTGCCTTTGAAATATATTCTGCAAAGCTATATGAGACCTTGTCTCAAGCAAACAAGATGAAAAACCAAAATACCTGCCCCCCCAAACCCAATATATACATGTATTGGGGGAGAGTATGTCCTTGTGCAGAGTGTGCACTGCAGTCAATGCATATTTGTGTATGTGTGTCCACATATGAGTGCAGGTGCTTTTGAAGGCCAGAGGACACTGGATTCCCCTGGAGCTAGACTTTACAGGTAGTTTTGAGCTGTCTGACTTGGGTGCTGAGAATTGAATTGGGGTCCTCTGGAAGGCAGTGTGTTCTCTTAACTACTGAGCCATCTCTCTAGCTCAGCCTCTGAGGCCTTGAGTTTGATGTCTCAGACCACCAAGTACTATGCTTATGCTCTGGTGCTCAGTAGTGCATGCATGTGTACATGCTTGCATGTGTGATAGAGTTTCACTCAAGGTCCGGCTTGGCTGGCCTGTAACTTGCCATGTAGACCAGGCAGGCATTGAATGCATAAAGATCCATTTATCCATTTGCTTCAGCCTCCTACAATTTTTATTTGTTTGTTTGTTTGTTTGTTTTGATATAGCCCTGGCTGTCCTGGATCTCACTCTGTAGACCAGGCTGTCTTAGAACTCATGAAGATCCACCTGCTTCTGCTTCCCAAGTGCTGGGACTAAAGGTGTGAGACTCCACACTTTACCACAATGTTATATTTTTAATAGGACTTCTCCCTTGAATTCCAACTTATATTCAATGACCAACTTGATCTTTGGATATAAACTTCATCATGTCTAAAATAGCTGTTTTTTTTCTTCTTACTGTAGGGGCTTCTGTCAATATTCTATCATTTTGTTTTATTGTTCACCCTAAAAGTTTTGAACTCATCCTTAGTCTGTTTCCTAGTTCATTTCCAACTTCCTAACAAATTCTTTTGGTTCTCTTTTCTTTCTTTCTTTCTTTCTTTCTTTCTTTCTTTCTTTCTTTCTTTTCTCTCTCTCTCTCTCTCTCTCTCTCTCTCTCTCTCTCTCTCTCTCTCTCTCTCTCCCTCCTCCTCCTTTGGTTTTTCAAGACAGGGTTTCTCTGTGTAGCCTTGACTGTCCTGGACTCACTTTGTAGACCAGGCTGGCCTCGAACTCACAGTGATCCGCCTGCCTCTGCCTCACAAGTCCTGGAATTAAAGGTGTGCACCACCACACCACACCTGGCTTGGCTCTATTTTTGAAACATAT
The DNA here is from genome assembly GCF_964271855.1 of Acomys minous. NCBI lineage: Eukaryota > Metazoa > Chordata > Mammalia > Rodentia > Muridae > Acomys > Acomys minous. The sequence continues at coordinate 67,861,338 of NC_140490.1, forward strand.
CCCATAAAAAATGTCCTTGACTCTGTACTTTATTTATATGAACTTGTAAAAGTATAATGATGCAAACAATATAGAAAATTTAAAACATCAACCATGTTACTTTTTAAAAGCCTTTGTATTTCTTGCTTCTGGAACGGTCTTTTTTAAAACATTTATTTTTATTTTATGTGCATGTGTGTTTTGCCTATATGTATGTCTGTGTATAATGTATATGCCTGGTAACCCTAGAGGCCAGAAGAGGGCATGTGACAGTAAGCTGCCATATGGGTGTTGGGAATCAAATCCAGGTCCTCTGGAAGAACAGCAGTTTTCTTAACCACTGAGCCATCATCTCTCTAGCCTCCTGGAATATTCTTTTCCGAGATAATCTATATGATTTCTCTGTTCACTTTTCAACCACACTTTTTGTAGGCCTTTCCTGATCTTTCAACTTATGACCTTTGACCTTGCCTCTCCCTACCCAACCTTCCCCCCACTCCTCTACCTCAGCCTTTGGAGCTGGAGTTCAAATTCAGAGCTTCAAGCTTGTTAAACATTTGCTCTAACACTGTGCTATGTCCCCATCTTCAACATAATCTTTTTTCATCATTGTTTTTTCTTTCTTATTATCTTCAGACAATGAGTCTTGCAAAGGCAAGACATTGTTAGGTCTTTTTTTTTGTTTTGTTTTGTTTTGTTTTCAAGACAGGGTTTCTCTGTGTAGTGCTAGCTGTCCCAGACTCCCTTTGTAGACCAGGTTGGCCTCGAACTCACAGCGATTCACCTGCCTCTGCCTCCCAAACTCTGGGATTAAAGATGTGCGCCACCACCGCGCGGCTCATTGTTAGGTCTTTTGTCCTCCCTGCTGCACATCCTGTGGCCAATCCCTGGCTTACCCACCAGTCGTAGCAACTGTACAGCAAGTGCTTTTGAATAAGTGAGAAGTTAGAAGTTCTGGCTTTTAAGATTCTTGTGTTCTTCCATTGCTGTGCCAAAATAGCTGAAATGAACCATTACCAAGGAGGAAATACTAATTCACAGTTTGAGAGGCTAAGTCTACAGTCAGCTGAGTTGTTGGAGGACCAGATCACTCTCTGAGCTCAGCACAAATGGAGTAAGGTCTCCTCTCTGCCTGACCTTGTCCTGGAGAGTGTCTCTAGGCACAGACCTCTAACCATATCTGGAGTATAACTTTTGATACCGTTCCCTGCAAAGACTCTTTCCCTGTGGCCTATAGAATAATTAGGTATTTGTGTTCCCATTCCTACGACAGGACTGTCCTGCCAAAATGCAAATAAAGCATACTGTGGGTACCTATTAGGTGATGTCCCAACTGCCAGCCCATCCTGCATAGTCTCTTCATTTCCCTTGAGTAAAGTTGAGCTGTCTCACTGCAGCTGCTCCTGGAAAGTTACTCTAGCATACTCACTACAGGCCACCCAAACCCTGCTCACAGCTTCTGCTCCCTTTGTCCTCCAGGCTGATGGCCTATGATCCCCCAAGGGAAAGGGAGGGCCACACTGAGCCAGCTGGCTTCCTTGCCTTTTTTTTTTTTTTTTTTTTGAGACATGGTCTCTCTACATAGCCCTGGCTGACCTAGAACTCACTATGACAATCGGGCTGGCCTCAAAATCATAGCGATCTGCCAGCCTCTGCCTCTTGAACGTTTGGATTAAAGGTGTGGGATTTTGATCCTATAGAAAGGTAGACCACCGCAAGGAGCACATAATGGAGTGAAGTCATTTATTTTACAGTGGCCAGAAAGCAAAGAGAGACAGGAAGGGGCCAGGCCCCAGCACCTTTTTCATGGCATGCTTCACTCAATGCCTCACGCAGTGACCTAAAATCTTTCTGCTAGGCTCCACTTCTAATTCTATTACCTCCCAGTAGCACCATAGGTTGAGAACCAAGCCTTTAGCACATGAGCCTTTGGGGGAGGGTATTTAAGGTACAAACCTACATGACATGGTGGTGCACACCATTAATCCCAACATTGGGAGACAGGGTCAGATGGGTCTCTGTGACTTTGAGGCCAGCTAGAGCAACATAGTGAGACTGTACCAGAAACAAACCAACAAAAAGCCTGTATTTCTAATGTTCATGCCTCATATTAATGTAAATAACAAGACCATAAACTCTCAAGTAAAAGGGGACAAGAGAAAGTTTATTTTGGGGCTAAATATGAGCGACCATGGCCTGGGAACACAGATTTTGATTACCCTAAGTACCAGGATCCAATAAGTGAGGTCCTCCAGCTCAGTGGCCAGCATAAGGACGCAGTGCCATGAACTCCAAAAGCCTTGCTGACAGGGCCGTGTGGCTGCTCACTCAGGCTGCCTCTCTCCACTGGTTGCAGCTTCCTGGGCAGACTCTCCAATTTTGGCCATATTTCCTCTATTCGGCTTTGGGTTCACTCAGTAAAGCTTCATTCATTGCTCTCCCGGGGTGGGGGGGGGGGGAGGGCGGCGCGGGGGCGGCGGTGTGGGTGGGCAGCACTTGCACACGTGCCTGGCCTCTAGGCTTTTCTTCTGAAATCTCAATGGAAGCATACACTAAGGCCATTCTCTGCTGCAGACTGAGTTCAAGGACAACCTCTGTTATAAAGACCTTGTCTCAAAGTGGGGTGGGATGGTCAGTGAACAGCCTGGAGAGATGGCTCAGCTGTTAAGAGCACTTGCTGTTGAAACCATGAGGTGTTGGCTCTGTTTATTAACAATTAAACTTTATTATACAACCTAACTAGCATATACAAGAAGGAAAAAAAAGGTTAAAGGGACAGAAGAGTGAACCTCCGGTATTCGTTTCACTGGACGGGTCCTTAGGTGTTTTTCCGTCCAGAGTGCTTGCTCCTCTCCGCGCCTTCTCCTTCTCTCCTTCTACCTCTTCTTTTTCTCTCCCCCACCTTCCCAGTCACATGCAAAGGGCGGTCCCTTCTCCCTTCGAGGGTCAGTTAGGAAAACAATAGCCACGGTGGGGTTCCCAGGTAGGCTTCCTGAATTCCAAGCCCAGGAAGGCTCCAAACAGTCTCTTACAAGGTATTCATGGTGTGCCCCAAGGGTAAAGCCCGCCAAGACTGCTTCCACCTGTGACAAAGCTTAATCTTTCCCACAATGAGGCTCAGCATTTGGATCCCAACTGGGCATTGCACATTTGCCTATAACCCCGGCTCTGAGGAGGGGTGGGGAGGATGGTGACGTGGCTCCGGAAGTAGAGGCTCTTGCTGCATAGGCCTGAAACCCTCAGCTTGAATCTGGGAACCTGTGTAAAGGTGGAAGGAGAAGGATGAACTCCACAGAGCTGACCTCTGACCCCCACAGCTGCACCATGGCACTCACACCCCACACATATATTATGCACACATATAATAACAGATAACAAATTAAAAATACATATCAGATTCTATACCAGACTAGTAATTAAAAATAATTTTTATTTTGACTTACATGATTGAAAGAGTAACGAATACAAATACCACAAAACTAAGAGCACTCCCCCAACCAGGACTAAAATACAGAGGTGAATACAAAAGACATGAAATTAATTATCCATGCAATATTCAAAAAAATTTCAAATCCACAAACAAACCCAACAAAAGCCCTATAATAGCTGTGATTTCACTGTCTACAAAAAGGACATTTCAACCATTTAACAAAGACTATATAGCCTATACATACTATAACTGTACAATGTACCATTAAAACAAGGGATGTATGCATATATACATACTATTTACAAATATACAAATATATACATACAGTGGAACTTCACAGTTGAAAGAATATGTTGCCAGAAGGCTGGCAAACAATTTTCACTTTAAAACGCAAGGAACCCTTTTAAAATTCTTGCTAAAATGTAAATATTGAAACTAGTATCTAATTGGTATTTATACAAACACATCCAGAATACAGTTTAAAATTGCACCCACACATGTTGTTGTCATATCTTGGCATACCTACCCCTTGCACACTTCACCTAGTGAGTGACTGAGCTGCTGTTGAAACAATGGAGCAGTTTTCATCTTTTAAAATCTCCTGCTTCCCAGCCTCATGGCCAGTTTTATAGAAGCAGGGACCACTTTCAGTGCCGCCCTATTCTACCAGGTTAGGACTCATCCATCATCCAGGTTCCCATCTGAAAGAACAACATATCTTTCTGAATCTATGACGTTGGGGTGTGTATTTGTCTTAGCAAAAAAAAAAAAAAACCAACTATACATGTGGAACCAGGCATAGTGGTTTGTGCCTGAGATCCCCACTCTGAGGCAAAGGCCGGAGAACTGTTGAGAGTTCAAGGTCAGGCAGCCTATGTATTCAGTTCCAGGCCAGTTAGGACTGCCATAGGGAGACAATGTCTCAAGATAAAACAGAAACCAAACAACGATGTAAAACTGAGAGTGTTCTTGGTAAAGAACAAAAGCTTAAGCTTCAAGACTTTTGTTTGCTTTTAGCAGTATAGGTATGATCTTAATGAAGCCGGCTCCTTCAGCTTATCCCTTAAAGCACAGGGACAGACCACATGGAAATTCTCAGGATGGAAAAAGAAACAAATAGTAGGAAGTATATAAAAAAATTAAGATCTAGAACTTAGGTTCCCCCTGCCCCATAGCTTCATGTATCCCAGGTTTCCCTGGGAACTCCCTAGGTAGCTGACTGTGACCTTGAACTTCTTCTTCCTTCACTTTCTGAGCTCTGGGTTTCTATAGGGAGCACACCCAGCTTGTGTGGTGCTGGGCATGAGCTCAGCAAGCAAGCTCCACCAAGGGAGCCACACCCTCAACTCTGAAACCTAGTCTCTTATAACTTATCACTTTGCCAGGTTCTGTGAGAAAACTTTTATTTGAAGAACCATCTTTTTTTTTTTGTGCTTTGTCTTTAAAAGTAAAATTAGGCAGCAAAAGGGCCACTCAACCCTGAGAACACAGAAGAAAGAAAACGGCAAGGCATACGATACTTATCCAAATAGCACATGAAAAGTTCAAGCTCACGGATGAACTCCCAAACAGGCGCAAAGATGGCTATTTTCAAATTCCACAGGAAGGTAAGATGGACCTTGAAGTGCTGTCATTCACAACCACGATGCAGTCCAGTGAATTATACACAGCCCTCCTCTGCGGGCCAAGGAAACGTAGACAGTACGGTGCATTTGGACTTTGAGATCTGTGCACTGGCCACAGCAGCGGCACCCTGTAAGTCCAGGTGCTGCCTGGCCACATCACAGCACCCTGTTGATGACCATGGCCAGGTATCAGGACAGCAGTCAGGCAGTGCCAGTGTGAAACCTAAAAGGCAGTGGCAACTTCAGTTCCATGGCGGCCTCCGACTTTAACACAGTCTCGAGGAAATTTGTCTAACTGTTCATATGCCAGCCGCCCGTCTTCTCCTAGGTAGGAAACATTAAACGTGAATACTTCACCTATGTATCACACAGAATAACATGGCAGAAATGTGCTATTGTGACTCCCCCCCCCCCCCAGTCCCCAGGGATTGAACCCAGGACCTCATGTATATCAGACCAAACACTTTCCCACGGAGCTACAGCCTTGTATTTGCTGTCTTAGCTAGTTACTGTGTTAAGGAAAAGTGCTTTTCTATTATTCTTAATTACATTATGGATTTCTAGGCAATGCTTAGAATAATCAAGAACCTTTGAGTTAGTATCAGAGACCGGATGAAAAGCAAGGTATAAAATAAAGCACAAGCGTGTGCCATCTTCTACCAATTGTGTATGGCAGATTAATTTTTGTTTAGTGCTTTAGAGATTTCAGTAAGACTTATCCTTGACCTTAGTGTATTGAATCTCTATGTAACTTGAATACGTTCTATGTTGATTTAGTTACATTATATCATATACACACACCATTATACATTGTAGCACTATGTACGTCTACATGACTAATGGTAAAAGCTAATTTTTACTAATGGTAAAAGTTAGCCTTTCAAGCTTTGGCTAAAAGTTACTCTTTCTCTCCTAAGCATACAGTGTTTCCCCCAGGCTTTCTATTATTCAGTCTTGTTTATAGCCACATCTTTTGCTGATTTACTTAATTATGCATGTGAGTGCATGTGAGTGCGTGTACCACTGTATGCACGTGGGGGTCAGGGGCAACATTTCCATCTCAGGTCTCTCTGTCCATGTTGAGACAAGCTCCCTCTTGTTTCTGTTGCTATGTTGCATCCTCCACACTGGCTGATCCTTGAACTTCCGAGTAAGTCTCTTGCCTCCACCTCCCATCTCACTGTAGGATGCTGTTATTACAGGTGTGTGTGCTCCTCATTTTTTGAAGAGGTTCTGAGGACTAACCTCATGTTCTTAGATGTGTGCAGCTATCATTTTACCTGTTGAGCCATATCTCTGGCCCTCACAGCAATATTTTATATAGACAATGTATTTTAAATATAAATATTGTTACTATTTTTTAAAAAATGATTTAAAAATAGGAAAATGAGGAATGGGGAAGAGGCAGGGATAATGTTCATGTTACAGAATGACTCAAAGGTTGCCTTGGCTACATCGAAAGACTGGCATAAGAAAATAAATAAAAGCCAGGTGGTGCTGGCAAATGCCTTTAATCCCAGCACTTGGGAGGCAGAGGCAGGCGGATCTCTGTGAGTTCAAGACCAGCCGGGTCTACAGAGTGAGTTCCAGGACAGTCAGGGCTACACAGAGAAACCCTGTCCCAAAAAACCAGTAAATAAATAAATAAATAAATAAATGCAAGCCAGGCCTGGGGCAGGCCTGTAATTTTACCTACATAAGAGCCTGAGGCAGGAGCATCACTACCAGTTCAAACAAAACCTGGACAACTTAGTGAAACCTATCTCAGATTTATTTATTTGTTTATTATTTATACAGCATTCTGCCCATATGTACACCAGCATGCCAGAAGAGGGCACCAGATCTCATTATAGATGGTTGTGAGCCACCTTATGGTTGCTGGGAACTGAACTCAGGACCTTTGGAAGAACAGACAGTGCTCTTAACCTCTGAGCCATCTCTCCAGTCCAGAATAAAAAGGTGCTTTATCTAGCTCAGTTGTAGAGCACTTGCCTACAAGCGGTAGACCTTGCATTCAATCCTCAATTCACTTAAAAAAAAAAAAAGAGTCATTTGGCCCAGCATAGTATCTTAGAACTTAAATGCCAATGTTCTCTTAGGTGCAAGGGAAAATGGCCATGAGATGCATAAGGTGCGGCTTTCTTAGAGCGAAAGTGGGATTTCCTCCGCTGTGCACAGCTAGAGCTCCATACGATGGTGAACATAGGTTCGCAAACACTGGGAATGTGCTGACACGAGTGGCTTTGGAGAAGGACAGACCCGCAAATTAGACCCCCAAAATTCTGCATGCAGGCCACCCACCTGTACAAAATGCTCCCACACCGTGAGCACTGGTAGGCCGCCACAAGAGGGAGCCTTTACTCCCTTTGGACATGACAGGTTGTAGTCAAACGTATGTATATTTAAAATATTACATACAATTTGCCTTCAAGGGGAGGCATACAAATTTATATATAACACACAGCGTTCGTCTTTAAACGGGTTTCATTCCTAGGATATCTCATGTATATGCAAGTATTTCAAGTTTTTAAAAATGCAACAAAATCTGAAACGCTTTTGACTGAAATCGTTTGGCATGAGGGATGCTCAGCCTTTATTGTTATGGTGACACAACCAGAGCTGGCCCTCAGGACATCTGCTAACATCTATCTGTCAGGGAACTTTGATCTGACGTGTCAGGCATTTCATAGCCGTGAGATACAGGCAGAGTTTCGGAGGAAAAAGAGCCTGAATCTGGGGAGTCCTGTGGCTCCGAGTGGGACTCATGTGCCACTGGCTGTTCTGGCATAGCTAAAGGCATGGGTAAAGTTGTTTGTCACCAAGCTTGGTGATCTGAGTTGAATCCTTTGGATCTCTGTACTGAAAGGACCTTCATATAGGTGCCCTGGTAAGCATGCCCCCAACATATACTAAATAAACAAATCGATGTTTAAAAAAAGAAACGGAAATAGAATTAAATAAAGTGAAAGCTTTGGAGGGAGCGGGGTCTTGGATCAAATCCAGGAATTGTCCATGGTGACAGGTGCTCTACAACTGACTTACGCCTGCTGCCCCAAACTGAAGCTTGAGGCTCTCATTGGGCTAAGCAGGAGTTGGGTACCACCACTAGATGGCATATTGGGTGCTACCCAACTGCCCAGAGGGTCTCTCAGACAGCAAAGGTTACAAGGCTGCAGTGAGTGCACACTAGGTGAGGGGCTGCTGCTTGGCCTCTTCTTAGTGCTCATCGTGGCTTTACTTCTTTGTCAGAGGATGTCTTCCCTGCTGCCACTGAGAGTACTGGAACACCATGTGAGTTCAGGCTTGGGTGTGAGAGAAAATTGCATTGGTATTTGTTCATCGGGGTCGAGGAAGAGTCACAACACTGAGTTCAGGGCTAGGGTCTTCCAACGCTGCTGCATCTTAGAAGGTTTTAAAATCCCAGTGCAGGGGCATCCCAGAAACCTCAAGGAGCAGCCTCATTGGTTGGAGCGGAGGTACATTAGGTTTCCCCGGAGACTTGGGTATGGATGGAGTGGAGAAGGCTTAACAGGGCTGGTGAGGCCTGGGAGATGTGAGCAGCGCAGAAAGCGTGGTGGTGAAGGAAGTGTGGTGACCATTCGTGGGGATGCCACTGGGAGAGCAGCTAAGTGAGTCTCAGGGCACAGGCCACGGGATACCTCTCCTCAGTTTACTATGGAAAGAGAGACTGGCTGGCCGTGCTTTACAAAAGTCTAGCTCCTGTTTATTTTGTTAAATGTGCATTGTTATTTCAGAACCCCGAGGGACAAGAGGCATTAAGCCATTAACACCCTGGGTATGCTTTAGACAATTAAAGAACTATATCTAAAGCAGCCATACAGAATAACCATTTTATCCTTTAAACAAACACGGGCTAAGCTTTCTCTGCAAAGAATGGCATATTCAACAGCAGAGCCAAGTCTCGTTAATCCCATCCCTGTAAGAAAGAAGTCTCGAAATAAATGGGATTTTCATGGTGGTTATAATAACCACGGGTCTTCTTCACATGGTCAAATGTATTGTCAAACCAGTGGCTTTTTACCTGGTGACACTGGCAGGATTAGGTTTAAAGACTTTTAGAGGCGATTTAAAAAATGTAGAGTATATGACTATAGTTAAATTGTCTGTAACTCTCCCTTCCCCCCCTCACCCTTCCTTTCTCTGTGTACAGGTGTGTGGATAAGAGATTTTGTAGCCCACGCTGGCTTGGATCTCAGTATGTAGCCCAGGCTAGCCGCAAACTTGTGGCCTTTTTGATGAGGAGTTAAGAAAGGTTTCCCTGATGGCTGGCGATGTGGCTCAGTTGGTAGAGTACTGGCCTACATGCACAAAAGCCCGGATTTGATCATTAGCACCAAATCAATCAGAGACTGTGTCACGTGCTCATTAGGCCGGCTCTTGGGAAATGGAGGCAGGAGGATCAGAAGTTCAACTGTTTTTCAGGGCACATAGTTCAAGTCTGATCTGGGATAAATGAGACCCTGTCTTTAAAAAAAAAAAAAGGAAAAAGGGGCGCACAGCATTCTCCGCAGAGGGTCAGGTACGTTGACTTTGGCCGTCCCTACACTGGCAGCCAAGCTGGGGTTTCTACAGTGTCTGTTTTGCTTCCGTGTTCCAGGCGCCAGCATTTTTGCTTTCAAGAGACAGTTTTACTGTGCAGACTAAGCTGTTTTTGACTGAGAGGTGATTCTCCTGCCTCAGCTTCTTCAGTGGGGATTACAGGTATGAGTCACACTCTCAGGCCCTCGTCTTGATTCTAAATAGGGCAAAGGCTGGTGACGTCTTGGAGATAACAGGGGAGAAAAAGCCTGGTTCTTGTGCAGCGGGAACAAGGGCAGGGCGAGATCTGGGCACAACTGACTTCTGCTACTCTAGGAGCAGAGAGTCGGAGAGTACACAGCCAAGGGGGAAGTGGACAAAGCGGGCGCCACGCGAAACTTCCTTCCGGTTCCCAGGAGAATATCAGAAGTAAACAAACACATACAGATGACTCACCAAGAGATAAGAGGGTTTCCGAGGCCACGTTTCTGATCTCTTCAGTGTCAGATTGACACAGTGTCACGAGCATTTTAATGCTTTCGGTGGCCTGCCAGGGAAGATGGATTAGTGCCTGACTTTTCAAGCTGGGGGTGGGGGTGGGGGTGGGGGATGGGGGTGTGTGGGGCGGGGGGGGGGCTGGTGTTGGGGGTTGGGGGGCAGGGGATTGGGGGGGGGGAGTGGGAGGAACCCTGAATGGTTTGGAGCTCTCTCCTTCTGTTCCCATATAGGATTGGATCTCCCGGGAGAAAAGGAGTAGGGCAGGGCCTGGGGGCTGTGAGCTGGAGATGTGCCCGGGTTAAAGGCCGGCCTCCTTCCCAGCACCGACATCCAGTGGAACCCACACAGGCTGCTGCACCCCGTGTGTGCCCGTGTGTGCCCGTGTGAAGTCTGTAGCAGAGACACTAAGCTGCGATGAGTCACAGCACACCAGGAGAGTGTCCAAATAAACACTTAACCAATGGGTCACCTGAAGGTCACATTCTGACCAAGTAACAAGGAAGGCACAATTTCCCATGGTTGTTTTCCTTCACAGATCATTAACTTTTCCTTTTATTGCTTTAATCCCTTGCTTTCACGTCCCCTTCGGTCAGCTCCTTGTCCCATGTGCCCCTCGCGGGTTTTTGTAAGCATTAGGGTGTGATTCCCCCCTAGTTTTTCCTGGGATCTCTCCTAATGTTTTTGTGGTAAAGATGGGCCACACATGAGCCTGTCAAAAGTCACACTTGCTTTGGAAACCTGTAGCCTTTGCCTCCGCGAGGTGGCATTTTAGCTCTCGCCCTGCTCCCTAACGCCTCCTCTAGCGCAGTTACAGCAGTCAGGTGTGGCTGAGGCTAACAGTGTAGCCTGAATCATATAAAATCATGATCTTAAAACAGTGCGTGGCTTTTTCTCCCCTTAAACAGGGGAGAACTTTGCAGATGATGACATTGTGTCATGATGTCAAAGGCTGGACATATCTGCAAATAATTTCAAGAGAAAGGATCTGGGAACTCAGGTGTATATGGAGTTGAAATACTTCAGGACAGGCTTTGGTTCTCTATGCTAATTTATACACACCAACCTCGGAGAAATGACCGTACCATCTTCTTTTTGGGGGGTTAAGATGCTTTTGTAGCATTGACCCAAAGTCCCACTGGTTCTTCCAGGCAATGGTAAAGGATCATTATTTTTGGTCACTTTAACAAAATCATATACAGTCATTGTTCAACTGGGAAAAGGACCCTGACTATGTGTCTCCAAGGAGATGAGTGACAGTGCTGCACTCCAAGGGAGGCTTTGAATGTGGAAAGAACTGGAAAAGTCCACATGGCATGGCCTGCCTCTATGCTTAACATGTGCAGCCCAGGGACAGCAGCTCTGAGTGGCCTGGGATGTGTGTGTGTGTGTGTGTGTGTGTGTGTGTGTGTGTGTGTGTGTGTGTGTGTAGGTGAGTGGCTTTGAGTCTGGACTGGCATGGGACTGTAGGGCTTCGGGGCTGGCCTTTACCTCCAGGCTCTTTAGGGCCAGGCATGCTGCCTTCTGTAGCTGGAGATTGGTCTTCGTTAGTGCTTCACAATAATAGAGCAAGGCCTGAAAGGGGAAGGAGAGAGAGATGCTGTGAGACATTTTGAACTGTTTTTCATTCAAACCGTACATATGTCAGGAGAACAAAGGAGGGTAATTGAGGTAGGGGAATATGGTGTATCTTTTCTCATATGGGAGATATAGATTTTTAATTTTGTAAAACTCCCTTTTGTCTTATTTTACGCGTATGGGTGTTCCCTTGTGTGTATGTCTGTGTACCGTGTGCATGCAGAGTCTGAAGATGGCTGCAGATCTGAGGACAACCGGATCTGCATGGAGAGTCCCATCTATGCCAGCATGGTGTGCATCACAAGGTCCACAGTAGGCAGGGCTATTACAGCGGGACTCTATCTGAAATATTTAAGTGTCTAGGGCTGGAGAGATGACTCAGAAGAACATTGGTTGTTCTCGTAAGGGACCCAGGTTTGGTTCTCACCGCCCACTTTGGCTATAACCTCATTCCCAAGGAACCTAATGTTCCCCACAAAGGACCAGGGGATGTCATGAAAAGGGGAGCAGAAAAGAATGTAAGAGTTGAAAGATAGGGCGAAGGCTTTAACATGCCATCTTCTCGGCACAGCTCAGCCATTGCACACATGATTTCAAAGCAGCTGGGTGCGAGGCCTGCACAAGACTGGGGACTGTTGGTTACGGATGGATTCTGGGGGAGAGCTATTATCCTCAGCTGTGTTCCGAAGGGTGCATCCAGTAGGTTGCAATGGGCTGTTCCAACCCCATGGACACACACACAGCCCTGCTTAAACTCAATGGGTCAAAGAAAACAACAGTGTAGGAAAGTGGTCCATGGGAGGAGGTGGATACAGAGGGAGGAGGAGGTAAGAGAAGTTGGGTGTGAGAGAACACAGAATGCACTGTATGTGTACACCAAATTATCAAAGAACAAATTTAACAAAAAGGTAAGAAACCCATAATGTTACTCACTTTTTGTATTCTAAAAATAATAATATATTATTATGCATAACATATATAAATTTGTATATACACACACACACACATATATATGTATGTATACACACACACACACACACACACATCCACCTGAGGTAAACTGTAGCATGGTCTTTCACACAATTTTCAGGGAAAAAAAAATCACACAATCTCACAGGTTTATTCAATGAGTTGATTGGTATATTCTACCAGATTGTAGACCCAAAGTTGGAAGATACAAAGTTATGACTGCAGGTTTTATTTTAATTATCATTTTTTCCTTCGATGGTTATTATTTTAAAACCATACCACGTTTGCTTTTAATTGACAGAGCTGTGTGGATTGTGGGGGTAGAAGACAAGGTGTAATGCTCAGGTCTCCCACTAGTGTTCCCGCCCCCTCACACACTCATCGTCTCTACGGGTTAGGAAGCTTTGAGTTCTTCCTTTCCAGCCATCTGGAAGCATACAAGATATGGATGTGATGCCAGTAGCCTTAGTGACAGAGTCCATTCCAGGCCCACCCTGAATCCTCAGCAGTCCTGGTCCAGCCCCTTGGATGAGTGCCAGGATCAGAGCCCAGGGGTGCCCCAGTGATAAACAGCGAAGACAATTACGCCTGGGGCTCGATCTCCTCCATTCAGCATCCTACCTTTTCTCTGAAGTGCTCATTTTTGGAGGCTGCTGCCAGGTAGAGCGTCACGGCCTCGCTGACCTCATTGTCATCTCGGGTGAGCAGCAGAGCCAGGGTTCTGAGGACTTCCTGGTGAGCGGGGAGGTTGCTGGGTGCGAGGTCGCTCATAGTCTGCAGGAGTTTCTCGTCCCTCAGTGACTGGAGAGTCTGAACCATGGCGACTGGAAGGTGAGGGCCAGAGCTCACATTCTGATAGTGCGGTGGCACGCTTATTGAGGACGCAAATATTCCGTGCACGTTTTTGGCAAACACACACGGATAGCAGACCCAAGTCATGTAAAAACTTAGTCCATGATAAAGGCAGTGTTTCAAATTAGTGAGAAAAGGTCAATAATTTAAATAAGTATGGTGAGATGAGGGCAAATTGTAGGAAAAATGTAAAGTTGAATTTCTACTTTAAAGCGATGGCAAAAATATATAGTTTTTTTTTTCTCTTTTAAAGATAGGCTCTTATATAGCTTAGGCCAGCCTTAAACTCTCCGTGAAGCAAAAGATGACCCGAAATGTTTGGTCCTGCTGCCTCTCACTCCCGAGAGCCATGGTTATAGGCACTTACACCCAGCACCATACCAATGAGGTGAGCAGTCAAATGTAAGTATATAATAAAAACAGAAAAAAGCATTATCTGCCACCTTATTAATATTCATGGTAAACACAATTGCCTCTCCTCCAGTTGGAACTATATGCTAAAACCCTCATCCTAGGTGGAGGGTCGGGCCTGGAAGGGGAATGTCACTTGGTCGATTGTAATCTAGAGACAATATGGTAACCTACATGACTGAGTTCCACTGGCACAAACTGGCCATTTCTGTGACTAATGAGAGGAGTCCACTCCCTAGCTAGGTACCCAGCAAGTTTATCTCGTGTCTCCTCAGTACCGTGGGCCTACACGGGAAGGGAAAGGCCGGAGCTGCCTCGTGTAGCCGACTCACACCTTCCCCATAGTGAGTAAAGGGGAGAATAGTCTAGATACTTTTGCTTTAATTTCCTGTTTTCTTTGCTGTTTTGTAAGCAGGCACTCTAATAAAAATCCCCAAGGGAGCATTGAATGACAGTTAAACAAACAAACCACAGAAAACATTTGACAATACAAATACACAGGATGCACCCAAGTATAAGGACAATATAAAACTAACAAAATGCTTTAAAATATGTTATATTTAACATGAAGCATACTAAGTTAAAAAGAAAATATAATGCCGTATTTTTTGGACCATAAGATGCACTTCCCCACTCCCTGGAAAAGTGGGGGACGGGGAATTAGGATGTGCCTTATGGTTTTTCTTGTTTTACTGCTCTAAAAACAAAAGTGCGTCTTATGGCCAGGTGCATCTTATGGTCCAAAAACATATGGTATTTGTAAGGTAGAATCACACTGGGGACATTTGCTCTGAGTAACTGCTTGTCCACCATGGGAGATCCCGGGTTTAATCTGCCACTACTGCAAAAACAAACAAGCATACAAACAAACCAATGGCAGTCTAAACAAGACCTAATTCTGAAATCTAAAACCATGAATATTCAAACAAAACTAAAGCTCACAAGTGGGAGAAAGAGATTGAGTTTATATTTTTCTGTTTCCTAAACTTTCTGTAGTGCAAAAATAATCCGTTTTATAATGAAAGAATGAAAGAAAAAAGACACTAAAAGATAAGGGAAGGGCTGGGAATGCAGCCTAGTTAGGAGAGCCTAGCACTCACAAAGTGAATATGTTCAGTCTCCAACTTCACATGAACTGGGCATGGTGGCACACACCTGTCGTCTCAGAGTTTAGGAAATAGAGGCAGGAGGGTCAGACGTTTAAGATCATTCTTGGCTACATAGTAAGTTTGAGGCCAGTCTGGAACTAGAGACCCTGTCTTAAAACAAAACCAAAACCAAGGGGCTGGAGAGATGATTCAGCACGGAAGAGCACATATGGCTCTTGCATAGGACCAGAGTTTGGTTCCTTGCACCCAGGTGGAACGCTCACAGCCCTTTATAACACCAGCTTTCGTGGGGGGCTACAGCTCCCTCTTCTGGTCTCTGTGGGCACTGCACTCACATGCACAAATTCACATTTTAGACACATATACCTAGATTTTAGGATGAAGATAGAAGTTTAAACGAAACACCACACCCAAGACAAAACCAAGAAAGCAAACAGGAAATTGCCCAGAGGTTAAAAGGAATTTCTCCCACTGTCATTTCCATTCCTGCTACTGAATCCGTGGGTTTTATCAAGGCCTATCACTAAGAGACGTAGGAACATGAACTGCCACACCAGACCCTGAATAATTCAGGTGTCTGCTTGGGAAGCTGATCTACACTTGGCAAGCTTAGGATCACATGTACACCACGAGGCTTTGCACCTTAGGACAGGGTCCCCTGTCTTGTTCTTTTCGCCAGGTATGCCACCTGCAAGACTTTCTCTAGAGCCCCTGTGTCGCATGCTAGGCAGAAATCTCTCTTCCTTTGTGATGCCAAACACTACCCACGTTGCTACAGAATTTGATGTTTTGGAAAGAGCTGGGCTAGCCTGGATCTCAGCCAGACAAATTGCTGCTGTGTGGCGCTGTACCAGATGATACCTAGTTTCCGAACGCATAGCCCCTGCCCAATATCTGCAGCATTCCTGATGCTTGGGCTCCTCTATTAGAATATATATGATATTTGGAGTGCCAAGTGAAAAGGTGGGCTGAGCTTACAGACCCCTAGTTACCTTTTCACCTTCCTTCATCAGGCAGCCTCCTACAGTCTTTTCTCACTGTCTCTTCCTACTGTCTCACTCCAGCCATCAACTGAAGTCCGTTTATGTCTATTCTGAATGAAAATTCTACTGCAAAAGGCAATATGAAGGAGCACTGCAGATAGGCTGAGAAAGGAAGGGAAAGCAGTGAGATTTCCAATTACTGGCTAGTTTTCTGTTCACAGAGAACCCCTGCTGGGGACCAGTGTGCTTAGTGGGATCCTGCTCCGATACCAGGAAGTCTACATAAAGCCCAGAAGTCACTGAAAAAGGGAGGCCTCGGCTCAGCCATGGAGGGTCCCTCACAGTCCGCATCCTACCTTGCCTGGCCAGCTGGCTCAGGTAAGCCTCCAGGTCGCTCACACCGTGGCTGGTGAAGAAGCTATAATACTGGAACACTGTGATGACTTCTGAGGAGACGCTGGAGGAGAGCAGAGGCTCGGCTCGGTCCAGGATTTGGGACACCAGGGTTCTAAACACTGGGAAGGAAGAGACAAGGCAGCTTGAGAAACATGACCATTCGCTCATCCATGCATTAATTCACTTATCCATCCGCTCATGTTTTATAACTGCATCTCACGATGAATGTGATAACCACTACACTATGGAAACGGACGTCAGCATCGCAGTACTTACATATTCATTAATTCATCCATCATCGTACTAATAATATTCATTAACCTTTTATCATAGCACTGCAAACGTTCATCTTGAACATGCTGTGTGCATCCACGCACTCACTTAAACTATAATTTATTTATTCTCGTGTGTGTGTGTGTGTGTGTGTGTGTGTGTGTGTGTGTGTATGTATGCCAGTGTACCACGCGTGTCCCCGATGCCCAAGAAGGCCCTGGATCCCTTCGGACAGTTGTGAACTGTCGTCATGTGAGTACTGGAAGAGTGGAACTGTGGTCCTCAGGAAGAGCAGCCCGTGGTTTTAAGTGCCGAGCCATCTCTCCAGTCCCTCACTCACCTTTTATGGCGGCATTTGTACCCTTCCTTCATTTACTCAGTCACCTTTTGTCACACTTTTCTTGCGATACTTACATTCGCTAATTTATTCACTCCCCTTTTATCACACTAGGATAAGGTAAAGTGTTTAAGGGGGGGTAAGCTTCCGTGTAGAGCCACGGAATGTCACCATTTTTCACACTCACATGGTACCATGCAAGTCAGGGTGTGAACGATTACCGACATCCCTCCAGGGAATCTCAGGGGTCCTTCCTGTTGTTGGTAGCTACTTGGCCTCCCCAACAGGCCGATGTCCAGTTTGCTAGGTATCCAGGCCTGGCCTTAAACTCCTGCTCTTCCTGCCTCCATGTTGCTGCCTCGTCATCACGCTCTGCTCTGGAGCCTGAGTTTCATCAACATTAGCTAGCTTTTCCTGCTCTTGAACTGTCATGGCAACAGCGTGTATAGTATGTGCTTTCTATGTATGTCTGGGCTATTTTACTCAACATCCTCTCAGATTGTAGCCTGGAACAGCAACAGCGTCTCCGGGAAATGCTACATGATACTCTATGGTGTCATTGTAACACCACAGTATCTCCCTTTCCACATGGCATGTCAGTTGTCACTGAATTTGTCCTGTTGTGACTAAGGCTGTGCATCTTATGCACAGACAGGAGTATATTTCTCTTTGTGTATTTAAGAGTAGCATTGCTGGCTCATGTTTTAGACACACACTAGGATTACATTCTTCCGGAGTCATTGTAGCCCCTGACATCCCCACACTGGAGGCATCCCCATGGAGAAAGCCTACTGTCAGCCTTCTGCACCCATGGGCACCACATGGATGAATCTAAGCAACTGCCGACTAAGAACCCAGGAAAAAGCACATCTATACTGAACACGTAGAGACTTCTAAAGGCTGTCACACCCCAGGCAATGTAATCTAACAACCATTTACTTGGTACTTGCCTGACCAAGTGTTAGAAGTCATCTGGGGGCATGCAGGAGCAAGTGTGGAAGTTGTATACAAAGCCAAACTAGCATAAGCAAGGGACGAAAACAAACACACAGACTCAGCTGTGCATAGCATGTTCCGGCAGCATTCACCCACAAACACCCAAGGGTCAACTGTACAAACATGAGCAGCAAATCAGACCCAGGCTCAGGTGGTTCCCGGTTCTCAGCCAGCGGTGCTGTTTGGGAGGCTGTGGACGCATTAGAACTTAGGGGTCACTTGGCTGGCATAGGCCATGAGGTGAGCATTTGGGGCTGTAACTTGGCTCACTTCTGCTTCCTATCATCTGTTGTCTCTGATGTGACCAGCCACATGCTCCCACCGCCTTGGACCAACCTGCTGCTGTAAAAATTTTACATATTTTGATTAACAGAATAAATTAATTATCCAAGACATCTAGGCATCATGTGTCTGCTGCTGTGCCTTCCCTTGCAGGCATGGACTGTACCTTTTAAAAGTGAACCCAATGATAACTCTCATTTATAAACAGATTCTTTAGGTGTTTGTCCATGGCAGGGGAAAATAACATACACGGCAATTAAACAAAACCAAAACCAAAACCACTTCCGCTGGCATTCTGTATGCTCAGCACCTTTTTGTAGTCTGGTAGTCTAGCTGACTAGCCAGCATATCTTTCTTTTCCAAGGCTGGCCTTTTTGTATGCTGCTCACCGCCCCCTCCCCAGGCTGCGGCAGCGGAGGAGACCCTCCCACTGCTGTCTGTACCTGGCTCTGCCAGTCCTGGGTAGTCTTTGTTGATGGTTCTGGCGAAGCTGGCCTCCAGCTGTTTGATGACTCGGTCCGCAGAGCTGTGGTAGACTCCGATTGGGCTGCAGCACTTGGTCCAGAACGAAAGCAAGGACAGCTTTTTGTGGAATTCTGGTAGGGCTGCAAAAGACGAGGCGTGTTAGTGAAAAGATGAAGGTGGTGTCTGGGTTGAGTGGGCAAGGGGTCCTAGGGACATTATAGCTTTTCTTTGTGTTTTTTAAAAAAAACTGTACTTTGTTTTATTATTATTTTTTTAACATGTTTTGATTAATATAATATAATATAATATAATATAATATAATATAATATAATAAATTAGTTATCTAAGACTAGTTTCATGTTACTTGGTTTGGCCTCAAACAAAGGATAACCTTGAACTTCCAATGTCCTATCTGCAGGCAACTTTTCTTTCTCTCCTTTCTATTATTCTCTCTCTCTCTCTCTCTCTCTCTCTCTCTCTCTCTCTCTGTGTGTGTGTGTGTGTGTGTTACTAGGGATTAATCCTAGGATCCCATGAACGCTCTACCACTGAGTTCTATTTCCAGTCATTTTTTTACTATTTGATTTTGAAATATGGTCTTGCCCAGGCTAACCTTGATTTCACCCTATAGCCTTGAAATGGTCATCCTCCTGCCTCAGTGTCCCGATTAGATGAGATTAACTACGTCTGCACGTCCACCAGGACTGTGACTTTCAGATGGAACTACTAGAAGATTCTTTGGGGATTGACAGGTGATCCATAGGAAAATCTCCTCCTTCTCCTCAGTGAACAAAAGGAATTCAGTGGATGTTCAGGTGTTTGCTCTCAGAGACAGATGGCATGGCTGCTCTGCCTTGGCGAGACCTGACTTATCTCTGGGGACTTTATAGCAAAAACCACACAGGATTATTGATGCAAACTTCCAGAAGGGCCGGCACCCAGCAAGGTTTGCTGGAGGAGCCTTTCTGCTGCCCTGTGGCTCTCAGGCCAGAATGAGCAAACAGCAAGGCAGGCGGTGCACACTCACAATCACACTTGTGGGTGGCTGTGACCAGGAGGAGCCCGCAGCACAGCACAGCACAGCACAGCACAGCACACAGGCC
This sequence comes from Acomys minous, assembly GCF_964271855.1. Lineage (NCBI taxonomy): Eukaryota > Metazoa > Chordata > Mammalia > Rodentia > Muridae > Acomys > Acomys minous. The sequence goes on from NC_140490.1 coordinate 67,881,160, forward strand.
CTTTGCAGCCCCACCTGCCATTCTCACACCTTTTAGACACCTGCTGAGGTCACCTGCTCATAGCAGAAATAAAAAATAGAGGCAGAAAGCCATAGGGAGAGCCTGGGGGTGGGGTAGGCTCAGTCATAGGTTACCCAGACGTCTCTATTTCCGTTTCTATCTGGCGTGAAAAAGACAGCCCTCGCCTTTATGAAAGAGCCCAGTGCGCAGATCACAAAAACTCAAGGGCATCTTCCCCATGCCACCTTCTGCTTGCTCGTGGGGCTGAGGAATAGCTCAATTCGTAAAGCACTTGCCTTGAAAGCACAAGGACCCGAGTTTGAGCCCTGGAACCCACAGTTAAACAGCTGGTGGCATAGTACTATAACCTCAGTGCCCAGGGGATTCCTGGGGCTTGCTGGCCAGCCAGCCTAACCTACTTGGTGAGTGCCAGACCAGTGTCCTGTTTAAAAAAAAAAAAAAATGAGGCAGATGCCTCCTGAAGAACGACATCTGAAGCTGACCTTTGGCCTTCACATACATTGCACCCTCCCCCAAAGTTCTGCCTCAGACACACTCAGAGCCAGACTTAAACAGACTGTTCTGTAGGCGACACAGTCGCAGGACTGGAAAACACCTGTGCAACAGCATCCAACATCCACTATAGGGGTCAGATTTGCCAACTCTATGTGCTAATTAGAACGATCCGGGTGACCTGTCTCTTAAAGGCACTTGGAAACAGAAAATGTCTGAGAAGCGCTTCTTGGAGGTGGGTACCAGTTCTACGAGCGCACGGGAAGCGGTGTGACTCAGGCCAGGGTGCGCTCGGCTGCGCCGCTGCTTTCAGTGAGCATGCGCAAGTCTGGCGCGCTTGGTTCCAGGGACCGCCTGAAGGTGGCGGGCTTACCTTCCACCACAGAGGTGATGTTCCCGAGGTTCTCGTCGCTCACTGCTGCCAGCTTCTCCATCACGAGGACCTGCCTCGACAGCTTCTCCAAGAGACTTTTTGCCACAAAGGGGGTTTTGCTAGAGAAGACGATTTGCTGAGAAGACAAAAGACATTTTAGTGATGTGGAGGCCAGTGACCTTGCCCTCGGCGCTCTTCCGGAAGACGTTGGCCGGCCTGAGCTCTGCAGCACTTTTGTCCCAGCCTGCCAGGGTTCATAGTCTCTGCCAGTTCGTGAAATCATACATATTTTTGTTACTCTTAATCTTTTTGACATGTATATGTGTTCTGGAATTTTCTCAGTGGCTGAGATTCAGTATATTGTGAATTTTCTACCACTCCCCTCTCTCCTCCCTTTTTTAGACAAGATCTACCATGTGTTTCAGATTGGCCTAAAACTATATTCGGGCTGTCCTAAAACTCATAATCCCCTTGCCGTAGCTTCCCAAGTGCTGGGATTATTGGTATAAACTCCACGCTCAGCTCTGCCCTTCCTCCGATGTAAATCTCAATCTTCTTGAAAGATATGGAGGCTATTTAGACTATGTCTTGTGTATAAGCAGAGAAAGGTTCGCTGTACACATGCTTGGGGTTTTCACTGTGTGGTTTTATTTCCCTGCTTCCAAGTTGGAAATTATGACTATATTATATAAGTCATTCCTGTAGTCAGAGCTATCCCAGTGTGCCCCAGGAGCAGTGTCTGTGTCCCTGGTGTCTCTCTGAGCCCTGCACATGGGCTAGCTCACACAATTTCTCACGGTGCGTCCTACTGCCGTCTCCATGGTGTTGACAGGAAATGCTATGTGACTGAGGCACCCAGAGGTTACGTCGCTGGCCTAGGGCCATATCAGCAGGAATTGGCTTCACCTGAGACAGGGAAGAACCCAAGGGACTTGCTGTTTGAAGCCTCTGCTCCTTCTGTGTCCCTTGGGAGCCTGCCCGGGTCACCTGGTGGGCAGGGATGGCAGCATGGCTCCTGGATGAGAAGAATACCGCCGTGCCCTGCTGTCTAGAGCATTTGAACTCTAAAATAAACGGAATTCTCAAATGCCAAAGACTAATGGTTAAACAGTGTGGGTCCCACCACTCGGGAAACAGTGGTAAGAAGATTGGGTCACGCCCGCCTCAGCTATATAGTTAAGTTCAGAACCAGCTTGGGCTACACAACAGAAAACAAAAGGAAACAAAAGTCTAGCAATTACACACTACACCCTTCTTGTGAGCAAGTACAGAAGTGTAAGGAGCTTGCAGACAGAACGCCCATTTTCAGCTTTCTGCAACTATATGCCAAGCGGTAAGTCAACGCCCGACTACAGGGCAATAGGGAGTGGGAAGTGGGGTTTGTAATTCTCACTCCTTCGGCCCGTGCCTTTTTTTATTTTTGCATGAAAAATATTTATTGCTTCTTTCTTTCTTTATTTATTTTTATTTATTTATTTTTTTGCTTCTTTTATTTTTCGAATTACTTGTAATAACACAATTACATTACTTCCCCCTTCTCTTTTCTTCTTCCAAACTCTCCAATGTACTCCTCCTTTCTCTCAAATTCATGGTCTTTTTTTTCATTAACTATTATATATATATATGTAACACATATACATATATAGTGAAATATATAATATATAAAGTAAATTTATATATACATATATGTTACTTGTATGTGTGTTTCAGTCAGCCTGTGCCTTTACATGCACTTCTGTTGCTTTTCCAGCACAGATCTGCTCCACAAGAGAGTTGAACTGTCCCCTCATGGTCCTGCTAGAGAGGAACCATGTAGGATGCTGCTTGCCATCCACCTAACCCCCTCCGTGGAAGGGACACGGAGTGAGGTTCCACTTTACCTCTCAAAGGCTGGATGGTGGTTTGCCTAGAACATTATGAGACTCAGAGAAGATAATTATAGGCCTAAAAGACTCTTATTCAGGTGGCTGGTAAATAGCAGGTAGCTAGAAGGAAGCAAAAGCCCCTTGTTTGTTTGCCCGAGACAAGTTTAGACTCTGTATTACAGGCTGGCCTCGAACTTGTGGGCAATCCTCCTGTCTCATCCTCCCAAGTGCTGGGATTGTAGGCACAAGCACCACATCTGGCCCCCTTTGCTCAACAGGGAAAACGCTGCTTCTGTGAGGCAGTTGTGGATGGTCTGGCTATATATAGCCTCAACACTCTACAGCTCTGCACACAGGGTGCAGGTCTGCCCAGAAGCAAGGGGTTTGACAGCCAGCCCATTTCCCACAGCACATGAGCACAGCACCCGCACCCTTTAGTTTCCCCATCACGTGGTTCCTTCCTTTGAGGCAGTGTCTTGCTATGTACCCCAGGCTTGTCTGGAGCTCTGGTTCCTCCTGTGTCTATCTCCTCAGTGCTGGGATTATAGGCATGCGTCACTATGCTCAAAAGGCATCTTTATTTGTGGGAGAAAATCATATTCTTCTATATTTATGAGTATGTGACTAACACCAGCCAGCCCCTGGCCTTCCCTCCCGCCTCTCCCAGCCTCTTGGTTTTTGGCTGCCTCAGGGACACCCTTCCTCTTCTTTCTTCAGCCTGCTTGAGTGGCCGCTTTCTGTAAAGCTTCTGCGTTCCTTCCTGTTTCACACACACCCAAGCAATCTGGGTGAAGATCAAGGCAATGAGAAGGCAACCAGCCAGGCCAGGAGGAAGCATTTAAGTCCAGGCCTCTGGGAAAGTGTCCTGCTCAGGACAGCTGAAAGCCGCCCAGCTGCAAATGACCTTCAAAGCATCTGCAGCTTCGGGGACTGTAATGCGGCCTGTGATGGACGGCTTGAAATGGAAAACGAGAAGGAAGATCTGCCCTGTGGGTTTCCAGTGTGAGAATCAAGTGATGAGGAGGTAACCTGAAAGAGTGCTCCTTCCCATGGCTCGTAAAAGCCACTAGTCCAAGCCAGCCTTCCATCCCAGCACTTGGGAGGTAGAGCCAGGAGGATCAGGGGTTCAAGACTAGCCTCGGCTATAAAGCGGATTTGAGGAACAGCTTGATGAGACCCTGCTTTAAAGAAAAAGAAATTTCTCGCTTGCTCTTTGAGAAGCTGTGACCTGCTTCTGTCATTCATTGTTCTTAGCGCCACATACGCTGGGAAGTGAGCTAGAGGATGAATTCATACCTGTTTAGTCAACATTTCCCAACTCAGCCTGTGGATGGCACCTTCTTCTTCCTTTGATGAATCCCTCGCCTTTCCTATCAGGCCATTTGGATTCGAGCACTGACCCCCGTACTCTGCCTGGCACCCACTACAGTCTGCAGGTCTAGGTTTAACTGAAAACTGAAAACCCATGCTTAAGAAAGGGTGGGCGTGTCCACTGAGCTTTTTGACTCGGTTCAACTCCAAACAGGAACATAGCCGTTTACTTCTAAATTCTCGTTTCCTTGGCAAAGTTATGCGATGCCTTCCTGGCACGTGAGCACCCCCACCTCCCCCACACCGCACGTCCTACCTGAACGAGTTGGGTGCAGTACTGTAGGTGTTTGACAATGGTGAGGTCCAGGCTCTCATTTCCTGTGGTGAGTGGGAGTGGGCTTCCTGCCACGCTGGTCCCTACGCCTGTGTCTTCAGTCAGAGCTTCGCTAAGGTGGCCCCTGGCTTCCGGGTGAACTGACCTGTAACTGTGAGGCAGGAAGGTGGGTGAAACACGAGGCTCTGTCTTTCTGTGCACAAACCACAGGCCAGGTTCCCGCGGTCCCCGCTGAAATCGGTCCTTCCCCGCTTTGCTCTCAAAAGCCGAGATAGCCTTTCTGAAATAGCTTATTTCAGGTACTGTTGCCAGTTTGCCTAGTATCAGAAGACCACACAAACAAAGGCTGCTGTTTGCTTTCTGAGCACAATGGGCTCTTTGTGAGGCAGCTTCCCTGAGAAGTCTCTGCACTGTGCCCTCACTTGACACACGCTTCACTGCCCCGCTCTGTGGATGGGCCTTCTGCGCCCTTCTCAAGAGCCGTAGGTTTGTGGTTCCCTGTGGGTGATCCCATTAAAGAGTGATCTCACAGGCCTTTCTCTGGCCTCATGCTGACTGCCACTCGAAGACAAGAAGAAATAAAAGCTGCCAAGGGCAGACACACAGTGCTGTGAACAGTCAGACGCTGGAAGGGGGAGTCCGGCTACACAGACCTCAGCTCAGTGGGTTTCTCTGTCCTCTTTAAACCTCACTGTCACACTGTCCAAAGTTGTAACATCACGGGCACTCGCATGAAAAGTTCAGCTGCATGTGTCATCTACGTTTCTCTTTCCTTCTCTTTCTGAGACATGGTCTCACCTGGCCCTGAGCTGCCACGTAGCTGAGGCTGGCCTTGAGTTTCTGACTTCCTGCCTCTACCTCCTAAGTGCTGGGATTACAAGTACATTTCACTATGGCCGGTTTATATGTTTTGTTTTATTTTATGGTTTCAGGTTGACAAGTAAGTTTTATATTTATCTGGGTTATTTGATTTTGTATGATCTGAGTGTATAGAATTTTCTTTTTAAAAATGAATTTCTTTCTTTTCTTTGTTTTCTTCCTCTCTTTCTCTCCTCTTGTTTTTCTTCTCTCTCTCTCTCTCTCTCTCTCTCTCTCTCTCTCTCTCTCTCTCTCTTTTGTTCTTAAGACGGGGTTTCCCTGTGTAACCCTGGATGTCCTGGAACTTGCTCTGTAGGCCAGGCTGGCCTCTAGCTCACAGAGATCTGCCTGCCTCTGCCTTTTGAATGATGGGGTTAAAGGTGTGTGCCACAACCACCTGGCAAACTTCTTTCTTTTCAAATTTACACCTTACTATAAAAAATTCTTGCAAATTAAAACTGTTATACATCCAAATTAATCAGACCAAAGTCTACATATCTCAACAAGGTTCTATAGAGCTGGAATAGGCATTCCGAAGCTGTATGGCTTTCCACTTTCACTATAAAATTTGCATTTGTATACACTTATCCACCACCCAAGCTGAAAAACCCACAAGAGAGTTAGAACTAGAAACACTTGCTGCTTTATCTGCTATAGCAGAATTGGAACCAAACTAGTTGTCCGTCAATAGATGAATGGGTAATGAAAATTTGTGTGTGTGTGTGTGTGTGTGTGTGTGTGTGTGTGTGTGTGTTTAGCTCTAAAGGAAACTGGGAAACTGTCCTCACAGAACTGCAGGAAAATGACTGGACTTAGAAAATGAATATATAATACCAAGCAAGTTCACATAATCTCAGATAAAAAAAAAAACCCTCACATGTTCTCCCTCATATGCAGGACCTAGCCAATAATATGTACACATGCATAAACAAATACACACGCGAGCATAGTACAGCACGCGGAAGGAAAAGAGGAAAGGGTAAATATTAGGGCGCGAGGAAGGTCTGAGTGCAGGTGACGGGCGGGAGCTTGAAAGAGGACACAAAGCGAGTGGCTTTTCTAGTTCCGACAGTGACTTTCCTGAACCTTAAAAATAATACACCGTGGCTGAAGGGATGAAGCCACAACCCTGTCTCTGTCTATTCAATGTACTCAACGTTTACATTAAAAATATCACAATGATAATGTCGTAGACATTGTAATTTATAATATGTTCTGATACTCCAAAGGATGGACCATACTCTATTTGAGAAAAACAGAAAAAACAAAAATTTTGGGGAAAGGAACTTTTTGATTTTGAGACAAGGTTTTTCTATATATCCCTGGCTGGCCTGGAACTCCCAGAAATCTGCCTGCCTTTGCCTCTTGAGTGCTGAGATCAAAGGCGTACACCATCACCACCCAGAAGGAATTAATTTTTATACTTTAGGATCATTTGGTATGCTTCTTCCATCCACTAATTTTGCTGAAATTAAAAAAAGAATATTGTCATGTTTGTGAGGCACAGGCATGTGTGCGGTGGTGCACACCTGGAGGTCAGAGGGCAACTTTGTGCAGTTGGACCTCTCTTTCTGCATGTTGGTGCCAGGGACCCAACTCAGGCTGCCAGGATTGTGCGGCAAGAACGTTACCACACTGAGCTATCTTGCTGACACTCTGCTGAAGTGTTGGTAGGCATTGTGTGAGCCCCAGGAAGACCCAGGATCTTTATAATAGTCAACCATCCTTTCCCCAATTGTGTCAAAATTTAGCATTTAAATTATTTATATATTTTAGCCTATTTTCATGTCTTGAGGTGTTTTTTCTGCTTGTTTTGAATTTGTTTTTTTCAGGTTAGTATATACAGAAATGTGTTAACCTTGGCGTCTACATACCTGCGGGTCATTCTTTGTTGCCATTTATTCCTCTGCCCCTCCCCCATACCCCCTAATTTTATTTTTTATATGTTCAGGAGGCAGGGAGTGTCTGTTTCATTTTATACATGGAAGGGGCCTGAATAGCCTGGTCTACAAAGAGAGTCTAGGACAGCCACAACTATTATGCAGAGAAACTCTGTCTTGAAAAAACAAAAGAACAAAAAATAAGCTGGGTGTGGTGGCACACGTTTTGAATCCCAGCACTCAGAAGGCAGAGGAGGCAGATAGCTGTGCGTTTGAGGCTGGCTTGTTCTACAAAGCGAGTCCAGGACAGTCAAGATAACAGAGAAACCCTGTCTTGAAAAGCAAGCAAACAAACAAAGAAATAAACAACAACAACAACAAAAATAAATCTCAGTATAACATGCAGAACTATAAATTAAATATTACATTTCTACATTTCTCTTCTTTTTATTCTCAGTTTGCTCAAGGAATACAGTTTTGTTCTCTCTCTCTCTCTCTCTCTCTCTCTCTCTCTCTCTCTCTCTCTCTCTCTCTGGTTTTTCAAGACAGGGGTTCTTTGTGTAGCCTTTGTAGACCAGGCTGGCCTCGAACTCACAGAGATCCACCTGCCTCTGCCTCCCAAGTGCTGGGATTAAAGAAGTGTGCCACCACACCCGGTTTGTTCTCATGTTTTTGTATACATACTTGGTCTTATTTTGGCAAAGGAAACCTCTAAGCAACAAGCACCAACAGAAACCAGAAAGTAGCACCTCGAAGATGGCTCTACAAAGTTGGAAAGCCAGGTTTGTTGTAACTTGAAAACCTATTTATGCCACTTCTGTTGTACCAGAGATGAAGCCAGCAGAGAGCATCCTTCCTGTAAGCATTGCTGGATTCTTTCCCAGCAGGTGAGTACTGGCAGTTCCGTTTCTTTAGTTTCATTTGACACTACCAAGTGGGCCCAGGGCCTGGCTCTAAGAACCCTGGCTTGGCTGCAGGAGGACACTTGATGGAGAAGGTGACACACTTTCTGCCTGGAAGGACATGGAGCACCAAGCGTCCATGTTTACATGACAGGGACACTTAAGCCCGGCTTTGGGAAGCATACTGATGATTTTTAACGTCATGCAGAGATGAAAGGAAAGGGGGAAGGGTGCTGGGAACACGCAGCTCAGCGAATTGGAAGGCGGTGGAAGTCTGGGGAATAGCAGGGACGGGGTCCAAGTCTGGTGCCACCTGACCTGGCTGGCTTAGGATGACCTGCATGGGGTCACTTTACACCTGCCTGTGTACATCCCTCACCCTACACCACACATGCCTGTATACACAATCACACAGATGCTTCTAAGAAATAAAAGGGATTTATGTTCTCTTTGCAGCCTCCAATGGGTCAGCAATATTTAGAAGCTGGATTTAACAGTCAAGAGGAACTGCAAATCAAGTCATCCTGCAGGTGTGTCCAACCTTTTGACAATTTAATTATCTTTTTTTCCCCCCGAGACAGGGTTTCTCTGCATAGCCTTGGCTGTCCTGGACTCACTTTGTAGACCAGGCTGGCCTCGAACTCACAGCGATCCGCCTGCCTCTGCCTCCTGAGTGCTGGGATTAAAGGCGTGTGCCACCATGCATGGCTCCCTTTTGACATTTTGACACAATATCGTCATCTACAAAGTCCATGCTCCATAGCAGTGCAATCTAGACACCAACAAAACCCACAGCACAATGTCATGATGTCTTAGGGGAGTTTATGGTTTTGAGTTAGGCTGCATTCACGGCTGTCCTGGGCCCCATGTGGCTGCATGCAGTGATTGTGTCATCCTGGACATGTGCACCAGGCAGCCCCCAACATTAAAAAGGGGTGATGTATTGGCTCCAGCGGGGGACCGCACCTACATGCTGTCTTCACACTCACCCATTTTTCTCAGTCTCAGTGTCTGAGAACACGGAGTCCGCTCCTCCTCCGACACGGCAGACCTCATCACTGTCTTCTTCCTCTTCATCAAAGTCAGAGGTGTTGAGGAAATCAAAGCTTTCTAAAGCACTCTCAACTGTCAGACTTAGGCTGGAGGACCTGCTGCGGCTGCCTGCTGCCGGCTTGCACTGCAAAGGCAGAAGGTACCAGGGAGATCATCAACACACCGGGGGTGGGGGTGCAGCACCTCAGGACTCATGGCACCCGTGGGAAATGTGACACTTTCTTACAATTCTCCAAGCCTTTATTTTTTTTTTGGTTGGTTGGCACTTAAAGTCTTTATCTTGAGAAAAGAAAGTACAAGCACAGAGAAAATGGCACAATGGTTGTGATTTATTCTAACAGAATCCAGAGGGAAGTGCATGGGAAGGATGGAAGAGACAGGATTGGGGGGGGGGTCACTGGAGGTCCTGGGGGGGTCATTGGGGGTTTTGGCAGATTGTCAGATCTACCTCCACTTGAAGTTGTATAATAACAACTTTTAGAAAAATGACAACCTGAAAGTCTTGGGAAATAGAAGTGGCGTGTTCCTTTGGTGTAGCGCTCATCACCGACTAAAACAGAATGAGCAAGCGGGTGGCACTCAGGATGCTGAGCTGGGAGCACCGTTGGAGCTCAAGCATTCAAGCATGAGGTCAGCCTAGGCAGTGGAGTGAGACTTGGTTTAAAAAAAAAATCAACCCAGCATACAAAATTTTAAAACCACTGAGTCACTGCTGACTGTTAACCAGAACCAGCGTCTGCTGCTGAGTGATAATATCTTCAAAGTGGAGCGCTCTGTCTAAAGCATCTAAAGTGTGTAAAGAATTGACAAAATGAATTCCAGAGAAGGAAACCGCTCAAATACGCCTGCCTCGGGCTGCCTAGGCAGGAAGCCCTTCCTTTATCACCATGTTACTTTCAAAGCTGATGACCGACTAGGGCATGATGGGAAAATAACCCTGCTTCCCCTGGAGGTCTGCTTTAAAAGAAACTCATCCCATCACCGCCTCCGACCAGGCCCTGGAATTGTGGGAACAAGTTCCTTCTACAGAAGGTTGCAGGACAGACAGGCTGACAATGCCAGTGGCTATGGCCTGGAGAAAGGGAAGCATGTCCGCTTGTTCAAGAGGACTTGAGGTGGGTTGAACAGGACAAGTCTTGCGAAGAAGACACACTACATGTCCTCTGTCCGGCTAGGAGGAAGCCCTTGCTGATTCTTAGCACAAGGTAGGTAGGGCCTTTCTTTCGGGGATCTGTCCCAAACACTTGGGGTGGCACAGAAGCACACGGGGAAATGTCTTTCGCTCATTTAGATCACGGTGGTCTCATTCACCCTCAGGGACCTCCATCGGGGAAGCAGCATCATTGAGTTTCTCATCCTAGGAATGTGAAGGAGGAAGAAAAAGAAAGAGCATTGTCTGGCGGAAGCCAAGTGCCCCAGACCTACGCTCCCAATGATACTGTCACCTCGGGGAGAAAAGGGGAACTGGGGGGGGTTGAATTCGGGCCCATCTTTTGAGTCTCCTTTTCTAAGCTAGCCATCTGTGTAGCGAGATCTTGCATACAACTCAAGGATGGCTTCAAACACTGCTCACAGCAAAAAGACAGGTTGGTGGGGAGGGGGTGGGGGGGGCGGTTTCACTAGGCTTGGAGCAGTACTGGACCAGAGGGGGCTGAGCCAGGAAGGAATCTGAGATCACCAAAGTTTTTATAAAATGGACAGTTAATGAGCTCAGTGTATCCTGCTGAGCTGAGCTACTAAGCAGTACCGTAGGCTGGAGGCTGTTGAACCCTTACCCCCCTCACTGAAGATTAAACCCAACCACTCTCCTCAAGGGCACCTTCTTTAGTGTGGTCAGTGTGTGCCTCAGCTCTTTGATTACACAGCAAAGCTAGTCAATCATGCAGCTGAGACGCGAAGCAGACGCCATCTACGTGTCCGCCATATTTGAGCTCTGACTGAATATTTTTGAGGGGTGTTCTACAGACAGCATTACGAGTGTCCTTCCCTGCTTCTCAGAGGTTCTGGAGTGTCAGAGGCCTACATCATCATTTTCCCTAGATACAAATCTTGTCTGGAACTCGGTCAGTACGAGCAAAGGGAGAGAAAGAAGATAGCCAGAAATTCTTGAGCGTGTAGCTCCTGATGTCATTGCAAAGGCCATAAGACCATCTTGCAGAGAGTCAAGGGGGCTTCCTGTGGGATGACTCTCCGTATGCTGCAGCAAATTTCAAGCTTATTTATTTCTTGAGAAATCACATGTGACCATTTAATTAGAGCAGGGAGGCAAAGGTTAAATACATGGCCATGTAGTCTTGTCCTCCTAGCCTGCATTTAAAAAGAGTTTCCACCTTGTCAGGTACAGGTACAAGTGTGTCAGGTACAGATGGATCCATTCTGAGGGAACTGGGATGACTCTGTCATTAAGATAATCTGCTTGAAGAATGTCTACCCTCCCTCCCACCTTCACACCTCGACCTTATCTGACCACCAGGGACAGAAGAAACTGTCTTTGTTGGAATTTGTGGCTCACTGGCTTCTAGCCTATGAGAGCAAGGGTGAATTGTTACCGATTTCAGTCCCTAAGCAGGTGGTGCTGTGAGAAGAGAGGGTGGCGCCTCACCTTGGGCCTAACTCCTCTAGTCTTCCTAGTACCCCCAGGAAGGCCCTAATGGCTAGGAGCATCTTTGAGACCATGATGAACACCAGTTTTCCACATTTTGACTTTATATGCATGTGGAGATAGTGGGGGATGTGTGTGCACACATGCATGAGGGTGTGCATGCACATGTGCGTGTGGGTACATATGTAGGACAGAGATCAGCCTTTGAGGTGCTGTCTTGTTTTGAGTCAGGGTCTCTGCCTGGCATAGAACTCACTGAGTAGACTAGACTCTCTGGCTGGCAAACTGCAGTGTACTGCTTCTGGGGTTGCTGGGATTTCAAGCCATGCTTGGCTTTTTTCTATGCGTGTTTCGGGGATCAAACTCAGGTCCTCTTGCTTTCATAATAAACTCTTCACTGCTGGGGCCCAGGCTTTCTCTGAGGCCCTCCCTTGCAGGGGTATAGTTCCTTGACTAAAACCAGGAATATGCTTGGCAAGGCCAGTAATGGCCTGGTCCCTGGGCCTTGTGGAAGCTGTGGCTTCAGATCCTGGGAACCCAATGCTCTTCCACTAAGGAGTGATGGTTATCAGTCCTAACACCACATGGCACACTTGAGATATCCTGTGTTTCCTTTAGCAACATTGCTTTATTCGCTTCTGGCTGACTTTGTCTCATTGTATTGTAATTTTCTGCTGAACCTGTTGCTTTTTTTTCCACTGAAAACTGTATATTAGATGCTGTACTTCTTAATAGGCCTGCTTGGTGTAAGACATAACTTGTGCAAGACCTCTTGATGCCAAAGCTTCCTGTCTTCTTTATTTTCTCATCCCCAGGTCCCTCCTCTCAGGCAAGTATCACTAAAGAATGACCAGGTCCAGGTCACCAGGTCACTGAGCCATCTCCTTATTCCTAGACCTGATAAACCAATTCCCAATCAATTTGGCTAAGCTCATTTGTTGTCAGGAGAATAACAATTGACAGGAATAAGTGAAATTACAAAGAAAATCACCTCCACTTATGTAGCAGTTGCACATTGGTTCTGTGACAGGAGAAGATTGGTTATCTTAAATGTAATGCTGGTTTAGGATGCATTTTTTTCCCCCAAAACGAATCATATTTTTCAGAAAGGTACTTACCTTGAGAACATCATCCAAGTGTGTAACTTCTTGGTTCAGATCCTGGAACTCTTTGTATTGCTCCTTGTGTGGGTCTAATGCAAGGAAGAGTCCATTGAAGGCATCTTCCAGGCTTCCATCGAGAAAGGACCGGCCAGCGTCTGATTCGCTACCAACAGAGCCTTCAAAGAAAAGCTTCTCGGAGGTGACGGGGCCCTCCGCTGAGGTGAGCCTCTTCACCAGCTGCTTTGTGATGTTTCCTTCAAAAGTGTCCAACTCCACGGGCTTGAGCTCAGATGCCTCATCTGACGCCTGTAGGAGAGCCTCGGCCACACTGTTCTCCATAAACAGGCTCTCAGCACCGGAGCGTGCAGCCACGCCAGGCTTCCTGGACTCTGCCGCATCACTCTTCGGGTGGGACTTAGGCTCATGGTCCTCACCCAAGGAATTCCTGGAAGATGTTGAGCTGTTGTCCTCTGTGCCCTCATTCTGTGAGGACAGGCTGCCGTTGGTGAGCTCGGCAGGGGTGATGGTAATCTCCGGATGGGCTGAGTGTGAGCTGGAGGGAGAGGTGGCTGAGCTGGAGGTGAAGGCACAGTCTCCATCCTGCAGGTCACTGAAGCTGAGGGACAGTGGCCTTTTCTCCTCTGCTGCCTTTCCACTTTCAAAAATGTCATCTGGCAGATTGGACTGTGGAGAAAGTAATGACACGGCCATGTTTGGCATGACTCGTCTCCAGACAACAAGGAAGGTAAGCAAGATGAAAGAAACATTTCGATGTTAGCCATTTAGTGTGTGTGTGTGTGTGTGTGTATGTGTGTGCGCGCGCGCGCACGCAAAGGAAAACAAGGCATTAGCAACTGTTTACGTTGGTGGGTCTAGGTGAAAGTTCATTGTTGGATCTAGGTAAAAGTTCATGGTGCCAAAAAAAAAAAGTTCATGGTGCTGTTCTTAGGTTTGACAGTTTTCACACGCATGTAGAGGGTGAGTCAGGGATGTTGCTTATTTCTCTCTGTAACCTGTGTACTCGTGGCTATCCTGGACTCACTTTGTAGACCAGGCTGGCCTCAAACTCACAGAGATCTACCTGCCTCTGCCTGGAGAGTGCTGGGATTAAAGACGTGCACCACTATGCCTGCTGCCTGCCCGCTCCCTCCCTCCCTCCCTCTCTCCCCCTCCCTCCCTTCATCCTTCCCTGTTCCCTCCCTCCCTCTCTCTCTCTCTCTCTCTCTCTCACACACACACACGCACACATGTGTGTGCGCATGCGCACGCGTCTTAAAAGGCCTTGCAATGCCATATTCTTTTGCTCCAAAGATGAGATATTTGTTCTGTTTTAGTTCTCAACAATTATCTTTTGAAAAATATCCACCGACAAATTCCAAGCTCTTGAAACACATTTGTTTAGCTTCTATAGAAACAAGAAGAAGGAGACTTATGGGTGGAGCATCTGTTTCCCAGAAGGCAAAGCTCCAGGCTCTTGGAGCGTCTGGAAACAGTTCTCTGTCTAGCAAGCCCTGCCTCAGGTTCCCTTTGTGCTCCGGGAAGCTCTGAAGAGAGAGCTCAGACAGCACCAGGCAACTGAGCATCTGCCTAGCATGTGTGAGGCCTGGGTCTGACGATCACACAGGAAGGGATTTCCAGACAATCAAGCAACTGGGTTGCTGTCTTGAGTAGAGCAAGTTCAAAGTGAGCATCGTCTGTCGCCCAGTTTTCCTTCAGGCTGGTGTGTCCAAACTTTTGACACCTTGAGATGACACTATCATTTACAAAGTTCACAAAATTCTTGTCAAGAACTCTACAACTGAGTTTTTTAAAAAAAATTGAAAGAAAGAAAAATCTCATAATGTCTTAACTAGATTTATGGTTTTGCGTCAGGCTGTGTTCATAGGTACGTACGTTGCCTATAGAAAAAGCTCTCCAGGTATTTGAAATTAGCCTCTTAGAAATTGCTTCGCCCCCCCCTTATATTCCAGATTGAAATTTTAAATTTTGTTTTATTTTATTTTGTGTGTTTATTACATATGAGCATGAGCCTGGGAGGTGGAGGTCAGAGGTCAACCTTCTGTGCTTAGTCCTCATCTTTTCCTGTGTCTGAGACAGTTTCTGCTTCACCATTGCATACAGCCGGGTAGCTGGCCTGTGAGCTTCTCACAATTCCCCTGTGTCACCGTCCATCTCACCACAGAAGCACTGGGATTGCAAACGTTTGCAGCACTGCACGCAGCAATTCTGTGAGCTCTGGCTGTCCAAACCCAGTCCCTCATGTTTGCATGCCAGCTGCTTCATCCACTGAGGCACCTCCCGAGCCCTCAAGTGAGACTGGAAAATTGCTTATTAATTATTGGTGTGGCGTGTGAGTACGTGCGTGTGTTTGCCAAGGTGTACGCGTGGAGGTTAAGAGACACCAGTGAGTGAGCTAAGGGTGTCAAGCGTGTGCTGCGAGCACTTTTACCCACTGAGCCGCCTCGTTGACTCTCCAGATTGGGCTTTTAAAGACCAGCCATTTCTCTGTATCCATCGATTCTAAACACGCAGAGCCGACCAACCACACATGGGAAATACCAGGAACATGTACACACTTCTCCTTGCTGCTATCCACTACAATAGAACAACTGTTTCCCCCCTCCCCCATCAGTTACACTGTATTAGGAATCATAGTTAACTCATAAGGAGATAATCTGAAATACAGAGATAGAGGGTGGGCGTGTACATAGGGTCTGTTCAGTCACTATGCCATTTGATGCAAGGGGCTTAAGCCTCTGTGGATTTGGGCATCTGATTGGGTCCTGGCATCAGTCCCCTGGAGACACTCAAGGATAGCTGTACGTGGTAAGCATTAGGTGAATGCCTGTTTCGGTTTCGTGCTAGGAATGATCCCAGTGAACAGTGACAGCAAGTGAGCAGAAGCAAGCAGGGCAGAGGGTGTCCTCCTCTGAGCCCCCCGAGGCAGCAGGCTCCTGTGCGCATCTTCCTCCACTCTCCCTGAGTTCTTCCCCTGACTTCACAATCTCTTACACACTTACATCCCTAAGTAAAGATAAGAGGGAAAGTCTGGGGGAACTGATGGGTGAAAGATCAGAGTCCCAGCTGCTGGGCCTTCTCTGAAAAGCGCTTAGACCCTTTACTGGAGGTCATGTTCTCCAACAGCCAACAATTCTGTGCTGCCTCACCTGAACTCCTGTGTGTGACCCATTGGTTGCATCAGGAGTAGACTGCTGGCAGAGGGCTGGGTGGCCAGGGGCGCTTTGCACCTACATAAGTGGTAAATACTGAGCTGTACTAAGCTCAGATGCTGTGCTCACATG
The DNA here is from genome assembly GCF_964271855.1 of Acomys minous. NCBI lineage: Eukaryota > Metazoa > Chordata > Mammalia > Rodentia > Muridae > Acomys > Acomys minous. The sequence goes on from NC_140490.1 coordinate 67,897,256, forward strand.
GACTTATGGTCTATGAAGGACACACACTTACCAACAGACACGCCACAGGAAGGAGATCAAAGTGGGTAGTATGGCTGCATGTCTCTAAAAGTATCAGGAGGATTTGCAGATGGCCAGACTTTCCAAAGGAGCTGTGTGCTCATATCTACCTGGCTACCTGAGGACCTTGCAAACTACCCACACTGTTTGGGAGAAAATTCACTACCCTGTGTAATTGCAAAACTACTCCCTTGTTTCCCAAGATTGCTCATCCCTCTTCATCTCAGAACAGTTTGGCTGCAATGGCATCAATCACGGTTCTTGATGCACAGGGCTGGAGCCCCAACTACAAACACTACTGTCTCCTAACACCTTGCACATGTACATTGGTCTCCAGGTATCAGAGTCTTCTCAGACACAGGCATAGGATTCCTCTTAGCTCTTGACTAAATTGATTTTACTTTGGCTGAGAAAAGATGTACTGGGAACTCTGTCAAGAGATCAATGCCCTAGCAAGGAAAAAGATGGCTCTAGAACCCAGCCATGGAGGCTGGTGACACAGAGGACAGGGGGAAGAGACCTAGATGAGTTCTTGAAAGGATGTGGGACATTTGAAGAGCCGTGGAAGACACCGAAGGGACAGAGTGGAGAGGGAGCCATGGGTCTGGTGTGGTGGGCTGTGAACAAATGGAAATGGCTGCATTTTCTAAAGCATACAGGAAGTGATCCAGTGTTTTCTAATCTCGCTTACATTATGCTGTGCAAGTTCTACCAACTCTCCCAGGAGAGCCAATGTTCATGGTCAACTTGAGAAAATAAGAATCATAGTGGAGACATACCTTTGGGCATGCCTGTGAGCGTGTTCCCAGGAAGGGTTAGCTGAGGTGGGCAGAGCCATGGGACAGGGACTCAGACTGAATAAAGGGAGGAGGTGAGTTGAGTATCAGTGTTCATCCCTGCTTCTTGACTGCTACCACAATGCGACTGGCTACATCTTAGGCCTGCCACCATGCCTGCTCCACCATTCATCCCTGAAACACAGCAACTCTTCCTGCCTTAAGGTGATTCTTGCGAGGTATTTTGTCACCATGGTAGTAGCTTCAGCACTCCTGTAGCCCTCCAAGGCACATCACATGAGTGTGAATGCCCATCACGTCCATAGCTCCTTGTACAAGTGTATCAGACTAGTGGTTTTTGGTATTATTTTTATTTTTACACATTTCCCATACATTCTTCCTATTTTCCTTGGAAACTCCATGAACATTTACATTGTCCTTTTCACCTTTATTTTTAGCTCAAGGAATTATTGTTGATATAATTATTGTTGTTATTGTTATTATTATATTATTATTATTATTATTATTATTATTATTATTATTATTATTATTATTATTATTATTCAGAAGTCTTTTAATTTCCTCTCAGGATAATTAAAGGTGACATTTATTCTTCCGATGAAGAGCAGAGCATGTCTCATATGTACATGTGCTTGACCATGTATTCTCTTAAACATAACATGTAATTCATAAAAATAGGCTACCTATTAAATTTCTATGAATTCCAAAGTTTCTTTTACTAGTGCAGGGTGGAATGAACAAATAAGACAGACAGTTAAATAGAAGCAGCTATGGCAAGTTGCCTCAAATTCCCCTGAGTCCCTGAGTGCTGGCTTTTGGAAGTAAACCAGCTACCTCCTGAAATAATTTTTCTTTTTCATTTCTTTTCTTTTCTTTTCTTTTCTTTTCTTTTCTTTTCGTTTCTACATAGGAACTCAGAGCCTGCAGCTGACCATGCAGTGGAGGGTGACTTTGAACTTCTGACCCCCTTGACTCTACTTTCTGAGTGTGGGATCATAGATGTACCATCATATCTGGTTCATGTGATGCTGAGTGTAGAATCCAGGCCTCAAGGCTCGATGTACCAACTGAGCTACATCTCCAGTCCCAATACTATTTTTTGTTTTTAAAAGTGAAAATCTTGTTACCATGGAGGGAAAACAAACAAACAAACAAACAAATAAACCACAGCATAAAACTAGTAATTGTTGGAAAAGGAGGGCGAAAGAATTGCATGCAAGACCATGCTCCCCACCCCAAGGACAGAACAGTTACCATCACCCAGCAAGCAAGACAGGAGAGACAGGAGAGTCATGCTGGGCTGCATGCACATCACTCCAGGCGGCCCACACTCACATAGAATTCTAGCAGGGCCTTGGGGTTCAGGCTGAGGGAAGGCAGGTCACCGACAGAGTGGTTGTGGTGCAACGTGGCAAAGAAAGTGTCTCGCAAGGCACTCAAGACAGACAGCCGCAACCACCTCTTCAGAAGGCAGGGCGAGATGGGGAGGTTAGTGGAAAGAAGCAGGTTAACGGGGGTTCCCTTGGTAGTTAGCAGGGTTTGATGACGTCAAGCAGGCGCCATTCAAACACACTTGAAAAGATTCATGTCAAAGAACACTTCGAAAACCTACATGCCATTTCCTAGCCAAAGGTAGAGTGAGGTAGAGACAGGCAGGGGAAGCCAGTCCTGGATTCAGAGGGCCCGTTGTGTCTCAGGACATGGCTTCCTTAGTCACCACACAACGAGGGTGACCTCTAGGAATGACATTTCTTCTTCCCATGTGTTTATGCGTGTGGTGGGCACGCATGGGCAGATGTGTGTGCGTGTTTATACGCATAGGTGAGGAGTTGATAACAGGAGTCTTTCTAGGTTGTTTCCCCACCTTGCTCACTGAGGCAGGTCCTCCATCAAATCCGGAGCTTTGTGATATGGCTAGTTTCACAAGCTCGCCTGCTCTAGAGACTCCCACCTCGGCCTTTCCAGGCTGGAATTACAGGTGGGCCAGCACACCCATGCAGCACTTCTGTGTGTTTTGGGGGTCCAAATTCTAGTCCTTGTGCTTGGATAGCCAGCACTTTAACTGAGGCGCCATCTCCCTATTAATTCAAAGTCTGTGATGCGGGCGGTACACACTTCAGAGTCTCCTGGAGCTCCCCAGCCTTATCATCGCTAAGCCAGGAATCACACTGAACTTACGAAGAAGGGGTGGTCTTTGAAGGTAGGTGTTTCTGGGGTGCCCTGGCTGTACATGGACATCCTCCGCTGGAGGGCAGCTGTCTTGTTTCCAGGGCCTGACGATGGGGTTGTGTCCTCCACGTCAAAGGGACTGTAAAACAACAATAGGTTCTCAGGTCAGCGGATCTGGTAAAAATCACCTGTCGTCCTGGATTGAGGGAAGAGGGCTTCTTCTTGTGACAATGTCAGCTTAGACCAGTGGGAACTGGGCTGGTTTGGACCAAACAAGGCTGCCAGGGGAAAAATAAAAAAGGCAGAAGACTGACACTAGAAATGATATCGGGGCAGCTCAGAGAAGCTTTGAACGCGGATGTGTCAGCTTCCCCATGGGTGTTAGAAACATGAGTGGGTTAGCTGCTCACATGTATCAGGATGTTGGGGAAACCTATAAAGACCGCTCTGAGATTTGTCTGGGCAGACAAGTGACTAGCAGACTTTCCTTCAGTGGCTTCAGCTGTACTGGTTGTTGGCCACTGACATCCCACCAACGGCCACAGACTGTTGAGCACAGAACAGCCAGGCACTGGGCATCAACACTGTTTCCAGGACAGGACAGCAGGGTCTTGGCTGTTTCCACAGCTGCCTTTGATTTGTAAAGGAGGCCTCTGACCCAAATATCACCGTGCTCTTTCTCAACAGGTGACTTTTTAAAAGAATACATTTTTTTAAAATCCCTTTTAAAAAAACTTTGTGTGTGTGGGATCAGAGAACAACATTAAGTGTGAGTTTTCTTCTTGAAATGTCTGAGACAGTGTTTCTTGTTGGCTGCTCTGTATAGCAGGCCAGCTGGCTCATGAGTTTTCTGTAATTCTCCTGCCTCACTGTAGGAGTGCTGAGATTGCAGACATAGGCTACTGAATCTGGCCTTACATGGGTTTTTAAAGTAAACTCAGTTCCTCACTCTTGAGTGGCAAGTACTAGCCATGCATACAACCATCTCCCCAGGCCTTATTTTACTTGGCTTTTTGAGACAGGTCTCTTATGGCTCAGGCTGGCCCAGAATTAGCTATGAAGCTGAGGTTAACCTTGAACTTCTAAGCCACCTGCTACTACCTCCTGCATGCTGGGGTCTCGGACGTGTGCCACCACACCAGGTTATGACGAAACATTTAAAAGGAGGCAGGGAAAGAGGAGAGTTAGGCAGACATTCCGCCTGGTGAGTGTAAGAGACGGTGGTGCAGCAGTTTGGGTGTGGTCGCAACTCCATGAGATACTGTGTGGCACGGACTGGCTGGCCCTGGCCGGCTTCAGCCAACAGCACTTGGCCTTTCTGGGACGAACTTGGGAAAAGCAACTTACTACCAGGTGATTTCCAGGTTCAGTTTGATGGTCCCAAGGTCATTGATGTCAACGGCCACCACCTGGGGGCGGGCTGCAAACAGCTCTTTGGTCTCGCAGGTCACACTGCCTACCAGGATGTGAGTTGCTAGCCCTTTGAGTTCTGTGACCTGGTTGAGAAGGTGAGAGAAGAAAAGGAGCAAAAGTCTTATCTTCATTTTTTTTTCTCTTAGTTAATTGATTCCTTATTTCGGAAATACATCTGACAGGTATGTTTTTTTTTTTTTTACAAGAATGTTACTTTGTTACAGTTACTTTCTCTCCTGCCTTTGAGAACAGCTTGCCTAGGAGAGGCTTTGCCCAGAGAGAGGCCTATGGGACGGAGGGCCCCCGCCCAGGGACACTAAGAGAGACACCACAGTACCTTGATGGAAATGAGGCCAACTATGAGGGGCAGGAAGAGCGTTTCTTCGCCATCCCAGCTCTGTTTGCCGTTCACTTCTATTTTGCCCTTCAGTTTCCACCTCTGCCGGCCATACTTCATGAAAATCTGGGGTGAAGACATTAGGCAGCCCCATGGTTCACCAGACTCAGACTCCACCTCCTCCCCCCTTCGCCAAGGTCCAAGGGCCAGGAAACAGCCACCTGGCTTTGGTTCCCTCCCTTACCCACCAGTCTGGGCTCTCCATGGAGCTCAGAAGGATAATAAATTAATAATCAATTAATTTGTTTCCTTGAAACAGGGTCTCACTATGTAACCCTGGCTAACCTGGAACTCACTACGTAGATCCAGCTGGCCTCTAACTCACAGGGCTCTACCTGCCTCTGTCTCCTGAGGGCTAATATTAAAGGGACATTGTCTGTACATCTGGCCCAGTCAAGAGGTTCAATCTGCTTCGCTAGCTGAGGATATGGGAATGTCTTTGGTAAGAGACCACAGCAGCAGCTGGGGATTTGCTTCAGCATCTAACAGCGCTTGCTGCTCTTGCAGAGGACTGAGGTTTGGTTCCCAGCACCCACATCATGGGTTATAGCTACTTTAATTCCAGTACCAGGGTATCCAACACCCTCTTCTGGCCTCTGCAGGCAACACACACACACACACACACACACACACACACACACACACACACACACAGAGCATACAGCCAGCCATACATGCAGGCAAGCACTCACACACACACACACACACACACAGCATACAGCCAGCCATACATGCAGGCAAGCACTCACACACACACACACACACACACACACATACACACTAAGAATAAATAAATCTATATAGGTATTTTAAAAAGAGGTCATAGTGCTGTCAGACTGTCCACACATGCCCAACTGGCCATTTACCCTGCATCAATGTATCAGCCATCAGAACTCTCGATCTGCTAACCCTGGCTCCTTTAGAGAGCAAAACACAATCTCCAATTCTACTTGTAGCTAGAGGAGAGAGAAATAAAGAGTTCTCTCTGGTGACACCGGGAAGGGCTGAGTCTTTCCACGCTGGGCAGAGGGGGCAGCTGGCAAGAGTGACCCAAGAGCCTTTGCAAAGAGATGATGAAATTGTCATGCACATTCTCTTTGGAAGAAGGGAAAGACAAAAGGCCTTTTTATTTTAGGAGGGTTTTGGTTGTTTTGTTTTTTGAGATAGGGTCTTACTATGTGGCTTAGGCTGTCTCAATAACAATCCCTTCATGCTGGTTATAAGTACATTTTTTTTTCAATAAAGACAACTCTATAATCAGGTGTCAGCCATGTCCAACTTTTGGACACGATCAGATAGATGACTTGTCACACACAAAGGTCACACTTAACAACTGTGCAATTGAGTTACCAAATGTTTTCCCACACACAAAGATTATCCTCTAATGTGTGAAGTTTACATTTTTGTGTGTGTGTCAGGCCAAATTTATATTCGGCTGTGAGTTGGACATACCTGGTAGGTATTATTAATTTTCAGTCATAAGACTTTGGCTCAGTCATGATCTTAGATTTTGGATCAGAAAGAAAAACTGCTCCAGCAGACAGCTGGGGGATCACCTGGGTGAGTATTAGTGTATTCTATCAGATGGCGTTTGTTGAAGAGGCAATGCTAAATCTGTAGGTGTTAGGAATTATGTTGTGCTTATGTGAAAGCTGTCCTTTCAGCGTTGGGAGAAGAACGTAGGGATGAAGGGCCCTGGTTGGGAGTGAGCCAAGCAGCATCGGCATGGTACTGATGGGGCATGTGGAACAGTCATGTTCCATATGTGGGAGACTTCACGTTACCCTCCAGACTCTCTCACTGGCTCAAAATGTTAAAAGCAGAAATAATAATAACTGGAGGCCAGCCTGACAACAGATGCATGCCTGACCTCCTGGCTGAGGCAGGAGGAGCACCAGTTCAAGGTTAGCCCGAACAGCTTTCTGAACGGCTGTCTCAAAAATAAACAGTAGGGGTGGAGAAATGGCTCAGCCATTAAGAACACATACTACTCTTTCAGAGGACCTGAGTTCAGTTTCCAGCACCCACATCGGGCTCACAACTGCTTAAAATGCAAGCTTTTGGTCTCTGTAGGCACCTGCACTCCTCTGCACATCCTATACAGGCACACACACACACACACACACACACACACACACACACACACACACTACACACTTTTTGAAAAAGTAAAACATTGATGGAGCTCAATGCTTAGTATGCACAAGTTCCTGGCTTCAGTCCCTAGTACCAGAACAGCAGCAGCAACAGCAGCAACAACAAATAAAACCATACCAGCCCCTGCCCTTCAAGCGCTCAGTGCCAACATGCACACTGACATGTTACTTACTTCATATTGATCTCCAGGACAGAGTCGGGCAAAGCCAGCCAGACCTGTAATCAAGAGATTGGGTTGTGAGGTACAGAACACATTTCCTCTCTTTAGAGGCCCAGCTTGTCATGGGTTAAACACACGAGTAACATGAGAAACTGGAGAAAATTCAGGTCACAGATTTGGGACCATCTTTGGAGAAGAGTCTGTGCAGGGAGACGTAGAGAGATTAGATTCCACCCATCAAAGCCAGCAGGGACTCTCTGTGGTGGGGGTTGTGGGAGGGTTCTCAGGACTGGGAAGGGCATTGGGTGGTTAGGACTCTGTGTACCTTTGTCAGATTTCAGAATCAGGCAGCAGAACCAGAAGGATCTATTATTTCACTGATTAAACTATTCCCATGAAAATAAACTGGCCTCTTGGTTTTCTTTCTGTCTCAAGATCTGTGACACTAAATTCCTCCCTTGTGAGTCCTTGTCCCCAGGCCCATCCCTTGCCTGTGGCACACTCATTCCTCTTTTTCTCATTCCTTTTATACAGCACAATGATGCCACTGTTTACCATTATGAAATTGCGAGACTATAATGTCCCCCAAACTGGTGATTAAGAAAGACAAGGCTGGAAAGATGGCTCAGTGATTGGGAGCACGGACTACTCTTCCAGAGGTCCTGAGTTCAATTCCCATGTACCCACATGGCAGCTTATAGCTGTCTGTCACTCCAGGATCCAACACCCTCAGACAGACAGGCATGCAGTCAGAACACCATAAAAATATAAATGAATAAATAAGAAAATAGACCAAATCCAACCAACCAACCAACCAACCAACTGCCAACAGCCTGTAGGCTCAAAAGAAGAGGTGTGGCTTAGGCCTATCATTGTTGTGATGAAACACCATGACTAAAGCAACTCAGGAAGGAGGGGTTTATTTATTTGGCTTAAGCTTCCTGGTCACTGCTCTTCATTGAAGGGAAGTCAGAACAGGAATTCAAACAGGGCAGGGGGCTCAGGGATGGCCTCACCCACAGTGGGCTGGGCCCTCCTCTGTCAATCACAAATTAAGACAAGGCTTCATGGCTGGCTCATTTTCTCAAATGAGGTGACCTCCTCTCAGATGACTCTAGCCTGTGTCAAGTTGACAGGACCAGCCAGCACAAGGTAGCCTTCCCACACCTGTCCCTCTTGCAAGTCATTTTGAAGTAGATTGCTCCACTTCAGGCCTACTGTGTAGCTATCTGCTTGTCAGAATAGATGTCTGGCATCTTGGGACAGCTCACGAGCCCCAGCTTTGGTCACACTTTTCCTTCTTCCTAGAGTAACCAAAAGCCGACTGTGTGAGGGTGAAAGTATTTATTTGCACTATTTTTCATGAAAAAAAATTTTATGACAAAAATTCTAGTGAAAAATTTAGCACAGGCGTTTTTCATGTATAGCCTGAGAATCCTGGGCGATGTTGGTCGTGTATTTGTATACGCTACTGCATGTGTGTGTGTCCATGGATGTGCCCATGTTTGTGGAGGCCAGAGTTCAATACTGATACTGATACTGCCTTCCTCAATTGCTTCACCCACCTTATTTTTTGAGACAGGACCTCTAACTGAGCCTGGAGGTTGGTTAGATTGGCTGCCAGAAAGCACAGGGGCTGACCAGCCTGTCTCAACTCCCCGGCCCCTTTCCCCGCCACTGCCAAACTGGGATTAAAGTCACATGACACTATGCCTAGCTTTTCACATGGGTTCTGCAGACCCAGACTCAGATCCCTGGGCTTGCTTCACGCTGTCTTCCCTGCCCTGGGTTGTGTTTGTAGCAAACAGCATTTTACCCATGTAGGCATAACAGAGACGATGTCACACTGTGTGCTCTACCTTCAATGAACGGCTCCATTAATAGGTTGTGAGAATCTTGAATGAACCAATCTGTTTCCGGTTGGCCCATGGACATGGCTATGAATAAAATAAATCCAGGAAGCTTCAAAACGGACCCAACTTTTACCATCATTTGTCAGTAGGTGGCAGCAGTTCACCAGCTTGGCATGCCTTTCAGCTGGCGAGCCCATCCATCTAGGACCAGCTCTCACTAATAATTAGGAGCTAATGAGCCACTTAGGACGACCCACTGTAATAAAAGCAGGATTGGAGGAAGCTATTTTCATGAATAGCTCTGGAGCAGTTAGGCTTTTTTTTTTCCACCCCCACAAAAATACATCTGAAAGAAAGCATCACTCACTGGCTGGCTTTTATGAATCCAAAGCCTCATGTGCTCATCCTAAAATCCTGATTTACCCTTTGAAGGCCTACAAATCATCAGCTTGGGGGTAACCCACTGTCTGTTTACCTATGCAGTGACAATAGCTGGCCATGGACCATGATGGATAAGGTGGGAAAAGGGGCAGAGGATGTCCTTTGACGATCCCCCCCTCCCTTCTCAAAATCACTAGAAATTTCCTATTTGAAGAACTTCACGGGAGAGGGAGGGCCATGGCCGTGATGGATGTGGGCCTCGGTGCCTGTGTAATGAGAACACTTTCTTGGCGTTCCTTGCAAGGCATCTTTCAGTCCTCTGGTGACAGGGATAACGGCAGAAAAGCAGCGTTCGTGAGGAACCAGTTCCAGGAAACGCTTTTCAAAGCTCTCCAGTGATGGCGTTTATGGTGCAGGCTGCAGAGTGAGCACCTATGCTGGAGCGGTGGCGGTGACAGCCGGTCTCTAGGGCCTGGCAGGGTTCTTTCAGTTCTGGCCTGAAGCCCTGCTGGCGCTGCTACCGCTGTAGAGAACTCAATGTTTCCTCATCTCCTTGGTGGTAATTGTTATGTCAGCTAAGAAGTTTCCATTATGGCCATTCAGAAACCGTCCCTCGGTTCCCTCACGCGGGTCTCCCATCTTTTGGATCTTTTAACTTGCTCCCCTGTGTTACTGATGTAACAGCGCTTCCACAGCCTGAACCGAGGGAAGCGTGCTGCCTCAGTGAGGCTGTGTGAACACCAAATGTCCCCAGGCTCAGGGTCGAATGTTTGATCGCCAGCCAGGTGGCTTTGGCTTGGAAGGTTATGGAATCTTCAAGGGTTAGGGCGGGTCTAGAGGGAATCAGATACAGGAGGGTGGGGTTTATAGGCCTGCTCTGTTTCCGGTCCCTGCTTGGCTTCCTGATGCACTTTAACCCCTGCCTCAGCTGCAAGCCCCTCCAGCTACCACAACTCTCTCTCCTATGCTGGACTGAGTTACTCCAAACCTTAAGCCACAACGAATCCTTTCCTTAAGTTGCTTCTTTCTGAGAGTTTATCACAGTGGAGAAAAGTTGCTGATAAGAGCCACACTGTGACTAAACAGCCACACAGCTGCCCACCTGGCTTCCTGTGCCACTGGCTCCATTTGCTCAGACATGGTTTGGTGAGAGAAGTCCTCCACTGTTTCCCACTTCTGCCATGACCTTCCTCAAAGTGCCACCTCCTGCTTTAAGGCAAGTTGCCAAGTACCTGATCGCTGCGCATGTTAATACAGGCCTTCCGCTTTATGGGCAGGTTTCCTAACTTCCTGGTTCGGAGTTCTGAATCCGGGTCTCCTTAGCAGGGGGGAGGGGCAGAGCACTCGGGCTTTTCAGAGTCTGGTCTTAACAGGTGCTCACAGCCCTTCTACAGAGCACAGGGGCCACAACACTTTCCTGACAGCTTTGGGTAGCGTCCCCACTTTCAGGAAGGACTTTCAGCTTATTTGTTCTAGCCAAAGGCTATTTTAGGAAGCTCCCTCCACCCCCACCCTTCCCTCAGTGTAAAACTCTTAATTTTTTCCCTCTTGTCTTCTTCCTCCCTCTCTGCCTGTCTTTCCTTCTTTCTTTCTTTTCTTCTTTCTTTCATTATATAGACAGTGTCTCACTCTGAAGAGCAGGCTGGCCTTAAACTTACAATCCTCCTGCCTCAGCCTCTAGAGTGCTGAGCTTAATGCATGCATGGATCACCAAATCTGATTTAATTTCCCATTTTCTTTTGAGACATGTTATTATGTAGCCCAAGCTGGCTTTGCACACAGATCCACAGATCCTCCTGCCTCTGTTGCCAGCCACCCCTCCATCTACCCTGAGCTTGGACTTCCACAGCAGTTTGGTCATGTGATTTGTCCAGTTGCCTATGCATGCCCACTGAGTGAGGTGTGCTATTCAGAGGTTCCCCCAGACCCTGGCCCCCATGCCCAGACAACTGCGGTGTCCAGGGGTCGTCATGAGGCTGCAAAAACAGGCATGCATAGCTTAGTACCTCTTGTCCTCAGGCCTTCATCATCACCATCACCAGGACAACCGCCTTTCATATTGTAGTTATTTGTGGGGTTGAGCAAAAGGGAAGTGTGGGAGGGCGTGGTGGGAGGAAGTTGGGGGTTGTCAGATCTGAGGCTCTGATGAAAGTAGCTGGTTTGGGACAGGAGGGTAGGGATTGGGCGTGTACACTAAGGGTAGGGATTGGGCGTGTATACTAATCAAACAAAATGGACAGGCAGTGGTTCATGGGAATCTATGATGTCACAGAAGCTGGAAGGCCTTCTCACTTCTTTTGTGGAGGGAGAAGAGGATGGTGGTGGTGGTGGTGGTGGTGGTGGTGGTGGTGGTGTGTGTGTGTGTGTGTGTGTGTGTGTGTGTGAAATCACAGATGTAGTTTCTGGGTTTTTCACTTCAGGAGGGCAGATGTGATAGGCAATCAAAGAAGCATATGAGAAAAGTGGGCAGAGGGACAGTGGAGCAGGCAGCTCAGATGTTCCCTGCCTCAGCCCAAGGCACCTGGTTCACAGCAGGTGGCCAGGACATCTCCACCTTGGCAGAATCTATCATCTCCTTTACCTCCATCCTCCAGGTCTGAGATTTGGAGCGTGTGGGTGGGTGGCAGTCCATTTCGCCTGCCATGCTTTTTGGGTGCCTATGGTTTAGGGTGAAAGGACTCCTCTCTCTAGGGAAAACCAGCGTTTAAACAGTGGTTGATGGTGTTTGCTCAGCCATTAGAACCTCTTCATCATGTGGCATTGAGGTGCCCACATACTGCACCTGTGATGGCTTATTTCCATGGTCAAATTGCTTGACTAAAACAATGCCTAGAAGGCTGGGTACAGTGGCGGGTGACTATAAAAATGCCCTTTAGACATGTAAAAATAGCTTATTCAGGAACCCCTGAGGTTGGAGGCTCTCCCCTAGATCCTGACCCTCACTTATGCTGGAGTCTGAGCCTGACCTTTAGCTAAGAGACGCAGCACAGGTGAGCAGCCTTGGGGAGACAGGCTTAGGACTCTGGCGAGGAATTTAGAGTGTGAAGCTTGTGGGATGACCCTAAGGATAATAAAATACATTTGTCATACCAACTACGCAAATATAACTTTTGTTATACCAACTACCCATATCTATCTTCTTGCCTGAGACAGTGACTATAACCCTAGTGCCTAGTGGGTAGTTAGTGGTAAGAATATTGAGAATTCAAGGCTAGCTTCAGCTGTTAAGCAAATACTACAGGTGACCCTGCCAAGAAAGAAGGAAAGAAGGGTGGGAGGGAGAGAGGGAAAAAGGGAGGGCTGGCCCTGAGAAATATTGAGCTTAACCCTTTGGATGTGTTGGTGAGGGTGTTTCCAAGGTTAATTAATTTAGAAGATAAGACCCACCCTGAATGTGGTGGCCACATCCTGTAGGCTGGGGTTTTGGGCTGAATAAAACAAAAAGAGGGAAGTGAGCGGAGCACCTGCATTGTCCTTTCTCTGCTCCTGGTCCTGGGAAATTTGAGGGGTCTCAGCTGCAGACCCCCACAGCTATGAGCTCTTTTATACCCTCCCTGCCATGGCCAACTGTCCCTGCTTCAAACTCAAACCATAAATTAGAGCAAAGCCATTCTCTCTAAAGTTGCTCTTTATCAGGTATTTGTCACAGAGATGAGAAAAGTAAACTAATACAGGAGCCAGGACCCCAGATTTCAAGTCTGACTTCAGCTGACTGGGTGACCTCAAAGAAGTCATCCAGTGTTGCTTAGCTACTGCTTTCCACATAGGACATAGAAGGAATTACCCCTCTCATGAGAAATGGAAGCATCTGATACCAGTGGACATCAGAAACAGGACATGGCAGTCCGTGTGTTAACAGTGACACCGTAACTTCACTCTGTATGCTAGGCTGCAAGGAAGCAGACTGCCCACAGAATCATCCTGAAAGTTTAAAGAGTTGGAAAGGTGCAGGTGCCTACCATAGGTGAGGCGTTTTGGCTGCGTGTATGTGGGTGTCCCACATATATACCTACTGCCTGAGGAGCTCAGAAGAGGGCATAAGGGCCCCTGGAATTGGAGTTATCCATGGTCGTAAGCTGTCAGGTAGGCACTGGGAATTGAATCCTGGTCCTCTTGAGGAACCAGTGCTGTTCTTGACTTCTATGCCATCTTTCTGGCCGCACCCTGAGCCCCTTTTAAAGAGAGTCCCCCCCTTCCTCTCCTTATTGTACAAAGTAGGTAAAGTAATAATCCCCATTAGTAATCTAGGGGCTAAAGTGTTAAACAAGTAAACAAATCCAGAGGAAAGACTGCAGGGGCCCAGCCTGCTCAGCTGCTGTCAGAGGAGCCAAGACATGTCATGGCGCTGCCCCACAGTCCCGAGGGACACCGTGAGTCTGACCACATCTAGGTGAAGTTTCTTTTCTGAAACCGGGCTTGCTTTTTGTGCCAAAGCTGCTGTAGTCTAAGTCAACAGTGTTCCTAGATTAGAACATCCTGTATGAAGCACCGCAGACTTACAGCCATGGGGGAACGAAGGAACAAATGAAAGGCAGGTATGGTGGTGCGGGCCTCTAATCCCAGGGCTTGGTAGGCTGCAGCAGGAGGCTCGATTGCTGTTGAGTTTGAGACCAGCCTGCTTTACATAGAAAAACTTTGCCTTTGAAATGAAAAAAAAAATGCCCTAAGTAGATAAATAGACAGTGACTAACTGACAGTGCAAAGAGGCCAACAGGCAAGTCTAGAAGGTAAGGCGGGTTTGTAGATTAAAGGGCGCCCGTCTGACAACTGATTGTAACACATGGACCTTGTGTGGGTCCTAATTGAAGCAAAACAACTGTAGGAAACATTTTTTGAGACAGCTGGGATATCTTCAAAGGAAGTAGGTTAATAACAAAGGCTTGTTAACTTTGTTAGATGTGATCATGGGACAACGGGACATGGCGCTGCCGTTACGTAAGATGGCCCTATTCTTTCAGAACCGTCCTGAAGTTTACTGGTGGTGCCTGATATATCTGGCTTTTGTTCCTCTGGAGTTTTCCAATTTACCATCAAAGGGGGAAAAGAAAAAAGAAAATATGGCAAAACCTTGCTGATTACTGAACCTGGGGCGTGGGTTCCGAGGCTACCTGTTTCACTTACTGTATTTTTATGTCTGTTTGACATAGGCCCACAGTAAACACCGTATTCAAGTGTGAGGGCAAGGCTCAAGGAGAGACTCATCAAGACATCAGCATGAGTGGGAGGGCTGGAGAGTGGTGTCCCTATAGCATGCCTTCTTAGGAAGCTCTGGAGATGGCGCCTTTACCCATCTCTGTAGAAGATTACCTTTCATCTTGATGGAGAATTCTCCCAGCAGGCTCTCCAGCTCCGCTTCAATGGTGCACATGTTCTGCAAAGAGCACAAGAGATGGTGTTAGACCCACTCCCTCCACACTGCAGCACAAGGCATTTCAGTAGTAACAGCATGAACAAGAGGCATTTTCCTGCTTGCTGTGTGTACGTACACAGTATAGCCATCGAGACCCAGGCTCCCAGTACACAGGATGGCTGGGGTTTAGATGGGCAGGATAAATGATATCCAAATAGTCAGACAACTCCAAAACGCACATGACAGACTTGGGGCTGTAACAAAAGGCGGTACTGTTGTGATGGGGGATCAGGCAGTACACACTACATACTACATAGGAAGGGATCCATGCTCTGAGTTAAACAAGCTGGTCAGCCACTCTATAGTATGTGCCTGTTTCATAAAATCATGCTATATACCATACATGTATATGTATTTTTTACTTGCTAAATTAAAAATAAGGAAAAAGCAGCCAGGCATGGTGGTATGTGCTTGTAATCTCAGTAGAAGGAAGGAGAGAGGCAGACTCCTGGGGTTGTTGGCTGGCCAGCCTCACCTACTTAGAGAGTTCAGATCAGTGAGAGACCCTGTCCCAAAACAAAATAAACAGAAGCCAACAAGGCGGGTGGTAGCACCTGAGAGGATGACAGCTGAGGGTCTTCCTCAGGTCTCTATAGCAGCCTCTCTCTATATCACACACACACACACACACACACACACACACACACACACACACACCACACACTTGGGTTAGAAAAAGAGCATAGGAGTTTGATTCTGCTCAAGTGAGACAGACTTTCTAATGTGATGTATTGAAGCTCCAGACTGCCCTGCCCTCCCCCCACCCCCACCCCCGCATCTAGTAGGTGATAAGGAGTGAGAGGCTGAGGCTGAGTCTTACTGCCCCAGTACCTGATGACCTAAGGGGGACAGTTAGAGGTGGACTTAAAGTGTCCCAGGCAGTGTCTGTCCCCAGTGAGGGTCTCCTGCCGCTCAGCTGGGGCAAGCTTTGGAAGTCTCTCTACTACAGCAAGCAGAACTGTCCATCACTCTACAAACTTCTTTCTCTTTGGCCGGCTTCACTGAGGCCTTTGCAGGCTGCCGTTCTGACAAAGTCAAGGCCACTCAGTGAGCACCCACAGGCACAAGGGCTCCAGGGAGCATATTTTAAAGGCCTGAGGCCTCATTTCTTCTTCTTCTTCTTCTTCTTCTTCTTCTTCTTCTTCTTCTTCTTCTTCTTCTTCTCCTCCTCCTTCCCACCCTCTTCCTCCTCCTCCCTCCTCCTCCCCATCCTCTTCTTCCTCCTCCTCCCTCCTCATCCTCTTCTTCCTCCTCCTCCCTCCTCTTCCTTCTTCTCCTCTTATTCCTCCTCCCCGCCCTCTCCATTCTGCTCAGCATTGTCACTCTTGTGATACACGGGGAGAGTGGCATCACCCTTCCTGTGGGAAGTTCTCGGTACTTCAGAGAGCTTGTCAAATCTGGGAAGCATTTCCTCAGGTCCGTGCTCTGAGTAGCTTGAAGTCGTTCAAAACAAAATCTCAGCACTGCAATACAGTTTGTTTCCTCACAGCCTGGGGCCTCTCGGCAAGTTGCTAGACACACCAGATGTGTCATCAGGCACGTTGTGACTGCTACTGCTGTCTCAAGAACTCAGGGACCATTGAGGCTGAAGTCACCCATGCTCAAAACTTACCATGGACGCAGGCAAGCATGAACACTGTTACATACGTGAAAACACGCCGGGACCTGCTGCTGGGATGACAGCTGTGATAAAATCACTCATGGTTTTCACTAACTTGTTCATTGGGGCTGTTGCTGCATCCTGTAATTTTGGTGTGCTCACCAGGCTGGAGAGATGGCTCAGTGGCTGAGAGCACAAGCTGGTGTTCCACAGGACCCAAGTTCAGTTCCCGGCACCTACATTGTGACTCAAAACCACCTGTAACTCCAGTTACAGATGATCTGGTGCCCTCTTCCAGCCACCATTTAATGGCCAGGCTATCTCCAAAGTCCTTTATTTATTTTGAGACAAGTTCTTTTTTCTCTTTCTTTCTTTCTTTCTTTCTTTCTTTCTTTCTTTCTTTCATTTTTCAAGACAGGCTTTCTCTATGTAGCCTTGACTGTCTTGGACTGCCTTTGTAAATCAGGCTGGCATCGTCAAACTCACAGCAATCCACCTGCCTCAGCCTCCTGAGTGCTGGGATTACAGGCGTGCACCACTTCCCCCAGCTTTGAGACAAGTTCTCGCTATGTGGTCCTAGCTGGTCTGGTAGTCACTCTTCGGCCCAGGGTGGCCTGAAACGTGCAGTAATCCTCCTGCTTTAGCTCATCTTATTTTATGAATTTAAAAATATTCTTCTGTAAAAGGGGAATTTAGGCAAAGAAGAGCCTGATATTAAATCATGAAAAGCTAAAGATTTCTTCGGTCCAGACAAGGGGCAGCCGAGAGCAGAAAGGGACCCGAAAACAGATGCTTGGCCCTGAGAACTGCTCAAGCCACGCCTTCACTGATGACATCTGATCTCTGAATAAAGTCTTCGGGGACAGTGAGAAGTGCAGCTTCAATAATTCAGTCCGTTCATCAAGGGCACGCATTAGTGTTAGGTGACCCCTAGGGGCCGTGGAAACCTCCCTGTCTTACGATGCTTGGTCCCTAGGACTGCCAGACACGAGGAAGATACATTTCTGTTCATGGTTCTTTATCTTGGATAAAAATTTCTCTGTCTGTCTCTGCCTTTGTCTGTCTGCTTTTCTCTCTCTCTCTCTCTCTGTCTGTCTTTCTGTCTCTCTCTCTCTGTCTCTCTCTCTCTGTCTCTGTCTCTCTCTCTCTGTCTCTCTCTCTCTCTCTCTGTCTTTCTGTCTCTCTCTCTCTGTCTCTCTGTCTTTCTATCTTTCTATCTCTCTGTCTCTCTGTCTCTCTCTCTCTCTCTCTCACACACACACACACATTTTAAAAAACCCATAGCCAGAAAGGATTCCAGTACTAACACCAATGTGGGCTAGCCATCTTAATATGCTGTCTGCTCTTCCTTCAGGGCGCACTACAGTATTTGGAAGTGAATTTAAATGACGAAATATTAGGCATTGTGGCTTGGTTTAGACAACTCCACCATTGCTTTGCTTGCAAGTTTTTTGTTTTGTTTTTTTTTGTTGTTGTTTTTTTTTTTTTTTTGCTATACGAGGGGGAGGGGCATCACGTCCTCCAGGTAAATAAATACTCTACCACTGTCCTACTTTTCCATCTCTCTTTTACCTTTTCCTTTTCGTTCTTGTTTACGTTCTGAGCCACGACCTCACTGAACTGGCCAGCCTGGTCTTTAACTTGCAGTCACTGCCAGCTTCCTGAGCAGCTGGGGTTCCAGGCCTGTGCCAGCGGGGCCTGGCTGCCTTTGGGTGTGTGGACAGAATGGGTTTGTGTGCTGCCGGTCACCTCTTTCTGACAGCACTAACAGTTCAGACGTGGCCCTGGAAAAGGACCGTGGGATTTACCTCCGTGTACTCTTTGTAGCTGCGGTTGATCTCGGACAGACTCTCCCGGGCAGCCTTGCTGGCAGGGGACGCAGCAAAGGCTTGCTTCATTTTGCTGGCACCATCTTGGAGACGTCGTTGGATACAATAGGCTTCGTAGAGCTCGTCTACCTGCAGGAAGCCAAACAGGAAACAGATAAATGGCCGTCATGCTTGAGAGAAGCCCCACAGGCTGCTGTCCTGCCCTTACAGACACACTGGATTTCTGTTCTCAAGAAGCAGAGACTTGTCAAGGGCGATTACTGTAGGTCAGCCACTCTTGTTTTCAGCACTATGTGACCCATTTGTGTGCTTCCCAAGCCGATTTTGCTTGAATCCTGTTTCCAAGCTGAAAAGGCCCTTTTATGTCTTTGAGGCTACCACTGAGATAGTTTAAATTGACTCCTGTAGCTGGGCATGGTGGCACATGCCTGTAATCCCAGCAATGGAGAGGCTGAGGTAGGAAGGCTTGTGGGTTCCATTGAGAACCTGCCTCAAAAAAAAAGACGAGAGGAGGAGGGCGCATAAGAGGAGAGAGACAGAGAGGTGGGGGCAACACTTGGATACATCTGTAGGTCTGTGTTGGACTGTGGGGTTAGACAAGGAGGCTAGGAGCCCTCTGGGTATAGAGCAAGCACTGGGACAGGTCCTAGTTTTACATCAAAGAGCAAACGTATAGCATGCAAAGCTATTACCACTTTAAGAGGCATGTCAACAGGGGATACCTATAATTTTGGAGTCGGTATTTTATCTATTTCTCTCTCTCTCTCTCCCCCCCCTCCTCTGTGTGTGTGTGTATGCAGAATATGGTGCCAGCTGTCATCTTCTGTCACTCTCAACCTTTGAAGCAGGAGGGGTCTCTCCCTGAACCTGGCTGGAGCTCAGGTTTTCTCAGCTAAGTTGAAGGATTGCAAGCCCCCACCCACCCCTCTTGTCTTTGCCCCACTTGGTTTTGGGGTCACAGGCATTTTTGGTGTACCCAGAGTGTGACATGGATGTGGGGATCCAAACTCTGGTCCTTGCGATCACGTGATTGGGTAGCAAGTATTTGTAACCACAGAACCATTGCCTTGAGCCTGGAGGCAGGCTTTTCTTTTTCTCTGAAAGATTATTTTATTTTTTTAAATATGCGTCTATTGTGTACGCTGGTGTGTGGGTATGTGTACTTGAGTGCAGGTGCACATGGAAGCCAGCAGAAGGTGTGCGATCCCCTGGAACTGGAGTTATAAGTGGTTGTGAGGCACCACGTGTGGGCTGGGTCTTCTGTAAGAACGGCCTGTGTTCTTAAGTACTGATCCATTTCTCCAGCCTCAAGGCTTTCATTTCTGTGTTCAGCTTAGACATCTATTAGTTAGAGCTGTCCTGGACCCACGCTACACTCAGGGCAAGCATACACTGGGGAGTAACTGAGAGCAGGGGAGTAACTGAGAACAGGGGAGGAACTGAGAGCAGGGGAGTAACTGAGAGCAGAAACACAGACGCAAAGATGAGAGCAGCAATGGTTACCTTACTAATGTGGAACTCCAGGCGTCGCATGTATCTCTCAATCGTTTTAATTTGCTGGAATTAAAAGGAGGAGCTTGAAGAGAATGCAGCCATTCGCAGTGCCATTGATTAGGATCACAAGAGCAATTTTATCACTATGTCCTCCCCCTCACAAGTGCCGGAAATATGGTACTTCCTGCTTTCTTTTTCCTCCCACCTTGGCCACCAATTTACAGTGTTCTAATGTTAATTTGGAAAATGTTTTCCAAACTCTGACTAGTCTGAGAAGTGAGTTTGAACTAAGTATGGTCATCCCTTGTTTAACACCGAGATGGCGGATCCATTCGATTCCTAGTGGAGCAGTCTCATTTGGACTATATCTAAATTTCTTCATAAGACATTTTGTGTGTTCTAAAACGAGCTTTTTGTACATGGAATTGTATTTTATAACCCTTATTTGTCCACTGTGACAGATAGCTGTCCATTTGCTCTCACAGATACTCATGCCATCCCTGTGAATTATAAATATTGTTGTAACATACATTTGATTTAATTTCCCTTTAAAATATTTTTGCAGAAAATACACCATGATTAGGCATCAAAATAAAGCCATGTATGTGGAACAGCATGGAGAGTGACTGAAAAATATCACTTCTAAAAGGCCTGAAGAATTTTGTCAATAAGAATACATATTTTGGGCTGGAGAGACGGCTCAGCTGTTAAAGGCTAGGCTCACAACCAAAAATATAAGAATATATATTTTACACAAAAGAACTATATTTAACTGAAATCTTTTTTCTATTTTTATAATATAATTTTTGAAACATCATATTAATATTATATACGGGATCATTTCAGTGGTATAAAAACAATTATGGCATTTTCTGACCCAGCATGTTTCAGATTTGAGGGCAGCTACTATGTACAGACCACATGGGGAGGGTCTCCAGGTACAAGTTCCAGACTCCTGGGCATCAGAGTAAACCCACAGTGGGGCCTTGTTTCCCCTTGAGCTGAATGAATGTCCTTTTTGATGTTCATCATCTTCACGGAACCAAAAAAAAAAAAGGATTTTTTTCCCCCAGGATGAGAAAATCATCCTCTGTCTGGACTCTTACATCCTCCCAAGGGCCCCTTAGTGACAACTGGTCAAAGTGCAGAGTTTTATCTTTCAGCAGCCCCACAGTGCAGACAACAGCCTACCTTGTCCAGGTCGTACAGCACGCCCTGAAATGAAAAGAGGAGCTCCCGGTTACAACACGTTGCCTTCAGAAATGCTTCCTGCTTTAATAAGTGCTTCAGCTCACATCTCTACACCGCCCATGAAGGAGTCACCAACCCCACCAAATTCTATTGGATTTTCCCCTCTGAGACAGGGTTTCTCTGTGTAGCCTTGGCTGTCCTGGACTCACTTTTGTAGACCAGGCTGGCCTTGAACTCACAGTGATCTGCTTGCTTCTGCTTCCCAAGTGCTGACATTAAAGGCATGCGCCACCACGCCCGGCTTCTACTAGGTAGCTTTCAGAGTTCATAAACAAAGCCATCAAAGCATTTCAGTCTATATGCCAACAAAGTGAAAGATAATCGCATGTTAAATGCAGCTGGCAGGTCTATGGATGCAGACTCGCCTGGGGTTTTCTGCTGCCTTGATATGTTAAGGTGTGATAAATAATACTTTGATATGAGCAAAATCAGTCCTCACAAACACATCAGAATGGAGAACATTTGTCAAGTGGCACGGATTCTAATGGGGCTCGAAGGCGCTTTCACACTGGCCCCTTGCTCTCTTTCTTCCCTGTGAGCTGTCAATGACTGTGCTGCTTAGTTCGGTCAACTTGACACGAGCCAGGGTCATCTGAGAAGAGGGGGAACACTAATGGAGAAAATTCCATCTGATTGGAGTCCGTGAGGCTTTTTTTAAAATTAATGATCAATGTGGGAGGGTTCTGCCTACTGTGGGTGGTGTCACTCCTGAGTGGGTGGTCCTGAGTGCTGTACAAGGCAGGCCGAGCAAGCCATGGGGAGGAAGACAGTAAGGGTGTGTCCCTCCATGGCCTCAGCTAAACGCTCCTCCCTACAGATTCCGGCCCTGACTTCTCTCTATGATGGAAACAAAAATAAATCCTTTCCTCCGCAAGTTGCCCTAGGCTGTGGCGTTTATCATGGTAATAGAGTGCAAACTAGGACACTGGCCTACATTTACAAATTGAAGACAAAGCAAAAACGTTCTTATTTTTGAATTCTGAATGCACAAAGGAGATGCTAGGAGCCCATCACTTTGTTACATTATTGAGAGCTTTCTTTTCAAGATGTATTTATGTGTTTTGTGTATACGACTGCTTTGTCTGCATGTATGCCTGTCCAGAAGAGGACACTGGATCATGAGCTGCCACCCGGGTGCTGGGGACTGAACTCAGGACTTCTGGAAGAACAACCAGTGGTTTTAACTGCTGAGCCATCCCTCCAGCCCCACGTAGAGGGCTTTTCAAAAACCACTTTTGTCATCTTTATTTCATCATGAAGTACAATCTACACAAATTGTTGTGGGTTTTTTGGTTTGCTTTATTTTATTTATTTGTTTGTTTGTTTATTTATTTATTTTTGTGAGACAAGGTTTCCCTATAATGTAGCCCAGGCTGGCTATCATCCTGCCTCAGGCTCCCTGCTTCTGGGGCTGCAGGTATGGGCCACAATGCTCAGCAATTCTTCCTTTCAAAATATACACCAGGAGGCAATAGCTATGCTACTTGTATCTGTTTTTCTTAAACACTCCTCTCCTCCCTACCCGTGCCCTGCAGTAATTGAGGAGAGGAAAGCCCGACCCTCCTTAGTAACCTTATGATCACCTACCAGGCGAGAGTTTCTTTTCATATCTTTTAACTGAGCAGTCAACTTGTCCAGCTCCGTCTGGTGAAATTCCAGGTACTCACTGCAAAGGTAAGACACTGTGGTGAGTTCTTAGTTCATGAGGGATCTGGGAAGTTGCTGACCTTTGCCTTCTGAGAGGGAAGGGGGCCCAGCTAAGAATTGGGATCTCAGCCAGCATGGGGGCGCACACCTGTAATCCCAGCACTTAGTGAGGCAGGTGGATCGCTATGAGTTTGAGGCTAGCCTGGTCTATAAAGCAAGTCTTCAGGACAGCCAAGGCTACACAGAGAAACCCTGGCTCGAAAGAAAGAAAGAAAGAAAGAAAGAAAGAAAGAAAGAAAGAAAGAAAAAGAAAAGAAAAGAATTGGCATCTTAGGAAGTGGCTTACACCTTGTGGTGGTTTGAACAGGTACAGCCCATATAGACTCACGTGTTTGAATGTTTGGCCCATAGGGAGGGGCACTGTTAGGAGGTGTGCCTTTGGTGGGGGAAGTGTGTCACTGTGGGGGCAGCCGTTGAGGTCTCCTATGCTCAAGCTATGCCCACTGTGGCACACAGTCTCCTTTTACTGCCTGCGGATCATGATGTAGAACTCTCAGCTCCTTCTCCACTGCATGCTGCCATGCTTCCCACCATGATGATAATGGACTAAACCTCTGAACTGTAAGCCAGCCGCAATGAAATGCTTTCCTTTATAAGAGTTGCCTTGGTCATGGTGTCTCTTTACAGTAATAAAACCCAAACTAAGACACACTTATAAGCTCAGCACTTGGAGACTGAAGCAAGGTTATTACGCATTCTAGGATAGCCTGGCCTCCATAGTAACTCTCAGGGTAGCCTGGGTTACAGAGTGAGACCCCGTCTGCCCCCTCTCTCCTCTTGAGAAAATAATCAACACTTTGCTCTGTGGCTGGGGAGCATTTGAAAGCACTAGTAGTTGCATCTGATCCTGTCTAGTTTGAAGAAAGGGGAAAAGTGTGTGTGTGTGTGCGCGCGCGCGTGCACGTGTGTGTGTGTGTGTGTGTGTGTGTGTGTGTGTGTGTGTGTTTGTGCTCTTTTGAGGCTGAAAAATCCAGAAATGAGGGGGTGACTGGGAGGGAAGAGGTAGACGACAGGACCTGGGCCACATAGTTTTGTCTAGTTAAAGCCAGTAGCGACAGTAGGTGCCTTACCAAATGCTAGACACCATTTCTTCTGGAAAGGCTGTCCTTTTAACACATGCAGGAAGGTTTCATAATGTTTTGCAAGCTATTTGTGTGTGTATGTGTGTGTTTTAATATATTTTATTAATTTATTCATATTATATCTAAATTGTTATCTCATCCCTTGTATCCTCCTGTTCCTCCCTCCATCCCATTTTCTCCTTACTCCCCTCCTTATGACTATGA
Organism: Acomys minous; assembly: GCF_964271855.1. NCBI lineage: Eukaryota > Metazoa > Chordata > Mammalia > Rodentia > Muridae > Acomys > Acomys minous. The sequence goes on from NC_140490.1 coordinate 67,921,199, forward strand.
CCGAGGGGGACCTCCTCCCCCTGTATATGCTCATATGCTTCCTTTGAGTGCCACCAGGCCTCCCCATCCAAGGGACATGGTTACATATGGGGCACCAGAGTTCGTGTAAAAGTCAGACCTCACTCTCCACTCAATTGTGGAGAATGTCCTGTCCATTGGCTAAGTTTACTGTATATATTGTCCTTGGCTGGTGCCATAGTTTGAGCAGGGCCCCTGGGCCCAGATCTGCCCATCATAATGTTCTTCTTGTAGGTTTCTAGGACCCTCTGGATCCTGTGTATGTGTGTTTGAGGCGGGTTGTATGCTATGTCACGCAGGCTGAGTGTGAACTTTGGATGATCCTCCTGCCTTGGCCTCCTGAGCAATGGGTAGAATTCCAGGTATGACCCACCACACTTGGCCCAGAACCCGTGTATAGCACTCTCTAGTGCAGCTATGGCTGTCCACTATTGTCTGCATGAACACACTACTGTTGTCAAGTGTGCTTCAGCGTCATGGATTCGGCGCGCAGTTACAAATGGTCTCCCATCTGTGACACTTATTAAAAGCTGCCTCAGCAATAAAACAAGAAGGAAACACCCAGTAAAGTGTGCTGGCACACTTTTTCCTTCTGCAGTCCCAGTACTTGGCAGGTAGAGTCAGGGGATCAGAGCTGCAAGGTCTACAAACTGAGTTCAGGGCCAATCTGAGCTGCACAAGACTCTACTTCAAAACCAAACAACAGGATAAAATAGCACAACCCGCATGGCTGGTTCAAAATGGTTTCCTAAGACTACTAGCTTTTAGGAAAGAAAATGGTCATTTTAGGAAGAAAAAAGATCTTCCCCAAAGGTATACTGTCAAGTCTATTATTCTTACTCGAGTCCATTTTTCAAGGCCCTGTAGACTTCTTCTACTCTCTTAGGCTGAGGCTCTTTTGGGGTGTTGTTATTTTTGTGCCCTAGATTGTGCATTTTCTTCAGCTTGGCCTGAGGCTTCTTGAGAGCAGAGGCATTTTCAATGAAGGAGTTACACCTAAGGAAAGAGAAAAGAAGGAAACTGTGAGCCTCAGGCACCAAAAGACCCACGAGAGAAACGCCTGTTAAATTGTCTCCCCCTCATCCTAGTGCCCTGGACGAAGGTAACATGGCCCTGAATGTCAACAGATCCCAACTGGACACATTTTGTTTCTTGATGTTTGCTTGCTGAAAGCTTTGCTGAGCAGAAGCCACCCCGGAGGCAGCCTGGCTTTGAGATGTATGCCTTTTGAGGGTGCTCTTGTGGTTTAGGTCAGAAGGAGCCAGGGATAAATGGTTCCGGGTGGAAACAAGGAACAGGCAGAAGTTATATCCAAGCAAAGGAAAAGAAACATCATTGCATAATATTAGATGCAAACTTATGTCTCGCTAGGACACGAGCAACACCTTGTGGGTAAAGTGCCAAGGCATGACAAATAGGTAATGTCCTAGGACATTAAACAGAAACACATGTAGCCTGTACTTAGAGCTGTCCTTGAAGTAGTATTTATGTTATTTTACTTTAATTTTTTTTGTGTGTCCAGGTCTGTGAGTGTATGCGCAGGTGCAGTGCATGCGGCTAGAAGCTGTTTGGGTGTCATCCTTTATCACTCTTCACATCATCATCATCATCATCATCATCATCATCATCATCATCACACACTGTCTCTCTGAACCTGAAAAAGGGAGAGCTTCATCCTTCAGAAAAACCAAGCATGAGTTTTCTTGTATGTTACCCTCTCACTCTCTGTGTTTCGTTAGTTTTATGAGAGGAAGAGACTCCAGGGAAGCTGGAGCCTCATTTCCCAACCCCCACACGAGTGACATCAGCTCCCCAGAGTCACCCTGTGAGGCATAGACTTTATCCGCTGCGCAATTTCACACCAAACACAGTCTCCAGAAGAGGAAAGTAATGAAAAGTGTGCTCTAAAAAGGGTTGGGAGGGAGGCAGGGAGGAGTCAACACCTTTAGCTCCTTGCCTGACTGCGGTGCCTGTTAGCATAGCAAAGTGCAGTGCTGGCCTCCAGGCTCTCTCGGCACTGCAAATACCTGTTCCAGAGTCCATGCTGGCATCCTGGCTCTTCTCGCCCTGCTCCCAACGCTAAGGTTCTCCAGCTCAGGGCTTCCCTCTCCTCACCCCGCGCCCCCCGCCCAGCTTCTGATCCCCATAGAACCCCGCCATTTCAGCCGCACTCAGCGCTCTCTCGGTTCCCCTTGCTCTCTGCCCCTTCTCCCGCTTCCCCACCACACACCCCTTCACATGGCCTACTTCACCCTGCTGGCCTTTCTCAGTGTGTTACTTTCTCTCTTTGGCTCTTCCAGATGCCGCTGGCTGCACTCTCCCTCATATCTACATTAAAAACCTTCCTCTCAACCATACCTTGGAGTGGTCGTGTCCTGAAAAGTGAGGACATGATGGCTCATAATAGCTAGGATGAACCAGCCACTTAAGGGTATGTATACGTGTGTGCACATGTATGTGTTCAGATGAAGGGACAGCTCATCCTAAATCCTCATACGTCTTTGCACAAGGAGTTATAAATGCCAGAGATCATATCACTTAATACTAGGTGCATCATCTGTTCCATGAAGAAGTCATTAGCTACCACATACACTTCATGCATGTCAGCCAGGGACACTCTTCAGCCCCTGCCTCTTTCTACAGCATCCCAGGAGGAACACCCAGCACTCGCCTGGATCGCCTTTCCTGCAGGCCGCTAAAACCTGCGAAGGACTGGCTCCGGATGATGCCATTGGGTCCTCCAGGTGAGAAGGACTGTGGTCCCACCAGCATGATTTCTGGGAGCCTGGTTGGTAGTCCTGCAAGGCAGAAGGAAGATCATGGTAACTGCCAGGCAGTTCACACACAAACACTGAGCTCGTCAACATTCAGAGGTGTGACAAGGTGAAGTGACTCACGAGGTCCTGGCCACGAGGGCCATGAAATGCTTTTGAGACTTTCCTAAAAAGATACTCATCCACTCAGACCAAAAATAAACACGAACCCACAAAATTACTACCACTTAAGTTTTCTTTGTGTGCGTGTGTGTGTGGGGGGGGAGTTATGTGTATATGATACCCATGTTTTTATGTGTGTTTGCATGTATGTGTATATATGTGGACATTCTTCCTAGAATGTGTTCATCTTACTGTTTGTGTCAGCCTCTCAGCTGCATGCAGAAACTGACAATACGGCAGTGTACTTAGGCAGCTTGCTCCGAGGATCAGTTTTCAGCTTCCCAATGCTGGGATTATAGGCCGGCTGCTATGCCTGCCCAGCGTTTATGTGGGTTCCAGTGATTGACATTTTATCCTCAAGCCCGCCCAGCAAGTGGGCCGTTCCCACCTTCCCAACCCATGTCTGTTTCCTTTAGGCGTTCTTTTCCTCCCCCCCCCCTCCCTCCCTCCCTCCCTTCCTGCCTCCCTCCTTCTCCTTCCCTTCCTTTTCTTCTCTTCCTTCTCCTTCACCCTCCCCTTTCTTAGGTTCAACCAAGGTTTACTAAAGATAAGAACATTTGTGATCAATCTGTCCATTCAGTTATGACAGCACTGCACAGATGAGCCACCATCAACGTTTCAGACAGTCCAAGCTGAAATTCAGAACGTAGTCAAGCCTGCAGATGGGATTTTGTGCAGAAGGTGGAAAATGCAAGGTAACGGGAGGTTTTTTTTTTAAAAAGACGAACTCATTTAAAGTCTCCCCGTTTCTCTCCTTATTTGGATAGGTAACATTGTATCACTGTGCTGCTGGGCAAACAGGGAAGGGCAGAAGGAGTGCCCACAAAAGGAGTGATAATCTGCCTCAGATAAGAAGGCCCACAGCATACTCCATCCTTTTTGATCCTTTCTTCAGTTGTCTGGCTTTGTGAAGTTTCTCTGTGACAGACTAAGGTGCAGTGTCAAAACGCAACTCCAGCCCAAGGTTAGTCCCCCAAGGGACTGTCCTAGAACTGAGGTAACCCTACCCACCGCCAACCAGACAGCTTCAAAGCATGTGCCATTGTCCCAGCAGGTGACATCATCGTGGGCAGGGCCTGAGTTAGCTGGAATAGGTGAGTGTTCACACTGAAACCTCCCAAGGGAGACACACCAGTTGTTGGTGGGTTTGGGGAGTGTCACCCATTGCTCTTTAAGGACCCTAGGAGTAAGAGAGAACAGCTAACCCCTCAGACAGCAGACTCCCCTCCACACTGAAGCAGGGGTTTAAATCTTTACCCCTCCGGGAGACATGTGTCTAACTGCAGGGAACGAGGTGCTCACCCACAGGGAGGTCAGTCTGGGCATGGGCAGTAAGCAGGCTTTTCCATGGGATGGGACAAAGCCTCATAGCTGCCAAAGACAGAAAGGCTTCTTTAGAAATTCTAATGTAGTGAAATAGAAATATGTAATAGACTCATCTCATATAAGTCTCAACTTGACAAATACTTTTACTTTTTTGTTATTATCTTATGTGTATGGTTCTTTTGCCTGAGAATATGTCTGTGTACCACCACAAGCTAGGAGTGCTAACTGAGACCAGAAGACTGACGCCAGAGCCCCTGGAACCAGAGTTACAGACAGTTGTGAGCTGCCATATGGGTGCTGGGAATTGAACCCAGGCCCTTTGGAAGAGCAACCAGTGCTTTTAATGACGGAGCCTTCTCTGTGGCCCCAGGTTGACAAATCTCATTGTGTCTCATCTGTAAATTGCTCAACAGGTCTAAAGAAGCACAGACATTTGATTAAAAACAAACGAACCAACAAACCTTAAAGCTAGTTAAAATATTTAACTGTCTCAGACTTTCTAGAAATTATGTGTATATATTTTGTTATTTTGTTTGTGGTGTGGGTGTTTTGATACAGGGTCTCACTATGTAGCCCAACATAGCTTAGAACTCACTCAGGCACCCAGAGTGACTTTGAACTCATATCAATTCTCCTGCCTAAGCCTTCAAAGAGCTGGAATTGTAGCAGTCCGGGCTGGCCTGGAACTTGCTGTGCAGAGATGGCTGGTCTCACCCGCGGATGAGCCTGCCACCTGTGTTCCATGCACTACAGTATAAGTATGCTGAAATTTCACTTTAAAAAACCCAAGAAGATTGTTTTTTCTCTTATTCTTTGCATCTGTAGATTAAGCTACAGTAACCTGGCTCCAAGCCTCAGACATTCTAGGCTAATTAATATAGGAAATGACTTGTGTATACCGCTGTTCCAATGGTCCCTCTGGTGAGCTGGGAAGACGCTGCCTGAGAAGTTTCCATTACACAATTAGTTGCACTAAGATAGGCTTGAAACAAAGAGGAGAATAAGAGAGCAAAGGGAAATCCTTCATGTTGGGTAAAGTGTAAAACTTAGAACAGCGTTACAGCTTAATAAACCCAAAATGTTTTCTTAAATTTTATTCTTCATTTTATTTTATATTCATTCATTTGTTTTGAGGCTGGGTATTGCTATAAAGCTCAGGCTGGCCCAGGCTTGGCCTCAGCCTCCTGAGTACTGGGATAATTGTCTACTATGCCTCATTTGCTACTCAGTCTTAAGCCCCCACCTGCAAAATTCTGGTGTTATAGGTGAATGAAATGTTACATTACAAAACCTGTGTCCTAGAGTGTCAAATCTGCTCATTTCTCCTCTCTGTCATGAGGACAAAAGCATCTAAGAGCAGGTGGTTCTGCAGTACCTTCGGATATACATGCTTTGGGAGACAATACGTTATTCAGGAACTTCTTACTAACTTCCTGTGGGGAGTGGGTAACTTTCAGGAGCATGGCTGGGGCGAGAGGTTTAATTTCAACTCACCTCTTCCATCCTAGCAATAACCATCAATGCACACACGCACTCTCACACACAAACACAAGGGCATCTTTTGAAATTAGAATAATGAGATTTTGCACATCATCCTATAAACACTGTGATGCCATTGGCTACTCCTTGACCTGGACATCATGTGGCTGAATCAGAAGAAGGCTCATTATTTCATCAGGCAGCTTTGGGAAAAGAGCATTGAACCAGGAGTTGGAGGAGAGGCTGAGGCAGATGGAAAGAGATTAAGGTGATTGGCTGATTTCCTCCCATTTAACTAAGTCTCACGTTGTGATTGGTCAAGAAAAGACAGGTAAGAACTGTAAACCAGAGCTACCTGGAGAACTTAGAAATAATGTCATGCTGAAGAGCCAATGACAGGAGTCACTGTTGGAAGGCTTCCTGCTTGGAGACGATGAAAAATATCTGTCGAAGTTGCCCGTACAGTGGTCCCAACTGTAGCTCATTAATGCCACCAGAAGGGATGGGAAGATGTCTGAGAAGCCAGCCTGGGTTCTACATTGTGTTATGGCTTTATTAGCTGGCATTCAGAATTACAAAACACGCTATGGTTGGGTCAGCTTGTGTTTACATATTTCTCTCCTCAAATGCCAACAGCTCCTCTAGTACTGAGTTAGTTATGACAAGGGGCAGATCTCCTGCAGACTTGCTCATGGCTGCCAGGGAGGGCTCTTCACACCAAGGAGCTCAAAGCAGAAGCACTGAGAACCTTTGATAAAACAGAGCAAGGAGCAAACCAAGCAGACAGCCAGAGGCAGAAGGCTTTGTTGATGTAACAACATTGAAATGCACGAAGGAAACAGAAATAGCTGGGTTCTTGTTTTTTTTTTTTTTTTTTTTTTTTTTTTTTTAAGTTTCATAGGCATCAAAACGATCTCCAACATCAGGAAAACAGAGAAGAGCAGAGCAAAGGCAGGGACAGGAACCAGAAGGAAGGACCATGTTGTTCTCACTGCCCACAGGACCACAGTGGAATTTGTATACTTTTCAACTCTCCCCTCTCCCTGCAAGCATGACCATGGTGCACACTGCATGCTAACTATTGCATGCTGCTTTTCCTAGCAAGCTTTTTTTCTAAAGTTCTTTAGAGGCTGGGTTTCACACATTAACTTTTGTCTTAACCCGTTTTAAAAGGACACACACACAAGTTAACCCACGTTCTTCTTTGGTCAGTAAAAGGAAACCCACATAGACGGCATTACATATGTTTCTATTTCTGACTTTAAGATGGAGAGAGTTTGGCCATGGGCAAAGGTAAGCCCTGCAAGGGACAGAGGGGAGCATCACATCCACTTGTGTTCCAGCTGTAAGATAGCACCCCATGGAACCTAAGAAGTGGCAAGTGATCTCCTTGACGCTCATGGGCTTTCCTTCTCCTGTGTAAGCAAATCCCCGAGGAGCGTAAAGAGGCAATCATGAAACATCCACGATGACGTCAGAGAACAGACATCCTTGATGTCCAAGTGACAAGAAGAGGGACATCTCTGCTCCTGCTGAAGAATGGCTCACGGACAAAGGTCCAGTGAGAAATCAAGCACCATCAAAGTTCTGAAGCTACCTACGCTAGCCCCACAAAGGCCAAGGCCCGGAGACAACACAGCTGAAACGCTAGCCGCAGCAACAACGATGCGATCGCTTCAGTTGATGTCTGGAGGCCACGGCTAGAAACACTCGGGAGGTGCAGAGAATTTCTGGAGTATGGTAGAAGCTAGAATTCTACTGTGATATGTTGGGATCATAGACATCTTGTCTAGGATGTGCAAAGCCTCCGGCTCCACTCCCTACACTGCAGCAAAACATAAAGGAAGATGAATATAGGCAGATGAATAAATAATTTTAAATATGGGATGATGTACATTTATTAAGAGCCACGCCAGAAACATAAGATGAGTAAATGTTATGGCTGAGGAATTTCAGATCAATAAGGTTGACTTAAAAGTCATCATCAATTTCCAGAAAATTTATCATAAGTCCCAAGAGATGAGGGCAAGAAAAGGAAACACTGGGGGTGAGATGGACACCTCCCCCAAGCATAGAATGACCCTAGGAAGTTGCTCCTTTTCCTAGCAAGGCCACGTCACAGGCAGCACACTGGGCCTACTGATCTCTGAGTCATTTCTTCATGCCTGGCAGGTCCCTCCTTCTCTAACAGTGTGCCCTACTGTTTATGTTCCTGCGCATCTCGGTCAAGTGCAGAAGTATAATTCAGTTGTCTCAATAAGCATGTGAGCCCAATGTAAATAGCCTGCTATGCTAGATGATTGTTTGAGATGAATCCTAAAAATAGGTGTCCACTTACTCCACATCTACAAGGCCCCCATTACAGGGCTGACTAATCTTTAAGAAAAGGAGATGTATTTAGGCCATCGCCTATGTTTTTAGATTATTTTTTTTATATGTTTGTTCTGCCTCAGTGCGTTTGTGCACTATGCACCCTTGAAAGACAGAGGGGACTTCACATGCCCCGAGTTACAGATGGTTGTGAGCTGCCGTGTGAGTTCTGACAGAAGCTGTGTCATCTGGAGGAGCTGCCAGATCTCCAGCCCCCATTACCTCCTTTTTTTGTTTTGTTTTGTTTTGTTTATTGACAGTTTCTCTGCATAACAGTCTTGGCTGTCCTGAATTCGCTTTGTAGACTGGGCTGGCCTTGAACTTACAGAGATCTGCCTGTCTCTGCCTCCCTGAGTGCTAGGATTACAGGCCTACCTCCATTACCTGCTTTTTAAAAAGGCATTGCTACTTTAAAAATAAACCAATGCGATGCCAATAATTGTTTCTCAGATCTCAACACTGTCAAACAGATGACAAATTCCAGCCATGATAAAAATGGATGGAGGAATACATAAGTGACTTTCTGTAACCTCACTCCTTGGCAAGCAGATGGTCCGAAGGGACCACGGCGTGTGCATAGGCCTTGTAAGCAAATGGCATCATTGGGCAGATCCAGGCTCTGTATTTGCGAAACAGAGAAAGCTCGTATGTATGCACTTTCCATGGCACATGTGTGGGAAGGTCAGAGGACAATTTGTAGGCATAGATAGGTTCTCCCCCTCTACTTTGTGGGTCCTTAGGAGCCAAAGTCAGGTCATCTCAGCTTTGTAGCAAGTGTTCACCTGGCTCATCTTGCTAGCCTGTACTCTCCATTTTAATGCGAGTGTTAGGCATTTCCAGTGAGAATGAAACATCCTCCAATCTTGAAGTCACAAGACCACTTGGGTCTTTCTAAACTACTAACATCTCCACAGATGGGAAAACTCCTGTTTAACAGGACAAGACAGCGGAGAGCTAACAGTTGGCTAAGTGCTTCACATGTAAGCAGGAGGACAGAGTTTTATTCGCAGAACCCACATAAAAGGCAGGCATGGAGGTGTATGTTCATAATCACAGCACCGGGGAGACACACGGGTGGATTCTTAAGTCTCATTCTCCAGTCAACCCTGCTGAACTGTAAGCCATTTGCTGATTCTTGCTCCAGTCAATTATAACTGTGATGGTGTCTTAATGGCCTCTTTGGATTCCATCATTCCTCGGTGTATAAGAAGGGGCTTTCCCTACTCCTTGTATTCCTTAACCAGTTAGTTTATTGTTAATATGAACCCATAGATTCTTATTTTCAATTGGGTCATAATCTACTACTATTATCTTAAGAAAGACTCAACTGTTTTTTGTTTGTTAGGCTTTCTTTTCTTCTTTCTTTCCTTCTTTCTTTCTTTCTTTCTTTCTTTCTTTCTTTCTTTCTTTCTTTTTTGAGACGGGTCTCAGTACGTAGTCCAGGCTGGTTTTGGACTTGTAGTCCTCTGTCTGTTTCAGATTCCAAATGCAGGACTTACAGGCATGTGCCATCAGACTGTAATTGAGAGTTGCCTGCTATCTTGTAAGCTATCGTTGATGCCCAGTGTAGAGGGCAAGACCAAACAAAGAAAAAAACCCAAAACAAAACTTGGCTTTGGGGCCAGGTTGACCAGTTTTACTCAGTTTACCCATGTAAGCCCTGTTTTTTCTTGTCCTAAGTTACCAAGGTTGCCTCAAGGAGATAAGTGCATGGCCAATTTGGGGCAAAGGTCTTTTCTGTTACCTAGAATTGCAATATGAGGAGACATTTGAGCTTCGTCAATCAAGTGGAGCTTGCCCATTATAAGCCCGTGAGCATTTCACAGCTGAGAACATGCACAGTGAGGAAGTAATCTGCTGTCCCCATTCTTTCTCCTACATCCTCTCCCCAAAGATGACAGCACAGTACAGTATGTGGAAGCTATTTTGAGTGTCTGCCTGAGTCATGTGAAGAGCGAAGAAGAAACGCTAACAGCCCGTCTATTCATCGCCTTAGTCAGTTGTAGGAACTTCTAGATAATTGACAGTGTGCTTCAGCCCTGGGGAAAATGAGGATTCGGCCCCTTCTTCCGTTCTGGTGGATTAAATAAATGCAGGGAGTAGCAGCTGGCCTCGCGGTAATTAGAAGAGAAATGATTCAGGACACAAAACCCACTTAAGTCTCTGGAGGGGCTGGGTTGATTCTGACTAAGGTTGTCATCACTCATTTTAAAATGCAAAGCCTAGAACACTCGCAGGACTTCACTGAGCACACACGACACATCAAAGCGGGCTGGAAGGCAAGAGCACTGTGCACTTAAAGGCAGCTCAGGCTCTTTGTAATAATAAGTAATTTTGCCTTTTTTTCCCTTTTAAACCCATGGGTATCAAAAGCGGAATGTGACTTGGGAACATGGTTTTGGAGACAGCTTGGCTGATCCTGCTGAGAGAAAAACACACCCACCATGAACCCTTTTTTTTTTTTTTTTTTTTTTTTTGATCATCAGATTGAAAAACAACATCGAGGTGTAGGAGAAAATCGGCTCCTCCCAGCAGATCCACATTCAGCCTGACCATCACTGGTGCTGGGCACTCCTTCAATAAGGACTGACCTCAAAGTGAGACTGCCATGCTCTCTCCCGTGCTTTTTGCCTTTACTAAAACTACCATTTGTTTTTTTTGACAAGTGCCTATGTCTTATTGTTCTCACCAGAACTGACCTTCCTCTTGGAAACGCTAAGCAGAGACTGCTGTTGGGTTCTAGGAGAACATGCCCAACAGTGCGTTAAGAAGTGTAATTGCAAATTGTGGGCCTGATAAAGACTGGCATTCATTAATGGGACAGGAGTCAGGTAGAAAATGAATCTGTGTTCTTATACATAAAGCTATGTGCTTCGTTTCATGTTAAAGAATGGGCAGGAATTTATCTTAAGTAAAATCTTTTCGTAGGGCCTGCTATTGTCTCTGTGGGCATACCGCTTTTCCACTTCCTCTTATTTTTATGTTGCATTATTTTATTTATTTATTCTTTGAGAATTTTATATATAAATACAAATGGATTAAGATGGTAGCCACTCCCCTCCCCAGTTGCCCCAGCCACCCGCAACAGGTCCCCCTTGCAACTTCATTATTGTCCTTTTAAAAGAAGATTTATTGTGTTATTTTTGTGTGTGTGAGTGTATACGTACATATTTGTGGGTGCCCATGAAGGTCAGACGAGAACATCAGACCCCTTGGAGCTAGTGTTACAGGCATTTTTGAGGTACCTGACATGGATGCTGGGGTCTAAATCTGGTCCTTATGATTGGGCAGCAAGTGCTCTTAACTGTTGAACCATCTGTCTTTCCAGCTCCCTCCTGTTCCTGTTCCTCTTTCTCTTCCTCCCTCATTCTTTTTTCACCCACTGAGTCCCAGTAGTGCTGCCCATCTGTGCATGAATGTGGGCCACTCACTGGAGCATGGACCACTTACCAGGAGCCATACCTCCCTTACTCCATCCCCACCTCCCCATCCCCAAAAGACTCGTCCGTGTCCAGAAGTCATCAGCTGTCTATAGCCATGTTAACATATATTAAGTAAACTGAACTAACTGACAGAGCACAGGGGGGCGGTTCTGAGATGTCAATACAGCTACAACTGTGGACATAGCAAAAACGACCGATAACGGCCTGCGTCTGAGCTGGTCAGCAATAGTAAAGTCTAAAGCCGTTCCTTTCGAACTGGGGTTAATTCATCATTTTATTCCTGTTGTTATGACAACACTTCAAAAGCAGCATCTCCATGCTTAGTATTCAGCCGTCTCATTATAGATCTGCGTACATATGCAGCACTGCTCAGAGGGGCTTAAAAATGGGCCTGCAGGGCTAGGAGTGTAGTTCAGCGGTACAGGGTTTGCTCTGTGTGTGTGAGGCCCTGGGTTCAATCTCCAGTACTTGGGGGCGGGGCTGTTAGGGGGTTGAGAAGGAACTGCAGATCATCATAAGATGCAATCGGATTTCTTTCTTGCTTTGGCCACTGGACTTCCCTTTTATTTTTCTACCCTTAAGATAGTGAGGGCTTGAGGAATGGAGGGAGGGGAAACTATGGCTGGGATATATTGTGTGAGAGAATAAAAAAAAAAAAAAAAAAGGATGGAAAAAAAAGTGAGGGCCCACCCAGGAGAGGGAAGCCTCAAGAATTCATGTGGGAAGACTAATTATTCTCTCCTACTTTTTGGCTGTTTGTGAATAAGAAATTAGCTCATAACCTAGTTTATTTAATTTTCTTTTAAAAATGTATTTGATGATTTAGTTATGTGTCTGTATACGCAGGTGGTCCTGGAGGCCAGAAGAAGGCATTGGATCCCCTGGAGCTGGGGTTATAGGCAGCTGTGAGTGCTGGGAGCTAAACCCTTCCTCCACAGGAGCAGCAGGCACACTGCTCACCTGCTGGTCCAGCTCTCTGGCCCCATTTCATCTCTTTGATTGCATCAGGTAGTCTCTAGAAGTCCAACTTCCGGTGTGTTCTGATTGACTTCAATATTGTTAGCTATTGGAGTGACCTGCTTATGTAATTGTAAATTTATAGTAATAAAAACTTCTTGAAACTTGGAATTATTATGAAAAGTATTAGCTGTCAAGGGGATATTGATGTTGGTGTGAATGTGCGACAAGAGCAGTGCTCACCTGTATTTGTGCTACAATTTGATAAAACCATAAATGCTTGCTTACTTTGATATTTTAATATTCTCTCTCTCTCTCTCTCTCTCTCTCTCTCTCTCTCTCTCTCTCTCTTTCTCTCTCTCTCTCTCTCTCTCTCCAATTGTTTCTCTTTTTAGCTCAGGGCTGGCCTGGAATTCACTATGTAGTTCTGACTGACTCTGAGCTTATGGCAATCCCCCTGCCTTAGTCTTCTAAGTGCCTAGATTACTTGATTACAGGTGTGAGCCACCACACCCAGCTTTTGCATTTAGATTTCTCTTAGCACACACAAGTAGGATTCTGTTTCCCCTGAGGGAATGAGTCAGCTGAATGTTTACTCTCCAGTCACCATGCACTCGGAGAGAGCGGATGGATCTGCTGTCTTTACTTAATTTTCTGTCTTGAAATAAATCTGGTTGATAATTTTACCTTGATCTAAAATTTGTGGTGATTCATTTGAAATCATGTTAATTATTACTGAATGAAGGATAACTGGCCACAAACAAACAAACAAACAAACAATAAATAAATAAATAAATGTGTGTATGTTTGGAGAATGAAAATGCCAACTAACTGCTTAATTGCAGAACAACCTAGCTTCAGAGTTAGTCCAATTAAAAAAAAAAAAAAAACAACAGGGTCTCACTATGTAGTTCACTATGGAACTTACTATGCAGATGAGGCTGACTTTGAACTCACAGAGATCCACTTGTCTGCCTCCTGAGAGCTCGGATTAAAGGTGTATGCCTCTATGCTCAGCTAAATAGTCTGAGGCGTGTGTGTGTGTGTGTGTGTGTGTGTGTGTGTGTGTGTGTGTGTGTGCGCGCGCGCACGCGCACGCTATTGTATGCCAGTAGGTTCAAAGTTAAGTGGCTTCCCAGAGGCTTATAGACGTGCTCTCTTTGTGGTAATTTTAGCACATTAATCTGCTATAATTGGGGTGCTTTCTGCTGGTCCTTGCTGCTGCATACCAAGAGGTGCAGAACATCTGCACAGTTATTCTTGGCTGCCAAAGCCAAATTATTTATCATCATAATGCAGAGCAGCTCTGTGCAAGAGCGCAGATGATCCACAGCAGAACAATGTGGCTTCCCATTGGACAGTGAGGGTTTCCAAGCCTATGTTTTGCCCAAAGTATATGAAGCTGTAAAACAGTAACAAGGCAAAAACCTGTCTCTTTCCTAATCTTTAAGACCAGTGGAACAGAGTTAAGGAACCCAACACTGGATTTAACAATACAGGGAAAATCCCCAGCACCAGAGACAAAAGAATGCATTAGAGGCTAACTGGTGAGGATGTGGAAGTCATATTGCTTTGAAGTTGAGCTCAGAAGGCCTTGTCACATTGTTTTCCTTGAGCCCACAAAACTTTTACAGTCAGTCACACCAGGCTGACACCTGGGCTAGGATAAACTTCTTTCCCAACTTTTTTCTACAGAGAGAGACAGAGACAGAGACAGAGACAGAGAGACAGACAGAGAGACAGACAGACAGAGAGACAGAGAGAGAGATAGAGACAAGAGACAGAGACAGAGAGACAGAAAGACAGAGACAGAGACAGAGAGAGGAGACAGAGGATTCTGCTATGTAGCATAGGCTGGTTTGGAACTTGCAGGGATTCTCCTGTCTCAGCCTCTCAAATATTGGGATCCTGGCTTGCCTGTTTATTGTCCTTAGACAATTTACCTAGATGGGAGCCACATCTATCTTATGGACTAGAAAATCAAGGGGTTGGATGCCTTTTCCTAAGGCTTCTGAAAGTCCCGGCATACAGCTCAGTTACCTCCCTTCAAATGACGGTCTTTCCTACACCCGTGTCGCCATCACAGTGTGCACCTGGCCCTCAGGACCACACCAGGTCATTTGCAGGACCGAGATTGCGTTCTGGGGACTCAGCCCTCACTCTGCAATGCTGTCCCTTTTGTTTTTATCATGATGACAACTTAATGAGGAGTCATTATCAGATGCTTGGGGCATTTGTTATGGTTTAGATATTAGACACTTGGAAGGAAAGTTTACTTATTTCAATAGGTATGAAATGACATTAGAATTATCCACGAAGACATCCATAGCTTCATGATGCACACTGAAGTGTGTACCAGGGAAATGGCTTGAGGTCTGGTTTGGCTTCCAACAGTTACAAAAGCTAAAGAGACCCATGGAGTAAATATTTAAAAACTTGGACAATTTTTACAACTGGCTGACGGATATTCAAGGGTTGCCTTATACCTCCTGCTTATATGTATGCTTGAATAATTAATGAATTTTATTTATTACCCATGTGCATGCTCCAGTGTGTGTGCCTGTGGGTGTATGTTGGGGTCAGATGTCTAACTCAGTGTCACTTTCCAGGAGTGGCCCACCTAAGCTATGTATGTCCCCTCTACACAGCACTTCTTAACCTTTAACATCCTTGTGAGCTCATCAGGGCGCACTGATCCTAAGAGGGGGGCATAGATAAAGGTAACACATGAAAACCTGTTGCACCGTCAGATGTGAGGCAGAAGAAGACGAGTCCTCAGTGAAGAGGAATTAGTCTATTTTCTCTAGAGGAGGAAGGAGAACTGGTTTGGCCTTTTAGGTTGATAGACCTACCCTTTACAACTCAAAGAAAACAAGAAGCCATGCTGGGGGTGAAATTAGCTGGCTTTAACAAGGTCCATGTCCGTGTAATTTCCAACCCACATGGGCTGACATCCTTATAAACATAGAAAGCCCAAGCTTGGGACTGTTGCTCTTGGGCTTGGAAGAGACCAACAGAGGAGCGGGGACTGCTGTTAGGGAGCCCCTGACTCAGCTCCTGTCCTCCAGGAGACACACCTGGGAGCTTTCTAGGTTGTTAGCTACAGCTAAGAGGACACAGAGATCTCATGTTGACAGGACTTGCAGAGACACACATGTTTGGAGCAAGCTGGCTGTATTGGGTAAGTTTACATCAGCTGGGCAGAAGTCAAGTGATGACTATAGATTCTGTGTAGAGAAGTCATTCTGGAAGCCTGGCTGGGGCATTCTTCGCCATATTGAGTTTTACAAAGAGTCTGGGGCCAAATGCTTTTAGGAGCAGGCAGCCCAGTGAATATCAAAATCAACAGAAACAATGATTGCTGTCTTGGTGGCCATTTGGCTGTTCACATTTTACTTATCAGTAAAGGGCCTCATTGATGAGCCTAGTTCTTCCCCACAGCCCAAGTAGGTAGCCTGCATGTTCCCAAGAACTTAGGCATCACAACAGCCTGTAAATGAGGAGGAACAGTTATATTAGCATTCATTCCTCCACGCCTGTATGCCTGGGGGTTCATATACATCTTTCTCTGGCAAAGAAGTACTATGAGTGGGAAGCTTTCACAGTGGATGCTCTATGGTGCCATTTGTCAGGTCTTTGGTGAGTAAGCTCAGGTGGTCAGTGGCATGAAAATTTTCTTTTTTTGCAGGACACAGTAGTGCTGCATACTTCTGGAACCTCACCCCAGAGTTTGGAATTGGAAACACGGAGGGTGTTGAGTGTAGGCATTGGAGACAGTCAAATGGGACGAGCAGGATTCAGAGTGCGACCCAGGCAAGTTCTTCTTAAAAAAAAAAAATGACACATATTCACATAAGAATGTATTTTGATCCCTAGGAGGGATAGGATTCCTCTGTACCAAAAATACATCATTTGGCAGGCTGGGCCTATTGTTTCCGAGTCAGCAGTGCGGGTGTTCCAGCTCCGAGAGCAGATGCCCTCCAACTGTTCCGAGTTGGGTATTCGGGGGCCAAGAGTGAAGAGGCCACCCCTTGGACAGGTGGCTGGACGCAGCCAGTCACTGCAACCTCCTCTTCCCGCCCCCCCCCCCCCCACTTCTGCCACCCTCTAGGGTAGCACTGGTGGGGCGTGGGGAGGGGATTACTATGTGACACAATTAATATTCACAGCAGGAAAGAGCAAGTATCAGCATTCAGTAACCGCACTTTCCTTCCAGAGTCCGCACAGATTGGTGAAACAGAAGCAGTAGCCTCAGAATGTGCGAGAGCAGCCCGCTTCACACATGCGCGCAGTGTCTCTCTCCTTACTGTCCACAGCTCTCACTTATAGAGGCCTTGAGTTACAGAGACTTAGAGATGCTCCCAGCCAACGTTCTAAATAACAGGCAGAGAGAGGCAGGGAGTGAAAACTAGGAAGCAGAGAGATCAGCAAGGCTAAGAACACACGTACAGTATGTGGGGCATCAGCGTGCAGCCACACAATTGCCGAGAGTCCTCACTTTGCAAGAGCGCCCTTTACTGGGCTTCCTCTTCTGTAAGATGTTGGCCGTAACATTTGCATCCTGATTTCTGAGGATTAAAAGACACCAAGCCTGCCCAGTGGAAAGCTAAGCACCAAATAGACACTCAGACAAACCAGTGCCTGCTGTTTATATCATCAAAAGTGTGTGCGGTGACATTTCTTCATGTTTTGCTAACCAATCTAGTCTTCTCAGAACTTTAAAGTCACAAGTGACAAATTGCGGCACAGCCATGAGACCAATGAGCAGCCGTGGTCGCGCAGCCTGGGCTGGGCTCCTGCGAGGGACTGTGGGGCTAGGGTCAACCTTCTTTAACACCTCCTGCTAATATTTGTTGAGAACAAGATCTGGTTAGCTGCGTGATTTTGGCTTAGATTAACTTATATCAGTTTCCCCAGAAAAGGGTGATTGATAGCCAGGTACAGACTTTCGTTTTCCTTTTATAATATTTATTTCCCTTACCATTTTTAGATTTTGGCAAAGCTTCAGGGAGGAGACAGGAGAACAAGAATGAAAACTAGCAAGCACAGGTCTGCTGTCTGTGAAATTTGCCGAGATGCTTTGGTTCATTAATTGCCTTCATTAAAGCATCTCTTCCACTATTCATCACTAGAAAGGTTTGTCCTCCAAGGAACATGTGTGTGTACAGATATTTATATATACACATGCATACCTATGGCAAATATGTATTATACATATAGCACACAGCATATATACATAGATACACATACAGCATATATGTATAATATATACACACACATACATATACCTTTCTGGTCATAGCAACTTCATAACTTGTGATGCTACCCTTTCTGGCTGGCTGTGAGGAAGCAGAGCCTGTCACTTAGTCAGAGCAAGGTCTTTGTGCTGGGGGCCAAAGCAGTGCCAGGTGAGTGCTCGTGCACCAAGCTACCCCTGCAGCCTGCAGGCTTCTTGTTGTTTGCTTTTGTTTAGCGAGAAGGGATCTCACTATGCAGCCCCGGCTGGCGAGGAGCTCGCACTATAGGCAGGGCTGGCCTCAAATGCACAGCGATCCCCCTTCCTCTTCTGAATGTTGCGTCGACAGTGTGTGACTCCAGTTTTTAAGTCAACTTTATCCAAGCCTTAGTCCCCTCTCAGTGCCATGAGGGGGCTCACAGAGGCCTGACTCAAGTCATCAGGAAATTCCCATCTGCGTTCTTTCGTGGACCTATAATTTGCTCCAGCTGCTTGTTTGAGTTTTGGATTTTGGTGGAAGTTCTCGGACAATGTTGGGGAGGGGACAGTTACTGATCCTAGCTGGAAATACCCTGCTGATAAGGGAAGTCACCATCAACCCCACCAAGTCATCCCCAGAAGAGACAGTGCGCACAGGCTGACACAGAGCCTGTGAAGACAACTTCTCTTGTACAGATTTGAAAAAAATGGGAAACTTCTGGAAAAGATCAAATATGCATTAAGTTGGTGAATCCCAGCTTTTGTCCTAGAAATAATATTCAAATCTAGTCTGTCTCAATCTCAGAACTATTTGTGATGCAAATCAAAGGGTATATACCAGAAAATACTTCTGCTCGCACACCACTGCCGTTTTGCATTTCATTTAGGTTGGTTACCACTTTAAATCTTTTCAGATAAAGACACAGAAGGGTAAATTGAGCGTGCATTAACCAGATTTGACAGTATTCATTTTTCTTCAACTGCAGGTAATTATCCCGTGTAATTCTCTGATGCATAAATTAAAGCCACATAAATTAGCAACGGTCTTGTTTTCCTACATTCGGTAATTAAGACAAAATTGATCAATGGATATTTTACATGTGGACATGATGCCGATAACAAACCTCCTCATTCGGAGGAAAGGGATGATTCCTTTTATACTGTTTTTCCTCTATTCCCCTCTCCTGCTCCGCAATGGTTCAGATCTTGGAGGCTCATCTGAGGCAGGCGCTACCAATGTGGCATTGTTTCTCAGGATGCATTGCCAGGGATGCGGTAGAGAAAGCGCCATTCTCACCCCAGTGGGGATACCTTTGTAGACACTTGGCTGGAATAATGATCCTTTTCCCTACATAATGGGGAAGAGCTTCTCGGTGGTTGCAATGGACTCTAGCAGAGCCCCATTAATTACCTCGCTATCAACGGAGAACCTCAGCCCACGTGGACAGTCTGAGATGTTAGTCACCAAGCCAAAAGACCTGGCAGCCACAACCCAGCTGAGTTACGTGGGAGAACTCTGGCTTTCTCAGCTGCTGCTGACTGCTAGTTGCTGTGGGAACCGCAGCTCTGCTCTTCGAGTCTCTGTGTATTTTATATTCATTGCCATCGCCCGGACTTGGATCCCACCTGGCCTAGGTTTAATGGCAGGCCGCCTGCAATGTAATGGTTTTGCAAAACCGTAATTGTATCATCTATTAGATGGTGAGAGCAATCTCTGCAGGTTATCACGAGGACTTGATGAGAAATACGCATGTCTGGAGCATCAGAAAGGCTATTGGACGATAGCCGTTATTATTGGTATGATAGATTAGGATTTTATTTAGATTGGCTGTTTCAACATGGAAGAAGATTTGTGTCAACATTCAATATGAAATATGTATTCATGAAGCTGTTACTCAGGATTTGTATTTATCACATCTTTCCCCCTTTTTCTTTTCTCTTGTTGCTCCTCCCCTTTTTTTCCTCCCCTCTCCCCTTGGGGGGTGGTATTTTAAGATAAGGTTTGCTAAGTAGCCCAAGATGGCCATCAGGTCTACAGCGATCCTAGTGACTCTGCCTCTTGAGTGTTATTTTATTTTATTTAAATGTATATAGGAACTTATGTGGGTGCTAGAGAGATGACACAGCAGTCAGGAGTGCACATTGCTCTTGCAGAGGACCAGAAGTTCTCAGCACCACCAAAGGGTGCCTCACAATAGCTTGTAACTTCCACCTCTCCAAGGCACCTGCGTTCACATTAACGTACTCTCTGACACATACACATAACTTAATACAAAAAATATTTTTAAGAAGAAAAACTTACATGCATAGTGTAGGCCGATTTATTCTCCCCTGCTAGATCACAAAGAGTGAGACCAATCTCCTGAAGGAGGATCTGCCCCTTCCCCTCCCCCTTCCCCACCTCCTCCCCCACCCCTCCCCCCTCTGTCTTTCACTCAGTGCCTCAGCCTGATGACTATGTTCACACTTAGGGAAGGAAACATCTG
Source organism: Acomys minous (assembly GCF_964271855.1). Taxonomy (NCBI): domain Eukaryota; kingdom Metazoa; phylum Chordata; class Mammalia; order Rodentia; family Muridae; genus Acomys; species Acomys minous. Next base: position 67,941,429 of record NC_140490.1, read on the forward strand.
ATGTTCCCCTTTAGCTTCTTTTGTGCCTATTTTCTTCCATTATCAGGGAAGAAGCATTTTTGCAGCAGGAATCAAAGTAAATAAGAAAACATCTGGAAAACATCTCGCTGTGGAGGAACACACACCGAAGATCCCAAAAAAGAAAGTGACCCTCCAAGGAAAAGAACACCATGTGTTGCTGCTGCCCTATTTTAGGGCAAAGAGCAAGATGACATGATTCAGGGGACAAACTTTTTTTTTTTTGAACATCATGGGATCCTGAAAAGGAACAATTCCTGGCCCCTCTTCCATCATTTTGTGGAAGAAAGTTCTCTGAGAACATCAGATAGAAAATAGTCACCTCAGACCCACCCTGAAGTTTGGCCATAGTTGAGTTATTAAGGAGGAAAGGCAGAAAAAAAATCAGCCCCCCCTTTCCAGCTTAGGTAGGCTTTCTCTGCACCACACAAAATAAAGTGAATAGGGCAATGGAGGTAAGAATTTTGAACTGTAGAAAAACAAAAAACCAAAACCTGAATAAAGCAGAAAGTCTCTTCACTCAGACTAATATTATTATGTGCTCTCTAAACAATGTGGAGGAACACTAAAGTTTAGGCATCAAGGAAGGAAGCACAAAGAGAAAGAAACCATACAAAGAAGAGATATTAGTGAGTCTGGTGGGGCAGCGGCGCCAGTGTGAGGAACTGCCTCTGGGCTAAGTCACTTCCAGCCTGTCTTTCTCCTTTCTCCTCAGAGGGACCCTCATTTGAGGCTGTTCCTCAAGGCAAACATGTCCAGCCTCTATACTTCCCACACAGGGGAAGCTGGACTTTAAGGAGTTCTCTGGAATCGGCTGAGTCAATGTTGGACTGGCTGGCTGGAAATTCCATGCCAGCATCTCAGCCTTCCTAACTGCCTCCTCCCTAGCAAACCAACCGCAAAGCACACCCATCTGCTCCACACAGAAAACTCAAGAATGAAGTCTGGCATCCTGGCTCGCACCTTTAGTCTCAGAACTTTGGAGGCGGAGGCAGGATGGTGGTTGTGAGTTTGAGACCAGTCTGGCCTCCAGAGTAAAATCTTATCTCAAGGGGGTGGGGGTGGAGGTGGGAATAGGATGAGTTTCTTAGCTACTTCTGAACTAGAGGAAGAGATGGGAGCCAGATCTGGGCTGGTTTCTACTGTAGACAACTGCCCTGGGATCTACCTCAATAAAGGCATCCTGTGGACAACCAAAAGGCTACGGTCCACACTGAGCTTCTTCTGCGTTTGTTAGGACCAACGGCTTATTTATTGTTAGCTGACCAGTCATCCCACACATGCAGCGGCCCTCAATAACCACAATGAGTCATGAACTTCAGACTGCTTTGGGTCCAGGTTTCTTGTCAGTAAGATGGCAGGAGGTCATGGTACGTCAAGGACTTAGTGTTGCCGATGGCTGACGGGGACCCGTTCTCTCCTCTCAAAGCCTCAGGTTGGTCTATGTGTTCAGCTGCTTTGAGCTTCCTCAAAGCCTGGTAGTCTTAGCTGAGACACTTTGAATGTTGGCCCCCCCAGCGGACAGAGTAGAAGCTGAGTTCCCCTCTCAGGGAGAGGTGTGGGGCCATTTGTAATCCCAGCACTCAGGACACTGGAATAGGAGGACTGCCACAAGTTTGAGGCCATCAGGCTACATAGTGAGCTCAAGGCCAGCCTGAGCTATATAGTAAGATACTCTTGTCAAAACCCAAACTTTGTGATCCAGGCTTAGAAGATAATATTCTTAAACCAGGCATGAGGGTATATTCCAATTATTCTGGCTGGCAGGTGCTGGCCTGGCAGGATGGCTGTGACTTCAAGGCTTTGAACGAGCTCTAGGCTACCCTGAGAGGCTCAGTGAGGCACCAGACAATAACGCTGATGCCAGCAACTACAACAACAGTCACAAGAACGGACACCAAAAAGGTCATATTTTGGAGTGTTGCAGTTTTGAGGGGACAGACACAGACCTTCATCTCTCCATCAGAGGAGTGTAACAGTTCTCCCTTGAAGGAAGATTGTACGGGGAAGGAGGTAATGCTGGGGCCATCTGTGTTCTGTGGGTCAAGGTAGAGCTGCAGCCAAGGCACCGCTTGGCTCCAATAATGATGGTTTTGTGCTAAGCACTTACTCTCTGGACAATAACTTCTACCACAGTTAAGTTGGAAGCTATTCGAAGCTTCCTTCCTCCCCACTTCTTCTTGTACCTTCATGACTTAGGGACATTTGTTAAACTTCCTAAAAAAATCTCAGGCATCCACATCTGCTCTGCCAAATGCTACCATCCCTCAATGAAGGACAGAGTGCTGGACATATCCGTCGGCATCTCACAAGAGCCTCGTGACTTCCTGTGGCAGCTGCAGGGGTTATGCTTGCTTGGCATTCAATGTTACATTGGCTACTGCCCCCAGCCTTTAGGTGCCTTCCCGTATTGACATTTGGAACCTGGAAATACCATTTCCCAGAATCCTCTGCAGCTAACCCCCACCTCTCCCTCTCCTCCATGCAGGAGGGGCCTCCATCAGACTCTTGTGAGCTCCGAAGATAGACGTGAGGGTGAAAGTGTTGCTTTTCTATGGGCTGTTTTAATGAATAAAGCTAGTGGTATCAAACACCACCATGCGCTTATGAGCTTATAGCTCTAGAAGACTGAGATTTGAAATGGGTCTTACTAGATAGACGCAAATTAAGACACTGGCAAGCCCACGTTTCTTTCTGGAGCCTATATGGGAAAATCTGTTTCCTTATGTCTTCTAGCTTCTAGACTTCCTGTATTCCTTTGCCATGTCCTCCTTCCCTCACCTCCAAAGGCAATAACTCTGGCTCTGACTATCCTTTCAGAGAGCCACATGTTTTCTTTGCTTTTAAGGATTGACTTAATTCCATTGGGCCCAGGTGGAAACCCAGGACATTGTTAAGTCCTCATCTTAATCATATGGGCAAAGTCTCCTTTGTCAGGTAGGGGATTGGATTTGTAGGCCTCAGAGATTTGTCATGGGCATCTTGAAAGACAGATGGAATCACTATTTTGCATACAATTCTGGACCAGCCATCACAGTAAGTATCTGGAGTTTCCTTTGATAACTTCCTGGTAGTTGTTTCCTAGCCATGCCAATAGCTTCTCAGAGCACCAGGCAGCTTCTGAATACTAAATCAAACAGTAGGGACATTTATAGCTCAGCCACACACATAGGGTTTACAAAGTGTCGCCTTCATCAATGTAGCACATACTGCAACCGAACCCTGGGAAATGTTGGGGTCCCTGTGTGTTTGTCTGTCACCCAGGATCCACCTCACCCCTTCCTCAAGCTCCAGTAGTTCCCAGGGATGAAGCATTGCTAAGACATTCTAAGTTAGCCTACAGCTAGTGAAGCGCATGCATCACCTCCACACGGCTAAGGCTCCCGTAGCCTTATGAACTAATAGTCTGGTGTAGTTCTGCCATCAAGGATCAGCCTGGAGCCTGTCTGTCGGCAGGACACCCAGTGTGGGGACACAATACAGGGCACTCAGTGTGGGAACCCACTAATTGGGAAGGAGACTGTTAAGGTCAAGGTCATTTTTGAACTTGATGTGTTGCAAAGAGCAAAGACATCAGATGCCACGTGAGGATTAATCTCCCTGCGGTTGGTCTAGCTCCAGGACTCTGTCCTGTGCTATCGGTCCCATGACTCTGTCTCCTTCTGCCCTTGCGGCCCTCCCAGGAACACTCCTGAAGGATGAAGCTCTCTACACAGACAAGCTGAAGAGAATGCAGTCATTGTCCCTTCGGACCTTTTCAGAACGATCTGCTTGTGAAAGGAGAGAGCAATCCCAGGGTTACGAGGGAGGGACAGCCAGTGACATTAACCCTGAAGGCAAGCCCAAACACGAGAAGCTGTTAAAAGACACTGTCTATGTGTAGGGTGTCCTGTAGTGTGGCCACAGCCCAGCTTTGCTCTGATGTCACTATCAGTTATAAGAGCTTGATTCACAGCTGTTCCCAGGTGACCTTCCCTGCCAGCCCTCCTCCCTTCTCACTGCCCTGCCCTTCACTATTTTCTTTTAGGTTCCTGCTCTTAAATCAGCCTCACTAGTTGCTAACTAGCAGTTGGTGTCTTCTATTGGCGAGGCACAAAGCACAAGGGCCTAGGAATAAACCAAACAGCCTGTCTGGGCCCTCTGGTAGTTTCTTTTTTTCCTTCCATTCATCTTTCCTAAGAGGCACAGCTTTCTCTGACCTGCCTAGGGTGATCACCTTCATACTGTCCAAACCTCAAATGCTTTTGAGTGAAGGAGTGTGTTTGCTATCAATGACTGTCTTACAACAACATGTATAAATGTGGGGCTATGATTTGAGTGTGGCTCCCATGTCCCCAAGGGTCCCAGAACAGCACTATTAGAAAGGGGTGGAACTTTTGGAGGTTGGGACCTAGTGGGAGGTCCCTCGTTAACTTTGAGCATCACTGTCTCTGAAGGGAGTGTGGGATTCTAAGCTCTCCCTGTCTCTGGCTCAAGATGTCTTCATTTGCTTAATACTCACTCATCTGATAACTATCCGCCATGAGGTTATCCATCAAGAGGTGCCTCTCTCCAGGCCTCTATAATAAGCATCTGGCCTTGTAGCCTTCCAAGTGGGAGTTAAATAAACGAGTCTTTCTTTACGTCAATAGCGACAAAGAACTAACACATGGGACTAGCCAAACCCTGTAGTCACCCAATTGTCCCTTCCTTCTTCTCTGCTGGATTGTACTTCCTGGAAGATATAATTGATATCTTATTCTTTTATATTGTAAGAGAAATCTCACTCTGGCAAGTTCCCAAGTGCTTCCTCAGGGAACACGTGCGTAAGCAGGAGAAAAAGGAAAAGTGGTATAACCCTATGTGACTTAACAATGGACTTTAAAAATCCAGAATTAATCCAGAATTAAAAGTAATTGGTAATCAATTTTCGTATCTATTTTAGGATAGTGTAAAATTTGTACACTCTTAAAAGAATGTTTAAAAAGCCATTCTCTTTGTTTAAAGCTTGCTTCATGTTTTGGCTGGGAGTTCATTTTGCTCTTATGGATGGAAGACAACATAGAAATACTGCATCTCATTTTCTTTCACTGTGGAAAAAAATTCCAATTTCCTTTTTCATTAGTGTAATGAATGTAAAAGCACTCAGCACCCCTCCCTTGCCCATCCGTAGCCTGTAAACAAAGGACAATAAAATAAACTGGTCAGACTTCTTCTCTTCCTGGTAGTCTGGGTTTCCTTAGGTGGAGGGGAAACCCTCAAGGGTAAACAAATCCTTAGAAGGAGGGAAAACCTTCAATGAGTCAATGAACCCTTACTAGACAGCTGCCACGGTCAGAAAAACACCTATTATTCCCAGGGATCGTGTTCAACCCAAGTGGGATAAACCTACTGTCACCAAATCAACCAAACGGAGACCTAGACCGTTAACCCAGAGAGGAAGCCTGTGGCTTGGCAAGGCAGGGCAGGCAGCACCAGTGGGGCCAGGACTCCTGGGTATTTCTGAACTAGCTCACTCAAGATATTGGATGGGCTGTTCCATGGGGGGGGGGTCCCCAAGAAGGCTCCTGTGCTTATAACAGAGAAGATTTCAGAGGGAGGGTGCTGTCCAGAGTGACTGACTGCAATCCGACAGAGCAGAGGAATGAAGCCCACCCTGGGATACAGAGGTGCAGCTCAGAGCCCTTTCCCAATAGTCACATTGTGAGCTGTTTATATGACGGCTGCTGGAAGACACCATTCCACACTGAGGTTTGTCTTTGCGGGACCAATTACTTGCCTATCTGTACCCCCACCCCACCCCCAACTGCCCTTGACCCATTGTCTGATTTCAGTTGGTATTCTTTTCTGGTTGAACGGTCTCAAACACAAGCTGCCCGACTCCCACCCCCCTACCCTCACCCCCAGCCCATGCCCCCGCCCCCACCCCCACATCCACCCCACCCCACCCCCCACCCCCACATGCACCCCCGCTGCCACCCCACAGCTTTTCTTAGTGGATGAGAATAACCGTGCTACAAGATCTGTTTGCAAGCACGAAGCCCCTGCTCAGTGCTAGGCTCAGGAAGCCCAGACGGAAAAATGAGTCTGCCTTTGCCTGAGGACCAGCCATTGTGCAGATAAAATGACGTTTGCTTCCTTTCAAGGAGAGCAAGAGACTGGTTTTAGACTTGTTGCTTCTTTTCAGAATAAAAATAAGACTGCATTTTAATTTTTTCCAGCTCATTGAATGCAAACTCTTTAGCCCAAAGGACCATTGTAAGAAAGCTCTGACCACCAAAGGTGGAACCTGAAAGCTATATTGTCTGATCTCTACAGCTGCCCTTCTCTGTTTGGGTCTCTTTACAGAAGTGGGGTAATAAGACCTCAAGATGTGACAGAGAGAGGGGTTGGAGAGGTGGCTCGCTCAGTAAAGCGGTTGCCATACAAGCATGGAGATCCCAGTTCCCATGTGAAAAGCTGGGTATGGTGGCACATCTCTCTAACTGTAGGACCAAGAAGGCAGGGACCGGGAAATCCCTAGAGCTCCCTGGCCAATTAATCTTGCTGAATGGGTGAAGTCCAGGTCCCGTGAGACTGCCTTAAATAATAAGGTGAAGACTGACAGAAGACACCTGAACACACACACACACACACACACACACACACACACACACACACACACACAAACACACACACACATATGAGGGGTTGAGGGAGGGGCAGGAAGGGAGGGAGAAAGGTAATAACAGAAATCGTTTGGTTACATTTAGAAAGAGGGCTGGGCGTGGTGGCGCAGACCTTTAATCCCAGCACTCGGGAGGCCGAGGCAGGGGGATCGCTGCAAGTTCGAGGCCAGCCTGGTCTACAAAGTGAATCTAGGACAGCCACGGCTACACAGGGAAACCCTGTCTTGAAAAACCAAACCAAACCAAACCCAACCCAACCGTTTAGAAGAAGGTACATGGCTGGTGTCGTAGCTCGGCCCTGGGGTCTGTCCTAGCAGGGGTAGTTCCGTGTTAGTGAAGGAAGACTCAGTCAGTGCACCTGTCAGGACCCCAGCCCAAAGACTAAAGCCTGGATGCTTATATAGGTGTAGTTCCTAATATCCAAACAATATCCTAGCCCACTTGGGACATTTCACCCCTGAAAGGGGACGAGTCTCTTCTCTGCTGGAAATAAGTCTCCTTTGTAATTGACAGAAGGAAAGGACCCATTTATGAAACCTGTGTTTGGGTAATCAGGATTCCAGGCAAGGCCTCTGGCCATGTTTTCAGTTTTCTTTCTCTCTAGTTTGGCATTTCTTTATATTTATACTGCGGACAAACTATTCATAGCAAAAACATCTCACATCGGAGTGTCAGAGGAAGAGAGCAACAACAGCCATCAGGGGGCTTTTGAAAAAGCAACACGTACGATATGTTTTGACTAAACAGATTCTCCAGTGTTCTTTTTTCAGATGGTTGGGAGAAGTCAAAATTTTGGACAGGCAAATGTATTAACTTCTAGTGGGAAAGTCGCCCTGTGGCTGTAGCTCCTCTGATGGGACCTCAGAAGGCAGGCACTTTGATGATGCAGAATGGCTTGAGAAGCAGATGAGAAAAGAGGAGGCCCTTCCCTCAAGCTACTGTCACCCCAAGCAGACACACACACACACACACACACACACACACCCCACACATACACATATACACACACACACATATACACACACACATACACACATACACATATACACACACATACACACATATACACACACATACACACACATACACACCACACACACACACACACACACACACATACACATATACACACATATACACACACACATACACACATACATATATACACACATACACACATATACACACATACACACACATACACACCACACACACACACACACACACACACACACACACACACACACACACACACACCTCTGCAGTTTATTCCCACAGAGGGAGGGTGGCTACTGGCTACTTTACAATTAATTGCTGGAGACTGGATTGAGGGTGCTGGTTCTCTGAAGGAGCTGTGCCCTGACCTCTCTGCCTGTAGAGCAGTTAAAAGGCTCTGGCTGAGCTAAGTCCTATGAATGGGATTCTTGAGGTTGCTCTAAGAGAAGTAGGCTAGCAGGAACACTGGGGTGAGGGTGGGAAGGAGGAGCTAGGCAAACTTGACCCAGAAAAGTCTCCCCAAACAAAACCAACCAAGGAACATCAAAAGCAAAACCGAAGGGGGAGATATGACTGTGTCAGGAAACAATGGGCGGGTGCTCGTGTTTGCAAGGGGACACTGGAGGAAAGGCTGCCTCCTGGAGGTTTTTGTTTTTGTTTTTGTTTTTGTTTTTTACTTTTTATAGGCAACCACATTGTTTCCCTGGATGATGTGCTGACATTTCTTCACAGTTACTCATGCAACATATATGTATCCCCTAGACCAGAGCCCATGGGCTGTGGATTCCACTCTGCCCCACCCCCACTCCACAAAACCCAGCCAGCTTCTCTGGGATTTTGCCACGTTTCTCTCAGGAGCTGTCACTGTCAACTGTCCTGCCATTCTCAAACCTGAATGGCTCTGCTTCGCGAAATTTCAAAGCCCATTTTCCTTCTACAGCGAGGGGTCTGTGTGTACCGCTACCCACGAGTCTGTGGGAGGGAGCCATGAGGTAATAACTAGGCTGAGGCAGGAACCGGCCTTCACAGGCACGGTCAATACCACAGACACCTGCTAGGGCTGGAGTGTCCCCAGGTGTGACCCATACACAAGCCTTCCCGAACAGGTTGGTAGCAAAAGCAACACATTTCTTTTGGCTTGCCCACTTGCCCATCCATTCTCATAGTCCAGATTCAGGGTCCCAGCCAAGCTCAATTGCTCAGTCTGGAGACACACGAAGCCCTTGCAAATTGCGATCCTTCCTCTGAGTTGGATTACCAACGCTGCTGGGGGCCCCCGGAAGACTTTCGGTAGCCAGAGGTTCAGCCACGATGCCACCCGCGGACGCTCACACTCCCGGTTCCGTCTCCTACCTCTCAGGTCCCAACCTAGGTAATGTCCCAGGCGTCTGTAACCTCCACCGGTCCTCCACGGTCCAGGACACACTCGGGTCTGCCTGCATGTCCCCTGCCAGCAACTTCCCTCCTCCTCTCAGCCCGCATCAGAATCTCCCACCCACCCCCCGATTCGTCAGGAGGATCGAGGAAGCCCCGACACCCAAGGGTTCTTCTTACTATGCCAGGCTCATTCAAGCTCAGGACACCCTTCTAAACACCCACCTCATCCCGGTGAAAACAAAATCAGACACAGAGACTGTCTTTACGAGGCGCATGCACCTACCTGCCGAGAACGCTCCTGGTGCCCGGAGACGCTTAATACCGGGTGGCATGTACCACCTCGGCATCCACGCGCCTCCACTAGCCGCCTTGCACCTCCGGCTCGGCTTCTCCCAGCCTACAGGGAAAGGGCCGCGAGTGACAGTCGTGGCCCCAGCGCTCGCGAATCGGTCCAGCTGCCGCGGCGCCGGGTGAAGTTGGGGGGCCAGGGGACGCGCGGGTGGCGGAGAGCGGAGCGAGCGCGGCGGCGGCGGAGAGGGCGGAGGGGAGGCGCGCACGCGGGGGCTGGCGCGTCACCCGCGCGGGGAGGGAAGAGGAGGAGGGCGGGTGGAGACAGCTGCTTGATGGTCCCTTCAGCCAGACTCCTTCAGGCTGCGCTTGGGTGCTTGCCTCCAGCTGATCGTCTGCCTGCACGCCAGGCTCCGGGACGCTAACTTGTCTTGCAGCTTAGGAGGACTCCGCCCCAGGGGAGTTGAGTGAGACCGGTGGTGGACACGGAGCATTAGAGGAGATCTCAGCTGAGACAAGAGTGCCTGTGCAGCCAGCCCTTTGGGGAGTCTCAAAAAGGGCAGTGCGTTGCAAATGATGAGGTGGGGGAGGACTGTGCGCTGGGCTGAGGAGTGCAGTACAAGGCTCAAGGCAGGAGTCATGCCGGAAACCCGGCTGGGGAAGGACTCTGGCTGAGTACAAGCCCTCGAGGTCTCACAATGACAGGGGGGAAAAAAAAGGTTTTTGTTTGTCTTTTACCCACCTCCCTTTTGTGTGGATTTGAATTATGCTTAAAGCTTTCAAAGTGCAGGTGGGTCTGACAGACGAAAATCTTCTATAAAAAGGACCTTTTGAAGCTGGGTGTGGTGGCTCTCAAGAGGCTGAGGCAGGAAGACTGCTGCAAGTTCGATGCCAACCTGGGATACACAGTAAGTCCCAAGGCAGCATTGGGTTACTAGGCTACTATATGAAGCTCTGTCTCCAATTAAAACACATTTCACCTGTGAGTGAAATGTATGGGGTGGGGAGTCTACAAGGACCCAGAGACAAAGGGGAGGCTCTGCCTCCACCCCTAAGTCCAGTCTTCACCGCGCCTCAGTTTCCGGATCTGTAAAACTGTCCTATTCATACAAATGTGTATCTACACCACATAAAACCAAACTGTTCCACAAACACGCTCATCACATCCTAAACTGAGATCTAGTCACTCTGTGAAGACATTAGAACCAAGAAGTATAAACCTTGACCAATAAGGACCACGAGAGGAGTCAATGGCAGCACCAGGAGACTGGGACATTTTCAGACCCAGAACACAAGCAGCCAAGTCAAACCTTACCAAAGACTGCAGAGATCAGCCAAGGGAGAGCACTGGTCATGTCTCACATCTGGGCCACGAGAGATGGCTTGAGAGGAGCCTTGATAGCCTACCCTTTCCATCTGCATTGTCCAGGGATGCCCTTCTCTCAAGTCAACACACCTCCTCTCGGCACCCACCTTCCCTGTGTGGACATTCCTTTCCAGGACAATGTCAGCTGTATGGCATGGCAGCCTAGCATGGACCCAGGCTCTCTGTATGCCTTTTTTATGGGTGCTCTGCACAATACACAAGTTCCTAAGGCATCAGTCCTTTCAATATCAAACATACAGTCTGTGGTGACCCTTGTGTCCCCTGGGCATTGGGCTGTCTACACCTGGCTATAACCTTTCAGGATTCTGATTCCTACTTCATAGATGGACAAACTAAAGTTAAAGAGAGTTAGCACAACCAGTCCAAAATGACCCAGTTTAATCAACTTCAGATGTACATGCAGAAAGACATGGCCTGTGGGGGCGGATTCTTCATGGCACCCGATCTTCAGAAGACACAGAGAAGCGGGGCCTGGATTCCTGATGAGTGGAAACTGTGAGTTAATGCTGTATGTCCTTTTAAATGGCTGCATGTTGGTGAATTGTTGGGCAGTTATAGATAACAGTCTCTCCACATTGCAGAAGCAGTGGCCTTTTTAAAAAAACTATAAACCATGACACGGCCTCTCTGTGGCTTCAAATCCTGCTTCGGTTCCCCATTTGGAATATAGAATAAAACCCAAAGTCCACACCGCTCCTGGTGGTCCATCTCCATCATCAGTGTGGCAGGACCTAACCTCACCTAGGCAGCAGGCCCTTGGACAAGACTGAAGGATTCTCTAGATAAGTTAACTCAAGTGGAAAGTCCCATCTTACATGTGGACAGCACCTTCCATCCATGGGCTGGGGTCCTGGACTGAATACAGAGGAGAGAAGGAACAGAGCACCAGCACTCCCCTCCTGTGCCAAACAGTGTCCCCTCAAATGGAGCAAGGTATTTGATCCTAGCAGCAGCAAGACAGATAACTAAAAACACCATCGCTAACAAGATCCCAGGAGCCACCCATTACAGGTCCTCTGCTGTCATCAGGGCTTCTCTCTAGTTCCTTAAACTTCCCCGGCCTTTCCCGAGGTCTTCACTGACCACTGGCATCATCTTTAGTGCATTCCTGCCCCAGTGGTCCTTTCCATCCCCCCTTGTCTTCCAAAGCACTGATGATCCTTTGCCTCTTCACTCTCTGTCACTAACCTGTGAGCTCATGGGGCAGGGACATTTCTGCCTTATACACTGTTGCCCAGACCTATCAGATGGAAGAGGGATAGCTTTGAATTCCGAAGCAGTCCTTGGCTCTTCCATCATTTTATTTCCTTTGTCAGCCTGGCTTATCTCCAAAGGAGGTCTCCAAGGCACTGTCGTTAGCTTTACCTTGGAGATGCTCAACTCCTCCACCTGGGGCAGAATTGAAACTGTGAACAAAAAAGAGGTGGGTTGAGTAAGGTGCCTCTTTGAGTGGGTTCCCAGTATGAGAGCCAGGGTGTGGATGATGCAAAGAGGATCATGAACACAAGGCGAGTGCTCTCTTTGGCCTGGGATCTGCCCTCCGTGACTTTGTAGCCCCTATGGGTCCTAGCACAGACCATCCTTGACAGCAGGTAAGTGCATGAGTTAGGGACCAGGCATCACAGGTCCAAACAGACAGAAGGCAATACTGAAGGGATTGTGTGGTTCACGTGCCAGAGAAGTTAAGTGATTTGTCTAACAGGGCAACAGAGTTAAGAGTGCACACCAGAAGCCAGGCCCAAAGTTCTGCAGCAGACATCTCTACCTACGGGCCCTGCTGAGATCTCCAGAGTCCTCACTCTTGAAGAGGTGGTTTCCCCCTGACTCCTACCTTCTCGTGTGGTGCTAGGCACTGCTCCCTAAGCGGGAGTCTTATATACTGTAAACTTCACTGAGCAGAGCCTTCATATCCCTCAAGAGCATTCTTGTGACCACACCCAGGCAAATTATGAAGCACAGGTCGATCTGCCCATGAGGCAGGTATACTACGGGAGCCTCCCTACTAGGAGACAGTTGCACTTCTTTATGTCGGTAAATAAGAAGGGCTCCTGAAGCAATTTGCTTTATGAGCCTCTTTAGGATAGACGGTCTGCCCCCCCTACCTCCCAACCTCCTCATGTTCCACTTCCCTCAACATGAAGGAATCTAGACCCCGCTCATTCCTATGATATCACCCTCAGGGCTGTAGGATGTGCCGATGTTACACTGTTAAAGCAAAAACCAAACCAAACACCATCCATTTACAGTAAGGCACGTGTCTTCAACTCCAGGCCTCACACTCAAAGTAGGAGCCTGTTATTAATGCCACCAGCCCTTTGCACCATCACACTGTTGCGGGTGTCTTCCTTATGCGTGTGATATCTCAGATGGAGAACTTTGAAGTCATGAATATGTTCTTCACTCAAGTGGAAATAAGAGAAGCTCAAATAAAAGAAATGTGGGCTGCGTGCATGCCTGGATGGAGATCAGCTCTTTTGGGAAAGGACTGTCTTGAAATGTTGAATTCAGCTTTGAAGGAGCTAAGTGATCTCAACAGGCAGTGTAAGAATGACAGCCAAAATCTCTTACATAAAAATTTGTTCACTTAAAAAAAAAAAAAGGAATGGTTCCTTAAAGCACAGTTTAACCCATCCCCTCACGTCATTCTTTATTGAGAATATTCCAAAATACAAATGGTAGCTATTATTAGTGAATGGTTGAGCAAGCTCAGATGGGGCAGACACAGGGGAAGGGCCCTGCAGTCACTCGACCTGCTCCGGGGTGGGAGGGTCTGGAGATGAGTAAGTGAGGTGTGAGGTAGGGAAGAGGAAGTAGTCTGGGTGCTATGGGAACGGCTTTATTTTTGGTAGCATGAAATTGTGTGTGAACTTCAGCAACACTGACAACTGTCCCTTTCCATAGCAGGGCTGTGTCTTGCTCCTTGAGTGTGTCTTAGCCAATGGTCGGTTAACAGGATTGGCCCCAGTGAGCCTGATGAAGGCTAATAAATACACAGCTCATCAGAAGAAAGGAGAAAAGTATTCAAAGCACAGCTGATTTGACTTCCCAATTTAGAACCCCGAACTATGTAACACAGAGCTCAGCATATGCCTGAGGAATGCCTGGCGTCACCAAGTGAAGCCGGTGTTCTAATTGGTGCTATCAGAGACTCGGCTGTAGCTACTTTCCCTGCTTCATTTCTCTGTGTGCCTTGTGCCTGTGACACTGGTGACTTCTGGTTTCTACTCTTGGCCTAGTTGACAGTTCCTGGAGAGGTGATCAGACATGCCTGGGATCTGTTCTTGCTATGTGGGATGCCTCACGTACACAAGCAGAGCAGAGTTCATGACCTCATGCTGCAGTCCTTTCTCTGATCACGTGACCCTCTTTTAGCGGCATTCAGCTGTCCCAGTGCACAGCTACACCATTGCCTGGAATGCTGTTGGGGTTGAGTTCCCCTGTCCCCTCCCCCCCAAGACAGCATTTCTCTGTGTAGCTTTGGCTGGCCTGGACTTGCTTTGTAGACCAGGCTGGCCTCTAACTCGTGGAGATCTGCCTGTTTCTGCCTCCCAAGAGCTAAGATTACAGGCTTGCACCACCACTAATTTATGGAGTACATATGCTTTATTCTGGGTAGGAATTTAAAGTGCAGACTCCAAGAGCTGTGCTTGGTGGCACACACCAGGATCCCAGCATGCGAGAGGCTGAAATGGGAGGGTTGCTGTGAGTTCAAAGCCAGGCCAGTGTGAGCTATAGGGGGCCACCATCTCAATCCCCCAGCAAACAAACTCAACTCTAAACAAACAAAACCAAATACAAGAGCAAAGAAAGATTTTCAGCCTGCTTCCTCCCTGTGTCATGCTAGTAGTCACATGGCCCTGGATAGTTCTGGAATGATTATCAGGATGCAATTTAGGAGCTGTGTCCCCACCTTGCTGTCAATCTCACATGTAGGGAAAGGCCCTGGATTTGAAGTTGGGAGACTTTAGCTCTGTCTCAGTGCTGCCGAGAAGGGACTTGGTCAATCTTGGGCTCAGTGTCCCATCTGTCGTATGAAGTGTCTGGACAGGCAGGTCACCATACTTCCCTTTGTCTACCGCCCCCACCCCCAACCCCCTACCCCCCAGCTCAGGCCAGTTCCAATGCCTAGAAATTCTTAACTGATTCTCTGGCTATCACTCTTCCTTCTACCACTGAGGTTTATCTTTAAAATTGCCCCTGGCCTAGAAAGCCGTGTTCCAGCACTGCTTCCGTCATGGCACTGGCCTTTTTTGCTTGTTTGTTTTTTTTTTTGTTGTTGTTTTATAGGTCCTCTGTCCCCCTGAGCACAGACCCATGCGCGCCCATGCCTTCTGGGATAGTTGGTTAGCACACGTCTCACCATAGCTCCCGACACGCAGCTCACTGGTGGCGAGGAGTGTGCTGATGTGTCTAGAGGAAGGGCCATTTGGTGGCCCAGTGAGAAAGGTGACCATGCACTTCCATGCCACCTTTTCCTGAAAAGCCTCCCAAGTCTGCATTTGTTGACACATGAGCAGCTCGAGTGGACGTGTTCACCACTTACTGAACCGTAGGGAGCTGGACCGCCTATCCTTCATCCATGCCTGGTGCTCTGATAAAGTCCTCACGAGAGCAGCCAGCTGAGGCATTTCCTTCCCATTGTTCTATGTGTTTGCTTTTGCAAGGGGAGCTTTCTTGGTCAACACTGCTGGCATCTTACTATGTCCCAGAAACAAGTGCCTCACAGGTACTGAATTCAGGCCTTTGAGTTCAGGCAAATTACCTCGAGCCTAAACTCCACCTGCAGGCGTAGCTTCAGCACTGAGGGACTAGATGGCTTCAGAGGCCGAAACAAACAGCTGGATGCTAAAAGCTGATGGGGAAGAAAATGTGCTTCGAGCACAAAAATTTCTTCTTCAGAATCTTTGTATCATATTTCTTACACATGATTATTACATAGCGCCTCAAGGTCTTTTTCTGTAACGATGTAACCTTGACCAATATTCTGTCATTCCTTACTTTTTAAGACAACATTTTAACATAAAAAAAATAATACAACATAATGTCCTGAGATCATTAGGCCATTTTATGCTTTTTAGGAACAATGAAGCCAAGCTTGAGGGTGCATTCTGTACCCAGGAAGGCAAGGCAGGTAGATTTCTACAGGTATGAAGCCAGACTGGACTACACACTGAGTTTCCAGCTAGCCAAGGCTAACTCAAAAACAAACAAACAAACAGGAGCTATGGAGGTGACTCAGTGAGTGAAATGCTTGCTTTGCAAACATGAGGAACTGAATTTGGAGCTCAGCGCATGTGTAAGATCCAGAAGTGGCAGCATGCATCTGTGACCCCAGTGCTTAGGAAATGGAGACAGATGGAGCCTGGGACTCATTGACCAACTGGTCTACCTGAAGCACTGAGCTATAGGTTCAGTGGGAGACCCTGTTCTTAAAAAACAAGGAGAGCAACAGAGGAAGAAATTCAACCTCTGACCGGCACACTTACATGCTCTGGGGAGAGCACTTGCACACACACACACACACACACACACACACACACACACACACACACACTGAGGGTATTGGAGAACTCCTTGAAAGGGCTTTGGTAATCTTCAAGGGTCCTCAGATTTCCTTTTAAGACCCAGCAATGGAGACTGAAAAAAAATTTCAGCATATGCTAATCTTACAATTCTTTTCAGTTCTGAATACCAAGAGGTTCAGAATGAAGACTATACATTTAACTGAAATGTATTAGGGAACAACAAAATGGATATAAAATATTTCAAAATGCAAGCAGACATGGTTGGAAGCTGTTGGTGTCTGTAAGCAGAATGCTAACAACTCGGTGTGCAGGAACTTTTGTTTTTAAGGCTGGGAATAAACTTTCACTTCATAATATGTCCCTTTCTATTATCAAGCCATTGGAGGCACAGGAAAAAGAAAAAAAATATCATTAACTCTTCCAAGGTGATCCATTCAGTGCTCCTACGTGGATGCAGCTAGTCCCAGACTTGCAGTTTGTCTGGTTGCCACTTTCTGTTTACTCTCATCTCCCTATCTCCTCTCTCCATCCTGGGCAGGGTGGGGTGGGGTGGGGGTAGGGGATGGGGTGGAGTAGGGGGGTGGGGGGTGGGGGAGTGGGGTTGGTGGTGGGGGTGGGGAGGGGGGCACTCATTGTGAGGACTGCATGAATGGCCTCCTTCAAGATACAAATTCCAGACTTTTCCTCCTAATGTCATCTTTGGCTGGCTGTGTCCCTTTATAAACATCCCAACCCCCCCCCCCCATACACACCCTGTTCTGTGGAGAACAGCCTCTGTCTACTTCCTTTGCTCCTTTGGTCTCTCTTGTTTGCTCCTTTGGCCCAGCAGTTTTTCTGCAATGCTGTCACTGGTTCCTCTACTCCCTCCCTCCCCCCCATTTCTGTACAAACAAAACTTTAGATTGTTCCAGACTTCACTCTCCTGGTGGATACTCCTTAGGAATTATCTACCGGGCTGGTTGGATAGCTTGCTTGGTACGTGCACCTGTTCCAAAAAGCATGAGAAACTGAGTTCAGCCCCAGGAACCCCTGTAAGAAAGCTCAGCGTGAGGGCGCACACTTCTAATTCATTGCAGAGGAGGCTGACACCTCGATATCCAGGGCCAGGCTACCCAGTCTACTTGGAAAGCCCAAGTCCCTCAAGCCGACACCGTTTGTCCACAACTGTTGCAAATAAACCAGCACAGACCAGCCAGGGTTGGTGGAGCTCAGAGCACGGCTGAGCACAGTGCCTGGACTCAGCGGGAGGAGACTGCGGAGGACAGTGCGAAGTCTGCATAGATAAGAAGAAACGGGACGGATAAGAGATGGGACTTGCTTGTCAGCCGTGCATTTAGTTTAAATCGACACAAAGCTTTCCCTACCTAATCCTGTGGGTTATTTGCTGTGGTAGGAAGAATAACCAGTTAATCCAGTCCCTCAAGCCTCTCCCGGACTGCTGGCTCCAAGAGATTAGGAACCAAAATGATTGCTGAATGACCTTTTCTGAGTAGTTTGTATCAGAGATCAAATATGTGTATACACACACACACACACACACACACACACACACACACACACACTCACACACACACACACACACACACACATAACTTTTAAAAGAGAATTCTTTAATCATTCATATTTTAAGTATTTCTTACTCAGGTAGCCCCTTTGCTGTAAATAGCCTTCCATTTTCCTTTCAACTCCAGGTCATGGCTGTTTTCCCCATAAGCTTGTTTAATTCCCTTTCCAGCTTGGCAGATATCTCGGCAAGGGCCAGGTCCTTTCTAAGTCACGAATAGAGCCCTTTAACTCTAGAAGTGATTTTGGAGGAATGGTAGACTGAGGCAGACTGAGAACCTTACCACTGGTGGCTAACCTTCCGTTTTCATGCATCTTACTTACATGTGTGGTTTGGTTTCATGGGAGGTTATGTGGGTTGTCACTGCTCAAGCACAGCTGGAAAGAGCTAGGAGCACCTCAAAATGGCTTAAACGGCCGCGGTGCCCATTGGGAAGAGCCCGCCAAGGATCTCCATTTATGCCTCGGAGAAGTGAACCTGTAGCTCATTGCTTCGCTTTCCCGGCCCTTCGCTCTGAACCCAGCTCTCTGCTCTTGACCTGGAGAGATGGAACCACTACCCATCCTAACTAGCTCCATTGTCTTCAACCTCTTTCCTTCCTAAGTCCCTTTCGTAGCCCACACCTCTCCCGGGCACCACCCATGTGACACAAAACCAGGGTGCTGAGTAGCAGATCCATCCCAAGGGCTCGGTACTGTTTCACTTTGCAGAGGTCCGAGTGGGAATCCAAGCCCTTCCGAGCGAGCCTCATTTGGTAGCAGCAGGAGTGAGGAGGCCCTGGCCCAGTTCCCCACTGCTCACACACAAG
This sequence comes from Acomys minous, assembly GCF_964271855.1. Lineage (NCBI taxonomy): Eukaryota > Metazoa > Chordata > Mammalia > Rodentia > Muridae > Acomys > Acomys minous. Next base: position 67,960,039 of record NC_140490.1, read on the forward strand.
TCCCTGGTGGCTTCGCAAAGGAGCTGTGACAACAGGACAGAGCATCGTTGCCCTCCGTAATTAGCCAGGCAAAGGAGAGTGCTGTGATATCGGAGCAATGACAGCACTCTCGCGGCTCATAAATTATTCACACAGCTGAAGTGCAAGGGCTGTCACGTTCAAAATAGGTCATTTATGCTAGAGCTGTTGAAGCTGAAATGTTCACAGCAATGGTAATAAATAAATGGTTTAAGCAAATCTCCAAAGAAAGTGGCTTCTGCCAGCACTCCTGTGGGCAAGCATCTCCTACTGAACCTCAGCTCTGTTTCCTGTAGGGAGAGGCCCAAACAGCTGTCTCCTGGCAGGGCTGAAGCTGGGAGTGGGAGGCTCTCTTTCAGCCTCTTCTTTTGTGGACTCTGTTCCAAAGAGCCTCAAGAGGCTACTTGAGAAAGATAAGTGTGAACACCTGCTCGCGTTTGCTCCCTGCACACAGACGAAGCTAAGCCAGAGTAAGGATCAGCTCTCGGCATGCTCTAAATAGTCGACCTCCCAGCCCTGGATGCCAAATTTACAGAGGAATTCAACTCCCACAGCTGAAGGCCTTGTGTCCTGGAGGTTTGCATCTGATCCTCAGACATATGGGCCTCTTCCCGACCCAGAATGCACTGCACTCTTGTCCAGCAGTAGATACATTATTCAACTCAAGTGCTGGGCGATGGAAAAATACTGGACTGTCTATTTCAGCATTTGGGAGAGTTCCTGGTATGGAAATAGGGTCTTTTAATTTTTTTTTTTTGAGGCTACAAAGAGGGAGGGGGTTGTAGCTCAGCGATAAAGCGGCTGCCTAGCATCTTCAGGGTCCTGAGTTTGATCCCCAGCACTGAAAAAGTAATGTGCATCAACAAAAAGCCCCTCTGCAAAGGCCTGTCTTATAAGGAGATTAGACTAGAGAGAAGCAATTGAAAACAGCATGTGGGACTTGGGTTGAAATAAGAGTGAATAAGCTGGTTCTTGACTGTTAAATGAATGTGTGACTGGGGGAGACTGCTGTATCTCCTTGAGGAAGAGAAAATGGGGAGTTTAAGAATAGGGAGACCCCCCCTCTGCTTTCTTCTTTGAGGAGAACTAAATCAATAACCCCTGTAGGTCTCTGTTATAGCATGGTCTGGTGCTGTGTATTTGGATGTTAATTGCTTGTCCCCCAAGATTCTAACTGTTTTATGAGCAGTGCCTCATGTATACCAAAATGATACTGTGTAACCTTGCCTCAAAATTATCCCTGATTGGCTAAATAAAGTTGCCTACAAAACTGAGCAGGGCAGAAATTAGGTAGGCATGGCCAAGAGTCATGCTCTTAGAGGAGGAAAAGCCAAATTTAGTCTTATTCTTGCCTATGCCTCCCACTACACATACCTTGACTCCTCCCACTACACATTCCCTGGCTCCTCCTACTACACAAACCGTGGCTCCTCCCACTACACATACCCTGGCTCCTCCCACTACACAAACCCTTGGTTCTCCTCACTACACATTCCCTGGCTCCTCCTACTACACATACCCTGGCTCCTCCCGCTATACAAACCCTGGCTCCTCCCACTACACAAACCCTGGCTCAATCACAGTAGAGTCTAATAGAGTTTTTATCAACTATTATCTGCATTATTCTAATGGTGTTTCAATTGGTTGCTTACTTTGTATTTTATGCCTTTTTTTTTTTTTTTCAGTCAGAGCTTTGTTTGTCCTGGGTCCCAGGCTGACCTGGGACTTATTATATAGCCAAGGATGACCTTGAACTTCTGATCTTCCTATCTCCATCACCTGACTGGCAGAATATCAGACAATGCACTACTATGCCAAGCTTACCAAATCCATGGCTTCCTCCATGCTAAGCAGGCACTCAACCGACTGAGCTACGTGCCCAGCCCCTCCTCCTTGCTGTTAAGAGAGTGGTCAGAGTGCCTTTTAGAAGGTGGGTCAGATACCCTCATTCAGCTGAGCACTGGCTAAGGGCGCCCATCTCACACAAAGTAAAAAACCCGAGCCTTCACAACATGGCTATAGGGCTCTACAAGTGACGGCGCTCCCCACGCTGCCGCTCTCTGCTGTGTCCCTCCCTGTGCTGCAGACACAGCCTCTTTGCTATTCCTGGAACCCCCTCTCTTTGGCTGTCCACAGGGCCAGACTCTGACTTCCCTCAAGCTTCTGACACTTGTCAGCCAATCCCTCCCCGGCCTCCAAGCCCAAGATCCTTCCCATCCTGCACCTCATTTGTCAACAACACTTCTCTCCCCCAAAGCAGGGCATTTCTGCATCTTTTCCTGCCTGCACCCCTCCTCTCTAACAGGGTGACTTCACCCGGCCCGGGACTCTATTATAGTCACTGCTGTATCCCAGGAACCAGAATAGAACTGAGCCCAGCACATGGCAGACTTCCAATGGCAGTCTTTCAATGGTGGAAAAATAGTTCATAAGTTCTTCAGGAGCCCACAGCTGCCACAGGGGTCACTCTTCTCAGGAGCCTCAGTGAGGGCTAACCATAAAACGTTTATGTAGAAATCCTAAGAACCATTCCCAATTAGGCAGGAATTCATAGAGAGAATCCCATTATCCAAAGCTGGCACGTGCTGTTTAGTGTCATAGGCCTGGCGAGAGCAAAGCTACTCTAAAAAGAAACACTTGTGTCCCGGTGTCCCCCACCTCCAGCCTGCTTCAGCCATTGGGCTGTTGGAAAGATGGGTCCTAGGAATCCCACGCCCGGGGAAGGGAAAGGCTGAAGTCTTGGCAGCAGAGACTGGAGGAACTTGCCTTCTGGGAAGAGAATCTACACAGTTCTGACGATTTGCAAAACAGACAGGATTTGAGACAAGACAGGTCACATAGGCAGGGCCACCCACACCTTGACCAGGACTGCTGAGCAGTGCGCACTTCTTACCTTCTATTTAACCTGAAACTTCATGTCTGTCTTCCTGAAGACTGACTCCAGGGGCACTAGACTTCTTTCTTTGTTCCTCTTCCCAATGTGGCTCCATTAAATAACTGTCCTTTCCCTGCTTTTTGCTCTTAATGGTTGCACTGGGGTCTGGTGGCCATGGCTAGCTTGGCGGGGCTGCCAGACCCAAGACTTTGACCCTAAACACTCCAGCAACATCAGGAAGAATGATATTGTTCTAAGATTCTGTTGAATAGAGTCCACCTTCATCAGGGCCAGCTCCCTGGAATCAAATCTGTCGTTTGTGGAAACTTGGTTCTCTGATGTTAGAGGCTTATGCATGAGGCTCAAGTGAAAGGCTACACAGACTTCCAGGAATTTCCTATTTGAAGGTGTATATGTTCCTGACTAACTTCTCAAATGCTGATATGTATATACAGATATGTCTATATATGCATATGTGAATAGTTGCGGTAAAACTATCATAACACAACTTTTAGCATCTCAGCTCATCAGGGAAGAAAATTTGCTGTTCTTTCAGAAGACCAGAGTTGGGGTTCCCATTGACACGCTGGGCAGCTTACAACTGCCGTAGCTCCAGCTCCAGGGGACCTGACATCCTCCGCTAGCCTCCTCTGGCACATATACTCAGGCGCACATACCCACACACATAATTTAAAATTTAAAAAAAGCACTGTAACAATTTTCACACGTAGTTCATTAAGTTTGTTTTCAGTGTCTCGCAAGCAATCTCCAGAGCTCTTTTGCTTTGTAAAGCCACAACTGTACGCCCTTTAAACAACGATTTACCTTTTATCTCCTCCACCAGCCCTGGGAACTGTCAACTTACTGTTTTAATGGACTTGATCACTGAAAATTTATTATGTAAGTGGAATTGTGTGGTATTTTACATTTGCTGAGACTGATTTTCTTTCCATAATATGATGTCCTTAAGATTTATGCACATTGGGGCCTGTGTGGGGGCTTCATTCCTTTTGAAGACCTACTAATACTCCATTGTCTGCACTCCCCACACCCTGTGTCTGCATTCTCCCTCAATGGACACTTGAGCTGCTTGCCCCTTGGTGGGCATTGTGAATAACGTGTTATGAGGACAAACGTGTGAACATCTCAGGACCCTGCTCTCAGTTCCTCCGGCTGTATATCCGGAAGCAGGGAACTCAGATCATAGGCTAACTCCATTTTTAATGCTTTGAAGAGCTTTTATTCTGCGGCCTACATCTGTGACACCCTTTACACTCCTGTGGATTTGGATTCCCACCAACAGCGCACAAGAGAGAGTTTCCTGTCTTTTTAGTAGTGAGGGTTTTTTTTTTTTCTTCCCCTGCAGCCTGTGAGAACTGCCCAAAGATGTTTAACAGAACTAGACATTGCTGTTTCTTCCAGCACTTAGCAACAGGGAGCCCGTAGCTCTTTTTTTTTTTTAGTGTGTGTGCGTGCGCGCACGCTTTTAGCTTTCTCTTGTCATGTCTGTTTTGCAAAGGCTTCTTCATTCTCAAATTAACAAGCATGCGAGCAGACGTAGGTGGCTCTGCCTCACAGACGAGGGGTAGTGGGAGAGAGCTGGTACTGTGTGAGGGTAATAAAGACTGGGTTAACTCCATGTAATCCTTTAACAGAAAGATACTGTGGGCCCAGCCTTATTTATTTGGAAAGTTGGTGCTTAATATCCAGCACACTGCTCCTGGGTAAACTGGGGCATCTCTGTGTGGGAAAGCATAGAGGAAGACAGCTAGGAGTTGTGCCTGCACATCAGCCGTTCATCACAGGAAGGTCCTAGGGACCTGTGAGCTCAGAGTCAAGGGGAGAGAGAAAAGTCTCTGCAGGGGAACAGCCAGGAAAACTCTGAGCCCCTCACATGTAATATCTTCTTTCAGCTACTTTATTGCTGGCCTGGGAGAAGAGAGCACTGGACCTCCTGTTTCTTCTCCTTCGTCATCTTGGCTTCTCTCCCTTCCCCCACCCAGGACAGTCTGTATTAAAGTACTAGCTTTTTTAAAAAATCATCTTTCCAAGTGGTATTAAAAAGAATCCCAGTATGATGACATATTTTCCCTCTAAAAGAACATAAAGCAAACCCCAGGGGATGAATCTATCTCATGTGGGAATTTCACAGAGAAAAGACACAAATGCGAAGCCAGTGCTACAGAAAAAGGTACCCAAGGAGCTCTGCCGGGTGAGCACAAGAGAGGCAAAAAGACTTGGAAGGGGCTGGAGGGACAGCTCGGTGGTGAAGGGTACTTGCTGCTCTTGCAGAGGACCAGGGCTCAGTTCTCAGCCTCCAACCACCTATAACTCAAGTTCCAGGAAGTCCAGGCTTCTGAGGGCGCCTGCGCACACAGTGCACATTACAGACATTCAGGCACACACACATAAATAAAAATAAGTATAAAAATGACTTGGAAGTTAATGGTCCACACAGACCAGAGACCAATAGGCTTTTTTTCTCTACAGAGGAAGTTAGTAAATATTTTAGGCTTTGTGGGTGGAGAGGTTAAAAATAAGAAAATAAACCAGAAATGCACATTCTCTTAAGACAAGAATAGAATTCTTTGGGACAATGTCTTGCTTACTTGGGTTCACGGTTGGTGACTCTTAGTGCCAGATCAGCCACAGATGTTAACCTGTGAATGCCGTTCCTATCCTGCAGGCTGTGCAGAAGCAGGCAGTCAGGCCTCAAGGCTAGGGTTTGTCAACCCCTGCCCAGAGCACTGCAGGAAGGCACTGAGTCAGTGTGAGTAGCTCTGACACTCCTCAGGAGTGTGAAGCATCCAGCTCTGTCTTCCAGTGCACACCAGAAATGCTAGAAGGCTCACTGGCTTTCTTATTATGTGTGTATGTGCATGTACACTCTTGAGTGTGCACTTGTTGTGTGGGTGTGCATATATGCAGAGACCAGAGGTCAATGTTGGGTGTCTTCCTCTACATTATTTATTTATTTACTTATTCAGTTATTTATTTAGTCTCTCATTTAACTTGGCAATCACCAATTTGTCAAGGCTGGTTGGCCAGTGAGCCCTAAGGGTGCCCTCTCTGCCTCCCTAGTGTTGGGGTTCTAATCATGAACCACTGTACCCAGCTTTTTTAAACGTGGGTTCCGAGGATCAAAACTCGGTCATGGCACTTGTATGGTGAGTGCAGGAGGCGTCTCCCTCACCCTCATGGACTCTCTTCTGTGCTGCACATTGCAATTCAGTCTTTCCAGACAAAGAAGACGAAGCCTGCCATCATCTGTCTTTCCAGGTGGAGAGAGGAACTACATTAATCAGGCTCTGGTTTATCTTGCTGTAGCAGGTTCCATCTCCAACCTCACTCACCAGTAGCCGTGTGTTCTGGTCAAACCTTGTGGGTGATGACGAGTAAGTCTCCATCAGTTAGTTCCCACCTAGAGGATTGGTCCCAGGTTCTGTCCATGTGCTCTCTTGCCTCGTGTAGTAGTAGCACTAAGCAAGCAAATGTTTGTCATCCTGAGCATATTTACTCATAAGTTCATGAGAACTAATTGTCAAAGTTTCCTCCAGAAGCTGTTAATATTGAAGATGTCTGGAAGTCAGTGGAAGTAGAAGCAAAATCCTGAGGGAACATCATAGAGGCTTCATGGGCAGTCATAATTGCTGTTCTAAAAGCCTCAACACTACCACCACCATCACCACCATCATCACACATACCATCACTAACACTACCTCCACCATCACCATCACCACCACCACCATCACCACCATCATCACTACCACCACCATCATCACTACCACCACCACCATCACTACCACCACCATCATCACTACCATCACCATCACTACCACCACCACCATCACCACCACCATCACTACCACCACCACCATCACTACCACCACCACCATCACTACCACCACCATCATCACTACCATCACCATCACTACCACCACCACCATCACTACCATCACCACCACTACCACCATCATCACCATCACTACCATCACCACCACCACCATCACTACCACCACCATCATTACCATCACCACCACCATGATTACCACAACCACTACCCTCATTAGTTATCATCATCACCATTATCACTACTACCATGCTCAACTTCACTATCACCACCACAATCACCACCAACATCATTATCACCACCTTCACCAGCATCAACACCATCACTCCATTATCATCACGGTTACCACTGCCACCATCAGCACCATGAGCCTCCCTATCCTCAGCAAGACTACCACTGTCCTCACCACCACCATCACTATCATCAAACCGTTATCACTACCACTGACATCAGTATTACCACCATCCACACACAGAGCAGCTTGCTGCTGCCTTCCCTGAGTTTTAAGCCTGAGTGCTAAAAAGTTCACAGCCTAAGAACTGCAGTGGCATTAGTGGCCCATTAGCAGTGGCCTTAGTCTCTCTGTATGCGAGGTGCTTTCTGCAGCACTGTGTCAACAAAGGTGCTTCCTCTGGAAGCCATTGCTGATGAGCACGTGATGAGCACAGACTCTCAGAACAGCAATGCTTTCTTAAGAAAAACAAAAACATTTTTGTGCTAGGCATAGTTAACTCAAGAAATCACACCATTTAATTTAAAAACATGGGCTTGAGTAAATGGCTTTTATCAAAGAAGAAGGAAAGGCTAGACTTACAGTTTATTTCAACATTTTGGCCATAATTACTACACATTTCTCTCTTTTCTCTTCTCTTTTCTCTCTTTTCTCTCTCTGTCTCTGTCTCTCTGTCTCTGTCTCTGTCTCTCTCTCTTCCTCCCTTCCTTTCTCCCTCCCTCCCTTCCTCCATCCCCCTTTCCTTTGTTCTCTCTTGTCTGCAGTGAGTATGTACAGAGATTTAGTTTTCAAGTCAAGTTCTGTATACCCACATATATCTTCCAGTCTCCTAAAATGTGCAGACTTTTCTGTCTGCTCACAAATATTAAAATAAACATTTGACATGCCCCACTTGTACTACCAAGCCCCTTTTAGCATTGGCAGATCTAAATAGGTTACTGTGAGGTCACTGGAGGCCATAAATCAGGGGGTGGACTGATGGCTGAGCTGGCCTGCATGGCTCTAGTTCTGTGTGCTATTTTGGTTTGTGCCCCTGAAATGACACCATCTTGTTGGCACCAGCCAAAGAAAGCTTCCTAGACATCTCTGGGAAGACAATGTTCAGTAATCCAAGGCAGAGGTCGCACAGGCATTGACCACTGTGGGGAGGTCTGGGTCTGCCCCGGACCCTGTGAGAGATCAGGGGAAACGATTCCCATCCAAACTGTTTATCCAGGAACACAGGTTGGCAACGGATCCAAACAGTCTTGGCAAACGGTGAAAGCAAAAGAGTAGCAAATTCTTCTCACTCTGTCAAACTAGGACAGCCTCTTCCTGCCTGCTTTCCAGTCCTGCGGAGTCCACTTGAGAACCCCAGACTTTTTTGAGAAAGATTAAATACAGTTAAGTGACAATTGTTGTATGTTTTATATGATATGGAATGCAGAATAATCACAGAACACCACCCCCGACACTGTCCACCACAGCTTATGTTTATGTTTTAGTTTCCTTGCTTTTTATGTGAAGTTTCAACTAGTTCGAGCTTCATGGACTTATTGCTTTTATATCTTATATATAACCTTAGTTTAATTTCCTTCCTTCCTTCCTTCCTTCCTTCTTCCTTCCTTCCTTCCTTCCTTCCTTCCTTCCTTTTTTCCCCTTTCTCCCTCTTGTCATGTTTTAGTTTTGGAAGGGGCAAACGCAATTCAGAACTGTTTAAAACATCTTAGGTTTCTTATTTTTATTTTTATTTTGTACATCCTGACTGCAGTTTTCCCTCCATCCTCTTCTCCCCACCTCCCCTCTGCACCCCCCATTTTCCCTTCAGAAAAGGGCAGGCCTCCCATGGATATCAATCAAACATGGCATATCAAATTGCAGTAGGACTAGGCACCTCCCTTCATATTAAGGGTGGACAAGGCAACCCAGTAGGAAGAAAGAAGTCCCCAAAGCAGGCAAAAGAGTCAGAGACAGCCCCTGCTCCCACTGTTAGGAGTCCCACAAGAAGACCAAGCTACACAGCTGCAACAGATGTGCAGAGGGCCTAGGTCAGTCCCCTGCAGATTCTCTGATGAGACCCTACGAGCCCAGGTTGTTGATTCTGTGGGTGTTCTTGTGGTATCCTTGACCCCTCTGGCTCCTACAATCCTTCCTTTGCCTTTCCCGCAGGATTCCCAGAGCTCTTCCTAATATTTGGCTGTAGGTCTCTACATCTGTTTCCATTAGTTGCTGGATGAAACCTCACTGGTGACAATTGGGCTAAGCACCAGTCTATGAATATCTCAGAAAAGAGTGTTCAGTTCTATCCTAAGTCTCTAGGATATCCAGCCTCTGGGCCCTGGTCCTCCAGGCAGCGTCGGAGGTGGGCTCCCTCTTGTGGTTTGGGGTAACATCTTTGTTTTATAATCAGTCTACATAAAAAGGCAAAACTCAGCCTGCATCCTAATTACAATTTCTTTCTTGATTCATTTTGAGGTCTTTTTGCTCTGAGGTGAAGTTCCCTTTGGAAGAGAAAGCACACAGACTCTCTCTCTCTCTCTCTCTCTCTCCCCCTCCCTCCCTCTCTCCCTGCCACCCTCTCATATATTTTAATTTGATATATGGGTATTTTGTTTGTGTATCACATGTGTGCCTGCCAGAAAAAGGCTGTCAAAGCCCCTGGCACTGGAGTTACAGACAGTTGTGAGCCATGTGGGTGCTGGGAATTGAACCTGGGTCCTTTGCAAAAACAGCAAGTGATCCAAACCCCTGAGCCATCATCTCTCCAGCCCTTCGACTGACTGTCTTGAGGAATGGGGAGACACTTTCTTTTAAAATTGAGGGAATTTGTTGCAAACACCAGCTAGTCTTTTGTCTTAAGTGCTACAGGCGGCCAGTTCATCTCCGTCTAGAAGCTGAAGCAAGTCCCTTCAGGATAGGACAGGTACCCCTGCTACCATGTGCTCTGCCATCTCTGGGGACAGAAAGAGCTAGCAGAGCTTTCTCAGTTGGATGTGGTCCTTAGGTGAGATCTTAAGTGCTATGGGAGTGCAAGAGCCGGAGAGATACTGTGAACTCATAGTGTTTTACTGTTCCAATCAGCGTGCTGGACTGAAGCCACCAAGCAGTTCTGAAAATGGAAGCGGCTGGGGCCAGGGCTTCTAAAAAAGGAGGCAACTGCTGCTAAGGTGTAATTTTCATGCTCACAGGCTCACTGACCACCACCTGAGACCCGATGCTTCCCACAGGACAGTGGTTCTCTTTTCTGAAAGATAATGCATACAGCGATGGTGTCCACCAGTGTTCACCAGCTGGCTGTCAAGACTGCCTGGCAATAACATGGATGAATGCCCTTTAGTTTGATAAGCATGAAACACAATGAGAAAACAGCCAGTAGTGCGAGATACTGGCGTTTCAATATCTTAATAATGAAATCATCCATTTTTCCAAGAAAGACCACATGTACCTGATAGTAACTGCCTTCCAACGGCACAGTAAGGTTGTAGATTTTTAGAAAGCATCCTGAAGGCTGTCTGTTGGCAGGGGAGAGGAGGGAAGGAAGGGGAGAGAGAGAGAGAGAGAGAGAGAGAGAGAGAGAGAGAGAGAGAGAGAGGAGAGAGAGAGAGGAGACTGTTCACCCACACATAACACCCAACATTTTTCACATGTCTCTCTCTCTCTCTCTCTCTCTCTCTCTCTCTCTCTCTCTCTCTCTCCCTCCCTCCCTCCCTCCCTCCTCTCTCTCTCTCCCTCCCTTCCTCCTCCTCTCTCTCTCTCTCTCTCTCTCTCCTCTCTTTTTCTCTCTCCCTCCCTCCTGTCTCTCTCTCTCCCTCCCTCCTCTCTCTCTCTCTCTCTCTCTCTCTCTCTCTCTCTCTCTCTCTCTCTCTCTCTCTCATAGGATAGCAGTAGAGTAGTACACCACTGCTTCTTAGTTCTGTGAACCTTAACATTTTCTCTAACCACAGAGAACAAACAGGATCTCAGAGAGTCTGCGAGGAAACACCTTGTAAGCGCTGCTTGCTCCCCCACCCCCTTGCCAGATCTTTATGCATCCGCACAAAACCTGTCAAACTGTATGTTTTTTAGGAGGACAATGTTTCCTTTAAAAGATGTTGTCAGCTGTAAAGAAACAGAGCTGCCCCAACAACAAGCTTTCTGAGTGGTTCCCGTCTGTGTGTGGGAGGGGACTCACTGTGTGGGGACTGTGCTGCTTTCTTGGGTACGTTAGGGAGCAGAAAGCCCAGGGAAATTAGGCTGGTCACATACTCCAGGTTAAAAAAGTCATGATGCAGAAATTAGGCAGAAATCTGAGGTTTTAAAAAATGATGTGGTCTCAGCCAAGAAAGCCAAAGTGGGGCATGAAGGAGAGTGAAGGGGCAGATATGAGCCAAGTACAATATGTACAAGTGTGTGTGTGTATGTGATGTATATGTGAGTGTGTGTGTGGTATGTGTGATGTGTATGTGAGTGTGTGTATGTGGTGTGATGTGTGTGTGTGAGATGTGTGTATGATGTGATGTGTGTGATGTGTATGTGAGTGTGTGTGTGTGGTGTGATGTGTGTGTGAGATGTGTGTGTGGTGTGATGTGTGTGTGATGTGTATGAGTGTGTGTGTGGTGTGATATGTGTGTGTGTGTGGTGTGGTGTGTGTGTAGTGTGATGTGTGTGTGTGTGTGAGATGTGTGTGTGGTGTGATGTGTGTGTGATGTGTATGAGTGTGTGTATGGTGTGATATGTGTGTGTGTGTGTGGTGTGGTGTGTGTGTGTAGTGTGATGTGTGTGTGTGATGTGTGTGTGAAAATAAAATCCATTATTTTGTATTGATTTTTAAAATTTTATCTTATATATTTATTATATTTTAATAATAAACAAACAACCCTTGTGGTCTCAGAAACTGTATAACTGTATAATGTTTTCATTATAGAATGAGGCTCAAAGAGTTCTTTCAACGATACACGACAGAAAGGGGACAACAGAATCCCCATTCTATGACATGAGTATGTATTTGTCAACGCAGCAGTAAGTGCTTTATTGTTCATGGAGTACTGTTCTAAGTACTTCCCTGGAAGAGGATAAATCTGCACACGCTCTGAGGAGGTTTGTGTCCCATTTTCCAAGGGGTAAACTGGAGAACCAGGGGGTTAAAAATCTACTTAAGGTCACAAAGCAGATTAATGGGCAGGACCCAGGCCATGCCTGCACAGCACTTCTTAAAGTGAGACACAAGCTGGACCAGATTCACAGTGAGCTAGCAGTGAGCCGTGACCCTGAAAACCAACAAAAGCACACTGACTGGCATTCTCACAGGAGTCTCTCACATGATCCATGGGAGAACAGACAAGTAGTTACAACCTCACAATGAAGCTAATCTGCATGACCAAATAGATCCTACAGTCTCACGGTGACATCGAGGAAACAGAAGTGATGCTGCAAACCCTGTGCAAGGCAGAACGAGAATTCAAGTCTAAACCTGCTCTGAAATGACACTAATCACTGAGCTTTAAAAAATGGCATTTGGGAGGATCAAGGGCTAAGAGCTGCTCTTCTAGGGGACCTGGATTTGATTTCCAGCACCTACTGACAGCTCAGAACCGGCTGTAACTCCAGTCCCACGGGGATCCGGCACCCTCTTCCGGCCTCCACAGACAGCACAGCAGACAGACAGACATGGCGGGCGAACAACCCATACACATTCACTAATAATTTCTTAAAAATTAAATGAACCTGACGTCTGCGAGTGCTCAGCAGAAAGATTGGCATATTCGTGAAGCCCTGCTTTGTGAAGGTCTGGCTAACCAACCTTCCTTTCGGCATGGGGCCACACGTGATCTAGGGTCGTGCGCTAGCCTGTAGATGGCGCTCTTCAGCACAAGCCCTAGATAGAAAAAGAAAAATCCCTCTGGATAGGAAAATGTAGACCAGGCATTTTAGAATGTCATCTCTCTGGGGCCGGGGTGGGGTGGGGTGGGGTGGGGTGGGGTGGGGGGGTGGGGTGGGGTGGGGGGGTGGGGGGGTGGGGGGCGAGTTGGGAGGGGATGGGAGGGGGAAGGAGAAGTGCCCGAAAACTATGAGATTACCCAACCTAGGTGAATCTTTCTAGTTGTAACTGTGAACCTGGTGTCTAAGTAAGTAAACAGCAAGCAGAGAAGAAAAAGCCAAAGAACAGAGCCTAAGACCACACTTCAGAGCACCTGTGGCGCTCAGTGCCTGTCACTCAGGCAAAGCAGCAGATGGAAACCTTGGTCATCAGCAGCAAAGCTTTACAGGCACTCCTCACACCGATATACATTGTGATAAAAAACCCAAACATGATTTTATCTTATTTTCGGTTTGACTTATTTTTTCTGACAAAGTCGTACTGAGTAGCCCAGGCTGGCCTTGAACTCCTCATCCTCTCTCTCACCTCTAACCTCCCAAGTGCTGAGACTTGAGCAGTGTGCCAACAAGTCTGGTCTACATTATTATTGTCCTGTATTGTTTACATCTTCTTTTTAGACTAGGTCTCATGTAGCTCAGGCTGGCCTCAAATGCTTTACGTAGCAGAGGATACCCTTGACTCCTGATCCTCCTGCCTCCACCTCCTGGTGCTGTGATGGCGAGTAAGTGTCACCTGACTCCTAAATTCTGATTTTAAGTATTTCTGTGGCTAAAGCAAAATGTAGGTAGCAAGCATATCCTAGGTGACTGGACCACAGGCCTTTATTCTTACGTGGTTGAACTTGCCACATTTAGAGACAGTGTACACACCCACAACCCCCACTAACTCCTTTAACATTGCTTGACAGACTTTTTTTTTTTAAATTGGAAGACAGGGTATTTTATGAAAAATCTGAGGTCCCTCATTCCCAGTTCTCATCCATTTAGACAATTCCAAATACTAGGAAGGTTTTTGCTAATGGCCCGTCTCATTGCGGCACTAGAGTAAGCCATCCGTAGGTTACAGCCTACCCATGTGAAACACTAAGCTAGCCACAGAATTATTAAAAGAGCTATGAATTGGGATGGAAAGTTCAGCAATGCCAGTGGGTGTCAGGAGCTCCCAGTATTTAACATCCCCCCCAAAAAAAGGAAAGGAGGAAGAGAGAGCTGGGTAACAAGTAAGTGTGAAAGAGGAAGGGGGTAGCCAAATAGAAAGGGGGAGAAGGAGTGAGGGAGAGAGGGAGGTGGGAGGGGGGGAGGGCTGGCTGATCATTAGGAGAACCCCTCAGCCTCCAGCATTTGGAAGCGCTGTGCCAGGCTTCCCTTTGGATGTCATAGAAAAGAACTCAAATGAGGGACCAAGTAAAAAACGTAGTTCTATTTTCTGGCTGTAGCCCTTTAAAAACAAAACCTTCAGGAGAATCACTCAAACTGAATGTCCCTTCTGTGACCATCAGGATACTTGGTCTTCACCATCTCAAAATCCTTAAACCCTTTGTACAAACCACTTAGAAGCTTCCCACACTGTCAAGTCAGAGCAGAAGCAGCCTGGCTCCTCCCAGGGAGATGTGTTTACCTTCACCAAAGATGTCATCCTCTTCATCCACCAGGAACTCCTCCTCGGGCTCAGGGAACTGCATTGTGGGAGGACAGGGAGCTGGAGGCACTCACAACAGCAGCTACCCTAGCTCTGAGCAGACACACCACCTGGGACGCAATGATTTCCTTCCCCGTAAATTGCCCAAGCCCTGGGGAGGGCAGCTTCCGTATCTGCTCTGAAGAAAGCAGCTTCATTCATATGAAAAGGCTTCTGAAGCCTTTGGCAGAGTGAATTCCAGGTGAGGTCATTCTCACCACGGAGAAGAAAGGCTTGTTAAGGCAAATGGGATGCAGATCCCGTTGGATCCGAACACAGATATCAACGGGGCTGAGCCAGATGAGTTCTATTTCAAAGCACCAACTTTCATATTTCTTAAAGAGGACAGTGGGCTCTTAGCTTTCCTGCTTATGAACCTCAACACAAAGGGTAGTGTTGAAAGAAAGAGGCTCAGATTTCTCATATCTTGCTTTTGCTTCAATGACGATTTATCTGAAAGTAAAGCAAGCCTTGTGCTCCCCCCCCCACCCCCCACCCCCCACCCCCGAAGCCTGTGTTTGGAAGACACGAGCTTTTGTTTCCACTCAGCAATAGTTGCCTTTTTCTCTTTTGCAAACCTCTTGCATTTGAGGGGACTTTATGGTGATACACCAACCGTGGCACTCACCCAGCTGTTACTAGTTCTGGTTAAGCCTACCGTTAGTGAGCAGAAAGTTGATTTGCGTGTGTCAAGAAATGTGTATTGCCTAACATTTACTCAGCCTGATACTTAGGACTCTTATCAGTAAAGGGGGAAAAAGACAGAGACAATGTAGCTTTAAAGAAACCACAGCAGTCCCTCCCAAAGGAAGGCGGTAGAGCCCAGCTGTCATGTGACCCACCCTCGGTTTGCCACCCAGAGCTACCCAGCAGATTCTGTGTATTATTACAGCCTCCTCTGGGGCTTTCCTAGATTCAGAAGATGCAAATGGAGGCGACAGCTGAGGAGCTATTGCTGACCCAAAGTGTTTATTTTTGGAGCCTTGGTTACTGTGTGTGTTTGAAGACTCCTAGTGTTATCTTCAAGTTGAGAGTCTGTCCCTTCCTCCTGTAACTTCTTTGGTAGTGCAGCCAGTTTTTCCCCAAGGGGAATCCTGAAAGTGGGATGAGGCAAGTCAAGGAGTTAACCCAGGGGTCAAGAATTATTGAGCACAGGCCACCAGTTCCTATAGCGGGGTCCTCCCGCAAAGTAAGGGACATTCTGAGAACTGCTGAGACTACCAGTCATCTCAACCAAGGCGGAAACTGCCCTTGTGAGAGAGCTTGGAAAAGCTCTGTGTGCTGGGGTTGTGCAATGACTGGGGATCATTTATGGTACATGGTGTCTTGACTCTCAGGGCAGGAAGCTTCCTGCAATGGGCAGGACAGTGGCAGGAGAAACTGTCCTGTCCCCAAGCCAATAGTGTTGTTCACTTGACAAACAGCAAGAGGCAGGTGACAGGACTCTCTCTTGTCCAAGATCTCCTTTGCTTCTGGCCACCTGCTTCCCTACCCCAACTCCCAAGTAAATGATATTTCCTGTGAGTTAGCAACATAAATCGACTGAATTAAGATAAATCCAAATGTAAGAAGTCTGATTGTGGATTAGAGTTTTATCTCATGCAGTTGAGATGCAAGAGAGGGTGGGTGTTGATTCTGATCACATATTCCCGTTCTCGGCCTTTGTCCTGTGTTCTTTGACTGTCATAGCCTCATGAGGTGTGTACCAGCAACCATCACACGCACAAAGCAGTGAAGGCTGTTGGGTTGTGACTAGCTCTTTTGAGATGGCCAGCAGGCAAGCCCCAGACTCCCAAGCTGATCCCACCACCCCTTGAGCTCACAGCCTTAGGGACGGGCTCCCAATGCTCTGAGTCACCGTGGCCCTTCCCACCCCAGAACCGCTAAGTTAAGTTGCTATGGTTCTTCTTAACTGGATAGGATTTGGAGTTAGTTAGGAGACACACTCTGGGCCTGGCAGTGAGGGCATTTCCAGAGAGGTTTAGCTGAGGAGAGGAACCCAACGCTAAAGTGGGAAGCACCATGCAGCAAGCTTGGGTCGGGGCTCAATAAAACGGAGAAAACGAGTTGTACAGCAGCACTCAACTCTCGGCTTCCTGACTGCAGACACAGTGTGCCCAGCTGCCTCGCGTTTCCATCACCATGTTTTCCAGCTGTGATGGACTAGGTTCTAAAAACCCTTCACCTTCTTTCCTTGCCTTCCTTTTTGTCAGGTGTTTGGTCCCAATCATCCATGTCAACCAGTCAGCCTATCTAGGTCTATTTCCCT
Organism: Acomys minous; assembly: GCF_964271855.1. Taxonomy (NCBI): domain Eukaryota; kingdom Metazoa; phylum Chordata; class Mammalia; order Rodentia; family Muridae; genus Acomys; species Acomys minous. The sequence continues at coordinate 67,976,796 of NC_140490.1, forward strand.
CCCTCTTAATCAGTGGAACTGTGTCCTTCCTGAACCGGACATTGGAGTCCCCATGAGCCTTTATTTGAGAATGATCTCATGGGATGAGCTCATCATCAAATGGAGTAGGAAAACCTGAGGTCATTACCATAATGGAGGAAGGGGTCCTTAATCCAATATGAATATAAAATCTCTTGTAAAAAGAGATTTTAAAAAAGACACACATAGGAAGGAGTGAACACCACACGAAGACAAAGGCAGAGGTCGACAAAACAATACCAAAGACTGCCACTAAACCAGGGGAAGTTCGGGAGGAGGCACGAGCAGGCTTTCCCTGGAATCCCTTAGAAGCAACCATCCCTGCTGCTGGTGCCCTGACCGCTGGCTTCCAGTCTCTAGACCTATGCAGTAGTAAGCATCATTGTTGTAACTCTCCTACTTTGTGGGATTCTGCTAGGACAGGACTATCAAATAAGTGCACATATTTGTTTGGCTCGTTTTGAGGATTAAATAGGATAATTCAAACAAATGAGAACACACTCATTGTGGTGGCTCGAATACAAAGGGCCCCATAGGCCCACAGGGAGTAGCACTATTGGGAGGTGTGGCCTTGTTAGAGGAAGTGGGCCAATGGGGGCTTTGAAGTCTTAGAAGCTCAAGCTAGGCCTAGTGTGTTTCAGTCTCTTCCTGCTGTCTGCAAATCCATGTCCTTCTCCTGCACCATGGCTGCCTGCATGCTGCCGTGCCTCTCACCATGACGATTATGGACTAAACCTCTGAAACTGTAAGCCAGGCTGAGTGAAGTGTTTTCCTTTATGAGAGTTCCCACGGGCATAGCGGCTCTTCACAGCAATAGAATCCTAACTAAGACAACAGTGTACAATAAGCTCCTGTTCTAATCATCCAACCTAAACTCCCCATTGGGGCATCTTAGGCATTTCTCAAAATGCCCACAGAGATGGAGACTGCACCTTCACCAGGCTGTGGTGGTTTTCATAAGAAAGGCCCCCATAAGCTCACATATTTGAATGCTGAGGGAGAGGCACCATGCAAAAGGATTAGGAAGTGTGGCCTTGTTGGAGAAAGTGTGTCACCCAGGGGGCTTGGGATTTGAGGTTTCAAAAGTCTATGCCAGGCCTAGTGTCTCTCTGTTGCTGCTGCCTGGGGAACCAGATGTAGATGTCTCATCTCCCTCTCCAGCACCACATTTGCCTGCCTTCTGCCATGCTTCCTCCATAACAATAGCGGACTGAGCCTCTGAAACTGTAACCACGCCCCAAGTAAATGCTTGCCATAAGAGTCGCCATGGCCACGGTGTCTCTTCACAGCAGTAGAACAGGTGATGAGACACATGCCCTGTACAAAGTCTTAGTAACCACCAATACTAGACTCAGCTGCTTCTCTTATTGCCACAGCAGGATGTTATACCATACGGATGGGAAGAAGTATTTATTTTGGTTCACAGTTCAAGAAGACACAGTCCTTCACGGAGGAGGGCATTCACGATAGTGGGAGTGACTTAGATTTGTGGCAGCAGAGTGCCATGCAGCTGATGCCACTCTGTCAGCAGCGAGGAGGCAGAGCGAGCAGCTGGTGCACATCCCGCAGTGCTGTCTCACTGGCCCATTCTTCCACGGAAGATGCATGTCCTAAAAGTCTCACAACTATGCAGAACCAGCCGGGGACCAAGTATTCAAACATGTAGTTTACAGTCCAAGTCTCTCTTGCAGTCTCCTCTGCTCCTATTGAGATGTCTTAAAAATAGCTAGCAAGCTCAGGGAAGATGCTAGGAAGTCTCTCTTGAATGCAGACATGTAGAAAACACGGCCTTTCTCTCTATATTTTACAGACACCCAAGAGAGAAGCTCTGCAGGTTCGATGGTTCGGTAAGGAGGAAAGTTAATAGAACCCAGCTGAATGCATTTGTATGTATGGATGCCACAGAACATCATATGAACTAAGAGAAACCTCATAAAACACAAACAGCATGGTTGAATTTATATATATATCCCCAAGTGGGCAAAAGAGAAAAAGTATATGTGTAAATGATAGGTAACATATATACAATGCCTGGTATGGTTCTAAATGAATTCTTACACCAAACCTATGTACAGGCATAATTATTATCTGTAATTTTGTTTATGGCTCAAAAAAGTAAAACGGCTTGCCCAAATCATGAGTCTGGTAAGTGTTAGAGAGGTTTAGATTGGATCCAGGGCTGAGCATCCACATTTTTAAATGCCACACCTCAAGAATCTGTAAGAACTAGGGTGCATAGGGCCATTTTCAGCTCCCCAACTGGAGACATTTCAAGTCTTTCCTTACATGGCTCCCTCCACCCAGAAGGCTTCTCTTCTCTTGTCTGATCTTCCAACCTTCGAAACAGCTGTGGGCAGACCATATCTTTGCCTTTCTAGGCTGGGATTAGAGGCCCACTGACATTTATGTGGGTCTGGGGACTTGTATACTGGTCCTCATCTTGTGAGGCAAACACTTTAGCTGTGAACCATATCCCAGTGCTAATAATTCTTATTTTACAATGCACTTTTTAAAAAATCTACTTGACATTTTGCAATTATGTACTTTACGCAGTACACTGTGACATTTAAATACATGTGCCCAACGTGCAGTGATCAGCCCTGGGCAGTTAGTGGCCGTCTATTGTCTCAGACATTTGTCACTTCTTTGTGCAGAGAAAGCTGTGGCTAAGAAGGAAGGGGGATAAAGCTGAACCGAAAGCAGAGCCCCACGCTTCCCAGGGAGGCAAATGACGGCGAGATCGGTTTAAGAAGAAAAGAACATAAGGCCGAGTCAATGTGAGGACGTGCCTCGGTCACTTGGATCACAGGCAGATCGGTCACACACGGGCTAAGTCTAACTGGAGCCCATGTCACGGTCACAAGCACAGAGGTGGGCAATGCGTGCACTCTAAAGCCATGATGCTCCCCTGTGTTGTATTAAGTCTGATGGGAAATGTGCAAGGTCTGCCTCTTGCCCTGAAAAACCTCTTCCTTCCTTCCTTCCTGAATTCATTCATTCATCCACTCATTCATTCATGTATTTGGAAAGTAATAATGGTATGTATCTACCAGAGGTTAGGTGCAGTGGGAACCACTGAGGGAAAAAAAAATCTCTGTGCTTGGTGCGTCTATGCAAGGCACAGGAATATTAACAAAAGATTATTAATTTCTGGTATGATAAATTAGGTTGCAATTATCCCAGTCTGTAATTTATTTATATTTTGTCTATGTGTGTGTGCACATGCATTTTGCCTGCATTATGTATAAATAGCATGTGTGTGCCTGGTACCTACGGAGATCAGAAGAGGACCTCAGATTCTCTGGAACGGAAGGATGGTGGTAAGCCCCCAGGTGGCTGCTGGGAGCCTCACCCAAGCCCTCTACAGGGGCAGTGCTCCACACGGCCGAACCATCTCTCTAGCCTTTTCTCACAGGTTGTGTTTCTGTTTTTCGGATTCACAAACTTAAGAACAGGGGAAAGAAGCTGAACTAAGTAGATGTAAAGTATCCAGAAGTAGAAAGAAGAACAGAGCAGGAGAGAGAGATTGAAACTGTGGAGTAGCTGGAGTCAAAGGGGGAAAGTGAAAAGATTGCAAAGCCGGAAACAGCCTTTTCTTTGGGCAACTTTGCCAGTAAAGATGCATGTAAAATGTATCTAATTGCGAAGTGCTGTGACCAAAATATCATGTCTACCAACAGTATGGCTGTTCCAGTACTGCAAAGAGGGGATGCTGGCGCCGTGGGAGAGCAGCTCTCCTCAGGCCTTTGGGGATTCTTGCTCCTTGTTCCAACTTGAGGGCATCTTAGCCTTCTACAATATTAGCTGATTAGAACTTCAATTATTGTGCAGAGTTTGGAATGCTGCAAGTCCAGCATCAAATTATCTCAGGCCATCTTTAGTCCTCTTAATAGCCATTTATTGCCCTTCTCTGTAACTGACCTAGAGACTTTGTGAGCACCAGGGGGATCCCTGGAATGTACATGCAAAGCACTGGCTTTCCTTAGGAATGCGTTCACTGACCAGCTCACTGGCTTCTACCAACCAAAAAGCTAAGCGTTATCAGGCGCCATCTGAGGCCCGGAGCCCAGGCTTCCCCACTCAGCTGTAACTGCCTCTCTGATGTTCCCACCAATGAGTTTGAAGCGGTTTTTGGTTTATGGCTTTCTTTAATTCTTTTTGTTTGTTTGTTTTGTTTGGAGACAGGGTTTCTTTATTAATCTGTTACTATAAAAACTTCATGCTATTGCTGTCATAGTGTACATGAAATTTGGGGTAACCTAAACCTCTGTTCTCCATATTTTTCTCCAGAATAAACTACCTTTTTTGGTCTGTTTGTTTTTTCTTTCTTTCTCTCTCTTTCCCTCCCTTCCTCCCTCCTTCTCTCTCTCCTTCCTTTTGTCAACAATCATTTTGTTTTGTTTTGTTTTTCAGTAAGATTACAAAGCGATTGTTCATTGAACAAATCCATTTATTCCCTAGGAAGGAGAAGAATGCATAAAAGCCACTGAGGAAAGACTGACATTGGGTACGGTTGGTGAGGTCAGAACTGTGGGCTCAGGGGTCGATTGTTTGGAGTGGTGAGTGTTCAACTAGTGACTTTTGTTTGTTTGTTTTTGAGGCAGGTTTCTCTGTGGAACCCTGCCTGTCCTGAAACTCACTCCATACATCTGCCTCTGCCTGCCCAGTGCTGGGAGTAAAAGAGTGCACCACCACTGCCCAGCACAGTGAGTGACTTTTAAAGACTCAGTAATATGGCACTAGCTCTGAGACTTGACGGGAAAGTTTCAGTCCTGGCTTGGCTTGTGAATCTGACCCCCGGAGTCTATAAAATAGAATACTTACCAGTGGCTGAGCCAAGGGTAAGCTCAGTCCTCTCACAAGCTATCCCACACTAAAACAATCTTCATCAATAGATTATGCTATGTATGCAAACAGTATCAAGACCCAATCTTGGTCTGCGTGCTCTATCTCAACCAGAATACATTTCCAAAGCCTCTTCAGTAAAGGGCCCTTCAACTCCTACTGATAATACAATTGACCTTTCAAGAAAAAGATAAAAAAACAAAGATAAAAATGGTAGAGGAAGTCCTGCATACTGAACAAAAAAAAAACACTGGACCATAACTCAAAAACATAAGGAAAAGGAGGAAATGACGGTGACGTAACTCCATTGTAAATCCTGAAGAAAGGTGAGTGTGTTATTGCTTTACTTCTGTTCTCCCCAACCTATCTAAAAGGAACTCATTAAACTGTGTGGATAGACCCTCGATAATTAAATATGTAAATTCTATGACAGTAGGAGCATATGGAGAAGAAAGGGGGCTGTAAAGGCCCAGAATGTGTATTTGCTACTGAAATTAAGGCAGCACTAATCCAAACTCCATTGGTTTTTGTTGTTGTTGTTGTTTTTGCTAAGATATTGCAATGCTCAGAATAACCACTTTAAAAATAATTTTAGGTTTAGAAAAAGAAAATGTTTAAATCGTACACTAGAAAATACTTAATGTATAGAATTAGGTTTTGGTGATGTAGTTGCTTCCCTGACATGAACAACGTCCTAGGTTCAAGCCCCAGTATCTTACGTGCAAAAGATGATTACAGAAGATGCTGGTATTGGCCAGATGGCTCAGCGCTTAGGAATGTTTGCTATTCTTCCAGAGGGCCTGGGTTTGCTTCCCAGCACCCACATCGTTTTTATTGTAGCTGTCCCAGGAATCTCACAACAAGTTTAAAATCATACTTGATCAATATATCTGAGATGTTGTTATAAATATCAATGTAAAACTTTGTGAGGGGGAAAAAGAGACTAGAAATCCAGCTTTGACAAGCAAAAGGAATTGTAATGTACATTTTCAGGTCTCAGAGAGTGTGTATCTAGTTTTTATACAGATGATGTTTATATGTAATACTACCTTATAAATTATATCCTCTGTTACTATTTAAGCTTATGATAAGACGTTGTAGCTATGGGGGCCAGTGAGGCGCTCCTCAGGTAAAGGCACTGGCCACCAAGTGTTAGCTGTATCCCCCGGACCCACACGGCAGAAGGCGAGAACCATCCCTACAAGTTGTCCCCTGCCCTCCACACCTGCACCATGTGTGTGCATCACCTGCAACACACACAATAAGTAAATGACACTTGTAAAAAGGAGGAAAAGATTTAGATATATAAGAACATTTTCCAGAATTTTTTCTATTTTTAAAAACTAGACAGTTAAAGATCGGACTGCTGACTGTTCACTGGGCAGGGGGACACCAGTAGGCTCTGCAGGCCAGAAAATGACATGGGGGGACCTGAAGACAGTGGGGGTCAAGAGTTGGGCACTGCACATGTTGGCCTTAGTAACTTCATTTCTGCCCAGAAGTTGAGCATCTATTATTGAAAATCACAAATCTGAAATCTCCCCAAATCTCAATCTTCCACTAACTGAGAAGGAAGGAAACAAGAATTCAGAATTAGGGACTTGAATGTAATAGTGCTTTGAAAATTCTAATTATTTTGTATTTATGTATGTGTGTGCATGTGTGTGTATGTGTGTGGTGTGTGTGTAGATGTGTGTATATGTGTTTGTGAGGTAGGTGTGTGTGTAGATGTGTGTATATGTGTGTGTGTGAGGTAGGTGTGTGTGTAGATGTGTGTATATGTGTGTGTGTGTGAGGTAGGTGTGTGTGTAGATGTGTGTATATGTGTGTGTGTGAGGTAGGTGTGTGTGTAGATGTGTGTGGGGGGGAGTAGGTGTGTGTGTATGTGTGTGTGGGGGGGAGGGGGGCTGGGAAGGCACCAAAGGATGTGCGTGGAGGTCAGAGAACAACTTTCAGGAGTTGGTTCTCGCCTTCCACCATGTGGGTCCTGGGGCTTGAACTCAGGTCCTCATTGTTGGCAGCATGCACCTTCACCTTTTGGGCCATTTCACCAGCCCAAGGAAACTTCTTCCTTGTGTGACCTTTCTTCAATACTTGTATCTTGGTGACCTTTGGCATACTGAAGACAGAAAAATACCTTGAAGGGAAAAGTTTCCAAGATTCCAAGGAAGGGACCTGAGAGATGGTCCTGTAGTTAAGAGTTCACACTGCTCTTATAGGAAGACCCAGATTTGGTGGTTCCCAGCATGCACACTGAGCAGCTCACCCTGTAACGCCAGCTCCAGGAGATCCAATACCTTCTTCTGGCTTCCCAAACACATATGTAGCTTGCGCGCGTGCACACACACACACACACACACACACACACACACACACACACACACACAGGAATAAAAAGTAAATGTAAAAAAATCCCCCACACTCAGATTCCATGGAGGTGAACAAGCAAGGAACAATATTCCTCTTTTGAAAGGGAAATACTCGCAGATCGCATCTGGTTTTTTCAAGGTTCTGTGGGAGGAGAGGCCAGAAACATTCCTTAGTTTGAAAGGTCCACCTTTTCAGAAACCCCAGCACTAGGTCCCTGTCATTGCTATAGGGCAGAGGTGGGCGCTGCAAAGAAGGCCCACCACTCTTTGCCACACTCGCGTGGTCATGCCTGGGCTCCCTGGGGTCTCACCTTGGATGGACCCAAACCTGCTTTATCAGGCACCTGCAAGCAGCTGAGTAGGTTGGGTCACCATGGAAGGGAGAAAATGGGGTGTTACACACCAAGAAGCCCTGGTTCTCCCTTACTTTGTACACTGACAGACTAAAGAATGCAATGGTGAGGCTGGGGCTGTGGATTGGTTGGTAGGGTGCCTGCCTCACATGGATGGATGGACACGTAAGCCAGGCCCTGGGGCATACCCCTGTTAGCCCAGTACTCAGAGGGTAGAGGCAGAAAGAGCGAAAGTACAGGGTTATCCTCAGCTGCATAGCAGCATTCTGGGCCAACCTGGGATATATGAGACCAACTGGAAAGGCAAAACAAAATAAAAAGAACGCAGCCATTAAAAGCCAAATGCCAAACTAAATGCTAAGAGAATGTGTCCCCGCATTATGGAAGTCTTGCCCTGAGGAAAAGAGGGCCCTATGGCCCCTGACTCTAGCCTCTTAATACCGCCTGCCTTGCCTTAGCTTGGCAGCAAGTTTTCAGCTTCTAAGAACCAGAGCAGCAGAAGCTGGTGTCCTCCCAGAAGACAGTGTCAGCCCCAATGGCAGCAGGCTGCTGAGTGGACAGCTGCTCTGCTCTCCTGTTCTTCCTCTTCCAGCCGGCAACCTCAAGCTTCAGCAAAGAAAGGAGCTGCTTTATTTTCCTTTTAAAAGAAAAATAAATTAAGACAGACAAGCAAACAACTAACCAAAGAAGGAGGAGAAAGAGAGGAAACACAAGGAAGAAGAGAGGAAGGAGAGGGAAGGAGGGAGGGAAGGAAAAGGAAGGACACATTGCCATCTGGATCGGAACTTTGGTGCCGGGCCTTGGAGAAAAATTTCAGGGTGGCACCTCCTGAGTGGAGCTCCCTTCCCTGCTCTCTCTGTCCTCAGAAGGTTAGACAGAGGAGAGAGAGAGAGAGAGAGAGAGAGAGAGAGAGAGAGAGAGAGAGAGAGAGAGAGAGTCTTTTTTCAATCACTCTACCATTTAGAAGAAAATTCCCCTTCTAGATGTGAGCTCGGGTTGCCACAGAAAAACCTTGTTATGATGAGGCTCTGGGGCTGCTGTCCTGGCCCCCGCCCTAGGCTTCCCCTGTGGCTGGGCTCTGATCTCTCATCAGCTGAGAGGAATCAACACAACTAGAGGTTGTTGCATCTCTGCACAGCTGGGCAGCTGTGCTTCTGCAAAACAAAGTCTCTTTTTCCTAGAGGCGTATCTGGTGTGGTGGTAGACTGAGAAGTGCCACCCATCCTCCCCGGTGAGGCCACAAATGGTTAGTGCACTGAACCAAGCTTCATAAACAAGGGTGTAAACCTGAGAACAGGTTGGGGCTGGGGCAGGAGAAAACAAGTAAGAAGGGGAAAAACTACTGCATTGTAAAGTGGGAGGGGGCAGAAAGCCATAGAAACCAAGACTGCAAAAGTAAAACTCAAACTAACCCATCACAAGGGAGGAGGTTTCCAGTCATTGCTACTGTAGATTTTGGTTCCTACGGTGGCCCAGAACTCACTATGTAGACTAGGATGACATGGAATCCTCCTACCACAGCTTTCCAAGTACAGGGATCACAAATGTGAGCCAACGTATCCATCTGGATTTACAACAAGAGTTTAGAATTCGCCCATAACCCCAAGGTACCTGAGGGTTTTAAACCTGGCTATAAATCCAGATTTTTGCACTGAAAGGGGTGGAGACTGTTGTCTCTGGAAGGTGCAAGATATTCCTCGATGTCCCGGCTTGGGAGGCCCTCAGTGCTTTTGAGGAAACCTTAGAGTGAGGTTTGTTGGATTAGATTGGGCCAGCTCTCTGAGGACTAGATTCTGCCAAGAAATAAACATGGAAACTCGGGAGAAGACGGAGCTGGCACAGAGAAAGAGGAGGTGGTGTGCTTCCTTCAGCGGGGACTTGTCAGACACCAGCTGTTGCACTCCCTAACATCATAGAGACGGGTTGCCATGATGATCAGGGTCCTCAAAGCATCCTGAGGTGAAGGAGAGGGGGCCGGGGGAGGAGGGAAGAGCATCCACTTAGCAAGTGTTCCTGAGCTCTCATGCTCTTGGGGGGCCAAGCTCAGGAGGAGGCGCCCACAGCCTGGAAGAGTGTCTACTTGAGATAAGTTAGAACACAAGGGGCGTTTTCTGTGGTCATCTAGAGAGTCTTATGTAATACTGCAAAAGAGGGGAAAGCTCAAGGATCATGGGTAATAAGGTGGAGGCAGCAGCTGGACCAGATGCATTGCTATTCTTTGTACTCACGCTGCACAATATAGATACGACCCAATGTCAACACCAAAGAGCCTGCCTCCGGTGGCACTCTGTGGCTCGAGAGTCATTATTTATAGACTAGTACAACTGCCCTGATGCTAGGAGCAGGGTGTTGCGTGCCAATTGTTTTTGGAATGGCCTTGGAAGCTTGTCTCTCGCTGGGTGGCATCTGATAAAGACATTGTGCCAAAGTAACACACAGAGACTACATATATAATCTGTTAACAGTCTTGATAAGTTCTTGTGCCAACCACATGACTGTGAGGGCGAGTGTTGGCAAGGGATGCCTTAGGAGGGAAATTCTTTCTCCTTGCTTTTGGTTTGGTTTTAAATACAAGGTCCTAAATACAAGGTTTTAAATACAAGTTCTGGCCGGACTAGTATTGACTGTGTAGACCTGGCTAGTCTCCAGTTTACAGCAATCTTACTGCCTCCGCCTCTTAAGTTCTGAGTAGAGGTGTGCATCCCCATGCTAGCCCAAATTGTTTGTTTGTTTCCTGTTGTGCTCAGGACTGACCCAGGGCCTCATGCATGCCAGGCAAGCAGCCTTCTGCTGAGCTCTATCTCCAGGTCCTGAAACCATCCCTTTACCTCTGTCCTTCTCTTAGGATAATGTGGGTCTTGCCTTTGATGGCGCACTCCTGGGTCCTGTGGCACTCTGTGATGGTACTACTAAAGCCAATAAAGGGACATACTTTCCTAAGGACTCAAGGACATGCGGTGCTGGCTTTTCCAGCTTCTTTTGAGGGAAGGAAGGAAGGAGCTCACTTTACTGAGAGGACATTTAGGACAAGCAAACTGGGACAGGGCAGGAGGGCACATGTCACGTAACATAAGCCAGCATATTTCCAAGGGCTAGTGAGTGAAATGGTAGAGGCTTCCTACGGGCATGACTGAACCAGTCCATCTTCCTGAGAGGAAAACAAACTCAGGTGCGAAGGGCAGTTGTTCTCCATCCGAGCAGGCGCAGCTCGGTGCACAGGACTTGCTGCTTGGGACTAGGTTTTCAAACTTCCTACTTCTTTTGCTGATCCCAGCAGTCTTGGCGCGGAGTCTCAGTATAGACAGGACACTAGACCCCAAAACTCCAGGTCTCACCTCTCAGTTCTGAAGGCAGTCTACTCGCTCTAGTGTGAGCCTGTAAGGCAACAGCTATTCAAGACGCTCACTGGAAGCCTGACGCCAGTCGGTCTTCACAGACATGTTGGACATTTTTCCAGATGAATAAGCCATTGATTCCTGGACATTCTCTGGGGATCAGCATACACTTTAGGAGGGTCACATCAAGGTGGGATGACATCTGAGAGAGCAGAGGCCACCGAAGCATAGGCATCACGGTGGCTGGGAACATTCTTTACCTATCGTCAACTTTGTCCCACTGTCCAACCTCATGTGGATGGACCATCATCACTCAGGGCCTGACCAAGAGGGTCCCAGCGGAAAGATGCACATCTTCCAGTCAGCCATCCTCTGTGTCCACAGGAACTAAGTCCTGGACCCTCTTGGAAACCAAAACCCGTGTGTGCTCATGTGTTGTCTATTATTAATTGCATGTAACCAACACAAACTTCTCTATAGCATGAACTGTCTCTAAGCCACTGATAACACTGAATAATAAAAATGCTACTTGAATAGCTGTATACCGTATTGTTTGAAGAATAGGAGCAACAAAAACTGCACATGATCAGTGCAGATGCAATTTGCATTTCACGTATAGTTTTTCTCTAGTGTGTGTGTGTATGTGTGTGTGTTATGCATGTACCCGTGTATATGTGTGTTAGCATGTGTGTGGGGGTACCCCATGTATGATGTATGTGTGTGCTTGTGTGGAGAGCAGAGGGTGGTTTTAGGGATCATCCTTGTTGGCTCTTCCACCTCGCTCATGGGGGAAGGGTCTTTCAAGCAAATCTAGGCTCTCAAGGAAACCCAGAGCTTATGGATATGTCTACTTTTGGTAGCCAAAATGTTCTGGGCCCCTCCTGTCTCTACTTTCTGAGACTGAAATTACAGGGAGGCCACCATGCCCACATGGCACGTACATGGGTTTCTGGGGATCTGACTCTCATCCTCACACACAGGACACGTTTGCAAGTGTTTAACCTTAGTGACATTTCTCCAGTCTCACAATTATTTAATTAATTTATTTACTTATGTACTTATTGAGTGTCTAAGAATCAGAGGGTATAGGACACAGAGGACACAAGTTTGTGCCACCCCAGGTCCTGGTACAAGAGGGCTGAACAGACATTTTTTCTTGTGTTAATCAGTCATCCAATTCCTGAGCTTACATGGTTCTGTCTGCCAAATAAGGGACTAGGAGCCTTCGAAGTTTATTGACAAAGCTTATTGACTCCCATGAAAGGGCCTCTTTGAAAGCAGCTTATTAAAGAATTCTAAGCATCTGTAATGACAATACATGTTTCTCTGCCGTTTTCTTTCCAGTCTTTGTGGTTGTTTTGGGACTCTGCCTCACTGTGCGTCCTCTAGCTAGCCCCCCATTTTGATGTAACAGAAGACGACTAAGCAAAGTGTGTTGGCGCAGGCTGTAATTCCAGGGTCTGAGAGGCAGAGGTAAGGGGCTCTTGAGTGTGAGACTGCTCTGTCTTGTCTAGCTGCCTATAATGGTTCATGTCTATAATCCTAACACTCAGGAGGCTGAGGCAGGAGGATCATCATGTGTTCAAGGACAGCCTGGGCTATACAGTTAAGTTTGAGGTCAGTCTGGGATATATAACACAACCTTTTTAAGCAACACCACCACCACCACCAACTGCTTAACATACATATATGCAAATATGTACACACATGTATATCAGTTATATATAAAGTTTATATATAAGTATATACAAATACTTAACTATATACTTAAACATATATGTTTTATATATATATATGTGTGTGTGTGTGTGTGTGTGTGTGTGTGTGTGTGTGTGTGTATTCAATGATGGTAATAAAAACTAGGGCTTTATGCCTGCTAGGTGAGTATTCACCGCCTAACCATGAAAATGTGTAAAGCTTTTTTTTTTTTTTGAGAGAGGGTTTCTCTGTGTAGCCTTGGCCATCTTGGACTCACTTTGTAGACCAGGCTGGCCTCGAACTCACAGTGATCCACCTGCCTCTGCCTCCCGAGTGCTGGGATTAAAGGCGTGCGCCACCACTCCCAGCTTGAAAATGTGTAAAGCTTAATAGACGCATATATTACAAGTGATCTAAGGAAATACTGTCCATAAACATTCCTACAAAATTTTGGTAGGAACAATTATTTCCAGCTTTGCCTTCAGCAGTTTCTGGGCATAATTTCCACTGGTCTTCTGAGCACAGTAGCCACCTTGGAGGACACGATCTATTTCCCTTTTCTACAAGGCACTGGAAAGAGGGCGCATGGGAACGGAACTTGTGGTGAAGGCGACCTTGCCACAAAAGGACCCCGCCCTGCCTACCTTCCTCTGGATCTAGTCATAAATATGTCGTGTATGGTAAATACAGATTCTGCAGTGGGCGTGGCCATACCGCTATCTCTAAAGGAATGAACTAGATTGTAAAACTTACACCCCTTTTGAAATGTGGTGAAGCAATGGAGTTCAGAAATAGGAAGCACACGTTTGCCGGACCACATTGCACTCCTTTGCACAATGTGCAGGAGCCAACTTGAGAAAGCCACAGCAGAGGAAACAGCACAGTTGAGGCTGCATGCAGGCTGGGTGGTCAGCAAGGTGCGGGCAGGAGTGATGCCCCACCTTGCCAGCCTCCTCTTGTTTTGTCATTCTCAGCCTCGGGTCGACCCTGTGTTGTTCTTTTCAGCCATTTGTGCACCATCCTTTCAGCACTCACTGGGCACCCTGCCGGAAGCTGTTGCCAGTACAGGGCCTGAGTGACATGCTCATGGAGACTAAGTGCTAGTTCTGACAAGTGGCACTGAGTTGCAGTATGCATTGGTGACCACAGCATGTGTACTCCCACCATTAATTTTAAATCACATAGTCTTGCTGAACACACAGTTGGATAGGGACGTGCAGTAGCTCACTGCGGTGCCTTCGCCGTTGCACTTTACAACGGCAATATTAACACCAACGAAGGTGCAGGAATATCCCTCTCTGGCTTTTCTGGTTCCATAGTAAGTGGGGACTGATGGGTGTTGGACATTATTTAGCATTGTTTTAAATTTTATGTATTTAATTCTACATTTACAGAATGTAATTTTCAATCATGGTTGTTTTAAGAAAAGAACTCACAAAAATAAAAAATAAAAAAGAAAAGAACTCACAATATTTCTTTAATTTTAGCACCTGGCCCTTATAAGTGTGTCTGGGCAGGATCTCAGCATTCTAGTGGACAAAGTTAGTGCACGAGGTCTGCTCTTTGAAAATTTTAAGAGGACATACGACACAGGTGAACAGCAATCGTCCTAGAGTTGAAGTGGGTGTGCAGTGAGAGGAGGTGCTGGGCATAGAATTAGTGGGTTAGGGTTAGGATGTGCCATCTTCCCATCCCCCATTCATACTTGAACATTCTAACCCCCCAGTTATGGCTGTATCTGGAGTATGAACGTAACGTTAAATGAAAACATAAGGGTGGGGCCCCGATCTAATGAAATTGGTGGCCTTGTGAAAAGATAAGCCAGGGAGCGCTTTCTCTAGCTGCCAACACCAGGAAGTCGAGCAGCTGAAAGACAGGGGAGCCCTCACCAGAATCCGATGTACTGGGTTTCGGTTCATGCAGTGCCAAAATGAGGCACTGTGTCATTTAAGAAACCAGCAGGTGCTCAGTTGGAAGAAGATGAGTTCTGGCTGGTAATACAGCTTGTGACAGGGGTTGCCCAGCATGTGCAAGGCTGTAGGCTCAGTCCTCAGTACAAAACAAAACAAAACAAAACAAAACAACAAAGTCCAATAAGCAACAACAACCCCTATAGTTCCAGCAGTACAGCTGGGAATAGTGACTCTTGCCTGTAACTACAGGGCTCAGGAGGACAGCATGAGGCTCAGGTCAGGTTCCAGGCCGTGAGACCCTTTCTCCACAACAACCAACAAAGAAGGTGAGCTGGGTCAGTCTCCCCTCCCCTCCTCCTTCTCCAAAGCCAACTCGAACCCCACTGAGAAGTCCGTTCTCTGCACCTAGGAGCAAGGGATGCTCTTGTTCTACAGACACAAAGAAATGTGACACCCAGATGCCCCAGCTCACACCGTAAATCAGACTGCTGTTACCCAGTCACCGCACTCTGTCCAACTGGCCATTCTTCGTCAGCCCAAAGCATAAGCACGCACAGCCTTTTCTGCTTTAGGATAAAGGGCTTCATTTCTGAAAACCCTTGTGTCTATAAGGCTTATGCTTATAATAAATATGCTTGTGGGTTTTTCTCTTGTTATTCTGTCTTTTTCTACAGGAGTCTCAGCCATGAACTTAATCAAGATGGGAGAAAAAGAGGGGGTTTTCCTATCTATCTGGAGCCTTGGCCTTAGACTAGAACATCAAGCATCATGAAGAAACAAACTTCTGCTGTTTAAGTTGCCCTGGCAACGGTATGTTGTTAGGCTAGCTTTAGCACACACAGAGGGCCAGAATCAAATGCCCTTGAGGAAAGACTGGCAAGTTGGACTCAAGTACCAGCTAACACACCGAGTATGTCTGCTTTGCACTCTGCTAGTGGCCCCTCCCTATTCAAGCATTTTTTTCTTATCTACATTTTGTGTGTTTAGCTACTAGCATCTGGCATAATTGACCCTTGGCAGTGTTGGCAAAATAGAAGTCTCACATTAGAGCGTGAACTCTGAAACACAGAGGAGGCAAGGATCCAGAGACTGGGGTGTTCCATGCAACACAGTGAGTGATGCAGACTTAGTTTATGGCAGTGGTTTTTTTTTTTGGCAGTGAAATGACTAGAGTAAGTTGGAGTAGTCACATGCCTAGGTTTTGTGCATTGATAGCAAGACCAAAGCCCCAGAATGCCTTTGGGAAGCCTTGGAGTGGCTGTGGAGGCACGGAGGTTTTTCCTAATTGGGAACTAAATGGTATTTGTCCAAATAGTAAAATATTATTGAGTTGTGATCATTCCTATTCTGAATGGCAGGATGGGTAATGACATATCTACCGGACCAAGTGGCTAATATGTCAACAAAGGGCATCTCCAGGCAAATTCTTGGTGGATAGTTTACTTTGATATATTTACCTGAGTTTTGATCACATTCTTAATAATCCCGCCCATTTTGCTGGCAAACTCTTAATCAATAAACAGTACCAGCTGAGTTAGTCATCTTTTTGTCAGTATACCTGGAAGAATGAGCTTATAAAGAGGAAGGGGCTGCTTTGCATCCTGGTGTAGTCATGCTGCGTTAGGGCCTGTGGATAATGACGGATGTGTGGTGGGAGCAGAGTGGTGTAGCAAAGCTGCTTACCAAGTAGCTGGGAAGGAAAAGAGGAAGAAGAATGGAAATGAGGGTCCCACAGTCTCTTCAGGGACATACTCTCCACAATCTAAAAGCCTACCTCTAGGCCTAAGGGTGCACAGCTTATCTAGGGCATTAGCTACTGTGACAAAACACCTGCCACAAAGCAACTTAAGGGAGGAAGGTTTTCCTTTGGCTCACAGTTTGAAGAGATACCGTCTATCTTGGAAGAAAAGGTGTGGCTGAGGGAGCAAGAGGTGAAAGGTCACACTGTACCCACAATGTGACTGTAAAAACAGGAACGTGGATGGTCACATTGTACCTAGTGTGACTGCAGGAACAGGAGGTGGATGGTCACATTGTAGCCACAGTTCCATCAGCAAGGCTCCCCCTCCTAAAGCTTCCAAGACCTTCTGAAACAGATCCATCAGTTGAGGGCCAAGTGTTGGACACATGAACATGTGGGGACACTTCACACACAAGTCATAGTACCTTGGCCTTGATAGCCAGCACCTCAAACACGTGCATGAGTGGGCCCCACTTTTTACAGGCTCCATCATCTCTCAAGTAACAGGACTAAGGATTCACAACATAGCCCTTTGGAGATACTAGGCTATGGTCAACTATAACATCTGCCTATGGTATTCTTCTATCTTATTGTTTCTTTTTCTGTTTGTTTTATTTGTTTGACCAGTCTCATTACATAGTCCAGACTGGCTTTGAACTCATAATTCTCCTGGCACTGGCCAACTTTCTAAAAGTTAAGTAAGACTGAAAAAAAAAAAAAAGCTTACAAATCTAACCATGTTTCTACAGCCAAAGAGCAATGCTTGATGGGAAGATGTGCTGTGTGTGGTGTTTCTGGTGTGACTCCTCATCACCCATGTCCTGATGAGAAGCCCTCCAGATGTGCTGTGTGTGGTGTTTCCGGTGTGACTCCTCATCACCCATGTCCTGATGGGACGCCCTCCAGATGTGCTGTGTGTGGTTTTTCCTGCGTGACCTCTCATCTGCTGTAGATGAAAACTCCGTATCCCCAGCCCTGTGCTGCTGTGTGCTGGGGGCACAAGGCTCCAGTTCACACTATGAGCTTAGGTTTTCCACGCGGTAGGCCTTCACCCTTGCACAGTTAAAAGAAAAACCTCTCTCTAATTAGACCTGTTCGTTCCTCACACTGTTTCAAAGCCTAAGCCATTCCCTTTTTCGACTTCTGTAGCAAAGATAAATATAGGACGTTAGTTGGGACTCACTTTATTCTTTTTTACCTTTTAATCTGGAACAATCTTCTCTTCCCCTCTGTTTCAGGTGGAAAGCTATCTTTGATCTTGTTAAAAACCATACTCTTTTCATCCTTAAAAAAAATTCCTCTTTGTTATTGCTAAGAATTTAGGAAACATGAGGAAACAAGAAATAAAGTAAAAAATCACATGTAGCCCAGACCCTAGATAGGGGTGATGCGTACTGGAGGGCTTTCATCCTTCCATAAGGTTATATATACAGGCATAATATGTATTTGCAAAATCCAAATTATCCTGCTTATTATTAGTCTCTTAATAGTAGATCATGAATATTTTTGCATGACCAAAAATATTCTCCAGTGGTGAGATTTTTAAATAATTTAAACTTAAAAAAAGAATCACTCATTTTCTCTTTTACTTTAAAAACAGAGCGTGCTTATTGCAGAGTTATTAGAACCTGTGGTTAAAACAAAAAACCCTTAAAAATCAATTTATACTCTTATCTCTGAGATATAATGAGCTGTCATATTTTAACATAAATCTATAAAAACATACTCAGGTAGCTTTTCCATATCATTTGTAATATATGAGCATTATATAATTTAGTCCTTATAACATATCTCCTTTTAAATGTTAGTTTTTATTTTTACTTATTTCTTTATTTTTTGAGACAGGCTTTCTTTGTGTAGCTCAGGCTAGCCTTACATTCTTCTCTTGCCTCAGCCTGCAGAGTACAGGGATTACAGACTGGGCCATCACACCCAGCATAAGGATCTGTATTTACCAGTAAGGAAATAAGGCCCAGAGATGCCACGTGCCCTGCCCCAAGCTCAGTACCCAGCCTGGGATGCCAAGAAGCAACCTCCTCCTGACACTTTCCTGACCCACTGTCAGCTCCCAGTTCCCTGAATGGGTGGGTGGGTGGGGGGCATCTCCTCACGCTGAGGAAGGAGCATCAGACAGGGATCTTTGCTTTTTAATGGATTTTGACTTTTTTTTTTTTAAGAAAAAAATTCTCTTCTCTACCTAGCTGCCCATCAACCTACTTTTTTTAAATTTTATTTTATGAGTGGATTCTCACTTCAGTATTTTTCCCCCAAAAGGCTAATGAAAATGACCCAGATTTCATTTGTAAATAAGCTATTGCATCTTTTTTTATTTATTATTTGTTTATTTAAGAATAATATATTTCTCACTGTGTCCTAGGCTCATGAAATACCCCAGACTGGTTTTCTCATGGTAATCCTCCTGCCTCAGACTCTCCTATGCTGGGATTACAGACATGAGCCCCATGCCAGGTTTTTCTCTACCAATTAAAGCGCCACCTCTATTTATCTTATTTTCTTCTTTAAAAGAAAAAAAAGCATATAGATAATATGTATGCACATATTATATATATATACACACACACACACACACACACATATATATATATATATATATATATATATATATAATATATGTATATATATAAAACCTGTAGTAACCTGAGTAACCTGTAGTTGGTACTGGACCCTCACTATGAAGACAAGACTGGTCTTGAACCATGATCCTTCCTTCTCCACCTCTAAAGTGCTAAGACTGCAGGCGTGCTCCACCAAGCACAGCCTTATATAACGAGTTGCTTATGCATCTGTCTTCTCCCACAGACTTTGGAAACTGGTTTTGTTTGTTACTCACTACAGATCCTGGATTTCAGAACCCTGAGAGAGCTTTGACTTATCTGTACACTTGCCTGATTTAATTGATTGACCCACATCTTGTCCCAGTGTAACCGTGACGAAAATGCAAATTGTCCCTGAGGACTTAGAGTCTACACACGGACACAAAGTTCAAAGCGCGCATGGCTGTCATTCCTGCAAAGTTCTGATGGTGTTCTTACTCAAATGCCGTCTCACCTGACCCTCACAGTAGCCCAGCGCCACAGGTTCTATATTTATCTCCGTTGTTCACATGTGCTATGAAGCATGACACACCACTTAGCTTTGTGGAGAGTTGGAGAAAATTATGAGGCAATTCCAATTTGATGCAACAGATGCTATTTCTCATAGGGGAAGCCCAGGGTTCTGCAAGAGCACTTGATGAGACCATGGTAACCAGGGAGGAGAAAGTTATTTCCCCATGACCCCTAAAAGATGGTCATTTATCTTGCTCAGATGAATGTCGGGTGAATGAAAAAAATAATGATTTAGCAGGCACAGACAAGGGAGAGGACGGTGTGGGGATGCCTGAGGGTGGGTGAAAAGGTCTAAGCAGTAAAGGCAGTCACCTGAAGGAGCAGAGACAAGAGAAGAGATGGGCATGTGAGTATGCACCTGTGATCTTGGGAATGTAGAGGCAGGAGGGCCCAGAAGTCAAGGCCAGCCTCAGCTGATTGAAAGTTAGAAGCCAGCATGGGTTGCATGAGACCCCTTTCTCCCAAAACCAAACCAAAGGCAACACAACAGCATGAAAAATTAAATACAAATCCAAAACAAACAAAAATAAAAGCAAAGGGAATCCTGCACCCAAGAAGTTGAGAAAGGAAGCCTTTGAGTCCAGGGTTGGGTGGAAGGGACTAGGCAAGCACAGCGCTTGTTTTGGGATAATTACCAGAAGTCCATCATGCCCAGCCTTACGCTGTAAGGAAACTTTCCAGCAACCTTACCACCTGGTGAAGGATGACTATCCCTGTGGCAGCAGTACAGACAAGGTAAATACTGTGGTCTCCTGCCACAGGAAGGAATGATGCTGCCTTTCCCTGGAGCAACGGGCATGGAGTCACGTGTGCTGAGTGCACTCAGTCAGTAGTTGGTAAGTCTGACCTGGCTCTTGGCTTGGCAGACATTTCTTGTATCAACACCCACGGCTTTGATGGGAACATCAGTGGTCAGTAGCTTAGGCTTGGCGTGTGTACTGACTAATGTTAGGTCAACTTGACACAGGCTAGAATCATTTGAGAAGAGAGAACCCTCTATGGGAAGATACCTCCCCCCTTAGATGTGCATGTGGGCAAGCCTACTTTGCGTTTTCTTAATTGATGATTGTCATAGGAGGGCCCAGCTCACTGTGGGTGGTGTCACCCCTGGACTGGAAGTCACAGTTACTCAGAAAAAAGCAGGCTGAGCAATCCAAAGGGAGAAAGCCAGTAAGCAGCATTCCTCCACGGCCACTGCATCAGCTCCTGCCTCTGGGTCCTCACTCTGCTTAAGTCCCTGCCCTGACATCCTTTGGTGATGGTCTGTGGTATGGAGGTATTAGCCAAAAACCAAACAAAAACAAACCAACAAAATCCCAAACGAACAAACAACAACCCCCCTCCCAAGTTGCTTATGTTTATGGTGCTTTATCATAGCAATAGAAACCCTAAGATAGAAACTGGTCCCAGGAGTGGCGTATTGATGTGACAGACCTGACCCTATGTTTTGGCGAGGACTGTGGAAGGATTCTGCAACTTCGGACTGGAAAAGCCATTCGTGCTCATTGCTTAAAGAGCTTTTGTTAGAAGTTAGAAAGTAATGCTGAGAGCAGAGCAGATGGAGTTGTGCTTGCACAATTTCAGAGGGAAGCTTAAGAGGTCCTTAAAGACTCTACTGGTGCCGGGCGGTGGTGGTGTACACCTTTAATCCCAGCACGGGGGAGGCAGGCGGATCGATGTGAATTTGAGGCCAGCCTGCTCTACAAAGTCAGTCCAGGACAGCCAAGTCTACACAGAGAAACGCTGTCTCGAAAAATAAATAAAGAAATAAATAAAACAACCAAAACCAAACAAACAAGACTCTATTGGCACCAGTTGCAAATTTGCGCTTAGGATACCTGGAGCTGAAGAATTGGCAGTGGTTAACAAGAAAGCAGAACCGCTGAAGTGAGATCTTTGCTTTGCTGGGGCAATCAATACTGGTCACCTGGGCCTCAAGAATCAGCTCTGATTAAGAAAAGACCAGCAGCAGGGAAGCGAAATCTTCTAGGAAATCTTTCCTCGGGGTTTGCACACAGGAGCTGTAGTCTAGAGGTGGCCAAGGCTGCCCCTGTGCTGACAGCCAAACGTGGTGAAGTCTTAAGTCTCCCAAATGGAACCGGTTTGGAAGGGGCCAGGCTTGAAGGGATCATGGAGAGAAGGCGAGGCTTGGCACCACGTGTCAGTGCAGCCCGCTTGCACGAGGAAAGCCCAGCATTTGAGAGGAGCCAGTGCCCTGGGATGGACTGCGGAGGATGGGAGCAGCAAGAGGGCAGGGCTATCCTGAGCCTGGGAGACAATGTTTTTGTGCTGTGAATGGCAGGCAGAAAAGTACAACTATCCTAGCCCTTTGGAGCCCAGAAGATCCTGAGTGAGTTCCAGACATGGTACAGTGAGTTACTTATACCGTTGGCGTTTGATTTTGCTTTGTTCAGACTGATGTTGTGGCCTGGTTCTTCCTTCCCGAACAAAGTTTTATTTTTGATTTTATAGGCACCCAGAGTTATGAGATTTCAGACATTTTTAAAGAGACTTTGGGGGGTTTTAAAGGGGATGCATATTTTTTAAAGTCTTTGAAAATTTAAAGACCATGGGACTTTTAAAGTTTGAAATATGTTTTATACTGTGATACTGATATTAATACGCTATGTTGTGGACAGCAAGAAAAGAAAGATTATGGCTGAACAGTGATGTGTTTGTGTCAAGTTGTCAAGGGGTCAGTTGTGCTGGCTGGTTTTATGTCAACTTGATACAAGCTGGAGTCATTTTGGAAGAGGAAACTTTAATTGAGGCACTGCCTTCACTAAACTGGCCTGTGGGCAAGCCTATGGTACATATTCTTAACTGACTGATGTGGGGGAGCCCAGGTGTTACCCCTGGGCTCCTGCTCATGGATGCTATAAGAAAGCAGACTAAGCAAGCCTTGAGAAACAAGCCGGTAAATAGCATTCTTCCATAGCCTGTGCATCAGCTCCTTACCTCCAGGCTCCTGCAGTAACTTCCTGCCCTGACTTCCTTTGATGATAGACTGTGATATGGCAGTGTAAGAAAATTAACCCTTTCTTCTCCAAGTCGCTTGTGGCCATAGTCTTTCTTTCACTGCATTAGAAGGCTGAACCAACACAATGTATATAAAGGGTGCAGAGAAGACAACATATCCTGCCCAAGGTCTGACCACAGCATTCCTGAACAGACTCTGGCCAGCTCAGGCATGGCAAACATGGCTCCGGCAGGCCTTGCCCTGTGCATTGCCAAACTCCATTAGACTACTTTTCTAAAGCCAGCCACTAAGGTTTATTTTCTTATTTTGGCTATTTCCTCCTCCTGAGGCTGACTACCAAAGTCCAGCTATCAAAGTATTGAAGTCCAGAAATCAAAAGCCCTCTCTGACTCACCTAACTAACATGTGCGATTAAAATTAAACACCTCATCCTAATACGGGATTTTCCCCTTTTACCTTTATAAACTGCCATTTGCCCAAGGACCACATCTGTCTCCTCCCTTGCCTCCCCCGGGCCCCCCAATACCCTTCACTCCCTTGTCCTCTATCACCTGCTCTCTTATTCCCACCCCTTTGTCTCTCTGAGGCAAATAAAACTCCTTTGTAGTGAGAGCTTGTTCTTGGGTTGTCCTGATCCAATACCGGTCCCTTCAGTTCTTTAACTATACCTTTGCCAGCTGCTAATCTGTCATTAAGGTGGATATACAAAGTTTACAAACAGGTTCAATGTTTGCAATACTGTCTCTGACAGTGACACAGTGACGTTACCTTTTAAACTGTATCACATGGGACACACACACACACACACACACACACACAGAGAGAGAGAGAGAGAGAGAGAGAGAGAGAGAGAGATGCATTTAAATTCATCACATATGCATGGTTTTAGGACACTGCTAGCTCCCCCAAATAAACTCTGCGAATTCACAGTTACCTCTCCACCTTCTTTTCCCGGGTCACCTCAGCCTCAGGTCACTGTAAAACCACTTTGTCTTTTCATTTGTCTTTTTGGGGGACTTTTCATAAATAACATCCTCTCCTGTGTAGTATTCTGTAATTTTCTTCTTTCACTGGCGCGTTTCCAAGGCCCAGCCGGATGACACCATCTTCCAGGCCTCATTCCTTTTAATAGCTGAATAATCTCCACTGTGTCACTGTAACACGCTGCTTACGCGTTGGTCAGTTGATGGACCTTTGAGATGTTTCTTCCTTTGTCTTTATAAATCACTCTTTCATGAACATTCATGTAGAATTTTTATGAGTTTATGTTTTGAAAAGGGTTCCTACCATCAGTGTTCATCAGTGATTTCTTCTTAACAGTTGGCAGCCTCGCAAGCAGGTGTGAAGTGTTCGCTCACTGTGGTTTTGACTTACATTTTCCTAATGATGCTGAATGGGACTCCATGTGTCTATTTGATATTTGGGCATTTTGCTGCCTTTCTTCTTTAATCATTGATTGTGGCAAAATACGTCCCTATAGATTTGCTCAGTCTTCACTCTCTGTGTCAGGAACCTTTAGAAAATGTAGTCTTTCAGGTGGGGCTTTCTTCGTGTTCATGCTATTTGAAAGGCTTAGCCCCATTGCTGGGTGGGTAAGCACTGCCTTCTACCTTCCTCTCAAACAGTCTTGCACTGTTCACCACATTTCATGTAACCATGCATGAGATGACGGACCACAGACATGCTGTCCATTTTTAGCAATCGTGAATAATGTCGCTATGAACCCTTGCATAACAAATTTCTGTGCCTACATCTCAAAGGGACAAGGTAACAGGAAACAAGATGATGTTTTCTTCTCCTTGGGCACACATCCAGAAATGAAATAGCCACAGCCTGGGTGACCTTTGTGGAGTGCCCAGAGGGTTTTGCTGCACTGTCCTCCACTCCCGCCAGCAGGGTGCAGATAGCCCCACTCTGCAGCTCCCTCTATCCTGGTATCTGTTGGATGTGGCTGTCCTGGTGGCTATGAAGATGTCTGTCTGTTGGATGTGGCTGTCCTGGTGGCTATGAAGATGTCTGTCTGTTGGATGTGGCTATGAAGTACATCTGTGGTTTTCATTTCCACTTCCCCACATGACTCAGAACATCTTTTCATGTGCTAACTGGCTAGTTAACAGTCTCCTTCTGGAGCAGTGGTCAGTATCAAGCAAATGAATGAATGTTGATGTAGTATGCTTTCTTTGTCCTCACTCCTCTCCTCCTTTCCTCCCTTTTTCTTCCCTCTCCATCACTTTTTTCCCTCTTCCGTGTCATAAGAAAAATTAAAGAGCTGAGCTAAGCCTTTGCCCCTAGTAAGCCGACTTACAGTATGGATCAAGGTGGAGGATTTACAAGGACAAAGTTTTCCAGAAAGAAATTCCCCCAACTCCATCTATAAAATGCAACATCTCATGGGAGCATAGTTTTTTTTTTTCTCCGAGCTTGGAAGAGTTTCTAAAAATGATGAAGGTCTACCCTCTCATGCAGGTCTTTCTGCAGCAGTTAAGCCAGTACCAGGCCTGTAAATCCAGTTACTCAAAAGACTGAGGCAGGAGGGTGCCAAGTTGCAGGCCTGTCTGGGCTGCATAGTGAGCTCAAAGGCTTCCTGAACAATTTAGTGTGATCTTGTCTAAAACAACGAAGATTAAAAAAAAAAAAAAAAGAGGCAGAGATACAGCTCAGCGTAGCCCATTTGCCTAGCACATGTGCACCTCTGGGCTGAAATAATGCTCAGTGTTGTAAAAAGAATAAAACCACAACACTATAGGCATTTCGTGGGAAGGGTTTGACCTTCTGAGGCAGTGTGCTGTGCTTTCAGAACATGGAGAGTTCTTTGCTACAGTGAGCTAAAATCTCTCTCTGAAGTTCCCCCTCCGAGGAGTACCCCACAAGGAATCCTCACACACCTTTGAGATGTTATAATGCACCTCTATCCAATTACCTACCACTCTTCAAGGATTAATAGCACTGTGCGTCGAACATTCCCCAGGCAGGACAGTTCCTACCTCTGGCCGCCAGCACCAGCCTTCTCCCAGGAGTCCAATGCTCCCTCTCTTTTCTCTCAGAGGTAACTCTTGAGGCAGAAGCAGCTAAGATAAGATGGACAGGTTGTGAGAGCCTCAGGCTGCCTTGGTTCTGTTCATGGTCGCTGCAGACAAACCATGTCTACCATCCATCCCCAGGAACTCTGAATGAGCCCAGTCTTTGTCTCTACGTATCTCTGCGGGACCCACACGTAGAATTTATCTCACCCTCCCAAATGCCACCTCTCTGAACTGGGCTCCACAAGTGAGATAATTATTGTTCATAATCAATAATAAAATGTCCAAAGCTGTGGTTAATTAGTATTCCACTTTGAACTTTGCAAATACCCTAAGACGTAGAGACAATTACTTCCCTCACTTTATAATAAGGACAATTGAAGAATCGAGACCTGGCAAGGTTCATTAAGTTGCTCAGAGCCACACCCAGCTTTGTTAACTTTAAAGGCTTAAGTGGCCTGCCAAGGGGCGTGCACCTGTGATTCTGGAGCTGGGTGTGCACAGCCCACGGGTCACTGGCTCTGGCTGCCAGTCAGTTGCTATGCTGAGTGTAGCCTCTGCATGGACATTTTCCAGTTAGAGTGTGCTGAAGCCTCCGCGGCTGCCTCGGGAGATGGAGGGTACCCTTCCCATTGTCTTTCTGTAGTCTGTCTTTGTCTGTGTTCTACCCCTGGGCTGCTTTAATACTGCACGTGAAGAAAAATGCTGAGGCCCCAAGTAACACTCATCCTAAACTACACATCCATCTCAGAGCCTGTCTGTGGGTGAGCTCCTCATAGACAGGCGTTCAACTAGTTACCTTCCTGACAGTGCAGTTAGGTCCTGTCTCCAGTATGAATCGCCCTCTTGTCTGTGGGGAGAGCTAAAAAGTGCCTGTCAACAACTGGCTGCATCCAGCCACTGTGAGTCTCATTATCTTACAGATATAGTCAAAGATGGCGGCTGCCTTGACATCCATGAAGACCGGCTGTTTCCATGGCCGGTGTCCACTGAGGAGGACAGTCTGTGCTGAAGCTATTGCTAAATTATGCGAATCCCTGCTAAAGGTCTTGTCCTCTCTTGCACAGCTTCCTAAGTCATCCCCGCTGCAGGCCACTGTGGTGTTTCGTTTATTCACTACAACAATAACAACCTCTCCCTCGCTAGCTTGACTGAGCTGAGGTGCTCTTGGTGGTGGTCAACACGGGTCAGCCCATGAGGGAACCCGGTCCTGTCACTTCACTATTTCCAGGTAAGGAAATGGGCTTAGGGTAGCTTAGTGATTTTTCTAAAGGTCACTCAGGCCACAGGGCTGAAGAGTATAGAATCCTAACTAGAGTCAGTCTCTGTCCTCTCTCTCTCTCTCTCTCTCTCTCTCTCTCTCTCTCTCTCTCTCTCTCTGTCTCTGTCTGTCTCTCCTCTCCGTTCCTCTCTCAATCACTTTCCTTTCTTCTTTCTCTCTTCTCTCCTTTCTGTCTCTCTCCTCTCTTTTCACTTCTCTTTCTTCTCCTCCCTTCTCTCTTCTCTTTCCCTGCTCTATCTTCTCCCCTCCCCCCTCTTGGCCTCTCTCTTCCTTTTTTTTATTTTTTATTTTTGCTGCCCCCTCCTTGGCCCCTTTATTGAAAATCAATGTGACGTCTACTCCTCCTCTCACTCTCTGTGCTTTCACTGTACACCCATGGGCTCTTAGCATTTTCTCTTCCGGTCTCACAAGGCTTGAATGGTACTTGTGGAGGCCTGTAGTTTATCAGTTGACTGACCTGGCATTTCCCCGGGTTCCTCAGCTTTAAGTCAGGTGTTTTTTTGTGAATAACCCAAGAGGATCCGCATCACAGGGCCCAGAGTGGTGGACAGTGGAGGAGCCTGTATGTGAAACCTGGCAAAGGTATGGGCCCTCCCAAGATTACAGAACCCATCCTTGCTTTCTAAACCCATCCCTGTCAGCCTTGTACCAACCTGCAAGAGGAATTCAGGTCCTCTGTTTCTCCTTAAGAATCCTGGCTATTCCCTGCCCCTCCTTTAAAGCTATGCTGACTTTCCTAAAGTGCCAGGAGAATGCAATTCACAGGCCCAGTGAAACATCTACTTCCGTGGTCACAGCTGCTCCCACTGACAAGAGGTCTGTGTACTGTCCCTTCCGTTGCCTTCTCCTGCCTCTCTGTAGTGCTCAGTCCTTTCTTGCCATCCTCAGACTTCCCCTCGGGAGCATCAGAATCCTCTTGCCTTTCCTGTGGAAAACAGTTGAACCATGTTCTCCCCTCTGATCGTGCCCAAATCAATTTGTTTTATTTATAACCAACATTTATTAAACACCTATAACGTGCAGCAGGTCTCTTGACACTGGGAGAGCCCGGACACACACACACACACACACACACACACACACACACACACACACACACTCACATACACACATACATGCGTGCACTGAAGCAGTGTCTCTACCAGCTCCTGAGAGCTGCTCAAAGGCCTCAATGTGAAAAAACAAGCAGCATGTAGAGAGCTCTTCCACAGCTCAGGTATGCTGTCTCTTGGCCCTCTCTGAAGGATAATGATACAAGGATAAATTACACGTAAATTCATTTCACAGCCATCTAATGGGAATCAGGTACGGCAGAGGGTTCCCTGGGCTCACCACTCGGCCCTCTGTTTCTGGCTGGATCATGTAGGTTCACCTGGCTGTGCTGGACCTTGGCTCCATCCTCCCATTTAGGGGAAAATAAACACAGGATGAGCTCCCCACATAATGTGACTTCATCCTGCATAATTGCTGGAAGGAAAAACCTCCTGGTCTCGTAGCCGAACAATGCCAATGATTACAGTGATTAAATCAATCAAGCCCAATTTCATAATCATCCAATGTAGCGTTCTCAACTCCACAGGGCCCCGGCACGACATGTGCCAACCCAGCTGTCTCAAACAGGAATCAAAATCAGCACTAAACAAAACATGTGTGGAGGAGGGTCAAAGGTTTTCAAAAATGTACTGCCATATTAATAAGAATGAGGAGGCTCAATAACACTCCGTGAAAATTTAGTTTAATGATAGTGGAATAACTCATTTATAATTCCTGGTGGTGACTCACTTGAGCAGCTCAAACATGAGAAATGTATGCACCACGTTCCCTCCAATAAATGTTTTTATTGTTCATATACCAGGGAAAGATTTTTGTCAGTTGAGGAAGTCATTGCTACACACTGTACTCTGAAGGCGCCAACACAGTAACAAAGAAGATGCACCTCTGCAGTTAAATAAGGAGTTAGCAAGATGCAGTGATGCTGCTGAGAGCTGTACGGGCATCTAGCTCATCACAGACAGTGAGGAGCTTCAGGTGAGAGATGTCTGCCTTCCAGGTCAGCTTGACTGAACTTAGAATCACATGACGCACATGGCTTTGGTGTGTGTCTCTTCCAGAAAGCTTTAACTGGAGGAGGAGGAGGAGGACCCACCCTGAATGTAGGCAGTTCCACCCATGCCACAAGGTCCTGGGCTGAACAAAAAAAATAAAGAGAGAAAGTGAACTGAGCCCCAGCATTCATCTCTCCCAACTCTTTGCTCCTTCCTGACTGCAGGTGCAATATGACAGTTGTCTCGCACTCCTGCAACCTGCTTTTCCCATGTTGGTGGGCTGTACCCTCAGACAATGAGACGAAACAAATTCTGCTGTTCTTATGTAGCCTTTGTCAGGCATTTTATCATGGCGGCTGACACATGAAGGTTGGTCTTAGAGCCTCTACTTCTGTTTAGTTGAAAAGAAGTTGGTTGCATCAAGGGAGTCAAACAAGGGGAGAGGTGGTATGTTCCTTCTCATGCCCAGTTGTAATCTGTGCCTGTGTGAGGCGGTTGTGTCCCAGGCCTGTGTGAGGCGGTTGTGTCCCAGGCCTGTGTGAGGCGGTTGTGTCCCAGGCCTGTATGAGGCGGTTGTGTCCCAGGCCTGTGTGAGGCGGTTGTGTCCCAGGCCTGTGTGAGGCGGTTGTGTCCCAGGCCTGTGTGAGGCAGTTACACTCCAGGCCTGTGTGAGGCAGTTGTATTCCATGCCTGTGTGAGGCAGTTGCATCCCATGGCTGTGTGAGGCAGTTACACTCCATGGCTGTGTGAGGCAGTTACACTCTATGGCTGTGTGAGGCAGTTACACTCTATGGCTGTGTAAGGCTGTTGCATCCCATGGCTGTGTGAGGTGGTTGTGTCCCAGGCCTGTGTGAGGCAGCTGCATTCCATGGCTGTGTGAGGCAGTTGCATTCCATGCCTGTGTGAGGTAGTTACACTCCATGGCTGGGTGAGGTATTTGTGTCCCATGGCTGTGTGAGGCAGCTGCATTCCAGGCCTGTGTGAGGCAGCTGTCTTCTAGTTCAGTTGCTGCTGACTTTGTACATTTCAAGAGCTCTCATGTCTGTTGTGAGCATCTGAGATTGTGATCATCTGAGATTCTGCAGATTTCTAGAGTTTGAAATCCTCGCAAGACACAGGAAAATGGGTGTTTTGAATGGGCGTTTCTTACTGACCCCAGAGTTCACCAGTGGACTGTCCAATGAGCACTAGAGAAGTAGTTTTGAAAGTTACTAATTGGAACTGAGACAGTGGGATGAGAGGTTTCTGTGGTACCTTTCAGAAGAGGGGCTCCTATCAAGCCCAGTCCCCACACTTGGGAAGCAGAGGCAGGAGGATCAGCAATTCAGTCATCCTCAGCAACATATTGAGTTTGAGACTGGCCTGAGCTATAGGAGACTCTTGTTTGTCCTGGATAGTTTTATGTCAATTAACCCAAGCTAAAGTCATCTGAGGGGAGGTACTCTCAATAGAAAAGATGCCTTTGTAAGATATGCCTATAGGCAGGCAATCCTGTAGGGTATTTTCTTTTCTTTTCTTTTCTTTCTTTCTTTCTTTCTTTCTTTATTTATTTATTTTTATTTTTGTTTTTCAAGACAAGGTTTCTTTGCTTTAGCTCTGGTTGCCCTGGAACTCACTCTGTAGACCAGGCTGGCCTTGAACTCACAGGGCTCCACTTGCCCCTACCCCACTGGGTATTTTTCTTAATTAGTGATATATTGGGAGGGCCCAGTCCATTTTAGGCAGCACAATCCCTGAGCTGGTGGTCCCAGGTTCTATAAGAAAGCAGACTGAGGAAACTATGAGGAACAGGGCAGTTAAGCAGCACTCCCCCATGGCCTCCGCATCAGCTCCTGCCTCCAGGTTTCAGCCATGTTTGAGTTCCTGCCCTGACTGCTCTCAATGGACTGTGATTTGGCATATGTAAGCCAAATAAACCCTTTCCTCCCCAAGTTGCTTCTTGTAATGGTGTTTCATCACAGCAGTAGTAAACCTGACTAAAACGCTGCTTTAAAGCTGGAAAGGGCAACAGAAGGCAAGGGGATTTGGAATTTGGGGCCACAGATGAAGGACGCATGTGCCACCAAGCACACGAATCCTTGGAAGAATTAATACACACGGACAGAATTGTGGTCTATGTCCTTTTGAGACTTGCTTCTTGCTCCTAATGGTGACAGTTCCAGAAGCACACGTTCCATTTTAGCAGGGTCATATCAGTGTATAAAGCTACACCTGCACCCGTGCAGATTTCATACAAGGATGCAGAGAATTCTGTTTTTAATCAGAGCCCACGTGGCTGTTCTCTGGGGATTTGGACTGCCAGTTTTCATGAAGGGATGGGCATCATCTTTCCTTCTAATTGCTGCATGAGGCATATTGGCTACACATGTTAGCCTGTGGGAGGGGTCTGATACTGAGGAGAATCTGCACACTGCGTGCCGTGGTCACCATGGCAACCAAAGGATGGCTGCCAGGCAGAAGTAGAGAAGCCTGCCCAATGGGCTTGGGAGTTCCAGCTCTCCCTTGTCTGCCTCTACCAGAGCAAGACTGAAGGAGGTCCTTCCTCTTCTATAGTTCAGAATCCAAGTGACAACCTCCAGCCAAGTGCAGCTTTGGGCTCCCTAACCCTCATATGCCAGTCTCTACGACATAAGGTTTTTTCACAGCATTCACACGGCCAGGAAGATTTACATCACCTTTAACATCTGTCTGTTCATAATCTCCTGTCTTGACTATAAGATGCTGCAACAGGCCCTCAGTGGCTGCTTTTGCTCGCTTGGGCTCACAGGGAAACTAAAAGCCTGCCACCTCCGCTGTCATTCTGTGCCCATTCCCTTGGCCTTGCTTGACCCCAGGCAAGCATAAGAACCACTAAAGCACTAAGCCACTGTCTACCTAAACATAGCTCGGTACCCCTCCAAGAATGAAGATACTGAGATTAAATCACTGCCCTAAACTTGAAGTCACCTTGACTTCAAGCCAGAGCAAAGTCAGGATAGGACACTGTCCCTAGCCCACCCCCTGCCCCAAGTAAGGGTGACTATCCGCAAAGGTGAGGTCACACTCCAGAACAGCAGTGACGACCTCCTGAGAACCATCTTGCCCCCCCCCCCCTTCAAGCAATAAGAACGTCTTTGGATCACCTTTCAGAACTAGACCTGAGACAAAGATGAGACCTTGAGAAGGGCTGGTTGATCAACCAGGCCGCTACTCTCTCTCTCTCTCTCTCTCTCTCTCTCTCTCTCTCTCTCTCTCTCTCTCTCTCCACCCCTCAGTTCTTTGTTTAAACTAAAGCTCATGTCTGGACCTAAAGAAGAACTTGAGTTACTGGCCTCTTCTGTTCTTCCCAGTTTTGACCATGTGGAATCCAGTGCTCCCTCCTTCTCAGCGATGTCTACTTCTCACCGTTTCCTTGGCTTTTTAACTGGCTGTGGGGACGGGTGGACACGCCTCACCTGTTGGGAGAGCTGAGGCCAAGGCTCCTACTCCAGAGCTGCAGTGGTGGCACCAGGTAGAGCATGCTAGAGCCGGCTACTGCCCACCTCTTCTTGCAGTATTGCGGTGGAACTGAGGACTCACACGTACAAGGTAAGTATGGCCCCTTGGGCTGGGCCCTCAGCTCCTCAACTGCTCAGAACCTATCATAGCAAACAATTGGAAATTTTCTTTTCTCCCACTATTCCCAGGCCATACGTATTGTCATTAACCAAAGAAAAACTCCCTTAGGTCCATGACCCTGAATGCCAGGCTAGACTATGAGACTATGCGTTTGAAGGGAGCTGGTCTCTCAAGCCTGCCCCTCCCCTTTCATGCCCGCTTCCCCTGCCCTTCTTGCAGACTGTGCCATCTCTTTCTAATTAGCCTCTGGTACCTCCAAAACTCTCTCCTCTCCAAACCATAATTTATGTCATGGGAAGAGTCATCCTAAAATAGCTTGTTACTTATGTCTTCTGGAAGGGCCTTCCCTGGCCACACACAACCTATAATTTTAAGCACAGGCAACAAAGCAGTGAACTAAAAACTCCACTTGCGAGATGTTCTTTGTTGTCCTTCTGCTGGTG
Source organism: Acomys minous (assembly GCF_964271855.1). NCBI lineage: Eukaryota > Metazoa > Chordata > Mammalia > Rodentia > Muridae > Acomys > Acomys minous. The sequence continues at coordinate 68,009,563 of NC_140490.1, forward strand.
ATGTTCAAGGTCATCCCGACCAAAGATCAGCTCTTCTAATGCCACGCCCTCAAGGGTAGCTAGCCCAGTCAGGGGCGGGGCTTAGCCTTGTGCCTGGAGACTGAGGGGCGGGTCTTAGCCTCTTTGGACTTCCCATTTTATGGGCTCAATGAGATTATTTTCGTGGTGGTTCACTTGGGTGCTCTGTGGGAAAGCTAATCTATGAAGTACTTAGGCAACACTTGTGCTGTTCTTTCTCCTCACCTTGGTGACAAGTTGCAGATAAGAAAACTGTGACCTGGAAAGGTCACGCGAGTCCCCAGACCTTGGCTATGAGAACCGTCCAAGGTGGAATTCCAGTCTGCATGTTTGGCTTTATGTGAACTCTCTATTTTGCCCAGGGTGGTGGTACACCTACCTTTTCCTCCTTAGCACCGTGGCATGGCCCACTACTATCATGCCCTTTTTGCTAATTTCTGGACTCTCTCTAATCTGTGTGTGAGAGTGTAAGCGTGTGTTCACATGTAACAGAGGAGCCTCTGAAGTGTCAGTCTTTACACCCTGACTTGGTTGAGATTGAGTCTCTCTGTCTCTGTCTGTCTCTGTTTCCCTCTCTCCCTCCCTCCCCCTTTCCCCCACGCCTCCCACCCTCCCCTACCCCTGGCTTCTCTTTCAGAGATCCACCTGCCTCTGTCTGGTACCATGCCTGGCCGAGGCAGAGTCTCCTGATGCTTACAGCTGTGTGGCCCAGGCTGGCCGGCCTGTGAGCTTGCCGGGATTCTTCTGTCTCCCATGTCTTATAGGAATGCTGGGATTATAGAGCTCGCTGCTATAAAAACATGTGCGCTGAGAATTTAAACTCAGGTCCTTGGACTTGCATAGCCAGAAATGCTGTCTTCGCTGAGCCATCTTCCCAGCCCCTCCCTTGCCTTTTACCTACTGGGACTCCATAAATGCTCAGATTGCTTGTTAAAATATATTATACTAGTTGGAAGCTTTCTTCCCACACACTGTCCCCACCCCCCCCCCCAAATGGAATAGCTCCTTTTCCTTCCAACAACTGTGCCTCCAAATTTCTTATCAGTTCAAACTGTTCCAAATTACTCTTCTGTTTGTTTCTGGTTGTTTTGTTTTGCTTTGTTTTGTTTTTGTTTTTTATGACACTTTAACTGCCTATGAAACTCACTGGCCCTGGCCATATCCTGTCTTGCACTGTAACTTGTCTTTTTTATGTGCTCTGTTTTGCCAGCAAAGCTGTACATCTATTGTGGGCAGACGGTGCTTGTGTTAACGGTTCTCAGGCTCACAGCAGGAGTGCCGAGGGCTCTTTGCCCAGAGCAGATTTGACTCAAATGTCTGCTGACTGACAAACAGGAATAGAAGTAGCTAGAAACGGACGCAGCACCTCGGTCCTATACTTTCATCACGCCAGGGAGCCTCTTGGGCGTTGGAGGTAACATAAGCTGTGGGCTGACTGCTCATGTTCCTGTTGCAACTTAGTCCCCAGTGTAACATTGTCAAAAAGCAGAGGCCTTGCTGAGGTCACCCAGCCACAAAAGCTCCTGCACAGTGAGTGAGTTCATGACTTATAAAAGAGCTCGTAAGGACGGAGGGGGCTAGCTACCACAACCCCAGGGACAACGGCATTGAAGGTGTCATTTTGGAAGCAGAGACCAAGCCTTTACCAGGCATCCAACCCGCCAATACCTTGCTATTTGGCTTTTAAATAAGTAATTATATATTATGCCGTCTTGTTGTTGCAGCACACACGTATTCAGACAACACACACGCCCAGACTTTACTTCATGTCCACACTCGATATTTGGTTTCTGTAGTGTAGAGAGTTTATCTAAAACTGAGCGAGCTCCTGCATGGTCAAGGAAACTTGGAGCCACGCCCCTTTTTCCTTCCCACCCATGGAACTGAGGTGTAAAGCCGGGAACACACAGACACGTTTCCAACAGAGGTAAAGCTCAGGTTGGGAGGTGGCCTATGTCAGTCAATCCTGTGACACACTAACCTGAACCACCAGAGTTAGTCAGATTCATCCATGTAAAAGCGGCTTCGATGGGGACAGGCCTTCCCCTTGAGGCACTGCCCTAGATAACTTACTAGGTGTAGGATGGGAGGACAGAAGACAATGGGCTTCGAAGAACAGAGCAGAGTTGGCAGGAGCATGCTCGTAGCTAGGCCACTCTTCAGTCACAGAGGAGGATGGGTTAGGGAGTGACAGAGTAAGGGATTTTTATAAGAGTGGAAGCTTAATATCAACGTGGATGCTTAGTATCAAGGGAAAAGATGTTCTGCATAACAGTTTCCAGCTGTGTGTCATCCACTGGCTAAGCCAACGTATCCACAGTCAGCTAAGCTCAAGGTCACCCTCCCAGAGAGAAACATAAGCAGGCTAGTGAAACATCCTACCCTACTCCACAGGGCTGCTGCCCCGCCAGCAACGTCTAAAGATAACTCTTTTATTTTAATTTTTTTGGATTTATTTGATCATTCTATATGTATGAATGCTTTGCCTACATGTATGTTTGTGGTGCCGTGAGCATGCCCTGATGCCTTCGGAGATCAGATGAGGGTGTCAGGTCGCTTGGAGCTGGCATTCAGAGAGTTGTGAGCTACCATATGGGCGCTGGGAATAAAGACCAGTTGTCCTGCAACAAGTGCTCTTAACTACTGAGCCAAGCCTCCAGTCCATGTATGGACACTTCTACAGTCTGTCACAGGCAACATGGACTTTGTTCTGAGACTAACTCAGCTGGACCCAGAGAGGAAACATTTGCAAATAGATCACTGCAGGTTAAAATGAAGTCTTGTTGGAAGAGATTGTCTTCCTCCTACTCAAAGATGGCTGATGTCGGCACAAGATATCACCAAGACAAAGGGCAAGAATGTCACTGGAACATAAACACAGACAAACTACACACACATCTATAAGGCTGGGAATTTCAAGGCTTGGTGAGCACTGATACAAGGCACCAGGGAGAAATGGACCACGTACATCCTCTTAGCTCTCAGAATAAGTCATCTCTGCCAACCCAGAGACTTCAAACTCTCTGTCTCCTGAGTGGCATCACACCAAGTGTGACAACAGGAAAGAGTTACACATTATGGCTCATACAGATGTTAAAAGATGATGCAGCCATTTGATGGATGCATTTGAACACTTAAACATTGTTAATAAATATCACTAGAAAACAGAATCTTAAGAAATTTGGATCAATACTGTGTGATACCAGCTCTATGGAGACGAATCGATAGACACACAAAGAGTCAACCTAAGATGGTGGCACAATCACCCCCTCAATTAGTCTCATCTGCTTTCTTGTCATATGCATTTCATCATCTCCTCTTGTCTCTATGTCTTAAAGCCTTTCCTCCCCCCTTTGTATTTCACAGCCTGTGTGTGCACTCTCTTTGTCTCTGTCTCTGTCTCTCTCTGTCTCTGTCCATCTCTCCCCCACCTCTCTCTCTCTCACACACTGCATATGAGATGGTGATATTTATCTATCTGAATGAGGATTATTTCACTCAGCATGGAGATAAGACCTGAAGATTTAAAATTGTTATAGGAAAATAAAGCGAAATGTTCTAAGATTTAGGCACAGTTAAGGACTTTCTAAAGACTCCAACAGCCCAGGAGACGATCCCTCAAATTGGCAAATGGATTGTACGAAATTAAAAGGCTTTTACATGGCAGAGGAAACCCTCAGCAAAGCCAGGAGGCTGTTTACAGAGTGTGAGAAAAATCTTTGCCAACTGTACGCTGGACAGGACATAAATATCTGGAAACCATAAAAAGAGCACTTTAGATTAAAAAAAAAAAAACTGGATAGAAAGAAGCAAGGTCCAGCTAGCTGCGCATCTTGGAGGGAAGGCAGCCATCACCTGTGGAAGTGCTACCTTGGGGCTTTACAGTCGGCTTGCCCTTGAGCGCCCACTTGTCAGTTCTAAGCATGGAAGCCATCAGCATGTAGAGCAGTAGATGTGCTTGTTGAACTCCCCAGAAGTAGGCCCCCCTCACCCCACTTATTAACCTAGAATCACGTGATACACAGTAGCTTTGGGGTGACCGCCCTGAATGTCCGTCATGACTCAAGGCCAGATGGACACTGGGGTTGTCTGTTTCTTTGAGATGAGCCTGTCAGGGAAAAGCAGGACTCAACTTGCTTACGCCGGGGACAGAGCCTCAGTCTTCTCACCAGTAGGACGAGAAAAGCTTTTCAGTTGAATGCTGCCTTTTGAACCGGGCCCTACAGGGCTCACAGCGAAGGTGAGTCTGTTTTTCAGGCTAATGTACAAGCTCATGCCGGGTGGCGTTATGCCTAGCCCTTTCTCTGAGCTTCAGTTCCCTTGCTCTCAACAAGAGGATGACAAGTTTCAAAATTTTAAATTCACTTTCGTTTTTGAAAAGTCCTAGTCACCATACATCAGTTGTGCAATGCACTGGGATTTGTCATGACATTTTCATACATGTACAATGTGCTTTGGCCATACTCACCCCTCCCCCCTTTTCACGTCTCTAATCGTCCATCCCTCGTCAATTTTAATTTTTTTTGGTCAATTTTAATTTTAAAAAAAATCTAGATTCTACATATGAGAGAAAATTGAAATCTTTGTTTTTCTGAGTCTGGCATATTTCGTCTAAGAGTGGAAAGAGGGGAACAGGAGAGGCTAATAGAGGATACGTGCTATAAAAAAGGAGGGGGTGCTGTTTGTAGGAAGGAAGAAGAGCAGCAAGAGATGGGGGCAGGGAGGAAGGGAGGGCAACGAGGAGGTAATAAGAACAAAAAATAATGTTATGTATCTATTTAAATGTCACAATGAAACATCTCCTTATATTGTAACTAAAAATTAAAATTAAAATATAAAGAAAAGTATGTTGAAAATGAAGTGGATGACAGACATGTAAATGCCCGGTAAGGGTTAGGGTTTCTTGTGGTTCAAGGGTTTCATAGCAACACCTGCCTCTCAGGGACAGATGACATGAGGAGGTCCCAGTGGGAACATGAAGTTGGGGTTGACATGAAAGGCAGGCACTGGGTGCAGGGCCAGCTGTGGAGAGAGCTGTACGCTTAAGGAAGACTTCCCTATTTGTGAGCAACTTCCTGTCTCCAGGTCTCTTCTGTAATTGGCCTTTCCATGTTTTCTATCACTTTTTGTTGTTGTTTTTTGGTTCTTTGTTATTGTTGTTGTTGTTTGGTTGGTTGGTTGGTTTTTTTTGTTTTTGCTTCGAGACAGGGTTTCTCTGAATAGCCTTGGCTTCCCTGTACTCACTTTGTAGACCAGGCTGGCCTCGAACTTACAGAGATCTGCCTGCCTCTGCCTCCCGAGTGCTGGGATTAAAGGCGTGCGCCACCACCACCTGGCCATTTTCTCTTGCTCTTTTGGGGGTAATTATACGTTCAGTTGAGCTTAGTTTTGTCTTCTGCTGCTCTATAGCCATCTGAAGTTTGGGCAGGCTTTTTTGCACAGAGTGAACTGTATCCTAGAGTATGTGTAGGGCGACTGTGACAAGCCCCTGCCACAAGTGGCCGAGCCTTGAGCAAGGGAAGCGGCCAAAAGTTGAAACCGTGGTCACACAAGACAGATACGAGTGTAACCAGCTGTGTTGACTCTGCGCTCCCAGGTTCAGTTACATCACTTTTGCTAGAACCATATCCTGCCCATGTGCCGAGGCACCATGGTCAACTGCTTGAGGTTCACATTGAAGTCTGATTCTAGAATTGTAAACAAAGGTAGTTAAGACCCCCAAAATGATCAGACTTGGTAGTGCCTTTGATCTCAGCACTCGGGAGGCAGAGACAGGCAGATCTCTGTGAATTTGAGGTAGCACGCCTACAGCCTGGTCTACAAAGTGAGTTCCAGGACAGCCAGGGCTACGCAGTAAGACCCTATCTCAAAACAAACAAACCTACCAAGTTGTATATTTTTTTTCTCTCTCTCCCTCTCCCCCTCTCCGTCTCTCTCTCTCTCTCTCTCTCTCTCTCTCTCTCTCTCTCTCTCTCTCTCTCTCTCTCTCTCTCTCTCGGGTCTTGCTATACAACCCTGGGAAGCCTTGAATTTTCAACCTTCTTGCTTCTGCTTTCTAAGTGCCAGAATTATAGGTGTGTGCTGCCATGCCTGTATGAACTTGACACTTAATAGCTGGCTATGATTGGTTGTTGTTTTTCAGGTGTCTTCCTCCTTATCTATATGTTCCTGAGATCCTTGGTTCTCTCTTTTCCCACCAGTCTTTGCGGGAACCAAAGACCAAAAGAAACACCCTACAACAGGCTGACTGGGTTTGGCATGAGACAGACTTTTTTTTCTGGCTTTTAGTCATTGCATGACCTTGTTTTTCTTGTTTTGAAAAGATACACTGTACACTGTCCTATGGGAGAGCCACATCAGTATGCCCACACCACCAGGAGGGACTGTGTCTACCTCAGACTAGGAGGGTTGATATGTATGGAATCTTCTTCCTGGCATCTGATGGCAGAACTCTGGGCAAGAATGAATCCAAATGGATGGAAACGTGTCCGGTTCTGCTTTGCTGGAGCAGGGAAAGGCCAGCTCTTACAGCTTCCCTACATCACTGTAGGACCAGACCCAAAGGAATGGGTCTGTTTGTCATCCGTAGGACGGGTTTTAATTCTGAGAGTCTCAAGTCTGATGTGAGCACTGGAACACAGATTCTCAATATAGCACGGAGATGGTAAGCACAGGCTTTAAAAACTGATAACGCAACTCCAATTGCCATGTAGCCGCGGGCCAGCTGTGTACACAACGACCCCTCACTGGTCACTAAAACTCCTCTCATGGTGGGAGCAAAGACAGACCCATGGTAGAAACTAAGCAAAGGTGTGGAATTAAAGCACCTACAGGTGATAGGAACTCAACAAACCACGCTGCTGTCGTCTAGCAAGAGGCCGTGCTCCGGCCACTGACATGACACTGTGAGCAGAAGGAAGGAGCAGAGGAGGCAGCCCAGACTCACAACAGGTGCTCCAAGAGCGAACATTCCTGAGAGGAGATTTTGGGACATCCCATCCCAAATAGTTCCTTGGCCTCCAGGAGTCACTGAGACCCAAGGACTTCCCTATTCCACCGCTGGTGCTGCTGACACCAAGGAGCTGCCTAGATGCAGGGATTTGTATGTAGTAAGACGTGTATTTAATGAGGAGCTCCCTGGTTTCTCTTTTCTCTGTTACGAATACCAAATCAAGTGAGAGCACCTGCTTGTATAAATCGTGACCCGACAGCACTCTAATTAACAAATATGCACACTACTCTGAAAGTGGATATTTACGTTTATAAATTTAGTTTGCATGTGGGTGGGCTCGTGCTGTAGCTCTCGTGTGGAGGTCAGAGGACAATTCTTTTCTCCCACCAGGTGGATCCCAGGAATAGAACTCAGGCTGCCAGGCTTGGCAAGAGTCCTTGCCTGAGAAACCATCGCATTAGCCCATAAATGTATTTTTAAAATGGCATTATATACCTCCATGATGTAGGAAAACAAGGCTCTAACTAGCCTGTAGCTGCCGTCCCCTCTTCTCCTCTTGCTGTGGACACGGATGCAACTATTGGCTTATGAGTTAGGAAAATGATCAGCTTTTCACACATATGACGTAAAGCCAAACAAGAAGTGTTGGGAACACAAACCGAACCAGGCCCGTAGGATCACAGAGAGTACCCGCCACTCACAGGTGCAGGCCGACCTAAGGGCTTGTCAGAGAGTCACTGGATGCTGAGGACACTGGCACCTTTAAATTTTGTGTTTGCATTCGTATTTTATAATGACATTTATGTATATTTGTGTGCATCTATGTATGTATGTATGCGTGCATTGTTGGGATGGGGGCATGGATACATCATGGCTCATGCATAGAGATCAGAGGACAACTTTTGGGAGTCAGTTCTCTCCTACCACAGTGTGGGTGCTCTATGACCAAATTCAGGTCATCAGGCTTGGTGACCTGATAAAGCCTTCTCTCCAGTCCTTGGTGTCTTGAAGCAGGGTGTCACTCAGTAGCCCAGGCTAGCCCAGCACTCATTATATAATCTAGATTGGGCCTTAACCTCACACCAGCTATGTCGCCTTAGCCGCTCAAGTGCTGGAATTACAGGAGTGGCCTGTCACAGCGCCTCGGCTTTGACACTTCACTCTGCACACCTTAGCCTACCTCCTGCCTTCAATGCATCAGGGGCCTCCATTGGTGCACATCACTGGACCAGCTTTGACAGGAGAGAGAAGCAGAGTGAACTAGCCAGGCCCAGAGGTGTGTGTGGAGAGCAGGCGCGCAGCCTTTCCCTGAGCCTTTGAATGAATGGCCACATTCATTCACTGTGCCAGTCTTGTATCTCAGATAGCTCCACTTCCCTTCCTGGCAGGGTAACTTTCCCCACCTCTCTGTGAGATACAACACCAGGGCCGACTCCCAAAATATTTGGAATTCTTTTCTCTGTGCCACACTGACTTCGCTCTGTCTGTTTGAACAAAAGGGTGTAGGGTTTGGATGAGTACCAACAAGGTTAGAGAGAATTTTATCTGGGGATAAGGCTCTCAATGGTTGCTCTCTGAATCCTGGAGGCCCAGTGGCTTCTGGGAAAGCAGAAAGCACTTAATCAGCCAAACAAATATTTTCCCAGCTTCCCTTTCAGTGAAGCCACAAAGAAAGCTGCCAGCACAGATTCTTGCTGCTCTGTACACCCTCTGCCCAAAGGAAGGGAGGCTGGAGTTAGGAAGGAAATAGATAAGTATAAAACCAAATGCAGGGAAAGGCTATCTACCACTCTACTGCTGTTGCCTCAGCCTGCGCAGCTGGGTCCTCACTGAGCCAACAGTGACTGGGCTGTCCCTGGCCTGCTCCAGCTTAGCTTTGTGTCACATGCACCTTGGATTGTTTGGCCTTAGTGATATCGCCACAGTCTCAGCAGCCATATTGCACAGGGTCCAACCCTTCCCAGCCTCCAGCTTACTAATCGTGCAACCCTGGGTAAGTCACTTAGAACTCTCTGCACCGCAGATTTGTAATCTGTAAAATACAGAATGCGGAAGCACCCGCTTCATTGGCTTGTTGGGATCATTCAAGGAGACGGGACTTGTAATGGACTTATAAGTATTTTTTTTTGCACCTGGTAAATGCTCAGCCAATGGCTTTTTTTCCCCTTTTAGCTCAAGCTTGAGTATGGAAGAGGAATTCCCTTGTCCTTAGCATTACTGGATCAGGGAGCTGGGCAGAGGTATCTCCAGCCTCTGGCTCAGCCGCCACCGTCTAATGTACGAGGAAGGGGCTGGTAGGAAGGACCCCAGGCCCAGGTATTTGTCTCAGCGTCACCCTTTCCAAGATTAAAAGGGCTTTAGCAATTTCAAACTTGCAAAATCATTTGGTTTGGGGTAACAAAAGGAAGATATACTTGTGACAAGAATTTATGTTTTTCTTACTAACATTTACAAAATGGAGATAAAATGGTTCTAAGGCTGGCTTTGTACAAAGAACCGAAAAGGAACTGGTTTTATCTTGCTGCTCCTTCCAGGACCCACCAGATTCTCTGACCTCTGCTGTCTCCTGGAGAAAAGGGGATTATGGAGTGGTGAGCAAGGGTAGTGTCCAGATGCCGGGGAGGCACCCTGAGGGAGGGGTTCCTGTCTACTCTGCCTGCTGCTTACTACTGCTTAGGAAGGATCCGCTCCCACCAGTGCTGCACTTTGCCAGTGAGCTATTTCTGGTACATGGAACACATGGAGTCAGATTGCAATGTATATGTGCATAATAGGTCTCCCTAATTAATCAAGTATAGCTCAGAAAAAAAAAACATTTAAAAGGATGGAAAGGGGGGCTCTAGTGGTAAAATTTCTGTCTCTGTCTCTATCTCTGTCTCTGTCTGTCTGTCTCTCTCTCTCTCTCACACACACACACATACACACACACACACACACACACACACACACACACACACAGAGAGAGAGAGAGAGAGAGAGAGAGAGAGAAGAGAGAGAGAGAGAGAGAGAGAGAGAGAATGACCTTGTTAAACTGGAGAGATGGCTTAGTAAATGAAATGCTTGCCTCTTGAGGACTGGAAATTGGATTCCTAGCATCCAGGGAAAAAGCCAGGCAACTGCAGCATCCCCCAACAATTCCAGCACTAGGGAGGCAGAACAAAGGGATCCCAGGGCAAGACTACTCAGAATTGGTGAGCTCCAGGTTCAGTGAGAGACCCTGCCTCCATAAATAAAGTGGAGAGAGATTGAGAAGGCCTCTCAACATCTACTTCAAATTTCCACATACATGCACACAGATGTGTTCAGGCACCCCTCCCACACATGTGCTCACACATGGCAAACACATATACACAGACACATGCTCATCATGTTTATGCACCACACATTCCTTGTAAGAAAGAAAGATCATTTTAGGACCATCTGACAAACTATCTACTATATCTATTTTATACAGCGAGGGACACAGGAGTGTGTGTGTGTGTGTGTGTGTGTGTGTGTGTGTGTGTGTGTGTGTGTCTGTGTGTGTGTGTGTGTGTGTGTGTGTGTGTGTGTGTGTGTGTTCTGTAGGGATGTCTTATTACTGAAGCTCTCTTCTGAGAACTACCCCACCTTTTAAAATAACTTTACTGAGGTAGAGTTGGTTAACTAGAGACATGTATCCTGCATGCATGCTCTAGAGTGTGGCTTCCTGCATTCTAATATGGCAGATATAGTAACTTGTGATAGAAAGAGCTTGCAATGGTTCGTCTTCACTGTCAACTTGTCTGGATTTAAACCATCATGGGAGCACCCCTTTGGGCATGTCTGTGAGGAAGTTTACTGGGCGATTTAACTGAGAATGGAGGGACCACCCGGAGTGCAGGTTGTACCATCAAACGGGTTGGACTCTGGACAAAAGAGTGGGCTGAGCATCAGCACGCATCGTTCTCCACTTCCTGATCATGGGTGAAATGCGGCCAAGAAGCAACGTGACCCACATCACATTCCCTCCACTGTTCTTCCCCCATCACTATGGACCATAACCCTCCAGCCCTCAGCCAATGTAAGCCCTTCCTGCCTTAAGCGCTTTTTGTGTTTGATCACAACAATGAGTAACCCAGAGTTGGGTTTTTGTTTGCTTGTTTGGTTGGTTTTTGGTTTTTGGTCTTGTCTATTAACAACAGAAGCACATAATGTGCAAAGCCTTGAATTCAGTCTCCATCACTAACATCATGATGATGATGTTGATGATGGTGACAATGATGATGATGATGTCAATGGGCCTGCCTACTGTAGTTTTCTGCACCTATTAGTGGCCTGATGGAGTTTTAGCCAATAGGATATAAGTAGAATTAGTTTTAGAGACTTCTAAGTGTCCTAAAAGTGTAACGCTCACACATGGTTCTTTGGTTCCCTCCCCTCTGCTAGTCTCAATTATGGTGTGATAGCTGGGTCTGCAGTGGCCTCACAGGCAATGAGACATAAGCCACGTGTGGATGACTGGTGCTGGTGACTCAGAAGGAGACTAAGCCTTGAGCCCTGGACTGGAAGAACTCTATCATTCCTGCACTTTTTGCCTCCAGCCTTTGGTCATGAGAAAGAAAAAGAAAGTTCTACATTTCCTCTTTGTTTGCCTACATACACACATATACACACACATACATGCATACATACACACATACATACACACATACACACACACATACATACATACATACATGCCCAATTCTGATACATTAGACTATTACAGTTATCTATAGAATCATGATAATAATTACGACTTAATAAAGACTGAATGAGGAATACATTTAAAGCACTCTGACCCCACAGCACATGTTCTATTAAACATGATTTAATCAATGCCTACAATGATTTACATGAGTTTATCTGTGATATCCGAAGAAAAACCAGCCCAAGAACTCAGAGATCATTTTGTACAGAGAACTGGGATCCCTACCTTTGCCCAGCTAGCCTGCCCTGAGGAAGCCACCAATCAGGGTTCCTTCTGATGCTTATGTGTCCCAGTGTTACTGCTGAGACCAGGCCTGGAGCCGGGGGCCTTGCATAGCTCCCGTAGGAGGTGAGTCAGGCCCCAACACCAAACCCCTCCTCAGAAATGCTTTCCCTAGGGCAGATGTGGCTGGATACAGCCTTCCTTGTGATGAATCACTCTTTCTCACTTGCCTTACTGGAATGGAGACCTCGAGGACACAGGGGTGCTTTGGTGCTTCCAGCCTTGGTATTTTCAGCAGGAGCATCAATTTCACAAACACTTTGTTGATCTGCAGATCAGGGAACTTGATTGTGCCCCTTCCACAAGATAGAAAGCCGTTTTTCTATGTTCTACATGGTGGCACATATCTATAATTCCAGTACTCAGGAGGCTGAGGCAGGAGGATCACTGTGAGTTTGAGATTACCCTGGGCCATCCAGTGGGTTTCAGGCCAACCTGAGTTACACAGTGAATTCACAAACCCACCACAAACAAAAGTATCCTGGAAGGGGAACAGGGGTAACCTACTGCTTACAATTAGAAGGGCTCCTTTTCAGCAAGTGACAGTAAAAGCCAGAGCCAGTAACAGGTGACCTGGGCAAGAAAAGGTGAAAGGGGTGCGTGTAGGGTGATAGACGGCATGAGGTTGCATAGGGAGTGTGCAGGAGAGGTAAGTTTCCGTAAGCACACTAACATAAAAGGGTGACTGCTGACTGGCCCTTCCTATCTTGGCAAGGTACTATGTCCCCCAGGAAATCCCAAGCTCCTAGGGGACAGAGGACACTGGCCACCTCCGCTGACAGATTCTTCTCTAGGTAATGAAAACACCCTGACTTTGAGAACCCACCCTTCTCGATCTTCCCACTACAGACATCTGGGGGATAAGAAGTGGGAATTCCGGGACCACTGAACCCCTGATAACACAAAACCAGTAAGGCCCATGGATTCCAGGGAGGAGGAGCCTAGGTAAGGTAGAAGGCATACTACACACTGTTCTCACGGACAGGAGGTGGTGGCTCTGGCAGTTAATACTATCTATTCTGGATTCAGCATCCTAAGGGGCAGACAGGTTGGTACAACGTAGTGAAAATACTGGAAAACGACATTGTGTTGTACTTGATTCTGGATGCCAACTGCTACACAGAAGAGAAATCTCTTAGCAATTGCAAAACTTTCTCTTCCACCCCTCCAGTGTTTCTTTGTGTAGCCTTTAGTGTCCTAAAACTAGGTCTATAGACCAGGCTGGCCTTGAACTCACAGAGATCTACCTGCCTCTGCCTCCCCAGATCTGAGATTAAAGGTGGCCGCTGCTGCTGCCACAGTCGCCACCAATAGCAATTCAAAGAGCCACGTCCAAACCTTCCACAGCCATCCTTCCAAGAGAATGTGTTGCAAGAGTAATCTATATTTTCCCAAGCACTACGATATGCCAGGTCCTGCATAAGGCTTTCATGCATATTCATTCATATAATCTTTGTGATCACGTTTGAATAGGTACTACTGTTTTTACCCCACCTAGTAAAACTGTAGCCCAGGGTGGTTGAGTGCCTTGCCCAAGGTCACACAGTTGCAGACCTGCAGACCCCACCACTGCCTAAGTTCTGAATTACCATGTCACAGCAGCCTTCAGGAGACTCACAAGTGGAGAAGCTGATCTGACTTCACACTGAAGTTTCACATAGTTGAACACTGAACACTTTTTGAAAAGCCATCCCGGTTACAACTTGGAACCTAGCACAAAGCAGGTAGGTTGACTTCTGTCAAGACCATCAAATGATGATGCTGTCTACTAAAAACTGTTGCCTGGATACAGAAGGAGTAATCCATTCAAGAGTTGAACTGGCCTACTGTGTGCTTAAAGTCTTCCTGCCTTCCACTAGAGCACTCTATTCAATCACCAGGAATGTGTTTTCACCCAAATCAGAAATAATGAGCAATCTGTGAGCAACATGTGCTATTGCTGGGTTAAACCTAAAGAAGAGGTGATAGTTGCTGGTCCCAAGCCCAACCCCATTTTTCAAGACAGTGTTTCTTTGTGTATCCCTGGGTGTCCTGGATTCCACTTGTAGCCCAGGGTGGCCTTGCACTCACAGAGATCCGCCTGCCTCCTTCCTGCATGCTGTGGTTAAAGGTGTGTGCCACCACACCCCGCCTGAAGGAGAGGTGTGAAGACAGCAAGTTCATGCTGTGGTTTGGATGGAAATGTATCCGGCTCACATTTTTGAACATTTGGCTCCCCAGCTGGAAGTGCTGTTTGAGGAAGTAGGAAAACCTCTGGGAAGTGAAGCCTTACTGGAGGAAGTGAGCTATCAGGAGACCTTGAGGTTTTTAGCCTGCTCGACTGCCAGTCTGCTCTCGGCTTGCTGACTGCGAACCTCAGGCAATCAGCTTCCATGGGCTCCCAATGCATAGAGCTGGTTGTCGCCTTGCTTTCCCCACCACGGGGGACTGCCTTCCCTGACCATCAGCCGACTGCATCATTCCATTCCTTCCCCTTAGTTGTTCCTGTTAGGCATTTTGGCAACAGCAACAACAAAGTAACAAATACACTTCTCCAAATATTTGCATAGTGTTCTTAAATTCCTTTAGAGGGATCAACAGAAAACAATGTTATAAACGGACAGATTTTAGTTCTGGATACAGGAAAAGGTTCTAGAATATAGTAAATTGGTTATCAAGTCTTGAATGCCCGACTCTGTTGCATGAGCAGGAGTCATGGCCTGACAGAGAGACCAGGTCAGACGTCCCATTTTCAAGTTCTGGGGGAGCTTCTCAATGACGTGGATATTCCAGTCAGCTGGGTCTCCCTTGATGTCACAGAGAGGTAACAATACAGATTTCACAGGTTCCAAAGCCCAAGTCTCAGGTCAAGAGTAGGATGGAGTTAGTGACAGTGCTTCTAGGTGGGAATTACCTCACTGCCACAGACGTCCGCCGAAAGTCCCCTGGTATCTGCAGAGGACTGGATCTATGGCTCCACTGATGCTCAAACCCACAGATACACAAGTGTCACCTATAAAACACTGCAGTGTTGCCCAGAATGTGTGCACATCCTTCCATACGCCCGACATCATGCCTACATGGTTTGTAGTGCTAATGCACTGTGAGATCTGTGTATGTGGTGGTTAGATTGTTTTTTGTTCATTTCAGGGAATGATGACAGATGCTCAGTGGGGAGGCAGATACCTCCCATCTGAGACTGTCTGAATCCTTAGATGCAGAACCTGTAGCCACAGAATGGCGACTGTAATGCCACCAGGCAAGCTGTCCCAGACATCACGAGTTAAATGAAAAGGCTCAGCCCACTATATCGAACACATCACTTCTGGTAAATGAAAAACGACTTGGTAAAGAAATGAAAGTACAGCTAATTGAATCATTCTCAAATTCAGTCCGCTGGTCATCCTAGAGCAGGGCTAATGTAAGGCATACAATGTTGCCAATAACCCAGTATGTGCACTGTTCACAAGACAAGATTGACATTACGCTGCCTCCAAATTCCCTTTGTCTCTTGCCTTCTCATTCAAGAGCAAGTACAGCACATGCCCTGTGCGGTGCATCAGAAGGTCCCAGAGACAAGAGCTAAACAGAAGATCCTGTACTCCACACTGATAATGTGGGTAGTGTAGAAATCTAACCAGCCCCGTATCATCTTCTTAAAGACAAATGTTCCTGTTTCTCCCTCATAATCATCTAAGGGTCCCTGCTCCCAACAGTAGCTCTCAAAACAGGTTTTAAAAGAAGCATCAAAGACTCTCTGTAGAGATGATCCCTACACCTGTCACACTCTACTCAGAACTTGGCAGCAGGTGCAAATGTAAAGTTGAGGTCTGGAATTGGTCACTTGGAACGAACAACTCTGATTAATGTCTCCCCATCTAGGCTTCTACCTGTCCATATGGTTCAGCTGAGTGTGAGTCCTACCAGTACCGTTTCATCCCTCTGATTTCAGAAAAAAAATTATTAGAAAAAAATTCAGTAAGTTCTCATGAAAACTCAAAGAATAAAAGATTTTAAAGAAAATCCATAATCCATTGATTGCCATTTCTGCTCAGAATTGTAGCAGCCAGTGCCAAGCTGCTTTATCCTTGTATCACAGTTCTTTGCCTCATCTTCTTACTGTACTGATACCCACGAAACAGGCCAAATACAAGAAAGCATTCTGTGTCGGAGATGGAATCCCCAGTTGTGGCTATAGGACATTTTCTTACAATGAAAGGTTGTATCAAAACTAATGACAAGCTGGGAGTGGTGGCACATGCCTTTAATGCCAACACTTGGGAGGCAGAGGCAGGCAGATCTCTGTGAGTTCTAGGCCAGCCTGGTCCACGAGGTAAGTCTAGGACAGCCAAGGCTACACAGAGAAACCCTATCTTAAAAAACCAAAACCAAAACAAAACAAAACAAAATGATGTTAGGACAGGATAGTTCAATGGTAATAAACTTGCCTAGCATGAGTTCAATCCCTAGTAACACACACATGCACACACATACACAAACACACACACACATACATGTAAACATACATGAGCACATGTGATGGTTAATTCTCATGGTAACTTGACTGCATTTAGACTCACCATGGCAACATACCTCATGTCTGTTGACTGTGCTCCCAGCAAAGTTAAAGTGAACAGGGAAGACCCACCACACACGTGGGTGGCAGCATCCCTTGGGCTGCAGTTCTGGACTGAATAAAAGGAGAAAGTGAGCTGAATGCCAAAATTCATCTCACTTTGCTTCCTGACTGTAAAGTCAGTGTGCCTGGCCTCCTGGTCCTGCTTCTACCACCATGCTTTCCAGCCATGATGGACTAAATCCCCTTAAGCTCGGAGCTAAAGCAAGCACTCAGTGTCATAAGGCATTATATCTGGCCAATCACTGGTGCTACCCAGTGTGGCTGATGCGATGTACTACCATATATTTCAGACCATGAGATGGACCTGACCATGGGATGCACCCAGTTTTTAAAGCAGTAAAACAAGAAAAACAGTAAAAGCAGCAATTGGACCATAAGGTGCACCTCATTCCACTCGATTTTTGGAGAGAAAAGTGCGTCTTATGGTCCAAAAAAAATACGGTAAGTCTAATCAATGATGTAAGCTTTGGCATGGCCAAGCTTGTCCCTGCCCTGTCCTTAACCCTGGGTACTTTCTGCCTTTGGACCCGTTGCCCAAAGGTCACCTGGCTTTTAAACCCATAGTATCATTGGTGATGGCTGATGGGGCAAAGTTTGGGGTAAAGATTGAAGACAGTGAGCTGTGTATACTCTTGACTTCTGGTAGCACAGTCCTTCCTTCCCACTTGTATCCTATCTTGTGACTTCTCACCAGGCCTCCTATTTGCTTCTTAAAGTGCATTTTAATGGATTTAAATTTTTATATGGGGGCTCAGCAGGTGAGAGAACTTGCTTTGCAATCACAAGGACCTGAGTTTGATCGCCCAGTATCCATATTTTAAAAAAAGAAAGAAAGAAAGAAAAGAAAAAAGAAAAGCAAGCCAAGATGGCTGCAAATGCTTGTAAGCCCAGTGTTGGGGAATGGGTGCAGGTGGATCCTAAGAGCTTGCTGGCCGCCAGCCTATTCAACGCAGTGAGCTTGTGGTTCAGTAAGTGGCTAAAGTGAAAAGGAGAACAGTAATAGGGGAAGACGCTTGACCTCCCCCTGCTATAGCCTCTGTTCACACAGGGTGCATCCTGGCACATTCATGTGCGTAGAGCCCTCTCCCGTCTATGTGATTCGAGAATTTTAACTGTGTCTGTGAGCCTTCTGTAGTAAGGCTTCTGAGGGGGTTGCCCTGTGGTATCCTGGGAGGGACATTATATCCAGGTAAAACATACACACGAATTCTGGAAACCTCCGCTAGCTAGTTACTTTGACCATGTCCCTATACTATGTCCCCCAAATCATGCATGGACAATGGCCAAAGGCCATCTATAACATCCTGTAAATGGAAATCAATCAGACTTCAGTGGGTCCTCAGTATCCCGGGAGCTCTCCATGCCAAGAGAAGTTTTTCTGTATGGATTAAGTGGTGACCTAAGTGACAACGGTGGCCTCTTCTCCCCCAGGGCCATATTTCAACCTCAGTTCAAAGATTTTTGAGGAAACCTAGCAGCCAAAAGAGTGAGCTTGCCAATAAACAAGTTAGGTGAGTTGGTCTAATATGCTTATTCTATGTCTTTCTAGAGAGGCAGCCCCACCTCCCTGTCCCTGTCACTTGTTTCCAGGCTAAGAGGAGACTCCAAAGAGGAGAATCAGCAAGCAGAGTTTCAGTTCTGCTCCTAGCCTCAGGGGCTCCTGGGGGGAAATCCGAAGAGGAGATGGGGGTGGATATGACCAGTGTATACATGTATAAAATTGTCAAAGAATAAACAAAATATTTTAAAAAAGAAACTTAAAAATAAAAAGAGGAAGCAGGCCAGCAAAGGTGAAAGTGGAAAGGCAGAACCACGGAGAACAATGCAGAAGCCAGCCTTTGAGCTGAGCACCTGTGGTGTTCCAGCAGTCTTGGTGGGCACACGGTTGGTTGAGCCCAGCACTCGGGGTGGGGGTGGGGGTGGGGGTGGGGGTGGCAGGCTCTGGAAGCCAAACTCACAACCACCAATGAAGAAAAGGCAAAGACATCTCAGGAGCAAATCCTTAGCTCACAAACTCAGGGTAGGTGTGGTGCTGTGTGTCTATAATCTCAGCACTCAGGAAACCGAGACAGGGGGATTGTGAGTTCAAGGTCAGTCAGACCCACACAGTAAGACTCTGTCTCCAAATGCTGAAAAGAGTGAATGAACGGTGAATGGCAGGCCAAGCAAACATTAGAGCATGGAAGTGGCCGAGTGGGGACTTGGCACTGTATGCAGCCAGAGTTTGACAACCCCCAAAAAGCTCTTTCAGGAGTGTGTGTGTGTGTGTGTGTGTGTGTGTGTGTGTGTGTGTGTGTGGCATTGATAGCCCAAAGGATGGGATGATGGGAGCTGATACTCACCTAAGGAGAAAATAGGCTAAAGAAATGGCTTATTTCCTTTAAGTAACTTAAAGAAAAAAAAAGTGGCAGTTTGTGCAGGCATAAAAAAAGATGCTTGCTACATTGTAGATTATACAGAGAACTTAAGGAGAGTCCAGCCTATTTTTGATCAATTTAATTCTGAAATTATTTTTAAAATTTTATTTTATGTGTACAGATGTTTTGTGTGTATTTTTGTCTGTGCACCACATTCATGCCTGGTGCTCCTGGAAATCCTGGATTGGGCTTTGGGTCCCCTGGAGTTACATGCAGTTGTAAACCATCATTAGACACTGGGAACAAAACCCAGGTCTTCTGGCAAGAGCAGCCAGTGCTTCTGACCGCTAAGCTGTCCCTCCAGCTCCCAACTTGGAAGGTTTCTAAATTACAAGCTTTAAGCATTTTATATTACAAGATAGTAAGTCGTGGTTGCATCCATTTCTCTATACACTGATAACTCGAAAAGGGGTTTCAAGTGTTTCCATGTTTAACACTGTAGTTTGAGGCACACCTTGTCCTCACCAGGCTGGCCCGGAACTCACTGTGTAGTCCAGGTGGAAATTCTCCACCTCCTGTGTGATGAGATAGATGTGTGACCCAGTGAGCCCAGTTCCCTATTGACTTTGAAACTGCTCTATGTGTTTCATACTCATAGAGTATGGCATACTCACATAGTTAATTTTATGACCCCATGCCCCCTTGAGAAAGGAGTGCTATGTGTCCTCTTTAAAGCAGAGCTGCAAAACTCAAATGCTCTCAGGAGCCAGGAGGGTAAGATAGATGAATGAGGCAGGTGCAATGCCAGTCAATACGTGGTCACAATCCCTCAGTCTTTGGGGGAGTGACAGAAGGTGTGTCCCTGATGTCTCTTCTTGCCTAAGCACAGTGTGCTACAGCTGAGGTAGCTCAGCAGAAAAGCAGTTGCCTAGTTTGCACAAGGCTCTGTGGGTTTGATCTACAGAACCAATCAACCAGCCAATGATAACAAAGAGAGGCTAATCTCTACTTCACTTTACTAAAGGCATCTCACAGAAATGTTGGTCTGGGCTGGCCACATCTTCAAGAGATTCCTAAAATTTGGGTTTACTCATGAAGTCTCACAATTTAAAAACAACAAGAATAGTTCAAATTTAAACTTTCTGGGAGCCAACTTAAACATCACCAGGCCATGGGTGTTATCTTAAAATTAATGCAGTCCTCCAGCGAAGGGGATCTGTCAGTGTCAGAAGTTGGAAGGAGATGTTTGTTGGGGGCGGGGTGGGGGGGGTGAGTCCTCCTGTTCTGCCACCTTTGTCTGGGATTGGGGGGAGTCTTCCTGTTCTGCCACCTTTGTCTGGGGTGGGGGAGGGGCGAACAGACTTAAGATTCCCATCCCTGCACCTCCATCTGAAGGAATTAATTCCGGAAGACGGCTTCCAGGTTGAACTGCCTGTGGGTTGTCTGAACAGCTGTGGAGCACAGATTAATTATCTTCGCCTTAGCTAGACGTCGGGAGGAAGGAAGACGCTGGAATTCTAAAAGGCTGGGAGCTAGCTAGCTAGCTTATGCTGCTGAGAAAGAAGGCATGGGAGGTAAGTAAACTGCTGTCAGGAGTGAAGTGAAGGCTACAGGGATGGGGCCTCAGCGGGAGCCACCCCATGGCGAAGCAGAGGGGAGGGGCAGAAGGGAGAGTGGGGGTGGGGGCCGTAAGAGGCAGAGCCAAAAGCTGGCTTCCACCACTGCATCAATGTGAGGGGTTGTTTTCCCTATGATGGTTTGTGCTTATCAAGTCAAACGCAGAGTCTCTGAATGCTTGTGTTTCTCCATAGGCTTGGCACACCACAACTCAAATTTTCTCTCTGTAGTGTGTGTGTGTGTGTGTGTGTGTGTGTGTGTGTGTGTGTGTGTGTGTGTGTGTATGTGTGTGTGTGTACGCACGTGTGGAGGATTTGCTGACTAGGCTGGCTAGCTAGTTAAGCCCCAGGGATCCACCTGTGGCTACTTCCCCCATAAATTACAGGCCCACACTACCATACCTGGGTTTTGTTTTTTATATGGGTTTTGGGATTAAACTCCGTCCCCATGCTCACAAGGCAGAAACTTTTCTGGCTGAGCTGTCCCTCTAGCCCTACAGACAAGATATTTTAAGGTGAATAATGTCCTTAAATTGAGTTTTAGAACCATGCCTCAGTATCAGTGGAGGAAAAAAAAAAAAAAACCAACCAACAACAAAATTCTGTATTTGTTTAAATTTGCATTTAAAACACAGCAACTTTAACCCGTAGAAATGGCTTCTCTGTGAGTTCAAGACAAGACTCTACAAATTGAGTTCTGGGTCGGCCAGGACTACACACTGAGACCCCTGCCTCAAAACGCAAACCAAACCAAACACTATCATCAACCAAAACCTTGGCTAGAGACTAGCGGGCCTTTGGTCTACAGCACTCCTAGAGACCTGCCTCACCTGCAGTGAGCCTAACAAATATTTTTCACATCCACGTTCTGACAGGCAAGAATGAGACAGATACTCAGATGAGAGCTTGGCCATCATCCTGTGAGCAAGAAGAGAACATTCGCAAATGGGTGGTTTCAGAGGCACAACTGCAAAAAGAGGATCAGGAGGGCAAATATAATTAGCCATATAAACATAACATTTTCAGACTGGAGTAGCAACTTTATGGGGGGAGGGAGGGATCAACTGCTAGCTTTGAGAAATGAGCTCTCGCCCCCCCCCCCCCCAGAGCTTGGTGATGCTGGACATGTGTAAAGAAAACCACTGCTTCCCTCCCCCCCCATGTGTTTGATGCCAAACAAAAAGCCCACTTCCTTTTTAGAAGCTCTAATGGAAACACCAGAGAAAACGTGGGGGAAAACAGGCTTCGCTCCACCACAACAAACTCATGCAGCATCTTCCCCTCTGGCCAGACCTCATTCAGATACACAGGGCAGCGGTTAGGAGAGCTGTGATCACAGCAGTCTGGGTCAGTCAGCCTGCACCTGTGTGAGAAAACATCTGGGAGAAAAACAGGAAGCCAAGGTTTCATTTGGGCTCTTGGTTTCCAAGATCTGGGTCTAGGTTGGCTCCGTGGATTTGGGGCGTGAAACTAGGCAGAATGTCCCGCTGGGGAGTGTGTGGTAGGGCAAATGCTTTTTCATCTCAGAGAAGGAATCAGGAAGAAAAGGAGGGAGGGGGGAAGGGAGAGAGGGAGAGAGGGGAGAGAGGGAGGGAGAGAGAGAGAGAGAGAGAGAGAGAGAGAGAGAGAGAGAGGAGAAAATAACCTCTTTCTGTTAGCACCACTGTGGTCAGATTGCCATCTGCAGATGAACACAGTCCTAGTTAATTAGACACTTAGTTTCTACCTAATTTCCTAAATATTCTAAACGCTGAGTTTGATTGGCATGCCCCAGTTCAGCCAAGCACTTCCACTCTTAGGGTTTAACTTGTCTGTGGTTAGCGCCTGTGATAAAGCCTGGAGGACATCTCTGCGCACTTGCTTTTGTCTGTCTCAGTCCTGGGCTAAAGGCTGAGAACACCTATGGTTATCGGTCCCGCTTCCTTTCAAATACAGACAGATAACTCTTTGAACAGGGTAGAGTAATCTTAGCTTCATCAGCAGTGGACATCCCCACCCATTTCTGGTTATTTTGTACATGCAAATGTAGCATCAAACTTTCTTTATGTAACGGCTCAGTTTTAAGGTAAAGGTCAGAGAGGCCCTGGTCCACTCAGTAGAGCGGCTCACTAGCCCACTAATTTTCTTATATTTTCTATTGTAGAATAGGGAAGACCAAGGGAGTTCGAGGAAGTGGAAAATAGACTACAGACCACTCGTGAACCTGACAGGACAGTCACTATCTAAATGCTTTGGGTTCGGAGCCTGGGCCAGGACACCGCATGCTGCATTCGAGACCAGTGCTAGTGACCAACGGCCCTGACACCTGCGCACCAAATGTAACAAAGGATCCCAACCTCAGCCACTCTTCCCCTTCTCACTTGAGCTGACGTCCTTGCCTCAGAGTACAGTGGCACTTCCCTCTCCCTCCTCCCTTTGCTGTGTCTTGCTCTCTGCCTGGCTTCCGCTGACCAGGCTGAGCTGCAGATCAGGTCCCCAGCTCCCCAGCTGCTGCCCTGTTGTTTGCTTTCCATCTGTGAGGCAGAGTGCAGAGGCCTTCAAGTGGGTAGACGTGGCTGCAGAGGGCTGTCAAAGAGACAACAAATCCGTCCAAAAGGGTCTGTCGGTAATGGAGAAATGGTCTGGTGGAGTCAGTTTTGCTGTAGCCCAGTGGTAGCATTTCAGGAGGGCGGAAGAGGAAGTGACCACAGGCCAGGTTCCGGCCAGCCAGGTCAATCTCTGGAGCCCAGTGCGTTCCTTTGTATAATTTAGTCTCTGAGGTCCACAGCTCCGGAGCAGGAGGGAAACAGGCTTTGGGTGCAGGTCACAGAGCAGTGGCTTGGCACAGCCAGGAGACTTGGAATGCAACCAAAAGCAGCTGTGTTCATTGCTCAGTTATGAGCCCAAGCCTAGCAAGGGTGTGGGTGTCTCATAAACACCAGTCATGTCTCTGCTTAAGCACCATCTACGATAGGCAAGCACTGCGGGTAGGCCCTCTCTTCCCATACCATCCAACCTTTATGCCCAAGGCCCTTCATGAATGGTTCACCAATCTCCAGCTCATCCCCTCCCCCAACCTTTTCTGACTCTTTTAACACCCATCAGTCCAACCCGTGCTCGCACACTTAACTTTGCCCAGCAACACACAGCTGAGAGACTGTCACCTCCAGGAATCCTAACCCAATTGCCCCTGAGCCCCTCCCCCCCATAAGGGTAATTCTCTTCCTCTCTTGTGACACTTCCTTTGTGTGACTCTGGTACTCTGTGCAAGTGCCCATCACAGCACTTACTGTGTCGTTCACAGACGACTTCCCCCTTGGACTACGCTAGGAGGCGCTGGAGGGTGCAGCCTTTCGGCTTCACAACTTTTTGTTCCTAGTCCGTTCGTTACATAATGCACAACGTGCGGTGGCACATAGAGCGAGTAGCATTGCATGCGCCTGGCTTACTTCAGAATAGGCTTGCTCCAGCTGCAGTCAGGTGTACAACAGTCTGTCCTTCCTCATGGCCTCTGCTCTAGATTAGTGGCTAGCAGGGATGAATCGCAGGGGTTTCCAAACCTTCTGTGCTCAGGGATTCACCTGGGGAGCGCTCTCCAGCTCTCACTATGAAGGCCACTCAGCTTGGAATACAGAACAAGAAAACCAGAATCTGCCCCTGACACTTAGTAACCTCCAGGTCATTCTAATGTGTGATGAACACTGCGGCCCTGGAGTTTCAATGACCCGCGTGTTGACTGTAAACAGCTTTCCCATGCGCCCACTGTGTAGTAAACACTGAGCAGGACACTGGGAAGTGGTGGGAAGGTGGTAGTGTGTGTGTGTGTGTGTGTGTGTGTGTGTGTGTGTGTGTGTGTGTGTGTATAGAGTCTTTGTTTTCAAGAAACTATAGTCTCCACAAAAAATGTAAATCATCGTGGTCTCATAATTGTTTGGTTGAGGTCAGGCTTTCAGGAAAGCTGACATTTCTTAGTTCTGAGGCCACCTATTATTACATTGTAGGATGTTTTAATCTCCGGTCTCTGTTTGGCAGATGACAATAGCAACCAATATTGCTCATGTGTGTACACACACACACACACACACACACACACACACACACACACACACGCCATTTTACAGCTGAAAATGTCCAGAAAATATCCTAATATGCTTTTGGGGTGAGGCAACCTCCCTTGAGAACCCCTAGCTAGGCAACTGATGGGGTACAGTGTTTTTAGCAAGAGTCCAGGGTGATCTGTTTCCACATTTGAGTATAACAAGAAAGCCCGGCCTAGAGCGGTGTTCTCCCAGTGCGGGCCCCACAGCCAGCACCTGTGCCAGTTGGAGTCCCCGCCCCAGATCTCGTGAGTCTACGTTTGTTTTAAGACATTGTCTGGGTGGGTCACACATAGGCTGGCAGGGTCCCTGGCTGGTGTCTGGAGGAGAGGGAGCTTGCAGATGTGAGGGAAACAGGAAAGGTCTCAGCAGAGCTCGCCCCAGGTCCTGACAATACACATGCAGCTGAGAGGCTGTTCTGGAAGCAGAGGGCCCCAGAAGGAAGGATTTCCACACAGAAGGAAGGACTCCTAGACTGAAGGTAGCCTGGACTCCGAAGCAGCCAAGTCTCTTGCTTTTCTTCCTTAGCCGTTTCTCTTAATTTTCTCAATCTCTTGTGCTTTGGGTAGAAAACAATGTCCTCTGTAAGCCATGCCCTGTGGTGACTGACAGCTGTCAAGGTGCTCAAACAGTTCTTTGAGAATCCTATCAAAACAAGTGACTACTAGCCAAGCCACAAGAGTCTGCTTTTGACTGGCGCCTAGCTAAATGTAGCACTGGACATATACAAATATATACCTGTTTCCATGCAGACTTCTCAGTTACAGGGAGGGGCTTTGGGAATCATTTTATAAAGTTAGTAAGAACTCTGATATTTTGGTGGTGATTAATGCAACTGAAAATTTAACATTTCCTGTCAGGCCTCAAATTTGCCACTAATGTGCATCTTTAAACCACAAAGCTTGACCCCCTTAATACAGTGGTGTCAGATTTTGAATTCTCTATGCAATAGTGAGGAGAAGACCTGTAAGAAGTGATTCGGGGTCTGCGTCTTGAGAAAGGGTGTGTTACAGAGGTGTGTCTGACAATCCTGGCTCTTTTGCCTTCCTGTCTCCTGCCATGTGATGAGCTGCAAGAAGCATCTCATCAGGAATGGACCTCTCAGCTGCGGGCTCCCCACATTCCAGAACTGTAAGAAAGAAACCTTTCTTGTTTATAAGTTTCCCAGTCTCAGGGATTCTCTTGCAGCGGCATGGCACGGACTGACTTTCCCTGTTTACAGCCTCTGAGTACTTCTCTGTGGTTCCATTACAAAGTCCAAACTCATTTCTCATTGCTTCTTTCATTGACAGGCTCCTACTTATCTTCTGGTTTTGTCTTTAGACTAAAATATGGACAACCCCCCCCATGGTAAACAAAATATTAAAAGGGTAGAGAGCCATAGATACAGCTCAGTTGGTAGAATGCTTGCCTACCTAGCACAGGGTCCTAATTCCAGCCCGCACCATATAAATCAGGTGTGACGGAGCCACCTGCAACCCCAGTGCTCTCCAGAGTTCAAAGGCATTCTCTGATACACAGCAAGATTAAGGCCAATCTAGAATACATGTTTCAAAAATAAATAAATAAATAAATAGAGTTAAGTAGAGATAGGCTATTGTTTGATCCCTGGCATTGGGTTATTGCATAGCACATTGCAGACAGTATATATTTGCTTTTGCCTCAAGCTCCTGGATGGCTGCACACAGTGTTGCATCAGTCAGTCCTGCCTTCCCAATTGCTCTGGGAGACCCTGTGGAGACTGATCACAGAGCTGCCAGATGCTCGAGGGGGTAGGGCGTCCAGATGACACCTCAGGTTTCTGTCCATAATTGACATACCTAGTTCCCACTTGAGCATCTTTGTCTTCTTGGCTCAGACCACACTCCCTTATGCTCTGCACCTCACTCTTTTCTAGTGTTTTGCACCATTATTTCTGATCAGAAATGTCTCACTCTGTCTCCTTGCCCAGGCAATGCTTTTTACTTTTGATGAGGGTTGCTACCTATATGAGCCACTCCTGACCTTAGAAGCCTTCAAGATGGAGGTGACATCCTTCATCCTTCCTATATGATCCACCTGACTTCATACTGAGCACTGAGTCAGCCATCACTCCTCCCAACATAGGTGACTCCTCATTAGGTCTTTGAAGCCTGGGTCGTTGTCCTATGTGCATGTCTCGAACCCAGTGAGGCCTGGCACTTAGCAAGTGGTCAGCTAGTCACTTAGGAAATGAACAATGAGTGCATAAATAGATGGATGGAGGCTGAAGAGATGGCTCAAAGGTTAAGAGCACTGACTGCTCTTCCAGAGGTCCTGAGTTCAATTCCCAGCAACCACATGGTGCCTCACAATCATCTGTAATGTGATATGATATCCTCTTCTGGTCTGCAGGTCTACATGCAGGCAGAACACTATATATGTAATAAATAAATAAATAAATCTTTCTAAAAATACAGAGATGGAGGAGCCTCAAATTTGGCATTACTGATCCCCTAAACTTGAACCACTCAGCAATGTTGGGTATATTATTTATGTGTAAATTATCTCTAGGATCTTCTTTTTCTTTTTCTTTTCTGTTATTTTCCCCTTTGCTTTCTTCTCTGATTTTTTTCTCCTTATTCTTTGCAAAGTTTTGAGAAACTCTACAGGAGAGCAGCAGGTCACAACTGATGAGCACTGCACCCCCAAAAGGTGTTCTGTTCTTCAGTTTCATGAACCAGAAGCAAAGAAGCACCAATTCCAGCTCTGGACAGTAAACACCCTTGTAAAGAGACAGAGGGTACTGGCTCTTGTGTTCCTTGGGCAATGCTTACAACTTCCATGGTGGCGGGGCGGAGTGGGGGGCGGTTAGTGAGTTCAGAAAAGGGCTACTGGTCCTGTTTCTTCAGGGTCATCAGAGATGCATGACATAGGGCTGCTCTACATAAAGACTTCAGTAAACACTGAGGACATGTATGCACACACATACACATATCTATATAAATCCACAAGTGACCATGTACCCCTGTGTATCACATCTGTCACATATTTATGTATGTATTTACATATGTTTACATATGAACATAAGTTTTAAACTTGTGTGTATATATACATATATACACACAGTTAAATTTAAATATCAACACATGGTCTATACTATATGGTTCTTGCACCATAATAGTGCCTTAATAACTTAGATGAGGGGCTAACAGACATCCCCTGAAAAGGATCAGGGTGCAAGCGTTTGGAGGTGTTGCTGGCTCTGTCATCTCTGATGCAGTGAGTCTGTTGTACTGTTGTGTTGTTGAAAAAGGTGTGACTTGGCTGTGTTCCAGTGAAACATTCACAAAACAGGGCAGGCTTGGATGAGGTCCACCAGGCACGGTTTGGGAAACTGTTCTTAGACCGCAGAGAACACTTTGTAAGTGGCCTCTATACTGGCTCCCTTCACTGTCAGCCTTCAAAAGACACACCTCTAGGTGTGTGAGAGGAGTTTCTAGAGAGGTTTAGCTGAGGATGGAAGGCCCACCCTGAAAGTGAATGTCACCATCCACGGGCTGGAGTTCTGTACCAAAACAAAGGGGAAAAGAGAAAGGCAGCCGAACCCCAACATCTGCTCCTCTCGGCTTCTTGCCTGTGGATGTGCCGTACCCAGCTTTGTCCCTGCTGCCATGCCTTCCCACAGTGATGACCCATGGGACAAAAGAAGCTCCTCCTTTCTTAATTTGTATTTGTCACAGCAACAAGGAAAGCCACTAGTACAGCGTCTACCACAAAATCTACCCTGAAGTTAACAATAACCATACAATGTAGTTACTTGGAATATTGTCTTTAATTTTTTTAATCACATTTAGTTTGTATGAATGTATATGTACAAACTCTCTCTCTCTCTCTCTCTCTCTCTCTCTCTCTCTCTCTCTCTCTCTCTCACACACACACACACACACACACACACATACACACACACACACACACACCAGCATGCCTGCCTGCAGAAGTCAGAGGACAACTTGCTAGAGTCTCCTTTCTCCTTGCAGGAGTGTGAGTCCAAGGATGAGGTACATGGGATGGATCTCAGGCAGTCAGGTTTGGAGGCAAGCATCTCTACCTACTGAGCCATCTTGCCAGCCCTACAGAATATTTAGTTATTGAAAGCTACAAGAATGTAAAAATCTTTAGGTAAGAAAATAGTTATAAAGTGTACCCATAAAACAGGCAAACAGAAGTGAAGAGCACCTGCCGCTCTCACAGAGGATCTGAGTTCACAACTAACCTGGAACTCCAGTTCCAGGGCATTTAATGCCCCCTTGTGGTGTCTGTGGGCACAGCATATACATGTACACATACAGATAAGCACGAGCGCGCGCGCGCACACACACACACACACACACACACACACACACACTCACATGTACATGCAGGCACACATACACACATGTGCATAAATAAAAATGAATAAAAAGCAATTAGAAGTGCAACCACTTGTCAAAAAAAAAAGATTTATCCAAATAGTATATATTTTCATTTCCCACCCTTGACAATTATAATAATGTTTAAAATGATCAAAGAAACATGCTCTATAGGAGCCACAGCTCTCAGAAGTGAGTTGTTTTTTGTTTTTTGGATTTTTTTTTTTTTTTGCTTTTTTGACTTTCCTGGAAAAAAATGAAATCTGGAATTCTGAGTAGAGCATTGGCCTAGTATGTGTGAGGTCCTAGATTCCATCATCCGATGCTCAAAATATACGAAAAACCAAACCAACCAACAACCAAACAAATAAAAACTCAACCCCCCTCCCAAAATCCCTGTTCATGTTTTTCTTTTTATAAAAGAACCCAGAGAAACAATGGTGCTCTTTGAGAACCAGCCCACGGACATGTGACACTATTCTTTTCTGAATAATATTCAACTTTGTGCCACAGAACTCTCTGAAAAGAATAAAAACATAACAGAGACCTGCTCGACCTCATGTGACATCAGTCATGAATAACGCACATGGGAGCCTGCCTGAGAGTGTTGTAGCCAGAGCTGCCTGGGCACTATGGAAGCTGAGGAAGGTGGAATGCCAGACTTGTGAGGCTTAGCCACAGTGACACCAGCACACATCCTGTGGCTTGCAGTGCATTCTGGTACAGAAGTGGCTTAAGGCCACTGTAGAGTAACGTACAATGAACTAACACACTAATGCCCAAATCTTAAGAACCGAGTCTCTGAATGTGCACGGACAGCCTTCCCACTATGCTCTGTTCACTAGAGAGTTCTTCCACTCAAGCCAGAGCTGACAGCTTTGCAGCCAGAGGCCTTGTCTGTTATTTCCCTCCCTGGTGGCACTTGGAGTGCCTACTCCTGCACAAGTTCTTCATTCTATGCTCACCCAGAGGTTGAAGGAGGCCCTGGCACTATCCTCTTCCAAGGCTGAGTCTCGCTGGGCTGTCCCTAAACTCAGAGCAGGTTCCATATTAGAAACACAGTTCAAACAGTGCCCCACCCCACATCAGATGGCAAATCAACTCAGTTAAGACTTGCCAGTCACCTGTAAGGATGAGAACCGCCACACACATGCAATAGCCTCTGAGCTCTGATTATTTGTTTCATTCTAAAGAAACAGCAGAGGCCCACATCTTTGCCCAAGCATTCACTGTTGTGCGTGCCTGAAATCCCAGCCCAGTCCTTGAGAGGTTGAGGCTGGGGATCATGAGTCTAGACCAGGCAAGCTTGGACTGTATATAAAGATGTGGTACAGAAAAAAAGAGAGGGAGAGATGGGAGGGGAAGGGAGAGAGAGGGGGGGGGAGGTTATTATGCTTAGTTGCTGCATTAGTTACTTCTCTCACTGCAGTGACAAAACACCTGAAGAGCAGTTATTATGGCTTACGGTTACAAGCCACACAGTCTATCATGGTGGCCATCTTGGTGGGGAAGGCAGGCATCAGGAGTGTGACAGTGCGGACGCAGAGAGAGATGAACGATGGTGCTCTGTTCACTTCCTCCTCCTGACTCAGTCCAGAACCTCACCCCACGGGGTGGGGCTTCCCAGAGTGTGGTCCCTCCCGTCCTCAGTTTAACCACTCTGGAAATGCCTTCACACCCTGCCCAGAGATGCATTTGAAGTCTAGTCAAGTCGCTGAAGAAAAAATTTGCATTGCTGATCGAGCATCTAGTGATGTGACCGGTATTACTATGGGAGATTCCAAAAATGAAATCACTGTGGATATATCTGTTCACCAGTTAAAAATTAGGCCACGACACAAGTCTTTGCCACGTTCCCTCCATTAACAGACAGCACTAATGTGCTCATTTCAAAAACATTTTCAGATGTTGCAAACCATAGAGTGTTCAGGAGATAAAATAAAACTATAACTTCATAACCAGCAAAAACATTGCCATGAATTTTACACATTCCCTATGGACTTTCAAGATGCTGGATGCGCACACAAAAATATTTCTGTTAACCAAACGTAAGAAAAGCCTTGTAGAAAAATGAAATAATAGGAGTATAAGGCCAAGCAGTTAAAACAGCCCTGATCACTGCGCTGAGATATGCATTGTTAAGATAAACGTCCAGTGGTTTTTTTTTTCCGTGTACCTATATGTTTTTAAAAAGAATTTCTGAAGCCGGGCGTGGTGGCGCACGCCTTTAGTCCCAGCACTCGGGAGGCAGAGGCAGGTGGATCACTGTGAGTTCGAGGCCAGCCTGGTCTACAAAGTGAGTCCAGGACAGCCAGGCTACACAGAGAAACCCTGTCTTGAAAAACAAAAACAAAACAAAACAAAAAGAATTTCTGAGCCTGGCATGGCTTGTGTACTTGAGATGTAGAGGCAGAAAGATCAGAAGCTTAGTGACATTCTCAGCCACACAGCAAACCCAAGGCCTGCGCTACATTAAATCTTGTCTCAAGAAAATGTGTGTGTACACGTGAAGAATTTTCTTCTCGGCATTCTGCAGTCATTATTAATTAATTAATTCATTCATTCATTCATTCACTTGTCCAACAAACATTTACTAACTACCTATAAGACAGCCCTGTCAACATGCTGCTGAGGTAGCAACCATGTTGTAATGTGGCCTAGCCTCCTCACGGGCTGTTGGCTACTTAAAAGAAAAAAGACCTTAACACAGTTATTAATTTGTCTCTGCAAAAGAAATTGTATTTTCTCTTGAGGTTTCAAACTGCCTTCCAACTGTCACCCACTAATTCACCATCATAACTTCTAATCAGTCTCTACTCTAAGACAAATTTTAAAGGTCTATTTATTTTCACTTTTTTATGTACAAGTGTTTTACCCACATGCATATATGTGCACCATGTGTGGGCCTGTTGGAGCCCCTGGAACTAGGGTCACAGATGGTTGTGAGCCCCCTGTGGGTGGTAGGAATTGAAGCTGGGTTTTGTAAGAACAACACCTGCTCTCAACCACTGAGCCACCTCTCCAGTTCACCCTCCTTAAAACCGAAAAGATTTTGTCATAAATTCAGGCAAGAGGTGTCCTGGGACTTCCCGTAGCAGGTCCTTTGCCCACTCCTCAGAGGGAGTCACTATTTGCCGGACTTCCTCTTCCCTGTAGGGTGAAGGACTGAGGCCCAGCACCTCCGACTAGTTTTCTCCTCAGCACTGACTTTGTTTCTGCTCCACTCCAGGCACTTCAAGCCTGACCATCCTTTTTGGACATCTTAGCTACTGCTCATGTTGTGACCAAATACCTGATAAGAAGCAACTTCAAGCAGGAAGAATAATAGATTTGAGCATGTACACGAGAGAGGGGCTACATACAGGCTGCCGTGGGGTCAGGGGATGCATGGAGGCAGCAGTGTGAGGCGGCTCATGCTGTGTCTGTAGCAGGGGAGCAGAGAGAGGACAGAACATGAGGATAAGAATATGGGGGTAAGAACCCTTAAGGACCACTACCAGTGACCCACATTCTCCAGCAGGCCCCATCTAGGCCACCTGGGGGTCAAATGTTCAAACACCAAAGCCTGAAGGGGTGATTACATTCAGCCTGTGGGACTGTATGTGTTGTATGGAAACATTAGCTCCAAATGGAACGAGTGCGCATCTCTGCTGCACACAAGATGCAGAAGTTCAGGAAGCTATTGTTGCTATGGCAACTCCACCTACCTCTTGATTCTTTACAAGCCCTCTGCATCTCAGTCTTATTCTTTCCGTTCCACCTTTGGGCCACGCCCCTTCCTTCTCTGCCAGGCCACCTCCCTCCTCTGTGGTCTTAGGCAACTCATGGCTTCAACTGCATCTTCTCCTACTGACTCTCAAATCTATACCCACACCCAGGCTTTGCTCCCGGACTCCACACATTCTTCCAACTGCCCTGTCTTCCTTCCAAGTCAGAATGGCTGCTGTAAAGAAAATAAATAACAGCAAATGCTGGTGAGGACAGAGGGGAAAAAGGAATCTCTTATACACAGAGGGCGGTAATGTAAACTTGGTGCTGTCACTATGAAAAACAGTATGGAGGTTCCTCCGGATACTAGGAATAGAACTAACACATGACCCAGCCACATCACTCCTGGGCATTTACCCAAAGTACCCCAAGTCACCCTAGCACGGAAACACTCATTGCTGCATTATCCCAATAGACAGGAGGTAGAAGCAGCCTAGATGTTCATCAGCATTTGAGTGGAAAAAGAAACATTAACTCCTATTCAGTCAGAATGAAGAATGAAATTACCTTGCTTGCAGTAAAGTGGATAGAACTGCAGGTCTTTATGTTGAGCAGAATAGGCCAGACTAAAAAAGATCAACGTCCTCAATATATGAAACCACACACACACATGCACACACACACACACACACACACACACACACACACACACTCACACACGACATGTAAGTAGAAATGGGACTATATGAGGAGAGGAAGGAATCTAAAGGGAAGGGGACAAAAGAAGATAACAGAGGAAGAAATACAAATAATGTCATGTTTTATCTCATATGTAGAATCTAGATTTTATACACTCTATCATCTATCTATCTATCTTCTGTCTCCTCTCCATCTGTATACATGTGTGAATATATACCACAAAACCGGAAGAGGAACTATTTTAGATGACACACGGACCAACGAGATGGGAGAGTGGGACAAACGTACAATAATAGATACATATGAAAATCTCACAGTAGAGCCCATTATTTTGCATGCTTACTAGAAATAGTATTTTTTAAAACTTATTTACTTGTTTTATTTTGTTTTCAAGATAAAGTTTTACTATGTAGCTCTGGCTGTCCTTGAACAAACTATGTAGACCAGGCTGGCCTTGAACTCATAGAGATCCACCAGCCTCTGCCTCCTAAGTGCTGGGATTAAAGGTGTGCACCACCACTCCCATCCAACTGTAAATAGTATTAACAATGAAAATACCAAGGCCGGGAGGGCCGCTCAATTGATAGAAAGCTCATCCAGCACAAGACTCTGGGTTTGGTCCCTAACACTACATGCTCTTGGTGTGCACACCTTTAATTCCAGCGCTCGGGAGTGGAGGGGGGAGGGCCAGTAGCTCACGGGCATCCTCAGCTGTATGGAGAGCTCAAGGCTGGCCTGGAATACCTGAGCCCTTGTCTGTAGCTCCAACTACAGCTACCACAGCAGCACAGCCAGCCCTAGGCAGGCCCCGCCCACATCCTCCCTCTCAGAAGCTTGCTTATTCCAGAACATCTCAAATTCCTCCACTCACCTTTTCCTCCTAAGAGGAATCACAGGATCCCAAGTACAGAGGTATATAAAGCAAATGGAAAATCCAAACATACACTAATAATAAACTACAAAGAAACTTACTTCAAAATAATTCTTTAGTTTTTGCTATTTATTAGGGACAAAACTTTCGGACTGTGAACCAGGATGCACTTGGCTCACTGTCACATGGAAAACTGAGCTCTGGCTGGATATCTGATCACACACATATGGGGGCATATTGATATTTTTCATAGTAGTCTGTTAGTTTGGTTTTATAATCATCGGTGTGAGAGTGCCAACTTATATAGATAATTAGCACAAAATGAAAGAAGGATACTCACAACATTTCAGAAATTATTGGAATTCTGTGGTACCCTAGTCAAAATTCATTAAACTGATTTTTTTTTTTTTTTTGGTTTTGGTTTTCAAGACAGAGTTTCTCTGTGTAGTCCTGGCTTTCCTTAATCTTAGTCTGTAGACTAGGCTAGGCTGGCCTCAAACTAAGAGTTCACCTGCCTCTGCCTCCTGAAGAGTGCTGGGACCACCACTCAGCTCAGTTTTCATTTGTTTGTTTGTTTTGATGAAATTTAAGTCAGCAGCTAGAACAGCAAAATTTCAAATTAAACATCCTAGCACAATACAATCCAAAAATATACTAATTTGATACACATTGAGGAGCGACAGTGGGAAAATATTAAAAACCCTGTTTTTCTGTAATGAAACCATTCTGTTTCTGTAAGAGCAGGGCCCCTCACATGCGCATTGAACACTGCATTCGTAACGCACAATAGTCTGGAATCTGGGCCCAGATGTTTCAGGTCTCAGTCATCAGTGCTGTGTGTGTGTGTGCGTGTGTGTGTGTCCACACTTGTGCAGAAAAGTGCACTGACCTTGAGTTCAGAACCAGGATGCAGTGACATCACAGGATGTAAGGTTGTGAACCCTGCCAGAAGCACCTCACGTTCGTTACATGTTTGACTTTGAGCTAAGAAGCCTCCAGAAGTTTTTTACTGCTGTCAAACTCTGCACAACCCCCACACTGAGCTCCATTACCTCGTGTGGGGCTGCACAGTTAAAGCAGCTGTGGCTTATTCTGCAGCATTGGTGGCTTTAATTTCTGAAGGAAACCGGTTTTTATAATGAAAAGTAGATTTGCCTCAGGGCTGTTAGGAAAGTTATAAGGCCCTAGACTTCAGGGACAAAAAAGCACCCCTCCTCCTACTCCCAATAAAGTATAAAGAGATGGGGGAGGGAGAGAAATTAAAGTTGCATTTGAATACAAGCCACCCCTTTTGCTGGTCTCACTATTGAATGAGGTACTGGGCGTCCCTGTTTTTGTGGCTCGACTTCAGTCCAGCCGTCCTGCAGTGGCTACAGAAGCTTCTTCCGTCAACACTCACGTGTTGCTCAAAATTTCCTGGTATCTGAAGAGTGAGGATCTGGCTGCTCAATGTGACACTAAGGGCGGGTCACAGTCCCAAGCCTTCTTTGTGTCTCACGCCATACCCCCTGTCCTCTGGCCACCTGGACAAAGGCTGCCTGCTGAACGTGCCATCCTCCTTGGGTCCTCTGCCGTCTCTTCTGCCAGGTCTCCTGCCCTGTGCGCCTCCCCCCAGGGCCCTAGCATGCCTTGTTCTTTGTGGAAGTTCTCCTGTGGTCCTTCTAAGCCCCCATGGGAGTGTCAGTCCTCTGTGGCCTGACCAGTTCCAGAGATGATCTTATCTCCCCCACTTCCTCCTTTGAGGCGTTCTGCGAATTCACGCTCAGTGCTGGACACTGCATTGCACACTGGGAAACGACAGAGGATGATGTGGCCTTTGGCCTGAGCACCCTTGGAATGCTCGGTCTATCTAGACATGTACAGGCAGACTGCGGTTTGCTGCATACAGAGAGCATAAGAGCATGTGACAGAGGCAGCCATGGTGGGCCGCCGTGACCTGACTTCCGGTAGGACCTTCAGCTATACCCTTAACGGACACCAGAGCACACATTGTGTTTGTTATATGATCAGCTGCTGGTCTGGAAAATTGTGATGGTAGCCATCAGGTTTAGGCCTTGTTCTGGGGACTAAATGTGAAATGTCTCCACAGGGTCATATGTTGGAATGCTTGGTCCCCAGCAGGAGGTGCAGTTTGCAGAAAGTTATGGAACCTTTGGGGTTTGGTGGTGAAGGATGTGGTCGGTAGACAGTGGACTCTACATGTTGAGGACTATAATCCAATCCTGCTTCCAGAACTTTCTGCTTCCTTATTCACCTGGATGTACAAAGCTGCTCTACCACTTCGCATTGCCAGACAATGGCTCCAGCGGCCATGTTACAAATCCCCTCTCTCAGACAGCAGCTCTAGACTCCATGCTGCAAACGCCCACTGACAGACAGGGGCTGCAGCCACCATGCCTTCCCTTCCCAAAGGACTGTCCTTGTGAACTAAAATAACCTTCCTCTTGCTGTGTGCCTTTCATTGTGTATTTTGTCACAGCAAGACGAAAAGAAACAAATAGGATGCTTCCTCTAGAATTCCCTCCTCTAGGAGAGTTCATGGCACACAGTAGGTTCTTTATGAGGGTCAGTCTAACAATTTCACCTTTAATTTGTGCTGTGATTTACAGACGTCAAGCACTTCCCTTATGCCCAGCTCATACAGCACTCTAGGACAGCGCCTCTCTAGTTGGTCTGTTTTAATTTCATTTAAAGGCTTTTCCTTTATTTTTGTTATTTTTCAGGTTTTTGCCTGCGTGTCTACGCACCATGCGTGCGCAGTGAGTGTGGAGGTGAGAGGAGAGTGTGGGATAAGCCTGGTAGTGGAGTTATAGACAGTTGTGAGCTGCCATGTGGGGATGGGAGTTGAACCCTTGTCCTCAGTAAAAGCCAGCCAGTGCCCTTGACTGTACATCCATCACTGCAGCCAGCCCCAGGCCTAGCAGGCAGATTCTGAGTTTCACAAAATACCAATAAATTGGTAGGGCATGTTTTCTTCTGAGCTTCCACTTTAATCTAAATTTTGTTCCAAACAATAAAGTCAAAAGAGTTCAGGGCAGCATCTGACTAAGCTGAACCCCGAAAGTTTATTTGTAAACAGACCGTTTGGAATGCGTGGTGGACATTCCCACCGGAGTCCTGCTTTATATAGCGGTGAAGCTGTCACCCTCTGCCACAGAGTCTGCCTATCACACGAGATAACAAGGAATGTTGGCACAGTGGGGAATTCCAGAACTTCTCAGAGATTATTTCTGGGAGCAAAGCAAAGGAAGGAAAGATTGTAGCTCCTGGGAGTGGGTGGGGCCCAGCTGTACAGGAGAGGTACAGAGGTAGCTGGCCTTTGCTGCTCACAGGCTGGGCAGGGCTTGCCCACTCCTCATGGAGGTCTGCATGGTGAGCTAAGGCCAGGAGAGCTTGAAAGTGGAGGTGGCGGGAGGAGGTGGGTAGAGAGTTCAAGGGAGAGCTGGGGTGAGGAAGTTAGCCCAAGGAGGCTGAGGCAGGAGGATCTGGAACTTGTGACCAGAGAGAGATCCTGTCTCAGATTAGAACAAAACAAACAAACCCCAAAACACTTACAGTCAGAAGTGAGCAACAGCAAGCCGTTTGCAGATGTGGTGACTGGTCATGGGTCCAGTCTCAGTATTTTCCTTAAGAGAGGCAAATGGAGGCTTGAGTTATGTTTTGTTCCTGCAGCTTTTGGTTTTTGAGGAAGGTTTTATTTTTCACTTTGTGTTTTGTTAGAACTCGGTGCCGGGTCTGGGCCATGTGGGTTCTAGGGTTTATTTGTACCTTATATATATAATGCTATGTCCTAGACTATGGAGGAAAGAGATTTTTCGGGCAAAAGGAAAAAGAAAGAAAAAAAAACAGATTATTTTTTCTATTTTTGCTCTATATACATTTATTGGACCAGCATTTTTGGAATGCTGTCAAGTCTCTTGTGCTACTTGAAACATGGGCTGGGTTGAGGTTCATGAAAGACAAGGTTCTTGCCCTGAGGAGCACATGGGCCTGAGGGAGATACTGACACAAACAAGATGCCTAAGAAGAGAGGTATGTGCGTGACACACAGGAACACAGGTAAAGAGCGGCTTATTTTGTTGAGTGGCAGCTTTGGTTAAGTCTCTCTAGAGTTGAAACCTTGCTTTCAGTGCCTCCAGGTATTTCTGGAAGCCACATCCATTTTTCCCGCTCCCTGATTTCTGAAATCTGCTTTATTATTTTTGTTGTTTTCTTTAAACAGTGACTCCTGCCTGGCACGACAGCGCATACCTTTGATCCCAGCACTTGGGAGGCAGAGGCAGGCAAATCTCTGAGTTCGAGGCCAGCCTGGTCTACAGCACAAATTCCAGGATGCCTAGTGCTGCTGAGAGACTCTGTCTCACAGAAAAATGTGAACTAAGAATTGTGTATACGTACACAAAAATATATATATACACCTTGTGTGTATCTTCTACTATTTGAACATGTCCCCAAGTTTGATAGGCTGGGACCTTGGCTCCCAAAGCAGAGCTGGATGGGACTGCGTACATCCCTGCTGTAGAGCAGCATTTCTGTCTGCATCTGCTGTGCTGCAAAGCAGTTCACCAGAAGGTTGGTAACTCAGTGTCACACTGCAGGGGGAGGGGCTGTGCACTGCGGCTGGCTTGACTGAGCATCCAGCACAGCCTCTTTTCCCGGAGACTGGATTGATATGAGCATTGAGCTTTCATGTACTTGGTTTTTCCATATAAAGCATATTTTATATAAAACAATTTCTTTTTTAAGTTGCACACACTATATAAAGATGAGCTCAAAATGGACTGGAAACCTGCCTGTCGGGGCTGAGCTTACGCAATGTTAGGAGCAGACACGAACAGGTCTTTGTGTTTCAGTATTTTCTTGAAGATGGGACCAAAACATGTGACAAAGGAAACAAAACAAAACAAATCAATGTCAACAAAGTGAAAACGCTTGCACGTCAAGGAACACTATTAAGAAATGAGAAAACGGCTCACAGAATGAAAGACACTGTTTGCAATTCTTGTATCTGAAGAACTCTGTGACCATCAATAAAACACGACCCAATTTTCACATGAATATGGAGTTTGAATAGATATGTCCTCAAAGAAGACAAAAATGGTGGAAAGCCACTGAGGAAGATGCTCAATTGATGTCAAAGTCAGCAGGGAACTGCATCAAGATACTAGTCAACACCCATGCAAGGCTAGACTTCAGTAGGTAACAGCACGTGTCAGCAGGTGTGGGAAATTGGAGCACTCATACATTGCGAGAGGGGATATGAAATGACACAGTCACTGAGGGAAACAGTTTCGTTTTTCTTCAAAAAGCAAAATTACCAGATGCATCACAGTAGGACCCAGCAATTCTCTCTCTAAAGGGACCCAAGAGAAACAAAAACATATGCCCCTGCGAGACTGAAACACCGATGTTTGTGAGAACATTTCTCCTAACAGCCCTCCCTCGAATGGAAAAACTCCAAAAGTCAATCAAGTGACAAATGGATCAATGATGTAGCATCTATCGGATAGGATAGGATATTATAGCCAATCAAGCTGAAACCACTGTCACCTCTTATGACATAGAACTCTTGAAATATATGCCGAATAAAAGAAACCGGACACGGAAGGCCACTTATTAAAATGTATGATTTCATTTAAGTGGGGTGACCAAGTGCACAAGTCTATAGACACAGAAAGTGGATTAGTGGCGGTTTAAAGTTGGGGTGTGGGGAAGGAGTAGTAGAGAGGTGCTCCACATGGGGTATGGCTTCTTTTGTAGTTTGGGAGTGATGAACATACTTGGCAGTTGGGGGCCATGTTAGTATGGGGCATGCTTAAACCGCTGACTTGTAGGTTTTTAAAGGCAAACTTTATTTTTTCTTAAATTTTTATTATTAATTTATTCGTATTACATCTCAATGGTTATCCCATCCCTTGTATCCTCCTATTCTTCCCTCCCTCCCATTTTCCCTTTATTCCCCTCCCCATGACTGTTCCTGAGGGGGATTACCTCCCCCTGTATATGCTCATAGGGTATCAAGTCTCTTCTCGGTAACCTGCTGTCCTTCCTCTGAGTGCCACCAGGTCTCCCCCTCCAGGGGTAAAGGCAAACTTTAGTTTAGTGTGTGAATTCATTTTTAAATCTTTTATTTTTATTTATGCATGTGCATGTCCGAGTCTACATGTGCGCTTGAGTGCAGGTGATTTTAGAGGCCAGAAGACGGCGTTAGACTCACTAGAGCTTGAGTTTTGGGGGGTTATGAGCCACCCAAGGTGGGTGCCAGTCCTCTGGCAGAGCAGGAAGTGCTTTTCCACTGTGAACCAGCTCTCCAGCCCTGAATTATATTTTAATAAAACTGTTTTTTTTTTCCTTTAAAAGACTCCATATCCTGTATCCATAGAGAGGAAGTTCCAAGTCTGCCAGCTGTCCATGTATCCGAGGGTGATCCAATTAAGTAGCAGCCTACTGTCAGTCACTGGGACATTTTGGTTTCTTTTCTTTGCCTCCCCAGAGGTGAGCTGCTGGGGTGTGTTCTCTGGCACAGGCGAGGTACTCATTAGAAAAAACAATCATGGCAGAGCTGTCAAACAGCACTTACATTACTTCCTTCTTTTCTTTTCTTTCCTTCTTTCTTTCTTTTTTAAAGAATTGCTAAATAAGTACAGATATCCTGAAGGAAGCTGGAACTTCTGACTGGCCGGCACTGGAAGTTAGTGAGTCCTTTCTCGGAGACTCTTCCTGGGTGGTCTGAAGACAGTGGGCGGTCTTGGGAAGCCAGTAGGTCAAGTGTCTGTTATCTCCTGTGCACAGGGTAAGTGAGGGATGAATGAGGTAACAGCAGGCTAAAGATTAGGTGGGCAGTACCTGCACTGCCGCAAGGGCTGTGCCTCCAGCCTTAGGGGACTGTGACCACCTAAGGACATCTGTTCTCATTGGCTTTTTCTTATTGTCTCTTCTTTTCTTTCCTTTTTTTTTCTTTCCTTCCTTTCTCCTTTCTTTCTTTCTTCCTTTCTTTCTTTCTTTCTTTTTTCTTTTGGAGGGAGATAGTCTCACACTATAGCCCAGACTAGCCTATAATTCATTCTAGCCTAGGCTGGCCCCAAACTCACAGCGATCCTCCTGCCTCAACCTCCAAATCTCTAGGATGACAAAGTGTGACAATAATACCTAGCCAGCTTTCCCCAGTGTTAGACACAGAAACTGGACATCTGCTGGCTGTTAAAAACCTTCATTAAAAAAAAAAAATACTGGCGACCCAACTTAAAAACGCTAAAATCATATATGTGGGCCAAACAAAACCTCTGTGGGCTGAGTTCTCAGCACAGACTGCAGTGTGTGCTGTAGCTGGTCTCTGCCTCGGATCTTCTGCACAGTTCACATGGGCATTCCGGCTGATGTTGAGATGGTGCTTGGAATCCATCTAGTTTAACCTCCCACGTCGAGCCGCCTTGCCTTCTGCAACACACACAGGGGCAGTCAGAACTTAAGGAATTTAATAATTCAAACCAGAAACATATTGTTTCTTTGTTGGGAAAAACCAACCAAAGGGACAAACAAAACATCCTTGTAGGCTGAGGATCCAGATCAGGAGATGGGGTGAGGCAGGTCCAGGCTTCTGTGATGTGACCCGGAGGGTGAGGTGGGTCAAGGGAGCGGTGCCGAGGATATGAAGCAAGTAAGGCTTCCATGTTGACTTGCTTGTTTGGTTGCCCTGGAGTGGTGCACTCTTCTGGATAACACTAGTTTTGTTTGTTTTTTTTTTAAAAGACATCATTTGCTAAAATGCATGAGCAAGGTTGGAGCTAAGGTTTCCAGAATTCCCTGAAGCAAGTGGAATTTTGGACTGGGAGCGGAACTCAGAATTTATATCCAAGTGGCTTCTTTCACAAAGGAGGGAGTAAAGACCTACAGCACTTGACATACTCCGTTAGGGAAAGGTCAGTGTTTGTGGCTGAATCTCAGTGTGGTCCAGATTCCTCAAGGCAGACTATGTGCCTCACAAGCATGCAGTTCTCGGAGTTTTATGATGACTAAGAGAAAAAGCTAAATTAAAAGGGCCTAGCATTGTTTGACTTTCAGAATCACTGTAACAGAATAATGAGATAACATATATAAGATTTCTGTAGTCGCAGCCAGCTGGAGACCCATGCCTCTGCAGACAGGTATGCGGTGGGCCTGGGGACCTCATCACACCCCACTCCCGTCTTGCCCATCTTCCTGATGGAATCCTGGCCATGGCTGCTAATAACAGGTATTTTGCAGCTCCCGTTCGAAAGGGATGCAGGAAGCAGCCGCCGAGACTAGTCCCTAAAAGGCCCCTATAACATGTTGGCCAAATGGCCAGGATTTCATCCTTTCCATTCGGTTACTGGGGACAAAGACGAAAACAAGACCCAACGAGTCCATGGAAAAGACCCTGAGGGATCACGCGCTTGGCTTGTGCTGTTGAGTTTTTAATTGCTTCCTCCTGGTGTAGCACCTACACACATTTGACAAGCCAAAATAAGAATAAGGACTCAGGTGGGAACAATGACCCTTTATTAACTTCAGAGATAGTTGAGTCACATGAACGCCACAGAAAGACCCAGTTCTGGTAATTACCTCTCCCCTCCTTGCCCCCCCCCTCGCCCCCCGTCTTTTTGGCGGCATTTGAATTTGTCCTTTTCTTTAATTATGCAGAAGATGAGAGGCTAGAACATGATGCTTTCCTCAGGGGAGTGGAGCCTCTCAGCCCTCACCACTCTCACAAGCCAAATACTAAATTTCATATTGTCTCTCCTCTAAGTAAAGTTGGGATCCTTCTAAGTCTTTTCTGTGAATCCAGGGGTGCTGGCAAATTCTGACAGGAATCACTTCAAGAGTACATTTGTACTTTGCCTAAAACAGCCCAAGCCAAAGGCTGCTGGGTTGTCATGACAACACACACACACACACACACACACACACACACACACACACACACACACACACACACACACACACACACCCAGCTTGACACATCAGCTTCTGAAATGACACAACTTTCCACCAGGAAGGGCCTCTGAAGGTAAAGCTGGCTCATCCATGTGCTCAGAATAGATGATGCTTGTGACCCCAGTGTGGCTCCACAGGGCATGTCACCCCGGGGTTAGTTAGGTCATATTCCTAGTTCTGTGAGGAAGTCATAGCTTCCTCCCCCAGGGCAATTCCGTTAGTCACTTTCACCAGTTTCTCACTTCTCTTTCAAGCCCTGTTAAATTCATGCCAAACAGCATTGTGTCGTTCCAAAATAAAGGTAGCCCCTATCCTTACTCCTTCCCAAAACGGTTTTCATTGTTTTCCACAGAGGTTTAGGGGATTTTTCTCACACACTGAAGGGGAACACAGAGGAGCCGGAAGGAAGCCCACCACAACAGGAAGTAAAGCCCAGCATGGCTGGGAGGCCCTCCTTGGAACATACAGGTCTAAAAAACGAGCAGTGAATCGTTGCCCACTCTGGAAGTTCCTGAGGAACAGAGTATCAACAATAGAATGAAATTCATATGCGGAAAACAAAAAGCCCACACAGGCGAATGACTCACATGGAACGGAAGGCTGGATTCCTGCAGGTGAATCTCAGCAAGCTACGGCAGAGTGGAAGGCTGGAACGTGTTCCCTTCCGTTAGGCTTGATGTGAAACCACAGGGACCCTATTCACGAGCAGCAAAATTAGCCTCGTGTTCAATTTTCCTGACATTTGCTGTGGCAGTGAACACTCCGCAGCAAGACTTAATTGGCACTCAAACACCTGAGAGGAAAGAAGGCACATAAAGCACCTGATCGCTAAATGACAAGGCCCTCTCAGAGCTGGGAACATTGAGTAACAGGAGATGGAGCCAGCCTCACAAGGAGCCTGAAAAATCAAAGTCTCATGTCTGATGATAACAGTAGATTTGCCCTCATTTTTTTTCCTCATTAGACCATAAATATTTGAGTCTAGATATTCTGAAGTCCAAGATCCCAGCGCCTCGGCTCTAGTTTTTTTGTTTGTTTGTTTGTTTTTTGTCTTGTGATTAGCCATGAATTTTAATTACGATTTTAATTTTGGAAGTCTTTACCATCTAGAGAGAAAGATACACTCACTGAGTATGCCTGGGTGTATAGCACGTGGACTTGGTAAACACATGCGGTGCTGGAAAAGGACTCAAGAAGCTTGCTTTGAGAGAATGGAAAAGAAACCCAGGCAGCTGTCAGGCACAGGGCCAGAACAGAGGGGCTGGCATGGTGCTAGAGGAAAAGGCATCTCCCGAAGGCTCTGCAGTGTGCCTCGGTTTTCCATTCTCCGTTGTATTACATCTGCACTACTCACTTCTTTGTTTTGTTTTTGAGTCAGGGCTCTAAT
The DNA here is from genome assembly GCF_964271855.1 of Acomys minous. NCBI lineage: Eukaryota > Metazoa > Chordata > Mammalia > Rodentia > Muridae > Acomys > Acomys minous. Next base: position 68,054,183 of record NC_140490.1, read on the forward strand.
GTAGTTCAAGCTATTCTCAAACTTGCTATGTAGCCAAGGATGACCTTGAGCATCCGACCTTCCTGCCTCTGCCTCTGGAAGGCCGGAGTTGCAGGTTATGACACACCACACCCAGTTTATTCTGTGTTGGGGGGTCAAATGGGTGGCTTCTGTGTAGGCAGCCCAGCAGCATCAGGCCCCTGCTCACTAACTTTGCCACCCATTCAAACTCAAGCGTTTGAGATGCTCTGCAGCTTTCTCTTCTGGTAGCTATCAAGTCCTTTTTCAAGATGTCTTCAGATGCCCTTCTTTTACAAAATTCCCTTCACACCGTGTCCCCTGGGCATCACTACCCTTTCAGTGCTGTTCCAATGTGAACAGTAGCCACATCGCCGACTCCTGAGAGCTGGAGCTGCTGAAATGGACGCTGCTGACCAGCCCAGAGGGCTCCATCCATCCACCGATGGCCATGTGAGCGCCGATAGAAAATCTAAACGTTCTGTAAACTTTAGAGGAGCACTTCTCTGTGAGGCTTGGAGGTCATAGTTGGGTTCTTCATAGAATTTTTAGAACTCATATTTCTGCTTTAACTTGGAGGCACCCAGGGAAGCCTTTAGATTGCATTCATGTAGGTTTGTGAAGTGCTGTGGTGGCGCCACCTTGTGGTAACCACCCAGAATGCTTACAGAACCTTGCACTGTTCCATCACAAAAGTCTTGGCTCCTCGGAAGACTCATCTGTGCTTTTGCATTACAGGAGCAATGGGAAGCACAAACCCTAGAGAGAGAGAGCTTTTCAAGACGTTGGTGGAAGTGAACCCAGTGACGATTCACTATAGTTACCATGAAAACAAAATCAGAGTTTGTAAGGAACAGTCACTGCTAGATTTCCTACGACATCATTTGATGGCAGTCCCACACTAGTTGTCAAACAGAACTGACCACTGGTCTGTAAGAGATCCCATAATCTGATTGTTTCTTCACAGGCTGCTTAACTTCTTTTTATGTGTATTTCTGGTCATTTTTAATTGGTAGTAAGACCTCCGTGAGATTAACTCTTGATCAGGAAGAGGGATGGAGTAAGGGGGTAAGGGGGTGTGCAGAGGTCCTGCCCACCCCCACTCACGGGTCCTGCTCTTCCTGTGGATGGTGGGAGCTAGGGAATTTGAGAAGGAGACTTAAATGCTTCTGTTTAGTTAACTTTAGGGTCGATCTAGACAGTCCTACTTGGAGCTAGTACTTTAGATTTCTATGGAAACTCTGCTGAACAAGACTGCTCTGGGAGGCAGGGGTGGGGCAAGGATACGGACAGAGGGACTCTCGGACCTGGGGGGGGGATGGGGGGTGGGGAGGCGGGGGCGGGGATGGCAGCAGAGCCTTTAAAGTTGTTGAGGCAAGCCTGGCATGGTGGTGCGTGCCTGTCATCCCAGAACTTAACAAGCCTCTGAGGCAAAAGGGCCAGGAGTTGAAGGTCATCCTTGCATCGCTGCCTTAGAGCAACAAAGACAACAAAAGGAAGAGAACAGACAAGCAAGTTCATCCTCCCTGCCAGCTCCCCCCCCTGACCCCCCCCCCCCGCCCCGAGGGAGGTCAAAGCGAAAGATCTGCATGTCTTAAACTGAATTTCTGAGCTGGAAAGCACTGTTTCACTATTTTCAAAATAAATTAAGCAAGGGCTGGGCACTGGATTTAAGCCCATGCAAATTAAATGACTGAAAATGCACATGGAGGGTGTCTGAAGGACAGCCTGTGAGGTGACGGTCCCCAGAATCAATCCTGGCTTTGAAAACGTCTGTTTTTCATTTTCAGCCACCCTCACTTCCCCTGGTCCTGGTAAGTTCAGGCAAATGGGAGGTTGTGTTTATTAGGGCTCAAAAGTCAGATTTATAGGAGGCTGAAGCAGGGGTGGGTTTTAGAGGGACAGTGATTCACCCCAAATGATGCTGCGTCTGTCCTCAGTGCCAGTGTTCCAGAAACAAAGTCTTAAGTCTACTCAACTTTCACTTGTGTGGGATTAAAAGCAACCGGATGGTTGGTTTTACTGAATAACAGGTGAGTTTGTTTTTTGTTTGTTTTATGTAACCCAGGCTAGCCTTGAACTTTCTATATAGCTTATGGTAACATCTAAGTACTGTTCTGTCTGTCATTTCCTGATGTGCTGGCATCACAGACGTATAACAACCAACACACCCAGTCTGTACAGTGCTGGGATGGAACCCAGGCCCTTACACATGCTTGACAGGCACTCCACCAACTGAACTAGTTACACCCCAGCCCACACATGAGCCATTCTTGCCTGCATGTAGGTCTGTGTACCGTGTGTGTTATGTGTTGCCCATGCAGGCCAGGGAAGGGCATCATATTTCCCGGAACTGGAATTACAGATGGTTTGAGCCACCATGTGGATGTCAGGAGTCAAACCCTGGCCCAGGAAAAGCAGCCAGCTGAGCTCTTAAAAGCTGAGCCATCGCTCCATCCCCAAGGGGGCCACTTTAGAAAACACTGTGCTCCGCAGGATGGCTTTATAAATGATTGCTACTTACAAGTTAAAGACTGAACAAAGCCACCCAGAATTCCACAGAAGCGTTAACGTTCAGGGCTATGTGACCACTCAGGCTACTGTGTGCAAAGGAGAGGGGTATTGTTTAAATTTCCATTTGTTGAAGGGCAGGCGGTGGGGTCCTCCCATTGGCTATTTGCATAGCTACACATATTTCAATATGCAGAGAAGACAGTGTTAACTCCAGTGAGGTCTACGATAATGCACACGTGCTCCAGAGCGCACCTGGGCTAAGCAAGTAAAAATTGAATGACCCGGCTAGGGGTGGATGGTTCGTGTGTTAATACTAGTGCCCAGGAGGCTGAAACAAGAGGGCTATCATAAGTTCTAGGTCAGCCCGGGCTGCATAGTGAGTTCCAGAAGAGCCAAGGCTAGAGTGAGACCTTGTTTCATAAAATTTAAAAAAAAAAGAAAAGAAAAGAAAAGAAAGAAAAAGGAATGGATGAGTACGGACTGTAGACATTGGTGTTCTGAGAGGCTCTGATGCTCAGCATGGAAACCAGAGAGGCACACTTTCACTATAAATCCTTCTCTTCCCTTTGAAATGAGAACATTGAGAACCTCTCAAATACTCCTTATTCTACCTTAGTTGATGTACATTTGTCTTCTCTTTTTGCTCTGCATTTTTTCTTAAACGAATAAAGCTATGCATATTTCTCAAAACCCCATTTGTATGACTGCCAGAGTATGTATGAACTGTCGCACAGTGACTTTGAATTGGTGACCATTCCCTGTAAAAAAAACAGTGACTGTGATCTTAAACACAAGCCCTGCACAGCAATCTCAAGTAGAAAGAAAGAAAGTGTTGGGGGAAATCTTTAGGATATGACTCAAGATTGCTCTGAAATGATGATGGCGAGAGCTAAGAGGCTGGGGGTGGGGCCGGAAGCCGGAAGCTGGGAGATAGAGGGTAGATTGATCCGAGGTTGGGGGCCCGAGGCTAAACCCAGAAGCTGTGACTACAGGCTGGAGGCGGGGAGCTAGAAGCTGGAAGGTGAGGACTAGAGGTTGGGGTCTGGAGGTGATAAAGCAACGAGTCTCCAGGAGATCAGAGTTACGGAGGGGCAGGCCTATGTGTTCTCGTGTGCCCGTGGTTGGAGGGACCCTCTCAGTCAGAACACAGAACACAGAGCTCACCTTCTAAGCAGGTGTGCCATCTTTCATTAAACACTTCCTTGTACGTGCTTCTTTCAGCTTGTGTGTGCGTGCGTACGTGCGTGCCTGCGCGTGTGTACATGAGTGTGCATGAGTGTGTATGTGTGTGTGTCACTGGTGTGTGTCACTGTGCATGAATAAAGGTTAAAGGACATTCTTCAAGAGTTGATCCTCTCTCCGTCAGGGGCCAGCAGTTTTCATCAAGCTGGTTTTCTCTGCCGGATGAAGAACAGAAAGGCAGGGAAGCTCATCGAGTATGGTAGCTTGCATGGGGGAAGTCTCAAACACTGCAGACAGCAACAGACAGAATCAGCTGTGGTCGAAACATGTTTATTGGGGGTAAAGAGACACACGTGCAGCAGACACACAGAGGAAAAGACAGTCTGTAAAGCAAAGGGGGCACTTAGGAGCCCCTGGATCTGGTCTCTCATGCAGGGCTGGGGTTTAAGGGTTGGTCTTTGATGGGTGCTCCTCTCCTGACTTGGGATTCATCAGTTTGAATTAAGTCAGAGGGCCTGAGAGGTCCAAAACTTCAGTGTAAACATCAGGCTTTGAACTTGTCTGACCAGTCTTTCAGCAGGCTGACACTACTACTGGCTGGCAAAAAAAGCCTGCTAGACCTTTGTTTTAAGCTGCTGTGGTCAGAAAGGCAAGGAAGAAGTGGCCATCTTGGAAGATGACCATCTTCCTTATCATTAGTCAGGGCACCTCTCCCTATCTGACTGTTAGCCATCAACCTCCCCGGCTGTGGTGGTTTGAATGAGAACAGCCCCATAGGCTTGCATTTGAATGCTCGGTCCCACTTAGTGGACATGTTTGGGAAGGATTTGGAGATGTGGCCTTGCAAGAGCAAGGCGTGGCCTTTTGGAGGAGATATGTCACTGGGGTGGGGGGGGGTGAGCTTTGAGGTTTCAAAAACCCAAGACCGGTCCAGTCTCACTCTCCTTCTGCCTCCTGCTTCCTGATCAGGGTGTAAGCGCTCAGCTACTGCTCCAGTGCCCTTGGCTTGCTGCCATGCTCTCTGCCGGGATGACCGTAGACAGCTTCTGGCATTGCAAGGAAGCTCCCAATTAAACAGTTCCTTCTATAAGTTGCCTTGCCAAGGTATTTCTTCTCGGCAATAGTAACCCTAACTCCGACACAGTCCCTCGGGTTCCAGGCTTCGAACTCAGGTTGTCAAGCTTGCCAGCAAGCACCTTTAACCACTGAGCCACTTGCCGCCCCATATTTTACTTTTGAATTGCTAAGTTTAAAAAGAATTTGAATAGCTCCAACAAAATATTTCCTTGTGCCCTACTTACTTATTTACTTACTCTGGTTGGGTAGATTGCACGTGCCTGTCTATGCCTTCAAGGCATCAGAAGCCCAGAGAAGTGATAGGAAGTGTCAGGACCCAGAAGCAAGCAGCCTCCAGCCTGCTCTGGATCTCAAAAGGGAAGAGTTGAAGGGTAAAGGGTGAAGAAATGAAGTCTTACCTGGGGAGACTTGGGGCACAGATCTTAAGTTTAGACAACTGTGCTGTAGGTTCCATTTCCCCCAACATATCACAGAAGAAAAAGTGTTGCTGCTGTCTGGCAGCTTATTCATGGTTAAGCTACAGAAAGGGCATTAGGCTTGGACCTTTGGGCATCGTGGGCCCATGAGCTCCGGTGCAGTGCCCTACTCAGTGTCAGGTCGTGTGCTCCTGTGGTTCTTAGAAGTGGTGACTCCATGGGGTCAAGAAGTGGCTTAGGCAGAGACCTTTGTAACCTGGCTCCACAGAGGCCTCAGCCTTCCTGCCTGCTCCCGGTTCACACAGGCAGCTCTCTGTGGAAAGACATACTGGCTGAGTGCAGCCCACTCAGCGCTCAAGGCTCCTTCCTCAGTGGACCCAACCCTGTTCCCAGCCTCAGAGTAGATATTCTGAGATAACATCACCTGGGGGCCAGAGGCTTCCCTGTGCTGTTCTCAGCTGCCAGCTGCAGACAGCACTATTCCATCCTGTCCCGCTCTCAGACAGTCCAGCGCTCGGGGCGCCCTAAGCTCTCAGACATACTGCTTGTAGATGACCACCACTAGTGAAAAAGGGGGGCCCTTGGCCTCACCAGTGAGTGATAGGTAGAGCCTCTAATGAATTGATTACCTCTCCTTCCTTCCTTCCTTCCTTCCTTCCTTCCTTCCTTTCTTTCCTTCTTTCTTTTTTTTTAAATCTCAGTTTTCACATGAAGAAAAATGAGACGCTGCAGTGAAACAAAACTTCCAGCTTTATAATCTGCAAGCTCAAAGAGGCAAAAATAAGGACAGCAAATTTTAACTTTCTTTTTCAGGCTGGCACAGTAGGTCGCATCACATCATGTGGTCCACACTAGCATCAAGAAGTGGAGGAAGAGTGGGGTTGATCCCATGCAGAAGGAAGAAAGGAAAAGCTATGAAGGTGATGTGTCTAGGACAGAAAGGAAATGAACTAATATGAAAGCCATCAGATCCTGGAGAAGGAAGTGACCAGAAAAGAAATTGACGTGTTTTAGTTTCATGACTGTGTTGTGATAAAATGTCTCATCAAAAGGAAGCTTAAGAGAAAAGGGTTCAGTTTAGTTCACAGTCCCAGGTGATAGTCCCTCACAGTGGGGAAGTCGGGGCAGCAGAAAATTAAAGCAGTCATTTCTTATAGTGTGGGGTCTGGACCCAGGGAGTGGTACTGATGGCTTTCAGGGTAGGTCTCCCACCATCTATTAAGATAGTCAAGAGACAACTCCCCCACCCCAAGACACGCCACAAACCAACCTCATCTAGGTGCTTTCTTCCCAGGAGATTCTAGACCGTGCCAATAAGAAAATTAAGCATCTAGCATGGTTCTAGCTGTAGCTAAAAGAAGATGTGTTGGCCCCATAAAGTGGGTGACACATCTGGCTGGTGTCCCCGCAGAGTCAGAGCAGGCACTGGGCCCAGGCTCCCAACAGTGCCCTCACAATCTCCTCCTACCTTCTCACATAAGGCAAAAAAAGCAGGTGCAGCCTGGGAAAGAGGGGGAAAGGAGAAATGTGTGTCTCATCCTAAAGATTGTCTTTCTCACCTTAAGAAACAAACGACTTCGTTTTCGTAGCAGAGACGTCCTTTGGGCAAGTCTAGCAATGCCTGATTGCTCCCTTGGACACTGGATTAGAAGCAAGGGTTTGCTTAGCTACGAAGATTTCCCCAGGAAGCGGTGGCGTTCTTGTGCTCTTTTATTTTGGTTGGCTGCAGGCTGTTACTGTTTAAGATGAGAACACTGGAGCTCAGCAGGAGTGAGGGAGACACAACGCAGGGGGAAGATGCTCTGCAGCCTAGCTGTGTCCACGCTGCTCAGGGATGGGTCAGCCTTCAGATCAGGATCCCTCTTCCTGCTTTGCATCCTACGGTGGCCTCAGCTCCCTTTCCTTCGGCCCCTCTGTCAGGCCTGCTCCTGGCCACTCGGCTGCCTCCTGCACTGTTCTGAAACTGCCTCACATCAAAGGGGAAAATGCAGGTGGAAGCAAGCCCAATGCATTCTGAACCACAGTCCTTTGCTGCTGATTAAGTGAACATCTCCGTGTGCCTCAACGATGGCCTCAAAGTACCCGGGAAGGGCGGTGGGACTCCAGAGATACTCAGTCATTGACCTGCTCATAGCTCCCTCTAGAGGGGACCAGAGCCGGAAGCAGAATGGAGGTGGCCAGGTGTCAGGAATGTTCACTATGATAGCTGCTGTTTAGCTGTGCTTTGGGGATTGTAGATTTTACTGCCTACAAATAATTATATTTTATTAAATATGCCCACTCTATCAAACTCAATATAAAATATGGCCAAGAAACTCATTCTACCTAATAAGATGCATCTCATAAAACACAGGCAGTAATAACCCAGCCATGCAACACCACTCGGCAGTAAAGAGGACCACTGTGCAGCACCCTGAGTGGCACAAACGTGCTATGACAAGTGAGAGAAGGCGAGCCCCAGGGGCAGCGAATGCCATGAGTCCAGGAAGGAATGTTCTGGGGAAGGCAGAACTATCACACAGCAAACAGGCCATTGCTTCAGGAGTGCTTGAAAGACAGGCTGACACTGAAGGGCCCCAGGAGAAGGCGGGCCAGGGGAAACAACTCACATCTTGCCTGTCGTAGTTATGCGACCACAGATGTTTTGTCAGCTCTCAAGACTGCAACTCAAAAGTGAATTTTGCTCCATGTAGCAATACTTCATAGATAGATAGGACTATCAATTAAAGAACTATTAGCAAAGGTTGATCGACACATGTAGAAGTGTTGAACTGTGCAAGCATCATAGGTTGAATGGCACACATTGATGTGTTTAAGTGTGCAGGCACCTAAAAACTTGACAGCATTAAAGGCGGGTTTTGTCAGCATAGCAAAAAAATACTGTGCAGGTTATCACATCACAGCTCAAAACAGCTGCATTATGGACTCAGCCCAGTCAACAGATGAAAGAGTAAACAAAAGAGATATGTGTGTGTGCAGTGGAATATTATTCATCCAGAAAAAAGGTGAGATCCTGTCATAGGCTACAAAACACAAGGGGTCGGAGGGCAGTTACAGGTCATTAAGTAAAATAAGCTAGACCCAGAAATACAAATAGTGCACGAATGTTGCAAAAGTCTACCTGAAGATAGAATATTGGTTATTTGAGATTGTGAAGGGTGGGGGTGAGGTAGAAAAGGGTGGGGTCTTTGACCAGTACACACCACATGCATGTATGGAATACTTTGCCAAGCTACGTTAATGTGAAAAATTATTACCTGTTAATAGGAAATTTTAAATGTAATAAAATTTGGGCCTGTGAGATGGTTCAGCAAGTAAAAGAGCTTGCTGCTTCCTGCTCAGCCTGAAGACCTGAGTTTGACACACATACCCACCCCCCAGACTCATACAGAGGAAGGAGGGAACTGATTTCCATAAATTGTCATTTGACCTCCACATTGCTTCATGGCGTGTTGTTCCCCCCCCAAACACACAAAATAAATAAATGTAATTTTAAAAATTTAAATAGGTTTATCAGTAGATTGCTAGCAATGTACATGGATACATCTTTGATATATCAAGTATAATAAAATGTTAGCACAGAGTCATTAATAACTCATTATTATGATTGGAAAACATTCATTATGAAATAACTCCTTCTTAGTGTTGGAAAACATTGTAAAAGGCATCTAATTACCTCCTTTCCTATCTATACCATTCAGGAAGTTGCCTGCAGGCCCAAGGTGTTGCTCTCATAGCCTGTGATAAGTTTAAAAGAACATCACACCTGGCTGAGCGGTGGTGTCTGCCTTTAATCCGAGCACTCTGGAGGCAGGTAGATCTCTGTGAGTTTGAGGCCAGCCTGGTCTACAAAGCAAGTCCAAGACAGCCAGGGCTACACAGAGAAACCCTCTCTTGAGAAACAAAACAAAACAAAAAGAAAGAAGGAAAAAAGAAAAAGGAAAAGATAAAAAGAACATCACACTCTCCCACTTTGAGATCATCAGGCCCCTCTCTCTGGTACAGTACTAGTAGTCAGGGTCTTGATGCTTTTTCACTTGCTTGATAAGAAGTCAATAAATCTTTAACAATTTCGGGACACAAACCTTGAGCAGCAGCAACTCAAAAGTTAGTAGATGCCCTGGATTCCCCTTTGCTGCCCCTGGTTGGCTCTTCAGAAGCTCAGGTCTTAGCTGCTATAGTTTAAAAGCTTAATTAAAAGCGTGCGCCACCACCCGGCCAGGTGTGATGTTCTTTTAAACTTATCACAGGCTATGAGAGCAACACCTTGGACCTGCAGGCAACTTTCTAACTGGTATAGATAAGAAAGGAGATATTAGATGCCTTTTACAATGTTTTCCAATAGTAATAATGAGTTATTTCATAATGAATGTTTTCCTACCATAGTAATGAATTATTAATGACTCTGTGCTAACATTTTATTATACTTGATATATCAAAGATGTATCCATGTATATTCCTAGCAATCTACTGATAAACCAGAGGTCCTTGGGTTAAAGGTTTGGACCTCTGGGTTGGTAGTGCAGGGAGATGGTAGGATCCTGGGGAGGGCCTGGTGGGAGGTCTTTACATAGTTGGAGGAACTTAGGACTTCAAGCTACCCCCAGACAGGGCATCCCATAGCCCAGGTTGGTCCCAAACTCACTATGTTGCTAAGGATAACTTTAAAGTCAGGATCCTTTAGCCTCTACTTCCCAAGTGACTAGGATTATGGGCATTCATTGCCATGCCCAGCTTCCCAGCCCCTTCTCACTCCTGGGAGGGTAGCGGATTGGGGGGCTTGGGGGGAAGAATTATCCTTTCTTCCTCATCCTCTCCCAGCATCACTGTTACCCACAAAGCAAGAGGGTCAGCCGCCCTGGGCTGTAGTTTCCAGCAGCATGAGCCACAGTAAACCTTTCTCTCTATTCACGGCTTAGCTAAGGTATTTGTTACAGTGGTGGGGGGTTGACTGACATTGACGCTTCTCTCCTCTCCATTTGATGACAAAAACAATCACCACAATACCGGTTCCCAAGCACAGAGACATTTCCAGTACCCGAGAAGCTGGGGACGGTGCAATGGCCCCTCCCGTCGGGAACGGGAAATGGAGTTTCTGAACCTCTTCATCCCATGAGAGCTAAAAGGCTCACTGTTTCAAAGAGTTTAGGGGAACTAGTTTCTGATAATAAATCCAAACACCCTCTGTGTACTACCCTGGCCTTTTGAGCAGTTACGTGATCTTTGCAGTGGTGTTGGGAATGGCAGCTGAGCATGGCTGGAGAGTTGTGAATATCGGCCTATGTGGACAATTTCACAGATGCTTCCGTTCCTACCTAGTGCAATCCACTCTGTAATCAGCCTCGCTTGAGAGTTTGGAAGTGAATCAGATTAGACACTTTCAAACTGTACTAACTGCGGCCAGCTTTCCCTTGCACGTGGCTGTGCAGATCTGGTCTGAAGGTACTTGGTTGGTTTTTTTTGTTTTTTTCTAACTTCACTGCCAGCTTGACTAGACGTAGAAGCATCCAGAAAACACACCTCTGGGTATGTGTGTGAGGATGTGTCCAGAGAGGCTTAACTGCAGATAGAAAAATGTGGAGAACAGGAAGGAGCTGGCTATGGTCCTGGACCGAGTACAAGGGAGCTAATGAGGCATCGAGCAGCAGCAGCAGCAGCAGCAGCAGCATCTCTCCCTGCAGCTACAGTGTGACCGGCTGCCCCAAACCCCTGCTACTAGGACTTCCCTGCCCTAGGGAAGTGTGCCTGGAACCGTAAGCCCAAACAAACCTTTCCTTCCTGAAGTTGATAATGTCACCACAATGAGAAAAGTATCTTATATATGAACACGAAGAGGGGCTCAACCTGTGCTCAAGACTAAAAGAGAAAGTTGCAGGGCAAGGTATTAGTGTGATAGGAGAAAAATCTTGCATTTTTACAAGAGGAAATAGAGTACTGCACTATACACGGTGTGTGCTGGGGAGCAAATCACTTCCCTGCTGGGGACTGTACTCTGGGTCTCCTACATGCCGATCACATGACCAACACTAAGCTATACTCATTGCCCCTACCCAAATTTTTTTGGTATTGTCTAATATTTTCACAGCCACAGAGACATTTGCTTGGTGTCAGACCAGAACAAAACTAAGGGCTCTGTATCCTGGTGCAACTACTCTACTTCGCAGTTTTGACAACCGCCTCTGTGTTTGTTTGCATGCCTTTACTCAGCATATTCTTAGGCTGTGAAGTGATTCCTTAGATGCCCATATTTCAGGAGAAAACTGGTACAGTGTGTCAGGAAGTGAGGCTAACAGCTTTCAAGAGGCCGACTTTCCCACCAGCCCCTTCACTCCCTGCTTCATATATGAGTTTTGTATCCCCAAGAAACATTACAGCTCAGGTGACCTTTTGCTTCTAAGCAGGGATGCTGCTGTTCTCGAGAGGAGCTTTCCAATTCTTTAGTGCCCTCAGTGGTTCATCTTTGCCTTCCGCCTGATTGGGCTTGGAATCACTTAGGAGACACACCTCGGGGCGTGTCTGTGACAGCGTTTCCGGAGAGGTTGAAGGAAGAATTAGCCAGCATGAATGTAAGGGTCACCATGCCATGGACTGTGGTCCCAGACTGAGCACAAGCACTCACCTGTCACCTCACTCTCCAGAAGCCATGACCATCTTGTGATGGTGACTGTTTCCCTTCTGTACATGAGCCACATTGACCTTTTGGTTGCTTTTTGGACGGTATCTGACCAGAGTGCTGGGAGAAGTACTAATACTAATACAACTCTGTTACAAGCAGCCAACCGGAAGTGCCTGGGGTCCAGGCAAGCCCTGTCCTCTGACTCCTGCTTCCTTTGCCTTCTCTTCTCATCGTGTTCACTACTTCCTTCCAGCCTCGTTCCTTCCCTCTCCTTCATTTTGTCTGGCCTTGGCCAAAGACCCCTAAAATATCTGTGCAGGTCAATGTTCACACAAAGAACACTTTCTCACCAACAAGTCCTCCGAATTATTCACACGATCTCCCCTCTCTCAAGCGTCCCACTGTGTATTTGTTTGCTTGGTTTGTTTTTTGCTTTCCTTGGTTGTCGAAGCTGACCCTGGACATGAGGCAAGTGCTTGAGTCAATCTGCAATCCCTCGGGAGGTTTGGGGGTGGGGACATGGGGGAGGGAGTGGGAGGTTGAGGGGCTTGTCCATAGGCAATTATTCTGGGGGATGGTGATGGGGAAACAGGAAGTCTGAAGGAACGTGTGTAAGGAGTTCTTACACCAGTGTAAATCCAACCAAAACAACAAGCTCACGGTGTCCACATCAGGCAGAGCTGTTGGAAAATCAGATGCAGGACTAGACAAGCGATGCAGGCCCAGCTGCCTACAGTCCCCACAGAGGCTGCTGAGGAACAATTGAACAGGCGGTTGGGCTGGAGTATAGGAAACTAAAGGTTCCAGGGCTCTGAGCTGCTCCTTGCCTCACTGTTTTCATATCACTTGTAATATCCTCTCTGACTCACCCCAAACCTCCGATCTTATGACTCCAAAGGATTTGTCTGTACAAATAGAGGAGTGCACCTGTGTGTGGGGGGCAGAGATGCCAACCTCATGCCAGCACCTGCAGCCTGAGGCATAAGCCAGGGGCAAGCAACTCTTAAATCAGAACCAGCAAGACACGAGAGCGGTTGAGGTGTGGGGTGTGTGAGTGTCTGCTTCCATGTTGAACAGGCAAATCCACAGGGATAGCCATGTCCCATCAAGTCCCATAGGGGAGGAGTTGGGGGCGGGGGTGTGGGTGGGCGTTGAAACCCGAGTGTGACTGAAGCAACATGTCTGGCTGCCAGTCGTGCCAAGGGACAGGTCAGCAGACAGAAAGCCAAGAGTAAGCTGGGTTGCTCTGTAAGGTGATACTGTATCTCCCAGCAAGCAGGGCCATCTGGCATAGCAGTAGACGCAGGTTCAGAGGCAGCAGTGAGAGTCGCAAGCTTAAGGCAGCTCCTCCAGCTCCGGCCATTTCGTCTCCTGGAGGCCCTGCTCATCACTGGAGACAGAAGCAATTACTGGTGGTTTTAGGGCTTGTTCCTGTGCCCTGTGTGGGGTGGTACTAGTGAAGTGTGGTCTTATCTTCCTCTATAGAGCAGACAGCCCCAGACAAGGGACCCTTTTCACAATCACACCTATACCCCAACCATAGTATAAAGGATGGTCTATGAGACTCAGACCTCCACCTGGTGAGGTCCCCTTGTCATCCAGCCACACCAAGGACACTGCCACTTTGGACTAGGAGGATGGGTCAGTGTGTAAAGTACTTGCCTAACAAGTACAGTATACACACATACCTGTGCTTAGACCTCTAGGACCCACATAAAGTCAGGCACAGTAGAAATCCCCATGCTGGGGTAAAAGGACAGAGACAAGAGCACCCCTGGATTTATCAGCCAGCCAATCTATTTGAAACAGCCAGGTTAAGGGAGAGACCTTATTTCAAAAAGTAGAATGGAGAAGGATGTAGGAAGACACCCAACATTGGCCTCTGGCTTCTGCATGTGTGGGCATGGGTGAACACACACGCCCAACACCCACACATGCACGTACATACATGCACATGGTCAAAAGACTACCACCATGCTGAGGCAGGAGGATGGCCAAGGAATGAAGCAAAGCAAGTCAGCTGAGCCACGGTAACTGTCACTGAGACAGCTGCCATCCTCACCTCACGGCATAGCAGTGTTGTTCCTGCTGCCTTTCGGAGGAACACACGGAACTCATCCCCCTTCACAGAGGCCAACCACCTCGTGCTGAGCCTTCCTAGGAAGGAATGGCAGGTTTCTGTGTGGGCTGCAGTGCCTGCTGGCATTCTTGTGCCTGAGAAACTACCACTCTACTGTGAGGGCTGACACCTCTTCCACTTCCCAGAAGAACAGGAGGAGTGTCTTGTGAAGCCAAGAGTGCCTTTCCCATGACACGCCCCATGATGCCTCCTGCCTGGGAGTGGGTAATTCATCCAACGGTGGAGGTGGGTGCAAAGCTGGGCAAGGAAGACTGCCACCTCCAGCATGGCATTGCCCAGCAATGGCGGCCCCCTCTACTATCCTACGCCCACTGCCACCAATCGTAAGCTTCCTACACTCAACAGCAAACGTGCCTGGCATAGCTCATGTTACTCAATCCTTACAAAATACCGTGAGGTTGATATTGTTATAATGGTGATTTTTAGAGTTCAGTTGAAACTAGATCTCTTTGTTGTCAATTTTAGACACGGTTTTACTTTTAACCTCTTTTGAGTGGCAGATTGAAGGGGAAAAAATGGCTGCAGAACACCCAATCACTTCTCAGGCTCCGCCCGACATCACTGCCCAGGCGCAAAGGAGGGCGGGAGGCAAAAGGACAGCCAGTGACACATAGTGAATTTCAGGACAGCCTGGGCTATGGATGGAAGCCCTGTCTGCAGAAAAACTGTGGGTGCACCCTTGATATTGCTCTGCAGACTCCTCCTCCCTGGGGAGGTCTGAGTCTTGTGGCTCAGTCTGGGTCACAGGGCACCCGGATGAGCTCTCCTTCCACTCTCTGGCCAGCACCACAAGTTTGGGTCTTTGTAGTAGCCCAGGGCTCTTTTTAAAGGGCAAATCTCCAAAGAAGTGTGATGTGCTACGGTTCTCACTCCTGGGGTCTGTGTTTCCCACGTGGCTAGGAAATAATATTCCTTATAGACTCTGGGAGTGAAAGGAAAATTTAAGGGCCAGACGAGAGACAGAATTTAGGAGCCATTGATTTTTGTTTCGTTGGTTGATTCAATTACATACATTTGGTGTGTGAGTGTGTGAGTGTGTGTGTGTGAGTGTGTGTGTGTGTGTGTGTGTGTGTGTGTGTGTGTTTGCCTGTGTGTGCTCGTGTGTCACAGCACACTTGTGGAGGTCAGAGAACAACTCGCAGGAGTTAGTTTTCTCTTTGTACCATGCAGATATCTGATATTTAACTCTGGCTGTCAGGTGGCAAGGGCCTTTACCTGCTAGGCCATCTCGCCTAGGAGCCATTGATTTTGTTGTTGCTGTTGTTGTTATTTTTTTTTTTTCCGTTTGCAAGGCTGGGGTAGAACACACTAAGCTACCCATGAGCTGTCACGACCACTCCAGTGGAGTCCGTGTAACAAATGCTGTTGCACAACCTGAACCGACCACCCTTGGCCAGGGAGAGAGAGCCTCCTGGAGTGGGTCTGATGTTCCTGCCAGGAGCAATTGATTGCAGCCTTCTTTTTTTCTACTTGTGTTGGCATATTCTGTCTTTATTCTTTCTGCTAACCTCACTCCCATACCAGGACTTTTCAAACATGACTATGTTTCTATGAAACGCCCTAACATGGGACTGTAGCCAGGGACCGTTCAGGCCCGGAGTTCACCACCAAGTTCTGCTCCACTTATTAAAAGAAACATGGCTAAGAAGTAATCATTAGTTAATAATTTATATTATGATTTACAAAGAAATAAAGCGTTTCAGAAAGCTCCAGATAATGGCTCTCGGATATTAGGGAGGAGAACTAAGGGAAAAAAAATTGTCTTGGAACACAGATGTCATGCATAAGTTCCGTTAATGAGAGAACATTGACCTTTGACAAAGAGAGCACATGCGTACTGATAGCAAGCCAACAACTTAAGAATGATGAAGTCTTTACTGTGTATTCTGTACCCTGTATTGTTTCATTTCAAGTCAAATAATTAAAAAATGACAACACTATTACTTTGCATTCTGTACTTTGTACTGCGCATGCCTGATTGCTCACTGACTCCCTTGAATCTACTCCAAAGAAAACGTAACCACAACACACTCCCTGTTTCAAAAAATGTGTATAAAAATCTAGACCGCTTGCCTGCAAAATACAGTCATCTCAAACTCTCCCCCGGTTGGTCTGTTTGTCACTTCGCCAAATCCTTATGCATCGACACTTCGAGAACTCCTGTTCCCAAGGACCTATACCCGACTGAGATGGTCCGTGGCAGTGAGCCACACCCCTCACCCTGAATAGAGATCTGATTCAACTCAAACCTAAGACCAAGGCTGGTCCAGCAGTAGGGGGTTGTGGGGGGTGAGCCCACCAGACATTGATTAGCAATGTTTGAATGGGCTTGGCAATTCTAAACTGTGTATCTCCCTGCTGCCACCCAAGATCCCTTTATGTGTTTCAGAAACCGGAGCTCACTAACAATAACAGAATGACATTAAAGGGTTTGGATCCTGTCCTAGTCAGCCTTTGTCAACTTGATACAAGCTAGAGTCATCTGGGAACCTCTATTTAGAAAATGCCTCCATCAGATTGTCTGTTGGCAAGTCTGTGAGACAATTTTTTTTTGATCGGTGTAGAAGAGCCCAGCCCATTCTGGACAGTACCACTTCCGGACAGGTGGTTGTGGGCTGCATAAGAAAACAATCTGAGCAAGCCACAAGGAGCAAGCCAGTAAGAAGAAGTCCTCCATGTCAGTCAGAGCCTGTCACCAGGTTCCTGCCTGGGGTTTCAGCTGTAGTCTCTGTCAATGATGACCTGTGACCTGTAAGCCGAACAAACTCTTTGCTCCACAAGTTGTTTTGGGTCATAATGTTTTTATCACAGTAATAGAATTTTAACTAAGACAGGTCCCTAAAGTAGAGGCATATTTTGCTAAGGCTTATGTATGGCCATGTTACACACATTAAGAGTAGGTTCCTACCAGGGAGATCTGAGTATTGACTGTGTATTAAATAATGTCAGGAGGACATTATGAATTTTATTAGGCAATGAGGTAGAAAAGTGATATTATTTAGGCACTCTTACCAAAATATTTGAAGTTGACATATTATAATGTTTATAATTTTAAAAAAATATTTCAGCTGGTAAATGAATGAAGTAAATATGACAAATTATTAGCATTGTGAATTTGAGTGACAGGCATATGGGATTCATGACACTATCAGCTCCTTTGCATATTTAAAATTTCTCATAAAGATGTAAAAAAAAACCTACAAAAAACCAAAGCTTTTCAGTAGTTAAAAAAATCCAAGTTGTATGGGAAGAATGTCATTGGTTTTCCTGGTAAACAGAACTCTAAGAAGGTCCTTGAGTCTCATCTCCAGTACACATGCCCTGTACAGTCCCCTCATTTTGACTTTAGGCAATATCTGTGAGGGGAAAGGACAGTATTTACCTCCACAGTTAGATTATGCTAATAAGGTAAAGATGAGGAGCTGTAAGGGCACCGTAGTGGTGCTGGGTCAGCTGATTCTGAGCTAATCAAAAGGGGCATTATCTTGAGCATTGGCATCTAACCTGATCAATCAAGCCTTTCAAAGGAGAAATTAATAGCAACAAGTGACCCTTATGGCCTTGAAGAAACACAGGGACAAGTAGTGGAAAGTGCCCTGAGGAGTGGGTGGGGACCCCTGGGAAGTTGTCGCTTAAAGAGGCCCAAAGGCCTGCTGCCACTCGGAAGATAAGAACTCAGATGAAACGGCAGCACACTGATTTCAGATGCTTCAGCTAATTTATGCCCGGACTTTCCGCTCATGAAAACTGAGCTAACTAATTAAGGCAATCAACATTATGAAGCAATAAGACATAAATATAGGTTTCTACTAATGAGCTAATCCTAGTTGGTTAGACTAGTAGCCTCGGGAGCTGTGCTGTAAAGGATGCTAAGGATGCTCTTGGAGCAAGATGAGGAGATGTGATTGATTAGCAATGTCTGCATGGACTGGGAAATCATAGCACATGCATCTCTTACTCTCATTCAAGGTCCATTATGTGTTTGAGGAAACTGGGGTCCAGTAAATTAGTCTTTTTCAATGATAAAATAGGACTGAAGGCCTTGAGTTGTCAGTCAGAAAAGACATTATGCTGTAAGAAAAGTCTCCTAGACAGAGAAGTAGCAAAGTTATCAAGGTAGGTTTAGCAGTTTCAAAATATCAGGATAGCTCTGTAGGCTGGCATGGGCAGCAAGAAGCTCCCTCCTTGCTCTCCCTTAGATGACCTCACCCCTTCTCCCTTCACTCCTTTTGTTCAGTTTCCTAAATATCCACAGAGTTTCGGTGGGTTGAAAAATTTAACCCCTTAAATGTTGCTCAATCCTTCATTAATCTCTGTGGTTCTAATACATCAAAGTTCATGACCATCCTGAAGGAATGTCAGAATTCTTGAGACATTTATTCCAAAGAGTAAGTGTCTGTATATACTCTTAAACAGCAAGCATATACTTACACTGTGTAAGTATAAATATTACATAAGCAATACTGTATATAAGTAAATATATACTTATTTTACTGGTAGCTGCTTAACACTGAGCTTAGATGGAATGTCTACTGACATTTCATATTAAACCGTGTGCAGACCGCAGCACAGCCGTCAACTTCACAAGTCACACGTCATCCCCAGACTGAAGGAACCTTCCTCCACAACTTCTAGGATATAAGTTGACTTTGCACCCATACTGGTGAAACCATGAAAGGCCAGGCTTCCCCTTTTCCTCACGGCAAACCCTCACCCCCAGCAAAGGTATTGTCTCAAACTTGCAAGATCGCACCTACTTCTCAATACACCCAGAATAAAGTCCCAACATCTGGGAGTATAGATCAATGGTAGAGTGCTTGCCTAGCACACACAAGGTCCTGGATTCTCAGCCACCCCCCAACAACTACCCTCACACCACAGGAGTTTGAGCCCAAGGAAGGCTACAGTGAAAGAAGTAGTTGATCAAGGGCTAAAGGCCCAGACAAATTGCTAATGACGTCTGCAGCTCTACTAAGGAAAAATACATATTTTGCTGGGTGTAAAATATTTCTTTGCATGTGAATGCCCTTTAGACTCCAACCAGTCCTAGCTGCTCTTAAACTAGTAGACCGTGACTGTGCATTTGACACTGTTCCAAACCACTCATTCGTCTTAATTTAACTGTCTGCATCGCGGCCTTTTAACACATAGGAGGGACCCATCAACATGCTGTTCGGCACAAATAACAGGTTGTGACAGCTCGCTAATGAGAACAACACTGCACAGATTAAAAAAAAAAAAAAGCTTGGTAACTGGTTGTAAACAGCTAGGCCATTTTGTACCAGACCACTGGTGACTGTCATGTTTAAGTTTAAAGAATTAAATGCCAACATTGAGATTTGAAAGCTTTTGCTTAGAAGTTATTAAATTTTTTTTTGTACTTGTATTTGAAAAGTCGTAAACTATGGCATCCATACTATGAGGCTGGATGGTGGGCTCCCCTGTGTGGGAGGCATGGTGTCTTGGCTACAACAGTGTCTACCCTTCCTTACTGTCCCTCATGCTAGGGGCAAAGGTCAGCTGTAAACTAGCACAGTTTCATCAGTGATTCTGTCCTGACAGAGATGAGTATCAAACAAATGCTCTCTCTTCTCAAAACAGACCCGTTTCTTTTCCTCACCCTACAGACTGGTCTCTTGACTCTGCCACACTGTCCAACCGCCTATTACTTGTTGACAGCAATGATCTGGGTCTAGGTTTGGATAGCTTTTGCTTTCTCCGATTATTCACACACTGAAATTTCATTTTTGGTGCAAATTCTTGCCAAGTCAAGAGGTACCCTCCTGGGAGTTTGATCACTGAAAAAACACATGGCGCATTGAAAGAAACGGACTCATTGGTCCCTGAATTTCACCCAGTTCCCAGTACACCAGTACGCCCTCTGCGTTCAGACATTCCACTTTTGTACTCAGTTTAACATGATGAAGAAGATCAGATCACGAGACACCACGAGCAATGTGTTTTTTCCCATCTAGACGGAGGAGTTAGAGGCCCTCCCCCGCGGGCAGCTTTGCACACGCTGTATCTGGTTACTTCTAACTGGGATGAGGCTGTGCAGGGAGAAACAGGAAACAGAGAGGCCGGGGTGGGAAACAGAAAGTTCCCTGAAAGTAGGTACCAGAAGAAGAACGGAGGCTAGAAGGGGGGAACGCGCAAGGGGGCAAGTGTGAAGGGCAAATAGGGGTGGGTACGAAAGTGTGGGCCATTCCTCTGGGGGACACTCACTGTGGAGCCGCCGCCTCCGGATCCTGTCCCTCCATGGCCTGTTTCTGATCCAATGTAATCGCGAAGGCAGCACCATGGTCTCCAAACAGCAGCCTAAGACCTCATGCTCGGCGCCACCAAAGGTCTCACAGCAATCCCGGAAGTCAGGTTCAGAGGCATAAAAATTACAAAGAATTTTTTTTTTAAAGTTGCTCTCTCCTCTCTCTCTCTCTCTTTTACGTTTGAGGTTTCCGTTGGCTCATTTTATCTCTAGCTTTCCTTTCCTTCCCTTCCCCTAACTCCCGACTGGCCCTGAGGTGGCTGCCGAGCTGAGCTCCCTGGGGCCCAGCCTCTCTCAGTCTACTGTACCATGTTTTATGCATGAACACTGTGGCGTGGTAATTTATTCTAACAGAGCAGATCCCTGAGCTCTTCTGTGCGCTGGCCCTCGGAGGAGCCAACAGTGGCGGGGGAGGGCGGTGTGTTTGCTGGCTTGAAATGGGGATGCCTGTCTGCAGACCGGCACCACTGGCGGTCCGCTCTGCTCGGACCCTACCTCATGTTCAACCACACAACTTACTGAAGACTTCCGAAAGAGCTAGAAATAGTGCTTGGCGCTTGGTAGGTGAGCAGAAATAGTTGCTGACGGAATAAAATGATTTTGTGAACTCAACTGGGTGATTTTTCTTCACACACTTAGAGCTAATCTATTTTTTTTTCTAATTTTATGTAAGTGAGGGTCTGCCTCAGGACCGCAGAGGCCAAAGTCGGTGTCGGATCCCCTGGAACTGGAGTTACAGATGGTTGTGAGTCACCATCCTGGTGTTGAGAACTGAACCCGGGTCCTGTGCAGGAACAGCCAGTTCTCTTAACAGCTGAGCCACATCTCCAGACCCTGCACCATTAAGCCTGATATACAGACTTCAAAATACGGTATTTGAACCTTCTCCCTCGTCTTTTTCTCCCTTCTCTTGAGCCTCAGTTATCCATTCACATTGAAAGTTGTTGTTGCTGCAGTGCTGGGTGGTGTATCTAGTGTCTTGCATAGGCTGGAGCCCAGCCCCAGTCTGTCTGTCTGTCTGTCTGTCTGTCTGTCTGTCTGTCTGTCTGTCTCTCTCTCTCTCTCTCTCTCTCTCTCTCTCTCTCTCTCTCTGTGCATGTGAAGGTCAGTTGTCCACTTTAGGGTTTTTGTTTTATTTTTTAATTTTTTAGACAGGATCTCTCACTTAGGGCTTGCTGAATAGGATAAGTTGCCTGACCTCCAAACATTCCCCAGTTCTCATCAGCCCAGTGACCAGCTTTTACATGGGTGATGGACACCAAACTGAGTTTCCTCCCAGGGTGAGGGGGTACTTTCCAGAGCACGAGAGACTCCAATAGATGCATCACTGAGCAGTCTACCCAGCATGCCTCACGTGCAATACTACCCATGTCTCTTCTTCTAGAAGTTGATTGCTGATTCCGTGTCTCCTGGGAAAGCAGAGATCTTCCGAGCCTTCTCTTTCCCTCCCTGTGAGAACAGGGCCAGTCTCCTGAGAGCCTCCTGGGTGTGATCTCAGATGTGCTGGCAACAATGACCAGCCAGGGAGGGATATAAAGAAACAGCAGAAGTACAGAGCCTGGGAAGGGGTGTAGCTCAGGCTCTGTGCGATGTTGATGTCTTCTTTATCTTAAGATAAGAGTAGCTATAGAGGTTGGAGCAACTTGGCTGCTGAAAGGGGTTGCCATTTTAGGGTGTAGCTGACATCGTCCCTGGCAGTCAGCTCTGACAGCAGCCAACTTTGCAGCTTGATTTAGCAGCCACAAGACGATAGCACCTCCATGCCTCAGTTTCTCCAGATGTAAAATGGTGATCAGATTGAGAAGTGTTACCTGATGTTGGTGATTACACAAGTTAAAATGCACACCAAGAGCAAGGAACTGTGTTCAGCATAGAGAACTTGCCCCCCACCCCCACCTCCGTTATCTGTCATGGTTTATTATTAACATAGACTAAATAGAGACGGTGGGAGCCGAAGAAACAGTTGCGTGTTCAAGAGCACTCGCTTCTCTTGCAGAGGGCTGCAGTTTGATTCCCACCAGCCATGTGCAGCAGCTCATAATTGCCAGCAACTTCAGCTTCTGGAGACCAGGCGCCCTCTTCTGGCCGCCAATGGACATCTGCATTCAAGTTCTCCCTCTCCCTCTCCCTCTCCCTCTCTCCCTCCCCCCCCCTCTCTCTCTCTCTCTCTCCTCCCTCTCTCCCTCCCTCTCCATTAAAGAAAATAAGAACCTAGTGTATTCATTTCCCTTTGCCTCCATAAAAAGTCACTGTAGTTTTGTGGTTTGAAGCATTGTTAGTTTATCACCTTATGCTCCCATGTGTCCAAACCTGAAACAATACCATGATGTCAGCACAGGCATTTCTCTGAATGTACCAGCCAAGGAGGAACTGCTTCTAGAATTTTCCACTTTCTAGCAGCAGCTGCTATAGCTTGAGTCTATTCCCAGGACATCTTTGTAAGCAGAAGACGCCACCACTCCAAACTTTACCATCTCTCACTATGTGCCTAGGCTCCAAGCTCCAGCTGAGGAACCAGAGGGTATGTCAGAGGTCAAGATAGCCCATAGTCCGTCTAATGTGAGGCCTTCTGGACCATAACACAGCAGAATCCCCTAGGGTGGCAAATTCAGCCCAAAGAAACAGTGCTCAGAGGACAGGGAGAGACATGGCTGCCAAGTCTCCACTCCCGTTGAAATGACTGGAGTGATGTCATCCTGTCCTAACTTAATTTTGTGTCTGTTCGGTCACTTCTCAGCCTTCTACCCTGAACAGCCACATTCGCCTTGGCAACACTTCTGGGACCATCCACGACCTTGACCATGGTCCAAGCATATCACGTAGTATCTGAAAAATACAGCTGAGCTTTATAAAGAAAGTAGACATTACTAGGTTCCCCCAAATATCTTACTAACACCCCTCACCTACACATGCCACCACAAACACTGATGTAACTATGGACTTATCTTTTTTAAATGCCGTGCTCCTGAGCTTAGAAAAAACATACAAATCCACTCTTGGTCTGGCCCTTAATAAAAGCATTAAAAACTTTAAGTGGCTTCATTAGCGTGGTTGTCAATACCTATCTTGAGTGAGTCATTTTGCCATCCCCTACTCACTACTCATCTGGCTATCTGTGTGTCCCTTGACTTGGGTCATAGCTCAACTAGGCAAATTGGACATGAGAGAAGACACAGGAAGCCAGACCATCTTCTGCCTTCTGTCACTTCACGGCTCCTGAAACATGACTATGAAAACGTGATATCAGATCTTCTGTTCACTTTCAACTGGTATCAGACTCTCTACCTCTCTCTCTCTCTGCCACGTGCTTCCTAAAGCCTTCCCTCGGTGTGCATTAGCCCCGTTCCTGACACAAATGGTTAACAACCCCAGGAAGGACTCACAAGGAGCAAGATTGACAATGCAGGCACAGGTGGAGGACAGCACAGTCTACACAGAGGCTGTTGAAAGGTTTCTCCCCCCCCCCCGCTTCTCTTTGGGGGAGGGGGGATTATTATTTTAGTTTATCTAATCATTTAGAGCCAGAGCTTCACAGAGTCTCGTGTAGCCCAGGCTGCCCTCCAGTTCCCTATGTAACTAACGCTGGCCTTGAACTCTTGAGTCTTCTGCCTTCACCTCCCAAGTCATAGGACTGCTGGTGAGCCACCAAGCCAAGCTTCTCTTACGAATTTAAATAAAAATCTCCCCAGTATGTCTTTGTGATCATTTGAGGTCTGGAAGGTGGGTCATAAAGCCCAGGACTCTTGACCCTTCCTGGGTTGTTTCTGGTCAGACCGTTAATGCCACATAGCCAGGAGGTGAATCCTGGGCCAATTTTGTGAGCGTCTGTAACTCATCTCCTCTTTGATGCTGTACACTCTCATAAGTGCCTGCAATAAATTGCCTTGTGGAATGTTACTCCTCCCACGCATCAAGAGTGGGGTGTCATTTTTTTTCTCTTGTGACGGCCCATGATGTTATTACATTCTCTTAAGTCGTGGAGTTTGATGGTGAAAACTTCACAGACTCAGCTGGGAGCAATAGGCTAAGAACAATATGTGTGGGGAAAGTATAACCGTGGGCTTCATTCCCTTTTTCTCCTCTCCAACTCATTTTCAGAACATGGGAGCTGGCTGCTGGACTCTGGAGAAAGGACACCAGCGCGTGGGCTTCTACTTGAAAACGGCCCTGGGGAGAAAGAGACCTTCAATTATTGGGTGAAGGAGGGAAAACTGCTGGGCCAGGGCACGTGGCAGACTTTTTAAAGCAAAGCCTCTGTGGAAAACTTGTTATTATTATGAAATAAAAGCTTATCAAATGCCAGCAGTGGGGGGCAGGGGGTGGCAGAACTCTGGCTGACTCACTTCTCTTCTGTCACCAATGTGGAAATAGGCTAGGTGACCAGCGTGTCCTTTGAAAGCTGGGAAAAGGATGTGAAGCAAGTGTGATCGCAGCTGTCGGGCCAGCTACACACGATCGCAGAGCCACTCCAGGGTGCTTTGTGTAGACATGAGCTTTTGTTTCCTGTCTCCCATACGTTCTTAGATATTGCATGCTGATAAAAAATGTGGAGGTTAAAGAGTTGGTACTTTAAGCGGGGTGTGGTGCCACACTCCTTTAATCCCAGCACTCAGAAGGCAGAGGCAGGTGAATCACTGTGAGTTCGAAGCCAGCCTGGTCTACAAAGTGAGTGCAGGACAGTCAAGTCTACACAGAGAGACCCTGTCTCAAAAAAAAAAAAGAAAGTCGGCACTTTGAGTGATAATTACATAACACACGCTTCACAGGCGGCAGGTCTATAACTCCATATAGTCCCCTCATAGTTAGCACGTGCGGCAGCGGGGACCTGGCTCAGAAGTTAAGAGCACCTGTTACTCTTGCAGAGGACCCAGGTTCAATTCCCAGCACCCACAGCATGACTCGGCTCACAACCTTCTGTAACTCCAGTTCCAGGGGATCCAATAGGCACCCAGGTGCGCACATAAAACACGCAGACTAAACATCCCTACACATAAAGTAAAATAAATAAACCTAAAAAATCAGAGCACATATGTTGAGCCACAACTCTTCAAACTAAATGAATAAGCACCCCAGTAGAGGACAGTTTCGGTGCCTTGTATGTTCAGGCCTGCCTTGGCTTGGCAGTAGCATTCTATTTTGAATATGTATAGTGGATTTGGCAAGGATAACAAACGAGGAGCGAAGAATGAGAGGATCAGGCAGTTCTTCAAGAGCTACACTTAAATTTCATAGAAAGAAAGTGAATCTGGCCTGCAGAGAGATTAGGAGGCACAGTCCAGTTTTCACAAGGCCTCAGACTGCTGCCAAGCCTCACCCCACTCTTTCTGACCCCAACACTTTACTTTTTCTATCACCATTCAGGTGAGAGTTTGTGGATGATTTTAGATCTAGAACATCTTAGGAGCACCAGCTTTCGAATGGTGTGTGTGTGTGTGTGTGTGCATGTGTGTATGTGTGTGTGCGTACATGTGTGTATGTGTGTGTGTGCCCGCATGCCTGTGCCTATGTGTGTCTGTATGTATATGAGTGTATGTGTGTCTTTGTGTATGTGTGTTTGTGTGTATATGTGTGTGTTTGTTCATAATGTTTGTATGTGTCTTTATTTATAATGTGTGTGTATGTGTGTGTGTTTATAGTGTGTGTGTGTGTGTGTGTGTGTGTGTGTGTGTGTGTGTATAGCAGAGACGGGCAACTTGGAGTTGGCTCATGAAAGAATCAAGGAGGCCAAGGAGAGGGTAGTCCTCACAGTTAACCCTCCCACAGCCAGTGCAGCCTGTTTCTCCCCTTCTCTGCCTCCTCCTCCCTAACCCACTGACAACTGCATTTCCTGTTCCAGTGAGTAGCTTAGCTTCTCAGGCCCTCAGCCCTGGGTGGCATCCCTGACCCCTGTACTCAGCTCACACACCCAGACCAGCATCGGAACCAGATGATTTCACAACGCAGTTGCTTCCCAGCTCTTCTGTCTGTCTGTCCCTCACGGACCAGACTCAAATTGTCATCTTGTCATCACCCATCCCTGACACCTCCCTTACAGGCTCCAAATAGGTGTCTCTGTGACCCAGTTTTGTTACCTGAACCCATCTTTACGGCCAGAGTGACTGACAGTGCAGCTCTGAGTGTAAACTGTCCCCCTCACCCATGTGTTTGAAGAGATGGCGGAGCTGTCTCAGCAGGGCGCGGGAATTGTTGGAACTTGGAGAGGATGCAGGGTCTTCTGGAGGAAGCAGAAATAAGCTTCAAAGGTTATTATGTTTTCAGTTCTGGCCTTTCCTTTGTCCTGCTTGTGGCAACATCAACAAGTAGCCACCTCCTGCTCCCAACACCAGAGAGACACCTGTTGGGACTTTCTCACTGTGGCAAACAAACCCATTTAAAACCAAAAGACCAAATAAACCTTTTCTCCCCAAAGTTGTTTTTGTCAGATATTTGTGACAGCGATGTAACAGTAACGAGCAAACTGCCATCAGGAACCTTTCTGTGACATGACCTATTGCGCTGGGAGTAAAACCTCCTCTTAACCACAACCACAGGCTAGTCGCTTTGAGAGGGAGGAAGCAGGTGACCCAGTGTGGCTGGTGGTCTTTACGGTTTGGATATTATGCATTAAGACACTCGGTCTCCAGATGTGCACTGTTCTGGGAAGTTGTGGGTCCTTAGTGAGACCCACCTGGGGGAGTGGGTCAGCACGAGTGGAAAGAGTCAAGCCTTAATGTTTATATCCCCATTTCTGTCCCGGTCCATCTTCCTAACTGCTGGTGATGTAGGCAGCCATCTTGTCTTCCCACTGCCACAGCCATAGGCAACTCCCATGGTCGAACATTCCGGGCCATAATAGAGTTATCCTTTGGACGTTGGACACAGGTCACTAGAACAAAATGGCCGTGGGAGCAGCTGGCTGTGGACGTGTCATTTTGGTCACCCCAGGTTTGCTCCCAGAGAGTCCTCTCAATTTCCCTATGAGGCCTTAAGGAAGACTTGTGTTTTCTTTTGGGATAAGGGTCTGATAGCTTTACATCTTAGGATAATTTGCTATGGGGATAAAGAGCAACTGGCATCCGAGGAAAGGTGTCGCCTCCTGTGTCGTGGAGGGGACAAGGCGAAGTCAGCTTTCCCTACTGATTCCACCATCCCTAGGACCCAGCCTAGATTGACCAAGGACATTGACTTTAGAGCACTAATTAGCTCACCTTTGTGAGAAGCCCCCACCCCCACTCCAGACACATCTCAAGACATAGAAGAGTCCATTGTGGTGGTTCAGACCTGTAATATCAGTACCTGAGAGGCTGAGACAGGAGGATTGTTGTGAATTCTAGGTCAACCTGGGCTACATAGTGAGTTCCAATCCCACCTGTTTCTCAAAAACACAAAAGGAGGAGGAGAAAGAAAGAAAGAAAATAAATAAATAAACAAATAAAAGAAAGAAAGAAAGAAAGAAAATAAATCTTTTCTTTTAACTGTTTTAGAACAATCAGCTTTTCTTTGACTCTAGAGACACTGGCTCTCAGCACCGCCAGAAGACAAGGCAGTGAAAGGCCCCTCCAGTCAGCGGCAACTTCCTCTTCTTTTTACATTTTAGCGAATCACAGACTCAGAATGCCCCAGAACTACCCAGGCAGCAAACTCAGATGTCGGTGATCCACAGTCACTTCACGGAAGAGAAGGTAGAGACTCAAAGCAGACAGATGTCAGTCACCCGAGAACTAGCTAGTTCCTGAGGCAACCTCGGAGGCTGCATGGTTCATTGCTCAAGAAGGCTTCTGTATCATAAACCATTACAAACCTTGCCCCTTGGCTGTACCGTCTATTCGTTCTTCTGTGATGTGCACACATTGCATTTTGCATGTGAGCATGCAGCTTAGCCAGCCAGTGCTAGCTTGTCAAAACTGTGCAATGAAACCAGCATCTCAAAGCTTCATCTGTGGGTCTGGTTGTGATGACGAAAGTTCTCGTGCATTTTCAGAAACAGCGGAAGTGAAGAGAAGGAGATGAGGAAATTGGGAGAGGGCCTGCATTTCCTGGGTGTCTCTGCCAACTGCTCTGTACTCCTGGGAATCTATCTGCCCAGCCTACTCCAGAAAGGTTGTCCGAAAAGCGTAGAATTTTTTTCTCTATTGCCAGGATAATCCAATTCATTTTGAAAAATTATAGTAATGATGACCAGACGTACAGAGACTGGTAAAACACAGGCTTGCCCCTAGAAGCTTAAAATCCTCACAAGGTAGAGAGATGCAGAAGTCCACTGCCTGCAGTCAGAGCAGAAGCCGTAAGTCCGTTGTGAGCGGGTTTGCAGATGTGGTATTTGAATTATGCCTTCAAAGATGGACACTGTCAAGGATGGAACAATGTCTCAGCAGTTACGAGCACTGGCTGCTCTTTCAGAGGACCTGGTTCAATTTCCCGCACCTACACGGGGCCTCACAACTGCCTGTAACTCCAGTTCTGGGAGATGTGACATCCTCTTCTGGCCTCTGCAGGCACCAGGTGCACACAAGTTGCATAGACATACATGCGGCCAAGACACTCATGACATAAAATAAGAATAAATATATATTTAAAGATGGACACTGTTTCAAGAGGTAGAAGAAGGCACTTTAGACCAGAGATACTCATCAGCAAAGTCTGTGGGGGAAGTGAACATGTTGTATTTGGGCTCAAGGACAGAAAATGGGAGTGAATACAGTACCCCGTCTGTAGGAGCCACAGTAAAAGAAGAGCAAGGCAAAATACCCATCGTATTTAAGGAAGTATTCAGGGCTTCTGGTCTTAGGACTCAGCCCACAATGTCAGGGAGGCATGGTGGCAGACACATGAGACAATGGTCACATCACGTCTATAGTGGATAGTCACAGAAGGGTTGGTGCTCCTCTGGCTCGTTTTCTTCTCTTTTTATGCAATCTGGGACGCCAGCCTGTGACTCCTGACATTCACATCCAAGGTTGACCTCCCTTCCATTGTTAACCATCTCTGGAAACACCTTCACAGAGAAGAGCGTCTCCTGGGGGACTCCATGTCTACTTGGGTTGACAATGAAGATGGACTGTGACAAAGGGGCTATTCATGGCACTCACAGCAGCCTTACCAGAGTCAGCTTGCTTCAAGCTGTGCCTGAGGTCCTGAGAGCAGCCAAGCCCGAACACACCAAGAGAGACTTGCCTCAGGGAACCGCCTCACACCAAGCAACACCCCGACAGACAGCAAGTGTCCTGGGTGTGAATTCAAGAAAGAAAATATGTTGGTGTCTAAAGAGGAAGAAAAGGATAAGAAAAATGAAACATTTGCATTGATGTATTTTTAAATTTTAAATAAATGATTACATTTCAAAAAAGTAAACACTTATTGAGCACTTGTCGTATGTCAGACTCAGCATTGTCCCACGGATATCTGAAAAGCCAAAGTAAGTTCCAAAAATTGCTCCATGAAAGTAGAATCTGAATGAAATGAGCTGGTTAGTTGATAACAATGATTGTCATCAAGTTACCACGTTTGGCCCATGCTAGTTTGTGAGACACATTCCTAGACTCATCAATAAACATATGATGTCCTGAGAACCCTGCCCCGCCCCGAGCCTTATGGCAAGCACGGAGGCTGACCATTGGGCATCAAGTAATGATGGCCTCAAGTTTCTGCTCATGTCAGGACTCACCTGGACAGCTGTCACAGCCCAACCATTTCCTGGGCCTCCTTCCTCTATCTGTTGAGGCACATCACCAGGAGACACTGAGGCAGAGCTGCAGGTGGGCTAACTCTGTGGCACCCCTTCTTTACAGTGCCTGCTTGCTCTGGAGTGGGAAAGCCCACAAGCTTGCTGCCCATAGAGCCAAGTAAGTGCCTCAGTGGTTTACCAGACTCGTACAGTGGAAGAAAGGAGAGCAAAGCAAGTTATTGGCTTGTACTTTTTCTGAATGCCATTGTCACTCTCATTTTCATATGGCCACAGGGTGAGGATGCAGCAGAGATGTCAGAGGCCATCTGGGTGTCGGTGCTATATTGCCCAGGCTCTGTCTGGTCAGACCCTAGATCCGACATGGTAAACTCCCATGCATCCTTCTGGGGCCTGGGTAGTAACAGAGACTTTGAGGGCTGGTAAAACTGGAAACTCTTGCATTTGTTTCCTATTTCATCAGGAGTAAATTTCGTTACTAGATTCTCTTGGTTGCAAGCAATAAACGTTCACTACCAATACAAGCTGAAATTTTCAGTGGTGGAAGGAAAAGCAAATAAAAGGAGTACAGGTTGGGGAAAAAGAAAATGGTGGGTTTTTTCATAGATGACATGATGATCTAATATAAAAAAAATTGAAATAATTGACAAAAGCAGCCATGTGTGTTTATAGTAGGGATTTGGGGTGCCAGACTAATTCATCCATTCAACCCCTTCCTTCTGTACCAGGAGTGAACAGTGGGAGGTGCCTACTCTTAAGAAGTGGGAGAGGGCGTTTAGTGTACAATTAAGGTAAGTGTTTTAGACCAGCCGGAACCCACATAGCAATCAGTCCAGTGCTTTTCTGCTTCTGGGAGCCACTAAGCCTGACCTGCGCTTCCAACTTAGCTTGTTGCCCCTGGCCTTGGGGGGAGGGGGGGCGAGTGCTCAGCTCTAGGTCTGACCCGGGGGCTGGACCCTGACTGCATCCTTTCCAGCTACATGGCTCATCAACTATAGTCTAGGGCTGAGCATTTGGCATCTTGGATTACAGTCACTAGGTCTTGCTCTGTAGATGGACCCATTCCTGTGGACACAGTGCAGGATGCATAGCCAGGGCTTAATAATTAGAGATTAGGCTGTTTATAATAAGTAAGTCTCTTATGTTCCTTTTCTCTCTGCAGATGGGTTGTCTTCACCCCACTGGACACAAGTCTAGTCGCCTCCCAATGCCAATCTTATTTTCTAATCCATAGTGTCCCAGGCCAACCCAGATATGATTCAGTCTTAATGCCCAGTTCCCAGAGAGAAAACTTAATCCAACTGTGCCCAAAGGGCAGGTGACCTCAGCCACGGAGAGTCAAGCTGAACATGTGATGTCTTAGAGTTTCTATTGCTGTGATAAATGTGACCATAACAACTTGGAGAGGAAAGGGCTTATTTCAGCCTACAGTTCTGCTACCTGGGCCATTATTAAGGGAAGTCAGGGCAGAGACCCGGAGGCAGGAAATGAAGTAGAGACCATAGAAGATCACTGCTTATTGTCCTGTTCTCTGAGACTTGGTCAGCCTGCCTTCCTATAGCAGCGAGGATCACCAGACCGTGAGTGGCACCGCCCACAGTGAGCTGAGCACTCCCATTATCAACATCAACCAAGAAAATGCACCACAGGCTTGCTCACAGGCCAATCTGGTGACGTCACTTTTTTTTTTTCTATCAAGGTTCACTCTTCCAAGAATGAATCTAGCTTTTGTCAAGTTGACATAAAACGTAGCTGGTATATGTGGGGAAGCCATGCAGGTGTGGTGGTGCTGGAGTCAGGGGCAATAGCAGAGGGCGGGGATGAGGAAAGTGCTGGCAGGAAGTGAAGGTGGGAAGGTTTGCTTAGAGAAACTGAAGGGGAGGTACGCTGGCAGGGAAGCAATGGGGGATGTGGTGGGGTGCTTTCAGAAGGAAGAAAATGGCATGGGGAGGCGATAGGGGCATGTAATGATTGCTAGGGGAGGTGATAGGATGAATCTTCAAAGAAAGAACAGTTGCCTTGGTGGGCTGGTTAATCTTCCTGAAATGGTTGAGGCAACCACGGTGCAGTTCGTATTAGTTTGTGGTGGTTTGACAGTCACTGTGGTCATCCCCTTTGTGTATCAGCTTGGATACGGGCTGCCCATATAGCTCACAAAATATGGTGTCCGAGTGTGTCTGTGAAGATGTTTCCAGAAATGATTGGCATGTATGTCAATAGACTAAGTAAAGAGGATCTGCTCTCACTGGCTGTCACGGTGTCATCAACCAGCACGTGTAGCATCACCCATCCCATTTCAGGCCTGATCAGAACAAAGACGTAGACAGCACAGCTCCTGGTTTCTGGGCCTTCACATGTAGACTTGTTACCACACTGTCTTTCCTGAGCTTCTGGCTCAGAGGAAATGGATCATGGGAGACTTCAGCCTCCTTCACAATTATGGGAGCTAATCCTACATTATAAACTATCTACCTATTTTTTTTGTCTATGTATCTATCATCTATTGTCTATGTGCCTAGCTACCTATGTATAGCTATCATCTATCTATGTGTCATCCATCCATCATCTCCCATATACACGTGTGTGTGTTTGTATGTATGTATGTATGTATGTATGTATGTATGTATGTATGTATGTATGTATATATTTCTATCTCTTTACCAGCATCTATCTATCCAACTACCCTCTGTCACCAGTCTATGAATCATTTGCCACTAATTTCCTTACCTGCCAACCTGCACCTACCCATTCCTGATAGTGCAGCTCTTCCTTTTGCTTGTCCCAGTGTGTTAGTTACTTGCCACTGTGATGAAAGAAAGAGCTTTGAAGACAGATTTAGCCTGGTTTGTGGTTTTAGTCCATCATAGTGGTGAAAACACAGCAGTGACCGCACTGAGTCTGTGGCCATGGGAGACCTTGCCTGTCTGGCTACATCCTTATAGATGAGGAAGCAGAGGGTTTGGGCAAGAACTGGAAATGGAGATCACCCTCACCTCCCTCCTCAGCAAAGGATGTTTCCACAGTTCTCCAAAAGAGCAGCACAAGATGGCGATCACGTATTCTAACGCACGTGTTGATGGAGGACTCCACACTCAAACCACAAAGACTGAAATGCCTTCTATGCTTCTATACTGTAGCTGTGTGCTGCGCCCTCTGTGCTCTTTTATTTCTGTCTTCCATCTCCAAGAGTCACAGCTCACACCATGAGGCCAGAAGTGGGGGAGTATATGCCCTCCTCTCCCCCAGAGCAGGCCTTGGGGAGAGAGCCAGTTGCCCGGGTGGGAGTCTGACAACCCCAGGCCTTCCCTGTGGAAGCTATCAGAGCCATACTGTGCTCTCACAGGCTGCCATGCTTGGCCTGGCCTGGGCCGGGGCTCAGCTGGGAAGGCACTGCGCTTGGTTTCTTTCAGCCTATGCTTTCCTCATATCTCCTTAATGAACCACACAGGGATCTGGTTCTCAGAACATGGTTCTGGAGCTCTGTTGGAAATATTCCTGCACTCCCACAGCTCTGGGTTGGGCCTGAACTCTCTGAGATCCTGGAATGAACATAGGAAAATCTCCAAAGGAAAAAAGCAACTGACCTTTGGAGATTTGATGCTGTGCCTCAGTCTTCAGCGGGTCACACCCACCCAGCGGCTGTTAATTCTAGTCTCCTGTTTTCGGGCTTTAATTTGTCTGGTATGTAACAGAATCATGGATTCCCCCACTCCCTTTCTGCTTCCCCTTCCTGCTGGGAGAGAATTTTTATGTTTATTCCTAGAGTGTATCTATTCACACACATGAATAAACATGTATAAATATTTAGTATTTATGAGCACAATAATTTGCCTATTTTTTAAAAATATTTTTTATTAATTTATTCTTGTTACATCTCAATGGCTATCCCATCCCTTGTATCCTCCCATTCTTCCCTCCCTCCCATTTTCCCCTTATTCCCCTCCCCTATGACTGTTCCTGAGGGGGATTACCTCCCCCTGTATATGCTCATAGGGTATCAAGTCTCTTCTCAGTAACCTGCTGTCCTTCCTCTGAGTGCCACCAGGTCTCCCCTTCCAGGGGACATAATTTACCTATTTTTATGTCTATGTATCTATCATCTAAAGTCTATGTGCCTACCTACCTATGTATAGATCATCTATTTACGTGTCATCTATCCATCCATCATCTGCCATATATAATATGTATATATGTACATATATATATATGTTTCTGTCTCTCTGCCTGCATCTCTCTATCACTTATCTGACTACCCCCTGTCACTAGTCTGCTAATCATCTGCCACTTATCTACTTACCTGCCTACCTGCCCCTACCCACCCTGACAATGCAGCTCTTCTTTCAGGTTACACATGTAGATCCTCACTGTCAACTGAAGAGATTTAGAATCACCTATGAAGCAAGCATCTAGGTGAGTATAGGGGCCCTTTCCAGAAGGTTTGACTAAGGTGGGACGATCTAATCTGGGTGTGAGCAACACCAATGCCTGGGCTGGGGCCTCACACTGATTGAATCACGAGAGGGCGGGAGGCTGGAGGAATGCCTCAGTGGTAAGGAACAGTCGCTGCTGCTGCAGTGTTGGGGTTTGTTTCCCAGCACCCACATCCGGCAGTTAACAAACACCTATAACTCCACTTCCAGGGACTCTGATGCCCTGTCTGACCTCTGACGGCACCTAGACACACATGTGGAGCACATACATACATGCGGGTACTCATTCATACACATAAATAAAACTAAACAAATCTTTACAACAACAATAATAAAAATTATTAGCCTTTTTTTTTTAAGGAGGAGACAAGCAGAGTGCCCGTGTTTTCAGCTCTATCTGCCTCTGGACTGCGAATGTGACATGACCAGTCACTTCACACTCCCACTACCAGCCTTCCCTCAACCCCCCCACCCCCCTCCTCCGACCTCCCCATTCCCCCACCCCATAAACAAGCTCAAACAAATCCTTTCCTCCATAAGTTGTGTCTGCCAGATGTTTTCTCATTGCAAAGAGAACAGTAACGAATGCATGTGTACCTACGAAGATGTGGTCATTCAGCAAATACGTCTTGGCAGCCGGCTTATTGATTTACCCATACGTGGTCGACAATGTGTTTATCGTTTTTCCTCCTTTGTTTTGTTAGGTGTACACACCACATGTTTTTATGAACTTACGATGTATGATGTGAATTGATGTGAAAAGGTCTCCAGTTAAGTTGGTTAACACGGCCTCTATTTTTTTATTTCGGATGGTAAGAACATGGAAGGCATAGTTGCTTAGCAAATTGGTATTTATCTCCTATTGTTAGCTATGATTTCCCTCTGCATTTGGTCCTCAGAACTTAGCATCTTATGACTGAGACGCCATTTTAATTAAACAAAACAAAACAAACACTCTTGCTGCCGTGCACTGCGCTTGTCTGAAAGGCTGGGGGTGCGAGGGCTGCAGTGAGAAGCGGGATGAGAGCTGGCATTTCTAGGACACACTTCCAGCTCAGCTGATGCTCGCTGAGTGATGCTCCTAATTCTAACTGCAGGGCCTATGGCCGCAGCTGTAGGGAGAAGCACTCTGAATGGTGTTCCCGTGACCGGCCTTCTCGGGCCTGGAACCAAGCCAGGAGCTTCATTGGGTCAAGGGGACAGGCTTTGATCTGGGCCAGGCTCAGCATGGGACAGACAAGGGACTCATAGGAAGGTGGGGTTTAAATAACTCTAGTTTCTCATTCAGGTCAAGTGAAAATGTGGTGCACGCACACACACACACACACACACACACACACACACACACACACACACACTGAAGTATGTGCAGAATCCTGCACTCAGCCAAGGGCCTGAGAATGAGTGGTTGTAGGATGCTGAACCCTAAATGGGACTGCTGTGCCATGCGAAGGATAACACATTTTTATTGTTGTTTTATCCAGGACTCTTTGTGGCAAGCGACAGAAACTTAGACCAGCATGAGCGGGAAGGAGGCTTTGGTTGGCTCGCTAATCCCCACAGACTGGCTGGAAGCACAGATGGGCCGCGTGCCAGAACCCTATTATCAGAAGTGTTCCTTCCGTTTGTCAGCTTCTCTTCCCTCTGCGTTGGCTTCCTGTCCAGGGAACAAAGATGGACACCAGCATCACCTGCTCACAGGAGGCACATGGCCATTCATGGGCCACTCACTGTGATGGATGGATAAGGTTTCAGTCCGTAGCAAAAACTGGAGGGAGAAGGGCCGGTCCCATCCAAGCACATGTGCAGGGGGGGGGGGGGAGGTTCAGCAAAGAAATGGATTAAAGGCACTCAGAAAGGCAAACCTGACACCAGCTCACAACATCACTGTGATGTTGCTGATGTGAACACTGTAGTGAGCTGGTGTCAGGTTTGCAGACATTGTAAAGATGAGCCCCAGCTACAGGCTCTGCACTGGGAAACAGGCAGGATGAGGAGATGTTCCTTTAAGACCTAGGGGGGAAACTCAAGGGCTCTGAGTTTTGTTTTTTGTTTTTTAAGGTTCTGCCATTCTAGGTTTATTGCTTAACTCTCAGCGCTCTTAGACTGGAACAAAGTGCCTGGCCTACCTACAGGCCACTCTGAAAAGAGGTACCTTATACACACACACACACATACACACACACACACACAAAGGCCAAGACTGGAACAAAGTGCCTGGCCTACCTACAGGCCACTCTGAAAAGAGGTACCTTATACACACACACACACACACACACACACACACACACACACACACACACACACACACAAAGGCCAAGATCCTCAGATCCTCCATAGAGTCAGAGTCAGAGGTCTGGCCAGTGCACGTTTGTCCCTCAGTGACAACTCAGAAGTGTGTTTGGGGGGGGGGAGTAGCGCCTCCTTAGGTCTTCCTGGTTGGATAGTTGGAGTTGGCTGAGGCAGCCAGGCCAGCCATCTGCACAAGGCAGACACTCCTAAACTCAGAAATGACATGGGTTTTAAGCCGCTTGCTTGGAGTGGTATGCTACTGGGGCTGGAAAGCGGCTGAGGGCCCCTGGTCCCTGTCTGATCCGATGTCTGTTGGGGCATCCGCATTCATGGAGAGGCTGTGCTAGGATACCCAGGCAAGGATGCTACTTTTAGAGGTCAAAAAACCTGGAGGTCACGTGGCAGAGGTGGTGTTGTCCTGGGGGCCTGATGTGTTGATGTAACCATAGGGTTCTTCTGTGCCTACCCTTGCTGTGAATAAGGACACAGAGACCTTTACAGTTAGTATAAGCTTTAGCCACTAGAGCTGGGAAGACACTTGGCTATTCTAACTTGACAATGTTGGCCTGCCTTACATCCTGCCACACGGCCCATCCCATCACCTGCCAACTTAGTCTCGTCCTGGCACCTGATTCTTTATCCCTGTACCCATGGCAATTCCTCTTTCTGGTCCCCACCTGAGACCTTCTCTCTGGGCCCAGAAGTCCCACCTAAACTCTCTGGCATTGGCCATTCAGAAGGGGATGGAGAATAATGTTTACAAAATACTATGGCAGGAGATGCTTCATAATAATGACAATACCGAAGTCTGGCCCGTCATCAGATCTGCACAGGCACCGGCACAAATCAGTGTTTGAGTAATACAAGGATAACCCTCACACAGTGCACAAAAACATTGGTCCAGCACACTGAGGAACTGGCATCACTGTTCTAAATCCTGCGGATTGCCATTCCTTTACTAATACGGAAGGTGCAGCCTTCAGTTGCATTCCTCATGGGCATGCAGCTGCATCACTGTGCAAGGACGCTTAGCCATACCTCAGGAGGTGTGCTGGTGACTAACAAGGGCAACTTTAACAAGACTAGGAAGGACATTTGTCCTGTGTGCTGGACTCTCTTCCGATCTCTTTATGTTGTTCCCACAAAGGGCGAACCATGTGACCAACAGGCAGCTGACATTTCCCAAGCACTTCATTATAACCCTGAGACGTCCAGCCTACTCTTCCGATCTGCAGACGAAGAAGGCTCTGTGCTCTGGGGGAGATGCAGCGATTTCCCAGCCAGTGGGTGAGATAACCCACCTACAGACTGGGTCATGCTAATCCGTCATCTCCAACCTCCACGCCCCAGCTGAGCATCTGAAGGGATGACTAAAGGAAGGAGGGGGTGGGAGAGCCATTCTAAAGAGAAATGTTTGGAGTGTGAAGCAATCCACAGTAAGAGATGAAGAAAAACCCCAGGTGGACAAGACATGCCTGCTATGTAGGGGCAAGAAGCTAAAATACAAGACCACACCTCCTCCTCCTCCTCCTCTTCCTCCTCTTCCTCCTCTTCCTCTTTCTGTCTGCTAATGATGCTGCCTCCCCTCCATGAGCAGCAGTAAAACCAAGGCATTTTGGGAAGGAAAGGGCACTGTCCTTGTTCATTTTATGTCGACTTGACACAAGCTTTAGTCATTAGAGAAGAATGAGCCTCAATTGAGAAAATATGTCTCTAAGATCAGGCTGTGGGCAAGCCTGTGGGGCATTTTCTGAATTAGTGATTGATGTGGCAGGGCTCAGGCCATTGTAGGTGGTACCACCCCTAGGCTGGTGCTTCTGGCTTCTATAAGAAAGCAGGCTGAGCAAGCCAGGAGGACCAATCCCTCCATGGGAGGTTTTGGTGTTGTCTGTGGGACTTGGGGAAAGACAATTTCTTCAGGCTTCAGGTTCCTCACATGTAAGTCAGAAATATGAGTAAACTCTATTTGAGCTTCAGCCTCATTTCAGGTGCTAGGCTAAACACTGCCATCGTTTCTTGTCCTCATCCTAGTGATGTCATGAGGCAGGTAACCCCTCACTGCCCAGGGCACAGAATCTCGACAGACCTAAATAGCATGGGTGAGCTGGAATAATTGTTAAATGCCTATTTTATATGAGGTCGTTTTGGTGATGAAACAGTGTGTGTGTGTGTGTGTGTGTGTGTGTGTGTGTGTGTGTGTATGGAGGCCAAAATTCAATGTTACGTGTCTTCCCTCCCCCCCCCCACCCCGCTCTCTCTTCCTCCTCTTCCTCCTCCTCCTCCTTTTCCTTCTCCCCTTCCTCCTTCTCCTCTTTGGTTTTTGAGAAATGTCTCACTAAACCTGGCCCTCATCATTCTGATAGTCTGGCTTTCCTGCAAACCCAAGGACCCTCCTGTCTCCGTCTCTCGTCAATGGTGAGAGAACAGGTGTGCGCTACACCTGTCTTTTACCACAGGTGCTAGGTATCTGAACTCAGGTCCTCATGTTTGCACAGCAATTAAATAACATAGTGACTATTAAAACTTTTGAGTTTGTGTTTACTTTAGATGCACAATTGGAACATACTGAGAATAGCATGGCCCCTGCACAAAAATGACATGCAAATTCCATACATTATTTTAAGAATAATTTGCATTTGGGAACTAGAGATATGCCTCAGTGCTTAAGAGTGCTTTGCTGTTCTAGCAGAGAACCCAAGTTCATTTCCCAGCATTGACACTGGGTGGCTAACTCAGGCTTAAAAAGAAGAAGAAGAAGAAGAAGAAGAAGAAGAAGAAGAAGAAGAAGAAGAAGAAGAAGAAGAAGAAGAAGAAGAAGAAAAAGTAAGCCACTTGTACTGGTAATTGAATACTCAGTATTATTTTCACCTAATGTTAGTAATTTGGAAGCTATTATACTGTTTCATGTTCATCCTGTGAGTGAAACCCTTTCATACTCTTTAATATCCTCAGAGGACAGCCCTGTTGACATAACCCAGTTCTGAAAGCACCAAGAATCTGAAGCATCCGAGCTGTTGCTGCTGCAGCTGGGAAAAGAAAATATCCAAATGTGCCCTGAAAACCCAGACAGTTATGTAGAAGTGAAGGGATCATCACCCAGGGAAGCCAGCGGGCGCAGGCGGTGAGGAGGGGACGGTTTGATGGTTTCTAATCAGTTGTCCCCGCTTCCCCTCAAAGCACTGCTGGGTGCCTGGGGCTCATTCCTGCCAAGTACAGATCTGATGGCCACACAGAGCACATGCTACAAACTTGCCTCAAAGCCTTGCAACAGTCCTGGGGACCCGTAAGGTTAACAGAGCCACTTCTTCCATCCCTTGCTTGTACCATGGAAAGGGCATAAGGGAAGCAAGCCTACTGGTATATAGAAGGATACAGATTCTGCATCCGAAGAGGTGGCATAATCCTGAGACTCCATTTCCCTGATACTGAAATAGGATAGCAAAAATGTTTGCATTTTGACAGAACGATGCCTGTTGTGTTGAATGGCAAAATATATAATACATGATAGGACCATGTATGCCTTAGCTGTTATTACTAATTAATACGTATTCCTGGAAAGTGTGGCTGGAACAGGGCACTGTGACCACAGGATACAACAAGCTGTCCCTGACCCCCAGAGCCAACAGTGGAGAGCAATTCCTATTCTGTGCCTGGTTACTGAGTAGATGCTCAGATGCCTGGAGCTCTGAGGTCCAGGAGAGGAGACACGGATGCAGAGGGTTCAGGATGGAGAGGTCCGGGATCCTCGGCGTGCAAAGGAAGAGAGGTGCAGTGAGAATTAGATGGGGCTGGTGCAGGAGTGCTTGGGTGCATGCACACAGCAAGGCAGAGGGAAAAGATACCTCCCTTTGGTCTGCCCCCACAAAGGCAGCCATGGCTCTGGTAAGGCACATTAACGCACCTGTCATCTTCCACCACCCAAGGTGCTACAGATCCTGATGCTATAAAAACTAGCACAGGTGTCACAGATGATTAAGTCTGTGTCTGGGATGAGGGCCAGCCCCAGGTCCCTCAGAGTTACCTTGCTGTATCTTCACTTATATGGGCTACAATGCAATGACCATATCAAAAGTTGGAAACACATTTCTAAGGACATTAAATGAACTCCAGTCGAATGTGGCACTTTATGGTCATTAGCTTGGTAGTCAGGAGGATCACAGCAAGTTCAAGGCCAGCCTGGGCTGCATGATGGTCTCCAGGCCAATTAGGGGTTCAGAGTAAGATCTTGTATCAAAACAAGCGAACAAAATAGCTTAACTAGTGGGGTCTCACAGCTTCGTCTAGTCTCCCTGATGATTACGTTAGCCTGTATTTGAGCAAACTGCTAACACAAAACCAGACTTGCAAGTTGAAAAGTGTCATGCAAGTCAAATTCTCTAAAGTTGGGGGCTGTCTGAGTGTGACATGCTCCAAAAGCCACGAGTGTCTAGAGGACGGCCCGATGGGTGCTTCCTCTGTCAGTGCGTGAGAACTGTGAGCTGAGTGTGTGGCAGTCGGCACGGACTCCGGCACTCATATTAGTGTTTGCTTTTCACTGGAGACACAATTCCTCTCTCCTCCTTATCCAAAGTTGTTCCTCCTCTCTGGGTGACTGAGCAAGACGTTTGTTTCAACATAGTACTGAGAATGGGGCTTGCATTTTTATTTCTATGAGGTTTTTGATTTGTCTAGCAGGTACTTCAAAATTACAGCTCTGACCGAATTCTTGTCCTGGGAGGAATTTCTCTATTTATTTATTTATTTATTTATTTATTTATTTTCAATTTTCCAGTACAGCCTTTTCTTCTTACTCGGGACACTGCTTCTCCTAACTGCCTCTTTCCTGTCCCGAGTCACTCTTGAGAGACATGATTGAAGTTTGGAGCTTTTGGTGGGAAAACGAAATTCTAAATTCAGACTGGGTCTCTTCTGGGGCAGGCACACAGATGCCACACTTCCTGGGTAATGGTGCTGGAGGCAGCCTGACTTCATGAGCACTCTGTGTGCTGTATACAAGGCAAATGTCATGACAATAATTCCTGCCAGACGTGTCAGAATCCACCGTAAGCACCATGGAAACGTGCCAGGGCTTTAATTGGGAGGGAGGGGGAGCTGGGACTCACTGCTGTAATGGTCCCAGACTTCTCATCACTGTGGCTCCAAAGTCTCGTTGAACCTAATAGTATCTCCCACACACACCTCTGGAGGGCAATGGGATGCTTGTTCTTGGCTTGCGAGGCTGCTGATATTTTTAATTAATTTTTTCCGGGAAAACATTGGCCTGAGGTCCCTAGAAACATCACTTTGCTGCCTGGCCTTGCAAGAATCTGACCTATTTTAGGAAGGCAGCTCACTGTGGCCCTAGGGTTCTTTAATGCAAGAGAGGAAAACGAAGCTCCTCTCTTGCTGTCTGGGGCCTGGATACCTAAGCCACTTACAGCTACTAAAATGAAGGCTCTGTAAACGTTGTTTCAGTGAACCAAAGGTCTTCAGCTCTGCACTGAGGAGGACCATCCCAAAATAAAAATATACATTCTGGTAGACTATTGGGCAGGGCCCATCCTTTCGAGTATCAGCCGATCACCAACACAAGGCCTCCCAGGACTGTGCCCTTGAAGGTGTGATATCTGTGGCCATACCACCTAGCTTGGTTTATGAACAAAAAAACCTATTTCTTGACTCATGGGCTGGAACTGAGGACACACTAAGAAACCACCCTAGGAAACTGAGATAGGAAAACTGTTGGGAGTTCCAAGTAGACCTGTGAGCCTGAGCTATCTAGTAAGTTCTTTGTCCCCATGAGACCTTTTGTTATTTAAAAAAAAAAAAGAAAAAAGAAAAAAGAAACAAAGAAGAGTTTTCAGCACTCTTCATTGCTCAGCGTTTCTAGTCCTATGATAAAACACTGTGAAAGGTAGCTTGAGGAAGAAAGGGTTTATTTCACTTATTTCACCCAGCTCAGGTCACACACTGTCATTGACAGAAGTCAGGGCAGGAACTCAAAGCAGGAACCTGGAAGCAGGACCTGAGGCAGATGCCATGGAGGAGCGTAGCTTACTAGCTTGTCCACCATGGTTTGCTCTGCTTGCTTCTTAGACACCCCAGGACCACTGTCCCCACTGGGTTGGATCCTCTTACATCAATCACCTAACAGAAAAAATGCCCCCAAAGATTCCCTACAGGAAATCTGATGGAGGCATTTTCTCAGTTGAGGTTCTTCCCAGATAATGTCTGGGTTTGTGTCAAGTTGACAAAAACAAACTT
This sequence comes from Acomys minous, assembly GCF_964271855.1. Taxonomy (NCBI): domain Eukaryota; kingdom Metazoa; phylum Chordata; class Mammalia; order Rodentia; family Muridae; genus Acomys; species Acomys minous. The sequence goes on from NC_140490.1 coordinate 68,097,016, forward strand.
GGACTGGGAGTGCAGTGTTTTTGTGTTTACTGGACAGAATGTGCACAGAGAAATGGCTTAGTCAGGTTTCTCAATTGTTATCCCCCTTGCTTGTCTCTTCCCATTCCTCCTTCCCTCCGTCTTTCACTCTATTCCCCTCCCCTAGGTCTGTGACAGAAGGGGACCTCCTCCTCCACCGTATGGTCACAGCCTATCAAGTCTCATCTTGGTAGCCATCCTATTCTTTCTCTAAGAGCCACTAGGCCTCCCCACCAAGGGGAAGTGGTCAAATATAGGGCACCAGAGTTCATGTCAGAGTCAGTCCCCACTCTCCATACAACTGTGGAGAATATTCTGTTCCTTGGCTAGATCTGAGTAGGGGTTCAATATTTACTGCATGTATTGTGTCCTTGGTTGGTGCAGTAGTTTGAGCAAAACCCCCTGGACCCAGATCCACCCATCATGATGTTCTTCTTGTAGGTTTCTAGGACCCTCTGGATTCTTCTATTTACCCATTCTCCCATACTTCTCTCACCTAGAGTCCCAGTAGGAGGTCCCCACATCTATCCCAATCTCCTGGTAAGTGAAGACTTTCAGGGAACATCCCTGTTGGACTAGTGTCCACTTATGAGTATATACCATGTGAGTCTTTCTGGGTCTGGGTTAACTCACTCAGTATGATCATTTCTAGTTCCATCCATTTGTCTGCAAATTTCAGGATGTCCTTGTTTTTAATAGCTGCATAGTACTCCATAGTGTAAATGTACCACAGTTTCTTTATCCATTCTTCGACTGAGGGACATTTAGGTTGTTTCTAGGTTTTGGCTTTTACGAATAAGGCTGCTATGAATATGGTTGAGCATATGTCCTTGTTGTGTGGTGGAGCACCTTCTGGGTATATTCCAAGGAGTGGAATAGCTGGGTCTTGAGGTAACCCTATTCCCGGTATTCTGAGAAAGCGCCAGATTGATTTCCAAAGTGTTTGTACAAGTTTGCACTCCCACCAGTAATGAAGGAGTGTTCCTCTTTCTCCACATCCTCACCAGCATGTGCTGTCACTTGAGTTTTTGATCTTAGTCCTGATGGGTGTAAGATGGAACCTCAGATTCATTTTGATTTGCATGTCTCTAATGACTAAGGACATTGAGCATCCCTTTCTTTTTTTTTTAAATTTTTTAATTTTTGGCTTTTCAAGACAGGGTCTCTCTGTGTTAGCCTCGGCTGTCCTGGACTCGCTTTGTAGACCAGGCTGGCCTCAAACTCACTGCGAACCGCCTGCCTCTGCCTCCCAAGTGCTGGGATTAAAGGCATGTGCCACCACGCCTGGCTTGAGCATTTCTTTAAGGGTTTCTCAGCCATTCAATATTCCTCGGTTGAGAATTCTCTGTTTAGTTCTGAGCTACATTTCTTAATTGGGTTATTTGTTTTGGTGGTGTTTAATTTCTTAAGATCTTTATATATTTTGGATATTAGACCTTTGTCAGGTGTAGGGTTGGTGAAGATTTTTTCCCAGTCTGTAGGCTATTGATTGCTTTGTTCTGTTGACAGTGTCTTCTGCCTTACAGAAGTTTCTCAGCTTCGTGAGGTCCCATTTATTAATAGTTGACCTTAAGGCCTGGGCTGTTGGAGTTCTGCTCAGGAAGTGAGACTCCTCGATTTCAAAGGAGGAAAGAATGAAGATGTCGCATGTCCTCACCAGTGCCCTGCTATACAAGATGAAACCTGAATGCCTTAGGTGGTTTCCCACAAAACCAGGTGATCTCTAGGTGCTCTTGAAGAGACTGTCCCCCAAACAGCCTAACAGCCTCAAAGACTTCAAGCCATGTGTGTGGTGCTCTTTCGCCACCTACCGACAACTTTGCCTTATTGCAGTTTCCCAAGTTCAATTGTCAAAGGCCACATAAGCATTATCCCGCTCAGATTAAAGTGGTTCATTGAGTCCAAAGGAAAAAGTAAATATCCTTAAATTCTGGATAGATATTTTATGTCAAGTGTCTCTGACCTTCTCCTGCTAAAAATAATAATGTAATATATGATACTGGAGAGATGGCTAAGCAGGTAGGGTGACTACCACGCAGCCTGACCTGAGTGGCATGTGTGGCCTCTGCCACCAAAAAACCAATCAGGCTGTAGGGATGCCTCAGTGGTTAAGAACCCTGGCTTCTCTTGCCATCAACCAGGGTTTGATACCCAGCATCCATATCCAGTGGCTCACAACTGCTTGTAACTCTAGTTCTACAGGAGTGGGTGCCATTTTCTGGCCTTTGCAGGCACATACATGTGGTACATATAGACAAGCATACAGACACATACACATAAAAAATACCATTTAAAAACAAATGAAGATGCACTTAATGTAAAACAAAATAACATGTCAAACAGGTAGAGTCTCATTTTTTCATAATTTAATGCTTTATGAGTATTAGAATCTAAAAATAAACAGATTGACATGCAATAGATCTGATATGGAGAGTTTTTTTTTTTTTTAGGAAAGGAAAGTAGAAGGGAGTTAGGACCTGAGTGGGCCAGGAGTGCAGAGAGGGGCAGAGACAGTGGGAGAGAGAGAAAAGGGAAAGAGAGAGAGAGAGAGAGAGAGAGAGAGAGAGAGAGAGAGAGAGAAAGAGAGACAGAAACAGAGACAGAGACAGACAGACAGACAGGCAGACAGAGACAGAGAGACAGGGAGAGACAGACAGAGACAGAGAAAGAAAGAGAGAGAGAGAGAGAGAGAGAGAGAGAGAGAGAGAGAGAGAGAGAGGAGAGAGAAACAGAGAGAGACAGACAGACTGATAGAGAGGAAGAGAGAGAGAAGCAGAGAGAAGCAGAGAGAGGGGAGGGAGGGGAGGGAGGGGAGGGAGAGGAGAAGGAGAGGGAGAGAGGTGGCATGTTGGCCCTTTATATCTGGTGCCTCAGGCACATACCTGGTGGTGGGAGGCAGGCGATGATGTCAGAGGAGCAACCTAGAGGCAGGCTGCTTATATGCCAACAATGATATATAAAAGTCCTGTATATTTTTTCATAAGGTATGATCACTCTAAAGGTATTTAGGAAAGTGTGTGTGTGTGTGTGTGTGTGTGTGTGTGTGTGTGTGTGTGTGTGTGTGTGTGTGCTCATAATCATGGTGTCTCTGGGGATGGCCTGGGGCTTGAACAGACTGGTATAGTAGGGATGAACTATACCCCAACCTGTGAAAGAATTTTAAAGGAGAAACAGTCTGTGATGGTTCTCACTGTGCAGTTGACATACTTTAGAATCCCTTGGGAAGAGTCTCACAGAGGGACTGTCTAGGTAAGTCAGGTTGGCCTGTGGGTATATCTGTGAGGGACTGTGCTGATGACATTAATTGAGGTGGGAAGATCTGCCCACTGTGGGTGTCACTGCAGGCACCCACTCGTGTTCTCTCTCCCTCTCTCTCTCTCTCTCTCTCTCTCTCTCTCTCTCTCTCTCTCTCTCTCTCTCTCTCTTGCTGTGACTCTGACAAGCTGCTTCAAGTTCCTGGCTTTGTTTTTCCAACATGATGGACTTTCGCTTGTGATTGTAAGACAAAGACTTTTCCCCCATTTTTCAAGACAGGGTTTCTCTCTGTAGCCCTGACTGTCCTGGAACTCACTCTATAGACCCAGCTAGCCTCAAATTCAGAGATGCACCTGCCTCTGCCTCCCAGGTCCTGGGGCTAAAGGTGTGTGCCACCACACATGCCAAACCTCCTTTTCTTAAAGCTGCTTTTGTCAGGATATTTTAATCGCAAAGTTCTGAAGTCATATTTGCAAACAGCAGAGGGAGGACTCTGCAGAATCAATGCTGTGGATCTCCATGAAAAATCAGCCTATGTATATCATCATATGCATATGTAAATTATGCAAATATAGGACCCAGGACTGTCAAGGCACACATAGGCCTATACCTGCCATGGAAGACTGAGCACATATCAAAAAGCCACAGTTCAGAAACCCAGCCTCAGGAATTCCAGCCAATGGAAAGAATTGAAATGTACCACACATACACACAGAAGCCTGTGCACACACATACAGAAACATGTATATACACTATTCAATATTCTCTTCCTTTAGCATAAAGCATAGATCATGTAGCCCTAGCTGATTTGGAACTTATAGAGACTTGTCTCCGTCTGCCTCCAGAGTGCCGAGAGTAAAAGCATGCACCACCACATCCAGCCTAAAAGTTAGATCTCTTAAACATAAATTGTCAAAAATAAGCACAATGAGCCGGGCGGTAGTGGTGCACACCTTTAGTCCCAGCACTTGAGAGGCAGAGGCAGGTGGATTTCTGGGAGTTCAAGGCCAGCCTGGTCTACAAAATGAGTCCAGGACAGCCAAAGCTATACAGAGAAACCTTGTCTTGGAAAAAAACAAAAAGAACAACAACAACAAAAAAAAACAAATAAAAAGCACAATGCCTTTCTGGATCAGTAAATAGAGAACTGTGTTGTTCTCACTAGGTGGCACCATTTATTATTTTATTTTTATGTTGAACATTTGCTATTGTTTATATTGCATAACAGTGTTTGTTTGCACAACAGGAATAATTTTCAAGTGAAATAATTACCAGTTGAAATCACACCAGTTTTTAAAGTATAATATTTCAAAGATGATAAGAACTAGCCTACTAATTTGTCTGCAAGGGAAATTAAAATATTTGTTTAATTTTAATTTTATCTCATATTTAATTTTCTCTAATATGTCAAAACAGCAGTTAGAAGAAGAGAGGGAATGTGTGTGTGTGTGTGTGTGTGTGTGTGTGTGTGAGAGAGAGAGAGAGAGAGAGAGAGAGAGAGAGAGAGAGAGAGAGAGAGCAAGCTGTGTGTCTTCTTGGGACACACTTCATTTTCTTCAATAGCAGTGGTTCTCAACCTTCCTAGTGCTGCGACCCTTTAACACAGTTCCTCATGTTGTTGGTGACTCCAAACCATCAAATTATTTTCATTGCTACTTCATAACTGTAAATTTTCTGCTCTTGTGAATGGTAATGTAAATCTCTGTGTTTTCTGGTGATCTTAAGAGATTCCTGTAAGGCTCTCTGCCCCTCCCTGCTCCAGAGATGGACACCTCTTCTCATACATTGCCAGCCTCATCCCTTGACGTGATGGTGAAAGTTGGAGTAAACAGATTTGGCCATATTGGGCACCTGATTACCAGGCCTTGCTTCTTATCTGGCAAAGTGGAGATTGTTGCCATCAAGGACCCCTTCATTGACCTCCACTACATGGTCTACATATTCCTGTATGATTCTACCCATGGCAAGTTCAATGGCACAGTCAAGGATAAGGATGGGAAGTTTGTCATCAACGGGAAGCCATCACCATCTTCTAGGAGTGAGATACCAGTAAAATCAACTGGGGTAATGCTGGTGCTGAGTATATTGTTGAGTCTACTGGTGACTTCACCACCATGGAGAAGGCCGAGGCCCACTTGAAGGATGAGACCCACAGGATTATCATCTCTTCCCCTTCTGCCAATGCCGACATGTTTGTGATGGCTGTAGCCATGACAAGTATGACAACTCACTCAAAATTGTCAGCAATGCTTCCTACACCACCAACTGCTTAGCCCCCCCTGGCCAAGGACATCCATGACAACTTGGGCATTGTGGAAGGACTCATGACCACAGTCCATGCCATCACTGCCACCCAGAAGACTATGGATGGACCCTCTGGAAAGCTGTGGTGTGACAGCCGTGGGGCTGCCCAGAACATTATCCCTGCACCCACTGGTGCTGCCAAGGCTGTGGGCAAGGTCATCCCAGAGCTGAATGGGAAACTCCTCACTGGGATGGCTTTCTGTGTTCCCACGCCCAACCTGTCCATTGTGGATCTGACGTGCTGACTGGAGAAACCTGCCAAGTATGATGACATCAAAAAGATGGTAAAGCAGGCATCCTTGGACCCACTAAAGGGCATCCTGGGCTACACTGAGGACCAGGTTTCTCCTGTGACTTTAACAGCAATTCACACTTCCATCTTTGATGCTGGGGCTGGCACTGCTCTCAATGACAGCTTTGTAAAGCTCATTTCCTGGTATGATAATAAATTTGGCTACAGCAACAGGGTGGTAGAACTCATGGCCTATATGACCTCCAAGGAATAAGAAGCCTTGGACCACCCACCCCAGCAAGGACATGAGAGCAAGAGAGAGAGGCCCTCAGCTGCTGAGGAGTCCCTGTTCCAACTCATCCTCTGACACTGAGCATCTCCTCTCAGTTTCCATCCTAGACCCCAGAATAATGGGAGGGGCCCAGGGAGCCCTACTCTCTTGAATACCATCAATAAAATTCACTGAACCTAAAAAAATAAAAATAAAAAAGAAAGAAAGAAAGAAAGAGACACCCCTGTGAAAGAGCTTTTCAACTTCTAAAGGGGTCTAAACCGGTTGAGAACCACTGTTCTAGAAGGTGGCTGTGAACCCACTGATAGAAGCAGAGGCCAGGGAAGGTGTGAGTTCTGGAAAAAATCAGGTCACTAGGGTAATACTTTTGGCTACTTAGAGGGTGTGTGTGTGTGTGTGTGTGTGTGTGTGTGTGTGTGTGTGTGTACATGTGGTGTACACGTGACTGGGTGCTGAGAAGTCAGAGGTCAATGTCAGGTGTCCTTCTCAACCACTCTCCACCTTATTTTTTAAAACAGGGTACTTCACTGAACCTATGTGGGTTCCTTTCCCCAGGAGGCTGGGCTGAGATCTGGTCACAGAGTTTTCTTCAGCCTTCTAGAGGCTAGCTGAAGATGACTCTGTCCTGAGAACCCGTCACAAAGAAGGCCTTCTGGGCAGGGAGGGAGCCTTCCAGAGGGGAAGGGCACCTTTGATAGTTTTTTTTTCAAAGAGCCAGCTTTTGACACCTTTTGTGTGGGGTAGGGTCTGTAAGGAACTACCTTTTTAACACATTTGTGTCTAGTGGGTTGTTATCAGCAGGGGGGTTTGCTCACCTAAGTCTGAGCATGAAGCTTACCGGGAGGGAGCGTCTCCTGTGCCTACAGCAAGGGCCCACAAACCTGGAGTCATCAATTCAGCTAGCTTGGTTTGACAATGAACTCCAGGTTTAACCCCACCCCCACCCCTTTCCTCCCTTCCCCACCCATATCCCTTATCCCTACCCCCACTCCCATTTTCCAACCCCAACCTGTCTCTGCATCCCCTCCCCCTAGTGTTGGGATTCAGGACAGACCTCAACACACCTTAGTTCTTCATGTTTGCTCGAGCGTGAACTTTATTGGCTGAGCTATATTTTTCTTAACTGGTCAAACAAGCATATGAACTGTGAAGACAAAGTGTTTATGGGAATGCCCCATATTATGGTTGGTTTTAGTGTCAACTTGCAACAGTTAGGAAAGAACCTTGTAGGCTTTGAACTTTTTCAAGCTACTTTATTTGGGGTTCTTTAATGTTTATAACCTCTCAAGCCACCTATCCTAAATAGGAGAGAAAAGAGGTTAATGGGAGCAGGAGAAGTAGACCTTCCTAGACTCATTTCCTGGGAGCAATTCCACTGGCATAGTCAGCAGGATTCCAGCAGACCTGTGAAACAGCAAACCAGCAATTCAGCAAAGGGGACTGTAATTGCAGTAGCCGGAACCCGGAACCTCAAAGTGCTCTCTGGAGTGCTTCTTTCCAGGGGTGTCTCAAAGTGGAGCGATAAACAGCCAAACAATAGGAAAGGATGACGACAAAATGGCCCAGCCTATGCTTTGGGACATATATAATCTCCTCTCAGAGTCCATATTAAGATGTTTTTCAGCTGGCAAAGACCAAGCCCCCACAAGAGGAGGCTCCTTTTCTAGTGGGACAACATCACCTGTTTTCTCACAAGTCTGTTTCACATCCCATACTTGGGATCAAAACAAAAACATGTTCACATCCACTACAGAACCTAGATCAAAGGGTATTTTAGGAAGGAAGATCATGTCACTACTAGACTCAGATCGTCGGAGTCTATTCCTGGAAGCCCAATTGAGAGTCAGAGTCCAGAGCCGATGCAAAAGCAAAGGAATTTTATTGAGCCAATGTGCCGGGGTCCGCCGAGCTCGGAAGCACACAGTGCCTAGTTAACAACAGATTGGCTAACAAAGGTGGCCTTTTGGGGGTTGGGGGCAATTGATTCTGGCAGATGTTGGAGGTAAGATATATGGCCCGTGGCCTTTTCTCAGAAGCCTGGAAGTTCCAATCAGGGTGAGGTAGAGGCAGTAAATTCCAAGCCAGCAGGTGGAGGGCTCTTGCTTAGCTAGCAATGCTAACTTATTCTGTTTGTTCCTGCTATCAGCTTACGATGCTATTGTTAAGGTGGCTGAGCTCAGGCCACCTGCACTCTTACATCACCTTTTGCTTACATGTCCTTCCCTGTTGCAGCAGAGTGGTATGTGCTCTGTTGCCACTGCCACCACCACCACCTTCCCTCACAGTAGAACCAGTGCTCCCAAGCTTTCCTTGTAGACTGGGGACCAGCAGCTCTCCCAGAGCCTGTTGAATTATACCTTGTAATAGCATTTTCCCTCGGCCTTCAGACATCCCTGGGAAGCTAGCCAGGTATGCCAGCATCTGCTCCTCCAAGCGCGGAGGAAGCTGGCTGGGCAAAGGCTCGTTCTGAGATCCAGTTGCAGAGGGCTGAGCATCCAAAGGGGGTGGATGTGGGTGCCTGTGTGTTCTCGGGTAGAGAGGGGGGAGCAGGTTCTCACACTCTCTGTGGGAAGATCCTCCACTGCTACAGGGAAAAGCCCAGGGCTTGAGAGAGTGCAGGATAGCCTAGCTTGGTTTGCCAGAATAAAATAGCCAAGAAATAAGGAACTAGGCTTTAATTCACATACCAAGTCTCGTACACTCAGACTAGAGGTGAGGGTCCGAGCTAAGCTAACAAAAAGAGAAAAGCCAGAAAAACAGAGAAAAGGATAAAAGGATAAAAGGCTTGGGGCCAAGGGTAGACAGAGGAAAAAGACAAAAAATGTCCCCTACTCAGGGAGCCCTGAGTTTTAAAGCCTGGGTTGTAAAATGCAAGGGGAAGACCTACAATATCTCATGGGCACCTGTCTCCAGAATGGGGCTTCTTGTTAATTCAGAGGCAGTTTAGAAGTGTTTTTCTGAAGAGAGCCAGGATGACGATTCCTTTTTGCCAAATGGTCTTTGTAGTCCCTTACCATGAGGAGGGAGGCACTTTCCTTTTTCCAAGTTCAGGAAACTGGCTTTCCGGAAGGAAGTGCCTATGACCCTAGGCTAGCAGTGGTCTACAAGAGCCCTCTGGTTCCCAGCACCAGACGGTAAACGCTGAGGGGCCCTGCATGTTGACTGAGTTACCAGCCATCCTCTCAGTGAGAAATTCTGTTCTGGGACTACCCCGACAGTTGAGGCCTAACCTCAAGGACTGAGTCCCAGGTTCTTAGTGTCTCAGGGCATTTGTTTTGGTCAGTGTGTGCGTTTCTTTTTCACTAGAGAACCCTAACTAAAACACCTCACACTGTCTGTGGGTGCCCTCCCCAGTGCCTTCTCTGCAGAAGTCCTGCCCCGGCACTTCCCTCACCATACTGTCACGTACTTAATCTAGGTACACATGAACATGGAGCAGTTGCTGATAATAATTTTTCTTTTACAATGTTCTTTTTAAGTTTTTGATGTGGTGTGTGTGTGTGTGTGTGCGCGCGCGTGCGGGCGCGCGTGCACATGTGCATGTGTGTTCACCCAAATGCACGGGTGTGCTTGCTTGTGCCAAGATGCACATGTTGTGTAGGAGAGAAAACACTCTTTTAGGAATCACTTCTTTCCTTCGTTCTTTTCCGCCGTGTTGGTTCCAAGGAGCCGATTCAGATTGGTAGCAAGCCTGTACTCAGCCAGCCGTCCCACTGGCCCACGATTTTCAAAAATAAGCCAGAGTAGAATAAACTGACCTTAAATTTCTAGAGACATGTGTAATAGCTTTGAAAAGGGGCGTGTTGGTCCGTACATGAATTCCCTGCACTTGAGCAGATGGGGCAGGAGGATCTGGAGTTCAAGGCCGGCTTGGGCTACGTAAACAGACTGAATGAATGATAGGCGAATGGTTTCCCTGCGAGCTTGGATAAAGAAGAGCAACAGGAGAGGCCGCACTTCGTACTGTAGAACATGCTATGAGCCCACGCACACAGTGGGCTTCTGTGTGGGAACTGACAGCTGTGTCAATGGAACAGACTGAGCCACCTCCAGAGGCTCTGGGGCGAGTTCTACAGTCCACAGCGTTTCTACTGGACATCCAGGACATCCTGCGGTACTGCATACCACACAGCCACCAGAGGTGGGTACAAAGCCTTTGAAAGCTCACAGCTTTACTTTTGTAAAACTTACTCTGCCCCAGAAATGCTATCATTTTGTTTTCCTGGAAATGGCAGGTTCCATTCATGTTAAAGAAAACACCCGACTCTATCCATGTTAGGAGTGAGTCCCACCACCCTTATCAACCAAGTCACCAGTGCTATTTATTCAAAGACTGGACTTTCTCCATGGCTCTGTACCTTCCTATAGGTGAATGGCACATGTCTATAATCCAGGACTGGGAAGAGGCAAGAGAGATAGGAATTGCTTTGTTCTCTCTCTCTCTCTCTCTCTCTCTCTCTCTCTCTCTCTCTCTCTCTCTCTCTTTCTCTCTCTTTCCCTCTCTTCCTCCCTCCTTCCCTCTCTCTCTCTGTCTCTCCTCCTCCTCTTCCTCCTTTTCTTTCTTTCTTTTCAACAATCCTTTCTTTATCTCATTACTAATAAGGCGAGTTTTCCTTGAATTTCATTAATGGATATGAAAAATACCAAATACTGCTTCACTTTTACTGAGATAGCCTCTAACATATTTATCTGCCCTCTAACATATAGGGCAGAATGCACTAATTAACCTTCCTGTGGGACAAACCTTGCATTCTGAGTACCTTGTAAAGAAAAAAGGTTACCGGAACTCCTGGTCCTTGAAGAGATCATGGCGCCAGTGTCTGTTTGGTACCTGGTAAAGGCTTTCTGGTGGGCCATGGCGTGGCAGAGCATCACCAGGGACAAAGAGTAAGGTGACAGTGGGAGCTGCTTTGCAACAAAGCCACTGCTGTGACAACCCACTCACTCCTTAGCCTATTTACCTACATATGTTGTCTCTTAATGGCCCACCTCTCACCACTTGCCAGTAGGGATTAAATTGAAATATGACTTTTGGTGAGGAGCGTTCAAACCTCAAGAGCAAACCCAAAATTTTTGTTTCCCAAAATACACTTCTCCTCACAGGTAATTTTTCCTTCTGTTAGCTTCTTTCATGCTGTTTTTAACTTCTGGTGTGGGCCCTCTGCTATCTTTGTGGCTCTGTTACTAGTCTTTCAGTTGCCACCTGGCCCGAGGATACAGCATGCGTTCCTCTGAAATGTGAGGGCTAATCTTGATTGCCAACCTCGATTATTAATGCCTAGATCAGTAAGCGCACCTTCTGCATAATTACACCGTGACGCTTCTGACCTGGTGAGTGGTTTAACTCATTGGTGGCTTCAGTGGAGCTCCTGCTGGCCTGGACCTCATTATGTAAGCGAGGCTGGCCTCAAACTCATGACAATCCTCCTGTCTCTGCCTTCTACATTCAACTTGGATTGGAAGTTTGAATAGGCTTTTGGGAGGTGGTGGAGCTCCCTGCTTGGTTGAGTAGGTGGACATGGCTTGGTCCTTGGGAGTTGTTGTGTTCCACCTAAGCTCCCTGTCACACCCCTCTTCAGGTTTCCGGCTGCATGACGTAGGATGCTTCGCCAGGATGTGCTCCCACCACCATGATGCTCTGTCCAGGAAGCCATACAGCCATGGACCATACTGTCTGAAACCATAAGCCAAAATCAACAATTCCTCCCGTTAGGCTGTTCTTGGGTATTTTGTTGACAGTGACACAGAAGTAACTTAACAAGTCTGTGCCCATTATCAACCAACTGCTTCTCAGCCGCAGCCCACGTTGTATTCTTGCTGTTGTGCCAAATGGAATCAGTCTTCTTTGCTGGTACAAAGGCTGAGCAAGCAGGGGCAGAGGAGGCCACTGAGGCAATAGACACGGAGGAATCTCTCCATTCATCCCTAAGCCATGGTTTCTTCAGGGTCTCACACAGCCAGATGGGCTGAGCACACAGCAGCTGCACTGCCCTGGCACCCTAGGATGACTTCACACTGAGGCACCTCCCGGATGGCTGTCCCAGTGGAGTGGCTTTTCAGGAGTTTCTCAGCGTTGAGCTTCCTGGGCTCCGCTGTGTTGGATTTCCTTCCTCTCTGAATCCTGACTCTGGCCATCAGGTGAGTCCTTGAATCCAGACACATTTTAAAGGTGCAGATGATTGGATAGAGTGGGCATGAGAACACCGTACAGAGGCAATTTCAGGGCATCCCTGTAAGTAGTGGAAGTGAGCTATGCAATATCAGGCAAGGAGAGAGCAAGAAGGAAGAGTAACCAGAGAGTGAGGACAGAGGAGGAAAAGATGTTGGGTCCATGAACTGGAAGGCACTGTCCTCCAAGCAAAGCACCGTTCCCTCAGACAACCCTGGAATGACCCTAGACAACACTGGACCCTCCCTTAGATTCTGGCCACTTTTCCTAGCTATTTGTATGCAATTCTACTCTAACTGCACCATGCCTTTGGGTCTTGGAATGTGCTAGCTAAATGGAGGATGGGGAAGGAGGGAAAGAGGCAGACCTTGGAGACTCCATGCATGAGGAAGTCATCATCCATGTTGGGTAGAGACTTTTGAGTGTGGCTTCTTTGGAGTCGCCTATGACCTTGTAAGAAGGTCCTCACCTTGCTCTCTGAGTAATCCCAGGAACTCATTGGCTCCCTAGGTAAACAGTTAGGAGAATGCTACTTTGGTTTGTTATTGGGACATTAGAAGGAGGGGATCATCACTGTTTGTCTCCAGAGAGAAGGAAGTCTCACACCAGAGGCCCTTGGAGACTTTTGAATCAGGGTGTCAGGGAAAGAAGAGGAAAGGTCACCAAAGTGAACTTTAAAATGCCATTCCTATGAGTTCAATAGAAAGGAGAGTCTTTATATTTTAAGTTACAGATCTTGTCTATAGGTGGTGACTCCTGCAACCTCTGCACTTGGAAGACTGAAGCAGGAGGAGTTCAATGAGTTTGAGATTAGCCTGGGCTACAGAGTGAGAAAACAAAATTCTATTTTAAAATAATCTTTTATTTGCCAATCATATGCATTTGAACATATATTTCATAAATATATTATTTTAATAATAAGTATATAATTTGCTAGACAGTATAAATCACAATGTCTAATTTTTGACTCAAAAGCATTTCTGTTTTTCCTAGTGTAATGTAAACAAGAGTAATCTATCATTCACATTGTAGAATTTAATGAGGAGACAGCTATTCTTCCATTGATTAGAGTTAGATCATATTCCAGAGGTAGGTGACAGAGTCAGAAAGTGACTTGATTGTCTTGTCAGTGGAAGAAGGGGTGCTGGAAAAACATCATGCAAAGCAGAACCTTGGGTACCAATTACAGTTTCTTACAAACAACTTAGTAGATCTGAAATAATCAAAAATTTTAAATCAAAAATAGACACACACTCAAAAACACATAGGCAATTTAGCTGCCTATTTCAAACATTGAAACAATATTTTTAAAGTTCCAAAAGGAGTTATTGTCCAGGAGTTTCTCTTGTTGTTATTTTGAAGACACAGATTTTTAATTTTCTAATGGTTTTTAACATATTTTCTGTATAAGATTATTAACCGGTGTTCATCTCATCCCACAATCAAAGGTCTATCTAACTATAATAACTCCTAGGCTTCATTAATTGACAGATTTCATAGCAGAATCAAAGTCATTGCAGTTCTAGTGAGATGGGACCTTTCAGGGCAGCTCCCTGATGCCAAGAACTCTCTCTCTTTCTCTCTGAAAAACTGAAAACAATCTTCATATTACTGTCTGGGGATGAATCTATCAAAGAACACAGGAGCTGTTTTATATTCTTCTTTTTAAAGTCTAGCAGCCTTTCCCCACCTTTCCATTTTCTCCTAGCCTCCCACTCTTTCCTCTCTTTTCCTCCTATCCCACCATCTTTTCTCTTGCTTCCTTCCCTTTCGCTGTTGGAGCCTTGTAGTTTTTCCTCTTCCCTTTCCTCCTATGCTTGGACTCATTCTCCTCTTGTTTGGCTTCATTCTCCCCTCAGAGATTCTTGGTTTTCCTTGGTTCTTCTTGCCCAGGAGTGTGAATAGGATGAATCTGGGTTGTGCTGGGGCTGGAACCCAGGGTCTCATGTACTCTAAGCACATGCTGTACTACCAAGCCACATCACCAGCCTCAGTAAAACAGTTTTGAGTCAGTCTATGCAGTGACACACAAAAGGCACACATGTGAGCATCTCTCGAATGTAGTGTCTGTCTGTTGCTTATATAGACATGTTTCCTTTGGTATAAACTGCTGAATTCATGATGTAAGAGCACATTCTTGAATTTGGGGCATTGTTTGCCATCTTTGAATAAAGATGCTACCAATGAATAACAGTAGTGAGAGTGTTTCCAGAAAGATTTAACCAAGCAGGGAGATCCATCTTGAATGTGCTAGTACCATCCTACAGGCTGGGGTCCTAGATTGAATAAAAGGAGAATGAGATTAAAACACAAACATTCACCTCTTTCTGCTTCTTAATTGCTCCTACTTCATGCGTTCCCCAACATGATTGTCAGTTTCCCTTCGAACTGTGAACTAAGACAACACCTTCCTTCCTTCAGTTGTTCTTGTTAGTTACCTTTTCACAGCTATGAGAGAAGGAACTACCGCATTTTTCTGGCGTATAAGACAACTTTTTAATCCCCCCACAATGTTGGGGGTGCCAAAGTTGGGGCACATGCCTGAGTCTGTTGCACAGGGTGTACATTGGAAGAAGGGTAGTCTTATACGGTGACTATATGCCAAATGTTCTATATTTTAACTGGAAAAGTTGGGGGTCATTTTATATGCCCCAGTTGTCTTATATGCCAGATAAAACAGTACTACTCAGTGTGTTTTCTGTTTTAATTGTTTCCACTTTCTCTTTGCATTGTGGTATATTCTTAGTCTTCATAAGGGAGAGTCTAAGCCTGGAATATGGACTGCAGTACAGCTGTTTCCAACCTCTTATGACTTTCTCAGTATCTTCCTGGGAGTCAGTAGGGTCTTCTGAGCAGTGCATGAGGTTAAGCTGCTTAATAGTGATTGTACACCTGCATGTGCCTGTCACTCTTCCAGATATGCCTCATACTGTGGCACTCTGATGTGGTACATGCTATTGTTGTGTTCACTTTCCTGGGGCACAAGAAGCACCAGACATTTGCCTACAATCATATAGGACACTTCAGAGTCAGAGTTAAGCCATATTGTATGTAAGTATGAGGTACTGACTACGTTATTTTATTGCTTCCCTGATGTACTGGTTGGGTTTTTTCACTTGACACAAGCCGAGACATATCTGGGAAGAAGGAATCTCAATTGATCAATGGCCTTCATCAAATTGTCCTGTGGACAAGTCTGCATGGGGTGTTTTCTTGATTAATTATTGATGTGAAAGGTCTCAGACCACTTTGGGAGGTGCCATTTCTAGGTAGTGGTCCTGGGGTATATAAGAAAGCAGGCTAAGCAAGCCACAGAGTGTAACCCAGCAGGCAGCATCCCTCCATGGCCTCTGCTTCAATTCCTGCCTCCAGATTCCTGCCCCAACTTCCCTTCACGAAGGACTATAAGCTGTAAAGTGACGCAAACCCTTTCCTCCCAAGTTGCTTTTGGTCACAGCAATGAAAAGCAAACTAGGATTTCAATAAGCCAACTTTCAGTGCACTCAAAGGCTTGGCCCCCACCACCAGTGCCTCTGTTCTACCTCACCCCCCACTTACATGGACACACCTTGAACTTGGAGTTCATTCAGAACTGCTCCGTCTCTAAGACCCTGGTGCTGTCTACTGGCCTTTCAAACCTCCTATGTTTACAACTGAGGAGCCTGCTTATTGCCTTCTCTGAGCCCTCTTGACTCTCCCCATTGCCCCTTTCACCGCACTAGAAGGTCATACCATTGCTTCCCCAACCCTTTCTGACTAGAATATTCTTCCTGCCATCCTGCTCCTCTTTTAGAATCTACTCAAAAGCTTTGCTTAATACTTTACTCCCCACAGTGCTGGAGACCAAACCCCGAGTCTCAAGTGTGCTAAGCAAGCACTCCACCATTGAGCCACGTCAACCCCTGGGTCTTTGATGAAGTCTTACTTCTTACCAGGCCTCTTGCATCCCACTCTCTTAGCCTCCCCACCCTTGGCCCTGTGCTCGTCCTGCTCATCTCAAAAACGATCTTTCTCTGCCCGACATTCCCAACACTCACAGTGCAGTGTTTGGATTTTCTGTGCACCTCCTGTGTGCCTGTGCACAACTGGGAAGACCCAGCCCAGTGCCCTGTTGTGGAACTACAACATGAAACACAAAACTCGGTCCCTGAATGGGATGTAAAGTTGTTCTGAGTTGATTCTTACCCTGGCTGGAGAAGACACTGAAGTGAAGTTGGTGAGGCTGGTGAAGACACTAACTTTAAGAGGCCAGTTACACTGACTGTGTGAGACAAAAAGAATTGTGTTCTTTTCCCTCTCGAGTGTGTGTCATCTATAAAATTATGTGATAGGGGTGTGGCGCTACACACTAGGGCTAGTATACAATGCTGTCTACTTTTATATGCATGCGCATGAACTTGAGCCGGCATGTGGCAGAGGGCAATTTCAAGTGTCTTCCTCAAGAGATGTTCACCTTGTTTTGAGAATGGATCTGATTGGCTGCAACCCACTGTCTAGGCTAGGCTGGCCCAGAGATCTGGCTGCCTGCATCTCTCCTGCCCTGGAATTAGAAGCATACTCCACCAAGCCTGCCTCTTTATATGGATGCTGGAGTCTAACTTGGGCTCTCATACCTGTCTGACCAACACTTGGCCAACTGAGCCATCTCTCCAGCCCTGACACTGTGCACTTTTAAGACATGGAATATGTACTTGGAGGGGGAACCATCAACATGTAATAAATACAAATGCATGGGTCAGGAAAACTAGCATCCCTATAGCATGGGGGGTTCCTTTTGCTCACATGCAGGTGGAAACAAGCCTTGTAACACCACTGATGAGACCCTGGGCCTGGCTGTGGAAAGGGTAAATCTGGCTTGTGCCTCGAAAGCCGATCTCAGGCCCCATCTCAGCCACTGCTTTTCACAACCCTCTTTCCTAGTTGTATTGCGCTCTCCCCCAACCCAACCCCACCCGACCCCCACCCTCCTCTCATGCTCTGACTGTTTCTCCTAAGCAGCGTCTGTTTTCCTTAGCAGTCTGTGCTCACCTCCAGCCTTCCAAAGAGTCTGTGGACCCTGAGTGGGTGCTCTCACTAGCTGTCTTATAGAATTATGTTAACAGCTCAATGTTCTCATTTAATTCCCTTTCACGATCCCCCTGGAAGTTGGGTTTCCTGTAATTTAGGTGACAGAGTGAATGCATAGGATACATGGCTAACTGTCTATCAGCTCCGCATGGCACTTACATGGGACATGCAAGGCCCAGTTTAACCACAGTGCATCAGGAATAACCTCCAGTTGGGTGGTGTTAGAGGGAGTTTTATCTGAAAATGATTCCAAAACCTGCAGGAAACAAAACAGAGAGACTTGAGCTTTGAATGCTGATGCCTCCTTGCCTGGCCAGGACTTTTTTGGTGCCTGGTCTCGACTCTCTCCAGAAGACAGTGTTGGCCCACTGTTTCAATTGCTGGTACATCTGAGAGTTTTCAAAGCCCCCTGAAGCACGATGGCCATCTGTCATTTTGTAGTGAGCACAAATGAACATTCCTAATAATGAAAAGTACATTCACACAAGATACACCAAAGCATCTGGTTGGAGTATTAGTGAAGGTGACCACATCCCCTTAGATGCAGAAAGGTGAACCTGCTTCCCAAAGGATGGTCTGGCTCAGGGCTAAACTGGACTCAGCAGTGGCACACCCAAGAACTTACCGCAGGAAAGCACAAAGAACATGCCAAAAGATGCAGACACGATTCATCCAACCACTGTTTCAGATGGTGAAAAGTTAGAAAAGGCTCAGTGACCAAAGTCTGCAAAATGAAGTCTGAATACTGCTGTATGGTATCAGGTAGTCAGGCACTAAGATGACCAGGAGAGAAAATATACAGCGCTGTAGGAAACAACTGGTGGCCATGCAAGTGTAAGGATGAGGACAGCATTGTCCAGAGGAGAAAGAATGGGCAGTGCATTGGAAATAGGAAAAGACAGGTTGACTAGATACCAAATGGAATCAATCGTTCTGTTAGAGTGAGGACTATTTCTGGTCTTAACTTTTTGTATTTCAAATACAATTTTTTTTTAAGGCAGAGGCAGGCAGATCTCTGAATTTGAAGCCAGCCTGGTCTATAAAGTAAGTTCTAAGGCAGCCAGGGCTACACAGAGAAACCCTGTCTCAAAAACAACCACTACAATAGTGGATCCTGTTAAATAGGGCTGTGACTACTTCTCAAGATGCTCTTACACTCGTGACGTTTGTTCTCAAAATACAACATAAGCCAGATGTGGCAAAGGGTCACTTCCTGCAATCCCAGCACTTGAGAGGCAGAGGCAGGAGGGTCACCAATTCAGGGTCACTCTCAGCTACACACTGAATATGAAGCCAGCTTGGGCTGTGTGAGATCCTGTGTCAGTCCTTCCAAAACCAAGCCACAAGATAGCTCCAGCATCCGTATCTGAGATAATTCCTAGGTGAACTGTTTGTATACAGAAAATGATATCTCCCAAAAGTTGCCACATTCTCCCTTTTTCTTCTCAGAATAAGTAGTAGTTGGGTGTAGGCACAGCTGGTGCTTGGCACCTGTTTTTGCTCAAGAGCACTGGTCACAAAAAAAAAAAAAAAAAAAAAGCACTGGTCATTCACTTGGGCCCACAAATCAACTAAAGCAGGGTGTGAGGCTGGCACCTGTACCTGCACTCTGTGTCTGTCTTCTGCTGGGCTCTGCACTGGCATGGCAACAGCTAAAGGGTGTCTGTCTATCTAACCTAGCTTATTCTGCTTCAAGGCTGAAGACACAAAGACGACTCACTATCCTAGACTGTGGTCACCGTGGATTCCACAAAGAGAAAAGCCTCCCCCCTCCCCAGAACACACCTCTGTACCTCACCACCGGAACAACTATCCATTTAGGGGGTGAAGCTGTACCAGGCTCAGAAACGACCCTCAATGAAGAGATAGAAAAGTTGTTTTTCAACCCTGGCCACTCAGTACTTTCCAAGATGGCCTCAGAGCTGTTCTATTCTTTCTGAGGAAAATCACACCCTCATACCTGTCCCAAGTGCCTGACAGCATGTGATGTCCCAAGCTGAGCTCTTGCCCCCTCAGGGATAAAAATAACTAGTAACCAATCATTTTAAAGGTCAACTAACCAATCATGTCTGTACTAAGCTGTGCATCTGTAAGGGTATTTTAAACCCTCCACCATTACAGAACGGGGTCTTTCCATCTCCCTGGAGTTTGGTGGACCCTGACACGTTGACTCAATAAAATTCCTTTGCTTTTGCATTGACTTTGGACTCTGGCTCTCAATTGGGCTTCTAGGAATAGACTCAGGCGATCGGAGTCTAACACTTGAAGGAACGGGCTCATTACCGGAAGTGTCGGCAGTAAAAGGTCTTTTTCCAACAACTTCACCCTACAGAACCAGACGGAGTTAATGGCCCAGTCAGACCACAGCTTGGCCTGAACTACCTGACTATGCACTCTTCTGCCCTACCCCAATTCCTCCCCTAATTAAAGCTGAAACGCCTAACTATAACCTCAAGACATCATCAGTGTTCTTTGACTTGCCTATGCACACCATGCACACATCTAGGCTTGCACATGTGCACACAGAGAAACTCAGAGAAACTATTCTGACTCTTTTCCTGTTAATTAGCATATTGAGACAAGTTTTGGGGTGGGAGGCAAGAAGGAATATGGGATGTCCTGTGTTTTTGTTCAGCAGCAATGGCCACATGTGCTCTGTTGACAATGAACAAACCCTGGATGACCCAACTGCAAGAGAAAGAGGATGGGCAGAAAAACCACCTCTGGGTGGCAGGTGGACTATTTGCGGAGAAGCTGCAGAATGTCTATACTGGTGTGGTACTGAAACGCTGTGCTGATGTCCTCCCCCAACAACATGTGACACACTGTTGAAGACATATATCTATAGGCACGTGGTTACGCACAGGCACAGAGCCCTTTTTATCAAGAGTCACTCGGGGAGAGGGTGGGGGGAGGGCAGGAAATGGTTTCATAGGAGGGGCTGTCGAAACTACAGTGGCTCTAACAGATGCATCTTCCCACACCTTTTACATTCTCACGTACAATTTTAAGACATTCAAGGGGTGGGGGGTTGGGGCACGGGGGGGTATTGGGGGGCAGGGAGGTGTTGAATGTGGCAGCTCGCATCTGTAATCTCAGCATTCTGGAAGCTGGGCCAGGAGGATCATGCTACTAAGTCTGGGGACAGCTTAGGCTATGCAATGAGCTCCAGGCTGATCTGGCCTATAGAGTGAGGGCCTGTCTCAACCAAGCAGCCAAGCCAAGAAAACCAAAATCGTAAAGGAGATAAGTTTAAAAAAAAAATTAATGACTATAATTGCAGTCCACCAGCCAGAGGGCCTTACTTAGAAATTCTAGTTTTTTAAAGTTTTATTCTAATTAGTTAACTCGTGTGTATGTGTGTGTGTGTGTGTGTGTGTGTGTGTGTGTGTGTGTGTGTGTGTATGTGTGTGTGTGTGTATGTGTGTGTGTGTGTGTGTATGGGTGTGTGAGTGCATGCCTGTGTGCATGTGGAAGTCAGAGAACAAGCTTTAGTCATCATCTCTGGGCCCCTGAGATTGAACTCACATCCGCAAGCTTAACAACAGAACCCTTTACCACTGACCCCCCTCTGCAGCCCAGACATTTAAAATAACAGGAATTTTAAAACTCAAATGTTTACACCTTTCTAAGGGAGTCAGTGTTGCCAATACGGCCACTTCCTCCTTACTGATCTTGTGCGTGTGAAGACAGAAAATTGTTCTTTCTGAGACTCTAAATATGACCTTAACAGTAATATGCAGCTTACAAATACAAGCAAGCACAAATGCAGTGGGCCATTCCTGTAAAGCATCCAGTCCACAAAACGCCGAGCTCAGACACCCCGGTATGTACCTTCCTGTAATCCCAGCCTGTGGGAAAGTGTGAAGTAGAGGCTGGAGTTTAGCCTGGGCTACAAGAATCACATGCTATCTTGAAAACAGAGAAAAAAGAAAAAAGAAAAAAAAAAAGATGGAGCCTCTCCTATCTGTGCTAACACAGGCAGCCACTGACTCCATTTTCCTCTGTTCCCCTCCCCAGGCCTTCCCCCTTCCACCGTGCTCCTCCTACATCGAGCACTCGCAGGCTTACAGATGATGGTACGTGTCCGGATCCCGCTGTAGTCTGGTCTGGAATCCGATGTACAGGTCATCCCACAGCAGGCCATTCTTCACCACATACCTAATGACATCCACGCGGCTGCGGATCTGAAATGGAAACACGGAGGCTCTCAGGGTGCCTTCCCCCCACCCACCCCCACTCCCGGGAAGGTGGGGGTTCATTCCTTCTCATCCTTAGGAGAAGCAGCTGCCATGCTGGCAGGAGTGAGGAGGACAGAAGTCTCCTGGGCGCAGGTTACAGGCTGGGGACAAAAGGATGGAGCCCGGAGCACAGGGATATGGAAGAAAGCAGGGCACAGGCGAGAAGCGGGGGGCCCTCTGGGCGGATCAACAGCTCTAGGACAGGACTCAGCTTTGTGGCTTAGTAACTATTGCCTCAGTTTCCTCGTTTATAAAGTGAAGATAAAGGTGACGTTCCCCATAGGATTGTGTTGAGAAACAAGTGAGTCTATGAACAGAAAACATGTAAAACAAGGTTTTGTACACTGTGTTCAACAAATGATGCTATTGCTATCGCTCAAGCAGCCCATGTGCCTCCACCTGAGACTCAGAGGCTGGCGTACACATGCGTGTGAGCCCACGTGCATGCACATGTGTGTGTGTGTGTGTGTGTGTGTGTGTGTGTGTGTGTGTGTGTGTCTGTCTGTCTGTCTGTCTGTCTGTCTGTCTGTCTCTCCAGCCTGCCAAAGAGCAGGGTTGCCCTAAGTCAGGAGGTGAATGCCACTAAGGAATCCCCTCACACAGGGGTAAGAGGGATGGGTCTGTCCTTTTAGATACTGGGCAGGGCCACACCCCCATGGCAGGCAGGCAATGGTATCATAGGTAGGCAGACTGGAGCAGGATTCTAACACCAGCTTGGCCTAGTTTAGGGACAAACCTCACTTTCTGTGAGCTTGTTTTCTAACTCCTTTGAAGGTGCTGAGAGTTAAATGAATCTAGGACAAAGGACAACAGCTTTGGAAAAGCAGCCAGGAAGCAAACCTGGGGCTCAGGAACCCGTGGCTACAGTGTGGTGGATTCCCAGCAGAAAGCTTTCCTTCTCTGACCCCTGGCCTGGGTTTCAGTTGCCAGTAAACATTACTAATGACAGGATAAAGGAGAGGGGGGTTTTGGACCCTGGCCTGGTTTTGGCTTTCTGGTGTGTGGAGTTCCAGGGCACTCCCAGGGTTTGGTCCTTCCTGTGTTTTGTGCCCTTATCGCTCCTTTGTAAGAAGGGTACATTCCCAAGCACTGTTATTTTGAAAGCGCTGCTGAGTCACTTGCATTGGTTGTGTGGTTATGGGCCAGGAAGGCTACAAGTGTTTGACAGCACTCACTCAATTTGCCTCTCTGTGTAACCTGCCCTGACATTTACCTTCAGATTTTGGCTTACTCCATATTTGAGGTCTATAAAACATTTAGACTCATTCTGAGTTCCTTGCTGCGCCACGTGATGCTACATGCTGTTACGTCTGCTGCTAAGGTTGAGTAGCCACTGGAATGGGCCTGTGCTGAGGGATGGAAATCAAGATTCCTAGAGAGGAATTTGCTTTCACGGGAACTTAAGCACCCTTTGTGGGGATCTCTATGATAACACTATTATATTTATATTAATTATATACACAATTATATTACATGTATTTATATAATATGTTTAACATAATAATATAACCCTGGATTAATAGAACTTTTAATGGGTCATTTTATATGTTAGTCTTTATTTTTGATAACTGGCTTCGGGGGAACACTGGAAATGTCATTGCTATAGCAAAGGTCTCCTCATAGATTATCCAGCTGAGGTTCTGTGAAGAGACCATGAAGTACACAGGAGAAAAAGTCACCCCAGTGTGAGGACTCTAAAAGGTTAACTAGCTGATTAAAACTCCATGATTATGGAGTGATGTAAAGCACAGTCGACAGTACCCCAGGCCCCCTTCAGCTCCTTTGGTGGCCACCCACTGCCCACCTCTGTGTCTGCACCAGCGTTCTCTTGTGGCCACCCATTGCCCACCTCTGTGTCTGCACCAGCGTTCTCTTGTGGCCACCCACTGCCCACCTCTGTGTCCGAGCCAGCATTCTCTTGCCTATCAGACAAAAACCTTTGGAACGCATTAACTTAGCGGACTACAAGGTTCCACCAACCCAAAAGCTAAGGATGACATCAGAGAGCCTGTGGTGTCACTAGCTCAGCACTCCCTGCTTTGCTGTGACCTGCCTCCCTGATGCTCCCTTTGGGAAACCCTTTGACACCAGACTTTATTTTATCGTGAAGTTAAAGACCTCATGAATCATCTCCACACCATAGCATGTGGAATATGGAGCAGTCTGTACTTGTGTTCCCAGGCTATGGTCGCTCACATTTGGCTCGGGGATAAGTCATGCCTTGCTGGGTTTGAGCTGGGACTCTGAGTCAACAGGAGGACGTGGTGATGGGAGGAAGGAAGAAGGGAAGACTCAAGTGGTAGAGACAGGAAGAGAAGGGAGTAGAAGGAGAGGGGAAGGGGAAGAGGAAGAGGAAGAGGAAGGGGAAGAGGACAGATCCCACCTGGGGAGTGCTCACCTCTTCATAGGGATGTTCCCGGCTAGGCCTTTCTTTTGGAAAAGACAAATCTAGGAAGTCCACCAGGTAGTCATACCCTCCAGGAAAGGGGCTGAAGTCTTCGTCTGTTTCAATCATCTGTGCAAAGGACAAGGTGCCAGATGGAAGAGGAGCCACCAGGTGGTGGAGGTCTT
Source organism: Acomys minous (assembly GCF_964271855.1). NCBI lineage: Eukaryota > Metazoa > Chordata > Mammalia > Rodentia > Muridae > Acomys > Acomys minous. The sequence continues at coordinate 68,121,165 of NC_140490.1, forward strand.
CAAGAAAGTCTAAGAATAAACACCCTAAAATAGCATTGAATTGAAACGCCTCCTCCCCCCTGCCCTCCCCCACTTCCCCTCCCCTCCTCCGCCCACACTGCTTTACTTTTCCCTTTGGTCTGTTTCAGCCCCTCTCTTGAACTGACAGCGTTACACTTCATCTGTTACGTCAGCAAAGCTGCTTCCTGTCACCAACTTCGGTGGCACAGAGCATTACTAGCAACGCGACATCAAGGGGCAACAGAAGCTTTCAGACAGGGGAATGTGTCACATCATATAGCAGCTAAATAGAAACACATTCATTGAGCCAGGGAGATAGCTCAGCAGGTGAGGGTGCTTGCCACCAAGGCTGGCCACATGACTCCACTGCCTGGAGCCCACGTAGTGGAAGGACTGAAGTAATTACCACAAGTTGCCCCCTGACCTCCACACACTCACCGAAGCACAAACACACGTATGTACTCATGTGCACACACACACATGCACACATAACAAATAAATAAGTAAATAAATAAACAAATAAATCTAATTTAAAACTTTAAAGACATATAATCATTTAAAATTCTAAAGGTTTCATTTCCAAGTTGATTACCCAAGTGAAAATATCATTCAGTTTCCCAGGATGATTTCCATAAAAATAGTTGAGAGCTAATGTAAGTACCAACATTTTATAATACACCTCTTCTTCTTTTGCATCAGTAAAAGAAGAATGTTTGAAAGCCTCAAATATAGAAATGACCTAATCTTGAAATAATTCATCCCAAGAAGGGAGGGAGAGCATACATCTTCCACCAACACACATGCTCACAGGGTGTTTTGTTCACTGTTGAAGAGGGAAAATAGGGCCACAGGCTAGCACAGAAAAGTGTGCTTCTGGAAAACCATGGCTTTGGAGCACAGCAAGTGTGACCTGGTATTAATGCTCAGGGGCTGCACAGTAAACTAGGGAGTTGTCCTCTCCTGAGAGCAGCCAGTACCTGTTGGTGGTTGTGAGTGCTGCCCACATCCTAGTGTTATCCAAGACGGCTGCTTGTACAACCTCAGGGACCTAACAGAAGCCAGGTGTGGCGGGTGATCCATTGCCCTGACCACCCCAGGCCTCTTCTTTCTCTTGTCCCTCTGTCTGCTATGTTTGACTATTGGGGTCCTAGGAGTTGAAGCCAAGGTCTCCTGCATGCAGAGGTGCCACTGCTCTGCTTCTGGCACACCATGAGGGGGGTTGGGGGGCAGGGAGTGGTCAGTGGCATCTAGCCTGAGCTTCTGGTTTGTTTCTCTGTGCATGCACGCTGGGACTAGCTCCTGTTCAGCATCCCCGCCTGCCTTCTGCTTTGTGCCATTTGGTCCTCAGCACAGTTGTCAATAGGAATTAGCAGCGTCTACCTCACACTGTTCCAGGCAGATGCTGCTCTGCACGGACCCCACCTCACAGTTAAGCATTCCTGATATGCCAGACAATGTCAACTATCACAACCTCAGGAGAGCTGGGTGAAGAGAGTGCAGTAAAGCACACGGAAGGGGGAGACCAGGGCACAGGGGTACAGAGGACGGGGTTCCAGGACATGGAAGGTACCCACCCAAAGCAAAGTATAGATGAAAATGCTATGAAGAAATCTATTATTTTTATATGGTGATGTAAACTTTTTTTTTTTTAGTTCATGATGATGGGGAGGGGAGAAACTGCAAAAGCCAAACTAAGCTGTGCTTAATGGGCTCTTCCGTTTCAAAGGAGAATTATCACATGGTTGGTTCACCTATCCTCTGCTCTACAGTGTGTAGGGCTCCCCCAGTGCTTGTTAGAAAACAAACTGGAAACTAAGCGCACTGCAGAGATCTCCAAGTCAACAAGAACAGAAGCAGAGACCATTTCTCGGCGTACCCTGACCACCAGGTTGTAATCCTTAAATCCAGCCCAAGTGAAGTATTCTTTTATCCAGGATGAGTGAAGGAAGATTTCATCTCCGACAGCAGAATTCAAGGTCTGCAGGTACGGGCCAAAGTCCCAGGAATCTTTGTAAATTTTCGTCCCTTCTGGAGGCTCCACAATGCCCTTGCTTAAAGACACAAAGATGAGGAGGGTCAGAGCAGCAGGTCAGGGGAAATAACGAAGGCAAAATTAACACTTTGAGGAAAACGCTGCCTGAGAAGTAGCTTTGACACCAGGAGATGATTGGAGGGGTGGAGGGGCAGGGTAAGGGGAGGGGGAACGGCATGTTAGGGGGCCAGGGGTTGCCTGGCCTAAGCCACACTGTTTCCCAAACACTACTTAATGAGCAAGCCTCCCAAGTCAGACTAATCTTGTGTGTGTGTGTGTGTGTGTGTGTGTGTGTGTGTGTGTGTGTGTGTATGCCTGATTGGGACCCTTTGGCTCCAAGCAAATGAGTGACGGAAATGTTGAATAGGATCCCTGACTTTGTGGATGGTGGCACCCAGAGGCCTCTGCATCCCAATTACGACAGGCATTTGGCAAAAGCAGCCAAAGGAATGGAAACATTCGTGCTGGGAGTGGAGGCTCCCAAGCAAAGAAAAACTCAAAAGCTAAGCAAAACTCCCCCCTACATAAGCCATCAACAACAGCTGGGGAGTAGGTGCCCTGTGGAGAACTGCTCACAGGTTGGACTTCTTAGGTTGCCCCTGGGTGAGCTGCCTTTGAGCCAGCCATGCTCCTATAAGTGAGCCCAATAAATTCACTGGTTCACCAAGCTACACGTGGGTGGAACTGGCTCTCTGGCTTGTTAACGATGCCCTTCTGGGTTGAACAAATGTTTGTTCATATCTCCAGAAAAAGTCAGGCCACAATGGTACCCAGTAAAGATTTGAGCATATGAATGACTTTAGTCTATAGGAATTTGTGCCTTAGATATCTTGTGCTCTATCTGTCAATCAAACCCTGGCATGCAGACAGATGTATCATTTTATCTTTAACTTCAGTTAGTACAAACAGTCCTAAAGCCCTGGAGAGGCAGGTACCTACGTGGATAATGGACTTTTGGATCTTGAGAAAGTGATAGGATGTGAATTGAACAATGAAACGAGGCAAACATGCTGGTTCGGAGGCAACAGTAGATCCCTGTGTTCTCAAAACTTCACTTTGAGTCCATCATGTCCCCAAGGCTACAGAGGCACCAAAAACCTATCACTTCTGAGATACACCTCCAGTCTCTTGTAGCCCCTTGCCGGATGTCAGTTTGAAGTCTCAAGATTTCTTCCTGTGAGAAGCCACCGCTCCTCCTCAACCCCTGACTACAGAGGCCCGGCCATCCTTCCGCTCTCCTGCAGTCTCCTCTGCGGAGCTGAAGTGGTTTTGGAAGCACAGCTCAGGAACAGTCCTTCTTAACGTTGGCATTTTCTGTAGCTCTCCTCATCCGCAGGTCCAGGAGGCCCTGCTGACCCTAGCCTCCCTGTGCTGTTCCTGCCTCTCTTCTTTCCTTCTGCCTTCACTCATCTGCTCTGAACTCGGGGCTGGAGGGCTCCCTGAGGACCAAGGCTTCCTCCTGGCTGCATCCTCCATACTCTTGGCACCTGGTGTCACAGGTCTCAGTGAACATTTGTCAATCAATGCATTCATATACTCACTGTACCTTTTTGGTCTATGCCCTGCCCTTCTCCAACTAGGCCATTGCTTATGACTAAAAAACCTGAGCCTCTCTTTCCCTCTCGCCATTTCCTCTATCTCGTCTATCACTTCCTTCCTCTTTCTTTTTCTGTCTCACTTGTACTTGTAACCATCTTCTCGTCCCTAAGACCTGGCTAAATGCCAACGATTTCACACTGAGCTACTGTGACCACAGTCCTGGATTCACTATCCCCTCTTTTTTCACGAGGCAGTTAGCCATGGTATCCTTACTGTATTGTATGCTAGCACCACGGTGCAACTGGACTGTCTCTTGTTTCCCAGAATGCTTTGCAGTGACTCTATCTCAGATCTGTCATGCCCTGAGAATTCCTGAGGGGAGTCCTGTATTTATCAAGGGTACTGGTGACTTTGATGGCTGTGTGATCCTACACCCACATGCTGTAGGACACATTGACAGGCCTGCACTACCAAGATTCTGGAGGTTTTGGAAGATGCCAAAGAGGAAGAAAGGCTCTTGAAGAGTGAGTAATAACAGAAATAATCAAGAAACAGGTTTACTCTTTAGCTGAACAGCCAACCTCTTCCATTACTGGAGCACTTGGGAGCTTGCAAAGAATTTTAAGCAATTATAACTTTTTTTTTTCTGAGACAGGGTTTTTCTGTGTAGCCTTGGCTGTCCTGTACTCACTTTGTAGACCAGGCTGGCCTTGAACTCACAGCAATCCACCTGCCTCTGCCTCCCGAATGCTAGGATTAAAGGTGTGCACCACCATGCCCGGCCCACAATTATACCTTTCACAATTTAGAAAGATTGGCTTGTCAGCAACAAAGAGAGGGATTTCTAGTATTTTGCCTGTAATTTGTGTTAGGATTATTTCACGAGGGAGTGGGGCAGGGAAGCAAGGCCTCAGTATGCAGTCCTGAAACAAACCTGGTTGGCTTTCAACTCTTGGTAATCTTCCTGCCTCCTCAAGTGCTGGGATTACAGGTGTGAACCATCACTCCCAGCTAAGAACTATTTCCGTCAGTCTGCAAAGTTATTCCACAAAATCATCCAACTCTTACTGGATGAGACAGTATACTTAGTGTTTATTACTACTGTTGACTTTCACTTTTTTGTGTGAAAATATCGTTATAACCAATGGCCTTAGTTTGATGGCCGGTCAGAGGACTGTGACCTGCAAATTGAAAATCACCTGCATGGAGGAAGGCTTGGTACAGGAGGGGCACAGCAACAATCCAGGGAACTATGGGGATGAACCATGAGTGAGCTGTGGAGATGCTGAGAGCGCAGTGGGGAAGGCTGAGCTGGGTGAAGGACTGAGAGAAGCCTGTGAAGCTGACCAGGATGTAGTCATATCTAGGAAGTCAGCCCAGGGTAACACCAGCTGTCCAGTGGTTCGCTTTCTACACATGGGTGGGAAATTTATGATGCTGTGGCTCAGGATGTGTACTTATGGAACCACAGGCCTCTTGAGTCAATGTTAACTCTTTTTGGAATTGTATTTCCCCGTCTGATATTTTGAAAAGTGCCGCTGCTACTTTTATAGGTCATACATGCACTGATGCAAGAACTGCCTTTCTGAGCCACCCAACATAGGCGTTGGCAACCGAACTCTGGTCCTCTATGATAGCAGCAAATGCTTTTAACTGCCGAGCTATCTCTCCAGCCCCTACCTTTTACTCTTTAATAAGGCTCTGAGGTGATGGAAGCACGTGAGCCATTATACAGGATGAAATGTTCAGGAAAGCTGCCTGGTTTGAATGATAATTACTAGTCTATTTTATTTGAACAATAAGACATATTTATTTTTCTTAAGCCACGGTCTCAAATAGTATAATCTGGCCTGATCCGCCTGCCTCGGCCTCCTAAGTGCTGGTACTACAGGAGGTGTGTGGTAGCCTAACCTGGTTCTGAGATTTCTATTTTTAAAAGTAAGATGGGGATCTTATCAGGTTAGGAGCTTAGCATGTTACTGGACAAACAATGTTACTGCAGATGAAGGACACGTGGAAAGTCAGGAGGCGAGCTCTTTACCATCATATTACAAGAACTATATAAGGTGTTTTCATCCCGCGTAAATATTTAAGCCAAACCTGTCCGTTGGGTCCTTCAGCATCCTGCCCAGGTCAAGGGTAGCTCCAGGTCGTGGCGTCCATGTCACCACGTCAGAGTTTTTCTTGATGAGATTGTTGAGCTGATTTGGGTCATTTTTGATGTTCGTCTCCTTAATATACCTAAGAAATCGGAGTGTTCCCAGATGAGAAAGTTTATTCTCCAGTGTGTGTGGTAGTGACAGTGAACATTTTGTTTTACTCTTTATTCCCACTTTCCAATCCCTCTCCATACATACCTAGGAAAAATAAGACCATATTTGGGCTAATGTCCCTAACCAGTCAAAGAAGAATGTCTCTTTTGTTTTTTAAGGCCACTTAAGTGGTGACTGGAATTAAGTTGGAGGAACCAGGAGTAACTATTTTAGATAGGCTGTAACTTCATATGCACGCTGAGTATCAACTGAAAAGAAAACTATTTCTTGGTAGAACTAGTTGGCTTACTTGCAGTGAGTGCCTCATGAGATTGCTCCTAACGCTGTGTTCATTTCCTAGAGAAGGAAGCAAAGACTGCATACCACACAGTCTGCACTGGCCTAAACCAACGACAAGGCCCTGGGGCCTTTCTCCAGCTTTCACAGTAAAATCTGAAAAGTGCCTGTGTGCAAAACCATTAAAACTGTACCTGGTATCCTTAGGGCTTGCTGGCCAGCCCAGCAATGACAGACTGTCTCAAAAACACAGGTGGACAGCACCTAAAGAATAACACTCAAGGTCAACCTCTGGTACCCACAGCCATGTGCATACACATGCTGCACCCTTGTGTGTGTGTGCGCATGTATGCACATGCTGCACCCTTGTATGCATATGTGTGCATGCACATGCTGAACCTTTGTACATGTGTGTGTGCATGCACATGCTGCACCCTTGTGCAAGTGTGTATATGTGTGTGTGAGCATGTACATGCTGTACTCTTGTGTGTTTGTATATGCACATGTTGCATGTGTATGTGTGTGTGCACATGCTGCACCCTTGTGCAAGTGTGTATATGTGTGTGTGAGCATGTACATGCTGTACCCTTGTGTGTGTATATGCACATGTTGCATGTGTGCGTGTGCGTGCACATGCTGCATCCTTGCATGTGTGTGCACATGTATGCACATACTGCACCCTTGTATGCATATGTGTGCATGTACATGCTGCACCCTTGTATGTGTGTGTGCATGCACATGCTGAACTTTTGTACCTGTGTGTGCATGCACATGCTGCACCCTTGTGCAAGTGTGTATATGTGTGTGCGAGCATGTACATGCTGTACCCTTGTGTGTGTGTATATGCACATGTTGCATGTGTGTGTGTGTGTGTGTGTGTGCATACCTACACATTCACATAGAGAGAAAGGGAGCGGAAAAGGAAAAACAAGAAATGTTCTGAAATTTTGAAATTCACTCACTACAGAAGAGCACATATCCTCAATTAGAATTCTTTCTGAGGCCTGGCTCCTTTTCTTTTCTTTCCTTATGCACGAAAGGTAAGGGTTCTACCACTGTACTACATTGTTGGCACAAGATCTAGAATTTAATTTTGCTATCAATCAAAGTTGGGCATCCCCCAAGTCACACTCCAAACCACCACCTGTCTCAAACAACTTGTCAACTTCCACACCATACTGACATTGGTAGAGCCAGAGGAAAGGGACTTGTTGCTGTGAGTCACCCGAGAGTTATTTACACATGCATTACAGCTAAAGAGAACCTGGCTTCCATAGCCTGCAGCTTGGTTCTCTCGACCTGATATTTAGTCTGATAGTTAAGGAGAACATGAGCTAACATCTGTGTTTCTCTCTTGAAAACGCTGTCACTGCCCTAGGTGTGGGCTATGGGGGCTGCTCCAGTTTGTCCACAGCTGATAACTGCCTGGAATGATCTTTGTCAGCTGGGAACTGCCTCGTGTGGTGGGTGTGGTCTTTGCCAGTTGGAATAAATACAAAAGCCCAGAAAGAGAGAGAGAAAGAGAGGAAGGAGGGCCAGGAGAAGAGTGCTTGGAGGAGATGGTTGGCGGCAGAAGAGAAGGCTGCTGCTGTCTTTGCTGCTGCTGGATGAATATACTGATGAAGGGGGTTGCTATTGCTCCAGAGAACCTGATGACCCTAAACAGCAGGAAGTAGTCAAAAAGAACTATGCCCTTTCTCCCCACTAGCCTTCTTTCTCTCCCGCCTGGGCTTGGCCGGGTAGAAGGGAGGCAGAGGCATTAAGAAACTCCAAAGAAAGTAGGTTTTTAAAAAAAGCCTACAGTTTTCTCTAGTAGATGCTTGGTATCACTTTGAAAAACCATATATTCTGCTACGCTGGGCTGTGGTCTTTATACGTGTCAAACATACTTACAGAGCTTGTGGTGGTGGTAAATTTTTCTATGTCCTCCCTGGTTCTTTGAATTCTTGGTTTTTTTGGAACACTGGAAGAAGAATGTTTAAGCCTCCCACTGCACTGTGGGTTTCCGTCTCCACTGTTGGTTCTAGCAGTGTGTTTAAGGATCTGATATCAGATACATACACACACACACACACACACACACACACAGAGAGAGAGAGAGAGAGAGAGAGAGAGAGAGAGAGAGAGAGAGAAGACTGTTCTGTCTCCTGAGAGAGCTGACATTGGTGAGCTGACTTTACTATGTTTATTGTAAGCTACATATAGGTCCTGTTTAGAAGCCTACATTCATTTGGCTTTCTTCTTCTGCACTAACTTATTGTAGTCTTTTCTTTCTTTCTGTGCTATTATGTTTAAAATAGGTTGGTGTGTGTGCATGTGTGTGTGTGGTATGTGTGTGTTTGTGTGTGTGTATATGTGTGTGTGTGTATGTGTGTGTGGTGTGTGGGGTGTGTGTGTATGTGTGTGTGTGGTGTGTGTGTGTGTGTGTTTGTGTGTGTGTGTGTGTATGTGTCTGTGGTATGTGTGTGTGTGTGTTTGTGTGTGTGTATGTGTGTGTGTATGTGTGTGTGTGTATGTGTGTGTGGTGGGGGGGGTGTGTATGTGTGTGTGTGGTGTGTGTGTATGTGTGTGTGGTGTGTGTGTGGGGTGTGTGTGTGTGTATGTGTGTGTGGGGGGGTGTGTATGTGTGTGTGGTGTGTGTGTGGGGTGTGTGTGTGTATGTGTGTGGGGTGTGTGTGTGTATGTGTGTGTGGTGTGTGTGTGGGGTGTGTGTGTGTATGTGTGTGTGGGGTGTGTGTGTATGTGTGTGTGTGGCGTGTTTGTGTGTGTGTGTGTGCATGTGTGTGTGCGTGGGGGGGTTTGTGTGGTGTGTGTGTGTGTGGTGTGTGTGTGTGTTTGTGTGTGTGTGTATGTGTGTGTGTGTGTAGTGTGTATGTGTGTGTGTATGTGTGTGTATGTGTGTGTGGTGTGTGTGTGTATGTGTGTGTGTATGTGTGTATGTGTGTGGGGTGTGTGTGTGGAGTGTGTATGTGTGTGTATGTGTGTGTGGTGTGTGTGTATGTGTGTGCGTATGTGTGTGTGTGTGGTGTGTGTGTGTGTGTGTGTGTGTGTGTGTGTGTGTGTGTAAACAGAGTTTGGGCTTGTTCTTTTATCCAGTATCATGTCTGTCATTATAGCTCAGTTTTGTTATTGTAAAAATAAACCACCTTTTTATTCTATCTCTACTTTTTGTGGGCCACGCAATCATAGATGCATGATTGGGGTGCTAGAAAGGAACTGTTTTGGGCTACTCAATCTGCGGCAAGGCTACTCTAGCAGATCCCAAGTGGTTTCCTTTACAAATCTGTAGATCATTCATATTTAATACAATTATCCATATGTCTTGATTCACATCTGCTATTTTGTTTGCATTTATCTGCTTCCTCCCTCCCTTTTTGGCTTCTTTTAGGTCGTCTGCATGTCTTTGTGGTATTTTATTTAGGCTGCCTGTTCATTTGTTTTGGCTAGCTGTGTCTCTTATAGACTTGCTGCTCCGGGGATTATAATGCTGTAATACTCTACACCAGCTGCTCACAGTCTACTTAGAATGCATCTCTCCTGTTGAATCACGTGTTGCTAGAACTACCGCACTGAAGGTGCCCAAAGAACAGGAGTAAACAGAAAACCTCTTTTTAATTAATCGGGAGGCTGGAAGTTCAAAAGCCACAATGTGGCAGGACCCATTCCTTCTGCGGGCTGAGGGCAGACTCTGTCCCGCGGCCTCTCCTTAGCCATCTCAGCATCGCCTTTCGGTATTAACTCCCGTGTGTGTCGCTCTGCCATAATTGTACCGTGTTATAAGGATACTCGTGAATTCATTTTAACTGGATTACTTTTGTGCACACCCTAACTTCAAGCAGGTGTTATTCTGAACTATCAGGGCTCAGTGAATTAACATGAGAATTTTGAAGAGACACACTTTAATATATAGCACCTCTATATTCTGAAAATTACATTAGTGTTATATTTTGACTTTTCAATTCAAGAATGAAATTAATGAAAGAAAAGCAGTCTATTAAACATGTCGAAATATTTTCATTTCTGTTCCCCCTTCAGAATCACTTCTCTTTAATCTGAACAACTTCTCTTAAGTTTTTTTCCCTCTCTTTTTTTTTTTTTTGTTGTTGGTTTTTTTGGGGGGGGTTGTTTGTTTGTTTGTTTGTTTGAGACAGGGGTTCTCTCTTTAGTCCTGGCTGTCCTGGAATTCACTTTGTAGACCAGGCTGGCCTCGAACTCACAGAGATCTGTCTGCCTCTGCCTCCCAGAGTGCTGGGATTCCAGGTGTGCACCACCACGCCCACCTAACTTAAGTTTTTCTAAGGTGAGTCTGTGGAGTGATCTGCAGAAGAATGTCTGTTTCACCCTCTGCCCTGAGAACCTCTTCCCTGGTTCTAGATGGAATCTTTCGCTTGTTTCTTTTGTTTTATAAACACATCTGTAAAGTTCTACTACCTTCTAGTCATCACACAGTTTCTGACCAGACGTCCAGCTATTTGAATTGTTTCCCGTGGGGGGAAAAATAATCAAAGTAACTTGGTATTGCTGTGTCTTCATGTTTGGGTTCCCTTGCTTCGAAGTGTCCAAGCTTCCTTTGACTCAAGTTCACTGTCTGGAGCTTTGCTGTGCGTCTGGCATCTAAGTGTGTGCCACTCATCAGACTTGCTTCCAGCCGCTCACTCTGAAACTTGTTTGTGTGACATGGTCTTTACCTCTTCTCCATGGATATCTGACATTTCCGTTCTTCCACGGGTCTCTTGGGTTGTTGTTTTGTCATAGTCTGTTTCTTGTTCATAGGTTGGATGGCTTCTATGGCTCTGAGTTCAAGTTCACTTCCTCTTTCCTCTCTCAATCCCATCAGGCACTTGAACACCTCCCATGTGTTCGCTCTTGTGGACTGTATAGCTTGCATGTACGTTTTCCATTTGGTTCTTCTCTTCTCTTCTCTTCTCTTCTCTTCTCTTCTCTTCTCTTCTCTTCTCTTCTCTCTCTCTCTCTCTCTCTCTCTCTCTCTCTCTCTCTCTCTCTCTCTCTCTCTAGCTTTCTCCTGTCTTTATGGTCAAGAGACTTTGCCATTTGGCTTTTATAGATGTTTGATTTTTAATTTCCGCCTTGATAATTCCAGCAACTGTGTCATTTTTGGATCTGTTATCTATTGTGTTTCCCCTCATGACATGGGAAGGTTTTTCCTGTTTTTCTTATATCAAGTAGTGCCTAATGATATCCTTTCCCTTTAAAAATTATTCTATAAAAATCCAGGTATTGTTTGTGTCTGTGGGAGTTGAGATTGTTGTTTTATTAAGTAGCTAGCCAGGTCATGTTTATGCTACAAGTTCAAAAGCACCTTCTTCATGCTGTGGTTTCAATTGTAGTTCCTCTTTCCGTGTTTCGGTGCACCTTTCAGCTCTGTTACACACGTGTGCCACCAAGACACCAGCGCGGAGCCTGAGCAGTTCTCTCTCCTGTACTAGGCCGCCTGCTCACACTCATAAAGTACAGCCAGGGGCTGAGCTCCAGAGTTTACTCAGCCTTCTGGCTCATTTTCAGAAGTATCTCTCTTGCACCATCTCTAATATCTTCTGCCTCCCTCCCAAGCGCCCTGCTCTTTGCAATGTGAAATATGATGTCAGTGAAAGATAATCTACGGAGAAGCCGGTGCTTTGGTTTCCCTAACTGGATGAACACTTTCTGAGAATCTCATCCACATCCGGAACTAAGTGTTGGAGAGAGAAAAACAGCAACAGAGCAAGGCCCAGTGACTCCTTTCTGTCATCTGAGTCCTTGGGAAGATGGGCAAGTCTTCCTGCAAGTTCAAGGACACTGCACCACACCCTGTCTCAAAACAAGGAAATAAATAAAGAGAAGCAGAGCGAGTCCGGGTGAGAACAGGAAGAGCAACCGCATCCTCTCTACCCTCTTGAAACCGATATCGTTTGACCAGAGGGAGACTTCTTTCCCTGGGCTTTCAGGCCTCCTCAGAACTTCCCTGTTGCTGAGTGCTGCGGAGCCACGTGGGAAAATTGATGGGTGGAAAGGAAAAAACTAAAGAAAACCAAACTTGCCAAAGCTCTGAAGGTTCTTCTCATTTCCTCATCCTTCCCCTTGACCCCTAGCCTCCCCCAACCCCTTGACCCCTAGATTCCCCAATCCCTTGACCCCTACCCCCCCAATCCCTTGACCCCTAGATTCCCCAACCCCTTGACCCCTAGCCCCCCCAATCCCTTGACCCCTAGCCCCCCAACCCCTTGACCCCTAGCCCCCCCAATCCCTTGACCCCTAGCCCCCCAACCCCTTGACCCCTAGCCCCCCCAACCCCTTGACCCCTAGCCCCTCCCAACCCCTTGACCCTTAGCCTCCCAACCCCTTGACCCCTACCCCCCAATCCCTTGACCCCTACCCCCAACCCCTTGACCCCTAGCCTCACCCCAATCCCTAGCCCTGTACCCTGTTTTCAAGCACTGTTCAACACCAACCTTAGGCTGTCCCACTGCTGAGCTGCAAGATATAATCATTTCCCTGACCTTAGAATTATTTTTCCAGAAAATTATCTTTCAGTACTTTCCCCTAAACTATGGTAGAGAGTCAAGAGAAGAAAGGAAGAGGAAAAAAAGTATCTCCTGGGAACCTTCCATATTCCTGACATTATGTGGGGGCATTTTATGCCTATTAATCACTTAGACTTCACATGAACATATGATTGTACAGGTTTGTAACCCCAATGCTGGGGAGTCTGAGGCAGACGGATCCTGAGCTGAAGCCAGTTCAAACTACCGTAGGAAAGATCTTAAGAAAATAACAGCGACAGTAATGCGTGGCTGTCACTCATACTGTGTCTTACTCACAGACATTTAGAGCTCATGCTGGTGTCAGCCCTCGTTCCCTGTTAGCAGCAGAGCATAGTTCCAAGCTTTAAGCAGTCTAACATCTGAACCGCCCCATCCCTGCCCTGCTACCCTGCCTGCCCCTCAGCTGAGCCTGCACTGTACTGCACACAAGACAATAGGTGGGGTGCTGGTGATTTTCTGTCTTACTGAAGATAAAGACTAAAAACCCTCTGTCCCCTTCTCAGGCATCCCCATGTTCTGTGATGTCACAGCTGTGAATGCTTGCAGGTTCTTTTTTATACCCCCTTTACCATTAGGGGAAAAATTAATATTTCTCAGGTTAGATATACCAGATGTTAAAGTATCAAAAGCATTCTGCACTCAACTAGGTGTCTTCTAACGTCCAGTATGACCAGCGCTCAGGCTGGACTGAGGGGAAAGCGGTTCAGATCCCACCTCTGCCTGAGGAGACTACAGCATTAGAGATGCAACTTCTGAGGAGAGCTCACTGTGCCAGCTGACTGCCCTGTAGCTCCCCACCAGCTGAGTGCACAGCTGTTGACCAACTCTTCTCTCCCTTCCTTTTCTCTCGGGTTGGTTGTTGTTTTGTGGGTTTGTTTTTGAGACAGGCTCTTATCTCATAACCCTGCCTGATTTGGACCTGGCAGTTCTCCTATCTCAGCCTGCAGAGTGCTGAGGTTACAGAATGCAAACCTGACTCCTAACATTGTCTGGGGGATGCAGAGAAACCTGGAGAGGTTTCTCATAGTCATGAACTTAAAACACTGTTGGGGAAGCCCATGTCTCTCATCCGGTGCTGTTGTCAGCAGGCCCAGCCCTTCCTGATCCTCACAGTTTGTTCTGACTAGCTGCCTCTCTCACCTCCGCCCTTCCTGCCCACCTTTCATCTCTCAAGGTTAAATGAGGGCAAGCAGAGGCTAATGGTCCAGTACTTTCTGTGTGGCCCATGGCTCTTTAGTTGTCAGGATGGATGCTTCTTGTGGGAAAATTACTTCTGGTGGGCTTTTTTAAGCCACATAGATTTCTACATGAATACAGTCCCTGAACCCAGTGTGTGTTTATCTGTCAATTCCAATGGATATCAGGACTCAAGTCAAAGGAGGAGTTTACCTTGGGGGAGGGTATATGAATGTTTTTTTTTTAATTAGAAAATATGACAGCTAAGCCAGACATAGTGGCTCAGTTCTGTAAACTTGGCATTGAGGAGCTAGAGGGAAGGCTATGACTGGGACAAGACTGAGGTTAGCCTGACGTCTATGGAGAGTCCTAGGCTAGCCAGGGATACATAGCAGGCCTGGATCTTGGTTACATAAAATACAGTTAAAGACACTAAAACACAAAGGCCTTGTTGCAATTCCTAGAGATATAATCTATTAAGTTTACAATCATGAATTTACTCCATAATCCATAAACTAAAAGTTTAGCATACCTCCCCTGGAAAGATGCTCAAAGCTTTTCTCATGGTACGTCTACCATGTGCTTGAGGTTGCTTATAACCATTAGCCCCAGGGACCCGCCTGCCTGTGCCTCTTTAAAGCTGGGATTACAGGCAGGCACTGCCACACCTGGTCTGCAAGTGCTTTACCAGCTGTGCCTGTCCCCCAGCCACTCAGTCAATTTTCTAAATTAAAAAAATATATATTAGTTGATTTATATGTCCTGGTTTACATCTTCACATATTTTATATATTTAGGTTATATCAATTCTATATCTAATTTCATAAAACTATGGTTCAAAACTAGATTTATATGCTTTTTGATCAAGTCATATTTAAAGGTTTTCTGATTCCAAAATCAAGTACAAAAAGAAAAAACAAACCTGTGGTATCTTTGTGCAATGTTCAAATACACATTGACAAAACTGGTTCGTTTCTGCAGAATTCATTTGACTTTAAAACAAAAGCAAATCGGTGTCTAAAGTTGTTTGCCGAGAAGTTGGCTCATTCTGCCTTGCCTCACTGAACATCGATGTGGAAGAGTGCCACATGTGCAGCTAAGGAGCTCTAAATACCAACACTAGCACAGTGTGCTTCAGCCTCGACTTGGAACCTTTCAGTGAATTGTGATGCTACTGATTTGAACCCAACCTTGGACCAGTAGGATGGCTCTGAGTATAAAGGCGATTACTTCTGACACTGAAGAGCTAAATTCAATTCCCAGGACTCATGTAGTAAACACAGAGAACTGATGCCTTAAAGTTGTCCCCTGACATGCTCATGAACGTGGCCTCTCTTTCTCTCTCTCTCTCTCTCTCTCTCTCTCTCTCTCTCTCTCTCTCTCTCTCTTTCTCTCTCTCTCTTTCTCCCTCTCTCTCCCCCTCTCTTTCTCTCTCTCTCTCTCTCTCTCTCTCTCTCTCTCTCTCTCTCTTCTCTCTCTCTCTCTCACACACACACACACACATCCCACTGTAAAAATTTTAAATAATGGTCAAATAAAATATTTTGCACATCAACTATTTTAGAAAATATGTAAAATGATAGTTATTGACCAGTTATGAAAAGTTTTGATCTTAACAGAAATACTTGGTACAGGTTGATTTGTGTCCCTCTCATAAAAGATATATGAGAGTGCTAACATGGAGTTACTCAGGATGTGGCCTTTGTTTGGAAAGAATGTCTTTACAGAGGTGATCAGGCTAAATGAGGCTATAAAGATGAATCCACATCTGCATGTCATAAAACAGAAAAGTATGGTCACAGGTAAGCAGGGAGAGGCAGGGGTGTGGGGTTGGTTGACCCATGAAGAGGTCATCACCCACAGTGAGCATCACTCAGGCACGTAGAATAAGGAAGAAAGACCTGGAACGGAACCTTCCTGGCTTCTGGATCTGAAAGAAACTGATTTCTATTGTTCTGAACACCAGCTAGTTTCGGGCACTGTTGGTACTATTTTGTTTTCTTTATAGCCCCAGGAGACTGATTTCTATTGTTCTGAACGCCAGCTAGTTTCGGGCACTGTTGGTACTATTTTGTTTTCTTTATAGCCCCAGGAGAGTAATATATAATATGGGTTCTGTCTACCAGAGCTTCATGCTGAGCTTTCACACACTTGCCTTGTTGTCGAGGGTAAAAGTATAAAGCACACTGCGGCATCTTATCTTGGAAACCTTGGAGTGAACAACCTAGTCTAGTCTCCCATGACCTACCTGAGGAGCGTCAGCAAGGAGCACACTTTCTTTCACTCCCTTTCTCTACACTGAGATGCAATGCAGCACAAAGAGTTTGGAGCCAGGCACCCCAGGGTTTGCTTCTCAGTCCCTCATCCTACAGGGTGGCTCTGGGCAAGTCTCTTTATCTCTCTTGGTTTCACACTCCAGCTCTCTAGGGAATACACAAAATCTTCAGCATGGTGGCACTGGGGGGAATTATGTAGATGAATTAGTTAAAAGGCCCCACCTCACCCTCTAGCACATGCTTAATAACGGCTGGTTGCCTTCTGCCTTCCTGGGGGATCTCTCAGACAGGGTCTATCTGCTCTAACTCTGGTGGCTTTGATTCATCTGTTGGCAACCAGTTTAAAAGTTGTGGACTCATGGAGTGGAGGAATAGGGCAGTAAAGTAATTGCCTTGTAAGTGAGGACCCATGCTTCATCCTTGGAACTCACGTGAAAAAAAGGCAGACTCATTGGCACACACTTGTAACCCCAATGCTGGGGCCAGAGACAGGCAGATTGCTGATGGCCAGCCAGCCACACATGCACACATACTCACATCACAGGTACACACATACCACACACACACACACACACACACACACACACACACACACACACACACCATGAGTTGGGGGATTGAGTTCTCACAATCTTCTTCTCATTGCGCAATGAGCTTATAGCAAAGCCATTCCTTCTGCCGGGCACTAGTTCGTGTGTAAATATTGAACGGAATGCCGAGCCTCACTTGTCAGATGGGTGAGATTCCACGAAGTACCCAGCAAACGGACAGTAGATTCGGGGCTGCAGGTCCTTCACCAGCTGAGCTTTGTAGTTCAGCAGCTTTCTTCTTTCCGCTTTAATGAACTGGGCTTTCCACTCCTCTGAAACAACAGGCTCGGGGTAAGTGTCCTCCACGCAGGTATCACTGAAAGTGAATGCCCTGGCTCCAAGCTTCTGAAACTGGCTTGTGACCCCACAGAAGGATGTGTAACTCGGTGTGGAGGTCACAAGAAAATCAACACCAATAAGGTTTCTGAGAATCCAACAAACCAAACTTAGTTCAAAATAAAACACATAATGAGTGGTACTGCTAGCCTGTGTTGTGCCTTGTGACATCACTGCACGTCCCGTGGGCCTACACTGTAGAATGCCCTCCTCCGGCAGGACCACCCATGAGCAAGCCACAGGGCCATTAGGAGGCATCCACACCAAGTCCCACTCACTACATCCTTGACCTCATCCTGAGAGCACTGAGACTGGAGCTGCCCATTCCATCCTCCCCTTGCCCCATCCTGTGCTCCACATCGGGATCTTCAGTGGCTGTCTTTCTTAGCTCCTCCTGGATGCCCCTACACACATACCCCCCGCACCCTCCAGATGCTCCTTTGTGGGACGAGTGGACCGTGCCACCAGGGGAACTCGCATGGGACTGGTGAGGTGGAGCATGTTCAAACCCCTGTAATCTCAGACTTAAGATTTAAAGATCTCATCCTATGATGGCAGAAGTGGAACAAGCTCCCTCCCTGTTTCCATGCCTGCCCCTAGCATGGAGCATGGAGACCTCCGAGGTGTCAGGTAGTCACATAGCATAGCTGGCACCTAGATGCAAATAGAGCATCACCATCATCTTAGCCACAGCCCATTCAATGCGTTCACCTCCAAAGTTCCTCCCCACTCGGGGCCCAGGGGCTTCTGCTCAAACTATTGCACTAACCAAGGGCAACACAAATAGTAAATATTGAACCCTACTCTGATCTAACCAATGGACAGAACACTGTCCACAGTTATGTGGAGAGCGGGGACTGACTCTAACATGAACTCTGGTGCCCCGTATTTGACCACCTCTCCTTGTTTGGGAGGCCTGGTAGCACTTAAAGAAAGAATAAGCAGGCTACCAAGATGAGACTTGATAGCCTATGACCATATAGTGGGGGAGGAGGTCCTCCTTGGTCTTAGACCTAGGGGAGGGGAATAGGGTGAAAGCAGGAGGGAGGGAGGGAGGGAGGAATGGGAGGATACAAGTGATGGGATAACAACTGAGTTGTAATCTGAATAAATTAACTAAATAAAAAAATAAACTAATTTAAAAAAACCCTCCTCTCCACTGTCCAAGGTTCATATAACCCTGAAGCCTGAAGGGCATATGAATGTAATCTCTCTCTCTCTCTCTCTCTCTCTCTCTCTCTCTCTCTCTCTCTCTCTCACACACACACACACACACACACACACACACACACACACACACACACACGGGAACTTGAGCTAGTTCACCAATAAAGGTGCATGCACATAGCTGTTTCACTGATTTATCCTCAGGGAATGTTTTCTCCCCACCCCATCCCCACACTCCTGTAGCCCCCCTACCCACCCCACTCCCAGTTTCGGACTCTGCTTTATCCTTCTTGGCTCAGTACCCGGTGGTGTCCGCGTATTCCAGGAAGAAGCAGGACCGCACTCCGTCTCAGTGCTCCCTGTGCCCTCTACCATCGCATCCTGAGGCCTGCAGTTCACAAGTCTGGTTTTCTAACAGAGTCCATGCTCCTTTGAGCAGGAACCATATGCCAGTTGTCTGTGCACTTATTCTCACAGCATCCCAGCACCATGCCTGCCTGATGCTCAGTATCAGTAGGATATAAATTATTACCAGTAAATTTTCCACCACTGAAAGTCATTGGAAAGCCCGATGCTCCTCCAGCAAAATCGCTCATCATCAGAGTCACTTTCTCAGGCAACCTTCCCCCGTTGGGTCTAGTGCAGTCCACTGTGTTGAGTATTTTATGACCTGTGGGGAAACAACATGAAATCTCAAATACTCCGGTTTGAATGACCAAGCCAACAGCTTAGTCAATTATAGAATAATTGGTATATCCCCTTCTCCATCAAACAAACAAAAACCAGCCAATCAACCAACCAACCAACCAGACAGACAGAAAAAAAAAAAAAAGAGGAAGCTGTCAGAATCTAAAGTCTTAGAATATTTCCAAAGGAAGCAGTCCATCCCTCTGGCTGGCTGGGTTCTGGGTGCCTTATGATGACCATCAGCCTCATTTCCCTGTGGCTCACAGCATACTCCCTGTCTCAAGATGCTGAAGCCAAAGACTCAAGTGAACGCAGATGCATCTATCCCCGGCCAAAAAGAAAAAGCTACATATGTTCCAAATGATCGCTGAATAAATAAGGCCATGCCTTACTCATGATGACATTTTCTAGGGATGATATCTTTTTTTTTTTCCTTCCCTTTGTTTTTTGCTGAGCTCTGCTCTTTGAGACAGGGTCTTGTAGAGCCCAGGCTGGCCTGAGCTATTTATTGAAGCATGACACTGAGCCCCTGTGCTTCCAGCTTCTCCTTCATGACTGCTGGGATCCCAGGCAGTCCTGACATTTATTCAACAATAAAGTACGACAGTCTTGAAACAGTATAAATATTGGTTCTCTTGTGCTAAAAGCTATATACCTGTCATAATAGACTCCTAATTATTGGAAAGTTTTCATCTGAAAGAAAAAAAAATGTAGAAGGGTCATTTCCCAAAGACAAAAGCATAGCGTACTGTTTCCTGAAAATGGAGACAGCAGAAAGTGAGCATAGGATGAGGTTTCAGACATCCTCTTCCGCACCCATGGCATCGTTCGCTTTTCATTGCTTTTTGGCAAAGGAAGTACCTTTGTACTCCACGATGATGCATGTGTCCATCTCAGGATGAATGCCGTCCATCAAGATCATGAACCGGAGATTTTTGTCTACCTGCAAACCGACAATTGTATGGGTCAGTTTGGCCTTAATTTAATATTTGAGAAGATTGTCATTTTGAGCAAGATTGACAAATCAGACCAAAATTTAAAGGAAAAAACTATCTGGAATTGGATTCATTAGCCTGTTTCATAAAGTCATATATTTGCTAAATGGAAAGGAAATCTTCTAGCAAAGACAGTTATGTTCAAAACTGAAGCTAAAATACAGGTTGTACTTACTATGACCCATGTACAGAAACACAGGCCACTTTCTATGTATTTAAATGTCACCTTAGAAAGCATTATGTGAGAACAAACAGCGCTCTGACCTGCTGCCACATCCCAAATGGAACCACGTTGATGTTAGTTAACCGAACGCCACTCTGATCCAGATTCCAGAACACAGGCCTCTCTGTGTCACCAACATAAACAGGGATGTCTGGTCGCCTCTGGGAAAGCTGCTTCAGTGTTGGGTAACTAGATCACAGAGGTGGGGAGGTGAGAGGTTAAAAAAAATGAGACTCACTAGCAAGAGAACAACATGATGGCTGAAATGGGAGGAGCTGAGGACTAGGCTTTCCTGTTCACACTCATGGCCACATCCTGGAAGTAGAGGACACAGCTAGGACAAGAAGAGCCTGTGGGTCACCACCCTGTGTCCGAAGGTAGAAATGTATCCTTTGGATGACTCAGTTACCCGAAGGGCCGTACAATAACATTTAATGGAGACAGTCAACACCCTAGCAATCTCAACTGTGTGTGACCAGTCACCCCAGAATCTCCAGGTGCTTATCTACATGATGGAAGCTATCATCTCTATTGAGCACTCATGAGATAAAGGGATTTTAATGTGGCACTGCAGGGCGGTACACTGCCACATGTTTCAACATACATTGATTTTTTTTTTCCTGTTGTGGGTTTTATTGTTGCTGCTGTCTGTTTTGCTTTGTTTTTGAGATAGGGTTTCCTTGTGTAGCCCAAGCTGACCTGGAGCTCCTAAAATCCCCTCCTAACTCGACCTCCTAAAGACTGGGATCGTAGGCATGGGCTACCATGCCCAGCGATCGCTCTCTGACGATCTTGTTTTCATAGATGAGAGAACATATTCATAAATCTACAAGTAATCAATTGGTCTTCAAACTTTGGTTTTTCTGACCAAGCCAGCACTGCTTCCACTAGAAGCTAATTTCTAACTTTTTCACGCTTAGTTTCTAGTTTTAGAATCAGACTAGTTTGCAGGCATGGCTCTGCACACCTGTGATCTCATCCAGACAGACAAGCACCAGACTATCATATGAAATGAAACATGCTGCCGTTAGCACAAACAGAATCTGCAGGTCAGTATGCTTCAGACGCGCTAATATATCACTGTTGCATTGTGCAGGGCTGCACAAATAAGCAGAGTCTTTGGGGGTGGGCCGGGGGAAATGCGGGGGGAGCAGGTTTTCTCCTCTAAGCAATAGATTAAATCTTCCAGGATTCTTTCTGACCTGCCTTTAATCTTTGAGTTCAGAAAACACATCTCCCATCACAAAGAGAACGAGGAAAAAATTACTCACAAAGGGATATTTACTGCTTTTATGGCTGTGGTGGTCTGAATGAAAACATTCCCCATAGTCTTGGGCATTTGATTTTGTCGTTGTTGCTGTTGTTGTTTTTGTTTGTTTGAGACAGGATTTCTCTGTGTAACAGCCCTGGATGTCCTGGAATTTGCTCTGTAGACCAGGTTGGCCTTGAACTCACAGGGATTGTCTGCCTCTGCCTCCAGAATACGAGGATAAAATGCATACAATTGAATGCTTGGTTCCCATAGGCAGCAGCCTGGGGAGGCTTAGGAGGCCTTGGAGGAAGGGAATCACTGGGGGCATTCTCTCTGCTTCATGCTCCAGTGCAATCTGCGAGCCCTCAGCTTGTGGCTCCAGCCACCTCAGCAGTCCTCAGTCAGGGTGATCTTTTGGGGCACTGTGTAAAGACTGTCCTTGTGTTATTCAAATGCTGGTTTCGGCTCGCAGAGAGCTGAGTACAGGTCAGACATTGGTACTGTTACTCTTATGAAGCATCTCCTGCCTCAGTATTTTGTAAATAGTCTTCTCCATCCCCTTCTCATCAGTTAAACAAAAGAGCTGACCAGCCTGTAGCAAAGGCCGGAGAGACTAGGCAGGACTTCCGGCAGAGATAGGGACTCTGGGAAAAGATTAGGGACTGAAAGATTCACCAGTGGGACGTGAGGGAGAGAAACAAGTGCAGGGACTAAGACTGAGCGATAACGGGGCCACTTGGTGGGTGGAGGCCAGGACATTATTGTCCAGTTGGAGTAGCTAAGAGTCTTCCCAGCTACAGTGCCTAAGCTTATAATAAATATAATAAGTCTCTGTGTTGTTACGTAATCTACTGGAAGTCTCAAAGAAAACCCTGCCTTAGTCATCCCCTACTCCACACCACCCCATGATGAGCTCTAATGTTCTGGACCCTATAGGCTCAAACACATCCTTTCTTCTATAAGTTGCCTTGGTCACAGTGTCTTAGCACAAGCACAAAAAAGTTACTAATACTAACTAGTACTAACTAAAAGGAACTAATCCTACCATCTAACTGGTAATGCTTATTCTCAGCTAATGTCATGCAACAATGCAATACCGATGCTACGAAATCACATTTCTCTGAACTCTATTCACTATCGCACACTGTTTCCCCCTCGTTTTTATAATCCAGGGAAGTTTTTCTTAAAGAAGTAAAGGTCGCACAGCAGGATTGGGGGTAAATGACCTGAGTAGTCATTAATTGTCTAGGAATCTTTTTAAAATTTATTTTATTAATCTATTCAGATTACATCTCAATTGCTATCCCCTCACTTTTATCTTCCCATTCCTCTCTCCCTCCTTCCCTCTTTCATCCTTTTCCCCTCCCCTAGGTCTGTGAGAGAAGGGGACATTTTCCCCCACCATATGGTAACAGCCTTATCATGTCTCATCCTGGTAGCCTGCTTATCCTTTTTCTGAGTTCCACCAGGCCTCCCAACCAAGAGGAAGTGGTCAAATATGGGGCACCGGAGTATATGTCAGAATTTTTTTAAATCTATATTTATTTATTATGTATACAGTGTTCTGCCTGTATGACACATGCAGGCCACAAGAGGGCACCAGATCTCATTATAGATGGTTGTGAGCCACCATGTGGTTGCTGGGAATCAAACTCAGGACCTTTGGAAGAGCAGCCAGTGCTCTTAACCTCTGAGCCATCTCTCTAGCCCTCATGTCAGAATCTTAATAAGAATCTTAATGAGAAGAGTTTTGCCAAAAAAGATAAAGTGAAGGGGGTCAAAAACCACAAGTGTCAGCAGCTTTTCAGTGGCAAACACTCACCAAAGCAGTTCATGATGGGAGTGCTATGACCCTGACTTTAGTGGGTCACACCTTTGCCTCAGGGAGATGCTGACACCTGCCAGCCTTCAAGCCAGTGGCTAAAGAGTAACCTGACTAAATGACATTTAAAGCTCTTATCCCTACCTCACCCAAAATTCAGTGTTGTCTGGCAGAATGCTTCTCTTTGTAGGTCATGGGCAGTCGTGTTTTATAACACTGTAATGCAATCACATCATTCACATTCCACTCACATTCTTATTTGCTGTAACAGGCTATACAAGCATCAGCGCACAGTGTGGTTAATGAGCAACCTGCATCCAGGATTTCCTCAAGCCTCAGATTAGACAGGTTGACATCCAGGAATTGGATAAAGACAAAAGCATTGCAGTAAACAAAGCTGTATGTGCAGTGCTGTGGTCTCCCAAGGGGACAGAGACAGTTGGGAAATGAGTTATAGTTTGTTAATTGCTGACTCAGTTCATCCAGAATGTAAACCATTTCCCTTTAAACAATACATCAAGGTATAGTCACTCCTTCTAGTCCTGGATCCTTTAGAGCAGAAAGTCAAGGGATCGGGATCGGCCAACCCACAACAAGCATTTTACTTTTCACAGGGACAGTCTCTAAAAGTACACCTGTCAAACACTGCCTTTTTAAAAAAATGTATACGTTGAACATTAGATCACTTTATAGATGGTTGTGAGCCACCACATGGTTGCTGGGAATTGAACTCAGGACCTTTGGAAGAGCAGTCAGTGTTCTTAACCGCTGAGCCATCTCTCCAGCCTGTCTTATTGCAGCTTCATAGACAGAGGAAAGTGAAACTGCTTGAGAACACTGCAGGCACTGCTGCGTTTAATATTAGTGACTGAGGAAAAGGGATTAAAAACTTCCAAAGAGCTTAGAAACAGACCCATTGTGAACACAGAGGGTGGAAACAGACCCAGTGTGAACACAGAGGGTGGAAACAGACCCAGTGTGAACACAGAGGGTGGAAACAGACCCAGTGTGAACACAGAGGGTGCAAACAGACCCAGTGTGAACACAGAGGGTGGGAACAGACCCAGTGTGAACACAGAGGGTGGGGAAATGGCCTTATTTCAATTATTCATTCATTTTAAACAGTGGGTTTTAAAGTGTGTTCCAAAGTGAAAGTTCAGCTTTCGTCCTCCTCTTTGGGTCTCTGGATTAAGGGACACATCCTTTGGGTTTCCAGCACCACACCAGATTCACAGGAGTGCTGGCTCGGGCTAATTTGGGATAGGAATTTGAGAACACTATAAAGATGTTATAAATGAGGATGACATTATGAAATTTGCAGGCAAATGGATAGAACTAGAAAAAAAGTCATCCTGAGTGAAGTAGCCCAGACCCAGAATGACAAACATGGTACGTATTCACTTAGAAGTGAATGTCAGCTGTTAAGGAAAGGGTAATCGGGCTGGAATGCATGGCCTCAGGGAGGCCTCCCTGGCAAGGGAAAGCAGAACAGAGTTTTCAGGTGGGCTGGAGGCATATGAGGATGGGAACAGAAGGGATCATGTTGCAGGGCGGATGGAGGGAGAGACCACTGGAATTGGGGAGTATTTGGGGTGTAGTGTGGAAACCCAGTGCAACAGAAACTCCCCATAACCCAGAATGACCCTAGTGGGCCCTCTTAGTAATGAAGGACATGGAGCCTGAACCCATTGTCTTCTGTAACCAGGCAAGGCTTCCGGTGGGTGGGACTGGGCCAGCAACCCAGCCATGAAACAGACCTATACAACCTGTCCTGCCTGCAAGATTTTCTGGGGGCAATGGTGGTTCAGATTTTGTGGGAGTGGCCAGTCAGTGACTAGTCTAACGTGAGGCCCATGCCATGAGAGAGAGAAACCCTATACCTGACACCACCTGAATAGCCAGGAACTACAAGCAGGATGGCCCAGAGACTTAGAGGTAGAACCAAGCTCAACTGGCAAAAAAAAAAAAAAAAAAAAAAGTTAATGCAATCGTTTTTAATGACATTCTGCTATACTCATAAATCAATGCCTACCCTATCTGTCATCAGAGAGGCTTCCTCTAGCAGCTGATGGGAGCAGATGTACAGACCAAATATAAGGTGATGCTTGGGGAACCCAGCGGAAGAGGGAGAGGAAGGATAGGAGGAGCCCAGCTGGGTCGAGGAGGATACCAGGAGAACGTGGCCCACAGAATCGACTAAGCAGGGCTCACAGGGGCTCACAGAGATTGAAGCAGCAATGCCGGAGCCTGCATGGGTCTGTGCTAGGTCCTCTGCATACGTGTCATGGTTGTGTAGCTTGATGCTCCTGTAGGACTCCTGACAGTAGGACTGGGGATGCTGACCCTTTTGTGCTCTTGGACCCCTTTCCTCCTACTGGGCTGCCTCACGCAGCCCTGATAATGAGGCCTTGTGTCTAGTCCTATCGTCACTTGTATGCCATGCTCAGCTGATAGTCCTCAGAGGCCTGATCTTTTCTAAAGAGAAGTAGAAAAGCAGTGGGTCGAGGGGAGAGAGGATGTACAGGAAGAACTGGGAGGGGCGGAGGGAGGGCCGGCTGTACTCAGGATGCTTTGTATGAAAGAAAAATAAATTTAAGAGGAAGAAGAAGGAGGAGGAGGAGGAGGAGGAAGAGGATGTGGTTGTGAGGGGTGGTGATCCTAGTACACAGGTGACTAAGACATGAAGACCCAGCAAGTCTGGGTACATAGTAAAGGTCTCAATAAATGCCAGAAACCAGGGCTTTGCAAACAGTGCACAAGCCAGATTTGGCCTGCTCCCTGCTTCTCTCTATATATACATAGTTTACGAGATAAGATAAAGGTTATAATACTTTACGACATGTGGAAATTATAGCCATCACTGAAGTTTGATGGGCAGGCTAGTTCCTCCTCACTGTGAGGCCCCGTGGGGATCCAACATGTGTTCAAAACCCCAAAGTATTTAGTTGGTCCATTTTTTTAAAAAAGTACCTTTTTGTCATTTTTGAGACAGTGTTGCTATGTAGTGCACACCAGCATCGAGTTCTTGATTCTCCTGCCTCAGCTTCTCAAAGGCTAAGAACACTGGCTCTTTCATACATACATACATACATACATACATACACACATACATATATATGTGGTTTGTGCTATAAATTTTGAAAAGAAGGTTACTCTGATGAGCTTTATGCTGTCATGCGACCAAGTAGGCTAAAAGTGGAAATCTGTGGGGGTTATCAACCACCCTGCTTTTCATAGTGGCTTTTTTCCTCGGTCCTGTTGATATAAACTGTGGGAGCACTTTTAAAATTAGAATTGTGGTACAAATGCAAAAAATTTTTCCTTTATTTTTCTTCTTTTTCATAGACCTAATGGGGCAAGTCAAAATGGACAGTGACTGCAGAAGTATAAGGATCAGGCATCCTCACCTGGTTCAAGGTTCAAGGTCACCCTCAGCTACATAGTGAGTTCAAGGTCACCCTCAGCTACATAGTTAGTTCAAGGCCACCCTCAGCTACATAGTGAGTTCAAGGCCACCCTCAGCTACATAGTGAGTTCAAGGCCACCCTCAGCTACATAGTGAGTTCAAGGTCACCCTCAGCTACATAGTGAGTTCAAGGCCACCCTCAGCTACATAGTGAGTTCAAGGCCACCCTCAGCTACATAGTGAGTTCAAGGCCACCCTCAGCTGCATAGTGAGTAGTCTGAACCTCATAAGGTTCTGTCTACGAAACAAAGCAACAACTCAAAGATATTCCTACTGATGCCTGTTGTTATTTTAGGAGTTGGATACAGTGACTTCATTACCTCAGGTGGTCTGAGTGCATGTGACTGATGTAAATGAGGTCTGCCTTGCACAGCCTCTCCAGCCAGTCAGGTGGAGGCTCATGTAGCAGCCACCATCCTCGGGCAAAAGCAGGGCCAACTAGCCAAGGGTCAAACACCATCCGCTTGTCTCCCAACTTGAGGTCCATGCAGGCATGCGTGAGATAGGTTATCTGTTAGGAGAGAGTGGGAGTCCCATTACAGCACGGTTACAGGTTGGCAGCGATGGTGTACAAGGCTCAGGCTGCTCCTCTGACAAGGTCAGGGAAACTCTTGCTCAGCTACAAGGGCAGGCACACACTGACAGAGCATAGCATCCTCCACAGACTGTCAGAGCAGAGATTCTGGTGCTCGGTGTTTGATGTCAAATCAACAGATGCCCAGTTTTACTCTCTTTAAACCTGCTCCTACGAGTTTAGCTGTGGTCTGACCAATCCTAGCACAGTCTCCAAAGTAAAGCAGTTAAGAGATGTTAGCACAAGCATGCCGTGTGGCTTCGAGGAATATTGATTTCATGACTCCTCACTAGTTTGGTGGTTTGGCGCAACTGGACAGATGGCAGTGACATCGTGCTAACTGGGCTGTGTGACCATCTGCTCTACAGTCCCTTCTTACCAAACCCTGCAGGGTGCTAAGTGCCTCTGAGACCGGCTATCAACAATGACTTCCAGGTGCAGGGAGGGGAACTCCAGACCTACTCCTCACCACTTGCTTCCTGCTGCCTGGCACATCCACAGGCACAGAACACCGTGGAAGAACAGACACAAGGCGACAGGAATCTAGTGAGAACAGCCAGCTATGGGACGAGGAAGAGCCAGAAAAGTTAGTCTTCATCATGCCTGCTCAGTTTAAGAATCTCATTTTGCTTCCTAAACAGGCAGAAATATATGTATGTATAATTTTTTTCTTCTCCAAACTTCTGAGGTGTTTCCTATAGAGGAAAGTGCTCTGAAGCTAGGAAGTGTGTTAAAAAAAAAAAAAAAGACTTGCAAAAGATGACAGGATGAGGAGCAAAATGTACACCTTGCTATCTGCCACAGTGGGGATGCAGTTTTTTTTCCCAAATGGTTCAAATCCTCAAAACTTGGTACCCAGTGTAAGGATGCTGAGAGTGCTAGGGTCTTTAAGAGGTGGATCCTGATGTAAGGTAATTAATTTATTAAGGGCACAGATTTTTAGAAGACATCAATGTAGTGCTTCCAGGGTCAGAGGATCTCAGGATTGGCCAGTTTCCTCAAAATTGGTTTCTGGTGAGGGGACTGACACCTCCCTCCAATCACTGTTCTGCACGTATGACATGTCACTTTCATGCAGCTCCTTTCACTGTGAGTCCATCCACCAGGAAGCACTCACCAGAGATGGGCACAAGCAAATATTATGCTCTTGAGCTCTTGAACAATGAGCTAAATTAGCCTCTTTTCTTCATAGAGGTCTCAATTTCAAGTGTTTGGTCATCAAAGCACTGACTGATAAACCATCTTATCCAAAAACGGTAAGACAGGAAGGGTATTTTCTGAACTTCTTCCAATAGTTTTACATGGCTCCACATTGGAACCCTCTCTAAAATTTACCATTTTTTGCTAGTTCTATCTTGCTATCTCTCTCTATATATATATGATTTCTAGGTATATATAAATATAGTTGTGATATATGCAAATATATCTATGAATGACATTTGAGTTTACTTTCACCATTAGAAATATTGTAATTTTAATGTCTCCTCACCTGTACTTCCCCAAAAGCTAAATCTTCAGGAGTCCTGGGGTCGGAGTCCCAGGGGTTAGGAGGGTTCAGTTCTACAAGGAAAAGCCCGTTGTTTTCATCCATCTCGACAACTAGAACCAAAGAGGAAGTAAATCTGAGCAAATGAGAAAATGACATTTTTGAAAATACCACTGAAATAGAAACATAGTCAAAACGCAGAGGGTCGAAATCGCACTCAGGGCAGAAGAGAACACCCACCGATCGCCCAGTGCCTGCCGGGACCACAGCTGCTGCTTGTGCCAGTCCCTTGCTTGTGCTACACTTACACAGTTCCCGATGGCAGGCACGTTTGAGGCAGATGCATGCACACAACTGCGTTGTGATGAATCCAGTGAAAAGGATGGTCAAGGTCAAGGTGCTGAGAGCATGTGCAGGAAGGAACTCCTAACCTGATGTCAAAAGCTCAGAGAAGCCTAACTACGGAGCCGTTCCAAGCCATTCAAGCTGGACGTAAAGGATGATGCAGGCAATGTGATGCAGGCAGGCAATGTGATGGGTGACGTCATGCAGCGGTATGCCAGCATAGGGAAGCTTAGAATCCACAAGGATCTGTTACATGTCCAATGCAGCCATGAGCCGAAATGAAACCGCTCCTCTGTTAAGTTGCTCCTTGTCAGGAATTTGTTCCCAACAGTAACAAAAGTAATGAAACAATTCCCGAAATACAATTAACTCCAAGAACCTGAGGCGATTGTATTAACTGTTAAATGAAAGCAGGTGCTATGAAGGCAGTTTGTTGAGACCAGGTTCTGCCGGATGCCACCCGCTCCCCCAAATTTCTCAAACAAACAAACAAAAAAAACTATCTCCATTTCAAAATGAATAGTATCCACACAACTTTGAACTGAAGGAAATAATGCCCCAAAATTAAAAGGAAAAATCTGACTTAGAATTTGTGTCAGCAATGCTAAACAAAGACTTGTTTGTCGTCATTTTTTGGATGTCTGTATGCGTGTTTGTATGACTTCACATGTGTGTAGAGGTGCAGATGAACATACATGTGCATGTGGAGGCTAGAGGTTAACCTTGGGTGTTCTTCCATCTTGTTTTTGAGACAGGGTCCTTCATTTGACCTAAAACCCTCTAAGTAGGTTAGGCAGACCGACCCGTGAGCTCCAAGCATCCTCTGGTCTCCTCCTCCACCGTGCTAGAATCGCTGGGATGCACCGCCACGCCCAGATTCTTTCACATGAGCTCTGAAGATCTGGCAAGCATTTTGCTGGCTGAGCCAAGTGAATTCTTTCTTTGCGTTGCAACATTCAAAATGCTCTCTACTCATTTAGAAAAACACATTTAGTTGTCATCAAGCACTCTTCGTCTCCTACACTCCTATGCCCACTAATCATCCAGAGAGCTTACGTCACACTCTAGGTCACCTACCATGGCCTGACAGTGTCCCAGCCCTCCACTCCTCCTCACCTTCCCCTACTGCCCTTTTACTTACTCAATATATTTATTACACGTTCCTTTCTCAAGGACACATATGGTCCTTCCAGACTGTGAGCTTTCTGAGACCTGAGACGGCTCTGACAATCTCAGAAACAGTAAGTGTCCACACCAGGATTTGTTTCATGGGTCTCCCAGGCCTGCTGGTACACGCCTGCAACCCCAGTACTTGGGAGCTTGAAGCTTCGGGATTAGGAGTGGAGGTCATCCTCTTGTGGGAACAAGAGAGTAGAGAGAACACCAGGAGAGCACAGCCCACAGAAGCAGCTAAGCAGGGCTCGTGGGGCCTCACAGAGACCGAGGCAGGGAGCCTGCATGGGTCCGCGGCAGGACTTCTGCGTATATGCTATGATTGTGTGGCTTGGTGTTCTTATGGGACTCCTAACAGGGAGAATGGGGGATGCCTCTGACTCTTTTGCCTGCTCTTAGAAGACTTTTCCTCCTCTTGGCTTGCTTTCATTCAGCCTTGATACAAGGGTTTGTGCCTGATCTTATCGTAACTAGTTATGCCTCATTTAGTTGATGTCCCCGGGTGGCTGGCTCTTTGCTAAGGGGAAATGGAGGAAGGGTGGATCTAGGAACTGACAGAAGTGGAGGGAGGGGAAACTGCAGTCAGGATGTATTTTTTGAGAAAGGAATAGGAGAAGAAAGGAGGAGTAGAAGGGGAAGGGGAGGGGAGGGAGAGGAAGAAGGAGAAGAAGAAGAAAAGAAGAAGAGGAGGAGGAGGAGAAGAAAAGTTGTTGTTGTTGTTTGTTGTTGATGATGCCATCCTCGTCCATAGATAGATAGATAGATAGATTTTGATACCAGCCTGGGCTATATGAGATAGTGTCTCAAAAACAGACAATAATCTGTTGATTTAGTTTTTTTGTCTCCCAAAAGTCTCAAAGTTACACAGACCCCCTCTCTACCAAACCTAAGCATTACTCCTGTCCAAACCTAACTCCTCAAATTAGGAAATTTACGTACAAGGTTAATTCAATATAAGCGTAAAAACAATACCCGTAACCGTGTTGATTTAAAAGAACACTTTAAAAACTAGAAGTATGATCCTACCAGGCACCTTCAAACCCACACTCCTTTACATCCTCTGCCCTGGTGTTCATTGTTCACTCTACTTCCAGAGGCGGGCTTACACACACACACACACACACATACACACACACACACACACACACCCAGGCTACTTTCCTTCCAGGTGGGCACAGTCATCAGGAAGTCAGTGATGAGAGCTGGCTCATTCCTCTGGCCCCATCCCTGGATGGCCACAGAACCTGCCTGTGCTCCCAGGAGCCAGTGGATGAAGCGTGGCACTTCCTTCATAAAGCTGATATAGGGACTAAACGAGATGATGATGCCTGAAGTGTTCTGCATCATACCTGGCACAGTCCAGGCACCGAATAAATATTAGCTTTACTGTGGTGGTTATGTATCCTTACAGGAATGGATAAACTTAAGAAGGATGTTCATTATAGCACAAGAAAGCTATAGGAAAACAAGGTTGCATGTCAAGAAAGATGCAGAGAAAACTCCAACACCCACTGAAGAACTTGCCTTCTTCCTATTTTTTTTTTTCTCTTAAGAGATGCTAAGGGAAGTGGAGGCTGTAAGTACTAGCAAAAGTTCAGAAGGTGTTTCCACAAAGGCCTTTATGCTCCACACACAACGATAACTCACACACTTAGTAAACTTGAATGTGTCATTTGTCAACTGTCTCTATAAATAGAGTACTGAGAACTGTTATCTCTATTCTGAACTCAGGGGGGAGGGGAAACGATATTTCCTGAAGCTTCTCCTACATCCATTTTGAAACAGGATCTTGCTGTGTAGTCCTGGCTGGGCAGATATTCACAGTGTAACCCAGGCAGGCTTGGAATCCATGGTGGTCCTGTCTCAGCCTCCCAAGGGTTGGGATTATAGGCATGTACCACTGACCCAATGCTCCCTAAAACCTTTATTAAAAAAGAATAGTGAATAAATGGAACAAACACGTGAGAAAAATTACAGTTATGAGGATGATTGGTGCTAGGACAGGCAGGTAGATTGCAATGGCACAATGGCTATAGATGGCACAGAGAAAGTGTTGGAAATTTGTGGGCTAACAAGTGGTGCCATGGCAATTGGCTTACTGAGTTTTTCTGGCTGATTGGTGATAAAAAAATAGAAAGCCACTAAATTATGACAACAGATGATAAAATAGTTTTCTGAAAAAGAGCCTTGAATCAAAGAGTTATAGAAGCAATTCCCACAGAAAATTGAAACAGAACAAAAATAAACTGAAAAAAAAATCTAACATAAGAAAAACGGGTTATCAAACACATTGTGCCAAGCACTAATTATCAACACAGTAGCATCATTTGACTGAAAGATGTAAACAGAACCAGTGAGATGCAATTGGTACCCAATGAGAAGAGTATAAGAGCTTAATCATGTCTGTGCAGTGTGGGGATTAAAAGAATGTCCACATACTGCTTGTGGAAGGAAAAGCACATTCCAGTGAACAGACGACAATGCCGCTCACACTGAGGATGAATGAACGGAGGGCGGTCTCACAGGTGAAAGACTTGTTGTGCCCATCATGTTTTTCAGTTCATCATATTTTGACCGTGAAAACCTTTTCTCATTCTTATTTAATTCCCTAGTCACCCTTATTCATACGTTGTATTTGATACTCTTTTGTAAATGACTGCGCTCATTTATAAAAAAAAAATCGGTCTTTAGTTGTCTTTTCTAGCAGTACGTTGGTCTGGCTTTGGGTATCAAGGTGAAAAATGGCCTAGTGGGTCTGAAACAGTATCACACATGACCAAGTGAGCTTTGCACCAGCCTCGTTCAATATTTGAAAAATGCAACTATAATTCAATATTCAAAAAAGCCAACGGGTTACATCAAGTTAACAGAAGAAATGGGGGGGGGGGAATATATGAGCATCCCAATGGATACAGAAAAGACATTTGACAAAATACAGCATCTTTTAATGAGTTAGTGGATATTGTTAGAGAACAAAGAATAGCAAAGCGGATCCTCCGCCTGAAAAAGGACATCTGAGAACACAGAGCTGCTTCCACCGTGGGAGTAAAAACAGAAGAAGGAGTCTCTTCTTGTGCCACTTCTGCCTGGAGGCTTTAGATAAAACAACTATGCAAGAAAGTTAAATAAAAGACATACAAGTTAGAAAGAAGCTAAGCTATCTGTATCCACAGAGAACGTGATCCTAAATATAAACCATCTAGCAAGGAATTACAGAACTAACAAGTGAGTTCAGGAAGGCGGTAGGCACATGATCATATGAAAGTCAGTCTTTCTATGTGCAGCAACAAGTGATCTTAAAATTACACTTATAAGATGATCAAAAAGAATAAAATAACTATGAGTGGATTTAACGGAAGTAGCAAAAATTTTTCAACAAAGCCATGGTAAGGAAAAGCAAGCACATAGACCATTGGGTCAGAGTGAAGAACTCAACCATTTTTTTAATAATGATATGAAAACCATACATCAGAGAAAAGAAAACCTCTCCAACAAGTGGTGCTGGTAAAACTGGATAAAGGCATGTAAAGGCGTGAGAACAGCTCACCATCACTCACCCTAATGAAAGTAAACCCAGAAGGATCAAACACCTTACTCCAGATCGACACAGTGAGAATGTTAGGGGAACTAGTTCAAATTGCACATAGGCACAGGCAAGAAGTATGTCAGCAAATGTCACCAACAACTGATAAGTCCGTGACATTAGCAAGCTGCTGCTCCGCAAATGAAGCAATCTGGTAACGTCTAGGCCAGAGACTAGGTGAATATAGCTGCTCACAATACATCTGGCAGAGGAGTAATATCTAGACTGTACAAAGAACTGAAAAGGCTCAACAGTGAGAAAGCAAGCACCCGGTCTATGAATGAGCTAGTGAAAGGAGCGGGCTATTCTCCAAGGATGAGATGCAAATG
Source organism: Acomys minous (assembly GCF_964271855.1). Taxonomy (NCBI): domain Eukaryota; kingdom Metazoa; phylum Chordata; class Mammalia; order Rodentia; family Muridae; genus Acomys; species Acomys minous. Next base: position 68,155,306 of record NC_140490.1, read on the forward strand.
ATCAATAAGCACGAGAAAGCAAAACCTTGTCTCTAACAATCAGTCAATCAATCGATCAATCAATCAATCAATCACGTAGGTCTAACAGTTTAAAATCAGAACAGATCCAAAATTTGAAGTAAAAGTGGAAGCCCTCAGGACAAGGCTTCCAAAGCCCCCTCCCCTCCCCCCTGGGACAGAACCCATGAATGAGTGTTTACCCAGCTCATCCTGACAGAAGCTTCCTGGAGGGTTGATGTATTTCATGGTGCTCACGTCTAACTTCCAGTTGTGCTTGGTGCATTTAACGGACCTGGGGGGGCGGGGCGGGAAGAGGGGAAAGGGGGAGGGGGAGGGGAGGGGGAGGGGTGAGAAGGGAAATGATAGTCAGCTATATGACACAATGAAAAGAAAGTTAGTGCTGACAAAGTGTGACGGCAACTTGTGACATGGAAATCAAAGCAAAATGCATGGAGGAAAACCTACAAACACATGGTACCAGGGTAGCCAAGGAAACGTTGGGTGATCACCCAGCAGTGCCTTTATATGTGAATAATGTCACATCTGTGACACACAACGATGTGTGTTAGAGAAGACGACAGAATGGTCCTCAGAATGGTAAGTAATTCCTCCTGGCCAGGGGACGTGGGGTCAGCCTGAAATGATCACGCACAGGATTTGGGGGGGGGGGGGAGGGAAAGGCTGGTGGCCAGTAGTAAGGCAACGCTTGTACACAGATAAGCAAGCTGGTGATGGGAACAGACTGCATCTGTGTACAGACTGCAGATTGTCCACAATCTGCACAAGAGCGATGTTCTCATCACTGCAAAGTGAGGTTCAGAGAGAACGTGGTTGTATGTGTGTATGACTTGTCCCTCGTTAACACCCACCTCTGGCATTCAGCAAGCTTCATCTCCCAAACAGATTTATTTCCCTGTAGTTTAAAGTTTAGGAGTATGATTACTGGATCAGATATATATATATATATATACTCAGATAAATATGAGTTTCAGACAAAGTGAGTATATTTTTTTTCTCTCGCTTGCTCTTCCTCTCTGTTTTTAAGACAAGATTTCTCTGTGTAGGTCTGGCTGGTCTGGAAGTCTCTTTGTAGACCAGGCTGGCCTTGAACTCAGATACTCACTTACCTCTGCCTCCTGAGTGCTGGGATCAAAAGCATGTACCATCACGCCTGGCAAAAAGTGACTATATTTTCAAACGCACGTCTCCTACAATAATTTACAACCTGTACTCAAATTCTTTGTTAATATGTAAGTATTTAGGTGAGTGGTCTACATTTCTAATTATTAATTTAACTCCAGTTTAGAATAAGACTCAGACTATAACCAAGGGGAAACTTCAAAGGAGGTACTGTGTGATTTTTGCTTCCTTCCCTCCCTCCCTAACTTTTTTGAGACAGGATCTCATGTAGACAGGGTAGCCTTGAACTTACTTTGTAGGTGAGCATGACCGTGACCTCCTAACCTCCCTGCCAGCTCCTAAATTCTTCATTTACCGGTGTGCATCGCCGTGCATGGCTCGCTATGCCTGGCTCAGTTTTATTTTGCTTTTCAGTCAGATTTTATTCTGTATCCCAAACTAGCCCAAAGCAAACTGTCTCAGTCTCCCAAGTACTAGGCCCACAGGCATGAGCTACCATGCCCAGCTCCCTTTCATCTCCACAAAAAATAAAGTTTTCTAGACCTGGGCACTTACTTGGAAATAGGGTACACTGACTGAGGGGATTCAGTCAGAATTAGGGTACAAACCATTTCTTTCCTTATCTTTATAAATTTCTGTTGACATTGGTTTTGTTTCAAGAGGCAAAGAATTTTTAAACCAAGAAACAACCTCCACTAGAACTATCATTTAAAAAGCAAAACTAAAAGCATCTATTTTAACTTGTAAGCACACCATGCTAACATTTCCAAGACTCATTGTATCCGGGTTTTTAAATGTCCACTATAGATCAGTCAGAAAGCACAGGTCCACAGTTTGGTTTATGAAGGGTTACTTCGTAGTCCCTTCCTTCGCAGAAGTGAGTGGACAACAACCTCCAAAAACTTGGGGTGAGGCATTCCAAATGGGCCCATGGAGCACATCAGACCCCAAGAGGGTAAACTCACAGAGCCAAGCGTGGCTGGGTGGCAGCTGGATGGGACAGCATTGGGAGGGGTCAAGGATGGGACAAGAGAAGACGCAGGGGGCAGGAGGGGGTGGGAAAGGAATAGGAGGGGACAAGAGAGAGACAGAAGGGGACAGGAGGGGGCACAAGGAGGACATCAGCTCCACACACAGACGCTGTGTGAGCATGTTAGGCTTAATAACATGAGATATACAGCTTTTAAGATCTGTTGAACTGACTGGATGGCAGGAAAAAACGGAGTATGCTTGACTGGAGCCTGGGAAAGATGCTTTCCTAGGATTGGCACAGTACAGAGAACTCCAGCGGAGAACGGACGGCAGGGAGGCCAACGAGAGCCATCACAGGCAGCTTCATTACTGCGCAGTGAGCTCCACAGAGATCGCAGCTGAGAATGCCCAGTTTCCCAGGGGAGGTAGCAACGAGAACAGACCCACGGGCAGGGGAAGGGCTGAGTGGGGGAAGGGCTTGTCATGCGCGCACAAGAACCCAGGCCTGAACTCCTGTAAAAAGCTGGGAGTGCATGTGTGCACCTATAGCCTGCCTGGGATGTGGAGACAGGAGGGTCCCTAGGACTTCCCAGCCGATCTAGCCTAATTAGTGAGGTCAGGTGCAGTGAGAGACTCTCAAAAACTGAGGTGCGGTGTGATTAAGGAAGATGTCTTCTGTCAGCCTCTGGCCTGTACATATGCACACACACACACACACACACACACACACACACACACACGGGCTAAGCTGCTGGCAAAATAAAACTAAGATAAACCACCAAAAGGCTTTGAGTAAGGCAAGAACGGAATGGCTGGGCTGTGGTGAGGAACTTACTATATTTAGGTGAGCAAACTGAACGCAAAACCATTCAGATCACCCCATAATCTGTGTGAACAGACCACACAGGAAGCTCATGGCCCCACAGGCATAGTAACAACGGTGAGCATTAACTAAGTTAACTTACGTATAGCTAGAATTGACATTCGGAATGGAACACAAAGCTTCGTGCTAAATTTTACACTTTCAGACTGGAATGTATTTTATGTATTCATCCACTACCTAAATCCAAACATCTGTGACAGGATTAGAAGGACAAGAACAGTTAGCCCCATATCCTTTTTTCATAACACATTATTTCAGCCTTTACTCATCACTTCATTATTTCCACTTAATCTGAGAGACAGGTCCTCTCACTGAACAGACTGGCCAGCCGGGAAGCCCCAGTGCTCCTCCTGCCTCTGCCTGCTGAGAGGCTGGGGTTGCAGGCACATACCACAGTGCCTGGCGTTTTACACATATGTTATGGCTCTGAACACAGGTTCTCGGTCTTCCACGGCAGACATTCCACCCTCTCAAGACACCTGACAAAGTAGGTGATGTTTTCATTTTACAAGCGAGCGGACTGAGGCCGGGAAAGGTTGTGAACTTGTTCGAGATTGTTACTGAGCTGCTGAGTCACTGAGCTGCTGAGTCCAGGCCCGGCAGGGAGGGGAGATCATAGCGCAGCCACCCACGTCCCTAAGCGGTTAGCTTCATACGAAGGCAGGGAATTCAGCGTGTCCCAAAGATGAGCAGCAGGACAAAAAGCCTCTGTCCACCCTGTGTACTGCACAGATGTACCAGTGATGAAAGGAGGTGAGACCCCCCTCCCCCCCCCCCCGCCCACCTTATTCCCTCAGAAGATGCCAACAAAAAGCCCAAATGGAATATTACCTGGCATTTCCAGCTACAGGGGCAACAGGGTAGCACTGGAAAGCCTACTGCATGGAGGGCTGAATTGTGAAACTGCGTGTGGAATCAAGCAAGTCTCGTGGCAGAGGTGCGGACATGGGAATCTGGGAATCGTCCTCTGCACAGTGAGAGTGGGGCACTGGTATTCTTGGACAACTCCTTTCCTTCCTCCATCACTGAACTATCCACACATGGCCAGAGGAGTGAGATGGATAACACACAGCAAAGAAAAGGCCCAGCGCCCAAGGAGACCAGGACATGCAGACCAGGACAGGCTGAAGAGGACTCTGAAGAACAGAGCTCAGCATTCAGAAAACAACTGGTGCTGACGAAACAGATGCCCAGGAATTCTCTGTAGGTGTGCCAGATAGTTCCCCAAAGCCAAACAACCCTGTCCAAACATTGCTGCCGCCCTGGGGAGAGATGAGCCGTATGGGGACGGGATGGCTGGCAACAGCATAGGTTCTTAGGAAAAAAATAACGGGAACCACCACTGTTTAGGGTGGGGACAGATGGGGTTCAGCCTGTTTGGGAAACATGGCTAGTCTGACAGAAAAATGACATCTGTTTTCGAGTGAGGGTTGGAAAGCACTCTCTGTCTGCTTGTCTGTCTCTGTCTGTCTCTCATGTGCGTGCGTGCGTGTGTGCGTATGTGTGTATGAGTGTGTGTGTGTGTGTGTGAGTGTGTGTGTGTGTGTGTAAGAGAGAGAGAGAGAGGGAGGTGAGGGGAAAGGAAGGAGGGATAGAGGGAACAAGGGAGAGAGAGAAAGAAAATTAATATATGAGTATGTCCTGGGAGAAGAAAACTTCTAGAAGACTTGAATCTTTCACAAATCCAATACCGCCTGTGTGTGTTCCTAACTCTGCAACCCAGACATTTAGAAGCTAGGTTACAAGAGCTAGGATTGTCAAGATAAATCACAGTTCCTAGAAAGAGAGAAGAGAAAGGGAATCTAAGCAAAACATAATTTCGAAGTCAGAAAACAGTCCCGAGGAAAACTTGCAAGAAGCAATTTGCTGAGTGGGTCACTTAAAATGTCTAGGGGGGGGGGGCGTTTCCTGTCAGATCTAACTACAGACAGGGTTGCTGGCAAGAGAGCAAAGGACCCTTGGTACCTTCCGTGTAAATCCTCGATATCTTTCATGAACAGGCCTCCTTGGTGCTTGCAGAGGTTCTTGCACGCCTTTACATGGTCCTTTTCCTTGTATAAGATGTACTCTTTGCCAGTAGTCTTATTTCGGAAAAAATTGATTCCTTCTTTGAGGTTGGCAACTTCAGCAGGTGACAGGGACAGCAGGGTCTCGGCTGTCTGTTTCCTGCATGGAAAAGACAAGCCTTACAAGAGGAGCTTGCGGGGGGGGGGGGGGCGGGCGGGGGGTGTGTAAGAGGTCGGGGCGGGTGGGAGTTGAACTGACAGCCTAAAACTTTCCTTTTTGTCCGAAGCATCTCCCACAAGCCTGGCTCAGTGGCCCCACAACAGGAGCCACCTTTCTCCACTCTGCACTCTTGCTTTCCTACAAAGCTGAGCCCTGTTGCTTACCTGTCCATCATCTGTCAACTCCTGGGTGTTTCTAAGCCACTGCGGATGTTCCGTCTACTTCTGTGACACTTCTGCTCATACCAGGAAGGCGAGGAAGGCGTTAGAGTGCCTGCAGAGAGAATGTTTACCCAGTTTCACTCTTTCCGTTGATACCGTTTCCTCTCTCCAACCCCACCCTTTTTTTTTTTTTTTTTTAAAGCCTGGGTCTTCAGTTCAGGTTTCGCTGGTCTCCTCTTTACACCTGGACGTCCCTCAGCTGCACAGGGAGTTCAAGTCCTTCAGGATCCCCATCAGCCTGTAGGTTCAGCTAGAACTTGCCCCTGCTGGGCCAGGCCTACTGGCTCCATCCTCTGTATAACCCCACCCCTCAGAATACCAGAACAGCACCTGGTAGGCTGCCTGCTTGCCTACATATGTTCACTTTCAAAGCCCTGCCTTCTTTAGTTTTGGGAGTTTTTTTTTTTTGTTTTTTTTTGTTTTGTTTTGTTTTTTTTTAGCTGACTGCCTTTCCCGTGCTGTCTTCATCGGTTAGCTATTTAACAACATAACTCTATCAGGAACCAAGTTTGAGTGATTTACAGAAAACTTCAGCAGCCAGTGAGGCATTGGAACACCAACCGGCTCTGACTTCAGCGCAGTTTCTGAACAGGCTTTCTACTAGGAACTCTGAGTCATAACAACATCAAAGTTCTCTGGGGAGACTTTTCAAAATGCAACGTTTTGCATATCAGTGATGCAAAAGTCTGTGCGTATGTGGCTTATTTGTATCTTTTGCTCCAAACTTAAAAATGGGTGCACATGGGATGGTTTTATTTTCCATTCGTAAATGTCTTAACATGGAAGGTAAAAATAACTAAACTCTTCGCAGCCCATTTCACAGTGGGCATGGCATTATTCTAGAGGTATGTTTTAAGTGAATATGGTAGGAAGGAATCCATTCTAAACCCTGTGAATCCTTTTACTGACTTATTATTAGTTCACAGGCCGTTCCCCTAGCCTATCACTCAGGGACCTAACAACTTGTGATGCTATCACCTGCTGCCACCACTGGATGTGCTGAATAAAAGGACCCACCCGAAATCCTGAGCTCTCTCTCTCACCGGCTCTCCCAGTTTCTCTGTCTCTGTCTCCCTCTGTCTCTGTTTCTTTCTGTCCTGGAAGCCCTTCCCCTTTTCCCCTTCTTCCCCCTTTCTCACAATTAATCTCCTTTCAAACAAGATCTGTTGCGTGGTGTATCTTTCTATACTATAACACGTATAGTATAAAGAGCTAACACCCATTTAAAAGCAAGCACAGGCACCAACGCCCGCAGAGGTTAAAGGTGCACAGAAGCTGAGCTTTACTTGACGGAGTGGATCGCAGACCCACATTCTGTGTTAGAGTGCCAGTTGGGTCACCCAGTGAAGTCGGCAGATGCAATTAACTGCAGCTCTTTCTAGTGTCGCACCAAGAACATTGGAGGTGAATGCAAAAGCGGCGGGGGGGGGGGGGGGGGAAGGGGGCAGGGGGAGGTATTGGTATTCTGATGTACAGGCTTGTTTTTGAGATGGGTCTCATGGAACCCCTTCTGGTTTCAAACTCATTATGTAGGCTATGACAGCCTTGGACTTCTATGTCTGCTGCCTCTACCTCCCACCTGCTGTGTTCACTGGTATTTCTACCATGTGCAGCAACATCTACAGCTACAAGCTCTTATGTATGTTTTTCAGCAGTTAGTTACACGCTAAGCATTTTAAAAGATATTCATTTATTGCTAAAGTCAGGAAAGCGGAATTACTGTAAATTATAGGGTTTTTAAAATGTTGTTTGCTTGTTTTGGGGGTGTTTTGTCAGTTTGTTGTTTGAGACAGGGTTTCTCAGTTTAGCTCTGGCTATCCTGGATTTGCTTTGTAAACCAGGCTGGCCTCAAACTCACAGAGATATGCCTGCCTCTGCTTCTGCCTCTTAGAGTGTTGGGATTACAGGCATATGCCACTATGCCTGGCTGTAAATTATAGTTTTTAAAATAGGCCTTTGATGCTTTAATGTTTTCAAATAGTTTAATATTCTTTAAAAGTGGCCTTCAGGGGCTGAAGAGATGGCTCAGCAATTAGGAGCTCTAGTTGTTCTTAGAGAGGTTCAATTCCCGTTACCCCCATGATGGCTTATAATTGGAACTCTAGTCCTAGGCCCTGGTGCTCAGGGTCCAATGCTCAGGCACACATGTAGTAGCCAGACATATATGCAGGCAAAGCACCCATACACATTAGAGAGAGAGAGAGAGAGAGAGAGAGAGAGAGAGAGAGAGAGAGAGATTTTTTAAATTTTTTAAATGACTATTTAAAAGATATAAGGATGTGGCTCAATTGGTCCAGTGTTTTCCTAGCATGAAAAAAGCCCTGAGTTTGATTCTCTGGCACCCAATAAACTGAACATGGTGGCACACAACCGAAGACAAAAGCATCAGAAGTTCAAGAGCACCCTCAAGAGCCTGCCTGGGCTACAGAAGTGCATGTCAAAAAAAAAAAAAAAAAGGTAGTTAATTAAAACAACCATAACAGAATAACAGATATACATAAAGACTGTTACACAGAGAAATATATCCATCTTGGTGGCCTGTTACATCTTGAGTTCTTGTTATTTTGTCTGTTATAGAGTTTTTGATGGGAGGCATTTCACTTGCCCCATACTAATTGCCTACTTGTGTGTATGTGTGCGCGTGTGTGTGTGCCTCTGTGTGTGTGTGTGTGTGTGTGTGTGTGTATGTGTGTGTATACGTGTGTGTTTAGACAGAGTCTCTATGTAGCTGTCTGTGGCTGGCCTCAAACTCACAGAGATCTGCCTGCCTCTGCCTCCTAAGTGCTGGGATTAAAGATGTGCATCACCACATTGGGCTGCCCTGACTTCTTAAAGATGCTGTACGTATCCCTGTGACTCAGTGCCCTGGCCTCACAGGTGTGCCACTGCAGCACAGAGGCCAGCTTTGATGTTTGATTGTTTGTTTCACAGTGCTATAGCTTTTTTTTTTTTTTTTGAAACAGGAGGGAAGCATTCCACCTGTGAATAGGAACCCCTTTGAATTATTGTTCTCTCCCCCAAAGAATCACATGACCAAGGAGCCCTAACTGCCCAGCCCACATTTCCCTGTGAGTGGAATGAGGCTAGAAGTGAAAATCTTCCTAGTAAAGGGCAAGGCGCACAATGTACCAGGGTGTTGGTGAATGAGGTTAGGAGGCAGGAGAGCCGTGGATTGCTGTACATTCAGACAAGTGTGGGCTACAAAGCAAGACCATGTCTCAGAAACAAATTTTAAAAAGCTGCGTGCACTGTCACTCTTTTTTTTTTCAATCATTGTCAACATTTTTGTGTATAGATGAATAAGGTAAATTATGCAAATGTTTTGAAAAATTACCACACTAGTTTTCACAGTATGTGCTTGTTTTAATACAGACAATGTTACTGATTTGGTACTTCCAAGGTGTGCAGTGAGTAAGATCTGCTATTTCAGTGCTGGGCAGGCTGAGGCAGGAAGATCATGAGTTCAAGGCCTGCCTCAGCTGCACAGTGAAATTCTGTCTCACAGAAGGAAGTGGGACATAGCACCATGCCAGGCTGGGTGTGGTGGCACACACCTAGAGTCCCCTGACTTGGGAGGCCAAAGCAGAGCAATCAGAAGTTCAAAGCCAGCCAAATACATAGCAAATTCAAGGTCAACCTGTCCAGGTGAGACACTGCCTCAAAAACTCATAACAATGTAGACTTCGCAATGATATTTTTCAAAAAGGAGGTTCTTTGGGGGTAGGACTTTAGTAGCCCTTTGATGCTGTCACAACTATGAGAGCCACTCCAGGGCAGCAGCTCTCAACCCGTGAGTCACAACTCTTTTTGGGGTCCAATGAACCTTTCACAGGGGTGGCCTAAGATCATCAGAAAACACAGATGTTTACTTAAGATTTATAATGGTAACAAAATGACAGTTATGAAGTAGCAACAAAAAAATAATTTTAAGGTTGGGGGTCATAACAACATGAGGAACTATTTTAAAGGGGCCGCAGCATTAGGGAGATGGAGGACTCTGCTCCAGAGGACAGTGGCCACAGGGATAAGAATATCAGTGACGTTGTGCCCAGCAGGACAGGTGGCCCTGAGAAAGGCACCTCATAAACCAAGCAATCCTCCAGGGCTATAGTCAGAAAAGGGGGTGGAAGGAAAAGAATTATAGGCTCATTCTTTTTCTTCTTCTTCTTCTTCTTCTTCTTCTTCTTCTTCTTCTTCTTCTTCTTCTTCTTCTTCTTCTTCTCCTCCTCCTCCTCCTCCTCCTCCTCCTCCTCCTCCTCCTTCTTCTTCTTCTTTCTTCTTCTTTCATGGTTTGCCATGCTCCATGATCACAATTCCCACCTCTATTTTCCTCTCTTACCCACTATCCTGCTCACCAAACCCCTTCTTTTTTCCCCAAGTCCCTCTTCTATATTTGTGTCTTTTTTTTTTCCTTTTTGTGGGCTCAAGTAGAGCCTTATTTACTTGAGCAGAGACTATGTCACTGAGGACTCTGACTCCCCACCCCCAGAAAGCATTAACTGCCTGTTGTCAGGTCCAAAGGAAATTCCCCAAAATTCTGGCACCCATTTCCCTCTACCAAAGGAGCTATTTCCTTATCACTGTCAGAAGAGACAAATGGCGATCTGTGGTACCTATTCGCATGCCAAAGTGCACGCTGGCCTCCAGGCTCCCTTTAGTATCTCACAAGTAACTGCGGCTCTTCTCACTTCTTTTTATTATAATTATTATTATTATTATTATTAACTAATAATTTATTTGTTTATCCACAATACATCCGTAGCCCTCTCCTCCCCCCTCCCCTATTCCTCAGAAAAGGCGAGCCCTCCACCCACCCACCCCAGCTCATCAGAACTGACCATGTCCTTTCCTCCAGTGGCCTGGAGAGGCAGCTCGCCAGCTGGGAGGGATCCCAGCAGGGAGTGGTGTCCAAGTCACGTTCTCAGCTCTTCTTACCCATCTTCCTACCCTAACTGGCTCTACCTCACGGGAGCTCCTCCCCAGCTTCTCGTTCCTTAGGACCTTAGAATTTTAGCTGTGCTTTCTCTTGGTCCCGCTCTCTGGCTGCTGCCGCCTGGTCTCCTTTGCCCACACTCCCTTTGTCTTTCTCTCTCGCTCTCTGCCAGCCCTCCTCTCACAGACTGGTCCAGTCTGCGGGCCATGTTTGGTCTACTACTTTCTTTCTCTGCTCGGGACTCTTCCAGATGCCTCTGCTGTATTTTTCCTCATATGTACAATTAAAAACAAGACAAACGCCAGGCTCATGCCTTTAATCCCAGCACTCAGGAGGCAGAGGCAGGTGGATTGTTGTGAGTTCGAGGCCAGCCTGGTCTACAAATCAAGTCCAGGACAGGCAAGGCTACACAGAGAAACTCTGTCTTGAAAAAACAAAAAACACAAACACAAACACAAACACAAAACAAAAAACAATCCCCAAAACCTTCCTCTCAACCATACCTTGAAATAGTCATGTCCTCAGTTTATTTATCTAGTGCTTGAACCTCTCGACACATGGGGGTGTGAATAGATCCCTTTCCAAGGGGCCTGGCTGCTCTTAATCAAACTGTGCTGCTGATTTGACTCTTGCGGAATGCATGAATCGTTCGTTTCTGCTGGCTTCTGCTACCCAGATTTGACTCCAAATTCTAGAGCCTGCCTCTTCAGCTATTTCTTTCCTCCACCTAGTATATTTCTTCACTGTGATTCTGGGCGTCCGTCAGTCTCTGAGGCTCCTGGAGCCTGCCATGCCCTCCTGGGTACCCATCACATGGAAAGGCTCCGTTTCCCTCTCTACCTGCTCCCTTCTGTCTATGGGGTAAAAGTTACCCCAGAGCTGACTGCTTTGTCTCCGTTGGCTCACTGGAGCCTGCCATTACTATAAAAGCCACACTGGTGTGCTGGGATGTGCTTCTTCCCTGCTGGAAGAACAACATATGGAAAGAGATGCCTCTCTCTTTTATTATTTGGGGCATTTTTTTTTTTCCTCTGACAAGTCTCTCAACTCACCTGGGGGTGCCCTATATGGAAATTCTTGCCACCAGGACACTTACCTTTCTTTTTCTCCCGACTCTTTTCGTCCTCCTGAAGCTTCCCCACCTGCACCTGCTGCCTGCTCTGTCTTTGTCCCTCCTGCTGTGTCACAGGAGCCTTCTGGTTAAGTGCCACAGCTCCCTTGTGACTTTAAGGCTCTATGACATTGAAATCTTCCCTTGGGTGGAGTTCCCATCTTAAGATCCTTTCCATCTGTATCTGAGTGGTTTTCCTCCTGGGCTCATCAAAGTTTTGTTGTCTTTCTGCAAATGGCTTGGCATTAGTACAGTTCACTGACCAGAACATGACACCGTCTTATTTTCAATTTCTTGTAGACTGTAACAACTTCAGCCACTGCACCAAGGATCCCAAAATGTTTTACATCTAAACTTCTTCTGCTCTACACTCTCAAATTTCTCTTATCTCTTAAGTTTTTTTCTTCTTCTTTCCATTCTTAAAAAAAAATGTTTTTTTTACAAGACAAGTTTTCTCGGTGTATCCCTGATTGTCTTGGGGTTCACTCTCTAGACCTCAGACTCACAAAGATCCACTTGCATCTGCCTTCCGAATGCTGGGATAAAAGGTGTGTGCCACCACTGCTTGTCTATATAGGTAATCTTAATTTGCTACAGCATACTACATGTGTGGTTCAACTGTTGTTTAGGAAAACAGATCTGTTGGAACATATATATGTAACTTGGGATTTTACTCCTGTTTACTAAAATAGATATTTTTAAATGGCAAACATGTGGCATTGAGAGACCAAATCAACACAATTTTGTGTTCATGGCCTGAGCACCTGATTCCCCTCCCCACTCTCCCTGCCCCCCTGGAGTTTCCAGGGAGAGCCACAAACACACAGCTTGCACCCGGGGCCAACCAATCAGACCTACAGGTACCCAGAACGAACGAAAAATTCCCTCCTGTGGTCTGGCTCTGGTCACCTTGTTAGCCAATTGAGTTTGTAATAATCACTGTTGTTGAAGTCTGCTTCTGTAAAGGGTATAAAAACCCATAGCTTTTGCTGTTCGGGGTCTCCTCCTTCCCAAAGGCAGGTAGACCTCGTTTCAACGGATCAATAAAAGCCTCTTGTGTTTGCATCGATCTCGGACTCTGTCTCTCATTGGAGCTTCCAGGAAGAGACTCTCGAGACACAAGTCTTTCATTTTGCTGCATTGGCCAGGAAGTGACGACCCTCTGTGAGAGAGGACCCCGGACAGAGGACATTTGTGTGTCAGGTACCACAGTTGTCTTTTCTGTGTGTTGTGTGCCTTCTAAACTCTATCACTTTCAGTTTGGTTTGTTTGCGAACATCTGAAGTTGGGACTTGGTCTTGCTGGGGAAGCGGTTCCCCCAACTGCAGAGTCTGGAGATACTCCAGCACTCCTGGAGCAGGGTGAAACAATCCCTCTCCACCCAGTGTGTGGGCGCCTTGTGCTTGGAGGGATTTGAGGCCTCTGGCCACAGGTTTGGATTTTGCCCCCGCCAGTGGCAGTGGCAAGGGGCATTCCTCTCTCTGTCTTTTGTGTTTGTAACCGGACTGATTTTAGCTGTTGTGTTTGACCAACTCAAGACTATGGAACAGTCAGAGACTACTCCCTTGACTGTAGTGATGGACCATTGGACTAAAGTAAGAACTAGGACTCATAACCTATCCTTGTCAGTTAAAAAGAAAAAAATTAATCACTTTTTGCTCTGCAGAATGGCCCTCTTTTAGGGTCGGCTAGCCAGTCACAGGAATTTTTGACTTACCCACAACCATGTCTGTGGAGCGGATTGTTTTTGGCATCGGGTCCACTGGACACCCAGACCAAATTCCATACATAGTTGTCTGAAAAGAACTCATCACAAACCCTCTACCATGGGTCCACCCTTTGTTTGTTTGTTTGTTTGTTTGTTTGTTTTTTGAGACAAGGTTTCTCTGTATAGCCTTGGCCATCCTGGACTCACTCTGTAGACCCGCCTGCCTCTGCCTCCCGAGTGCTGGGATTAAAGGTGTGCCACGCCTGGCTTGGGTATCGCTGACCACCAGCCGGTGTCCCGGGGTGACTCTATCTGAACAGCCAGAGGTGGTCAAGTGGATGCACTATGGGGTCACGCTGTCAAGGGCTGTCAGGTGCGCTTAAAAGACGTTCCAGTCCCCCTATCCGGGAGACAAGAGTCTCCATCTAGAGCTTGCTTGTTAACCTGGCTCGTGAGAGGACGTGTTTCTGCACTAGTTATCAGTTTTGTTTTGTTTTTCTCTCAGCAGCCACCTCGGTGACTCGGCTCTGTGGAAGGGTGCATTTCCGCGCTGCCTGGCCGGTTTACTTGGTGGCTGGCTCTCAGTTGTTTCCTTTTTCTTTTCTTGGTAGCAGAGCAGCTTTCTATCTGGCTCTAGGTATGTTGTCAAGCCACATAACTGGTTCTACCAGCAGCTATCTCTTGGCTGCTAGCCCAGTTTTTCTCTTCGTAACTAGCTGAATGGGTCCATCTGTATTTGTTCTCTGTTCTGTGTTTGGTCCTTGTTAAAATTTTTTTTTTTTTACTTTTTGTTCAGCAAATCAACCCTTGTTCAACCTCAGGTTTGTCTGGGAGACTGGACGGATCGCTCCCGCAGTGTGACGAAAATGTCAACATCTTGCTCGCTACCTGTGCACATCAGGAAGTTCTGGTTTGTGCTTTGTTTTTTGTTGTCTCTGTGTAACTCTTGCGATTAAAAATCTTTTGTAAGACATACAGACCAGGTCTAGTGAGTTTAGCTTCTGGCAGAACCTAACAGAGCCCATTGGCTCTCGGGACAGTCTGCCTTTCTGAATTTTGGTTCTTTCCCCTTGCCTTGCGGTACCGGCTCATTTCTGTTTATGTGGTCCTTTTCCATTTCCGTTTGCTTGTAACTGTCTCAGTTCCAGAAATGGTTCAGGTCTCAGGCACAATTCTGGCCAATGCTTTCCACTACCTGCTGAAAACCTGACAGCTTAAGCCTGGTGCCTCCCACTTCTTGCTTGAATACTCGGCTGTTGCTGAGTCTTAGAGAGAGGAGCCTGTCTGAAGCATAAAAGGCCCTCTGGGGACCCCTGCCACGAACACGGGGGCTATATGATCCATTGCTGGCTGGAACCACCTAAGGGCTCAGCCAACAGTGGCACACCCTGCTCCCCCCTTCCCCCACACTTGTGGCACGGCTTTTGGGTGGCTGCTATTCAGCCTTGGTAAAAGTTTTTTTTTTTTTTTCCAGCTTGCAGTCTGGTCACAAGCTTGGCCCTCCAAGTGTGGTTTGTGTGCCTATCTTAAAATGTATTCATGTATATGGCCACTATATGTTTGATTTTCAATGCGTACATTTATTGTGTTCTACACACCTTCCTTATAAATTACTGGTTATTAAAAATGGTTAACAAAAAATTCTTTAACATCTGTAACAAAAAGGTTAACTTACATTTTTAGGTTAAAATTGAAGCCATTCTAAACAACAAATGACATAAATATAATGGTCTCTAAAGATACTTTTAAATTAAGGTTTCTATGTAATTATTGTCCTATTGTGTATTTAAAACTAAACTTATGAAAGATAAAATTTAAAACAATATTTCTTTAATAATGTATTAAAGCTATATCTCCAGCCTATATAGCTTAAGATTATACTGTGAACTCTTATCTAAAGATTTATAATTTGCTTATTAGATGTGATGTTTAAAATTTAAGTTCAAACACTTGTTTAGAGCTTGTTTGTGTATATATATGTTTGTAACACAGATGTTTTTAAATAACAACCATGTAGAACACATAGTCTGTTGCTTGCCATGTAGCTCCACCATCTTGAGATAACCACACGGATATGGCAACAATTTTAGAGCTACTTGGTCCTAATGAGCTCTCTGCTTGTTATAAAGGTTAATTCAGGTTAACAGGCTGCTGCATTGTAGACTTTAGAAATGGGTAATTCTAAAAGATACTTTTAAATAAAAAAATATTCATTTTAGAGCTACCCAATCATTTATGGTTATTATGTTCTACCTCCACTTTCAAAAAGATAAAAATCGCTGCCTTAGAAATATATTTGGCCTTATTTTCTGAATACGGCTATGTTTTTAATTGCTTGCCACAGCCTCTGATACCACGTGGCTGGCCACCATGTTGATTCAGTGATAAAATGGCTGGGAGCCACCTTGCTGTAGCCTCTCCGCCATCTTGGCTAAGGGCAGTCACAAGGCTGGGAGCCAGTTTGATTATGGGAGACTCAAACCTCTCTATTGAAGGCAGCCAACCTCATTCAGTTGCCCTTCTCAGCACCAAGAACAACCTCTGTCCTTTAAGACAGCCTTTGCTGTTCAGTCTTAATGATAAAATGTAACAGAATCGCCAAGATTGCCAGTCCATCAATGAACTATATCTATGATTAAAAGTTTTGCTTTGATATTAGTTCAGAAATGTATTTAAGGTTGTACTAATAACTGATGCAGTTTATGGTCAGCTATATCAGTGAATCAGTTGCCTGATAGTTAATAAAACAATTCCAAGAGAATGGTACCTCACTCCTTAAGTGGGGTAAATGGTTTTTGGTTGTTCAACTCTGTATATAACATATTATTTATGACAGACAGCTAAAAAACAAACAAGGATTCAGCTCAGATACACTGGTTCTCAAGCTTAACAGAGACCTGCTGAATATGGCATTTAATATGTGTAAATTTATTATAAAAACAGAGATTCCCAGATCATAACGGTACTTCCCAGGGTCTTAGAAGACGTGGACACAACCTTGGATTGTGGTTTCTGGCCACAAAGCAAAACTGCTCCTAACATCTGCTATGGATCAGCCTAACTGTGAACAAACTGGACACTCAGAGAGTCATTGTCTCATGTTGCAGAATGCATGTTCTTCTTCCACAGAAACAGCCTCAGCCTCTCATCATCTGTGCCTGATGCAAGACTGTCTCTGCCCATCGTGCCATGCTGCTACAGGAGACACCTAGGACACTGTCTATTTACTGGGATATGACTAAACTAGTCATCTCTGTCATTTTAATTGATACATAAATTCATGTAGTTACAATTTATCCTTTTGGGACTCTGATTACATTCATGGCTAAACTGATGGTAGCTTGACAGTTAGAGAGCAATTAGGCCTACCATTAATTAAAAAATGTTCATGCAAAATAAAATAAAATGTTCATGCTTTTACTGGATTTTAAAGACACAACCCTACTCCAGCTGTCTTATAGACACAATTTTAACTCCTGTCCTGAGTTTGTATTTGTCGCAACAGATTTTTTACCTGGCTAACAGGCTCCATCCAGAGCTGCTAAAATCTGGACCTGCTGGAAGCTGATGTAAACCAGTTTTGCAAAGATGACTACTCCCTGTCTTTTCAACTGGATCAACTAAATAGATACTTTTGATAAGTGCCCCATTAGCTTTTGACTAGCCTTTCAGCCTTTTTAGGCCCCAATAATGATAACAGCGCCCCTAAGGTCAACAGGAAGAAGTTATAGAAAAGAGTGACTCTGCTCATTTTCCCTCTTTATAGGCTGAGATGCTAAATCAAAGATAACTCTCTGATATAAAAAACAAATGACTATATTTAAAAAAAAAAAAAAAGGTTGGACACCATACTCAGAAAAATAAGTTTCAAAAGGACCCATGATTGGGTCGTCATTGAACCTGTCAGAAGGAGGGATTATAGAGACCAAGTCAACACAATTTTGTGTCCAGGGCCTGAGCACCTGATCCCGGTACACACACACACACACACACACACACACACACACACACACACACACCGCTGGAGTTTCCAGAGAGAGCCACAAACACACAGCTTGCACCCGGGGCCAACCAATCAGAGCTACAGGTCACAGTGACCAGAACAAATGAAAAATTCTTTCCTATGGTCTGGCTCTGGTCCCCTCGCTTAGCCCTGGTCATGCAGCCAATCAACTTAAAGGTCACCCTGTTAGCCACTGTTTGTAATAGTCACTGTTGTTGAAGTCTGCTTCTGTAAAGGGTATAAAAACCCACAGTTTTTGCTGTTCGGGGTCTCCTCTTTCCCAAAAGCAGGTAGACCCGGTTGCAACGGATCAATAAAAGCCTCTTGTGTTTGCATTGAACTTGGACTCTGTCTCTCATTGAGGCTTCCAGGAAAAGACTCTCCAGGAAAAGAGTCTTACAGCTTGTCTCCATCTTGACTGATGACTTCATTAGGATGGAAGTAACCATGTGGCTGGTAGCCATCTCTACTAAGGCTAAAGAGAGCATATGTCATGTAACTTTGCCACCATCTTGATTAAGATGACCATGTGTTATAAACCAGCTACGGTAGCACCCATAAGACTTTTTAGGCCTACTAAGCCCTCTGCTTACCATTATGTTTTCTTTTAGACTAAGGGGGCATTTTGGATTAGGATGGACTTTTGTAGGATGATTTTTGTCCTAAGAGAACAAATTTTAGATAAAAACACAACATACGTCTGATGAATAAAGTATGTTTCATTAAAGTTTATAAATTCCTAAGGTTTTAAAGTTTTAGTCAGGTTAACAGAAACTGATTTAAAGATGTATGTCTAACTGTTTATATCTTTGCTAATTGTGTTCAATGCCAGGCTTCTTAAAAAAATTTTTTTAGATCCGTTAAAAAATATATGTTCGATAAATAAGGTTTATAAATCTACTCATGTTAACAATAACTGACTTGAGTATGAACGTCTAGCCTTTTTGTCTTTGCTAACTTCGTTAAGCTTTAGCTATTTGCATAAACTGAGTACTTAGATACACTGTCAACATTCATGGCCATGCCCGTGTCAACAATACGCTTTCATTCAAGACTTCATTTTCTCTTTACGTCCTCCCTCAAGGCTTCCCTGCCTTCCCACAGCCCTGCTTGAGTTCTTGCTCTGAGCTCCCTCAGGGATGGAGTTGGAAATGTAAGCTGAAGCAAACCCGTTCCTCCCAAGTTGATTTTGGTCATGGCATTTTATCCCAGCAATAAAACCCCAAGTAAGATACAAGTTTTTAACCTTAGGAATCTAAAGAAAAGAGAAGCAGCAGATTCAGGGCAGAGGAAACAAAGTCATGATCTGAGTGAAATTACACAGACCTGAAGGCAGGAGATCAATATATAATAGTTGGCACATCCAAGCAGGAATGTGGCTTGCTGGGAGAGCATGTGCCCTGGGTTTAATCCACAGCACCCAAACAGCAAAATAATAAGCTGGTAACTATTGAAAAGTAGATAAAATATAGGTGGTCTTCAACTCATGATGGTTTTACTACTGATAAACCAACTATAAGCTGAAAGTATAGTCAAATGCACTGAATGCATCCAGTCTAGTGAACATCATAGTGTAGCAATGCAGCTACGCCATCCAGGCATGCCAAAGTTCTGGCCTGGGGGCCACGTGCATCCGAAGACGGTTATCAACACAGCCCAACACACTGTATTAAGAAGGCCATGTTCCAGTGCAAAAGATTAGACACTCCTGCTAGAGTCTCAGTTGCTTATGCTATTGATTATATGGTTGCTCAGGAGCCATGGCCACTGTACAGCAGTGGAAGAGTATCCTGCTGGCCTAGGAAAATATCAAAATTCAAAGTAGAGTTTCTACAGAATGTATGCTACTTCTGAGCCACTGAAAGGTGAAAAAAATCATAAGCATCTTAAGCAAAGGACCAGTTGAACTAATATCAGAAATGAAAAGGACAATACCACAGACCCCACGGCTATTGAAGAAACGATAAGAGGATGCTGTGAAATTCCATGTTTGCCATGGTGATGACCAGGGCCTGTGGTCCTTCTGCAGCCAGGGTCTGTGGTGATGTCTGTGGCTGTGTTAGCACTGAAGGCCATGCTGATGTCCGTGGTCCGTGCTGCAGCATGAAGCCATGTTGATGTCCTCAGGCGGTGCAGCCACCAGAGGCCATATTGGTGTGAGTGACCTGCACTACCACTGTGGTCCCACGGTAGCCAGAGGCTGTGTTTCTGGTCAGTGCTGTCACCGGGAACCATGTAGAAGTCTATGATCTGTGCTCTCACTGGCTGCACAGAGCAAGGAAGCTACTTTTGTGGTTGTATATCAATGACTGCAGACACACAGTTGAGAGAAAAGAACATGGAAGGCTTCTGTGACAACCCCTACCCTACAAAGTAACAGCCTAAACAGGAAGCCACTGAAGAGAACTCTGAAAAAGTACGATAAGGATGCTGAAGTGTAGCTCTCCACAATGGTGGCTTCTGGTGGGGCCGAAGGAAGGGAAGGACTCGGTTCTATTTAAGGACCAGGCTACTGAGAGTTGGCCATGTTCTGGTTAGTATATAGATACCCACAAACTGCGTGTGTGTGTGTGTGTGTGTGTGTGTGTGTGTGTGTGTGTGTGTGTTGGGGGGAAGGTCACAAGGGTTGGGGAGCAGACAGAAAGACTGGGAAGTGAGTGTGATGGGGTACATGATGTGAATTTCCCAAAGAATCAATAAAAATTTTAAATAATATATTGAAAAAAAAAAAGAAAATCCCTGCTTGCAGATCTGCTAAATTACATGAAACAAACTACGACACACACATACACCAAATAGCACAATAAACACAATAGCAATGAGCGGTATGCAAAAATACTGTTCTAGTCTCAAAACTAGATAAGGGTGTGCATGTGTCCGTCAAGGCATGTGTACAAGGATGTACAGCCACATTGTTTACATTAGACTTGAATTAGAATGTTCAATAGGTCAAATATTCAACAATGAAATAATAAATAAAATAATAGCTGTATAGGTTTTATAGGTAAATAATCATATCAGGGTATCATGTGACAGAATTCTGTAGGAAAAGAAATAATTTAAACGACTTGCAGAGACTTGTAACAATATCCACACACTGGGAGAGGATACCACGTATAGAAATGCATGCCATGAGTGCTGGAGAGCTCACCTGGGTGGTTCCAATAAGGGAGAGCCGGTGGGCGGACCAACTCAGCTACCATACAGGCTCAAATCCAGGATTTTGAGTTGGTTCACCCTGAAATCTGCATCATCTGTGACCTGTTGGAATGTGTGGAAGGGCTGGTCCTGCCCATCCAAAACTGTAGGATCTCCATAAGGCAGGGCAACAAGAATAGAACCCGGAGGAGTCCCAGTGAGGATCCAATATTGATGGTGCCATAGAAGCCAGAGACCTTGAACCAGACCAACGACCCATTGCAATGAGCATTTGCAAGTGAAGATGTGTGGACAGAGGGACGTACTGTGGAACACATGCGACACACTACAACCTCCATGGCAAGATGTTTTCTATGCTTTGTTTTGTTTTGTTTGATTAATTGTGTGTGCTTTTATTTTGGAGGTGGGGTTGCAAGGGAAGAGGGCAGATACGAGGGGACAGGGAGATGAGTGGATTGGGGTGCATGATGCGAAATTCACAAAGAATCAATAAAAAGTTTTTTAAAGAAGAAATGCATGCTATGATTTTATTCAGATGAAGTTCCTCAATGGACAAATTTAACATTCATTGTTGACTAATATGAACAAAACGTTACAACGTCAGTGGTAGAGTTATATAGATGAATCAGTTAAAGCACAATATGGAAGCAAGTATGTAGGTAGCAAGTAGTAGCCACACTCTTTTGTTGACATGTTAATAAAAAGCCAAATGTATAAAAGCAAAACATAAGTATAGTTCTATAGCTGTGATATAGCACACTGTAAAGTGTGTGTCCACAACATGAAAGGTCCAGAAACAAATAAAATAAACTTCCTGCCAAAAGTCAAACCCAAGCCCAACTGGCTTTACTGATTAATTCTAGCAAACATTTATAGAATTATTAATAGTAATCTTTCACATACCTTTGCGTGCCAAATGGGATTCATAGCTCCCCTCAAAACAAGCTTTGTTTAACATCTGACAATCAATTAGGGGAACAATAAAATTGATCAGTGGGTAAAGGTGCTTGCCACCAAACCTGAAGATGTGAGTTTGATCTCTGAGGCCCCAGGCAGGAGAGTCCCAACCCCCACAGTTGTCCTCTGACACCTACCTGTTTGTCATGGTGTATACATGTGCCCACACTCATGCACTGACAAAACCAAATGCAACAATTTCTTAAAAATAAATTCATGTAACAATATAATAAGATAATCATGTGGCAGCACAAAATCTGTAGACTGGGGGAAAAACCCTCCCATGCTTAAAAAATGGTTACAAACTTATATCAGGAAGAAACTCTTACAATGTGACTATAGTAGTCTATAAACTCCTATTTGTGACATTAATATCTGAAGAGGGAATGCTGTATCCTCCATTGCTGGAGAAAAATTGATGACTCCTTCTCTTTCCACATTGGTGTCCCACTTCAGTGGAAGCTCTAGGAAGAAAACTTGCACTAAAGAAACTAAAGTATCCATGTCTGAAAGGAACTGTAAAACTCTTGCAGACAACATGGCCTTATCTGCAGAAAATTCTAAGAGTGTCATAAACAACAACAAAAACAAAAGAACCTGCTAAAGCCAACAGAATGTCACAGTAAAAAGAATAAAGTATGGGAAAGATGGCTTAGCAGTTAAAAGCAGTTGTTCTTGAGAAAAAAAAAAGCAAAAGCAAAAATAAAAATAAACAACAACAACAACAAAAAACCCAGGAGTTGGTTGCCAGCACCCTTGTTGAGCAAGCAGCTTACTACATATCTGCTACTCCAGCTCCAGTGGATCCAACACCCTCTTCTGGCCTCTATAGGGACTTACACATGTGTGCCATATACACACAGACACATAAATAAAAATAAATAAATCTTAAAAAATTAAACAGGTGTAAGTTTCACAAAAAATACCACTACAAAGTACTGTTTAAAGAAAGTAAACACCTAAGAGAAGAGAGAAAGACACGCCATAGTCATGGAATGAAGTCAGCTCTCCTCACATTTATCTACAGATTTAATGCAATTCTTATCCAAATGTGGGAAACTAGCAAATCGAACTCAAAATAGTCTAAACAGTAATCTGGAAGGAAAAATTAAAAAAAAAAACCGACAGTGCTGCAGGAATCATGTCTCAATTTCAAAACTTACAAAACTACAAAGTCAGCCATGAAGGTTCAGATATACAGGGATGGGACAGACTCGAGCATTCAGAAACAGAACCAGGGTATTACTCCCTTAATTTTCAACAAAGGATGAACAGTCCTTTCACCCACTGGTGCCCAGACAACTAAATAGACACAAGAGAAAGATGAACTGCACCCCCTCCCCCAAATGACACATAAAGGTTAACTCAATACTAATTACAAATAAAAGTGTAACAGGTTAAACTATAGGACTGTTCAAAGCAGAAGGTAGGGAGTTCATTTCAAGGATTTCTGAACTGAGAAAATGTCACCACTATTCAATGACCACACAAGACTGAGTGCCTTAGGTTCCTGCTTTAAGAGGCCTGCAGAGGAGCGAGCCCTTCCCATCTTGGCACTATCTAAAGACTTCGTGATGCCACCTTTTGGTTGGTGCTGTGGAATCAACCCAAATGTCCATTAGTGGATGAGTGGATTAAGAAAATGTGGTATGGGCTGAAGAAATGGCTCAGCTGTTAAAGGCTAGGCTCACAACCAAAAAAAAAAAAAAAAAAAAAAAAAAAATATATATATATATATATATATATATATATATATAAAAGAAAATGTGGAACATACACACACAGTAGAATATTATTAACTCTGTAAACAAGATGGAGTTCTGTCATTAGCCTAAGGAACCTGGAGAGCATTGTGCTAAGTGAAAAGAGCTATCACAGAAGTACAGACACTGCATGGTCTCTCCCATGTATAGAGCTAAATACAAAGCAGAAGAATGGGCGGCAGAGGATGAGAGTGTGAAGGAAAGGGGATAACAGAGAGGTTAGGTGATGGGCACAACGTTATAGTCAGATGGGAGACATGTGTCCTAGTGTTCTGCAGCACAGTGACTGCATTAACAACAACATCTATACCTCAAAGTAGTTAGAAGGTGTGAATGCATGTTCTACAGAGTAATAATAAGTATCGGTGGATAAAACAACTATCCCAATTTGACTATGTTATATACATGTGTAGAAGTATGTACCATCGCTGTGTATTAAATGGTTAAAAAAATAACAATAACTAAAAAGTGAAAGAATTAGACTTGAGAGTCAGAAAGAAATTCAACCAGAAGATGATCAAAAGACCTTTGCAGAGAGAAAAACAGCACATAAAGAGAGATGTGGGCAACCCAAAGCTCTCATTCATTTTGTTGGGCTCTTAAAGCAACAGTGGCGATGGTCCACAAGGTAGATCCACCCTTCTGGGATCCTGGTAGAACTGTACTAAAGAGACAATATGATTCTCTTCCTCTGTGTTTCTCTCAAGTTATCTATAGAGTATTGGGTTTCCTCTACTCCGTAACCCGCTTAATCCCTCCTTTATCTCAGCTACAGTTCTTGGCTCTCTTCATTTACAGTCATGTGGGGAGCCATACTGAATTCTGCCATGTTAGAAATCCCATGCTTAGGCTGCACCCTGGGACCTTTGAGTTGTCCACCTTTGCTGAAGGAGGTCTTGTGTTCTAGGCTATTCTTGGAATATTTACCTTTGAAAGAAGTAGGGAAGTCCCTACTGGGAACCACCCAGAGGATTAAGGAAGTTCTTACAGGAAGTTATTCAGAGAAATAGGAAGTTCTTACAGGGAGCTATTCAGGCCATTGTATTCTTGCCTGGGTGCTAGGGAGAGTGGGATTAGAATTGATTCTATTGGCCTTGCTATATATAGTCTTACTCATGAGCATTAAAGAGAGTCTTGATCAGAAATGTCCAGAATTGACTCATAATTTCTCGCATCTCTGTACCCCACTTTCAATCTCCACTCCCTCTTTCAGGTGAATCCTGGTTCGATTTGTCCCCCTTGGGAGCACATTGAGTCTGATCACCGCACTGGTCTAGACGGCAGGCGATCATACTAGCTTACTCAGTATTGCTTCTTCAGTCTCTTCACATTCATGAGAGGGGCAGTTACACAGATGCAGAAGCCGCTGGGCTCAAGCAATGCATGTGTGTTGACACTTGACTCTAGTACTGCCAGATGGGACGGTGGCACCATCGGCCACCTGAGAGTTCTGGCATAAGGTTTAAAAAATACAGCTATAGATTCTTGCTTCGGAACCATTCCTACAGACAACAGGATTTGGTCCTCTGTCCACTGTGTTTGGTAGAGAAGGAAGATTGAGACAATGAGCAGGAGAGAGGAGAGGGGAAGAAAGGAAAGGAGAAAGAGGAAGGAGGGAGGGAGGGAGGGAGGGAGGAAAGCCTGTTACTTGTCATATAAGATTTCTATTCCAGGCCCTTGTTCCCAGGTATCCCAACAGCCAGTGGAAACATGTGTCCAGTCCCTCCCAAGCCAGGATCCATCAGGCCTCAGCCTCTGTCCACTTTAGTCAGCCGGTGTTTTGCCTGATCATCCCATCTGTCAAACCACTAGTGCAATGAGGGAGAGAGATGTGTACTCACTGTTGGACACTGTGTTTTGCATCGTGTGTTCTACACTCAGCACTGTCTCCTGTTTTGGTTTTCCTTCCGCAGTCTGCATACCCCTGCCTCTCCTACATGAGCACTTTTTACTGTAGGTAATACCATGAATTCTGAAGAGCAAAGCTAAGTCCCTGGTCCACATACCAAGCCTAAGGTCATTATCAAAAAGAAATGCACAGTGTTCATCTGCCCCTCCAGCAAGAAGTTGGGGGATTTTTTTCCCCAGCAACACTATTGAGAGCTGGACACACACACACACACACACACACACACACACACACACACACACACACTGCTAAAGATCATTTAGCACCACTATTTTAACACAAGCATGTTACTTCACATGTTACAACACAAGTTACTTCTGTCTAGCTTATGTGTGTGGGGGGGTGTGGAATGGCCAACTCCCCGCTGGATTTTATGAGTTTCTTGTGTGCTTCCTTCACCAATTCATTCTCCCAGTTCTGAATGGACCCGCGGTGTCCTCTTGATCAGCCAACCAACTTCATAACAGGCATTCTGCAAACGCTTCGTTAGAACAGTTACCTCTCCTGAGAGAGGAGAGTTCACCAGCAGCAGTCACACTCTCCGAGCACTAAATTCTACTGGCTTTTTCAATTGGGTCTCAACTTGAGTCTGACAACACACGCCTCTCCTAATGGCTGCCCTGGAGAACCGCTGCCTGCCACCCACTGTTGCGATAACGTTTTTCTATCACTATTCGCTCATGTTCACCCTGAGTTTTGCACTGAGAAGAGAGCACATCCGATGTGCGGCATGTGGAAAGTCAAAGGTGACAGAGCTTGATGTCCAGGGCCACCAGAAACATAGTAGGGCCAGCTCCGGGCAATGAGGCTGCAGGCAATGCCCACATGCTGTTTGCCAGCCATGGAGACAGCCACAGAACCACAGGGATCCTGAGGGTCACTTAGCTGTGCCACCGCTACCGAGCTGGCAGCAAAATGGGACTTTCAACATTTAACTGAGCATTTAAAAATTAATTGCACAAGATATCCTGGTGGCACGCACCTTTTATCCCAGCACCCAGGAGGCTGAGACAAGAGGATCTCTATGAGTTGCAATCCAGCTAGTCTACATAGTGAGTTCCTCAAACACTGTTCCATTGTGTAAACATAAGGGCAGCCTCAGAACAAGGCAGGAGCTGAGCATGTGTACCTCTGTCCTGTTTTTCATCACTCTACTTTAGAAAAACTCTTTTTCTGTCACAGTCACATGGAATTCATGCATGTTGCCTTAGTTTGCTCTCTGTTGCTGTGCTAAAGCCTTGACCAAGAGCAGATTGGCTTAAAGGAGCTTATTTCAGCTTACAGCTGTGTAGCCCATCACTCAAGGACATCAGAGCAGGAACTCAAGGTAGGAACCTGGAGGCAGGAGCAGATGCAGAGGCCATGGAGGAGTGCTGCATAGCACCTTGCTCCTTATGGCTTGCTCACCTTGCTTTGTTATAGATCCCAGGACCAGATGCCCATAGTGGGGGGGGGGAGGGGGGAGGAGGCATATCCACATCATTAATCAAGAAAATATGCCTCAGTCTTGCTCACAGACCAATCTGATAGAGGCAGTTGCTCAAATAGTTTTCCCTCTTCCCAAATAACCTTGTCTTGTTTCAAGTTATCAAAATATAGTAATAATAATAACAACAACAACAATAGCCAAAGAATTTGTTTTCTGCAAGGCTTGGTAGCGCACATTCATAATCCCAGCACTCAGGAGGCAGAAGTAGGAAGTTTGTGAGTTCAAGGCCAACCTGAGACACTATATAAAAATTTTTTAAAAATTAAAAAAGATAACTGTGAAAAATAAAAGAAGCCAGTTAGTGATAGAGAATGCATTTTTGCTAAGAAAAATTTTAAAGTGGAAATAAAGATTTGTGTGTGTGTGTGTGTGTGTGTGTGGTACTAAATGTTGAACTGGGGTCTTTGTGTTAGGCAAGTGCTCTGCCACTGTTTTATTTTATTTTTAATGTTGAAATAGGATCTCAGGAAATTGCCCAACCTTCCCTGGAGCTAAGGATCTCCTTGTCACAGCCTCTGGAATAGTTGCACTACCATACCCAGCTAGAGAACGAAAAGTTTGTGTCACTTCCATATGATAGAACAAGATTTTATCCTTATATAAATCAGTAAAGTGGATAGGACAGAACCATAAGACCGAGCAATTCAAAGGAGGACTCTAACAGACAGCAATTCCAATTCTGAGAAGCTACCTTGGGTCTCTGAGTGCTCCTGGAATCCACAGAAGCCCTGCTGTGGACTGTGATGCTCTCCTTTCCTGGCTGGTAGAGATGCTCTTTATGGTAGAGATGCTCGTTATGGTAGAGATGCTCGTTATGGTAGAGATGCTCTTTATGGTAGAGATGCTCATCATGGTAGAGATGCTCTTTATGGTAGAGATGCTTGTTGTGGTTGCTAACATCAAAAGGGTGGCTGAAGAGGATTGAGGGGGAGAGAGAAAGAGGAGGGGCGGGAGGGAGAGAGAGACAGCAAGCAGTCTTGCTGGAAGTCACCCTGCAGTTCCCATGACGGAGGGAACTTAGAAGGAAGAAGCCAGTTCAGGGTTCATCATACTATATAAAGAGGCCCAAAACCCAAAAAGTGTGTGTGTGTGTGTGTGTGTGTGTGTGTGTGTGTGTGTGTGTGTGTGTTAAAATAGAAAGGGGATCATGAGAGGGAAGGAAGAGATCTCAAGGGAGGAAGAAAGCTAGGGAAACATTAAGTTCAACTTTGCTCTTAGCTTCTTAAATTATACAAAAAGGACAAAATATATTTGGGTGTATTAAGAAACACGGGAACTGAAAGCAGAAGACAGACTCTGGGAAGAAGGAAGACAGCCATCTGGAGGAAGAAGTGGGCCCCAGGGTGGGGACAGAGTGCCAAGAACACAAATGAGAACAGACTATACGAATGAAAATGCCAGGAAGAAACCCCTTTCTTTGCATGCCAAATTTACAGTTTTTAAAAAAATAGACTCAAGTGAATCTAACAACATCTAGCTCTATAAACAGAGACAGAAACTCACATTAAAAATATAATAATAATAATAATAATAATAATAATAATAATAATAATAATAATAATAATAATAATTTCTAAGCAGCCTGTTGTCTGTTTTAGTCTCCTGCCTGATTCTGTTCTTTGTAGTTAGAGCCTAAAATTACATTTGTATCAGTTTGTATCCGAAGACACTAAAATAAGTTTCCTTTTTGTTGTACCCTATCAGTTGGCCTGTTTGCCTGTTTTGCATTGAATTTCCCCAGACATTAAGTATATATTTGAAGGGGGGAGTAATTTAAATTAAGAATGTCAATTTTCTAATTTTATTCAGGACTCAGCTAAAATTTGATGCACTTTAAACCACTGTACTAAAACAATTACAAAAGGAAGTCAGGCTATGGAGTCAGTTGTGATTGTAAGATCATCTAACTTTAGCAGCAGGGGAGTGTTACTCTAAGGAGGATGACACAGTGTCCATCCACTCTCAAGTAGTCGTGGAAGACTAATCTCCATCCCCCTAGCCTCTCAAGAATGAGGAGTAGGGGCTAAAGAGATGGCTTAGTGGTTAAGAGAGCTTACTGTGCAACCATAAGGCCTGGAGTTCAGATCCCAGAACTCATATAATAAACTGTATGCCAGATAACCCCAGCTCTGAGTGGGGCAGAGGTAGCATTGTTGCCGGACTCACTGGCTTCCAGCCTCATCAAGAAGACAGAAGCCCTAGATTCAAGGAGAAACCCTGTCTCAAAGGGATTGGCTAAGAACCTGTTGCCCTCTCCTGGCCTTTGAGAGTATATGTACCTGCACACCCACACCCACACAGATAAGTACGTACATACATACATGCATACATACATACAGTTTCACAGCTTCTGTGTTTCTTTCAAG
Organism: Acomys minous; assembly: GCF_964271855.1. Taxonomy (NCBI): domain Eukaryota; kingdom Metazoa; phylum Chordata; class Mammalia; order Rodentia; family Muridae; genus Acomys; species Acomys minous. Next base: position 68,184,146 of record NC_140490.1, read on the forward strand.
AGTCACCTCTCCACCCTAGGGATGACACTCTCACAGCACCACGGCCTCTCCCTTCGTGTGACATAGCAAAAGTCATCATTTCTTTTTAACTCTGATGTTTATGAATTTCCCTATTTCCTAGAACACTGTCGACCATATGTGTACACCATACTTCCGCAAGCCTGACACACAAAAGGATTTTAATAAACGGTTGGAATAATTGGTGAGCATTGCCCACATAGGTGATTCCCACAAAACTTCCTCAGGATCCTGGGATTTAAACCCTGAGGTATCTTCACAACAATTGCATGCTTATTTGAAAAACTGAAACTTAGCAAAATGTTACATTTGGCATTCTAGAGTCCAAGGTTATAACAGATGGTACCCCCAAATACTGGCTAGGGAGTGGTCCAAAGGTTATCTGTATTGTGTTTACTATTCCCCAACAGAAAGAGAAGGCAGGTGGCAAATTGTTCTGATAAACCTTATCCTGGGAAGCATTCAGCATTTGAGAACAGACGTCTCATCATGTTGTCAAAACTGGCCAAGAACCCATGACCCTCCTATCCTCTTCTGAGTTCTTTGGACCCGTGAGTTTCATTTACCTCCTAAGCCAGAACAACCCCAGGTCCCGATGCTACACTCTCTGAGCCCTGGAACCCTCACTGATCAGAAGCTCTCTTGGCTGTGACATTTACTATGCTCCTGACTGAGCAAAGCAACAAGTACTAAAATATCCATAGAAGGAGATGTCTGGGGCCTTAAAGATCTGCCGGCAGCTGATGAAAGCTAAAAGACGTGCCCAGAGAGTGACCAGTGAGCGTGGATAGTGCATATGCATTGAGAGAGCAGGCTCTGGAAGACAGCATGCAGACAAAGTGTGGACAAAGCAGACCCTCCCCACAAGCACCAACCCGCTGTCACTAAGGTAGACACACTGCTGTATCGTCAAAGGTAAGTTGAGTGTCATTAACTCTGCCACCAAGAATCCTCAGTTCTTCCATCTGGGCACAGAAGACTAAAGACAAACTATTAAGAAAGTAAACCCTTTAAGCTGATGTGGTGAGGTGCACCTGTAACCCCAGGGCTGCAGATATGGAAGCCGGGAGAAGTAGGCGTTCAAGCTGATCCTCAGTTACACGGGCTACACAGCGGGTTGAGGCCCGCTTAGGCTACATGGCAATCCAACATAAGGCATACCTTGACTCCTTTCTGAGTAGAAAAGGGCCACAGCATCAGAGCAGCTGGTCAGGGACCATCAAAAGGCCCAGGGCCAGATCTTCTTTTAAATGATGGTTCAAGCCAGCCAGGATGCAGCTTGATGACACTTTTTATTTGATTTTCATGCAGCCAGGAAGTCTTTTCAAAAGCAATTACGAAAGCATAGCTGGGGAGTCAATGTTCCTCTGGAGACACAGATGCTGAGCAAGCTGTAAACTGTTGCTTATCTCGATGTGCCTGCCATATACACTGCTCCTCCCCGCCAGCTCCACCCATTAGACACAAGGAAGGGGATTAGAAACTTTAGATAAACCAAATGCTATGCCAAGTCAGAGCTACAGGGTGTGTTTGTGTGCGTGCGTGAGTAGGTGTTATACAGTAAGAGAATAAAACACTAAGGAGACTGTAATCCACCCTTGACTATTGTCCTCATCTGTATTAAAACTAGGCTACTGTAAACCTCTTTGGTTTTATCATGAAAAGGATTAGTGTTTGCTTTATCACAGAGAAAGTTATCTGCCTTTCTGGGTCATGGAATTAGTTCTAGGCAGAAAGTGGGCAAGGATGGCAGGCCTTGCCTCAGGTGAGGACAATCTTGGCGGGGTTGGCCCCAGGTGAAAGCTTAGCCCCTTGGAAACACTGCAGAGACCCCACTGAGATGGGCACTGTGATGGACTGAGAGGAGCCACCCTGTCTCCAGAATTGGGGAAAAGAACCAGAGAGTCCAACCGGGCTATTGGCTATCGTGTTGCAAATTGACCCTCAAGGGGAGAAGGGAACCAGAGGAGAGACTGGGGGCTGCTGGAAGAATGGGAGAAGCAGCAGAGAGCAGAGAGAGAAGGCTGTGGTGGTGCCAATTGCTTCATTCTGAGAGAGAATCTGCACACAGGCCCGGACATGCTAAGGAATTTGCCCCTCGGAACTGATTCCTGGAAGGTTTATTCTTGTTCTCCTTAACCTTTTTTCCTTCCTGTATAGGATAGTTGGGTTGTATAATAACATCTAATTGATAAGAAAACAAGAGGCAACAATTGGCACTCAACATGGGGCATGATGGGTTCGGTAATTTCTAATGGTATGAAGGAAGATTTCAAAGATACAGAAATGTTGTTTCAGCGTATCAGCAAAATCGCAACTACCGTTGCAAAACTCCTTCTTGCTCTATACTTAGAGGGAATTTTCTGTTTCTTCTTTGTCCTTTTATTATATTCTTTTCTTAGAAGGATTAAAAGAAAGTCTGGTAAGATAGGAAAACAGGAAATGTTGATAGATTCTATCATTTTGGAAAGAATTATAGATTTCACTGAACAGATGAAGAAAATGCAGGGAAAACTGGAAGGGCTGGAAAGGCAGAAAGCACCTTTGATTTTAAAAGTGTGAAGAAGATCAGAAGCCAGAGGAAAAGGAAGGCAAACAGACCAAAGCGTCGATGGAGGACACCCCCAGAGTTGCTCAGACACCTTCAGCTTTTCCAGTCACTATAAGACATGCCCCACTCAAAATGGTGCTCAGGGTTATGATGAAATGGCATGGGGTCCTGTAGACATGATGGATTTAAAACATCTTAAGAAATCCATCGTCAAATATGGTATGCACTCTATTTTCATTGAACAAATGTTAAACAGCTGGGCCACACAGAATAGACTTGTTCCCCAAGATCGGAAAATTTTAGTTTCAGTGGTATTAGAAGCAGCAGCACAACAGTTACAGTGGTTATCGTGGTGGCGAACCGAGGCCATAAGAACAGAGCAAGAAAATAGGACAAAGGAGATACATGTTAATAGAGATCAATTGCTTGGTGAAGGACCATATACTAAGTTACGAGAACAAATCCAATGTGAAGATGGAGTGATTGAACAATGTCATATTGCAGCCTTGAGAGCTTGGGAGCTGGTAGAAGAAGCTGCTAAGACAACCATTCCATTTACTAAAGTATTTCAAGGACCTGGGGAAGCCTTCACAGAATTTTTTCAGAGATTAGGATCCACTATGGATAGAGTGTTACCAGATTCTGAGACCAAACAGCCATTAAAACTTATCATGGCTTATGAGAATGCAAATACTAAATGTAAGAGGGAAATTAGACCATTAAAGGAAAGAGGAGCTCCATGAGATGACTGGGTAAAGGAGACAGTTAATATTAACTCTCAGGAGTATCAAAACAATATTGTAGGACAAGCTATAGCCAGAGGACCCAGATATCACAATACTCGGTGCTTTAATTGTGGTAAAATTGGTCATGTGCAAAGAAACTGTAGAGATAGAAATCCCAGACCTCAGAATAACCAGCACAATAACCCGGAAGAAAACATAACTTGTAGGAGAGAACAAGGAGTTTCTGGCCATGATGGTAATGAGATGCCAAGACTTCCAGGATACTGTAGTCGCTGTGGGAAAATAAAACATTGGTCTAGGGATTGTTAATCTAAAAGAGATGTGCAAGGCAATATCTTGCCAACAGGAACGGCAGGAGGAACCCACCAGCTTAGGGCCCCACCAACAGCAGAATTCCCCTGGCCAGTCCAGAAGTAACAGACTTCCAGGAAAATGGGAATTGAGTTTCAGTGATCTAATCTGATCTATATCTCCTACCCTATCTCCACAGGTTGTGTGTTACAAATTGAGTAGTGGTATTTTTGGTCCTTTGCCTTCGAGTGCAGTGGGAATGGTTCTAGGAAGAAGTGGGCTGATTTCTCATGGTCTCATTTTGCATCCCGATATTATAGATGGGGACTGTAAGGAGGAAATAAAAATCATGGTGTGTGTAAAAAAGGAAATAAAACTTAATGTCAGGGATAGAATTGTTCAACTGTTATTGTTTCCTAACATTAAGAGCAAGGCCACTCCAGTGGAAAGAACAGGAACATTCGAGAGTACAGGGAAACGTGTTCTAGAAAACAATGATTAATGATCAGAGAGCTAAATTAATTATGCAAATGAATGGTGTTAAAATAGAAGGCTTGGTGGACAGAGAAGCAGATGTGCCAATCATGTTTCAAAAGTATTCAAATCCGAATTGGCCACTTCAGAAGGTATATGTAGAAATTATAGGAATTGGCAAATTATGTCAAATAAAACAAAGTGGTGGCTTGAGTGTGTGGGACCAGAAGGGCAGACAGGGAAGCTGAGACCCTATGTGGCTGACATACCCATAAATCTATGGGGAAGAGATCTTTTACAACAATGGGATACTCAGATTAATATTCCTGCAATTACAGAGATAGACAGTGTTTAAACTAAGGAAAAAATGGTACATGCTTCTGGGAAAGGCATTGATACAAGTAATCAAGAGCAACCACAAGCTATGCCCATTGTCCAACCTCAGAACTTCTCAGGTTTAGAGTATCCAAATTTATGAGAGTGACCACTGCTGAGATACCAACAGCCCTGTCCCTAAATGGATTTCAAACAGACCTGTATGGCAGGAGCAGTGGCCCTTAATAAAAGAAAATTTACAGGTACTTCACTGTTTAGGGAAAGAGCAGCTGGAGGCTCAACACACAGAAGAATCTTCCAGCCCCCGGAATTCCCTTGTGTTTGTATAAGAAATCAGGTGGATGGAGGATGATAAAGGATTTGAGGGCAGTGAACAAGGTGATTCAACCAATGGGTCCAGTTCACTCTGGAATTCCTTTGCATTCTTTGTTAAGTCTTAGCACATAATTGCAATTGATTTAAAAGATTGTTTTCTCACAATACTTCTGCATGAGAAGGACAGGGAGAGGATTGCTTTCTCAGTACCTACTCTGAAAAGTAATGCTCCAATGAAGAGATACCACTGGAAGGTACTGCCATAGGGAATGTTGAATAGCCCAACCTTATGCCAATATTTGTGCAACGACCATTAGAAATAATTCATATGCAGTTTCCTCAATCTATCATTTACCATTACATGGATGATATTCTGCTGGCCAATTCTGATCCTAATGTTTTAGAAAAAATGTTTAAGGAAACACAAAAAAATTCTGCCATGCTGGAGATTACAGATTGCTGTAGAAAAAAACACAAAGAGGAGACTCAGTCACCTATTTAAGTTATAAAATAACTGAACTAAAAATTCTACCACAAAAGGTACACATCCATAGAGATCAATTACAAACTTAATGATTTTCAAAAATTAATGGGCGATATTAATTGGTGAAGGCCTACAACTGGACTAGCTGCCTATGAGTTAAGTAACTTGTTTCAAACATTACAAGGGGATTCAGATTTAAACAGTCCAAGGTGTCTAACAGCTGAAGCAGGAAAGGAGTTAATTCTAGTAGAGCAAGAACAGCAAAAGGCTTATGTGGACAGAATTGATCCTAAACTTGGTTGCATTCTAATTATTATGCCTTCAAAACGTTCTCCTACTGGGCTTCGTATGCAAAGGGAAGACATATTCACAGTATGGATATTCTCGGCAAATAAACAAAGCAAAAATTGAAAACATACACAGAAAAGATTTCTGAATTGATTACAAAGGAAAGAATAAGATTGAGCCAATTGTCAGGGATAGAGCGGGTGGAAATCATAGTGCCTCTTACTGATTCTGACATTATGTCATTATGGGTAATTAGTGAAGAGTGGCAAAGAGCTTGTAGTAGCTATTTGGGAGACATTAACAATAGATACCCCAAAAACAAACATATACAGTTTATTAAAAGAACTAATTGGATCCTTCCAAGTATTGTTAAGAGGTCACCGATTCCAGGGGCACCCACTTTCTACACTGATGCAAATAAGTCACGTATGGCTGGTTATAAGTCTGATGAAACAAGTAAGGTGATTAAAAGCCCATTTACCTCAGTTCAAAAATCAAAATTGCTTGCAATCCTTTATGGTATTGTTTGATTTTCCTAAATCTCTTAATATAATCACTAACTTTCAATATGTAGAAAGAGTTGTTTTGCATATAGAAACTGCTGAATTTACTCCTGATAACTCAGAATTAACTACATTATTTATAGAACTGCAACAGGTCATCAGAGATAGAAACTATCCCTGGTATATTACTCATATTCGATCTCATACAGGTTACCAGGTCCATTGGCACAAGGAAATGAAGACATCAACAAATTATTAATAGGAAATGTATTCAAAGTCTCAAAATTTCATTTAAAAACATCATGTTAATGGTAAGGGTTTGAAGAAAAGATTCCCTACCACTTGGCAACAAGCCAGAAAAAATAATTAACAGGCGTCCTACATATTCTTTCTATAATAAAAAATCCCACTACCTGCTGGAATTAAACCTAGAGGCACCGAAAGGAATAAAATATGACAGATGGATATGTTTCACTTTGCAGAATTTGGAAAGATAAGATATGTGCATCATACCATCGATACATATTTAGGTTTTTGATGGGCAAAGGCCTTAAGTTCTGAAAGGGCTGACTATGTAATTAGTCATTTATTGGAAATAATGTTATGGAAATACTTGCACAATTAAGACTGATAATGCTCCTGCATATGTGTCCCTTAAGATGAAAAAATTATTTATATTATAATATAAAACACATTACTGGTATGCCTCACAACCCCACAGAGCAAGTAGTTGTGGAAAGAGCTAATCATACCTTAAAAGAAATGCTTATTAAACAAAAGGGAAGGGTAAAACCCCCAGGGACCAATTAAATAATGCTTTGTTGACTAAATTTTCTTAATGTTAATGATGAAGGGACAACAGCAGCTGAGAGACATTGAGTGATAGAAAAAAAACTGGGGAATTAGGACAACCAATTTTCTATAAAGATTTGTCAACTATGAAATGACAACCTACAATAGTTTTGAGATAGGGTCGTGGATAGTCATATGTCTCCACAGGGAGTGAAAAAATATGGTTACCGACAAAACTTATAAAGATTAGATCTGACAATATAACAAGGGAATCTTAAGGGGTACCTGGTCCTTATAACATGACATCCTTTAATACAGCTTAGAGATCTAATGCCCTCTTCTGGCCTGTCGGTGTACATGCAGGCAGAGCCCTGTATAATTTGTACACCTTGCTTGTCCCATAAATATACCTATACTAATAATCTGCCTCTGATACAGCGAGCAGGGTACCTCAGCTGTTGTTTCCTTGAAAAATTATATATGTACAGATATACCTATACTAATAATTTCAAAAGTTTGCTTATGTTCAGAGCAAAAAACAGGACAATGGTAAAGACCAAACCTCTGCCTCTGGCACTACTGTTTCCTCAAGAAATTACATACATATCAACATTAAAAGGGCTAGCCCAAAGGATTATTAGACTAAAAAGGGGAATTGGGGAGGAATGCTTGAGTGGATGTAACAACTAACAATAAAGTGCTGTTTAGTCAATAAGCTGGGCAGAAGGACAGGAAGTGGAAGGTGGGACTTCCTGGAGAGGGGGCGGAGCCAAGTTGGACAGTTGAGAGGGAGAAAGAGGATGGTTTACAGTTGACAGGGAAGGAGAGAGGATCATAGTGGCAAGTAGTTGGGATGTATGTATGTTATGAGGTTTAGAGTAGTTTATGTTAGTTTACAAGTAGATTTGTATTAGTTTAGATTCTGCTCAGTGTAGTGCTGGCAACTTTAAAGTATGTTTCATCTCCCTGTGTCAGTTATTGGCTTCTTAGGCTGAATTGATACAATTTACCATAACAGGAAAATCCACCAAGCCCTGAGCTACCTCAAGCCCAGGACTTGAAATTCCACCAATCCTTACCATGGAAATCTCTGCCCTACAAAGCTCCACCCGTAAGAAATCTTATATAAAGATTGTATCTGCCAGAGAGAACTGGAGCAAGAACACCAGAAATACAAAAGTCTCTCAAAATTGAAAAGAAAGAAACAAGCTTAGTGAGCATGACGGTGCACACCTGAACGGACAATACTTCAGAGGTGGAGGCAGGGCTGTCACGAGTTCAAAACCAGCTACATAATGATGTTTGAGGTCAGCCTGAGCTACATATTAAGTTCAATACATAAGACCCTATAGTAAGTAAACATGTGAATAAGTCAATAAATAGAATAAGCTTTAAATTTCCTTCTGCAGGTGAAATTTAGAATTATAAGTTTTCTTGAAATCTCCAAGTAAAGAGGAGTTCATAAATAAAACAGGAGCAAGGAGAAAGGGAAACCCAATAAAACCATCTTGAGTTCCTATTTAATGGACCTAATGATTGCTTTGAAAGAACACTGAGAAAAGCTATATCTGATAAAAAGCTATATTCCGATGACTGACAAAACAGAACCAACTGCCAAGAAATCTTATAAGCCTGGCCTGACAGCTCGCACCTATACTTCGAGCAGTCAGCAGACTGAGGTAGGAGTTTGGGTTTGAGGCCAGCCTGGTCTACATATTCAACTCAAGGCTATCCTGGGCTACATAGTGAGTTCCAGGGTAGCCAGAAGTACTTTGAAATACTTTGACTATTTAAAAAAAAAAATCAAGAAGAAGGAGATATGAGGATGAGAGAGGCAAAGGAGGAAGAGGAGGAGGAAGAGAGGACAAGGGGGAGGCCCTGTGAGTTCTGGGAAGACTCTTTTCACTCCATTTACTTCCTACTAATTAACACCACGAGGGCCCCCAGCTGTGTAGTTTGTCAAGTTTGCAAGCCTAGAGTGCTGCTAAGAGAGAAGCCACAGGTAAGAGCCCCACGCCAGTCTGCCTTGCTGTGCTAAGTGTGGTAAGATGGAAATGAGCTAAGGATTTTTATTCCAGAACACACAGAGTTTCAGCTGCGCTCAAAGATAAGACCCACAGCTTCCCTCGCCCAGCCTGGCCCGGGGGCCTTCCGGGTAGGACTCGGATGTCTGTGAAGGGCCCTTCCAGCGTCACCACAGAGATGCTGACGAGCTCCTCTCCCCAGGGCACACCTCTCTCAACTTTTAACATGTCTGAAACTCCTCCCTCCTCTAGCTACTGTTCCCCCTCCCCTTCTCCTTCCTCCCCCTTGCCTTCTCTTCCTCCGTCTGCCAAGTGTCTTAGGTACCCTCCTCGCTCCTCGCCCCCTCCTGACTCCGTGCCCCTCACTGTGGCAATCCAACTGCCTCAAGGTCGATTTCAACTTATGACCCCGAGGCCAGTGACCTTCCATCCAGACCCCAGAGCTTCCCTCCCTGAACCTCGTGTGCACAACTCAGGACTTTGGCTCCTCTTGGTGACCTGCGCCTCCTCAGAGGCTCTGGATCTTTCCCCCCTTAGTGTTTCCATAGCGCTCTTTGTTTTCGTTCCGTTTTGTTGTTTCGTTCGTATGCCCGTGGATATTCCCAGTCTGCAGGTGTTCCTCCCTTGGTGCAGGGTAGACGACCCTACTCTTAAATCAGTCTTAAGAGAAAGTATTCGTTCCCCTTGCTCCTAAGTTTTCACACTGGGAGCAAAGGAATGAGCAAACCACTGGCACCGCCCAGGTCAAGGGCAGAAGTCAGCAGGCCCGCTGCTGCATGTCTCTTCCATCTGTCTGGCTGCGGGCAGCAAAAGGAGCCATTCTGGGGCTCTTGTGTGCTCCTTGTGACTGAGTCTTGCTTTGAAACCCAGGCAGGGCTAGAATTCAGTATTTAGTCTAGGTTAACCTCCAAGTCATCGCAGTCTCCAGCCTCAACCTCCTGAATGCGGGGACAACAGGAAGAAAGGGACCACATCGGAGCATGAATTTCTCCAAACAGAATCCAGATTGAAAAGTTCCAGACCCTACTTAAGCTACTGCCTGAGGCATGTTCTCTAACTCGTGTTTTGTTTGTTTGTTTGTTTGTTTGTTTGTTTTTGGGTTTTGTTTTGTTTTTTTATCCAGGTGTCAATGTAGGATTTACAGGCTATTGTAGCAATTAATAAAGACCATTATTTCTTTGCAAGGCAGAGGTATATATGCTTGTTCAGGTGCCCGTGTGGGTATAAGTGCATGTTGGTTTTATCTGTGCAGAAGCCAGAAGTCATTCTCATGTGCTTTCCACCCTGTTTTGGGGGATGGGGTCTCTCACCACTCTTGGCTTGCAGCACACCAAGGAAGTAAGACTGTCTGGCCTGTCTCCTCCTCCTCTACAGTACTGGGATTTTTGGGGGGTTGTTGGTTGGTTGGTTGGTTGGTTGGTTGGTTGGTTGGTTGACTAGTTAATTTTTCAAGACAGGGTTTCTCTGTATAGCCTTGGCTGTCCTGGAACTCGCTTTGTAGACCAGGCTGGCCTTGAACTCAGAAATCCATCTGCCTCTGCCTCCTCCTCCCCAGTGCTAGGACTAAAGGTGTGCGCTACCATCACCCAGGTGGTACTGGGATTTCTGTCCCAAGTTTCCACACTTGGCGTTTTTTAACATGGGATCCTAAGGGTCAAGCTTATGTCCCCTTTACTGATTAACTGTCTCCCTAGCCTTGCACTCATTTCCTTGTACAGCTCAACATGTTCACACGCCTTACGAGCTAGAGCCTAGAAGACTCTCTCAACAGCATTCTAGAAGCAGCCTCACTGTAGGACTGTGCTCTCAGCCCAACGAAGGTCCCTGGAACCAGGAAGTGAGGCCTCCCATGGAATTTGGAAGTCCCTTTCCAGTGGACAAGAGGTCTGTGACGCCCAGGACCAGAGCCTCCAAGTGGAAAAAGATGGAAGTGGGCAGTGAGGATGGGCAGGAAGAGCTTGCACTGGCCTGAGCACCCTGCAAGAGATTGTATCTGACACCTCAGTGGGATACTGAGGTGGGCACAGGTCACCAGGGGAAAGCCTCAAAGGGACACTGAGGCACTAACATTGGTCTCCAGAGAAATATACAGAATAGGAATTTAAAATGGAAATGTACACTTATAAAGGGATAGCGAATGAATGCGTGAGTGCTTATAATGCCCCCCCTCTCTCTGTGGTTATAGGATTTGGTTGGGCCCCAATCTGTGGTTCAACTGAGGTCATTTCACCTGAGCAAATGAGTATTCATCTTTCCTAATAGGAGGTGTCCTAGCATGTGGCCCCAAGGTAAGAGCTCTTAAGTTGGAGCTAGGCAGAGGACAAGCAGGCACCTGCTTGAGGGAGAAGCCAGGCTCCTCCAGCTCACCCTGTGCACCACAGAGTTAGATCAAAACATAGAACCCCTCAGCTCTTGCTTAGGAGTTTTCTGGGTCATGAGGACTGCACAGTCCTGTGTGAGACGTACATAGTCCTGAAAATACCACTAAGCCTGAAGACATCCAGAAAGCCCCATTACCCTTCCCCCAGAGGACTAAATTTTGCTGGGATGCTGCTTCCAATTGCCAGGGCCACAAGGTTTCAAGGCAGCAAGAAAACCAGATCTCATCCCTCCATTGGTGCCTGTGACTGAGGAAAATGCCAGGTCCTCTGTCATCTGAGCTGTTATCTGGCCACTTACTGGCCTGTAGAGGAGGGAGAGCCCCTCCATTGTAGAGAAATTACAAAAGCTATTTTCTCCTCATGAGCCACACTTAAAGGACTAGCCACTCACCAATCAGATACAGAAACTTTTATTATTGGGGCTGAAGTCCACAACAGGAGAAATAGTGCCTCACAAGATACTCAAAGCAAGATAGGAGACTGCTTACCTCAGAGGGCAAATAAATTAAAGCTGAGATCAAAGCCTACAGCTCCTAGACTAAGCTGTCTGGGCCCCTGGCTGAGGTGGTGGTACAGGCCAGGCCTCCCACAAAGAGTCACCTTCCCTTGAGTTGGGGAAACAAACTGGTAAACAAAGCAGCCAAGCAAGGTGCCCTCTGTGAAGACAGAGCCCTAAAGTGAGTGGTATACCTAGGTACTCCTAAGAGCTCCCCTCGTATAAGCCAGAAGAAAGGAAAAGAACAACTGATAAATGGGGGTGGAAAGCTGGTTGATCACCACAGATAGAAAAATAATAATTCCTGAGATGACAGCTCTGTCTGGTCTGGCAAGCTCATGAAACAACCCATCTGAGAAAATTACCTGAAATAGTCAGGGTTCCTTAGAGTAACAGACCATCTCTCTCTCTCTCTCTCTCTCTCTCTCTCTCTCTCTCTCTCTCTCTCTCTCTCTCTCTCTCTCTGTGTGTGTGTGTGTGTGTGTGTGTGTGTGTGTGTCTCCATATATAACTACTTTATATACTGTATATTATAAATAAATATATATTAATTTACATATTACAAATACATAACTATTATATGTACATGGGATGTATTAGAATGATTTACAGGCTGCAGTTGAGCTAAACCCAACAGTTGGTGGCTATGAACAGAGAATTGAGGAATATAATAGTTTCTCACAGTGCAGCTAGCTGGATGGATCGGCTGGTCTTCAATACATACCAGGTACCCAAGAAAGTAGGCTGGAGTTGCCAGTGGTGGGGTGGACTTGCTAGTGAGGCAAGAACAAGCTGGCAAAGAGCTAAAGCTTCCTTCTTCTATGTGTGTATATAGACTTCCTGCAGAACGTGTGGCCCAGAGTAAAGATATGTCTTCCCACCCCAAAGTTCCAGATTCAAAGTGACTCTTTTCACTCCAAATTAATGGAACAACCCTCACAGATGTGCCCTCCATTTGGAGGTTTTAGTTAAATCCAGATGTAGTCCAGCTGACAACCAGGCACAGCCACCACACTGTCCTACAAAACTGTTACAAATATTTGCTGGCTTTGAGGTGGCCAACACTGACCCAGAAGGTTAGCAAAGCCTGTCTGCCTTGTGCTTGGAACCATCCCAAGCAGAGAGCCAAGACCCCACACTGACACATAAACAGGGGTCAAGCCCGTTTGAATATATAAAAGGTGGACTTTACTGACATTCAACCCAGCAGAGGGGACTAATACTTTCCAACCCGGGTAGGAGTGTTTCCTACTGGCACAGACAATTCGCTTAAAACTTCCACACACAATACTACCCACAATCATAAGACTACGTCGAGAGAATAAATAGGACTTTAAAAATGGCACTGGCCAAACACTGCTAAGAAACAGACCTCCCTTGGCAGAAAATTCAACCACTTGTACCATTTACGATGAGTTGCCTGCCCTGTAAAAGTGGTTACTCTTCCTTTTGAGATCATGTTTGGCTATCCACCTCCAGTGCTCCCAAAGGACTTGGGGGACCTCTGAGAGTAAGGACACACCTGCTCCCTGCAGTTCTTGAAAGACTTGGTCGACAATAGCCCCCCCCCCCGCACCTGCCGCGCCAAATGTCCAATCCTCACCATTCCTTAGCTCTTAAAATTAACCCATAGATACTCTGCCCCCACGCCAAGGCTTCTCTGGGCCAGACAAAGGAGCGGACTGCAAGAGCCAACCCAGACCAGCCTCTGAAACTGATCATCCTAAAATGACCTGAGCGTGGGGATGATGGCTCAGCTCCTTCTCTGTCTCTTGATGTCCTTCCTGGCCATGATGTGCATCGGAACCAGCCCCTACTGAGGCTCTCTGATTGAGTCCATTAATTAGTCTGGACAACTGCAATTTTTGGAAACACATCAGTATATCTAAAGGCCTCCAAGAGGACTTCTGCCTTCTTTCCTTCAGGTGGTGCTACCTGGCCCTGGGCCAACCACAGATTGTTCACGCCTTGGACCACATCACACTGCTCACGCTGGAAAAACAGACCATAGTTCCTTTTGGAAATGGTCCCAGGTAGTGGCCAGACGACAAGAGGACAATTGCCCGAGAGCCTATTAATCATATCTTAAATACTGATCATTAGTGGGCTTTGCCACAAAAGGAAGCCAGAAGGGAGCACCCACAGAGGGATGAGGAGTTAAGGCTGTAACAGGACTTGGGGGAGAAATAACATGGAAACTTACCAAAGAGAAGCCTTTCATGTGGGCAAGTCATGTCTCAAAATGCTGGGTCAATGCCATCTGTGGACTCCTTAACCTAGATCCGGGCTGCGGGGTCTACTACATGCAAGCTAGGTTACTTATGCTGAAACAGCAATGATTAGCCAAATCCACCTGATCACTTCAAGGGAAAAGGGGGCTGTACCAGATTAGTTAAAGGAACAGCAGCTCTTAATGGTACATACTTCGCCCATCCCAGGGATATTTATACCTGCTCCCTGGGAGACAGTTGTAAAGTAGAATTCGTGGCCTCTGACTTACATGTGCTCCCAGGAAATGAGGTCCAGCAGTACTTGCATCCCTTAGATTTGAGAAATAAGAAAACTGTTGTACTTTTACTAGTCCTGCTAGGAATGGTCCTGCCTGGGTCAGTGACCACTAGTGCCGCTGTAGTAAGCATCCAGCAAACTCAACATAGCTAGCTCTCCACTCAGATCAAGAAAAGAAGTACTGTTCTGGACAACACAATCACTTTTAGAATCAGAAAGACTCCTGGGCAGCAATGGTTCTCCAAACTCACAATGGACTAGACTCACTACCCCTGGGATGGGAGGTGTACACATGGCTTTAGATGAGGAACGCTGTTTTTCTGCTAGTCAATTGGGAATAGTACAGGAAAATGCCAAGTCATTTAAAAGGATTAAGGCTAGAGGTACACATGGAGGCTATGGAGGCCATATCCCAAGAGCAGGAACCCATTGCTTCAAGACAGATCCACATGCTGTTATGACGGTGACTGGCAGGGAATGAGACAGAATCAGGTAGGAAAGACCAATTAGTAGATGCTGGTTTGTTGATTTATTTAGAGTCACTCCAAGGACTCCTTGGTACGGCTCATTTCAAGTGAGTGCTACCTGGAACAGATTGAACTAGAGAAACATCTGAAACAATGAGCTGTGGCCCTTAATGACCTGCTGCCTGCCATAGACCTCTCTGTAAAATCTTGCTTGCTTGCCCACCCCTGCCCTGTGGTTTTACAGTATAAAACGGGAATGCAGACGGGACCTGGAAGCAAGGCCTTTCAGGAGCTGTCTTGGCTACGGTCCAGCAGTGACATCTCTTTCACTCTCACTGCCGCAGCCAGAGTGCTTATTCCAAAAGCCCCTCCCCCCGCAGCTCTACCTGACAGGTGTGAATAATGTGCCCAGCATATTCCAAAGCAGGACTTGGCTAGATTAGCCTCAATGTAAGCGAGAAACGTTACCTATGACCTACTCTAAGATTATGATTTGTAGCTAGAAAAGAGTATATATTGAATTGAGTAATGTAAACGTCATTTGTCCAAGCAAGCAAGCACACCAATTAAGCCCGTTACCTTATCCATTCTCTGTCTTAGTGAAACTCCAGGGTCCTCTTGCTGTGAGGCAAAGGCTGGCTTATATACACCTGATAGTGATCAGGTATTCTTACTATCACCACTTCCTCCGTTGTGACACATCCTGTCATTTGAAAGCAGAAGAGCAGTCCTTGGGAGCTCTAAGTCTGGCCGCAGTCAGCCTCAGATACGAAGCATTCTTACACCTCCCAGGAAAGTGCCAACAGGGTCTATGGTTTGAAGGGGGCTGGGGGAGTGGAAAGTTACAAAACCCTTAAGCAAAGGGCTGTGTTTGAGTTGCAGTTGTAGCCTCAAGAAACAGAGATCTGAGTGAGTTCTCTTATTTCCTCTTCTGTTGAGAAATCTGCAGCCTGGTCTGAGGGAGTATGTGGCATTCAACTAGGAAAAGTGACAGGAACGTACTCATACTGGCTCCTCATAGGGCTGTGAGGACCGAGGCAGCACATAGCTTTCATTAGGGAGCCTTGAAAGTTTGCAAGCTACCTAGAACTTAATTTCTGTGTCCACCTGGATTCCTTTTTAAGTGAAACTTTTACAGTTGACTGTTAAGTTCAAATGTAATCATGAGAGACCGTATGGAAACATCTCATAGCCTGTACCTATGTTCCGCCCATATTAACATCTCCCAAAATTACAGTGCCATACAAAACTCAGCTCACCAACTGAATGACAGCCATTCTCCCAGGCTTCCTCCATATTGCCCTTTTAGAAGCACACCCACCCCCCAACCCCCGTTCCTGTTATGCCTTCTCCGTGTATTCATCTGGGAGGCTTGCGTGTATGTGGTGACAAGAGGACAGCCCTGAGGGTCACTCCTCAGATGTCATCTTTTTACTGTCCTGCAACGTGTGAATGAGACTAGGCCTGCTGCCCAGCAAAGCCCAGAGATCTGCTCGTCTCTCCCTCGTCAAGTGCTGGAACTGTGAGCAGTCAGGACCGCGCTTTTCCGTACTCGGCTTTTCTCCCACGGTTTCTGCACATTGAGTTCAGGCCTTGGAGATGGAAGGCAAGCACTTTACCAACCGAACCGTCTCCCAAGCCTAAACACTGGCTCTGTTTTTAATTTAAGTGTGATGAATATCGTGTAAGTATGAATATAATTTAGTTTCTTGACTTCTTCTCCTCCCAACCCCTGCTATGTTAGGGACTGAGCCTAGAGCCTTGCACATGCGAAGCAAGTGGAATGATTGTAATTTATAAGGCTAGAAGCCAAATATTAAACAGGGGGAAACACAGAACTAAACACAGTGAAGACTGTGATATTGATAAGCATCGGCTGAGTGTAACTTAACATCACATCGCAGCATCCTGCTCAGCTGGGTTTGTGTTCAGGCTTTGTACCTGTAGGCCAGAACTGGTGAACAGCAAGCACATCTCAACCAGTTCACCATCCCAGTGATCTTCCTAAGTACTGAGAAAGCAAAGAGGAGACTGCTACCCTCCTGTGTGGCAAGTATACAGTCAGAAAAAATTTAAAGTTATAATAGATATGAAGGGATTTGTTTTTCTTAGGTATTCTCTTTCAAAGTGCCCAGAAAGGATAAAAGATGTAGGACTCATAGCTACGAGAGTGGGACTCCAGGTTAGACAGGTGTGTCGGTTTCTGTGGTTTCACAGATCACAAATTCATACCATGCTTATCCAGTGGAAAACATTTGACCAGATATCTTCCTGTTAGGAAATGCAAAGAGTGCCCAACAGCCAATGAGAGTCTAATGGGCTATTTTTCTAGGGCTATTGTGCTGTTGTCTGCACCCTTCCCACAGGTTTCTTAGACCATGAAAGCCTTTCTTCCCTGAGGGGAAGACGTCTTTGTCCCTTCCTTCCCATGTTGCTGGGTGGGAGTCAGTAAAGACAATGGAGCAGAACAGAGGTAACAGTGATGCTGCTGGGGCGGTGTGAGTGTGAGTGTGTGTGTGTGTGTGTGTGTGTGTGTGTGTGTGTGTGTGTGTGTGCAGCCTTTGGGATGTGGGACTTAGCTGGAAGAGATGGCTCATACAGGGTAAGAGTGTGCTCTGTGTCCTGTCTGCCACTGCCTCATAAGTGCCTTGTGAAGCTAGGCCTAAAGAAGGCCGAGCATCCCCTGGCCCATTCTCCTTGGAACTCTTCTTAGAGGCTAGGCACCAGGCTATACGGAAGTCTGGAAGTCTGGGTCCGATCAATTATCCACACATAGGTGTCTGACAAGGACCCAGATAAGAACCCAGTCTTTCCTAACCCCAGGCATGGGGGGGCGGGGGCAATGGATGTCTCAATAATTCCATCCAACCCTTATCTCTGAGACCCAGAGAACACAAAGCAGAAACCAGCTGTTCCTGTTGCACCCTACACAGTATTCACCTCTGGCGGCATGAGTAGGTTCAATGATTGCTTATACACACACACACACGCGCGCGCGCGCGCGTGCGCGCATGCACGCGCATTCCAGTAATACATTGATTCCAACTAGTATCAAGCGGTGAAAATGTTACAGATACTGTCACGTTAGAGGTCACAGATGCCAGTGGCATCACGTGAAAGAGGGGCACCCTCATGACTGTGCAGCTCTGATAGCCACAGCCAGCCCTATGATTACATGTCCCCCAAGGGCTCATGTGTTTGAACACTTGATTTCCAGATGGTGGTGCTATTTCGAGGAACCTTTAGGGAGTAGACCACAGCCAGAGGAAGTGGATCTCTGGGAGATGGATGTCCAGGTGTATAGGCTGGCCCCGCTTCCTGTCCTGTTTTTGCCTCATGTGATCTGTCCTATGCGAGCAAATAGCCTCAAGCTCCTGTTGCCATTTTCCTCTCCAAGATAAACTGCACCCTAAAACCATAAGGCAAAGTAAACTCTTTATTAGGATGCATCTTTTCAGGAAGTTAGTGGCAGCGCTGAGAAGGTAACCAATACAGTGTGTGTGTGCCAAGGACTATATGCCTCAGAGGGAGGCAGCTTCAAGCTGTAGGCACATGCTGGATACATCCCAGTGGTCACTCTATGGAACAATGTGAGATGTCATGAATTCAGGTTGGATTTGGAGATACTAAGCAAAGAGGGACCTCTGAGCCCAGGAACAAGGAAGACATTCATACCAGTTGCTTAGTTTTGCAAGAAGGAGGAGGGGGGTGTACATATGCAAATATGCAAAACTGAACACTGGAATTTGTTATACAAACTACAGAAACTGTTCTCCAGTTGTCCTTCATTCAAAACAAATATTTCACAGTCAGGCACAGTAGCTCACTCTTGTAATCCCAGCATTTAGGAAGATGAAGCAAGAGTATTGTCATGAGTTTATGGTCAGCCTAGCCGGTACAGTGAGACTCTACTAACAGAGAGAGGGAGAGAGGGAGGGAGGGAAGGGGAGAGGGAGGGAGAGAAGGAGGGAGGGAAGGGGGGAGGGAGGGAGAGAGGGAGGGAGGGAGGGAGGGAGGGAGGGAGGGAAGAGGAGGGGGAGGGAGAGAGGGAGGGAAGGGGGAGGGGGAGAGGGAGGGAGGGAAGGAGAGAGGGAGGTAGAGAAGGAGGGAGGGAAGGGGAGAGCGAGGGAGGGAAGGGGGAGGGAGGGAGGGAGGGAAGGGGGAGGGAGGGAGAGAGGGAGGGAGGGAAGGGGAGAGAGAGAGAGAGAGAGAGAGAGAGAGAGAGAGAGAGAGAGAGAGGCGCTTCTCTACTGAGTCCAAGTTCACTCTAAGAAATTTCAGAGAACTGCTGCCAGTGCATCAAAAGGAGCAGAAGTGAACGAATCTATTGGGAGCAATTGAGAAGCTCGGGGAGATAACTGGAAGGTAAGCACCAGGGATATAGATAGCAGGTGCCACACCTGAGTGCAAGCCATGATGGAGATGAATGATAAGGCCTCATCATGGGCATGAAAGGCTTCTTTACTAGATTTGGTCCCTGCAGCCAAACTCTCCTGGAATCAAGAAGCATTTGTGTAAGTTGCCATCTGAACACCACGGCACACACTAGTCTTTTCTCTTCACAGCCTTCAACAGTTTTGGTGGAAAGAAGAACTGGCCACAAACTCAAAAGCCAGTCTCCTAGAACCGGGGACACAGATGTTCACGCACTGCCCACTTTCATGGCTTTGGAAGGCACAAATGTCAGGTTGGTGTGTGGGTGGGATTCTTCCTTCCTGAGGTATTGAGGGAGACTCAGCCCACGCCTCTCTCTTTGCTTCACAGGGCATGGGCCACCCCTCATCTTCCTAGGCTTGTAGGGAGCGTACATCATGATACCAAGTTCATCTATGTTCTTTCCCTGTACATATGTTCCCAGAGTAAAGTTTCACTTCTGAGTCAGGCACAGTGAGACACTAAGAAGAACAAGGTTAATGAGATGAGTGCGTCGGCCAAGTGCCTACCAAGCAAGGAGACGATCCTAAGTTTGATTTCCAGAACTCAACAAAAAACCCAAGGTGTGTATTGAGGCACGCTTGCAATCCTGGAGCTGGAGATGTGGAGACAGGAGGATGTCTGGGAAGGCAGAGTGAGAAACCATTTGGAGCATCAGACTTGGTAATGACACCTTAAGCCCCACCAAAGATAAAGTCATCTCATTTTCCTACACGCGGTCCATCTTTGTGAAGATTCTAGATTGAATATCAGGACATAGGGACAGAATACCCTACAGGGATAAAACCGCCTATGTGTTTAGAAGGAAAGAAGATAGGAGAACTTTGAGAGTAAAGGGAGTTTCTGTAGTCTGGGTCTTCCCACTTCAGTTAACCTTATCACAGGCATGCCCAGAAGCTAACCTATCTAACTAGCCCCTCACATCAGATGGGGCTGGAGGCCTGTCTCCTAGGTATCCTAGACCCCGTCAGCTTGACAGTGGTAGCCATCACAGTCTCTGTGTCTGTGACAGGAAAACGGTGTAGGTTGTAGAGGTTGAACCTGTGACATGAAGCTTCCACTCCCATATTTATCCTGCACTCAGTGTGAGGAAGTCATCAGCAGACTCACAATTCTTGGACACTTGTTTTGGTTTTCTTCAGAGCATTTCCTTCATTTTTTTAAGTTCTGACTAAAATATAATTACACATACGGCTGGGCACACGCCTTTAATCCCAGCACTCGGGAGGCAGAGGCAGGCGGATCGCTGTGAGTTCAAGGCCAGCTTGGTCTACAAATCGAGTCCAGCATAGCCAAGGCTACACAGAGAAACCCTGTCTTGAAAAACCAAAAATAAATAAATAAATAAATAAAATAAAATATGACTGCACCATCTCCCACTTCCCTTTCCTCCAATTAGCCCCTCCCTTATCCTTTCCATCTTACTCTCTCAAATCCATGGTCTCTTTTTCTTTAGTTATTATTGCTACATAATATAAGTATATAAATAGATGAATATAACCTGCTCAGTCCATCTCATGTGGCTTGCATGTACACGGTTTAAGGGCTGTCCCATTGTTGTTGTATAGCTAGTTAGGTGGCTCATCTTTGGAGATTACTTCTGCCTCTCTTGGTAGTTAATTGCTTTTAGCTGTCCAGGGCTGAGACCCTGTGAGGTTCCCCCCTTCAGTGTTAGTATGTCTATCAGTGTGGTCACTGTTTGGGTTGTGTTTAGGTAGCCATGTTGTTGAAGTATCACAGCTGTAGCTCTCCCTGTCATTCCTAAAAGACAGAACATCGTAGCTTTTACAGTCTTTCTACCCTCTCTTCTGAAATGTTCCCATAGCAGAAGTTGTTTTCAATATCCTTACTTCTATCTCTCTGCTTGGTAATAGCTCTGTCCTGCTCTGTTTTCTATTAAAAGCGCAGGAGAATAAATTGCGTAGGAACCTCTGTACTTAGAGTGTTTATAATGTTTGGCTCCTAGTTGGCATGTAATCAATATATGGAAAGAACAACTGTCATGGCCACAATCACTCTTGTGTCACCTTGATCGACACATTTTAGTGGCATCCTAAATGCTTTCTAAGTTACAAAAAGAAACCTAGACCATTGCGTGGACTCTCACGTAAGCTAAATTAAATGAGGAATGACTTTCTGGCCAGAGCAAACTATATGAAGCCATGGATTAAAAAAAACAAAAACAAAAACAATGAGGGTCTGTAATAGTTTCTCTTCACTGTCCACTTGAATGGATATAGAACCGTCTAAGAGATTGAGGGACAATTCTGTTTGTGTGTGTAAATATATATATAAACTCCATATATACATAGAATGCATTAGTATGGCTTAGAGACTGCAGTCCAATAGTTCAACAAGGGCTGTCTACCAATGGAAGGTCCAATAATCTAGTAAGTGTTCAGACCACAAGGTTGGCTGTCTCAGCTGGTCTTCATTATACGCAAGAATGCTAAAGAAGGCTCTAATACCAGTGAAGGAATGGACTTTCCAGTGAGATCAAGAGCAAGCAGCCAAAGAGAACAAACTCCTCCATGTCCTTTATATAGGCTGCCAGCAGAAGCCATGACCCTGGCTAGAGGTGGGCCTCCTCATCTCAAAAGATCTGGATTAAAAGTGTGTCTTTTCAGTGGTGTGTGGTGGTGCATACCTTTAATCCCAGCACTCAGAAGGCAGAGGCAGGAAGATCTCTGAGTTCTAAACCAGCTTGGCCTACAAAGTAAGTTCCAGGACAGCCAAGGCTACATAGAGGAAACCCTCTCTCAAAAGGACAAAAACAAAACAAACAAAAAGAAGCAGATCTTCCCACTTCAAAAGATCTGATTAAGAAAAAATTCCTCACAGGTGTGTCTAACCATCTGGTGGGTTTAGTTAATTCCAGATATAGTCAAGTTGACTAGCAAGAATAGTCATCACAGATGGAAAAGGAGAAGAAAAAGGTTAAGTGAGCACTGAATTAAAGAAAGGACACAACTCCGCTAGGTATAGTGGAGACAGTTTGTTGTAGATAAAAGGGAGAGCAATGGCAGAAGCAGGAACATCTTGGGAGAGTTCAGAGTAAACATGGCTAGGCTGAGCAGGGGCCATGTGAGGAGAGGCAGGGAGGGGATCAAGAGCAAGACCAAGAGGGCAGCCTCAGCCAAGAGACAAGGAGGGTAAAAGGGCCAGGGAACCAAACTGGGGTATATAGAGAAAGGTGACTGGAGGCAGCGTAGCCCCTGGGCAGGAGACATTTAAGGCAGGGTACAGGGTATGCCAGCCAGAAGGACTATAACAGGTAAGGACCAAGGGATGCTGGGAGAGCCTGGCAGCCCTGTGGGTCTGCTTTGATATGTTAAATAGGCATCTTGGCTACTTGTCCTGGGTTTGTGACCTAATGAGCACCAAGCTTCATCTTGTTGTGGGGATGTTTCTGGAATAGGCACTCTCACACCGCTGAGAGTGGAAGAAAGTGTTGGGAATACAGATGTGTACCACCATGCCTAACTAGACTTTCTAAAATAATATTGTACTACTTAGTTGAGAAAAATCCTAATAACTATAGGAACCTAGTGTGAATAAAAGGCCTTTTCCCATGTCTTTCAGACACAGTGGATGTTATAGAGAAAGAGCAAAGCAATACATTTTGTAAACTTTTATGTCGTATCCTATGTTCCTATTGAGCCTGCCAAAAAATGTACTTATTTTTTTTTTTTGTGACTAGGGTTTTTTTATTTTATTTGCTTTTTAGAATGATACTTATGCAGAAAGGGCGTGGCTTCAGCGCTACTTAGGGTTTCATACGTGTCACGGACCGGAATTCCAGAGTCAGCAGGGACAGAAGTGTGGGTAAGGTGCTCAAACGAAGGGCGCGGTTAACTATGCAGTGCTCCACCCCGTAATTACTGTGCTCAAGGACACAGCTGAGCCCTGAGCGTCCACGCTGCTTGATCACGCAATGGATGAGAAAGCTTCAAGAGCGTGGGGTCTCGCAGAGCAGTCACTCTGCAAACGTCCGGAGTGGCCTTCTTCCTGGGAAAGCGTTAGACCTGAGTTCAGATCCCAGGGCCCCCCAAAAAATGTACTTAATTAAGCAGCCTTAGAGTGACTGGGTAGCCCAAGGGATATGTGCCGTGAAAGTCTTCCCTTACCAGGAAAGTGGGACAGAGGAGAAGACTTCCTATTGGGACTCTAGGTGAGAGAAGCATGGGAGAATGGAGAAATAGAAGGATCCAGAGGGTCCTAGAAACCTACAAGAAGAACATTATGATGGGCAGATCTGGACCCAGGGGTCCTGCTCAAACTATGGCACCAGCCAAGGACAATACGTGCAGTAAACTTCGAACGCCTACCCAGATCTAGCCAATGGACAGGACATTCTCTACAGTTGAGTGGAGAGTGAGGACTGACTTTCCCAGGAACTCTGGTGCCCCATATTTGACCATGTCCCCTGGATGGGGAGACCTGGTGGCATTCAGAGGAAGGATAGCAGGCTACCAAGAAGAGACTTGATACCTTAAGATAATATACACGGGGAGGAGGTCCCCCTCAGTCACAGATGTAGGGGAGGGGGAGTAGGGGGAAAGTTGAAGGGAGGGAGGAATGGGAGGATACAAGGAATGGGATAACCATTGAGATGTAATATGAATAAATTAATAATAATATTTTGTGTGTGTGTGTGTGTGTGTGTATGTGAGAGAGAGAGAGAGAGAGAGAGAGAGAGAGAGAGAGAGAGAGAGAGAGAGAGAGAGAGAGAGACTGGGAAAGCTATGGCTCTAGTCTCTGGTTGTGTTTCTTCTTGGTTCCACACAAACTTTGTTAGGTTTCAAACCCTGGGACAGAGAGCTGAGGCGCCTATTTAACCTATCAAAGTAGAGCCGGAAGCCAGCTCTCCAGCATCTCTTAGCCCCTACCTGTTAGAGGCTCCCTCTGGCTCTGATACCCTGCCTCTTCCCTGAACTCTCCAGCCCAGAGGGCTGGGCTGCCCTTCCCTAGATAATCCAGCCATTTTGGCTACCCCTCCTCTTTTGGGCCTCTCTGGCTGCTGTTCCTGGTGCGCCTCTCTCTCCTCGCCTTGCCCTCCCCTTTCTCCTCACACGGCTTGGGGTCATTTCTACTCTGGACTTTCCTAGATATCCCCACATCTAACTGTGTCTTTGTTTTATCTATAATAAACTCTGCTCTCCGCCATACCTAGGATCAGCCCCGTCCTTTTCCCTTTTTATTTCTTTTTTCATTAACTTTCCAACATTGGTTAATGTTTCACTGTGACCCATTTGGTTGGGCAATGACATAGACCTTCCATGCGACCTGGTTGATGATGCAGACAACTTAGAAGTGTGTAATTGTGAGAATCGAAAAATATTGTTGTATCACATGTCACTTGTGATACTCTTTTGTTTCAGTGACTCTTAGGCAAGGACTGCTTTGCTTTCATGTTTTTCAACTTATTTATTTGCTTTAAGGGGTTGAGTATCTATGATCTTCATAGCTTATTGGACAAATAAGTAAAAATACTCCTCTAAAGATTCATATACTATTAAAATAATATAAATACTATAATATAACAAAATAACATAAACAAATATAAATATACAAAGGAACATGAACACATGCAGGTGCAGATATACATACTCATAAATATAAAAGAAATCTTCCTTAAAAGATCAGGATCCAAATGAGCTCCCCAGGTTGTATTTGGTTGATAGATCTTACAATTATTTTTCACCAGCAGGCTCCTTTCTTTGTCCCTTTTAACTTATTTGTAAAGAACAAATGGTTTGGACATGGGAATTCCCAGCCATCTGATTTCTGTGGATTTCAGCTATAGGGTAGACCAATCCAATTAAGTGTAAGCTCCTTTTGTGTGAAGTGTCCCTTTTCTCTACTCCAAGGATGCCTCGATGTCACAGCCTGTCTTTTCCTGTAACATATGGTACCCACTGATGTCCTGTACTACGATTGATTATGTCACCGAGGACTTGCAAAATGGCAGAATTCTATTTTTTAATATATATTGACTTGTAACCTCTTCTAGTGTGCCCATCTCTACCTACCATTGAGGAAGCCAGTTGTGCAGTTTATGAAGGAAGGCTAGCTACATGGTTTTGTTTTATCGTCTTTTTCAAGACAATGATTTGACCTACTAAATTCTCTAATATCTTTTAGTTTCATTATGAACTAATTGAGTCAGACATGCCTAGGGCTCGTGAATGCACTCCATCCACTTCTTTCTCCTGTTAGTGCTCAAGCTATACCACCTTGGCCCTATGTGAAAAATCTCCTTTTTAAATTGACAAAATAAAGTTGTATATATAAAGCAAGTTGGGGAGGAAAGAGTTTATTTAGCTTACACATTGCTGTTCACCACCAAAGGAAGTCAGGATGGGAACAGGGCAGGAACCTGGAGGCAGGAGCTGACGCAGAGGCCATGGAGGGGTGCTGCTTCCTGGGCTTGCTTATCATGTTTTGTGCAGTCTGCTTTCTTATAGAACCCAAGACTGCCAGACCAGGGATGGCACCATCCAGTATGGGCTGGGCCATCTCCATGGGCTGGCTGGGCACTCTACCATTGATCACTAATTGAGAAAATGCCTTATAGCTGGATCTCATGGAGGCATTTCCTCAACAGAGGTCCCTGTCTCTCTGATGACTCTAGCCTGTGTCAAGTTGACACAAAACCAATCAGTACAATACTTAATTCCTAATGCAGGGTATTAAGACATGTAGTGTCTGGGATGGTGCAGCTAGCGCCATGGGGGTTGAAGGGGTATTCTGTTCCAGCATAGGAAGGTCAGTCCTCTTCCCTTCCAGGCTTTCAGCAGGCCAGCAAGGTGGCTTAGGGTGTACGTGTGCATGCTGCCAAGCCTGACAGCCTGAGCTCATTCTCCAGGATCCACATGATGAAAGGAAAGAACTGACACCCAAAAGTTGCCCCATGTGCACATGTGAACAGACATACACAAACACACTATGTAATTATGGTAAGCAATTAGAGAACGGTGGGCTTTTTTTTTTAATCAACAAGGCATATCCTTGGAAGCAGACACTTGGCCCTAGCCAAAGAGCACCTTGGTCTTAAGACTTTCTATACTTCTGGAAGTATAGAAAATTAAATTCTGGGTTTTTTATTTATTTGCTTGTTTTTGTTTTTGTTTTTCATCAATTATCCAGTGTCAGGCTTCCTATCAGCTGCACAAAATGAGATCCATCAGAGAACAGATCTCATGCTTATTACAGGAGATTAGTCTATATTTATCTTTTTGCAGAAACCTAGTTTATTTCACTCAAAAGTATTCTCGGGGGCCAAAATGACAGACTTCCTCCCTTTAAAATGCTGAATAGTAGTTTATAAATGACAGTTTGATTTTTTTTTTCATTGTCATAGATGCCCCTTTCTTTATTCTATACCTTGGCTAATGTGGGAACTGGACAATGGCTATCTTCCCTGAGCAGAAGCCCCCTCCCACCTGCCCTCTGCTCAATCAGCTTGAAGCCAACTTCCCTGGGAGCTAGATGAAGGGCTCACTTCCCTGAGATCCAAACAAAAGCTCATCTTAGCAGATTCCCCTTTCCCAATTGTGTGGGAGACCCCGCAGTGTGACAGCTACAGCAGATGAAATGTCTACATAAAAGAGTCCCCCTGCAGCATGACTCAAAGCCCCTCTGCCCTGCACCTTATCAATTAAGGCCAACTTCCTCTATGCCCCTTACCCAATTATGGGATGCCAAGGCAGGGAAAGTCCCGCTTGCGGTTTCTGCCTTTTAAAAACCGTGTATTCTGAGGAATCAGGGCCGCCCACCTTCCTCTGGGGAACTGACAGTCCTTGCTCCAGAAATCGATCAATAAAAAAGACCCTGTGTACATTGCATCTGGCTGGTCTCTGCGGAGGTTTCGTGACTTGGGCATTTCATTAAGAGACTGACTCTAGGGCTGGAGAGATGGCTCCATGGTTAAGAGCACTGATTGCCCTTCCAAAGGACCTGGGTTCAATTCCCAGCAACCACGTGGTGGCTCACAACTGTCTGTAACTCCAAGATCTGACACCCTTACACAGACATACATGCAGACAAAACACCCATAAAATAAAAATAAATAAATAATTTTTTTAAAAAGCCAGGTGGTGGTGGTATACGCCTTTAATCCCAGCACTTGAGAGGCAGAGGCAAGGTGGATCACTGTGAGTTCGAAGCCAGCCTGGTCTACAAAGCGAGTCCAGGACAGGCAAGGCTACACAAAGAAATCTTGTCTCAAGAGAGAGAGAGAGAGAGAGAGAGAGAGAAATTGACTCTATAAGTACCATGAGAATGAAGGTGGGTGTGGGTGTGTACGTTACCTGAACTCAGCAGAATGCTCACAAGACTGAGAAAAGGTAGGCATTTGATTCTGGGAGAGTTACCAAGAATGAACTTTATTTGTTTTGGGTTTTGGTTTGTTGTCCCCCACCCACCCCCCGGGCCCGGCTGAGTCAGAGTTTCTCTGTGTAGCCTTGGTTCTCATAACAATCTCATAACAATCCTGAGTGCTGGGATTAAAGGCATGCACTACCACGCCTGACTCAAGATTGAACTTTGAAATTTAAGAAAATGACAGAATGTTTAGAAAAGTTAGTCAGACTTGATCTCTTTTATTTAATCTGTTTTTGTTTTCCTTCCTCTGTTTTTATGGTACTGGGGCTTGAACTGAGGTCCTTGAGAATTTTTGGCAAGCACCCAACCACTTTTCACTTTTTGTTTCTATAACTAAATCTTGCCAAATTGCTCAGGCTGACCTTGAAGCCTCAATAAAATCCAGGCAAACTTTGAATTTGCAATCCTTCTGCCTCAGCCTCCCAACAGCTAGGCTGAGAGGTTTATACTTAATTCTTTCAATAGACTCTATATTAGTTTCGATGTCTAAATTCACGTTCGTTTGTTTAAAAAGCAGTTGCTTCATATAATTACTTTATACTATAGATCTAGTTGATATTTTAAAAGAAATGTTTGCATGAAAGGATACAAGCTTTAATTACCTGTAGTTGGCTAACTTCACCTGGAATCTTCTTTGTTCTTTGTCTATTTGTTTTTTGGGTTTTTTGTTTGTTGTTTGTTTGTTTGTTTGTTTGTTTGTTTGTTTTGAGATAGAGTCTCACTATGTAGCTCTGGCTTTCCTGGAACTCATGATGCAGACCAAACTGGCCTCTAATTCAGAGATCCACCTATCTCTGACTCCCAAGTGCTGGGATTAAAGGTATGTGCTACCATGCCAGGCCCCATCCGAAAACGTTAATCTTTTGAATAGTCTGACCAATAGATAGCCCTGGCCTGTAGAAGGGCTTGTAGGTCCAGTATGTGTAGAATGGACTTGTTATGGCTTGACCCCAGGAAGGTGAATTAGGGACAGGAAGAGAGGGCCTTCAATGGAAGGTGGACCTGCTTGATTTTATTAATCTTGTTGACTTTGGGTTTTGAGGCAGTCTCATTCCTTAGCCTAGGTGTGCCTGAGAATCACGATACTCCTCTTGCTTTGGCCTTCTGTGCATGTCACATCATGTCAGCTCAAGACCCGGGGACATTCCACCTTTCTCTCTATCTGCCTCCAGCTCTTCTCTGGCTGCTCCTTTAATCTCTCTTCTGTTCTGATCACTGACCAGCCTTTTCCCCTTCATTGCTTCCAATACAGGAATTAAAGTTTTTGGTTGCAAGTGACCAAAAAACAAAACAAAACTTTAGGTACCTATAGTTTTGGGTTTGGGGTGGAAGCCAAGAAAATTCACTTCAGATACAGAGGCTTAAAAGGAAAGCTTTATTTTCTGAGCTCAGGGAGGTGGCCAGCTTGGGATCATAAGTGCATCCAATGACAGGGTGTAAGTACTCTGCTGCCTACCTACAGTGTCACTGCTTACCTCCCATGGGGATGTGGCCCTGCTTAGGGCAATATAAAAGGACAAACCTCTGTGTGGCTCTCCCCACCCCCCCTCCTTTCTCTCTCTCTGGGGTACTCCTTTCCCCCTCTCCCTCTCCCTCTCCCCCCTTCTTATATCTTATTGCCCTCTATCTATCATCTGTTTTAATTTTTTATTATGAAATTGGTGCATTAGCCAGGAGAGACAGATTGCAGATTGTCTAGACACCAGGAAAACTAAAAACAGAGAAGCTTACCTATTAGTCCAGGAAAGCCTGGGAATCACAAGAGCAATCCCAGACTCCAAAATGCTGCATCTGGAGTTGTACAAATGAGATGCCAAAGACACCCTGTGAGCAAAAACAAAACAAACAAAGAAACAAAACAAAACAAAACAAAACAAAACAAAAAACCTGGCAGCCAGAGCCACAATTACAATTGGACAACATAACCCAGGGCAAGCTCGGTTCAGTCTTTTTTGTTTTTTAAGACAGGGTTTTTCTGTGTAGCCTTGGCTGTCATGGATTCACTTTGTAGACCAAGCTGGCCTTGAACTCATGGAGATCCGCCTACCTCTGGCTCCTGAGTGCTGGGATTAAAGGGGTGCATCCTCGTTACAGTCTTTTAAAGGCAAAATTCATTAGTACAGGAAGGGAAGGGCAGCATTATCTAGCCAGTATCAGGTGGACTCATTAATTTAACATGGTGGGGGGTCGGCAGGATGTGGTAAGGACCAGAAAGCTAACTATGCGTGTGGAAGTATTGCAGGCTTTTTCCCAGGTGAAAGAAGTCTTGGCAGGCTTTGCCCCAGACTTTGCCCCTTGGAAACGCCCACAGATACCCCACTGAGATGGACATTGTTAAAGACTGGGAGGAACCATTCTGGGTCCAGAATTCAGGGAGAGGACCACGGATTCCAGCCAGGCTATTGGCTTATTGGCTGGTAGAGAGTGAGAGAGAGAGAGAGAGACAGACAGACACAGAGACACAGACAGAGACAGAGATAGAGACAGAGACAGAGAGACAGAGACAGACAGAGACAGAGACACAGAGACAGAGAGAAAGGGGGCAGTGGGGGGAGGCAGGGAGAGACAGAGACAGGTCGAGAGGAGAAGGCTGCAGGTTTGCAGGTTCCGACCACTAGGGCTCGGATCAGGGAGAGGATCAGCGCACAGGCCTGGAGACACCTGGGGATCCGTCCTGTGGAACTGATACCAGAAGGTTTATTCTTGTTTCCCTTTAGCTTTTTTTCCCTCTCCTGTATAGGATAGCTGGGTTGTATAATAAAGTCTACTTGTTAAAAAACAGAGCCAACATATGTGTGAATTCAACAACTTGTACTGGGAATATCTGTCTGTCCTTGACAGATCGTCCTTTTGTTCTGGTGTTTCTGTCCAGCACTGAAGGCCTGTGTGTGTTAAGCCTAAGATGGAGTCTGTATGTTAGTCCTTTCAGTAGCAAACATCATGTTAGTGTAAGGAAACTGCTTGCTGTAAACACAAGGAGCAGCTAAGAGCTGAAGCCAGGACTCTATTTGTAGGGATTCTGTACTGGCATCATATAAAAGCAGGCTTGGCGTGACATGTCTGCAATCACCAACACTCCAGAGGCAGAGGCAGGAGGACCCAAAGGAGCCTCACTTACATAGTGAGTTCAAGGCCATACTGAGATATGTGAGACTGTCTCCAAAGAAGAAAGAAACAAAGAAATTAGGAGAGCCAGTTGTGCAGATGAGCTGGGTATCCAACAGTGTCCATTGGGTAGAAAGCAGGGGCTGAAGGCTGGGTGTGGTGGCACACGCCTCTAATCCCAGCACTCTGGAGGCAGAGGCAGGCGGATCTCTGCACTGTGAGTTTGAGTCCAGGATAGCCAGAGACTACAAGAGAAACTTTGTCTCGATAAAAACAAAGGAAGAAAGCAGGGGCAGAGTATCCTCTTTCTTATGTCAACAGAAAGCAGAGCTGGAAAGCGCTCTGCCACACGCCTCACAGCCCCAGTACTATCAAAGCTAAGGGAGGAGGATCAGCTGTGAATTTCAGCCTGATCCTGACTATTGTGAGTTCTAGGCCAGCCCCAGCTATAAGTGAGCCCCGTGTCCAAGAATTAAAATTTTTAAAAAGCTGAAACAATGGCTTCTGAGCACGATCCATCTGTCACCTTTTGAGCTTGTGAAGAGATAAAAAAAAATTGTTTTTCAACCTTGGCCACTCTGTACTTTCCAAGATGGCCTCAGAGCTGTTCTATTCTTTCTGAGAAAAACCACACCCTCATACCTGTCTGGAGCGCCTGACAGCACGTAATGTCCCAAGCTGAGCTCTTGCCCCCTCAGGGATAAAATAACTAGTAACCAATCATTTTAAAGGTCAACTAACCAATCATGTTTGTACTAAGTTCTGCTTCTGTAAGGGTATTTTAAACCCTCTGCCATTACAGAACGGGGTCTTGCCATCTCCCTGGAGTTTGGTGGACCCTGACATGTTGGCTCAATAAAATTCCTTTGTTTTTGCATAGACTCTGGACTCTGGCTCTCAATTGGGCTTCCAGGAGCAGTCTCTGATGACTTTAGTCTAGCATAGGTGCTTCTAACCCTAGGTCTGGGTACGTCCAGGCAGGAGTGTTGGGGGATGGTCTGATGTATTTTGATGCTAATTAATAAAAAGCTATCCCACCTGGGCAGGGTAGATAAGATAGGTGTGGCCAAGGGTCCCAAAAAGGGGAGAGAGGAATTCTGGGAAGAGACCAGAGGAGAGGGTCCTGAGAGGAAAAAGAAAAAGACCGCCACAAGGAGGAAGGAGAAGGAGGAGGAGAGGAAGGCTGCCATGGGTTAGATGGAGGAGAAACACATGACAGGTGTGGATGGGGATTTGGCCCAAATGAAGAACATTAGCAAGTATTTGGGATTATGGATGGGAGGTAGCTTGATAGAAGTTATTAGAAATAGATATCCTGGGATTAGGGCAGGGATCCCATACCTGCCCCACTATGGGAAGTAATTTAGAGGATTAATGTCTGCCCTGCCCCAGGTTAACTAAGGCTATTTTAAAATATAACAAGTGTCAGTGTCTTAATTGATCGCTAGCCATGCCTACTAATAATACTGGTAATTTAAAAACAACACAGGAGCATCAGGGGTTCAAGGTCATCTTCAGCTACAAAGCCAGCTCTATCCCAGCCTGGCCTTGTGAAACCTTGTCTTAAAGCAAACAAAATCCAAAGAGAATAGTATAATATTTTTCCTGAAGCAACTTTAGCAATCCTATCCTACACACACACCACAGACACACAGCCCACATATTGTTTTCTCACCCCTAGCTGGGTATAATGGGTATAAAGTTAATGGAAGCTTTTAAACGGTGTTACCCTCAATAGTTCAATATGCATCCCAAAGTATAAGAATTCTACATATAGATAAGCATTTAGCATTACCAAATATAACACATTTGTTAAAATTGTTCTTCCTATCATCAAATATTTTAGGCAGTGTGGTCGATTTTACCCAACTGTCTCATATATTTCTAGATCACCTAAGGATCCAAACACAGTTCCTATCCATCCCAGGCAAGTATTTTAAGAATGGCTGGATACTATAATTTCAGCATTTAGGAGGTAGAGGCAGGAAGATCAGAAGTTCAAGGTCAACTCTGACTACATAGCTAATTTGATGCCAGCTTAGGCTATGCTCTACCATAACTCAAAAAAGAAACTTTTTAGAGGTGGGGTCAGCAAGATGGCTGAATGGGTAAACATGCTTACTGCCAAGGCTGACAACCTGAATTTCATCCATAGAAACCACACAGTGGAAAGAGAGAGCCTGTTAGCTCACAGGCTAGCCTGCTGGCTGATCTGATCTGCCACTAGGATGCCTAGCAACCTTTGACATCATCACCTGCTGCCAGGTGTGTGTCACGGCACATGCTCACTCTCTTACTCCTCTCTTGTATGCTCCCTAAGGGGCACCCTTTTCCCCACTTCCCTTCTCTCTCTCTCTCTCTCTCTCTCTCTCTCCCCCCCCCCTTTCATGGCCCACTCAGGCCCTAACTCCTTTTCCTTTCCCTTCCCTCAAACAAATCTCTCCATACCAGCTCTGTTGTGTCTTACTTTATTTTTATATCCTAACAAAACCAACTCCCACAAATTGTCCTCTGAGCTACACACACACACACACACACACACACACACACACTACATTTTTAAAAAAGAAACTGAATAGAACTCAATAATTGCCTCAAACTTTACAATATCAATTTAAAGTTGCAATCTAATTATCCTTTATTTTTTTCTTATTTTAGGGGTTTTTGTTTATTTGTTTGTTTGGTTGGTTTTGTTTTTTGAGACAGGGTTTCTCTGCGTAGCCCTAAATGTTCTGGAACTTTCTCTGTAGACCAGACTGATCTTGAATTCACAGAGA
Source organism: Acomys minous (assembly GCF_964271855.1). NCBI lineage: Eukaryota > Metazoa > Chordata > Mammalia > Rodentia > Muridae > Acomys > Acomys minous. The sequence goes on from NC_140490.1 coordinate 68,217,521, forward strand.
TTCCCAAGGGCTACGATTAAAGGCATGTGCTACCAGTGCCCAACTTATCCTTTTTTCTAGATGTGGGGCCAGAGATGTGACCCAGTAAGTAAGGATGCCTGCCATGGAAGCCTGACGACGTGAGTTTGATCTCTGACACCCACACGGTGGAAGGAGAGGACCAACCCCTGAAAGTTGCCCTCTGACTCCCCCGTGAGTGTTGTGACAGGCATATATACACACAAACAAATAAACACAATTTTAATCTTTGTTATCATTCTATGTGTATGGGTATATTGCCTACATGTATGTCTGTGCAACCATGTATGTACCTATAGAGGCCAGAAGAGGGTGTTGGGTCCCATGAAACTGAAGTTATAGACAGTAATAAGTCACTATGTGAATGATGGAAAATGAACCCAGGTTCTCTGCAAGAGCAGCCAGTGCTCTCAACCCCTGAGCCATCTCTCCAGTACCTTATAAGCTTCTTTATTTATTATTTGTTATTTAATGTGTATGAGTGTCACTTGCATGACTGTTACCCTTGAAGGTCAGAAGATGGCTTCAGATCTCCTAGTGGCAGAGCCCGCTCTGGACCATATCAACCAGAACCTGGATATGGGGAGACAGACTGAGAAAATAAAAAGATATAGGAAAAGATATAGCCAAGAGATAAGAAAGAAAAGACAAGCATTCAGGATGACTAACAGTAACTACTGTAGCTCTGAGTTTATTTCTCTCAGAGCTTTTATACAGTATACATTTGTGTAAACCAGAGGTCTCTTGGAACAGAAACAAAAGCTACCAGCTACTTTAGTTATCTCTATGCTTAGACTTCTTTCAAAGTTTAGGTCAAAGAGTTACATCAAGCTCCACATCCTGACCGGGAATTAATAATAAACTTTTTAAACCAACGCAAGTATCTTGCCAAGTCCTCAAGACTGTGAGAGTTTGCAAGGCAAGGTCATAAGTTCGCTGGCCTGCTTCTGTTAAGCACTTCAGAAAATGGCTCCTGACAGCCTAGGACCAGAACTGTGAGCCTCCATGCGTGTGCTGGGAACCAAACCTTGATCCTCTGAAAAAGCAACCAGTGCTCTTAACCACTGAGCCATCTCCCCAGCCCCAAATATACATATATATTTTAAAATGTTATCCATTAAAAGAAGATGAATCAAACAAGTCCCCTTGGAGGTCCTATTTCGTTTTTTACAAAGGACCTGGTGTTGGGTGATTATTAATGTTTTAATACTGATTCATATAATTCTTAAGGTGTCAGTTATTTTTTAGCTTGCTATTATATAAATGAAAGACATGGAAACCTGTTAGATTTATTATAAGCCTTTAATGTCCTGGGTCTGGGCAGATATTAAACCTTTAAGCTTTTTAGCTATTTCTGAGCTATGCAACCCAAGTGATTTGCCAATAAGTGTTCTTTCTGGGCTGGATCTGCTCCGTTATGCCAATCCTCAGAGCAAGCTCCTCCCAACCACGTGCTTCTATTTCACACTAACTCAAGGTGCCCTGCTCCGCTCTCCTCCTCCTCCTCCTCCTCCCTCTCTCTCTCTCTCCTCTAGGTCTCTCTGCCACCCTAAGCCCGTAAACCTTGACTTTACCTATTTCTCTCTGCCTAGTTCAGGCTGTAGGAAACTTTATTTAGCCAATCAGACTAAGTAATTTTGGATATATGAGAATTTGCTCATAAGGATCTTGGGGGGCAAGCAATTTACATTTGAATACAGAGTAGCCCCAGATCAACCCCTACAGACCTGGACCCCTCACCTTCTAGTGGTCAGCTCTAACCTAGTCCCCCCAAGAAGCCTCTTCAGCCCCTAGTGTGCTTTCCTAGTACGATCTTGTTTAAAATAAAACACAAGTGCTCCATTGTCTCCTGTGAACAGACTGCCGTCTGGCCACAGCCTAGCAAAGTGCACATCCTGTCGCGCTTATTTGTACACTTAGCACTTTGGTTCCTTACTTTACCAAGTAGAAAGGTAACTGCATCTCTTCTCCCTGAGTTTATTAGTTTATAAGAGGGACTGTGAAGCTTGGGTCGCACAGTTTCTCTGGGGCACTGTGCGTTTCACACACCCTCTCCAAACAAATTATGTCGCCTATGCCTGATGAAAAGCACATTCACCAAATTACAAGCTGTGCACGGTGGCTGCCATCTGTAATCCTAACACTCAGGGGCTGAGGCAGGAGGAAGACCGTAAGTTCAAGGAGGCGCAAAGTGACCTGAGTTATAGAGTGAGACCTGATTTTAAAAAGGGAGAAAGAGGAGGAGGAGGGGGAGGAGGAGGAGGAGGAGGAAGAGGAGGAGGAGGAGAACAAATTGTAAGATGTCCTCTGAAATTTGATGGTTTTTTTCTCCGGAGATACGGTGTTGTTGCTGTAGTTGTTTTGGTTTTTCAACACAGGCTTTCTCTGTGGGACAGCCCTGGCTGGCCTGAAACTCACTTTGTAGACCAGGCTGGCCTCAGATGCACAGAGATCAGCCTGTGTCTGCCTCCGCAAGCCTGAGGTAAGATTTTTATTTTAAAAAAAAATATTTTTAATATAGATTTTTAGTAGAAGATTTAAAGAAGACTTAAGAGGGAAAGGCACCCCCAGGAGTTTGGGCATGGCTTCTCTAAAAGAGTCACTTGGGTGCAGATTTTGAAGTGAAATGTTTTAATTTTTCCTCCCACTTTTGAGGTTTCTGAATTCTACTTAGTCACTAAATGTAGTATACTGGCTAGTAGACTTTTGGGGTGACCTTGACATTTGCTGTGCAGCTGCTGATGGCTTTGAACTTCCCAATCCTTCTGGTTCACTTTCCAAACGCTGGAACACACAGGCATGCACCATGACACTTGTCTCCAGCAAGTCAACTGTGGACTAAAGAGTGACACTAAAGGTTGGGATTTTCAGCATCCTAACATTTGCACAGCGCAGACACGATAGTGGGTAACGGCCAAGATGACCTGTTTTGGAAAAAAAAATACTCATTCTTTGGTTGATAAGGGCAACATTAATTTGTCCTAGAATGTTAGAGGCAGAAATTTAAAAAGGAAATACATGTTGTGAATACAAAGCAGTCCCCACATGGCCATGCTAACTGAACTTGCGTTATCACATACATTGCGCAATTTAACTCTGGGGATGGGAAAAAAAAAGTGAACCCTGAGATCTCATGGCTCAACCACTGGCTTCAGTTGGTGCATCAGATACGTAGCCTATTATCTCAGAGGGTCAACTACGCAGCTTATCTTACAGTAGCACCTGTCTTAAAGGAGCCAGAGCCTTCCAGATGTTTCCTTTTTCTCCTTTCTGGAACAACAGAGCTGCTGACTGACTCTCTCTTCTGACTTCTACTGTGGTCTTCCACCTTAACTATACACAGATCCTGTCACAGGACCCTAGTAAGTCCATCAGCCAAAGCTCTGGAGACAGAAAATCCAAGAGAGGGTGTCAGGTACTGAAATGTCCTTGGCTTGCCTGGCATTGGTCCAAGCTGCCACTGCATCTCCGTAAAACTCATTCTCTCCAGTCAGCAGCCACCTGTAGCAGCTCTTTCTCCTTTTCCTCTCCCTGCCCCTCAGTTTTTCCCATAGTGCATTTGTACATGAGAGCACACATGTATGTATATGTGCTGAGGCCACAGATCAACGTTGGGTGCCTGTCCTCGGAGCTATCACCTTATTTATTTATTTATTTTTGGTTTTTTTCGAGACTGGGTTCCTCTGTGTGACAGCTTTGGCTGTCCTGAAACTCACTCTGTAGACCAGGCTGGCCTCAAACTCACAGAAATCCGCCTGCCCTCTGCCTCTGCCTCCCAAGTGCTGGGATCAAAGGCGTGCATCCCCACCGCCCAGCTCATCTTACTTTTTGAGACAGGGTTTCTCACTCACCTGGAGCTTACCAAGTAAGTAGGCTAGGCTGGCTGGCCAGAAAGCCCCAGGGATCTGCCTGGCACTGCCTTTCCAGAAGTGGGCCTTTTAAAAAACATGGGTTCTAGGGCTTTAGTTTGGGTCCTTGTACCTGCAAAGCGTCTGAGCTGTCTCCCCTGCTACTTTTCTGTTAGGCCTTCTAGAAGTCTTAGTTTGTTCATCTCACTCTTTCCTTCTCAGGCACCGGATGTCCTCCGTTTGCTCCAGTCATCCCTGGTTTGAATTCATATAGCTCTGCTGGCTCGCTCCTGCTGAAGTAAGGGTTATCTAGACCCCTGCCAGTGCTCCTGTGAGCTGCAGGAATGTACTTCCCCTGTGAAGAGCTCTGCTTCTGAGAAGCAGAGAGCTCTGGCTCTCTGTACCCTCTGGCCATTGATTGTGGACAGGGTACAATGGGAGCATCCACTGAAGGAATGTCTCCACCAGATTGGCCTGTGGGTATATCTTTGTGGCATTTCCTTGATTGACTGTTGATATAGGAGGGCCCAGACCTCCCATGGTTGCTGCCACCCTTGGGCAGATGGTGCTGGGAAGTTGAAGAAAGGGAGCTGAACGTGAGCTTGGGAGCCAGCCAGTGCATGCCATCCCTCTGTGGCCCTTCCTTCCTGAGTCGATTCCCCCTTTGATGATGGGCTGTAAGCTGTAAAATGAGAGCAACCAGGTCCTTCCTGGGTTGCTATTGGTCAAGGACTCTATCAAGCAAATTAGAGCGACTGGCTTCCACGCAGCCCATAGCTAAGAACGTCACCAGGTAGCCTCTGAGGCCTATAGCAGAGGTCTACCTGCTTTGCTGTAACCACCCTCTAGATGCTTCTACCAGTGTAGTTGAGAGGTGCCTCGTGTTATGGCTTTCCTTGTTCTGTTGCTATGAAAGTTTCTTGAGGCTGTTCCTATGCTGAAACATGGGGTTCAGGGTAAACTGCCTCTGTGTTCCAGGCTATGGGCACTGAAGTGGGGCTTCAGAATGGGTTCTCTCTCATCCCCTTGGCAGGCCAGTGCTAGCATTCTAGAAATCACCGTTGACCTGACTGCAGTAAATGAGCACGAGCTGTACATTTCAAAATAACTGCAACGAGGACTCTGAACGTTCTCGCAGTAAAGAAGTGGAAGATGCTTGAGAGAAGATGGAAGAGCCCACTGCCCTCATTTGGTCATTAAAATTACAGGTAGGTATGTGTCACGTACATGTGTGTGCAGGTGTCCAAAGAAGCCAGAGATGCTGGATCCACTGGAGCTAGAGTTACAGACAGTTGTGGGCGGCCTGGCAAGAATGCTAGGAACTGTGTTTGGGTCCTCTGGAAGCGCAGAAAGTGTTTTTGACCACTGAGCCATCTCCAGGCCCAGCTTTTGTTGTTTGTTTGTTGGTTGGTTTGATTTGGTCTGGTTTGGTTTTTTCAAGACAGGGTTTTTCTGTATAGCCCTGGCTGTCATGGAAACTCACTCTGTCGACCAGGCTGACCTTAAACTCACTGAGATCTGTCTGCCTCCTCTTCCAGAGCTCTGGTATTTAAGGCCTACGCCACTATTGGCTGGCTCCAATCCTGATTTTTAATTATTACCTGAAGTTACTCAACAGAAAAAGTACCATATTAACCTGACTTCTTTCAGTTTATTTTACCTCCAACTAATGTTCAACCTTTGAAAAAGTGAAAGCTGCAGTGATGGCTCAGAGGTTAAGAGCACTGTCTGTTCATCCAAAGGTCCTGAATTCACTTCCCAGTAACCTCATGGTGGCTCACAATCATCCACAACGAGATCTGGTGCCCTCTTCTGGCGCACAGACACACATGAGGGCAGAACACCGTACAAATAATAAATAAATCTTTTTTTAAAAGTTGCTGGAATGGGTATCTAGTCGTCTTCTTTTTGTTACTCCCCTTTCACTGAGTATTTGGGTTGTTTCCAGGTTTGTTTGTTTGTTTGTTTGTTTGTTTTAGAAATAACCACACTCTGGGCTGGAGAGATGGCTCAGGAAGAGCACCCTCTGCTCTTCCAGAGGTCCTGAGTTCAATTGCCAGCAACCACATGGTGGCTCACAACCATCTATAGTGAGATCTGGTGCCCTCTTATGGCCTGCAGGTGCACATGCAGATAGAGCACTCAAAATAAATAAATAAAATCTAAAAAAAAAAAAAAAAAGAAAAAAAGTGCTGGAGAGAAAGCTCAGCAGATAAGAGCATTGCCTGACCCTCCAGAGGTCCTGAATTCAATTGCCAGCAGCCACATAGTGGCTCACAGACATCTACAATATGATCTGATACCCTCTTCTGGTCTGCAGTTGTACATGCAAGCAGAACACTTGCATACATACATAATAGGTAGGTAGGTAGATAGATAGATAGATAGATAGATAGATAGATAGATAGATAGATAGATAAGAAAAAATCACACTCTAAAAAGTGCTGTGTGTGCCAGCTTTTCATATCTAAAAGTCTCTATGCTAATGTGACTAGTTGCCATCCTTAAAAATTAACTTTGTCTCCAACAAGTGTGGCAGCTGTGTCCTTTTGGGTTTTTGTTTGTTTGTTTTTTGTGTTTGTTTGTTTGTTTTTCGAGACAGGGTTTCTCTTGTGTAGCCTTGGCTGTTCTGGACTTGCTTTGTAGACTAGGCTAGCCTCGAACTCACAGCGATCCACCCGCCTCTGCCTCCCGAGTGCTGGGATTAAAGGCGTGTGCCGCCACCGCCCAGCTGGCAGCTGTGTCCTTTTATGAGCTTGACACATCCTACAGTCAGTCGAAGTGTTCCCCATATATCGATTAGTCCTGACTCCAGCTAATTAGTGCATCGACTCCTCCAGCCACAGGCGCTGATTTAGAGGTGGTCAGCGCACCTAAAGCCGCCTGGTTAGAGAAGTGTGAGCCACTTTTACAATAGCAGTGGGGATCCTTCTGCAGATGTGAGCAAAGACGAGACCCCAGGTGCTCTCGACAGCCACGTTGGAACCATAGACATTGACTAGAGAATAAAGGTGACATCCAAGGGAGAACAAAGCTAAAATTCTCACAGAGAATAAAGTCAGGGTACTGATTGAACCATATCAAATTCCACCTTAATTGTTTAAAAAGTAGTTTTATATGGCTGGAGAGAGTGCTTAGTAGTCAAGTGTATATATGGCTTTTGCAAGAAGACCCAGGGTCAGTTCCCAGTACTCAGATTGGGAGTTTGCAGTCCCCTCTGATTCCAGATACAAGGGAGCCCAAAGCCTCAGGCCTCCTTGGTTTTGTGCATATACCTCCACACAGCTAAAATAACCCTTGTAAAATACTTTTTATGGGAAGGAGAGGTGCCTAGGCAGTTAAGGCAGTTAGGGAGAGGTGCTCAATGGTTAATAGTGCTGCTATGTCATAGGGACCAGAGTTTAGATGCCAGTACATCTGTCCACTCACAAACACCTACAACTCCAGCTCCAAGGGATCTGATGCTCTCTCCTGGCCTATGAAGGTACATGAACACACAAGTATACACACTCCCCCATACACATGCATTTTTAAAAAAATATATAAAAAAATGGTCTACAGGATTTTTTTTCTATTGCCTCATCTCACGACCTCCCCTCTCCTTTTTTTGGTTTTGGTTTTTCAAGACGCAGTTTCTCTGTGTAATAGCCCTGGCTATTTGTAGACTGGAACTCTGTGGCCAGGCTGCCCTTGAACTCACAGAGATCCTCCTGCCTCTGTCTCCTGTGTGCTGGGATTAAAGGCATGTGCCACAGCCACCGCCACTGCCACCCCCACCCAGCTCTATTGACTTTTCTAAAGAGTGCACAGAAACACTGTGGATCTCATATGTTTTTCAGTCTGGAAAGGTTGTTGCAACCTTATCAATTACCTTAGGTTGTGATATTCATTTGGTTTTCTATGTAAATAACCATATTTATGCAAATTAGACACTATTCTTTCCTCAGGTGTCAAAGAATATATATATATATATATATATTTTTTTTTTTTTTTTTTTTTTTTTGCAGTGTTAGGGATTGAGGCCAGGGCTCTGCCCATGACAGACAAGTGCTCTGTCACTAAGGTGCAGCCCCTGTCCCAGTGTACACCCTATGCTGAGAGCTCTTCTTCAGCGCTTCTGACTTCTTTATCCAACTTCATTCAGGAGCCTTGGCTAGTGCCTCTGTGCCCCGAGTATCATCTCAACAGCACTAACACAGACAACACAGAAGCAGGAGAAGTTAACACTCCGTGTGTGTTGACAGATGGAGACACAGGAAGTGGAAAGGGCTTCCTCGTCTTTTCTTCATCTCAGATGGTTCTGACAGGCAGGTTTAAAGCATCTGAGAAAGTCTTTGGAGGTCAAGCAACACTGTGGAAAGGACACACTTGCTATTTCCTTTTTGAGGCTCATCTCACTAGTTATACTCTCTCTAGAACGCTGGCTGGGGTGGTGATAGCTAGCATGCTTGTCTTGTTTCTGACGTCAGTAAGGAACACTTCTAACCTTGGATGGAGAGCAGTGTTAGGAAAGACACACATGATGTGCATCTGAATTCCAAGTGAATGATGCCTGGGATGACTCATCTTTGCTGTCAGCTTTACTGTGTTTAGAATACCCCAAGAGAGGTACTTCTGGGAACATCAGCGAGAGCATGTCTAAAGATTAAGTGAGAAGAGAAGGCCCACCCTGAATGTGGGTGACTCCACCCCGTGGGCTGGATGGAGACCTGCTAAAACCGAGGAAAAGGAGAAAGGGAACAGAGCAGCAGCCTACCCAACTCTCTGCTTCCAGATCTGTCCAGATGTGGGCACACAGCTGTGTCATGCTCTACCTACCATCCTAGCTAAAGCCAATTCTGCCACTTTTCTTTCCCTGCTACTGTAAACCTCAAACCTGGAACCAAAAGAAACCCGTGTTGCTTTAAGTTGTTTGATCACAGAGACAAAAAAAAACAAAAACAAAAACAAAACCCGAATATAGTCCCCTAAAGACAACTGCTGCTGATAGACAAGGAACCATTTTTTTCTATCCCTTTCTCCGTAACTACAAAGGAGCCATAGTAGCTAAGGTTATTCACATGATTCTCCTCTCCTCATTAAAGGTTGGCCAGATAACCCTTAAGCCAAGAACAGAGGGCAGCTCTGAGTTTTGAGCACACCACCACTGCCATCTATTGGCAGCCAGGCTATTCTGGGACACTTGCACCATAGGAAGAGAAGTGATCCTCATCAAAACTAATTCTAGTCTAAATTTGGATCTGCTTTTGGAGTCAGGATACAACACACAGCCCAGCTATCATGTGGTGGTTCCTCTCCATTGTCAACACAGCTTGAGGTGTGTGTGTGTGTGTAAGCATTCCCAGACAGCTTTAACTGAGGAGCAAAGACTTATCGTGAATGTGGATTAGACGATCAGGGACTGACATCCTGGACCAAATAAAAGTGATCTGAGCACGAGCCTTCACATATCTCTCTCTCTCTCTCTCTCTCTCTCTCTCTCTCTCTCTCTCTCTCTCTCTCTCCCACCCCCCCCCTGCATCCCAGACTGTTGCTATGCAACCAGCTGCATCATGCTCCTGCCCACCATGCCCTCACCATCATGATGGACTGTACCTTCTAGGTATGAGCCCAAATACGCCATCTTAAGTTTATTCTGTCAGATATTTCATCACAGTGGTGAGCTGGTAACACAATCAGCATGAAATCCCATGTATTTTTGCTCCTAATAAAGACACTCGGTTCACAGCAAAAGGAGCAGAGCAGCCGGCACTGCCTGTGGACTGCACTGGTCTTTACCATTACAGTTTTGAGACAGGGTTCACGTACATTAGGCTGGCCTCAAACTGGCTATGTAGCCAAGAATCACTCTGAACCTTCCACTCCCCTGCTTCCCTCAACTGCTAGGATTACAGGTGTATACTCTCACACCACCACTTGAGTTCAATGGCCTTTCCCATGTCTTAGAAAAAAAAAAAAAACAAGCTAGGAATGGGCTGATCGGAACTTAAGTTATAAGTGGTACCAGTTAGGAGACAAACTCTAGAAGAATACGTTCTCACGGACTGCCATTTGTAAGCTTATTTGACAATGTGTGGTGTCATTCTTCCCACTGATCTGGCTTTTGGCGGGAGGACAATCCTGCTCACTTTCTTATCTAAGAGTTGTAGGATTCTACGGCCCTTTCCTCGATGCTGGGCCTGCGGGTTGGAGGACAGTAGTGCCAACAGCAACTATTGGGTTTTCTCCTCCCTCTGAAATGAAGGGCACAGAAAGACAATGTCTAGTCATTGGGGTTACACATTTAGATTACAAAATGGAGACCAGGCTGCTACTACACAGCAAGGCCTAGAAAGTCTTATGGGAAAATCCAAATAATTCTCAGAGACAAATAGTGCTATTAAAGAATTCAGGTGTTCACCTATAAGCCACTGATTTTTTATTTTTAAAACAGCCAGAAATACACACTGGAAAAAATGCCAGCATCTTCAAGAAATGGTGCTGGTGAAACTGGACAGCTGCATCTAGAAAATCCAAATGGATCCATACTTATTGCCCCCACAAAAATCTCAACTACAAATGGATCAAAGACTTCAACATAAAACTAAATGCATTGGCTGGGTGGTGGTGATGCACGCCTTTAATCCCAGCACTTGGGAGGCAGAGGCAGGCAGATCGTTGTGAGTTCGAGGCCAGTCTGGTCTACAAAGCGAGTCCAGGATAGCCGAGGCCTACACAGAGAAACCCTGTCTTGAAAAAACAAAACCAAACAAACAAACAAAAATTTAAATACATTGAACCTTATAGGAGAGAAAGCAGGGAATAGCCTTGAACTCATTGGCACAGGAAAAGACTTTCTAAACAGAACACCATTAGCACAGGCACTAAGATCAACAGTTAATAAATTGGAATTCATGAAATTGAAAAGATGCTGCACGGCCAAGGATACCATTGTTCAAAGTGGCAGCCTAAAGAATGGGAAAATTTTACCAACTATACATCCAACAGCAGGCTAATGTTCAAAATATAGAAAAAACTTTAAAAGCTAGATATAAAAAAAAACAAGTAACACAATTTTCTAAAAATGGAGTATAGATCTAAACAGAAACTTCTCAGAAGAGGACATTTAAATGGCTAAGAAACACTTAAATGTTTAACATCCTTAGTCATCAGGGAAATGCAAACCAGAACTCCATTTCATCTTAAAACCATCAGAATGGCTGAGATCAATAAAACAAGTGACCACTCACACCGCCTCCTCATCTATTGCTGATGCGAGTGTTAACATGTGCAGCCACCATGGAAACTAGAGCAGCAGTTCCTCAGGAAGATGGGAATCCAAGATCCAGCTGGACCACTCTTGAGCAAACACCCAAGGCCGCTTCATCCAATCCCAGAGACACTTGCTCAACCATGTTCATTCCTGCTCTATTCATAATAGCCAGAAATTGGAAAGAACTTCCTAGAAATCCCTCAACAGCAGAGTGGATGAAGAATAACCTGGTACATCTACACAACTGAGTATTAATCAGCCATTAAATAAAATGAAATCACAAAGTTTGCATGTAAATGGATGACACTGAGAAAAAAAATCATTTGAGTGAGGTATTCCAGACCCAAAAAGACAAATATGGCATAGCCGTTAAGTCCATGATAACCAAGGTATAGTCTGTAGAACCGGAGGTTAGGTATAAAATGAGGTACTCAAGGTAGGGGGTGCAGTTCTCCCTAGGAGAGTGAAATAGAATAGATAATTATGGGGGGATCTGTGGAAGACTGTTATGGGAGGATCAAATGGAGAGGAAGAAGAGAGGGAGACAGAGGAGGGAATATGGGGAGAGAACTTAAAATTAAGGCCATTCAAAGGGTAGTATGGAAACATATTACAGTAGAAGTTTCCTAAAATATATACATTTTGAAGATGATCTAAATGAAATTGCCAAATAATGAGGAGAGAGGCCCCCAACTGGACATCTCTTGTCATCAAATGAAGCTTCGGGGTTTGGGTTGCTTCTTATTGATTTGTTGGCCAACAGGGTTCCACAGGAATCCCCAAACAACTCAGCCTGTTGCCAAGCCTATAAGTTAGTTGATCTCCAGAAACTGACAGCAAGACCCCTGTAAAAGTAACTTTTACTCTGCTGGCTCAACTGTCTGTGAGGCTTACTGCCTCCTTCTGCTAATCTAGGCCTAGTTCTGGAAGCTTCTGGTCTCTGTATAGTCTATCCTAGGCCTAGAATGTTTTCAGTCTCTGAGACTTACTGCTTAATAACCTCACCCATTTTTGTTCTTTCTGAGCTCTGGGCTGGCTGGCTGGCTGGTTCAACTCAGATGTTTTCTGTCTCAACCCCTTCTCCCAGCGACTTATTTAATCTGGTTTCTCTCTCTGCCTGGAATTGCTCTGCTTGGCTTCAAACTAACTCAGCAATCTGCTCTGATCTTCTGGCTTCTCATTTTCTGGCTCATTCTGCCTTTACCTGAGTTCTCTCTCTGCAACCCATCTCTCTATTACTGTCGTGGTAAAACCGCCTCCTCTCCCTGTAAAACTGCCTCTCTGTCCTCTCTCTTCTCATGAGAGTTCGGCGTATCCTATTCTGTCAAATCTTCTCTGATTCATCACCTTTTATGACACTCAATTAGACATCACTATCAAACATGGATGCTGCCTTCTACAAACTAACTTTACCTTTGTTTGAGATTAAAGGCACAAATCATCATGCCTGGATCTAAGTTATTCTTTATCTGATACTTGCTCTATACCAGGCTGGCCTTGAACTCAGATCCGTTTGCCTCTGTCTCCTGGATTAAAGGCACATTCCAACTGGATCACAGAGACCTAGAAGATATTTGGATGTGATCTCTTGCCAGAACAGCCATGCCCTGAATTAACCTTTCTCTAAAGTCCCCGTTACTGAAGACAACACCTACGCAACTCGTTGCACATGGAGAAGTTGAGCTGGTACCTACACTGAGCCTTCACCCCTATGTGCTAGCATCTTTGATACAGGAAAGTACTCTGCACCTACTAAAGGAGAAACATAAACACCGACCCTGCCACAAACCCTTTGTTCTACAACCATATTGCTTACAAGATAATGCTAGTGCAACGGTGACACAAAGCTCTGAGAATGGCCAACCAATATCTGGTTTGCAAGAGATGGAATCCATACCTCATGCTACTGAGTGACCAAGAACTTAAAAACCAAATATGCTAGAGACATAGGATAAAACCAAATACTACTGCTCTAAAAAAAAAGAAAAGAAAAGAAAGAAGAAGAAGAAGAAATGAATAAAAACAAACAACAACAAAACCCATGGCAACAAAATGAATCCAAATGACATTCTGTTATTCTCATAGATCAGTGCCTTTATTCAGCTGTCATCAGAGAAACTTCTTCCTGCAGCTGCTGGAAACAAAGACAAGAGACCCACAGCCAGACCTTAGGCAGCCAATGGGAGACCTTGGAATACTCAGCCTTATATGAAATGTCTCCATCAAATCCCTCCCCCCCCCCCCCCCCCCGGGGCTCAGAGGATTCTGCTGAAGAGGAGGCAGGAAGAGCCACTGGGATGGAGGATACCAAGCAAACAAGGTCCTCTAAATCAACGTGAACAAAGCCCACATGAACTCACAGAGACTGAGGCAGCACGCGCAGGGCCTTCAGGGGTCTGCAGCAGTTGGGGTCCTGTAGCCGAAAGGAGAAGTAGACACATAACCCTTGTCTATAACCCAGAAACAATCTCCAATTGACAACCACTTGCAAATGAAAACTTAAGTTTCCCCCCAAGGGAGTCTCACTGGGGAAACAAGCTGCTCTTAAGGGTAGGCTGCATGCCCAGCAGTAGATACCAACAGAAAACCAACTCAACAGACTCCTCGGAGGCTCCTTGTCTCATGATGTCATGTCCGGGCTCCTCTTTTCAATTTATCTTATCTTTTTTTTTTTACTTTATATTTTTTTCCTCTTTTTTTACCCTACAGGTCCTTTGTGTATATATTATGGCTTCCAGTTTAGTGTTTTTAATGGGATTCCTGAGTGTACAAACAAGTGGGTCTCTGTTTCTTGTGCCTTTTGTTGGGCTCTTTTTATTCTGTTTGTTTGCATTGTCCAACTCCAATGTGTTAGCTTTTGTTTTATCTTATTATACTTTATTTTATTGTTATCCCATGGAAGCCTATTTGGTTTCTAAAGAGAGACAGAAAGAGGGTGGCTCTGGATGGGAGGGGACGGGGAGGAGCTTGGAGACGCAGGGGGTGGAGAACTATAATCAGGTTATGTTATGTGAGAAAAAAATCTATCCAATGAAAGGAAAAAAGAATTCATGTCCCTAGACAGCTTGCCACCTTTCCACAGTAATCATCAATAAGCACGGGTTCAGGACAAGTCTCAGTTCCTAAAACCCGTGACTCACACGTAATGGCCTTCCTTTGCTTAACCAGAATCCAGGTAAAAGCCTGAGCCGGTCCAAAGCTTGTAATCCCGGTGATGGAGGGATGGGAGATGAGACAGGAAGCTTCCTGGAAGCTCACTGGCCAACTGAGGTCTAGACTCCTCCTCGAAGCCACAGACAAAAGACCCTGTCTCAAACAAAAAAAAGGTGCCTGACGAATGGCACCGCCTCTTGTCCTCCCCCTCCACACACTTGAGCACACTTGCGTATACAGGAATGTGTACACACACGGACCCAATGAATAAACTGAGTAGATTCACAGTCTATATTCTTTGCCTCAGATAATGGAGAAAATATTACCTTCAATATTGCATCAGCATTCTCCCCAGCACAGCCAGAAGCAAAGCACGCAGAAGGCCGGGGCAGGAAAGGAAAGGATTCCATTTCCGACTTTGAGCTGACGCGGGGTCTCACTCTAGCCCAAGCCGCCCTGTATTGTTAGCAATGTGCTCGGTGTCGTAAAGGAGAGGACTGCCTCATCAAGTCCAGTGTCTTGGTGTTGATGTAGTAACTGCTGATTGGAAAGCTGCGTGGTCCAGAAATCAGAGGAGTAAGCACACGTGGCCACGGTGGCCTCTGTCTTTTATCCCTATGGGAAGGGGGGATGGGGGGGGGCACGGCTGTCCCTCATTGGCAGAGGTCCTGCTTCACAGTCCACTCCCGTCGGGTTAAGTTGGAAAGCGGCTGAGAAAGGACAGAAGGGAAGTTCGAGATGACAATGCCTAACCATTGAAACAGTCTAAGAATTTATGAGTGTACACAGTCTCTAATTCAACAATCAATCAACATTTCAGGAACCTGATTAAGCGGCAAGGTTCAAGGCTAGTGAGTGGAAGCAGGATCAGTTATTAAACCTGTTTGTGGGCCGGGTGTGGTGGCGCACGCCTTTAATCCCAGCACTGGGGAGGCAGAGGCAGGCGGATCTTTGTGAGTTTGAGGCCAGCTTGGTCTACAAAGCATGTCCAGGACAGCCAAAGCTAACACAGAGAGACCCTGTCTTGAAAAACCAACAAAACAAAACAAACAACAACAAAACAAAAAGCCAGAGGTCAGGTTCGTTGTATGATAGATTCTGCTGAGTTCGTCCCACGTCTCTCCCGTAAACAATATATAAGATATTGTAGTTCTTAATAAGTTTGCTTGGCATAAGACATAGCCTATGTAGGACTGTTTCCTGTTGTACATGAGTCCACTGGTCTGACTAGAGAAATTAACCTGATACTTTTCCTCAGGGTAACATTCTCTCTATGTAACAGGCACAGCCAGGGCCTGTCATCCTAACACTTGAAAGACTCCCACAAGAAGGTGGCTGAGAGTTCTAGGCCAGCCTGGCTACACAGGGAGACCCTGTCTGTAAAGAGTAGTTGTAGCAAGGTTAGTAATGAGACGCCTGTGAAGGCAAAAGGCTCCGGCACTGATCTGGAAGGTCGGAAATAGGTGCAGCCGCGGGGAGGCTCTTTCCAGAGCGCGTTTTTATTTCTCAGCGTAATGGATGAAATCCACTCTTGGTGAAAGACTCTTTTCTTACCTTCCTTTGCTTGTGTGTCCAGGTCTCCAGCAGAAGCAATCCCGGCCTCTCTGCATGAGCTGTGGCAATCCTCAGAAGCACATTGGTAGGAACAGTGGCAGCCAAGAAAAAACCGCAATGCACAGCAGGCTACTGAGTCAGGAAAGGGGCGAGTGAGTAAGCACAGCCTGCTGTCTGCAGCTCCGCCGGAGCCACTCCTTTCATTGCCTCCAGCAGGACCTTTAACCGCCGTTCCCAAGGAGCATCAGAATTTCCTAACAGCTATGTCTTACCCATAGAATCTGTCTATGTCAAAAACCTTCTACTTACAGTGACTGCAGGGAGGGTTATTTCTACATGTTAAATTCCATTTTAAAGTTTTGTGGTGTTTTTTGTTTTTGAGTGTGTGACCTTTGTCGTGTCTGAAAGTTTTTAGGCAAGCTTAACTGTTAAGAATTTTCTGCTCTACACATCTAAGTTGAAGGAGGTGGGGGGGGGGTGTTGTGGTGGGCAAGCTAGGCTATCAGGCAGCAGCTGGTACCCAGGGCTTCCTGCTTATCTGTAAATAGACCCAAACTGACTTAGGGCATTTCTGTCTTGCAAATGGACCGCTGTGTTTTCTCTCTGTGCTACAGGAGACCCTGTCTCAACAGACCAAAAGCCCCTAAAGAGCTATGAAGTTCCAACACAATTTAACACAACTCCAGGTTCACAGACGTCTCTCAGCTAGTCCCAGAATGAGTGAGGGCTCGTTTTGTTTGCTTAGTTGTGTTATGAGACAGCGTGTCGCTTCATAGGCTAGCTGGCCAAGGACTGGCGGCAGCAAGTTCCTTCCTCGGCCTCTTCAGTGCTAGGACAATGAGTGTGTGCTCCCACACCCAGGCAAATGAAGAAGATTTGGTCTGGGTTTTGTTTGTTCTTATTTGCTGTTGTTGTTGTTGTTGCTTTGTTTCATTGCTTGTTTGTTTTAGTACTGGGGATCCATCCTAGGGCACATACTAGCCAACTGCACTACCACTGAGCTACATGCCCAGCTCTTTTTGGCTATTTATTTTTATTTTTTATTTATTTTTTAAATTTTATTGATTTATTCATATAACATCTCAATAGTTATCCCCATCCCTTGAATCCTCCCATTCCTCCCTCCCTCCCATTTTCCCATTACTCCCCTCCCTTATGACTGTGACTGAGGCACACTAGCCCAAGGGGCATGTCCCATGAAAGTCTTCACTTGCCAGGAAACTGGGACAGAGGGGAAGACTTCCTATTGGGACTCTAGGTGAGAGAAGCATGGGAGAATGGGGAAATAGAAGGAGCCAGAGGGTCCTAGAAACCTACAAGAAGAACATTATGATGGGCAGATCTGGGCCCAGGGGTCCTGCTCAAACTATGGCACCAGCCAAGGACAATAGGTTCAGTAAACTTTGACCCCTAACCAGATCTAGCCAATGGACAGGACATTCTCCCCAGTTGAGTGGAGAGTGGGGACTGACTTTCACAGGAACTCTGGTGCCCCATGTTTGACCACGTACCCTGGATGGGGAGACCTGGTGGGACTCAGAGGAAGAATAGCAGGCTTTTTATTTTGAGACAGGATTTCCCTAAATCACCTAGGCTAGCTTTGAACTTGCTCTGTAGCCCAGGCAGGCCTTGAACTCGTTATAATCCACCCATCCTGTTTCCAGAATAACTGGGACAACAGGCCTGAGCTACCAGGCCCAGTTAATGAGTTTTAAGTGAAACCTCTGAGCTAGGTAGCATAAGTGACACTCAGACAGCGTTCCAAACTCTTCCCTCTCTGTGAAGCACGGACTCTTCCAACATGACATCCTGTGGAGCCTCTGCTTCCAAACCTGATGCTCACCTTGGTTGTGGACACTAAGCTTGCAGGATGGAAAATAATAAAAACTCTATATCAAGAGTTCACAAGGTGTCAATGAGACCACGCAATAGCTGAAGGGAGTTGCTGCCAAGCCCACAGACTGGAGTTCAGCCTCCTGGACACACATTTGAAAGGAGAACTCTGACTTCATATGAGTACCATGTCATAAGTGCATCTATATACATGTACACAAAATAAGTAAATGTAAGATTTTTAAGCCAACAAGGAGGCTCTGATATCCGGCTGTTATTCCAAAATACTGTTTTTTTGTTTTGTTTTGTTTTGACCTCATAAGATGAGTTAATAAAGTTTACAGAGTGTGTGTTGTCAGGAGCCTGCCATTCCAGCTACTCAGGAGACTTAGGCTTAAGACTAGCTTGAGCAACAGAGTTAGTCCCAGTTCAAACATTTTTTCATTGGTGGTGGTGGGGCGTAGAGAGATTGCTCAACAATGAAGAACACTGGCTGCTCTTCTAGAGGACACAGGTTCGAGTCCAAGCACCCACATGGTAGTTCATAACTATTAGTAACTTCAGTCCAAGGGGCTATGACGACCTCTTTCAGCCTTTTCAGGTTCCAGGCATATACAGGGGCACAAACATGCGTACAGGCAAAACAGCCATACATGTTAACTTCTTTTTTCTCTTTAGTTTCTTAAAGATTCATTTATTTATACATATGAGTGCTCTATTTGCCTGTATGCATGCATGACAGAAGAAGGCCTCAAGATCCCACTACAGATGATTCTGAACCACCATGTGGTTGCTGGGAATTGAATTCAGGCCTTTTGGAAGAGCAGCCGGGCATTTTAGCTGCTGAGCCATCTCTCCAGCCCCCTACATGTACACTTTTTTAATGAAATGAAGTTTGCATGTGTAGGCATTTGACACTGAAGCAAACCTGGCCTTGCCACCAGCAGCAGTGGACTGCACATGACAATGCTATAAGATGTATTTCCTTAAGACACATGAACCTTCATTTTAAAACCTTCATTTTAAAATGTACTTTTTTGTAGACAGAATCTGGCTTTGAACTTCATTTACGTTTCTTCATTTGTACTTATAGATGCTTGCGTATGGCTGAAGGAGAAACGTGTTTTTTGTTTAGATCACAAGTGGGGGATGAAAAACGACTTGGGAGAGAGAACAGGTGATGTTTATCCCCTTAGAAGTTGAACCACCATGTGGGGGAGATTGGTTGTTAACCAGCTGAAAAATATCCTTGAACAAATTCTGAGAGGAGGTATAAATGTGAGCCAAAAACAGGAGGCGGGGCCTTTGAAGACTTGGGATAGTTTTGGCTGTTCATCGCTCCACTGTGAGATGCTCCTAGAGAGAACCACTCGAGGGAAGGCTTTGGGGCTCTGGGCTCTGGCTGAGGTTCTGGGTTCTGGTTGCTCCAGGTTCCAGCAGAAGAAATCCTGCTGACTACGCCAGGAGAATTGCTCCTTGTAACTGATATCCTTATGGTTTCATTACTGTACTCTTTAATCTCATTTTCCTATTGTTTCAGTTAGTTGGGTTATAAGTGAGGTACTGTCGGTTAATAAGTTCATAATAAAATATATTTATTAAGAAAATTGAGCCTACACATGGCATAGATGTGGTGGTCAGAAGACAACTAGGAGAATCTTTTCTCCCTCTATGTGTAAGTTCTGGGATTCAAACTTAGATCATTAGGCTTGGCTGACAAGTACCTTTCCCTGCTGGGCCACCTTGCAGGCCACATATACAAATAAATATATAAATGTAAAACTAATGCTTATTACAAAAAGAAAAGCTAACTCAAGAACCCTCATTCACTCTGGGTGGAATTGCAAACTGGTGCAGCCACTCTGGAAATCATTGAGGAGAATTCTCAAAAAGCTAGAAAAAAAACCTACCGTATGACCCAGCTCTACCGCTCACTGGCATATGCCCAAAGTTCTCGACCTCCAGCTCCACAGACACTTGCTCAGTTATGTTCAGTTGCTTCTCTGTTCATAATACCTAGGAAATGGAAATGACCTAAACGTCCCTGAAAGGACGACTGGATAATGAAAAATTCTAACTAAATTAAAACAAACAAACAAACAAACAAACCCCAGTTACAACAATGCAACTGAAAGTTTCTCATTGGTTCATTCATAGTCCTCAATTCTGTAATAATCAGAACACTTGAGATTATCAAGTAATTACACCCTTCTCCCCTTTTTTCCCTTCAAGTCCTTCCATGCACCCCTCTTTGCTCTCTTTCGAATTCTTAGCCTCCTTTTTCATCAATTGCTGTTCCATGCATACAGGTATATGCAGATATATATATATACTTGGTCTGCATAATGTTGCTTGTAAGTATGTTGTCAGGGCGTTCCTCATTCATTGTCTGGCTGGCAGAAATGAGTGGCTAAAGCCAGCTCTCTGAGAAGGCTGGGCTGAGGATGTGGGGTCAGTGGGCACTCTTCTTTTCATTTCTGGATAGGAAGTTCTGCAACTTTCACCAACAAGGAAGTTAATACTTCTTCAATTTGCAACAAGTTGGAAATGCATTCGGAGAGCTTCAGTCTCACAAGCCACTGGGTGTCAGTCCTGAGCTGTAATGTAGAAAAAATGAGCAGCCAGGACAGTCAGGCCAAGGGGAATGGTGTAAGATCCGCCACTTTCAATCAACAAAACTAAAGTAAGCAAGCGAGACCACAGTAGGGGAAAGTGACCGTGGTGCCATGAGTTTGAACTAGAAAGGCTTGGAGTGTGTGTGTGTGTGTGTGTGTGTGTGTGTGTGTGTGTGTGTGTGTGTGTGTGTGTGTGTTTCTCTTTCTCTTGCGGTGATAAACACAATGTCTAAAAGCAACCTGGGGAAGGACAGATTTACTTCATCTTACAGCTTACACTCCCATCATGAAGAGAAGTCAGACAGGTGCTCAGGCAACAACCCAGAAGGGGGCAGTGGAGCAAAAGCCACGCAGTGAGCAGTCTGTCTGTCTGTCTCTCTCCTTCCCTCCCTCTCTTTGTAAATGTGTGTGTGTGTGTGTGTGTGTGTGTGTGTGTGTAGAGAGAGAGAGTGAGAGAGAGAGAAAGCTTATAATTACAGTATTTCTACCTTCCCTTCTCTTTCCTCCCTCCAAACCCTCCCATGTACCCCTCTTTGCTTAGATTCATTTTTTTTCATTAATTGCTCTTACATGCATATAACTATTTGCATATATAGACATTTGTGTGTGTGTGTGTGTGTGTGTGTGTGTGTGTGTGTATTCCTGCTTAGTCTGCATAACATTACTTGTATGCATATTTGCATATTTTCAGGGCTGACCATTTGGTCCTGGATAGCCAGCTGGTGTGCTCTTCTCTGGGGAAGACTGTTTCTCCCACTCTCAGTGTTCCCAGTAGACTGCAGTTCTCTGTGTAGGGTGGAAGCTTGCTGGGTGGTCTTCCCTCCACTTTAGCACATTCACTGTTTCCTTTTCTCAGCTACTATTTAGGCAGCCATATTGATGAGAGTCTGGTGGGGGGGGTAGCATCTGACATTGCTAGGAGATACAGTTTCATCGCAAACTCCCCCATCCTCCCTCTAGCTCTTCTATTTTGCCACCACCTCTTCACACACTCATTATTCCCTGTGCCTTAGTTTGGAGAGTTGCTTTGTAGATGTATCCATTGGGACTGGGCTTCGTAATTCTGCATTTTGAATAGTTATGGTTGTCTGAGGTAGCTGCCGTCTGTTGCTTGATGAAGAGTGAGGACCACACTCATCTGTGGTATAAGGACAAATGTTTCAATTGTTGTTAGCTTAGTAAGGTTGTGGTTGTAGCTTGTCCCCCAAGATCCATGACTTCACTAGACCTGGGCGGTTGCCTAGGCTTTTAGTACCAGGCATAGTTTTACACTTGTTGAATGATCTTAAGTCCATTTAGAGAGTTGTTGGCTACTGCCAAGGTACGCATGCCACTATTGCACCCTTAGGGCTATACCACGATGGTCCTGTTGTAGTTGATAGATATCATAGCTGGTTAGGACTGTCTGCTGTCTTGCTTCTTTGGAAGCTTGCCCACTTGTCCACTTGTACCATGAAAGTTAGTCTAGTCCTCAGGGAGGAGGCATTCAGGCAGTTCCAGTTTGGGGGACCTCTGCACCCAGTTTCGGAAGCACCTGATGTCTTTAGCAATAGAGACTTACCTTCCACCTCCTAAAGAAACCAAAGACAATCCTTCTCCCTCTCTCCCCTGAATGACGTGATCACAGAACTGCATGACCATGCCTGGCCATGGGGCAACCAAAGGCAATAGCAACTGGTTGTATGTTAAAAATAAATAAATAAGAATATTTTGTGTTCTATTAGACAACCCTAACAACTCAAAAGAGGACCTCTCATGTCTGGTGTCAGTGTTTTGTTAAATAGTCTTTGCTGGATTGCCCTCTTATACAACCCAGGTGTGGTACCACTCCCAGTGAGCTGAGCCTATCAGCATCAACCATTAATCAAGAAAATTCCCATAGGCTTGCCTACTGGCTAATCCAATGGATGTAGTTCCTCAAATGAGGTTTCCTTTTATAGGCAAGCCTACTCTGTATGAACCAGCACAGAGTTTGTCATGGTTTGAATATGTTTGGCTCCTGTAGACTCGCGTATTTTAATGCTTCGCCCATGGGAAATGGTGCTATTAGGAAGGGTGGCCTTCTTGCAGCAGGTGTAGTCTTTTTGGAAGAAGTGTGTCACTGTGAGAGTGGGCTTTGAGGTCTCATTTGCTCAAGCTAGGCCTAATGGGGCTTTTACTTCAACTGCCTGCAGATCGAGATATAGAACCCTCAGCTCCTTCTCCAGCACCATCTCTGCCTGTATGCAGCCATGTTTCCCGCCATGACAATAGCGGTCTATAAGCCAGCCTCAATTAAATGTCTTTTTTGTTTTGTTTTGTTTGCTTCATAAGAGCTGCCATGGTGGCTTGTGGGTGCAGAAGCATCCTTCAATTACCAGTTTCACCAAGGCAACAGTCTCCAACAAAGCAGTGAGCCCAGTTTACAGTTCTTCTTCTTCCCACTGCTAGGAGTGGTGGGGAAAAGCACACTGGGGGCTATGTCTCAGGGGGTACCCAGGGTGATTCCTGTGTTCCGGAATAGGGGGAAATGCCCCTGTGGAACTAAACTTGACAAATGACACTCATTGTCTGATTGTGTTGGAAGATGGACAAAGGAAATGAAAGGAGAACGGAGGTTAGAAATGCCAGTGGGAAGCCCTGCGAAGAGGCTGTGTAAACCCAATACTCAGACACAAAAGCAGAGGCACAAGGACCATGGCTACATGAGGCCTGTCCTGCTTCAAAACAAACAAAAGAAAGAGCTGTGACTATTCTTCAGAATACTAAGGGTGTTTGGCCAGGCATGGTTGTGCAGGTCTCTCATTACGTCATCCAGGAGGGAGACACAGAGGATTGCCATAAAATCAAAGCCAGCCTGAGCTACAAAAGAAGCACAGAACATAGTGAGATCATTCCTCAAAAAAAAAAAACAAAAACAAAAAACAAAAATAAAGTCAGGTGTGATGACACACGCCTTTAATCCCAGCACTCAGGAGGCAGAAGCAGGTGGATCTCTATTAGTTCTAGGCCAGCCTGGCTGACAGTAAGTTCCAGGCTAGCCAGGGCTACACGGTGAGACCCTGTCTTAAGATAAATAAAAATAAAAGGGAAAGAAAGGAGAAAAGAAGGAAGCAGGAGGAAAGAGGGAGGGAAATAGGAGAGGGACGAGGATGGGAACCAACCTTGTGACTATTTCGAAGCTAAAAGGAATGGAGTGGCTGGGGGCAGGGGACAAATTGCTCTACAAAGGAGGTGTATGGGCTGATGACACATGTCGGTGATAGAGTATTTACCTGACACACACAAGAAAGAGGGCAATTGAGAGAGAAGACCCAGGTATTCACGTTACAATATGAAACCATATTCATATAATTTTTTCAGGGTTTTTGTTTTTTGAGACAGTCTTATACTGTAGCCTAGGTTGGCTTGGAATGCTCTATACAGCCCTGACTGGGCCCAACCTTATAGCAATCCTCCTGCCTGAGCGCCTCAATTCTGAGAGAACATGTGTGAGCCGCCGTATCCCACTTTATAGTCATCTCATGTCACACAAGGTAAACTAGTTCCTTGACAGGCACAAATAATGGGCGTACTGAGCTTCTGAGATTGCAACTGAAATGTGTCCCTATGGCCATTTATCATAATCCGCCAGGCTGAGCGAAACACACATCTGTCTTATTAGCTGCAGTGGACATCATCAGCGGCAGCAGCGTGAGAGGGCGTCCCAGGAAGTGTTCACATTGTGTTCTAATGGGAAAATCAATCCTTCCCTAGATGGACGCCTGCAGGAAAACAGAAGAGCTTTCCAACAGCCACAGCTCACATGACTGAGGTGGGTGGGTGAGGAACCAGGCACCTTTGACTGCAAACCAGCTCTTATTCGGCACTTTTGTCATGTTTAGTTTTTATACACTACCTATTCCAACCCAGATTTTAGAGTAAAGAAGATCCTTCTTACCCTGTGTTCTAGAAAGTAAAACTGAAGAACTGCCAAAAGGAAAAAAGACACACGGAATACAACATTTCACATTTTTTTTTCTCTAGACCCATTATGTTCAAAGTGGTTGCTATATCTAAGCATACTACGGAGAGATAGACTTTCTAATGTTTGTGTGTGTTAGCCTAGCTGGAAGCTGGGTGTCCCCTGTGGGAAGGGATGGGATGTCTAGGGACTCGGTCCTTGGGAGGGAAGGAATGCACGTCTGATATAGTTTGAACGTCAAATGGCCCCACAGATGACTGTCGTTGAACACTTGGTCTCCAGAAAGTGGTGTTGTTTAGGCGAAGTCCTGGAAACTTTGGGAGGTGAGCCTGGCTGGAGGAGCCGGGCAAAAGAGATGGGGGGTGAGGGGAGAATGGTCTTCACGTGGCTGGTTAAATTTAAATATGAATCCAATAAAATTAAATTAAGGACAGGTAGTGGGTTTAGTTAGTTGAGTGTTTGCCACTCAGGCACAAGAACCTGAATTCTGATGCCCAGGTCCTATTAAGAGGTGACTGTGGTGGGCTTCTGCAGTCCGTCCCGGCGCTGGCAGGATGGGCACTGAATCAGTGGGCTGCAGGTAAAGTGAGAGACCTGTCACAAAAAATAAGGTGGGGAGCAACAGAGAAAGACACCTGATGTCAACCTCTGGCTTCTGCGCACACACCCACCCACGCACGCACGCACGCACGCACGCACGCACGCACGCACACATGCCCACATGCTGCCATTGTACTAAGCACTCATACTCCTCACCTGTCACGTGTGACGAGGGGTCATTTTGTTGGACAGAGTATTTCCACCAGGCCAGAGACGCCTATTCAGCAGCGGTGACACAGAGTCATACAAACATCCAGGATGCTGGTCTTTGCTGACAGGCTAGCAGAATAACATGAATGTAAGACTGGTCTGCCTCACTTTTATGATATTTCAATTGTCTATCTGAAGCCAAACACTGAGGCTCAAGCCTGTGAGCCTAGCTCTGGGAGGTAGAGGAGGGAAAATCAGGAGGTCAAGGTTATCCTTACCTATACAATAAGTTTGAGGCCAGTCTAGACCACTACCTTGTCTGGAAAAACAGACAAACAAACAAAAATAACAACAAAAGAAAAAAAACAAAAACAACAACAACAACAACAACAAAAACAAAAGCCAAACTAAACCAAAAAAAAAAAAACAAATATTCCCTCTGATTAAAAATAGTAACTTCTCCCAGCTACCAAGAGTCAAAAATCTAGACCTAGGACCAGCAGACTAAAGAGATGCAGCTGACACAGCAGTAGCTTGAATGAGAGCCATGTGAGTTGTCTATTGGAATCACATGTCTTGCAGACCTGCCTCACACCATGGAATCTGCCATCGGCAACTTGCCACATGGCTCTGAGGCAGAAAACAAAAAAAAACAGCTATGGCTAGAATTTATACAGCATAGCCAGCAAATGAGGACACCTCATGAAAAGGTTGGCCCAAGGGAGGGAGGCAGAGGCAGACAGAGTTCAAGGCCAGCCTGGTCTTTACAGTGAGTTCCAGGATAGCCAAGGTTACACAGAGAAACCCCGTCATAAAAATTAAAAAAAAAAAGGGGTGGGGGGAGAAGGCCTTGTATCTGAAGTTATGTTCTTTCAGGAGCAGTGGAATGTGAACTGTCTCTCTGGGCCTCACCTGGAAGGCTTTGCTGAGGCATTGGGCCCCTAACACGGCCATGCCTGTGTCAACAATGCACATCCACCCAGGCCTTCCCTCAGTCTTACAGTGTAGAACTTCAGCAAGACGGCTGACTCTTTATCTGCAGACAAGGCAGGTGCCTTCCAGCTCGGACCACACTATTTCTTCCTCCTCTGTGTTCTTTTTTAGGTTTATTTTACCTTATGTTCTGCTGGCATGTGCCATGTACTTTCTGGTTGGGATCCCCGGGAACTGGAGTTACAAGCCAACCATAGGAGTGCTGGGAATCGAACCCAGGTCTTTAGTGGGAACAAGTGTTCTTCACCACTGAGCCATCTCTCCAGCCCTGTTACTTTCATTCTCATCCCTACAAGTATTCCTCTTTCTCATCCAAATATGGGGGAATCAATTGGTCTTTTTGGGTTTTCTTTGTTTGTTTGTCTGTTTTTGGTTTTGGGAGACAGAGTTTCCCTGTGTAGCCTTGGCTGTCCTAGACTCACTTTGTAGGCCAGGCTGGCCTCGAACCCACAGAGATCTGCCTGCCTCTGCCTCCCGAGTGCTGGGATTAAAGGCGTGCGCCACCACGCCTGGCTGGTTTTGTTGTTTAACTTATATCGTTTGGCCGGGTTTTGGAACAAGGTTTAGTTGGCCTGCTATTCTCTATGTAGGACCAGGCTGGCCTGGAACTCACAGAAATCTACCTATTTCTGCCTCCCGAGTGCTGGGATCAAGGACATATGCCTCTAGCCTGGCTGTTTTATTTTATCTGGGGTGAGGGTCTCATGTAGCCCACACTGAGTTCGGCCTCACTATGTAGTAAAGATGACCTGGAACTCCTGATCCTCCTGCCTCCCCTCCCAGGTGGGAATTATGGAATTACACGTGTGTTCCACCACCCCCTGCAACCTCACTGGGCCTGCTGCTGCCCAGGTGCCACAAGGGCCATATTCCTGCACTCAGTGAGTACAAAAGCCACCCTCGCTAGCCTTTGAGGGCCCTGTGTGTTGCTTATGCGTTCTTGGGAGCTCCGGCTACACCTGAGTATTTAGATTACCTACCACTGAGAAAAGACAAAGAAAGTTGGGCAGCAGCGAGTTTCTCCAGACTCCGCCCTCTTTCCAGCTGGCCTGAGGGCTTGTAACAAAATCCTGTAACAAGAGACTTATCTGTACTCAGTATATAAACCCGTACTCCCTCAGATTAAAGGAGGCCTTGACCAGAATTCATCTGTGTGTCTCTGCCCCATCTCTCGCCAATCACACCCTCTCTTTCAGGTGGAACCCTGGTTTGAAATGTTCCGTAGGACACGCAGGATCACGCCTTCCAGTCCTTTCCCACAGGAAATTGCACTCTGTGCAGTCCTAAGTCTGTTCTTCCCTCACAATGGCCTGGAGCCACTCCTCATACGCTGAGGCTAGACAGTTCCAGAACACCAACCTTGCAGCCTGGACACGGACATGTCTCTGACCGTCCCCTCCCTGTTTCCAGGCCCTGGCCCCTCCCATAAAGGCTCAGCCTCCCCCAGGGTCCATGATCTCTCACCTCCTCACACCTCAGAATGGAATTTTCTTGCTACCTTTCTTTCCCCAAGAAGGAATGTGGTCTTTCTTGTATCCTTTGTGTTAACATTAGCCTCCCTCTCCTAGCCCCCAGCCCCTCACTTCTGACCCGGCCCTGGAGAAACTGTTTCAATCTAGTCATAAGACTGAAGTCATTCCCAGTGTATTTGCCCACATCTGAGATTTTCCTTGAAATTCTTTTTCTCTGCTTATATTCTTTGCATATGGCGTCACCTCTGCAAGGCTCCGCAGAGGCTTGGGTATGCACCAGAGAAGACAGCTTGGACACGGGTTGAAGCGAGTAGAACGTCTTTATTAGTCGGCTGGCAACTACACTGGGTATTCTGGTTTCAGTGCAGCCCCGAGCCTTTCTCAGGGATGAGCTTTTAAGCACAAAAACCGAGTCCTGGGTTGACATACTTCAGCTAACAAGAACAGTTAGCCGGAAGCCAAAAATCAAGGATAGTAGTACATTTAGAGACTTGCCCAGAACTATGGGCTTTGATGGATCAGGCCTTGTGGTGCTGTCTACATTTTCTTGCCTCGTCCATCCTAGAGTCAGTTTTGTTAAGGTCTGGGGCCTGTTACAGCCCTAGTACTAAATATATATATCCCTTTGGGGCTAGAGATGATGGCAACCCGTGTTTCACATCTCAGAAAGGAAAGCACCAATGCAGCTTGCTTCTGGTACAGAGCTCAGGAGCTCCTCCTGCAAGTGGACTGACCTTCCTTTTCTTTTCAAAACTGCTTCCCGTTTATTTGGAACCAGTTGATGATGCAGCACAAAGAATGAAGGGACACAAGCATCACCATGAGCTGGAGGCAGTAGCCCATGCCTGCCATCCCAGCACTCTGCAGACTGAGAAAGGGAGGTGGACCCGAACACTTACTCATTTAATGTGTTAATCACGTGCCTCTTCCAACACAATACTCAATCTAAATGTCCAGCCTGCTAAGAAGGCCTTACTACAAGGTGGCAGTCCTTAAGCAGGCTTACCGTCACCACTCGCCAGCCCCATCACTGGGAAACATTAAATATATAAACTGTGGATGGTTCTCATGTGGAAGCTAAACACACCGATCTGAAGGGGAAAGTAAAGTCTGGGCTCTTAGTGGTTAGGAGAGGAAGGTGTTGGGTGGAAGACGGGCATGCACAGCAGGGCTGGGAGAAGAGGGTCCTGAGGGCTCAATCCTCCATCTTGCTTGTGCAGCCTGGCAGTCTACTGTTAAACCCTAAGCTTTAATCTTCGTCCATGTAAAGCCTCAGCTACAGATAACAGAACGCCCTAACCACGGGACTGCAAAACTTAACTGACAGAGGCACAAGGTCAATCACGGGACCTTGAGCATCTCGTATGGGGTCAGATATGAGGGAGACAAGCTGCAGCTGATCTGGGTCAGCTGCGGCTCCTGACAGTCAGAAAGGACCTTTTGTGGTGAAATGCCCCTGGGGCTGAGGATAAGTTGTTCCCACTGTATCAGAAGCTAAGGCACCAGGGCGTTCTCCCAGGCACGTGCACTAACAAAGGGCCTGCATCTTAGAAAGGCCGTGGGAAGAACAACTCCGGAGGAAAGATCTGGACCCTAGTGATTTGGAAGGGAAAACAGGTTGCCTTATCCCATGCTGCCCACCTGACCAGTACTTAGAAAAGCTCGTTTAAAATCTGATATGAAAGCCGGGTACGGTGATGCACACCTTTAATCCCAGCACTCAGGGAGGCAGAGGCAAGCAGATTGCAGTGAGTTCAAGACCAGCCTGGTCTACAAAGTGAGTCCAGGACAACCAAGGCTACACAGAGAAACTCTGATATGAAGAACCCACTGTGCTGTACCCCACCTTCTTTGGGACAGCCTCCTCCAATCTCTGCTGTGCTTTGCTTACATAATAAACTTATGCTTAAATTGCTCCTCTTCACTGAACTCTTGACTCTGAGAAAACAAGAACAGAGTGGCCCCTGTAACCTGGGGACAGGTATACAGCAAGGATGGGCCACAGGTACCAACATCCAGTTAGTAAGAGCAATACACATTCTAGCATTTTAGAGAAGCAAATGATTATAATCTAGAATAATCTAGTTTAATACTTTTTATTATTTTTGCATGCATGCACATACATGTGTTTGTGTGTGTGTGTGTGTGTGTGTGTGTAGGCCAAACAATAACTTGGAGGAGTCAGTTCTTTCCTTCTACCATGTGGGTCCAGGGGTTGAACTGTGGTCCTCAGGCTTGGTGGCAAGCACCCCTAACTTGCTGAGCTATCTCATCTAGAACAAGAGAAGAGGAGCACAAAGCCTTCAAACCTACAGAAACAACAAAGGTGTGGGGTGCTGGTTACCATGTTGTGACAACTACACATGGTCTTCACGGTTGAAATATCAGCTTGGCCAAAAGTGGCAGCACCATCCCTAGTACTTGGGAGACTGCAGCAGTTGGATTGCCACAGGTTTGAGGCCAGCCTGAGCTACGTATCAAGACTCTGTGCCCAAAAAACAAAAATAAAAAATAAAATTAAAAGGCCAGGCCTAGTGCCAAGCCTGTATGTATTTCCAGCCACTCCAGTACTTCCAGAGAAGTGGGGTTTGAGTCCCAGCACCCACCTGGCAGCTCACAGCTATCTGTAACACCAGTTTCAGGGATCAAGCACCCTCTTTTGGCCTTCTCGGGGAGCCAGGCACACAAGTGATGCCCAGACATACATACAGGCAAAATATAAAAATACAATATTCTAAACATTGAATCAAGGCATCACTGTCACAACAATGGAGACATGCGTAGAAATGATGCTGACATTGATAACAAGTTATAATGACATACACAGTTGAAACTGCAATAAGGCTATGTGATACCTCTTTCTGGCCTTGTTGGGTACACGTATGCTTGTCTACGCAGCCCTCCATGCAGGCAAAAATACCCATGCACAAAAAAGAAAAGTATAATCATAAATATAAATAATAGATTATGAGAGCTTCATGGCTGTGGACAGTTGGAGCGTTGCAAGATTATCTTGAGTTCACTTTCATCTCGTCACTGGTTGCCCAGTTCTTCTCTGCCCTAACACTCTCAGGAAAACTATCTGGGAAAGTAGTAACAGACTCCTAGCTTTCACAGGCCCCAAAACTAAGACTGTTATCAGACAGCATCTGGCACCTACCACAGGGACTGACATCTACCAGAGGGACTTCCCTACTGGGCTGGAACCCACCCTTCAGATGTTTTCTCCTGTGCATATGGTGACCTCATCCAGTAGGATTAATACAATTTTAAGAATCTCCTTCCCTGCCCTGTGTGAAATAAAGGGGTTCTATTTCCTGCACTGTTTCTAAGCTCTGGCATCACCATCTTTTCAATCTGGGCTTGAGGATATGAGGCAGGATTCTCCTTCTCTGATACTATTTTTTCCCCTATGGAGTCAGGGAGGTGGCTCACTGGGTGAAGTGTTTGCTGTGCACACATGAAAGCCTACATTCATAAACCAACAAAACAAACACCATAACATTTATTTATCTTATGTGCACGCTCCCTGCATGTATTTCTGTGTACGATGTGCACACTTGGTACCTACAGAGGTCAGAAGAAGGCACCAGATCCATTGAAACTATCAAATAGGTACAGTGAATCAAAGGCAATGAGGCCCTGAGTTTAGATCTCCAGTATCCATGTAAAAAGCTGGACATGTGTTATGTGACAAAAGTTTCCCTGGGGAGATGCAACACACATCTCCTCACCCCAGACACAGAACCCATGGCCCATCATAAAGTGAATACCATCAAAGTCCAGCTTGGTGAACCACTAAGTATTATTGGGGTTGCTTTTAAGAATGTGGGTGAGTAGAAATGACTCAAAGACAACTACACCACCCAAGCCCACGCCAGCATGTGAGACAGCTTACAAAGCTGGGAACATGGAACACACTGCTCAACGGGTTGCCAAGTGTCCTTTCCAAGAGCCTCTGTTGGTCTAAACTTCATCCGGGCAGCTCAGTGGGTTTCTGCTTCTTTCCAGGCAGCTGGTCTGGTCTTAAGAGTCCCCTTTGCAGTTTAGCAGGTTTAAATCTTTGGAGCTCTGTTCTGCTATTCTCTGATGGACTCTCTGCTTTTATTGTTTACTCTGCCAGAGAGGGACCTCGTGAATTTGCTCTGTTTGGACGATTTCCTGAAGCTCCTTTGAGTTGTTTGCCTTTGGGTTTAAGGATTCCCCTGCAGGATGGAATGTTTCCATTTCTGAGGAAATGGTTACACATCAGCATACAGGGGACGACAAAGTACCCAAGGGTTTCCTGGCCAACCAGTCTTGCCAGCTGATGAGTGAATGAAAAGAAGAGAGAGAGAGAGAGAGAGAGAGAGAGAGAGAGAGAGAGAGAGAGAGAGAAAGAGAGAGAGAGAGAGAAAAGTAGAGAAGTACATGACTGTTCCTAGGTATGGTAGAGGAGAAAGTTTATTATAGATATGTGGGAGAGCATAGCCAGAGGCAGACACATCTGGGAGAGTCCAGATTGGTCATTGAGCCTCTGAACCATGCTGGGAGATGGGGAGGGGGGGGTGTTGGGGGAGGGGGTTGGTGGTGAGGGGAAGGGGAACCAAATACAGCAGCCAGGAGCCCAAAGGTACACAAGAAGGGTAAATAACCAAAATGTCTGGATTATATAGGGAAGAGCCTCGGGAGGAAGGGCAACCCAGCCCCCAGGCCAGAGACTTTAGGACAGAGGGCAGGGTATGCCAGCCCTCTAACAGGTAGGGACTGAGGGATATTGGGAGAACATGGAGGTCAGGCCCATTTTGATGTGTTAAATAGGCACCTCAGCTGCACCTTCCAGGTTTGAAACTTAACAATGAGCTCCAGGTTCACTAAGAGAACCTGCGTCCAAAATCAAAGTGCAAAGTAATAGAGGAGACACTTGACACCTGCCTTTGGCCTCCCCAGGAACATGTGTCTGTCTGCAAATGCCTGTGTATATACACATATGTGCTACACGCACATATACACACACACTAAGAAACCCTTCTTTTGGAAACTGTCATATAAATGATGGAGCTCTTCACACATTAAAGCAGCAAAGCGATGAGGTGCAAGTGGATGCAGCGCAGACAGCACAGTTGAGGAAGTGAGCAGGCCTTGAACAAACCCACTGCGGTGTCTGCAGTCGTCACTGTATCTTTTCGAGACACGTGAGAGCCACCTGTGCTGGCACACACATGTTATCCTAGCACTTCAGAATCCGATGCAAGAGGATTGTCACAAGTTTGAGGCCAGCCTGGGCTACACAGAGAGTCTCCATTTTAAAACAACAAGGAAATCTCTTGTTATGAGGAAGGTTAAAGGCATGATGATGACCTGAGTAAAAGATTTCAAGACGCTTCTGGGCAGCACAGAGAGATCCCCTTTCTCAAGCTGTCAAGATCTCCATTTGTTCATTTCCCAAATGCTGAGCGTTAGGCTCCAACCTTAATCCCAGCACATAGCAACCGACTGAGTGTAGCAACTCCGTCTGCTACCAGCAGATGGCAGTAGTAGACAGTGGCAAAACAACTGAAGCTGTTCTCATTTGAGGGCTCTTTTTTTTTTTTTTTTTAATGTATCCAGATCACATTGCAATTGTTCCCCCATCCCTTGTATCCTCCTGTTCCTCCCTCCTTCCTGCTTTCACTCTATTCCCCTCCCCTAGGTCTGTGACTGAGTGGGATTCCTCCCCCACTATATGGTCATACGCTATCAAGTCTCATTTTGGTAGCCTGCTTATTCTTTCTTTGAGTGCCACCAGGCCTCCCCACCACAGCGAAGTGGTCAAATATGGGGCAGCAGAGTTCTCGTCCCAGTCAGTCCCCGCTCTCCACTCAACTGTGGAGAATGTCCTGTCATTGGCTAGCTCTGAGAAGAAGTTTAATGTTTACTGCAAGTATTGTCCTTGGTTGGTACAGTAGTTTGAGCAAAACCCCTGGGCCCAGATCCGCCCATCCTGATGTTCTTCTTATAGGTTTCTAGGACCCTCTGGATCCTTCTATTTCTCCATTCTCCCATACTTCTCTCACCTAGAGTCCCAATAAAATGTCCTCACAACTATCCCAATGTCCAGATGAGTGAAGACTTTCATGTGACATGCCTCTTGGGGTAGTGTCCAATTATATGTGTTGGACAGTTACTAGATGAAGGTTCCACATAAGTCCAAGTGCTCAAAGACTGGCTTAAAGACGAAGAGGGATTCAGTGCATCTAAAGTTCTTGTCACAAGGGCGGGCTCACAGATAAGACATTATTTAGCCTGCCTGATACTGATCTCCTGACATCTTACAAAATGTCAATCTGCCAAAAAGGAAATCAAATCAGATGGCTGAAAGGAGACAGCCTGGCTGGACAGTAGCAACTTCTACCACAAGAAAACAAATGCAACAGATTCCAACACTAACGTTAGGGAATTGTGTGAAAGAAAGCAAGAAGCTGGAAATAAATTGAAGTGCTTGCTTTCTCCACATTTAGAAGTAAGGGGGCTGTCACTCCCCACCTCATTAACTCAAGGCCTCCACGAATTCTTCTGGGCTCTGTTGATCAAGGGTAGTTGGCTTTCCAAGGAAAGCCAAGGAATTACAGTGCCACTATAAAGTCACTCAAGCTAATTGTTCCTTAGACAAAGGGAACACAGTTGGGCCACCTAATGACTCACTTAAATCAGTCCAGAGTTTGGAAGCCTTTTCATGAACTTATCTCACTTTCTATAAAGCCCTGGGGGGGGGGGGCGGGGCAGGGAAGGGGGGCAATAGAGGACACAGTTGGGGAGTGCAGGAGAGGAATGATTTCATCATGGGAATAAATATGAACTTCAGGGTGTGGATAGTATCAGAGGAATCGTAAGCAATCTGTTAAAGAGGCAAACCTGTTCCAACTGCGATCCCAAACTTCTCCCCGGAACCAAGTGGAGAAGCTTTGTGGGACAGGATGTGGCTGAATTTCCAACCCTCTTGTCTCCATCTCCCTCCCAGACCTAGAGTGGCAGGAAGTGTTGGAATCAAACACAGGTCTTCCTCCACACTAGAAAAGCACCCTACCAACGGAGCTACAGCCCCAGCCCAGGAAAGGCTATTTTGGCAGGAAGATCACCACAGCCTAAGCTGATGACAGGCAACATTAGTTGTAACAACAACCTATTTTCGTAAGTACTCATATGATAAAAATGAACAAGGAAAAAAAAAACCTCACAGACAATGCTGATAGTGTCGGTGTCTTAAGATCATCAGGTATCAGCTCTTAGGGGTACTTATTTCTCACTCAGCTCTTAGGGGTACCTATTTCTCACTCAGCAAGATACGGATCAGCACATAAATGTCCTTGCTGCCAAGGCTGATGATCACAGTTTGATCCCTGAGACCTACTTCATAAAATGAACTAACTCCTCCAAGTTGTCCTCTGACGACTGCATGAATATTGTGGCATGCAAGCATGTACAAGTGCACTCGTGCCCATGTGCACACACAAACACAGGCACACATGCAGTAAAGAAATAAATGTAAAAAAAATGTATTTGTCACATAAGTAGATTTGCTTACATCAGGGAATTTGTACACCACTGCCATGGACTTGAAGCTGGCTTTAGTTTTTTGTTTGTTTCTTTAGACAGGCTCTCGCTATGTAGCTCTGGCTGTCGTGGAGCTCACTGAGATGCATCTGCCTGTGGATCCCAAGTGCTAGGTATTAAGTTGTTCACCACTATGCCTGGCCCTGGCGCTGTTTCTTAGCCTTACCTCAAAGATGTCTATACTTTTCCTGAGAGCGGGAACACACAGGTTAAACTGAACCCACACATAGGAGCGAAAGAGAGGGAGTAGGCTCCCCAGCTCCGGTTACCTGATACTTGTCTCTCTCCCAGGAACTTCCCTTGGTGGCAACAGGTGGACACCATCACAGAAAACCACAACTGGTCAGAATGCAGAGGACAACCAAGCCAGGGGTGCCTTGCCCCATGGATAAATTTATGGCACAACTCTGTTACTTGGCATGTAGACAGTACCACCTGCCAAGATGAAAAACAAAGGCCTAACTTATCAAAGTCCACAGTTCTGGGAAAGTCTCTAAATGTACTAACCTTACTTTCTGGTATCTGTGGTTTTGTTTCTG
This sequence comes from Acomys minous, assembly GCF_964271855.1. NCBI lineage: Eukaryota > Metazoa > Chordata > Mammalia > Rodentia > Muridae > Acomys > Acomys minous. Next base: position 68,253,063 of record NC_140490.1, read on the forward strand.
GCTAATTGTTCTTGTTATCCTAAGTATGCCAACCCAGGACACTCGGAGAAAGGTTCAGCGTTATCTTGAGATCCCGAACACCCAGTATAGTCTCTAGCCAGCTAATAAAGACTTCCTATTGGCTTACATTCATGATTGAACAGTCTTCGCTGGTGGGTACCCCCACAACATATGACACAGCAACAATATGGCTGCCTAAAGAAGGCTTGAACAATGACAACACCAAAGTACATGCTAAAGTGGATGAGGGAAATCTAATGGGACTCCACTTCCAGACAAAGAGCTACGGGCAACTAAAGACTGCAGAGAGAGAAACTAGTCTTCCCCAAGGATGAGCTCCCCAGTTGCTTGTACTGTGTCAAGTTGTCAGCCCTGAAATCATATGCATACAAGTAACACTAACCTGAACCAGCAGGTTGTGTGTGTGTGTGTGTGTGTGTGTGTGTGTGTGTGTGGTCATGAACTTTAGGGGGGGTCATTGAGGGGTTGGAAAAAGGAAAGGAATTATGTAATTATGTTTTAATTAACACTTAAAATTATTAAGAAAAAAGAAAAAACATAAAAAATAGTGAGTTTTCCTTCACTAATGAAAATGACTGGAAACTCTTTTTTTCCTGTGGCTGTTTCTCCTTCCTTCCTCCAAGTGCAGTAAAGCAAAACAGAACAGAAACGAGTGTAGGCAGTCATTCAGTGAGAGCGTGTGCGTGTATGCCTGTGTATGCTTCTAAGATCTTCTTTTTTTTTTTTTTAATTTTTTTATAAGATCTCATGTAGCCTAGGCTGGCCTTGAACTGAGCAATCCTATTGCCATAGGCTTTAGAGTGCTAGGATTCCACGCATGAATCACTGATTCTGATGACTAGTTTTCTTTTTCTTTTTTCTTTCTTTTCTTTTCTTTTTTTCTTTTTTCTTTCTTCTTCTTCTTCTTCTTTTTTTTTTTTTTTTTTTTTTTGATTGTTGTATTTTTTTGTTTTGTTTTGTGAGACAAGGTTTCTCTGTGTAGCTCTGGCTGTCCTGGAACTTACTTTGTAGTCCAGGCTGGCCTCGAACTCACAGAGATCTATCTGCCTCTGCCTCCTGAGTGTAGGGATTAAAGGCATGTGCCACCATGCCTGGTTAGTTTTCTATTTGTGATCGTAGGGAGAATTGGTTTCTGACCTATCACAGGCAGAGCCACCCTCCTCCCCCCAGCTTTTGAAGCTCCCTTTGGCTCCCCACACTCCGATGCTCTCTGCGGTTCTGTGCCTCCAACACTCAATGTGGCCCCTGCATTCCTGTGGTTCCCACTGGGATTTGCCTCCACGGAATGTCTGCCTAGAAGTGTCTGCTTCCTAACGAGGCCTGGCCGTGTAGCTCTGAAGTTCTACACCCATAGTCAGGGCCTGGCAAGTAATCAGCAGAGGGAAACAGGCATCAAACTGCTGATGTGAAACATTGTCATCCCGTTGAGCAGAGTGAGACACAGTTTATTCTGAGCCAACTACAGTGGATCGTGGCCTGGAAACAAGGACTTAGGTAGGTTCAGATCATGGAAATGGTTATAAGAACTTCCCCAGTCATAGAACAAAAGAATTCATAACTTTCTGCTTACCAGATTCTTTGGTGGGGACAGCGGTTAGGTGGGCAATGACAAAAAGGAGCCATCTTTGCTATAGAGTTAGACATATGTTATCTAATGATGTTGTTAGTTCTGGGGGTTGGTGGAAGCTAGTAGTCTGCTAAAGAGTATAGTCCTGAGATTTGACCCAATAGTCAAAAGGCTGTTAGGTCAGGTACAGGAAGTAGTTGATAAGTGTCTGATAAGGGGATTAATGATGGCGTTTTGCTCCAGATCTCTGTTCAGCTCTCCCTCCACGCTCATGAAGTTCTTGTCGGTCAGCCTGCCAGAATCTTCCATGTAGGCACCCATGCTCGTCTGTGGATTCAGTTCACGGTGCCCACAGACTTCTGCTTTAAGGGTGATTAGCAACATAGCAGAGCAGTTCTGAGGGTGAAGCTCAGTCGAGTACTCGGCCACATGTATGAAGCACTTCATTGAAACTGGGCGTGGCGGCACCCAACAGGTGGAGACAGAGTTTGAGACTACTCTTGGCTACCTAGAGTTTGAGGGTAGCTTGGCCTCCATGGAATCCTGTCTCAAAGAGAGAGTAGAGGAGCCTTGTGGTCACCGTCTCCGGTTACAAATCTTGTGACCAGTTCTCAGTAACTCATTCGAGAAGGAGGTTGTTTGGGGGCTCTATTTGGAAGGGGATTTCTCTGAATTCTTTCTCTTTCCATGTGGTATTCTATCTGGGAGTTTGAGGGGAGAAGGCCTGGCTGCAGAAGCCCCCAGCAGGCCATATGGGGCACGCATCCTGGCAGCCAATTAAAGAGACTGTAGTGGTAGAAAAAGGAGATTTACTCCACGTGTTGGAGGAGGAAGACCAGCATCTTCATGGCACTTGCGCTTTGTGTCGAAGCAAAGGAAAAACCAGGACAGGAGGGCAAGAGGTATTCCTGTGTCTGCAGCCCTGGTCAGGGTGTGGTTGGTTTCGTCACTGTCTCTGCTCTGGCTGGGCGAGGTATCCCAGAAGAATCTATAGTGCTCAGGTCAAGCTGGTTTCCAGAAGGTGATTATATCTTCCCCAGTGCAACCTCACCCCGGTGATAATTGCCCCTGTCTGGGGTGGGGTCCTGACCTGGCAGCTTTTACTGTTCTTGGAATCCAAGGTGACTGCAGATTTATGTCAGTGGCTACCATTGTGCCCTGAGAGGGGTTGGGTGAGGCAGTTTAGGTAGACAGACACTGCTTGAGTGATTGGCACTCACTTGTGCAGAGTGGGACAGCTCCCTGGGCATCTTGAGGAGCCGGAGAAAAGGAAAGCAGAGTTTCTAGCCCTGTTCTACTTTAGCCGCCTTGTGCTCTTCAGCAAAAGCAGCTTCATATTTGTTTTTAGTTTTGTACATCTGCATGTGGGTATGGTATGTGCAGTGCAGGTGGCTGAGGCAAGCAGATGGCTGGAGTTTCAAGCAGCTGTGATGTGCCAGACCTGGACATGGGGTCCTCTGGAAAAGCGGCAGGTACTCTTAACCACTGTAAGGACCAGACAAACTCCATTTTGAAAAAGAAACTCCATTTTTGTATTAAACCTGGTCAGAGGCTGAACCCAGATTCCAGGAAAAGCCACAAACTAGTCTAAGTAGAAAAATATTCCCTAGTAACACAACCGGCTCACCTTGGAAAAGTCCAAATATACTCTCTGCTGGTCAAGCTGATGGGCAGGTGGTCTGGCAAATAGCAACAGCCAATTAAGAGAAGCCAGGCCAAAGTTCCTAATGCCCCCATGACTTCTTCAACCAATCTTTTCTATAGGTCCACCTGCCCCTAGACCTATTAGCCAACATGAAACGCCAAGGCTTACAACTCCCTGCTTGCAGCTTTTCTGCCCAAATGTCATCCAATCATATACTGTAAAGCCCATTTCTTTGTCTAAAACCTATTTTTTAAAAAACCACTCTCAGTTGAGACTCGGGGCCACTTCCCTGCATGTGCTGTGTCAATGCACAGGAGGTGTGGCCGGGATTCGAACCTGCGATAAAGTTTTCCTTGTGATTGCATTTAGACTTGGCTCTTGGGTGGTCTATTCAGGGAGTCTCTCAAAATTTAGCCATAATACCACTTAACCATCACTCCAGCCCTCAAAACAGCATCTCTTAATTCCCTTTATATGGCGTGGCCTCTTGCCTTTACCTCACCTGCTTCTGACTAAGTTGTTTTGGGTTCTATATTTTCAGAGTTTATCAGCAAAGTTAGGCAGCCATGGAGAGCAGCGGACAGTGTGGGTTGGAGGGGAATTGGACGTCTGTCTGTAGCGTCATATGCTTTACCCTTTATTCTTTCACAACAGCTTCTGACTCAGAGATAACTTACATCTCTTGTTCCTGGAATTTTTCTTTTTTAGTTTTTTGAGACAGATCCTTGCTAAATGAGGGATTATTCTTTCTATATTAAGCAACACCATAAATTATTAAGGTAGTAGTTTTCTTTCACCAGCTAGTTCCCCAATGTCAGACACAGAGAGACTATGATTTATTTTTAAGCTGTAAGTACTATGTCGGGCAGAATCTGAGCTACTCTAATCTTAGTGCCTTTAAAACCCTCATAAAAACCAATAACTTGCTAACCTGATGTCTCCCAGGGTGGCTTCTACTCCATCAGTCTGTTCCTACAACCATGCGCTCAGTTATTCTCCCAGTGTTCATGAACAGGCCTCTTCTCAGTGTCTCCTGGCGAAAGACCCTTGTCTCTTCCATTCCCAGAGTTCCTTTCTCTCTCCTAGGAAGTTCCCCCTTCCACTTCCTGCCCTTCTGCCCAGCTGGTTGGCCAAACAGCTCTTTATTGACAACTACATCCTCCTTAGATTCTTGTTTGGTTGGTTAGGTTTTGGGTTTTTAAAATATATATATTTTATTAATTTATTCGTATTACATCTCAATGGTTATCCCATCCCTTGTATCCTCCCATTCCTCCCTCCCTCCCATTTCCCCTTACTCTCCTCCCCTATGACTGTGACTTAGGGGGACCTCCTCCCCCTGCATATGCTCATAGGGTATCAAGTCTCTTCTTGGTAGCTGGTTTTTGGTTTTTAGAGACAGGGTTTCACTGTGTAGCCTTGACTGTCCTGGACTTGTTTTTGTAGACCAGGCTGGCCTCGAGCTCAGAGATCCACTTGCCTCTGCCTCCCTATGGGATTAAAGGCATGCACCACCACATCTGGCCTTCCACAGATTCATATCTAGCCTGGTCTCTAAACCATTATGTAGTCGAGGATGTTAATGAATATGGATCCTGCTGCCTTCGCCTCTCATGAGCTGGGAACACAGTCATCTCATCCTGAGATTTTCCTGAGTTCTGCTATTATGTGGATGTCAACTGTCCCCCAATAGGTTCACCATGTTTGAACACTTGATCCCCACCTGGTGGCATTGTTTAAGAAGGTTGTGGAACCTTTAGGGGTTGGAGCCTTGTGGGAGGAAATTGGTTACTAGGGGCTGGCCTTGATGTTTTATAGCACCACTTCCTGTCCATTGTCGGCTTCCTGAATAGGAACACACTATGACTATCCACCTCACATTCCTGCTGCCAAGAGGAACTGAGAGCCCAAACCAACCCTTTCCCCTTTAAGGTGCTTCTTGTCCAGTGCTTGATTTCAGAGACAAGAAAAGCCACTAATTCAGATGGGGTTCTGGGCGGCAGCTAAGTTGGCAGTGTGCTTGCCTAGCATGCACAGTGCCCTGGATTTAACTCTAGCTAGCATGGAATAATTTGAGCATAATGGTGAGAAAGGAAGAGAGAGACAAAGTGAGAGCTAGTCCATGTTGCTAAATTAAGAAGAAGAGCTGATATCATCAGGGTTGTGGAAACTTTATTTCTTTAGCTTGTCCTTTTAAAAAGATTTATTTGTATTTATGTGCATAATATGTGTCCATGTACAATGCAGTAGAGGCCTGGAGATAGAATTGTAAGTTGATGTGGGTGATGGGAACTGAACTCAGGACCTCTATAGGGTAGCACTTTCTCTTATCTGCTGAGCAATCTTTCCAGCCTATTTTGGTTTTTTGAGACAGGGTAGCCTTGGCCTCAAGCAATCTTCCTGCCTGTTGAGTGATGATATTGCAGGGATGAGCCACCACACCCGGCTTGAACTTTAGAGGAAGAAGGGCTGAGAATGTAGCTCAGTTGGCCCAGTGCTTGCTGCGTATCCACAAAGTCCCAGATTAAATCCCTGGTGCCACCACACCGGGATGTTGCATGTCTGTAATCCCAGGTGGAAGATCATAAAATGAAGGGCATCCTTGATTACAGAGTGAGTCCCAGGCCAGGCTTGGGTACAAAGACAAGCTGTCTCTAATTTAAATAAATGAATAAATAAATAGAAGTGGGCTGGAGAGACAGCTCAGTTGTTTTGCAGCTCTTACCGCTCTTGCTGAGGACCTGGGCTTGGCTCCCAGCATCCATATCAGGTGGCTCACAATCACCTGTAAGTCTGGCTCCAGGGGATCCAACACATTTTTTTGGCCTCTATGGACTCTATGTGCACGAATATGGTGCATATACAGATACTTGTGCGCGCACACACACACACACACACACACACACACACACAAAAGAAAAATGAGTAAATACAAACAATTGGAGTGGGAGACAAGAAAGGTATATAATTAAGCAATCCTCATTAAGGTTGTAGTCTAGCCTGTAGTCTCAGAATCTATTTATCGCTGTCATCACCCTATGGGGACCAAGTTGGTTCCTACAGGAGGATCTGTTCCAGCATAAGCAATGACCTTTTCTTTTTGTGCTTTTCATAAACTTTATTTATTTATTTATTTATTTATTTATTTATTTATTTATTTTGTTGTTTTGAGACAGGGTTTCTCTGTGTAGCCTTGGCTGTCCTGGACCCGCTTTGTAGACCAGGCTGGCCTCCAACTCATAGTGATCCACCTGCTTCTGCCTCCCGAGTGCTGGGATTATAGTCGTGCACCACCACGCCTGGCTCATAAACTTTAAAACATTCAATTGTTTTGTTTTTTGAGACAGGGTTTCTCTGTGTAACAGCTCTGGCTGTCCTGGAACTCTCTCTGTAGACCAGGCTGGCCCCGAACTCACAGAGATCCTCCTGCCTTTGCCTCCCAAGTGCTGGGATTAAAGGCGTGCACCACCACCATCAGGCTAAAAAATTTAATTTTAGTTAAAATGTAACCACATCTTCTCCTGTCACTTTCCTCCCTACAACCCTTCCCATGTACCCCCTTATTCTCTCTCGAATTGATGGCCTCTTTTCACACACACACACACACACACACACATATATATATATATATATATATATATTTACATATATTAAAAAACAACCTGCTGAGTCAGGCTAGTGTTGCTTGTATGTATGTAATTTCAGGGCCGACTGTTTGGTATTGGCTAACCAATTAGGTGGCTTATCCCTGGGAAAGAATAATACTCCCTGTCTCAGAGGTCTTTAATTGCTTATAGTCTTTGTCGAGGGCTGAGGCCTCATTAGATTCCTCCTTTCTGACTTCTGTGAGCCTATTGGTGTTGTCATTGTTCAGGTCTTTCTCAGGCAGCCTATTGCTGAGGTATTGTGGTTGTCTTGTCATTTTCTAGTAGACAGTCTCACAGCTGCCATTTTGATCCTCTGGCTCTTTCAATCTTCCTGACCCCTTTTCTGTGATGGTCCCGCGCCCTCCGTACAGGGGTTGTGTTATGGATGTGTAGCCATTGGGGCAGGGCAGCGCAGGATCAGCTGCCCTCCACAGTTTGACGGGTTGTGATTTTTCTGGGATGGTGTCCGTGTGCTACAAAGGGAAACTTCTTCTCTGATGAGGAGTGAGGGCCACACTTACCTGTGGGTACAAGGACAAATTTGAAAATCCAGCCAGAAGTTATGCTGACCCAGGGAAGTTATGGTGGTAGGCTCTCTAAAATCTCATCGGCCCTGAGTGGTGGTCTAGGTTTTCAGTCAAGCATTGTTTCCCCCCTGTTGACCAGGCTTTCAGTCCAATTCGACAACTGTTGGTTACCACCACGATATGAGTACCACGGTTGCAACCCTAGGGATATTTGCCACGCTGGCCATTGTTACGACTCATAAGTGCCATATTTGGGCAGAAGTATTACTTATTTCCTTCACTTGGTGGCTAACCTATCAGGTTTTGGTACTATGAACACTTGAGGAGAAGACTTTCAGTCGGAAGAGCTAGAAAGAGGGTCTCTTAGGTGGTGGAATTTTGTTAAATATTTGTCTATGGCTTGTGTGGGGAGCATTTTCAGCTCAAGCAATGTAGCTTCATTTAATATGCTATGTATCATGCGCAATTCTAGATGAATATAACATAATTCCCTGTGGATTTTTCAACCATCCTTAAGTGTTACTTGTTCCTCTTGACCCCATCCTGCATCGAGAGTTCCTCTTGATCCCCAACTAAAGTTTTCCTCCTAATGTCCCCCATTCCTCCCTTCCTATTGCCCACATCCCAAGATCCCTCCCTAGTCCCTGGGCTGTGGTCCCTTTTCTAAGTTCTTGGTCTCTGGGGCTATGTACTCACATCTGAAGATTTGGAGCTAGCAATCACCAATAAGGAGACTGCAGCATTTGTCTTCCTGGGTCTGGGTTCAGTATAATATGTTCTAGTTCCATCCATTTACCTGCAAACCCCATAATTTAACTTTTTTTTTTTTATGGCTGAATAGTATTTTCTTGTGTCCACATGCCACATTTTCATTCATTACCTGTTAAGGCGTTTCAGTCATTTCCACTTCCTAGCTGCTGTTGTGAACATGGAAGCGGTAAACATGGCTGCGCAAGTATCTGTGGAGACACATGTCAAGTCTTTTGGGTCACATGCTAAAGAGCGGTGTAGCTAGATCATATATGTTAGATTTCCAATGAGCTTTTAGCAGGTTGTTTTTACCTTGAGGATGGTGTGTGCTTCGGGCCCCCCGATTGGAGGTCGCTTTAATTCCTTATCACAGATCAGAGATCACAGAGACATTCACACATCAGACCTGTTGGTTTTGGAATCAAGGGTGACTCAAGAGGATTTACGCCTTGAAGAGGGATGAAAAATTAGGCACACAGAGCCCTGAAAGGGTCTGGGCTGAGCAGAGGTAAAGGAGACAGGCAGAAGTGAAGGAAAAGACACCAGGTTTCTATACTGCCTTCGGTCGCTCTGTGACCCCAAGTGGGGAGTTGGTGCTTTGTTGTTGTTTGTTTGTTTGTTTTAAGACAGGTCTTACTATGTAGCTCTGGCTGTCCTGGAACTCATGGAGATTCACCTGCCTCTGCATCTGGAGTGCTGGAATTAAACCACTATACAACTGAGAGAGTGAAGGAGACATAAACATGTTTTTTGTTTAGATCACAAGTGGGGGGATGAGAAAAAGACTTGTGAGGGAGCAGGTGATGTTTATCCCCTTAGAAGTCGAACCACCATGCAGGCGAGATTGCTTGCTAACTAGGTGAGAAACATCGTTGAATAAATTCTGAGAGGAGGTATAAATGTGAGCCAAAAACAGGAGGTGGGGCCTTTGGAGACTTGGGATAGTTTTGGATGTTCATTGCTCCATTTTGAGAGGCTCCTAGAGAGAACTGCTCGAGTGAAGGCTTCAGGGCTCTGGGCTCTGGGCTCTGGCTGAGGTTCCGGGTTCCGGTTGCCCCAGGTTCCAGCAGAAGAAATTCTGCTAATCACGCCAGGAGAATTGTTCTTCGGAACTGATATCTTTATGGTTTTATTGTATACTTTAATGTCCTTTTCCTATTGTTTAGGTTAGTCGGGTTATAAGTGAGGTACTCTCGGTTAACAAGTTTGTAATAAAATATATTTGCTAAGAAAATTGAACCTACATGAGAGCGTGTGCACCTCCCCTGCAAAAAGTGCCCAACTCACTCAGTTGAATGAAGTTTACAAATGGCTCATTTGAAGGTGGGAGGAGCTTGTTGGCGAGTGCCTTTAATCTCAGCACTAAGGAGGCAGACATAGGCACATCCCTTTGAGGTCCAGACTAGCCTGGTCTACACATCTTCAGAGTTCTACCTAGAGAATTCTTTCAGAAAACAACCACAACAAAATGGTCTCTCAGTGTATGTGGTGTCCCGCATCTTTAATCCCAGCACTCAGGAGGCTGGGACAGGGTGATTCCTGTGAGTCTAACAAATGAGACCTTGCCTTAAAAACACGAGCTTGATCTTAGAGAAGGCATTCCTTGGGTGGCTTTGAAATGTATTAGAGGCTCTCTAGATGCCCATCTGTAAACAGAGAGGGCTACAGGCCGGCAAGGACATGTCTAGCCTCCTGCCACCTGGGGTTCAAAGGCAGTCTGATGACTGTGACATTGCATGGGTCATATATGAACAGACCCCCCAATTATTTATTCAGAGAAAGGATGAGTCCTGACACACAAAGTCATACATCTCCTAACTCTGCCACAGCACAGGCCACCTATGAACTAGGCCTGTTTCCTTAGAGTGTGGGCCTCTCTACCTGTGGAAACCTTTGAACACAAGACACCTTGCTTTTTCTAGTGAGGACTGAAAAAGTTCCTCAGAGTCCCCCTGCCCCCACTGCATTATCTGCTGCAATGGTACCAAGCCTCTGGCCTGAAGGACACAGTTCAGCTCAGAGTCTCTCTCTTAAACAGCATCTCCCTCCCTCAAAACCTAAAACTTAGAAGCTGCTTTTTTTTTCTTTTTTTTCTCCTTTATTAATTTATTCTTGTTACATCTCAATGGTTATCCCATCCCTTGTATCCTCCCATTCTTCCCTCCCTCCCATTTTCCCCTTATTCCCCTCCCCTATGACTGTTCCTGAGGGGGATTACCTCCCCCTGTGTATGTTCATAGGGTATCAAGTCTCTTCTTGGTAACCTGCTGTCCTTCCTCTGAGTGCCACCAGGTTTCCCCCTCCAGGGGACATGGTCAAAGGTGAGGCACCAGAGTATGTGAGAAAGTAATATCCCACTGTCTACTCTACTGTAGAGAGTGTTCTGTCCATTGGCTAGATCTGGGTAGGGGTTTAAGGTTTACTGCCTGTATTGTCCTTGGCTGGTGCCTTAGTTTGAGCGGGACCCCTGAGCCCAAATCTGCCTATCATAATGTTCTACTTGTAGGCTTCTAGGACCCTCTGGATCCTTCTACTTTGCCATTCTCCCATGCTTCTCTCATCTAGAGTCTCACTAGAATGTCCTCCCCTCTGTCTCAGTTTCCTGGTAAGTGAAGGCTTTCGTGGGACATGCCCCTTGGGCTAATATGCAGATATAAGTGAGTATATACCATTTGAGTCTTTCTGCTTCTGGGTTAACTCACTCATTATGATCATTTCTAGCTCAATCCATTTATCCATAAATTTCGGGAATTCCTTGTTTTTAATAGCTGAATAGTATTCCATAGTGTATATGTACCACAATTTCTTTATCCATTCTTCTATTGAGGGACACTTAGGCTGTTTCCATGTTCTGGCTATTATGAATAAGGCTGCTATGAACATGGTTGAGCATTTGTCCTTGTTGTATGGTGGAGCATCTTCTGGTATATTCCCAAGAGTGGAATAGCTGTGTCTTGAGGAAGCCCTATTCCCATTTTTCTGAGATAGCACCAGATAGATTTCCAAAGTGGTTGTACTAGTTTGCATTCCCACCAGCAATGAAGGAGTGTTCCTCTCTCCCCACATCCTTGCCAGCATGTGGTGTTGCTTGAATTTTTGCTTAGCCATTCTGATGGGTGTAAGATGGAATCTCAGAGTTGTTTTGATTTGCATTTCCCTGATGATTAAGGAGGTTGAGCATTTCTTTAAGTGTTTCTCAGCCATTTGATATTCCTCTGTTGAGAATTCTCTGTTTAGTTCCAAGCCCCATTTCTCAATTGGGTTATTTGGTTTGGTGGTGTTTAATTTCTTGAGTTCTTTATATATTTTGGATATTAGACCTTTGTCAGATGTAGGGTTGGTGAAGATCTTTTCCCAGTCTGTAGGCTGTCGCTTTGTTCTCTTGACAGTGTCTCCTGCCTTACAGAAGCTTCTCAGCCTCATGAGGTCCCATTTATTAATTGTTGACATTAATGTCTGGGCTGTTGGTGTTCTGTTCAGGAAGTTGTCTCCTGTGCCAATATGTTCCAGGTTCTTCCCCACTTTTTCTTCTAAGTGACTTAGTGTCTCTGGTTTTATGTTGAGGTCTTTAATCCACTTGGATTTGAGTTTTGTACAAGGTGACAAATACGGGTCCAGTTGCATTTTTTTTACACATAGATATCCAGTTAGACCAGCACCATTTGTTGAAGATGCTATCCCTTTTCCATCGAATGGATTTGGCTTCTTTGTCGAAAATCAAGTGACCATATGTGTGTGGATTCATATCTGGGTCTTCGATTCGATTCCACTGATCAACCAGCCTGTTGCTGTGCCAGTACCATGCTGTTTTAATTACTATTGCTTTATAGTACAGTTTGAGATCAGGTATAGAGACTCCTCCGGAGCACCTTTTATTGTACAAGATTGTTTTAGCTATTCTGGGTTTTTTGTTTTTAGAAGCTGCTTTTGCTAAATGTTGGCGTTTTTTTCTGACTCCTCACCTGGACCCACATGGTGACCACAGTCATGTGGAATTGAAAGCCTGGCATCTCCACCATCATTTTGAATCGGTTTCTGCTTGACTCTGCTGGTCTTCATTGTCTACTGGGCTTAGAATCACCTGGAGATGCACCTCTGGACATATTTTTGAGAGTGTTCCTAGAGAGGTTTAAGTGAGGGAGAGCCATGCTGTGATGTGGCTGGCACTATCCGATGGGAAAAGCCAGCTAACCAGCAACATTTCCGTGCCTGCTTCCTGACTATGGACACAATGTGAGGAGGAGCTGCCTCACACTCCTTCATCCATCCCTCCCCCATCGCGATGGGCTCTATCCTCTCAAACTGTGAGTCAAAACAAATTCTTCTGTTCACTTGCTTTTTGCCAACTCACAGCAATGAGGACAGTAATTGATGCCTAGCCCATCTTATCTCCTGGTCATGCTGGGACCACAGAGATGAGTCACAGTCTCTTACTTGTCCCCTTGAGTCATTTTCCGTACCAGAATCAATAGGACTGATCCATAAATGGCTCTGTGAAAAAGGACTGAGCCCCTCCCCACCACCACCACCCTCTCCCCCAGCTATGTGGCGCCTGCAGGGCAAACTGCCCTTGTGATGCAACGAGAAGCTACATCCTGGAGTAGATCTTGTGGGAACCTAAGACTGGTCCTTACGGTTGTGATGGAAATGAAGAGATGAGAAGCTACGAGGCAGGGCCACACCCCAACCCAGCCCGGGACTCTTATCTTACTTCTTTCTCTGTTTTAACCTAAAGCTCACGTCTTATATGTGCAGGTGGTAGCTCAAGCTAGTAATCCCAGCCTTCAGGAGGCCAAGTCAGGAGGATTGCCTAAGCTACAGAGTGAGTTCCAGGCCAGCCTGAAGCACATCGAGACCCTGCCTTAAAGGCAACAATGACAACAACCACCACCACATTCCCTGCACCCCACTAAAAGTGTATGATAGCACCTCAAGTCACTGCGTCCATTGATCTTTCTTCCCAGTGTGGCCATATGCAACCTCCCTTCTCTGCTTTTCCTCATGACTTGTCTCTTTAATTGATACACTGGGACTGGCGCCAAGCTCGGCTTGAGAAATGCCGAGCCCAGGCTTCTGCCTGAAGAGTCTGGTTACTGAGCCAAACCCAGTCACCTCTACACTTCCTGGGAGTCTAGCCCAGGAAGCCAGTGGAGGGGAACACACACTCTAGTGAAATGAACCTTGCCCTGAACATCTCAGGTTCTCCATTCAGATTTGACTCTGGATTTGAAAAAATCTCTCCACAATCTAAATTTATTCATAAACCATGATAAAGGTGTATTTATTGCCGGGCGTGGTGGCACACGCCTTTAATCCCAGCACTTGGGAGGCAGAGGCAGGTGGATCACTGTGAGTTCGAGGCCAGCCTGGTCTACAAAGTGAGTCCAGGATGGCCAAGGCTACACAGAAAGACCCTGTCTCAAAACAAACAAACAAACAAACAAACAAACAAACAAATGTATTTATTACTTGTCCTGAACCAAACTGCCCATGGGTTTCTTGACTATGCCAAACCTTCATCTCCTTCATGCTTTGTCAGGTGCATGTAGATGTAATGCTATTTGTATAAGGAGCGGGGTGTAAGAAGCACAAAGTTCATTGTCTTCACCGATTTTGCAATGTCTTTCAGTTCATTACCATCACAATGAGGAAGGGCTTCTTTGTATCAAGACAATATGATGGCCATGGAAGTGCGACTGTTTCTGATTTAATACTCAGTGGGCTCTTCTCTGTGCTCAGTGAGACTTGTTACTAGTGGTTTTGTTAGTGGTGTCAGGGAACTGTCAAGTGCAGGCAAGAAAAGGGAAGGAACATGTGTGAGCCGAAACCTAGCTACAGTGAAAATCAACCCTCGCTCCTGGGTCTCAGCGACATTACCATTCAACATGACCCCCAGCATCCTTCATGGACTATTCCTAAGAAAAAGGCAGATTTTACATAATTTCACTAGTCATACTTCGAAGGAGTACTGTTTAGAGGCTGTTCACCCCGGCATCATCTCTTATGGTAAGCTTCGTGCTAGGACAGAGGCGGCATTCCCCCTTCTGGCAACAGTCCACCAGACCCTAAAATATGCCAAAGGCGACTTCCTTGCAGAGACACTTTCAAAGCAGACTGCACAGACTTAAGGCCAAAAGGTGTCAAAAGCTGGCTCTTTGAAAAAACACATTATCAAAGCTGCCCTGGAGACAAGCCCTGGGAGGTGTCCTGGATACGCCTCCTGCAATTCACATACGTTCTTGGTTAAAAACCCAGAGTTCTTAGGGTGAGGATGCTCATTCCTCCCTGCCCCGCCCCCCATCTCTCCCTCTGTATCCTTGTCTTTGTCTATCTTTTATTAAGTTTGGATAGAACAGTAGTTTAGTGAATTAAAATCTAGCTCTTCAACTCTCGACTGTCTTTATTTTAACCACCACCACCCACTAAGTGTGTGGCCACCCTATGCTCTACACGCTGGAGGATCTGACTGGAAAGCTCCCTCCCTGCCTAGAAGGCCTTCCTCGTGACCTGTTCTTGGGACAGAGCCCTCCTCAGCTAGCCTCCAGAAGGCTGAGGAAAACTCCCAATCTAGGCTGAAGAAAACTCTGAAACCAGATTCGCAACCCAGCCTCCCAGAAAAAGAACCCACAAAAAGGTAGATGACAGAGATAAAATTCAGTGGTCGAACACTTACCCAACACTGGCAAACTCCTGCTTTGTTTCTCCAACAAAGGACAACAGACAAACAAATACACAAAATCACATAGGGAGTGAAATGCTGTTAACTGGGGTTGCTGAGGCGACGCAATGGGTGGAGGGGCCTGTTGCCAAACCTGATGACCTGACCTCAGTCCCTGGAACTGATGTGGTAGGAGAAGGAGTGGACTATACACCCACATGCACCCCACCCACCCCAACACACATAGACACACACACAGACACACATACAAACAGACTCAGACACACAGACAGTCACACAGATGCAGACAGACTCAGACAGACACAAATACATAGACACACATACATACACAAATGGACACACATTTTACAGATACACACACACACACACACACACACACACACACACACACAAGACAAACAGACAGACACAGACAGACATGCACACACAGACATAGACACATAGACACATATACCAAATAAATCAAAATTAGTAAATAAATGCTACACACACACACACACACACATAAACACACTTATTTATTTATTTTTAAATGCTATCGGCTCTCGCTGTTTTAGGGAAGACCAGAAAGTAGTTTAGATAAATTGGAGGCTTTCTCTTAGCTTGCTAATCTCTCCGTTTCTGTTTGTATTGTCACTATGGGTTTAATCACTAGACATCGGTCTAAATCATAAATCTTAAGAAATGATAAAAGCATCAAATATTTTTGGCAAACATTTTATTCAGATGGTACTTTTTCATCATCACAAAGTGAAAAATGCGCTACAGTGACACAAATGCTCATGTGTGACTTTAAAATAAAATGCACAGGTCATTTCCCAATTTAACTTTGTCCCCCAGTATATGCTAAGCCTACTGTACTGTGTTTAACATCTTACAGTGAGGGGCGGGTGATGTACAGTGAAGGACCACTTGTCCAGCACGTAAAGGTCTGGGGTCAGTGTAGTGCACAGTGAGGAAAAGGGAGAAATGCTGGGTGTGATGGTATACTTCCTTAACACTAGCTTGGGGGGCTTCAGAGGTAGAACTGCCATGAGCTTGAGGCTAGCATGGGCTCCATAACCATTTTTAAACATTCAGTTGCAGAGCTGAGCCTGGCATCT
Organism: Acomys minous; assembly: GCF_964271855.1. Classification (NCBI taxonomy): domain Eukaryota; kingdom Metazoa; phylum Chordata; class Mammalia; order Rodentia; family Muridae; genus Acomys; species Acomys minous. Next base: position 68,269,002 of record NC_140490.1, read on the forward strand.
CCTGCTTGCAATCAGAGCACAGGGCATGTGGAGGTAGAAAGATTACCATGAGTTTGAGGTCTAGCCTTGGCTACATAGTGAGTTCTAGGTTAGCCTGCCCTACAGAGTAAGACTCTTATCTCAGGAAACGAAAAATAAAATAAAGTTTCGGGGGTGCAGATGGGCTTAAATGGTAGTATGCCTGCCTAAAATGTAGAAGAAGCCTTGAGTTCTATCCCCAGCGCCATACAACCCGGCAGGATGGTGTGTGCCTATAATCCCAACACTGAGGTAAAGACAGGAGATCTAGAATTCCAAGTCACCCTTGGCTACATAGTACATTTGAGACCAGATTGGGCTGCTCATGATACCTTGTCTCAAAACATCAAAAGAATGGGAGAGTGACTGATTAGGGAAGAACGCTAGATACTCTTACATAGTACTGCAGTTCATATACCAGCACTAGCAAGCTGGCTTACACCCTCCATAACTCCAGTACAGGGAGAGGTGCCTGGGTGGGTAGAGCAGCATCTTACACTCTCTTTTGGCCTCTTCAGGCACTGCACACAAAAACAAATTTAAAAAAATTAAATCTTAAAATAAAATTTCTTTCTTTCTTCTCTCTCTCTCTCTCTCTCTCTCTCATTTAAAAAATTTATTTATTTATTTATTTATTTATTTATTTATTTATTATGTATACAGTGTTCTGCCTGCAGGCCAGGAGAGGGCACCAGATCTCATAGATGGCTGTGAGCTACCATGTGCTTGCTGGGAATTGAATTGCAGACCTTTGGAAGAGCAGGCAGTGCTCTTAACCTCTGAGCCATCTCTCTAGCCCTAATTTTTTTTTTTTTTACTGAGTTTTTTTGGGGGGAGGTTATTTATGTATTGTTATGTATACAGTACTCTACCTGCACATACACCTGCAGGCCAGAAGAGGGCATCAGATCATACTATGGATGGTTATGAGCCACCATATGGTTGCTGAGAATTAAACTCAGGACCTATAGAGGAGCAGTCTGTGCTCTTAATCTCTGAGCCATCTCTCCAGCCCCTAAAATTTCTTTTTAAAACACAAATATATCAATAAAATCAAGAAGTGGCGGAGTCCTGGATTACAGGATTGCCACTCAGCCTTTCTTTACCTTTGCATTGCTCCAGGTCAAAGGGACAAAGGTCTTTGTTCTTATTATCCAAGTTCCCTACTGTGTGGACCTTCAAGGCTATTTTTGAAACTTCACTGGTATATCCCAGAAAAAGCCTGTTAGGCCGCATGCATGTGAAAGCCTGATTTGAGTGATTTCCACCCACTGCAGGGGGAAAGACGTTAATATATTAAGCAAATACGTAGTCTAGACAAATTGCCAACTTCATTTACGGAGTTAAAAGTCTGAGATAGAAAGCTCATGTTACCCAGTCGCTGAGGCAGAGGTGCGTGGTAGCTAAGCAGCAAAGGCTCCTCTGGCACCGTGCCAGAAGCCCTGGGATCAATACTTCAATATCTACAATTTCTGCCTCAAATTGTATTTAGTTAGTTTTAGTTAGGAAACAAACACCCCACACCAACACACACACACACACACACACACACACACTCCAGGACTCAAGGGATAAGAGGTACAACAACTGGACAAATACACGAGAATGAAGGAAGGCCGTTGTGTGTTTGGTCTTATAAGTGTGTTTCAGTCTCAGGAATCCCAGAGATCTGAAAAGCCTTTTTATCAAGAAGGTAGGTACACAAGTAACAGGTTTGTAAACAGCAAGAAGCAGACAACTGGACAGAGTCTGGGGCGAGTGGGGTCAGCTGGTAAAGGCCTTTGTCAGAAAACCTGTTTGCTCTCAGGGATGCACACAGAGGCATCAAACTGATCCCACAAGTTGTCCCCTGACCCCCAGAAACCCCCAATTGGCCCATTATGTGCACTCATGGTAATAATAGTAAATCACAAAAGAATGCACTTTTGCTGTCTGATTCCGGGAGGGCGGGGGATTGGGGGTTGGTAGGGGTGTGGGGGCTGGGGTGGTGGTGGTGTAGTGGGGATGGAGGTGGGGTGAAGAGGGTGGGCAGAGCAAGCCATCACCAGACTATGTGTTGTAGAAGGCACTTTCTCAGCACAGCAGCCACCATTTTCATTAGAACAGTGGGCGATTCCTTGCAAGAAATCTGTTGACTGTTGAAGGAAGCGTTGGGAGAGCCAATAGGACCTTCCTTGAGATTCCACGTGCTCCCTTCTATACCTTTGAGTCAGTGGTATGTGGTTGGGCTCCAATTGCCCTGGCCTTGTGGTCTTGGGGGCGCTAAGGTGTTTAAAGGGTGGACTCCTAACTGAAAGGGGGACTCCGTTTGTGCAGCTGTGAGGAGATCTTCATCCATGCAAAGGTATGTGACTGCTTTGAGGTCCCCATATCCCTGTAAGTAACTCCTCATGCAGGTTCTGTGCTAAGTCCAGTAACCTCACTGGTTCTCCAAGATGGCCTCTAGTTGGAGGCCTAGAAGAAGGGTGTTTGTTTACAGTCCTCTCAAGAAAGGAGTTCCACCAAGGGCATGCTCAAAGTAGAAAGTAAATATTGTTCTTAGCAGAGTAAGGTCCATAACAGTCTTCAAAGCTAGACTACCAACTCAACCTGCTCGCTCACACCAGGAGTCCTAGAGTCTCAAGCACGTGGAGTCTGAAGCAGAAGTGTGGTCTAGACCACCACTGAGACACTTAAAAAACAAAACAAAACAAAACAAAACAAAACAAAACAAAACAAAAAACGGGGATGGAGAGATGGCTCAGAGGTTAAGAGCAGTCACTGTATCTTCTTCCAAAGGTCCTGAGTTCAATTCCCAGCAACCACACGGTGGCTCACAACCATCTATAATGAGATCTGGTGCCCTCTTCTGGTGTGCAGACACACATGCAGGCAGAATACTGTACAAATAATAAATAAACCTTAAAAAAAAAAAGCCGGTTGTGGTGGTGTACGTCTTTAATCCCAGCACTCGGGAGGCAGAGGCAGGTGGATCGCTGTGAATTCAAAGCCAGCCTGGTCTACAAATCAAGTCCAGGACAGCCAAGGCAAGTAAACCCTGTCTCAAACAAAACAAGACAACACAAACAAACAAAAAACCAAAAGAAACAAAAATCAAGAATAAAAACGAAGGAAAACCACCAGCACCAGCACCAGCACCTAACCGTCAGATGCTGTCCTTTGATCTCAGTACTCTGAAAGGCAGAGGCAGGTGGTGGATCTTTGCTTTTGAGGTGAGCTTGGTCTACATAGCAATGTCCAGGCCAGCTAGGGTTACGTAGTGAGAGTCTTGTCTTAAAAACCAACCAACAAATCCAACAACAATAACAAAAATTAAACTGCTAAAATACAGGAGATTCCCCCCTCCCCCTTTTGTGTCCTTTAAAGTCGGAACCTGATTGGTCAGTCAGGGGCATTCCCAGTTGCGGGTGATGGAAATGCACACAAGTACTCCAGAATCCCAGGTCCTTCCTCTGGGAAGGTGGATGTGCTGCGTAGAATCAATTTAGCAGCTGGAATATTCCGACTTTTGGGAACCGCGTCTGGCTCTCCTATTTGCCCGGAGTCTTAAGGAGACAGGGTTGTCATCAAAAGGCATTTTCCAAAGAGGCCCCTGTCTTGTCATCTTACTGTTGTCTATTGATTGCGTGTAGCTTTCAGTCACCATGGATGAAGAATTAATAATGCGGGTGCCAGGACACCGCTCTCAGGGCGGCCTGAGATCCAGAAGTGCACGAAAGGATCCCAGAAAGCACCAGCTTCCACGCAGAGGGCTCTGCAGCATCCTCAGGGTTCTGCAGCTCCGGGGCCTTCGGGTCCATTGGCTGGCCCGGATTTGGGGACAGGCACCGGCGCAGCCCGGGCCCTCCTCGCTGGCAGCCAGCAGATGGCTCTCGGGCTCTCTGTACCGCTCCGTCGACCCCTCTCCACACGCAAGCGCCTGCTGCACCAGAGCGAGGCTGCGAGGAGGGGCGCCGAGCCCCGCGCCGCCGCAGCAGTCAAGGCAGCAGCCACCGCAGCCCAGCGCCGCGTCGGTCCCCGGGCTGTGCCCCGCGCCGGGCACCGTGCGCCCAGGCCCGGAGGCCGGCCGGGGACCCGTGCAGAGGCCGCTCTCGCGAGGCGGGGAGGAGACGCAGGGGGACCAGGAGGAGGAGCAGGAGAGGGTGAAGGAGAGGAGGAGGAGCGGGAGAAGGGGAAGGAGGAGAGCAGGGCCGGCCCGCCCCTGCCCAGCCCAGCCCGCAGGAGGCCGAGACCAGCCCGGCGGCCCTGCCCTCGCCTTCCGCTTCACCTACGCCCAAGGTGCGGCGCAGAGGCCGGGCTGTGCAGCGCTTGCCCGGGAGGAGCCGGAGCTGCAGCCTCCTCGCGTTCGGTCCTCGGAGCTGCGAGCTGAGCGGGCGGGATGTAGCGGCGGCCGTACAGCCAGCTCGGATTTGCAACTCTTTTTTTTTTTTTTTTGGTACTGCGGGCGCGCGGCAACCTTGGATCAACGCCCCACTGCTCTGGCCCACTCTTTTCCTTCCTTGCAAGCTCTGGTTTCCTCGAGGAAACATTAAAGGATCTGGTGAAGGGCGCGGGACCGAGAGTCAGAGTGGGACCCGGGTTCTCCGCGCGCCCAGTGGGCAACCATGACCGACGAGACCTCCGATGTCCCTCGGGAGTTAATAGGTAAGCCTGGCGTGGTGGCCGACTGGCCATCTTCCTCTGCGCACACCTCCTCTCAGCCTCCCTTTCCACCTCTGTCCTCCCGCAGAGTCTCTGCGCCCTCGTGCGCGAGTGGCGTGGGGCAGGGTCACCGAGGGGCTTCCAGAAGTTTGCTGGCCTACTGGCCTCAAGACCTGGGTGTAGAGAGAGGAAGGCTTGGGGGAAGAATCCAGAGCCCTCGAGAGCTCTGTGCGGACCTCTCTGCCCTGCCCTACCTGGTGGGTCAGGTTGGTGGAAGATGGAGCTGGTGGGGTGTCCCTTCCAGCGGCCAACCCCGCGGTCCTAAACTCTGGAAAGTCCGGGAAAGCCTAGCAGGAGGATGCCTGGCGACAGCATTGTAGGTCCACTCGGGCTGGTGCCAGGCACCCTCCAGGAAATTCCCGTCTGCGGCTGCCCCTTTTCACTGACGGCCTCAGAGATGGAGGCACCCGCCCAGCGTCAGGACCTGACCCGGCAAGGCGTGGCTTTGGGGGATTGAGCTGGAAAGAGAGGGTTACTCGGCTGACGCTTGCTCCGTCCAGGAAATGGAGGGTTAATGATAAAAGTCTCATTTTACTAATGATTAACCTACCGACCAACCCCAGTCTCTTAGGGAACACGGTGTGGTACCCTTTGCCGGGTGACCGGTTACTAAGAGGCCTTGGTGGTGGTGGTGGTTGCCCTCTTTTGGAGCGGAGGGTGGAGAGAGCATTGCCTGGAATTTAAGTCTTGAGGCTTAGCTTTATCTGGAAAGGATGAATGGCAGAAGGGAAGTAGGCTATGAGTGCTTGTGTGGAGTACGTTGGCTTGCACTAAGGTGAACATGACTGCATGGTCGTGCTTTGAGTCCTAGTGACCTGTATTCCTCCAGGTACTCTACTGGGCACACTGGGCGCCCAGATGTTGCCTGGGTGCGGACCAGGAGGGAAAGTTCTCCCTGCCCGTTCACTCGGTCTGGAATTTGCCCCTCTGTCGAGCTTTGCGGCTTTTGTTACTTGAGAGGACTTGGTGTCCCCTCGCAAGACTACTCACTCTGCAGGTGAAACTTGGGGGAAAGAAGCTGTTGCTGGTTTTATGTGTAACTCTGCTTTTGTTCGGCTGAAAAAACGCCACCACCACCACAACAAAAAAATTGAGTCAAGTATTCTTGTACACTCCTATTTTGTTTCAGGCCCTCTCCTCAATCCCAGGAGTCTCTCTTGAGACATCAGCGAGTGGCCCATCCGGTTCTGGGTGTTTCCAACACCCTGCCTGAACAGGAAATGGACTCTGGAGGCTCCAAAGATGCCTCCAAGGGTGCTCGATTTTTAGAAAGTTGTGTAGCATTGTCCTGGGACCTGAAGATCAGGTGACTTAGATTCAAGATAAAGTGTGGACTGTGAAGTGAAAAGGCACTGATGTCTATCCGTGGTTCTCCGTACTTCAGTGTGCTTAAAAGGAGAATTTGAGCCCTCTTTTGAAAGGAATTTTTGTGTTTATTCAGTATTGTGTACTGGTGATTTTGGAAGGACAGTGCCTGGCCGGACCCCCCCCCCCTTTTTTTTTTGGCTAAACCATTTGGTGTATCCACCACCGTACTGTGATTTGCATGATGCATTGTTTTCTAGGCCTTTACATCTCTCAGAAGCCTCCAGGTTCATCCCAATAAAAAACAAATAGTGGAATTTTTATCAAAAATATAAATATATAAACAAATAGAAAAATAACATTTGAGACAGGGTCTTCTTATTTTTACCACACAGGCTTGTTTTGGATTAGGAGACTGAAGTGATTCATCTGCCTCATCCCGCCAAGGAGTTGGGACTACAGGCGGGGACCATCAAGCCCGGTGGAGTGGGAATGGGGCTTGATCTCAGGGCCTTGGTCATCATAGCCAAGTGCTCTACTGCTGAGCTACACCACAGCCCACTGTTGCCAAGGCTTTGCTATTCAGAACTGGAGAGATGGCCTAGCAGTCGAGAGGACTTGAATTTGGTTCCCAGACTCCATCTCAATACAAAAACCTCTTGATGGCTGACAACCACCAGGCTTGTTAATCACGCCAATAGAAAAGAAAGAGCCAACAATAAAACCAGCTAGACTCAACTCCTCCAAACGCCTGCTCTGCGTTGATGCCCCCCTTTTTCTTGCAAAAGAAGAATATAACATATAATGGAAACTCTTCCCTTTCTTTCAGAAAGCATAAAGGATGTTATCGGCAGAAAGATCAAAATCTCAGTGAAGAAGAAAGTGAAGCTGGAAGTGAAGGGAGACAGAGTGGAGAACAAAGTGCTGGTGAGTGACTGGGTGACTTTTGTGGGGATGCTTATGAGCTCAAGTGTCTTCTCCCTAATCCTGGACCACTGCCTTTCATGCCGCCTTCCTTCTGGTGCCGCTCATCTTTTCTTCAGAGGTCTGAGGACCGATTCCTTAGATTCACTGGACACTTCTTTCCTTGTTGAAAGTCGAGACTTTTCACCTCTGCTGCCCGCATGGCTTTGTTTACACAGTCTTCTGGAGAATTTAAGGACTTTTTTTTTTTTTGGTCTTGTTGGTTTAAGAAAATGTTCTCAAGTGTGACATGTATTAAGTCTTCTGAGGGCTAATGACTTGAGAGTGTGAGCAGTTGCACCTGTTGCCCTTCCCCGGAGAGCTGGCGGTCTAGGAAGCGTCACTGGTTCCCAGGTGAAGCGTCTTTGTGCTGCCCTTGGACTTGGCTTCCAGTCCCTGCGGTTTGTCAGAGGGAGCGACTGGGAGCTGAGGATTTGGACCCTCTTGTCACAAGTCTTTAGGGGCCACCGTCAGCTGACTAGTACCAAGAGGTGCAAAGTGATTTGTGGTACTTTACCACTTTTCTCTGTTGGGTGTAACAGTTTAATTTTAAGTGCAGGCGAGAAGTTGCATGGTGCGGCTCAAACCTATAATCCCAGCGCTTAGGAAGCTGAGACAGGAGGGTTGTCTCGAGTTTGTGGCCATCCTGTGCTACGTGGTGAGCTCTAGGCCAGCCTGGACCACTATGTGAAGCATCATCTCAAAAATAAATAAATAAATAAAGAAAGAAAGAAAGAAAAAAAAAAAAGAAAGAAAGAAAAAGAAGAGAAAAGAAAAGAAAAGAGGTCCCGGAGAGAGGGCTAGGTGGGTCAGAGCACTTGTTGCTCCTGCTGAGAGCCTGGGGACCCAAATGGTAGCTCACAGCCATCTGTAACTCCAGTTCCAGGGGGATCTGATGCCCTCTTCTGGCTTCTGAAGGCACCAGGCGTGTACATGGTGCACATGCGCATGTGTGGGCACAATACTCATATACAGAAAATAAAATAAATCTTTTAAAAAGTAAGGAAAAAAAATACCTCCTACCCCTGATATAGCCAGTGCAGGTGGAGAGGTTGATTGTTTGTGAGTGAAAGTCTCAGTGCTGTAGCCTGGCTGGCTTCTAACTTGCAGCAATCCCCGTGCCTCAGGCTTTTGTGTACTTGGCTCATAGGCATGCAACTGTCATACCCAGCGTGGCAGACTATTTTCCATGGGAATTTACAAACATGCAAAATTAGAGCAGAGTGCTATATTGAGTCCTGCGAGTTTGTCATTTAGCTCTAATGACTTTGACTGTTTTGCCAATATTGCTAATTTATCTACAGATTTCCCCCCCCCAACCCCCTCCCTCAAGCATCTTAGAACAAATCTGCAGCAGATGGCATTGAAAGAGAGTATTTCTAATATTCCATTTCTTCAGTAGAATTGGCTGCAAGAGTATAGTGGTTTTGTGGTAATGCCTGTCTTAGGAATCTTATGAGATCACTGACTCGGGATGTGTGATTGTCGCGTGTGGATGTGAGGACCGTGCTGCTGATCGACGGCTTCCAGTTCTCTGTTACCCATGTCACACGGCAGCGGCATCAGGGTGGGGAAGCTCGGTGACCTTTGCCCTGCTCTTCTGGATGTGCTCCTGTAGACGCATGGTTCCGGTTATTAATAGCAGAAGTGATTGATGCGGCTGCTCTGTTTTACTTAGCTTTAAATAGTCGGATCCCTTAAATTGTGTTTTCTTTCATGTTACTCTTCGGAAGTAGTAGTGCAGAGAGAAAAAAAATGTTTCTATGGTGTGTTCTTTTATATGTTCGAAGTGACGTTAGTTTTTGATTCCTTCCCTCTCCATTCCTTCCTGTGGTAGGACGTGAAGCCATCTGCCATTGAGCTATAGAAAGCCTGGTGTGTACTTTTGACCACAGGGCCTTGCACATGCCAGACAGATGTTTTACTCCCAGTTCCCACATGAAGCTTTATTTCTGTAGTATATAACATAAACATCCAGTCCTGTTTGCTCCAAAATGGCATTTGGTATCATTTGGTGTTTATGTTCTTTCTTCACTATACTAGCTAAGCCGTGCCGTGGCTTTCAGTTTATTGATAAAAATCTCAAAGTCCAGAAACTGTCCCCACCATAATAAAATTGTTGTCATTTAAATATATCTGTGATGACGACGGCGACAGAGGCCGTGTGCAGGTCAGTGGCCTGGTGCTCGCCTTGCATGTGCAGGCCCCGTGAGCAATCCCCAGCGCTGCAGAAAGGGTGAAGAGAAGTGGTGAGAGGTTTCCGCTCACCCTCTGGAGTTCATGAGACTCGTAATCGACTTACAGATGGGTTTGAACTTAATCATTTATCTCCCCAAATCTGGAATCCAGACGCTTAGCCTAAACTTTTGGCTGTCATTTATTTAGAGGACTGGATTTATTTGACAGGGTTTTAAGTTCGAGCAAGAAGATCGGAGAAGTAAGCTTGCATTTTGGTTTTTGGAGGTTTCCTTATAGAGAAATTGAGCTAATCACCCGTCTCCCGCAGCAGGTTATGGATGAGTTTAAATTCTCCATGTGTAGTTCCTTGAGGGTGTGCTGTGCATGCATGGGAGTGCGGGCACCTCCCGGAGGAAGCTGCAAGGAAGACTTTGGGTGTCTTCCGCTATTGCTCTCTATGACAGGGTCTCACACTGAGCATGAAGCTCTGTTTCTGCTAGGCTTGTAGGCCAGCTGGCTCCCAGGATCATGCCTGGCTTTTTTACATGAATGTTGGGGATTTGAACTTAGGCCTTCATGGGAGCAAAGCAAGTACTCTTACCCACTGAGCCCCCCAGGCTCGTGTACTTCTTTTTCTCTTTTCTTTTCTTTTCTTTTCTTTTCTTTTCTTTTCTTTTTCTTCCCTTCCCTTCCCTTTCCTTTTGAGAAGATTGAGATTTGGAGAGACTGAAGGGATTTGGGTCATCTGGTGAGTTAATGATAGAGCAGGTATCTGAACCAGACTTTCTGTACACAGAGGGTTTCTTTGCTTTTGTTCCAAATAACAGAAAAATATCTTTGCTTGTTTGCTTTTGCTTTGTTCGCTTTGGCTGCTAACTTCACTGGCAGGAGAGATTGAGGGTTTAGAAGAATCAGAATGACTGCCTTTGCTTTGGTTGATCCAGCTGAGTGCCAGGTAATTGGCCTGACAAGTTGTGTGTCGTCTCTCTGTGGGATCTCGGCTGTCAGTCTGGTAGAGGAGGAAACACCTGTCCTAACTACGCTAACCATGACCAGACTGTGGCTTTGACATGTGCTCTGTAGCAATGAATGGGGACGGGGCGAGTGTACAGAGGTGGTCAACCAGACGAGAGGAGTCAGCCTGGGGAAGAGTGGAGAGCAGTCTGGATGGAGGGGACGTCAAGTGCCTGGAAGCCATAGTGAGCATAGAGAAACCGCTCTGTCAGGTGGCAAATTGCAGCTCCCTTATCAGGAAAGTCAGTTACTGGTCAGACAGGTCTCCTTTTACCACGCTTTTTGTTTTGTTTTGTTTTTTTTCAACCACTTGTTCTTGATGAGCCTCACTTTGTTCTCTAGGGCAGCAGGAAGTAAAGGCTTAGCCACTTTAGAACAATTGTTAGTTGATTGCTTTCTTGAATGAAGTGGGTATTGTAACAGTAGCTGTTCATGCGCTTTACAGATTCCGTGCATGTGTTTAAATACTGCTTAGCATCATGACAGGCATACTGTGAACACCTCATACTGTGTCGTGATGCTCCACTAACTCAGGACCAGAACATGTAAATCTTAAGCCCAGGTACCTGGTGCTTCTACTGAGGGCCAGAGATTAACTTGTAAGGCCAAGAGAGTTTATTCATACTTGGTGACACTTTATTAGCTGGCCAGAAAGCAATAGACTGTGGTGTCTTAGGGAGAAAACAATTCTGTACTCTTAAAAATTTGGCAATCTGGGTGTTAGCAATAAATGGGTCTCGACTTTGGATTTTCAGGGACATTAATATACTGCTTTTTAAATTTTTATTTTAAAATCATTTTTAGTATTGCTATCTTTTTAAAAAATTTTTTTATCAATTTATTCTTGTTACATCTCAATGGTTATCCCATCCCTTGTATCCTCCCATTCTTCCCTCCCTCCCATTTTCCCCTTATTCCCCTCCCCTATGACTGTTCCTGAGGGGGACTTCCTCCCCCTGTATATGCTCATAGGGTATCAAGTCTCTTCTTGGTAGCCTGCTATCCTTCCTCTGAGTGCCACCAGGTCTCCCCCTCCAGGGAACATGGTCAAATATGAGGCACCAGAGTTCGTGTGACAGTCATACCCGTATTGCTATCTTTTAACATGTTTGAATATTTTGCCTGCATATGTGTATGTGAACCACGTGCGTGGCTGGTGCTTGAAGTGGTTAGAAAAGGACATCAGATCCCCGGGATGCTGGGAACTGAGCCTGGGTCCTTTAGAAGAGCAGCCAGCGCTCTTTAGCCCCAGAGACATTAGTATTCTGTGTGTTTTGAAGACTGAAATAGACTAGGGTTCCAGACTTGGTCAGAGAACCCAGTGTTACAAATTGGGGAACTGGGGTGGGACAGGGACAGCTCTGAAAGTTTAAAGGCTAGAATAGTTGAGCTTTCACTGCGTGCTCTCCTAGAGGGCAGTCCTTCAGCCATGGTGGGAGCTTGGGCTCTGCGGGCGCGATGGAGAGCAGCTCTTCTATTGCTGGGATTCCTCTTCTGTCTTTAGGAGATGTTTTTAGCAAGTGACCCTGTGTGTCTTCGGCTCTCGTTCACTCATTTGCTAAATGAATTACATTTTTCTCTTCTAGATAATTCTGCATGTATATAGTTAAAAACAAACCACGCAGTGGTCCCCTCACCTTCTGTGCCCAGCTTCCCCTGCCTTGTGAAATGACGTAATAACCACCACTAAAATCCTGATATTTATTTGACTGACTGTGCGAACTACAAATATCCTCCCATAGGTATCCTTCATGGTAGCCCGAGCTACCTTCAAACTTCTGGTATAGTGGAGGGGCTGGCTTTGAACTTGTGGCCTCTCCTGCTTCCATCTTCTGAGTATGTTATACTCAAGGTCTGTAATCCTAGCGCTTAGGCTGATGCAGGCGTGTTGAATAGAGCTTAAGCCCGGTCTTGTGATGGAAGAAGGCCCCAAGAAAACTTTGCAGGACTAATCATGCAGTATGAGCCATCCTGGGTTGGCTTTTCTTAATGCAGCTTACATCAAGTTTTGGTATCAGCTGCACCCTTTTTTGCTGGGGACAGTTCCATGGTGGCATGTGTTCCACAGTTTATTTGGGGACTGTCCAATGGTAGTGTGAGCTTATTTGTTCATATGAACGGACTCCTGGCTATTTCCAGTTTTGGGCTATGAGGAATGAAAAGGATGCAGCCATCTATCTTCAGTTTTTGTGCCAACACTTGCCTATAATTCTTGTGATAAAGACTGAAGATCACAGATGCTCCTTTGCACAGGAACTCCATGTTCTCTTAGAAGTGGGCGAGCTTTCCCAGAGAGGCCATGCCATTACGTCACCCTACCTGCCACATGGGGACCATCCGGGTTCTCTGGGTCTTGGCCAGCAGTTGGAATGGTCTGGATCTTTTCTTTTTCCTAATAGACTGATGACTGAAATGAAAAGGAACAGACAAACCAAGATCGGATAAATAAAAACTCCAGACCACTCTGAAGGGGAACAGGCCCTGCTCAGGTCTTGCCTGTCACTCCTGATGATGTTTCTCTAGTGAAGGCGTGGACCACACCTCCCTCTAGGATGGCGGCTTCATCGCAGCCAGCCGGTGGTGTCAGCTTGACTGTTTCCTGTTTGATTTTGGAACTCAGGTTACAGGGTCTTCTTAGCCGATGATCTTTTACATATGTTGCGGGAGGAGAGGGCGTTAGGAACAAGGCCCTCCTCCCCCTTCTTTCTTTCCTCTCCTTTTCCTTTATTCTCCGTTCCTCCCCCCCCCCTTTTTTTTTTTTTTTTTGGACATAGAGTCTCATCTAGTTCAGGCTAGTCTTGAACTTGCTATGTTTTCCAGAATGACCTTGGGCCTGGATCCCTCTGGTTCCTTCTCGGTACGGAGATTCTGTGCATATATGCACTACTAGGTCTGTCTTGAACTCTTAGAAATTGTTCTTTTGTTTTGACAAGTTAACCTGAAATCTTTGAATGTATTTTAGTTGGCTTAGCAATTGTATATCTTCTTAGCATCTTTTTCTTCTGTCTTTCTCTTCCTTCCCTCCATCCTCTTACGCTTTGTGGGATGGAACCTCTGGATACACACCAGGCAGCCCGCAGGCGTAGGAACCCATGCCTCAGCACCTGAGTGCTAGGACTATTCTTGTGAACCTTAACACCATGGCTTTTTTTACTATCTTAATTAGGTTTTCTTAGGGTAAGTCTAAGTTATATTTTTATTCACTTAAATTGTATTTCTTTTGGGTGTGTGGGTGACAAGGTTTTGCCTCAGTCTTGATCATCTTCCTGCCTCTAGTCTAACTTTGAAAACATTGAAAGATATGAAAGTCTTTCTTTCTTTCTTTCTTTCTTTTTTTTTTTTTTGAGACATGGTCCCATGGTGTAGCTCTGGCTGGGTTGGGTCTTGCTGTAGACCAGACTGACTTCCTTTTTTTTTTTTTTTGGTTTTTCGAGACAGGGTTTCTCTGTGTAGCCTTGGCTGTCCTGGACTCCCTTTGTAGACCAGGCTGGCCTTGAACTCACAGTGATCTACCTGCCTCTGCCTCCCGAGTGCTGGGAATAAAGGCGTGCGCCACCACGCCCAGCAAATGGATAGTACTCTCCCCGTCCGGGAATCGAACCCCGGTCTCCTGTGCGACAGGCAGGGATACTCACCACTGTACTAACGGGGAAGAGACTGACTCTCACTTTTGAGTGCTAGGACTACACAGGCGCAGCAGTATGGCTGGGCTTGAGAGGGTTATTTTGGATGACAGGTTTCCCTCAAGTATTTAGGTGGCAGTGCTATGATTGACTCAAAATACAAACTCCTACCTGTTTATATAACTTTGCCCCCTCAAAAGTGGAGCATCTATGATAAATTTTGTAAGTGTTTGCTGGCTTAATGCGCTGGGTATTGTTAGCGTCTGTGATACGCGCTGGTATGGAAGTTGCTGATCTTCTGCACCTGGCCATGTGGCTTTTGTGGCCAGCCTGTCTACACTCTCCCTGTCCCTGCTCTCTAGCCCTCCCATCCCCAGCTCCTAGCTTGTACAGCAGAACCTGTGTGACACTCACTCTGCCACGGCTGTCCCCTCTAGCAACCCTACTGTGCAGTGATGTCAGGTCGCCACACTTTAAAAACAACCCACCACATACGTTTCCACAGGACTCACAAAGAAGTAGTGTTTTATGAGTATGTTTTGCAAGTTTATAGCCAGCCTCTGAACAGTAAAGTGCTCTCTCTACCTACCCCCAAAGCATGATGGGTAAATGTTCTACTACTGGGTCATACTCTGAGCCCAGGAAGGCTGGTTGTTTGATCTGGAGAGAGAGACTCCAGCTGCCTTTACAAGTTAGCCATCCTTTGCTTTCTGGGCTCTCTCTGGGTAAGCAGGATGCAGGCAAAAGCACCAAGGTGAGTGTTGAACACATTGTTGATTTGACTGTGGGTATTGGCATTTGAGACCTGCTGTTCAAGTAGTTGTAAGAATGAAATTTGCATCTAAACATCTGGAGACAGCTTTTGAAGGAAACTTCTGGGATTGCCATGGCTCTTGGCCTTGGGTTTAGTTAGACCCTCTGCAAGGCTGTGGGACAGTCATCCTGTAATTTGAACGGCTCCCTTTGTGTACCTCCGGGAGTCTCAGCTTTTCAGGGTGGTTTCTAATTCAGCACGCAGGTGATTTTCAAAGCGCCTGGGTGAAGTCACACAGCTCTAGAAAGCCGAGCTTTAGAAAAACAGCAGCCACATTGAACTGATCCTCCTGGGTGGGTGTCGGAGGCATGTACTTGCTGCCAAGGATCCTGGCACAAGTTCTGGGAAATTCAAAATAAAAGAAGCCGTGTTTGAGTGTTTCAGAATTTTCCTTGAACCCAACACTGTGGCTGGTGCCCACCTGGTGGCCGCCTTTCCTGTCTGGGCAGGGGCGGGGGCGGGGGCAGTCACTCTTTCCCAGGATGCAGTTCTGCCCGTGGGTGAACTGGTACCTGAGCTGCATTCGCATTCTACCCAGGTCTGCAAGTGGCCCAGTTTCTGCTGTAGTTAGCATCGCCTGCAAGAGTCAAATGACCTTGGGCAAGGAAGCTGCTGGACACATCGCCAGCTTGGTGTATCTTTTCACTGTTACATAGATACTGTTTTTCCAGCTTCTGGGATTTGGCCTCCCTGGGAAACTGGCATAATGTAGCCAGGAGGAGGGCAAGTGAGGAGCCAGGAGCTGAGGGATATGAAAGGGGCATTGTATTAAGCGAGGGGCCAGGAAAGCTCACCCAAATATGGAGTGAATGGGAGAACTCCCTTTTTCAAGTTTATTGAATAGTTACAGGGGAAACAAAAAGACATCCTGAGAGTTTACCTCCTTTCCATTTCTTAGAACCACTGTTCACATCTATTGTTCAAGTAAATTGGAAACTAAAACAATGTCTTGTTCTTTTTTTTTTCTTCTTTTTTTCTTTTTTTTGTGAGGGTCTTTTTCTGTAACCAAGGCTGGTTTGGAACTCGATGTAATCCATACTGGCCTCAATCTTCCTGCCCCAGCCTTTGGAATGTAGAGATTACAGGTAGGAACCAAGCCTGACCGTTTATATAAGTTTTTGAGACAGAGCTGTTTTGTAGTACAGGCTAACCTGGAGCTCACTATGTACCTGAAGATCCTCTTGCCTCCCCCTCCTCAGTGCTGGGGTTACAGTAAAATACCACTACCCTGCGTTTAAATGGTGCTTGAAGAGAGAAGACAGGACTTCGTACAATCCACCTGTAAGCCTGCTACAAATTGAGCTATGTTGCTATGCTTCTCGCCCCCAGATGATGATGATGATGATGATGATGATGATGATGATGATGATGATTATTACTACTACTACTACTACTACTTGGAGACAATCTCCTGTGTACCTCAGACTTAACTCAAAGGCCCTCTTTCTAGAATGCTTTTGCCTGTCAGTAAAATTTGAGAATTTACATGGGGCTTATGCCTATAACCCAACAAATTTGGACTTTGGACTATAGCAGCAGAATGGAGTGCAGTGTAGGCTACAGACCCTGTCGCAAAAAACAGCCTGGGGCAGGTACGTGGCCTTTAACCTCATACTCAGGAGGTAGAGGCAGGCGCATCTCTGAGCTCAAGGCTAGTCTACATAACAGTTTCAGGTCAGCCAGGGCTGCAAAGTGAGTCACACAAACCAAACCTGCAAAACAAAGCAAACCCCCTCAAACCAAAACCAAAAGAACAACAACAAACCTCCAAAACAAAACCAACCAACCACCACCAACAACAAAACAACAAACAAACAAACAAATATCCACCAAAAAAACAAACTGGGGAGATAGCTCAGTCAGGGACGAGCTTGGCTCGGAGCATGAGGAGGACAGTAGACAAAAAGCATGCTTTCCTGATCTCAGCACTGGGCAGGAAGCTGGGAATCCCCAGGGCTTACTGGCCAGCTAGCATAACCTGTTTGGTGAGTTCCAGGACAGAAGATTTTATCTCAAGAAAACTAGATGGATAGCGCACACACACACACACACACACACACACACACACACACACACACACTGAAATCAGTCCCTCCTCCAGGAAATCACATTTTTGAAAAATTAGTAAACCCTTTGGATTTGTGTAGAGGCAGACATGAGTTAGTCAACAGTCTCTTTTCTTTCTTTTCTTCTTCTTTTTTAAAAAGATTTATTTATTTATTATGTATACAACGCTCTGCCTGCATGACAGAAGAGGGCATTAAATCACATTATAGATGGTTGTGAGCCACCATGTGGTTGCTGGGAATTGAACTCAGGACCTTTGGAAGAATAGCCAGTCCTCTTAACCTCTGAGCCATCTCTCCAGCCCCCCCAACAGTCTCTTTTCTATGGAAGGCATTCAGACAAGCACTCCACTACCAAACTAAACCTTAGATTCTGGTTAAATTTTTTAAAAATTGGTTAACTTTTGAGAAAGGAGACTTAGCTCTATAGCCTGAGCTGCCCTGGAACTCACTATGTACCATAGGCTCTTCTTGAAATTGCAATCCTCCTGTCTCAGCCTCACCAGTGGTGGCATTGCAGACATGTACCACAAGGTCTAGGTAACCTATGATGTATTTAAAAAAAAAAAGAAAGAAAAGAAAAGAAAAGAAAAGAAAAAGGAATCTCAGTACTGTTTTGTGGTCTTCTAAAATTCACCTTGACTCAGCTTTGTGGCAGTAACTTTTGTCTGAATCAGTTTGAATTTCTGTGTAGCCTTATGTTGGTCTCTGCAGGGGTGTGTATTATATTGTAACCATGTTGCTATAGTTAAATATTGTCGTCTCCGATATCTGGCCTTGTAAATGCACACAGCCTCATTTTTCTTGGAGAAGTTTCTGGAAGAGAACTGCTCTGGGGGTAGGCATTTAAAGGGCACTTTTCTACCTGATTATTACGCAGAAAATCTCAATAGAGGAAACGTCTGCCTCACCAATTTTTAGGGTTTTGTTGTTGTTGTTGTTGTGTTTTGTTTTAGATACTTAGCAGAATTGATCTCTCTGCTCCTTGGATGCTAGCTCCTGGGGGCAAACTTCATTGGATTTAGTAAGATTCTTCCATAAATTATCAGAGATGGAGCGTGTGCGTGCGTGCGTGCGTGCGTGCGTGCGTGCGTGCGTGCGTGCGTGCGTGTGTGTGTGTGTGTGTTCCTTAGGCTGGACGCTGGAGAGGAGTGAGGCTGTTTTATATGACTCAGACCTTTGCTCTCGTTGCGGAACGTTCTTGCCTTGGGTCTCTGAATGCTCCAATAAATGATAGTGAGTGGACCCTGTGCGATAAGGTACACGGCGCCTTCATCAGGTAAAGTAAACTTAGTAAGTGCTGAGCACTCATACATTCAGGGTTAGATCAAAGTCTTCAGTATAATAAAGATGGATGGCAACACTGTCTTCTCCCTGTACTTCACCGGCATAGCAACAGTCTCTGAAATCCCGAGGTCCAGTCTCACATACCTTCCCTCCCCTTTGGACTTTCTCCCTGTCACTTTGCATTTTGGCTAAATGGCCTCGTGATCACAAACTGTTGCTTTTCCTCACTGAAGCTGTCATGGTCCAGTCTGGCTACCCTTCAAGGTCACCACTGCGTGTGGCACTGTGTGGTAGTGGCTTTCCTTCTAAGACTGGCAGGTGGGGGCTGGGATGCCCCAGAGGTAGAGCAACTGTCTAGAATCAACTGCTAAGGGGCTGGCTGGCAGTGTGGCTCAGTGGTAGTGTGGCTGGCATCCACCCATTCCTCCAATGGCTTCCTCTGTGTATTTGGATTGGTCAGTTTAGGATGAATTTGCTCCCATTTAACCCAGACAAGTGATGCTCTAAGGCAGTGTTTCTCAACCTAATGATGCACCTTTGATACAGTTGCTCAAGTTGCGACCACCAACCATACAATTATTTTTGTTGCCACTTTATAATCGTTATTTTGTTACTGTTACGAATCTTAAATATCTGTGTTTTCTGGCAGTCTTAGGTGATCCCCTGTGAAGGGGTCGTGACCCCCATGTTAAGAAACTATTGTTCTAAGCCCTTCAACCTACTTTCCATCTGTAAAGTGAGTGTAACCATAGAACCCACTTTTCTCTCCTTTTGGAAAATTAAAAGACACATCGCATATAAAGTATCTTACTGTGTCTAGCATATAGTAGGCCACTGGATGACTTAGGTACTTTTGTTCTAAATCAGGCAGAATGCTTCCATAGTGAGAATGTGTGTAGTCACCACCGCAGATGACTCAGGTGTATTGTATATATAAATATTTCAGACCGTGACTTTCATTGCTGCATCCCTCCTGGCTGTCTGCAAGATGGTTGCTGCCACTCAATCTGCACAGGGCTATTTTAAACTGTAGGATCTGCTGGCCCTGGAAATGGTCTGGGTGATTTTTTGCCCCGCTCCTCTCAAAAGGGAAAAATGTTTTATTTTTAAGTGGGTGAGGTGTCTGTGGACACATGTGTCCAAGTGTGCACACCTGTGTGTGCAGTTGCAGAGGTGGAGGTCGGATGTACTGCATGACGCCCTACCTTACTCCCTTCGTTTAAGGTCTCTCACTGAGCTTGGTGCTGGGCTGGCAGGTAGCTGGCCCTGGCTATCCTCCTGTCTCTGCCCTGCCCTGCAAGGGGGTTTACAGGTGGGTGCGGCCATGCCTAGCTTTTTCTGTATGTAGGTGCCGGGATTTGAACTCGGGTCTGAATGCTTGGGCAGCAAGCATTTCTACCTGCTGAGCCATCTCCCTATGCCCAAATAAATATGTTGCCTTTTGAAAAATCTTTGTTATTGTTTTGAGGCAGCTTATCACACACCTCATGCTGGTCTCAAATTTGCTTTGTAGCTGAGAGTGACCTATGACCCTCGTCTCCATCTCCTGAGTGTTGGGATTATGGTGTGCAAAACTCCGATGTTTTGTTTTATTTTGTTTTTCCCTTGATTTGCCTCCCAAATGTTGGGATTACAGGCGTGTAACCCCATGCCTGACTGAGGAATCTTTTTTTTTTTTTAACAAAATGTTCAAGTGTGATTCTGAAGACAGTGTTGTGCACACCGTCTGCCATTTCTCATCTCCCTTCTACCCTACAAGGGAGGTGTTAGGAAACGGGCACAAACCCTTCCTTCCCTTTCAAGTTACTTAGTGACCTTGTTAAATATTCAGTCACTGGCAGCCGCCTACTTTGAAGGGTTTGCTTGTCCGGCATCAGCTGTCTGAGGCTTCCTCCCTCTCAGATTTCAGTTAAGATTGCTCTACAGATTAAGATTACCATTGGGTTTTGTTTGTTTTTTCAAGCAGGGCCTTACTTTAGCCCTGCCAGGCTTGGAACTAGATGTGTAGACTAGGCTGGGTTTGAACTTAGAGATCTGTCTGTGCCTGCTTGCCACTAAGTGCTGGGATTCAAGGCATATATATCACGCCTGGCCTGAAATCATTTTGAGTGTAGGAGTGAGGCAGCGAAATGGTTGAGCAGGTTAAGGTATCTGCTACTAACCCTGATGACATTTGTCCTATGACTTCCAAAAGTTGTTCTCTGACCTCTACACAAATACTATGGTTTTTATGTGCATCGCACACACAAGTAAGTAATGGCTGTCATTAGCAGTGTAAAGGACTGTTTCATAGGGGAGGCAGCATCCTTTTGGGCTATTTGCTCTTCTAGTTTTGTGTTGAGGCTGTGCCAGGAGGGTTCCTGACATGCTCAATTCTTAACCCGCGGGTGTCTGGACCCTCACTGTTTTCTCATTTCTGGTTTTCTTTCAGCACCCCCTCTGCCAGTGACTTAGCACATAGCCCTAGCTTGCCTGAAACTAGTTGTACAGCTGAGACTGGCCTTAAACTCATGATCCTCCTGCCTCAGCCTCCTCAGCACTCAGGGGATTGGCATGTGCCAACATGCCCAGCTGGTGGCCTACTTTAACAAGCTTTTTGGGTAATTGGGATGCCTACTAAAGTTTGAGACGTTGCTGGCTTTGCTATGGAGGCCAGCTCCAATTAAGAGACCTGTGGATAAGTTTGGCAGTCACAGCCGGCTACGCACCTGATTAGGAAACCTGTTTAGGAAAGCAGCTTGAGTAGGCCTGTCGAGTAGTAGGTGCCTAGGATGTCTATCACCCTTCTGTGTGTGTGTGTATGTGGTATGTGTACCTGTGTGTGTGTGGTGTGTGTGCCTGTGTGTGTGCAGTGTATGTGCATGTATAGTGTGTGTATGTGTGTGTGTGCATGTTTGTGTGTATGTGGTGTGCATGTGTGTGCGTGCATGTGTGTGTGGGGGGGGTGGGTGTGCGTGTACGCGCACTTGTGTGTTGCTTTGGATACTCTGGCTTTTTTGGGGCTTTGTATGGGGCTCTCATTGAGCAGCCCACTCATGAAGGCTCAATCCCCAGCACCCTTTGGTGAGGAGAACACAGACCTTTGGAAGCGGCCTCTCCGTCTGGGCCCTGCTGGGTGCTGGAGGCCAGGGCTGTGTCTAGTGCTTCTCAACATTAACCTTTGCCTGGGTCCTTTGCTCGTTCTCAACGCCGCCGCCCCCCCCCCCCCCCCCCGGGAGTATTTTTGTCTTATTCTAATTCTGCCCTTCCTTCCATAGCTCACACAAAGGCAGCTTCTAGCCCACTATCTTGTCCTGAAATCTCCACTTCTGCCTTTAGAGTTTGCTATTTTCTTGTTTAGAAATAGAGTCTCACAGGCTGATGGGAAGTAACATCATCCTCTCTACCTTCCGTCTCCTAGTCTCCTTTATGCTGGGACTACAGAGGTGAGCCACCACACATTGCTAGGAAGGTTGGCTTTTTTGTTTTTTGTTTTTTTTTTAGACTTGAACATGAATCTCTCTCCACATCCTGGCTTTTCTGGTTTGGCTAGGACAGGGTGTATTTGTCCAGAGGACAAGTGTGTGTGGGCCAGCGCCAGCCAGTGCTTCATGCCACTCTGAGCCATACGCATCAGATTGGAACCCTTCCCATCTTCCAGCTGGGTATTTGCAACAAAACTGGCAAGAGAACCCAAGACACTGGGCATCGAAGCTCTTGGGTACACAAACCCACTAGGTGCCTAAGAGGCTGAGATCAGATGATGTCGCTGCATGGCTGCTCTGAAAAGAGTGATGCTCCATTTGAATTCTGGCTGAAGACCTTCAGTGAGTGTGCCCATTAATAGTATCCCCAGTCTCCTCCAGGCCCAACTGAATAAAGTTGCTGACATGGCTCCCAGCCTCTCACTTTCTCTTCTGTTGACTTCTTTGATATCCTATGGGCGACCGCAGTGATATGAGGTGACACCAGGATGCCATTGCTCTTTCTTACTGGAAGAGACTTTAGACTACACAAGTGGTCCACTGAATTCACTGATGCACATGCATCGATCCCAGCATTTCAAAGGAGGAAGCAGGAGGATCAGAAACTCAAAATCATCTTTAGCAACATAGTGAGTTCCAAACCTTCCCATTCTGGGCTCAGGGAAACCTTTTGTAACACAAACAAAAATAAACAAACAAACAAATAAGCAAAGAAGGTAGAAAGAAGGTCAGTGGTCGTTGCCGCCTGTGTCATGGCAATCCACTTCCTCTGACCACAGATGCTCAGAACTGGTGGGTAGCTACTGCCTCTCTTTACCTGAGAACACTGTCTAGGGCCTGGGGTTAGATGTAACTCAAAGGTAGGGTACTCACTCATAGATGAGGCCTAAGGATGGAGATGAAAGGTGTTCACTTCAGTGTGTTAATGGTTTACCAGAGGACATCACCTAGGGCATCTTTCAGGAAGCCCAAGGCCCCACTTTACTTGCACAGATGAGAGCAAAGAGCCCCACTGACTGTACCTGTTTTTGAGGTCCAATGCTTTGGTGTTTCTTATGTGTGGGGGACCTGTGCATGCTGGTCAAGACTGTCACTCCTGAACCCTCCAGTTGGATTCTTTCTTATTGTTCCTGGCAAGATACATCCATAGGAACCATCTCCTGAGGGAAATGCTAAAGTTTGTGCCTTAAAACCAGAACAGCAGCAAATAGGTGAACAGACCAGCATTTGATATACAGGGAGTGCGATATTGATTTCAGCCTGTAGTCCATCTTATAAAATGCCGGAAGCCTAAAAGGCTATCTTCCTAATCTGAATGGCTGACATAGGTTCTCTTGTTGACTGGTACCTCCCATCTCCTGGTCTGTCATTTCTTCTCTTTCTCCTTCCATTTAAAGCTAGAGAAAGGACACAAGCCCAAAAGCCTCTGTAGGCGGCAAAGTCTTTGGGTTCTTCCACATAAATCGGTCAAAGAGAGTGAGTGGGCATGCAGGGTGTTCTGCCTGGCTGTTCAGGTACGAATGAGTTGGCCACGTTCCACCAGGAAACAGTTTGGGCTTGTTTAGTGCTTGTTCTGAATGCCAGCTTAAAACAACAACAACAACACCACCACCACAAAAACCAAAACCAAAAAGGCAAACCAACCAACCAACCAAGTAAACAAACAAACAAACAAACAAACAAACAAAAACCAGGTTCCAGCTACTAGTGGAACAGAATTTATAGTCTCAAAGAGTATTTCTGAGGTTGAAGCTACTCAGGACCCCAGGACCTTTTCATTTTTCCTCTTTTGAGATTTTGAGACAGCCCAGACTGCCTTTAAATTGTCTGTGTTACCCCAAATGACCTTGAGCTCCTGATCCCTTGGTTCCCCAAATGCTTCAATGACAGGTGTGACAGCAGGTGAGGCTCCAGGACAGTTAATTGTATTTCTTTATCAAATGCTTTGGTCCTAATGATGGTCTTTTCATGACGTGCAAAGCTTGTTTGCCCAGTAAATGACTGAGACCAAGACTGTGAATATCCAGTCCAAACTGGTTTGGCAGGGCCTTGGAGAGTCTCTACTCAACGACTGCATCTGATCAAGCCCAACTTTAATTAGCTTCATAAAGCAAGATGCAGGATTGATAACAGCGAAGGAGGGAGGATGGGCAGCTGCACACTTGCCCTGGAAGCCTTTGAACTGGACTCTTACTTGGTTCAATATAATCGAAAAGCCATTAGGGGCTTGTGGACGGGACCGTCTGAGTTGATCTCAGCCGCGCTAAGTTCCTAACCCTGGAGGTTACCTGATGCTGAAGGAAAAAGCACAACCCCTCCCGGCCCTCCACGTGGGTGGCACTGTGTCCCTGCTGTGGCCTTAGGACGGTGAGTCATAGCCCAGTAGTAAGGTGCTCCTCCTGTTTCCTCTTCTGCTCTGTCATTGGAGAGAGCAATTTATTTCCTGCTTGGGAAGGCTTGATCCCATCTTTTGCAGAACACACACACACACACACACACACACACGTACCAGCAAGACAGGACTATCAGATGGACTGTCACCTCTGGCAGGGTAGTCTCTTTCTCTTTTGTGAGAGATGACATGCTGTGTTACAACACCACAACCAACATTAACTTGGGGAGGAAAGGGTTTATTTCAGTTTTACAGTTCCACGTGCTGTAGGATGTGTCAAGCCACGTGGTGAGTGTCACAATTTACCATGAGAAACTTAAAATTAGGCCTGGAAAGATGGCTCAGATGTTAAGAGCACTTTTGCTTTGGCAGAGGACCTGGATCCACATCCAGTGGCTCACAAGCACCTGCCGTTCCAGTTCTGGGGCATCTGATCGAATTTTCTCTAACCACTATGGACCAGTACACATAAACTCACAGGTGCACACACACAGGCATATAAACAAAAATGGCAAAGATATTAAAATAATCCTTACGGCTTCCCTTTGTGATCCTAAGGACAGCACTGTCCTCACGGGCAGATCCTTTGGTTCCGAGGTGCTCATGGCTGAGCCAGCATCATTTGACATTGAATGGAATGAGGAAGTCAGCTCTTGGCTCTCTGCTGGGCGTGCTGCTTTGCGTTCTGGTTGAGATGAGAGAAAACATCTTGGGCACATTAAGCAGGGTTTGCTTTTTTGCGTTTTTTTCTCAGTTTTAAAAGGCCAGGGTCTCCCTCCCGTAGTCCAAGCCAGCTGGCCTCAAACTCACTAAGTAGCTGAGAATGGCCTTGGCTCTTTTTGAGGGCTGGGACTATTGGAGTGGGCTGCCCCAGCTGGCTCGTGTTGTGTTGTGGGTGGAATTCAGGGCTTCATATAGACAAAGCGCCGCAACACTGGCCGTATTCCCAGCCTTCGCTTTTACCTTTCTGAACGTGACATGTGAGGAACCCACTTCCTGCTCTTTGGGTGGTAGCAAGCTGTGGCTGTTGTGTGTCTCTCTACAAGGGAGGTCATGCAGACTTTTAAAAGATGTTGTGGTTTCAAGAGTTTGGGAGTGGGCCTCAGGAGGGTTTAATATTAATGGTTGTGAAAATGTCTTTTCAGGCCTGCAATTTCAGTCAGCAGTGTTGTGTAGAAAAGACTCCTTCCAGGGATGTTTGGAAGTTAAGAGGAAATAGAACCTTTAGGACTTCGGGAAAACAGGTGGAAAAGCTAATTTAGTAACTATGTTAGTTATTTCTTTTCATTGCTACACGGAAATGACCAACTTAGGAAGGGAAAGACTTATTTTGGCCCCCAGCTTGAGAAGATACAGTCAGTCACAGTTGGGAAAGCCTGGCCCAGGCCTGTGAGGCACCCACCCCAGTAATCTGTAGTCAGCAAACAGAAAGGTGAAAGCTGGCACCTGGCTGGCTTTCTTCATTGCCTGTAGCTGCTGGCATGCTGCCCTCTATACTCGGGGTGGGCCTCCTTCTTCAGTTATCCTCTCTGGACATGTCCACTCAGACCCACCCAGAAGTGTGTCTCCTAGGTGACTCAAAAACCCAGGCAGGTTGTCAGTAAAGATGAATCGCCACAGGATTGCAAACACAGTCTTCATTAGTTCGTATTTTCAAAGGGTAGAATATAATATTTATATTCTAAATTTTACCATATTAATTGCTGTGAATTTCACTGAGCAGATAACAATAATAGCAAGCTGGTGAAGAAGTTGGTACATACTGACTGACCTTTGGTGTTTTGTTTTTAAAGACAGAGTCTCTCTCTCTGTGTAGCCCTGGAACTTGCTAGACAGATCAGACTGGCCTCGGATTCAGAGAGAGCCACCTGCCTCTGCTGAATGTGGTGTTAAGCATGGTGGCCCATCCATCCATGCTTGGCAGTTGTGAGTTGTATCTTGTGGAGGTTGTTGAAAATTTCTTCAAAAAAATTAAAAGTTACTATTTCTTTTATTGTTTGAGATTATAAATAATTACATAATTTCCCCCCTTCCTTTTCCTCCCTGCGAACCCTTTATATCCCATATCCCTGCTCTCTTTCAGATTTATGACCTTTTACAAATTAATTGTTGTTACATATATACATTTATCAACACATGTGTGTGCTAGTAGTGTTAGGCACGTGCACACACACACACTCACACATGCACACACACATTCTTAGTTACATAAATACAACCTGCTCAGTCTGAGTAATGTTGCTTGTATGTGTGTATGTTTTCAGGGCGGGCCATTTGGTATCGGATGACGATTGGTGTGCTCTTCCCTGGGGAAGACCACGTCTCTAACTTTTAGGGTTCCGGCCGTGTGGGCTTCCCACTGTCCACGTTAGCAGGTCTGTTATCGTCCTCGGTTAGTTTCTGTGTAGTAGTCCTGTAGGTGAGACTTTGAGTGTAGCTTCTGACATTGCTAGGAGACAGTCTTACACCAGTCTCCCAATTTGGCTCTTAGAATCCTTCTGCCCTCCCCCCCCCCCCCAGTGTTTCCTGAGCGTTAGTGGGGAGCTGCCTTATAGATGTGCCCGTTAGGACTGGGTTCTACAGGTCTGCATTTTGACTGGCTATGGAATGTTGATTATCTTTTGTACTCCAGTTGTTTTGGTAGCTGACCCCTGTCAATTCCCTCAAGTGTGTGTGTGTGTGTGTGTGTGTGTGTGTGTGTGTGTGTGAGAGAGAGAGAGAGAGAGAGACAGAGAGAGAGAGAGACAGAGAGAGAGACAGAGAGAGAGAGAGAGGGCATCTTTGTGAATATGTAGCTGGTGTATAACTGGACAGTAGGATGGTCCATGTTTGCCTTCTTCACTGCAGACATATTCATTGCACACACACACACACACACACACACACACACACACACACACGTATGCATGTGTCTATGTATATATCTATGTTTTTAAAAGCTATGTTTCTGTAGTGCAGGCTTGGCTCTAATTGGTAATTCTGTCTCAGCTTTCTTAATGCTGTGATTAGAGGTATGTGCCATCATGTCTGGTCAAGCAACTTTTTTTAAAATACAGAATATTATCATTAAACATTTTACATTTTAAGTGAGGCGTGGTAATACATGTTCTATACACTGGGGAGGCTAAAGTTGGAAGACTGCAAGTTCTAGGCTAGTCTAGGCTATGTAGTGAAATTTTGTCTAAAAAAATCCATATGTAAAATACCCCAAGGCTTAGTACTATGCTGAGTATATAGTTCAGGGCAATGGGTGTATTCAGTGTCCAGGGTGATTTCATCGCTTACGCTGAGCCCGCTCAGCAACACTCTCATGCCTGGTCCTGGCCCCTGGGACTGCCATTCTGCTCTCAGTCCCTTGATGACACTTTATACAAGTGGAATCATGTATTTGTCCTTTAGTGTCTGGCATATTTTTTATCTAGCATAGTACTTTCTTTTATCTTTCATTTTCTTTGTAATTTGCTAATTGAGAGATGGTCTTGCTTATGTAGTCCAGTCTGAGTTAGAATTTGTGGTGGCCTCCGAGTGCCTCCACACATGCTTGTAGTGTGTTTTCAAGGCTGGTCCCAGCATGTGTCAGAAATTCATTCTGTTTGTGTACATATGTTTTCCCTCTGGTTTTTATTTTATTGCCGTGTCTGTGTGTGTAAATGATATGTGTGGGAAGGTATGTGCATGTATGATGTGCACATGTCACTGCGCACGTGGAGGTCAGAGTGCATCTCTCAGGAGTTGCTTCTTCCACCTGCTGAGATCTGAGGCTGGCTTGACAAACACTTTTACCTCTGCACCAACTTGCGGCTCTACATGGTTTTGGTTCATCTTCATTCATCCTTTGGTAGACACAGGCTCTTCGGCCTGTTGGCACTGTGGACAGTGCAGGCAGCTGCCTCAGTTTCCCTGGTCAGGGCTCTGCTCCTTTCTCCTCTGCTGAGGAGTTGCTGTATTGTTCAGGAACACTAGGGGTCCTGCTAGAGAATCCAGTAGGCTGTGTCCTGTCCCCGCGCGATTTTAGAGCTGTGCAACGGTAACCATGTTTGTGAGAAAGGCCCTCGTATTTATCAGCCACTTGGAATTTTCATCTAGAGACAAGAACAGAGTGTCCTTTGGTTATGTGGCTTTTTTTAAAAAAATGTTTTCTTAATCATAGAACTTTCTGTTTGTTCCTTGCATGTCAGTGTTTGGGTACCCGTGAGCGCCCCTACTTTCTTTCACCTGGTTTGCACTCCTCTCTCACTTTTTTCGTGTGTGTCTTCCATAGCATTTGAGATATTGGTTAGTGATACACAGCATAACTCTAAACCATGAAAGCAGGTCTGCTTACACCGCATTGGTTTCGCCTTTGCCGCATTTACGATCTGATGTCACTTCTTAATTTGTTTTGGCTACAGAAGGGGAAATATTTCTGCTTTTAAAAATAAATATTAAGAAGACAGTCAACAGGGAAAAGTATTTGGACAGCAGGGGCCAGCTTCCGCACACACTCTGACTAGTGTGGGCAGAGGATTCCGCTAGATAGCTCTGTGCCACGTTGTCCTCATTTTTCAGTTTGCTTATGTACTGTCTTTCTTGGTTTTTTTTTCTTTGTATCTTTAACTTTTTAAAAAATTAGATATGTTCATTTTATTTTATGTGTGAATGTTTTACCTGCATGTATGTTTGTGTACCGTGTTCGTGCTTGGTGCCTCAGGAGCTCAGAAGAAGGCACTGGATTCCTTGGAACTGGAGCTAGAGATGGTTGTGAGCCCCATGTGGATGCCGGGAGTTGAACCTGGGTCCTCTGCAAGAGCAACAAGCGGCCTAACCACTGAGCTGTCTCTAGCCTCTTTCCCCCCCCCCCCCCCAGCCAAAATCTTACTGTGAAGTCTTGGCATGGAACTTGTAGCAAGCCTCCTGCCTCTGCTTCCTGAGTATTTGGATTGCAGGCATGTGCTATTGTACCTGGCTTAAAATTTTAATTTAAACTTTTTTTTTTTTGAGAGATGAGAGGTGAGTGAAGGAGGGATTATAGTACTTGCTGGGTTTGTTTCTATTGGATATTGAGTCTTTTCACTACTTGAGTCAGAATGCTGTGCACTCATTAGCCAGGAATGGTAACAGAGGCCTGCATCTCGACACTTGGTGGTGGAGACCAGGAGACTGTAAATTAAAGGCTGGCCTGGTCTACACAGTACCTGTTTCGCAGAATGAAATTGTGTGTATGTGTGTGTGTGTGTGTGTATGTGTGTGTGTGTGTATGTGTGTGTGTGTGTTTGTGTGTGTGTATGTCTACCTATTTCCCAAAAGCGTACCTCACAAGCAGCTGTGGACGTTGGCTTTCAAACACACAATGACAGGTCATTAAGTGAGTGGTCACTGGTTATGCTCTGGCCAACACTGTGGTAAACTCCTCATTTCGCATTGCTCTAAAATATATGCTTTAAGGAGCAGAATCAGTGATCGCTTATGGGTTCTTCCATTTCCCCAAGGAGACACGAGTTCTTACTTCTTTTCTCTCTGGGTGGTTAACTGTTGGTCATAGCTGAGCTGTAACTGTTTTTGTAGGAATTAAGCTTAAATTTGCAGTTGGTGTGAGGCCAGTGCTCTCCCCATTGCTCTTGATGGGCCTGGGGAGTTTTCATTAGCTGAGGGCCAAGCCAAGTTCTGCGGGACAGTATTGCACAGCTTTCCCTCCAAGACAGAGAAGGCAGAAAAGCCAATACTGTTGTCTCTTAAAGAAAAAAAAATAAAATCCAGGACAAGGAAGATGGCTGAGTGGGTAAAACACTTCCTGTGAAGACTTGAGGACCAGAGTTTGAATCTCCAGTACCCACACTAATGCCAGTTGGGGCAGTGGCCTCGTTAATCGCAGTGCTTGGGACGTGAAGACTGGGGGATCTCCATGGAGAGCTGGCTAGCCTAAGGAGCTGAGCTGGTGCATTCTGGATTCAAGCAGGAGACCCTGTCTTAATGAAAAAGGGTGGAGATGGATTATTAGGAAGACCAATATCAACTTTAGCTTCCACATGCATGCACACACACACACACACACACACACACACACACACACACACGATTGCATCTTCATAAACACATGTCACCCCCCCCAACCACACAGTAACATACACACTCATAGCACATATACGCATGCAAAAAGAGATGGGATGAAGGTTATGGTATTGATGTCAGCTAATGAAAGCAAAGGGCCTTTCCTTCTGCAGGAGTTTGTAGGGGGAGGGTCAGCACCCCGGTCCACATTATTGTTGTTATCACTGTGTGCGTGCCCTCATCCCTCTGCATGTCTATAAGTGGATGCTTGTGCACATCGGAGAGAGGAAAGAGGTCTGTTTTGAGTATCACTCCTAAGTAAATAGCCACCTACTTTCTTCATGTTCTGTCCTTTGTCAGTTTCATCCGTGTGTATAACAGATTATACTTTGTTCCATCCCTATTCCCATCTCTCCTCTTGCCCTCTCTGCATCTTTTTCCCACTTTCATGGTGTTTTAATGTGTGGCTCTCTGAACAAAAAATGTTTTTTGTTTGTTTGTTTGCTGGAACCAAGGGCTCACCTTCTGAAAATGCTTTTCAGCTAGGCCAGGCTGTCCAGCAAGCCCTGGGAACCCTCTTTTCTATATCTCCCCAGTACTTGGATTACAGATCTCATGTAGCTGAGGCTGGCCTTGAACTTGCTATGTAGCAGCTGAGAGTGGCCTGAAATTCCTGGGACCACATATTATGTGCGCATACAGGAGCGGTGAGGCACACTTGGCTACAGGCATGCATAGCAATGTCAGAATTAATTTCTTTGCACGACGTCCATTTTTCCTTTAAAAACTGCTTTATTAAGGTTGACCCCCCTGCTATGTAAGCTACAACTCAGTGGGTAGGAGCACATTCGCAGGCGTGAACACCCACCACCCTATTTCTGTTTTAGAGCTGTTGTACTCCTAAATGAACCCCCCTGCCCCTCAGCTCTCATACCAACCCTCTCTTCTCATCATCTGGCCAATGACGGTCCACTTCCTGGCTTTATGCATGCGCCTGTCCTGGATATTTCATGTAAGTGGTTTATATAATAAGTGACTTTCTGTGGCTGATGTAAGCCAATTACCCTTATGTTTCCAAGGGTTCCTTCATGTCATCTCACGCCCAGTACTTCACTACCTTTTTATGGCAAAAATAATATTTTATGTGTGACAATACCACACTTTGTATACCCACTCATCTGTGGATGGACATTTCTGTTGTCTTCTCCTTTTGGATTTGTGAATAGTGCTATCATGAAAGAGTATTGAGAAGCCTTCCCCTGGGGCCAGCAAGGTGGCTCAGTGGGTAAGGGCTCATGCTGCCAAGCCTGACGACCTGAGTTCAAGCCCCAGGACCCACACGATGGAAGGAGAGAACTGACTCCTGCAAGTTGTCCTCTGGCCTCACCATATACACTTTGACATATGTGTCTCCCTCTGGACCTAAACAAATCTGTAAAAGGACATTTTTTTGCTACTGTATAAATGGCTTTATTCTTTTGGGCCCTCTAGACAGGCCCACCTCACAGAGGGAAGCTTGACCTAGAGTAATGTCCAGGCTTGGGTGCTGTGGGATTGTGAGAAAGGGAAACACAGGCATTTGTAGGGGAACAGGAGAACAGGAGGCTGCTCCTGAGTGTGCACATCCAACTGAAACGTCACCGCAGGTTAGACAAAGGCTTTTCTGCAAGTACCGTCCTTTGATAGCTTGGGACATCCAATCTGTGTCATGGGCAAAGCTTTGTGGGAAGTGAGCTAACACGGGAGAGTCTCTCTCCTCTCTCTCTCTCTCTCTCTCTCTCTCTCTCTCTCTCTCTCTCTCTCTCTCTCTCTCTCTCTCTCTCGTGTGTGTGTGTGTGTGTGTGTGTGTGTGTGTGTGTGTGTGTGTGTGTGTTGGGGGCGGTAGTGAGTGGGAGCATTTAACCCTGTCCATGCTGTGTGAGCAGGTAGTGAATATAGCGGAAGAGGTGTTCTGTCCTGTGGGTCTCAGTCAGAGCACTGTGCAAACTGCCTTTCTGGCCTTGTTGGAATGGACACTGGATGAGCTGCTTGGAGCCTAAAACTTGTGCTCAAAGAGAAAGGGGCACAGCAGGGGGTGGGCGGGAGGTGATCGATGAGCCCGGATGGAAGATCCTTTGCGAAGGACAGTCTGTGATCTTTGTGTGCATGTTTTAAGTCATGGTCTCTCTGTGGAGTCCAGGCTTGTCTGAAATTCCTGGTTGAAGTCATCCTCCTGCCTTGTCTCCTGGGTTGCCAGGATTACAGGCTTACTTCCCCATGTCTGACTGGAAGAAGCTGGACTGTAAAGGTCTCGGCAAGGGACGCCAACTCCTTAGAGACCCAGAAGCCCAGGAACGGAAGCTCCACGCGTTCCCAGTGCTGTGGGGTATGGAGCTGAAAGACAATTGCAATAGCTTTTGGCCCTGCCTCTACCTCCACCCTGATAGTGGGACGTTTCTGTCTTCCAGAAGGCTCTGTGGCTATGCTGTGAAGCTGTGAGCTACTAGTTACTGACTCCCCGCCCCACCCCTTCTATACCTGAGAGACGAAGTGTGCCCATCAGAGAGGCTTCAGTGAGTCTTAGCTGAGCTGGGGGAGGATGAAGTGGCTTGAGATCTCAGAGGCCTCTAGAACAGTTGTTCTCAACCATAAAGTTACTTTTGTTATTACTTCCATAAACTCTAATTTTTGCTACTGCTAGGAATTCTGATGCAAATATCTGATAAGCAGGATGGTCTTAGGTGACCCACAGTGTAACAACTAATGTTCTAGGAGATTGCAGAAGACACTGCCTTCCATCCCAGCTTTGTCCTTGGTTTCTGACTGTGTCTTAGCCACCCTGGCTGGGTGGCAAAGTCACTGGAACTGCTTGGGTCAGCGTCTGTGCCCTGGCAACTGTAACGTACTCGGCTTGGCCACAGTGCTCGATAGGCCAGTTAAACAAAACAAGAGTGAAAGGAAGAGAAAGAATCGTTCCATGCGGCTACAGCAGGAAGAAAAAAGTGGTCCAGTGACCCCTCCCCTTCACCTCCATCTTCAGGGGGCCCTGATACGGGGTTTAGGGTTCAGTGGAGTGGGAGAGATATGCATAGCAGGGCAGAGTCAGGTCTCGGCCTGGCCCTACCCATGATGGACCCATCACTGTCTCAGCCCCAGCTCTTCTGCAAGGTGGTCAAACAAGCCTGCAGAACTGCAGACCTCTTCCTGGGACAAAAGCTCCTCCCAGAATTCTCAGGGAAATTCCTATTTCTTGGGGGTCCACTGTTTGATAGCCAACTGATAGTCCAACGGGGGGGGGGGGCGCAGAGTCCCTCAGTGTCTTCATTGAGGGCACAGCAGTGTCTTCACTCCTGGGGTGGTCACACAAGGGAATGCAAAAAATGAGAGGGAAAAATACTGAAATTTCAAATGGGTTTTTAGTTACCAAATAAATCCTGTCTTGTTTCATTTTGTTTTGAGACAGGTTCTTGTTATATAGCCCAAGTTAGCCTCAAAACGTGTGGCAACCATCCTGCTTTTGTGGTCCCGAGTGCCACCACATTTGGCTCAAATACTTTCAAAATAAGGTGTCCTGTCAAGGTGAGGGCCAACTCCCTGCTTTGTTCTGTCCTGTCCGTACCTCTGAGCTCCATGCTCCAACCTCTGGGGCTTTTTACAGTGTCCTGCATGGAGGCTGGGCTCCCTGTGTGTAACGAATGTACTGAAATCATGTTTGTGTTAGCCCAAGATTGTGTGCCCCCCAAAACACAGTGCAGGAGCTGTTCCGGGGTTCAGAGGCTGAGGATGTTTCTGAGTTTTAGTCTGTAGAAAAGGGATGGCCGAGTTGCAAAACGTAAGGCACCAATTATGCAGGCTGGCTAAGTTCTGTGAGTGTGAGCGAGCAAGGTTTCCTGAGAGCCGACTCCCAGGATGAACAAGGAACTTGACACTTGATTCCCGGCACGGTTTGGTTTGTTTTCATTCACATGTGTGGCCTGTCTCTAAAATTGAGGCCCCTTGGTTGGGAGATTCATATTATGAATGGAAGCTCCATTTTTTTTTTTTTTTTTTTTTTTTTGCTTTTTTTCCTTTCTTTTTTGAGGAAGGGCATCTCACTCTGTAGTCTCTAGCCTGGTTTGGAGCTCACATTTGCCATAATCCTCCTGCCTCAGATCTCCCAAATTACAGGCCAGGTGTGTGCCACCATACCTTACTTTGGAAACTTTACAGTTTACTTACTTGTATTTTTGTCACCCTGTCTAGGGATGGTTTTAGGATGGCTTGTTTCTTTTTTCATGAAGATAGCACGAAGACCACATTGCAAGGCAGAGAGAGAGAGAGAGAGAGAGAGAGAGAGAGAGAGAGAGAGAGAGAAGAAGAAGAAGAAGAAGAAGAAGAAGAAGAAGAAGAAGAAGAAGAAGAAGAAGAAGAAGAAGAAGAAGCAGCAGCAGCAGCAGCTAGGGATCAGAGTGAGCCAGTGAGTAGGAGGAGGTGGCAGTGTTTTCCCTTCTGGGCTGCAAGGGCCTTTGTGCAGGTGCTTAGCTTCTTTCGCCACTTGGGGCCTGTGCTGAACTAGAGAACACCTCCTCCTTCTTCCCTTTAGAGGAACTCAGAAGCTGTAGTGTCTCCTGCAAGTGTAATTAGGAATGTAAACCAAACAGCGGGATTTCTTTCTGTCCTGACTGTCTTCAGTAGAGTTGGGATGGCTGAGAGAAAATCAACCAACAGAGGTTTGCATGAAGGCAGTGATACTCACTTGCAGGCTAGTTTTATGTCAACTTGACACAAGCTAGTCATATCAGAAAAGAGGGAGCCTCAGTTGAGACAGTGCCTCCAAAAGATTTGGCTGTAGGCAAGCCTGTATGACATTTTCTTAGTGACGAATGGGTGAGGGCCCAGTCCATTGAGGGTGAGGCCATCCCTGGGCTGGTGGTCCTGGGTTCTATAAGAAAGCAGGCTGAGCAAACCTCGAGGAGCAAGGCAGTAAGGAGCACCCCTCCATGGACTTTGCCTCATCATTTCCTTACCTGTCTGAGTTCCTGTTGACCTTCTTCAATGATTAACAGTGATGTGGAAGTGGAAATGCCAAATAAACTCATTACTCTCCAAGTGGCTTTTGGTCATGGTGTTTCATCACAACAATAGTAACCCTGACAAGGATGATGCAGAGAGAGGGAAGGGCCCTTCCTTCTGTGCTTAGCCTGCCCAGGGTTAGCCCCCAGCAGTGTAACCAGGAATGCTTGCTCCTGCCCACAGGCCTGTGTCCTCATGGTTTGTTCCCTGCTCAGAATGCTTTGCTTATTATGGCTTTGGTGTTTTGAGGCTGGGTCTCATGTAGCCCAGGTTGGCCTTAACCTCACTATATGGCCCGGCTGACTACTGTCCCATCCCACAAGTTTCCACACCTTGTATGCTTGGCTTTATAGACTCAAGTGCACACTGACACAGAAACCAACCAACCAACCAACCAACCAACCAACCAACCAACCAACACAAAGGAAAGCAAGCCTTTCATGGTGGCACAGGGCTGTCATCCTAGCACTTGGGTGGTTGAGGCAGAAAGATCGAGAGTTCAAGGTCATCTGTACAGTGAAAGGCTGTGTCAGCAACCAAATCAAAACGAACCACTATCACTGCACTTCCCAAGGCCTGCCTGTGTTTCAGGTGATACAAGGTAGATAAATGCCTCACATCACTGCTGGTTTTAGAATGCCTTGCCATTTTTAAAGGTTAAAAAAAAAAGAAAAAGAGCTTAATATGTGAGCACTGCAACTAAATCCCTCCTGCCTCCCCAACTCCTTGTGTCTCCCTTACTCACTCCAAAACTCCTACTCTTTTTATTATGAAATGTTCACCCACATGTATATACAACCTGCCCAGTCCATTTCGCATCCTTTGTATGTGCATGTATGCAGGGCCAGCCGCTTGGGACTGGATGGACTGGATAACCTCTGAAGGAACTTCTCCTCAGGAAGAAACTGATTGCCCTTCTCTGAGGAGCCACTGGTCACCCATAGCTTTTCAACTGTGGGTGGCACCTTGTGGAATTTCTCCCGTTATGCTGTCATGTTAGCTGGTGTTGTCACTATACCACCATATTGCTGAGATTCTACAGGTGTGTTTCCCCATCTCGAATAGAGGACACTGTCTAGCATCTAGTAGCCAATGTCCCCTCCCCCCCCACTTCTGCCTTTTACAATCTTTTGTTCTTTCTTCCACAATTTTCCCTGAGCCTAAGTGTAGGCATTGTATTGCAGATGGATCAGTTAGTGTTGGGCACCCCATGATTACTTTATTCTCTGCATTTTTGGCCAGTAATGGATCCCGTACTGGTCTCCATCCATTGTAAAAAGTAATAATTAGTTATTATAACTTCTTTGACATGGGACGAGAGTGATGTGTATCTGTGGGCGTAAAGGAAGTATCTAGAATACAATTAGGAAGAAGGCAGCAGTAGCCTCTCTTTAGGATCTGTGGTCCCTCCAGCCACGGCTGGCTGGCTAGGTTTGCAGTACCAGGCATGAATTCCCTATTGTTGAGTGGGCTGTAAGTCCAACAGTGCCACTATTTCACCATTGTGATATCTTGCTGGGCCAGCCATTTCATTGTTATGGTTTTCATAGGCTTTTCAGCTGGGTAGGGCAACAGCCTGCTCTTCTCTCTTGGCAGCTTGCACAGCACCTTCCAATAATACTATGAGGGCCAGTCCTCAGGGAGGAGACTCTGAGTCAGTTTTACCTCAGTTCTCCAAGCCTTGTGTCAGGTGTCTTAAGAAGTAGGGCATCCTTTTTTCTTTTTTAAGTTAAAAAAAAATTGGGTGTTATAATAACTAATTATTACTTTTAAAGTATCTTTTTATGAGCACTTTCATACAATGGGTCTTGATCACACCCACTTTCTCCAGTCTCTTCCCAGATCCTCCCCTGCTTTCCTTCCCCGGGCAACTGCGTGTTGTCATTGCCTTTTCTCCCCCGCCATCACGTCTGGGTGTGCCGCCTTTATATTCTTGGAGGTGTCGGCTTCCACTCAGTGTGGTGCACTTGCCAAGAGGCTGCACCCTCATAGAAAACCGACTTTCCCTCTCTCAGCTATCAG
The DNA here is from genome assembly GCF_964271855.1 of Acomys minous. Classification (NCBI taxonomy): domain Eukaryota; kingdom Metazoa; phylum Chordata; class Mammalia; order Rodentia; family Muridae; genus Acomys; species Acomys minous. The sequence goes on from NC_140490.1 coordinate 68,305,907, forward strand.
TTACCAATAGTTGTCAAAATCTCTGACATCATACGAGCAGCTGCCCGAGGTGTTCTGAGGACCTTGTTTCTTTGTATTCATCCATCACTCTGTCTTACGGTCTTGCTGCCTCCGCTTCCAGAATTCTTTCTTGAGACAGCTGGTCACATCGCCACTGGTCAAGAGCACATGCTGCTGCTTGTACATCTGGATCTCTTCACTGCACACCATTCGGGACCGAATTCTAGGTTGTGTCAAGCTGATGGTTAAAGCGAACCATTGCAGCATTTTGTTTCCTTTTAATTTATGCCAGAGGCTCATTATATAGCCCAAGCTGGTCTCCAACTTGCTGTCATCCTCCTGCCTCAGCCGCCATAGTGCTGGGATTGTAGGCTCACCATGCTGAGCTGGCGTGCATTTCCTGGAGTGCATAGCTCACTCCTGGAGAGTAGCATGGGTCTCTCAGCGATGCTTGGCTCGCTGAGGGTACAGGCCTGGCATTCGGGCCCCCTCCACCGCTCTCCTTTAAGGACCAGCAGTGGTAGGTGCCAGGCCCAGCCCCCCCACACAGACTTCCTGCCACTTCCTACTTCATTTCTCAGCAGCCTCTTCTCACACCTTTTTGGGGTTTGGTCTTTCGTTCTACTCTTTTACTTTTTTCTTTATGGCAACTAGGTTGGTTTTTATTGGCAACACAGAGAACAAATGGTGGTATGTTTTGGGTTTGGTCTTTCTATCCAAGCAGATGCCTTCTAGTCCGTGTCTCCTGTCACTTCTTTTGGCATAGTGAAGGAAGTCCTTCCACGCCATGGGCATACAAACGGCGGGCTCTTTCTATAAGCACGGAATTTGCACAATTGGTTAGTCTGTATCCTTCACCCACACTTCTCTGCTCACTGTCCTCACTAGGTTCACTACTTGAGTTGTGGTTGGCAGGGCAGCAGTCTTGCTAAAACAATCTCATCCCTGTCAGAACAAGGACCTGGTGTCCATAGCTATGCTGTGCTCACTGTAAGTTACATGCAAGGGACACTGCCAGCATGCCTTCATGCCCCACCCCCTGCCCTGCCTGCTCTATGCTGGCCTCAAACCTGTGCCCTCTGCCAATGCTCCTTGCCCACCTCCATTTATGTATGTATGTATGTATGTATGTATGTATGTATGTATTTATTTTGTTTTTTGAGACAGGGTTTCTCTGTGTTAGCTTTGGCTGTCCTGGACTCACTTTGTAGACCACGCTGGCCTCAAACTCACAGAGATCTTTATTTTTTTCTTTTCTTTTTCTCTTTTTTTACCCCCTTTTTTGGCCTCATTATGTTGACCAGACTGGCCTTAAAACTTGTGGTGATCTTCTTACCTCACTACATCTGGCTCAGTGTTCCGCAATCTTCACTTTCATGTGCCTGCTCAGGTTCCTTTCAGGACTCAACGGGGAACACGTTGACCTGCGTGATGGGAAGAAGCAGTCAGCACGTTCCCTGGCTTCCTGCTTTGTCAGTCTTCCCTTCCTTGCAGCTGGGCTCTCTGTGTCACACCATGCAGCCATTTTGCTGCAGGAATGCCTGGCCCTGTGTGTGGTCTCAGATTGGTGTATCCACATTGAAATTGGAGAGGAGACAAAGATGGGCGCAGTAAGACTCATCCTGGCTCCCGGTGAGGTGCAGAGGGTAAGGAGAAGCGGCCTGTGTTTCTGATCCTGGTTCAGACTCTCGTGTTGCCTTGGGATAAATCTTTTAGACTTTGATGGTCTTTGCTGGATCTGAGGAACTGAGCCTTGGGCCTGCAGAGAGATGTTAGTATTTGCCACACTCTCTTCCCCCTCTTCCCCCCAAGTCAGGCATGGTGGCACGCTCGTGTAATTGCAGGATCCAGAGGTGAGGTTGCTAAGGCAGGAGGATGGTCATGAGTTTGAGGCCTGCCAGGTCTATAGGAGATGCCCCTATGTCAAAGACAGAAACAAAGCAAAGCAACTGTAAACCTGGCTGAGGGAGTTGACTCAGTTAGCGAAGTGCTTGCCACACAGGTATAAGACTTGAATCTGATCCCCCCGGCATTCAGCAAACAGCTGTGTGTGGATGCTCACTGCTGGCACCCCAGCTTCAGGGAGGCAGATGGAGTAGGACTCCCTCGGGCTTGCCGGCCTGCCAGTCTAGCTGCAGGTACTCCAGGTTCAGTGAGAGACCTTGCCTTAAAAATTAATGCGGAAACCCATACAACACCCAGTGTCAACCTCTGTTTTTCACATGTACTTGTACACACACACTCTTATGTACACACACACAGACACACACACACAGACACACACACACAGACACACACACACACACACACACACACACACACACACACACACACACACAGCCTCAAACAACAAATCCTCTCTTGCTTTGGATGTGTGGTGTGGTTAGTTATTTCTTTTCCTCTGCCCCATAGCTCAGTTTGGGTCACTGGAGGGAGGAGCCTGGATTTTGGCTGGGCCAGCACTCTCTCCTTCCGGTAAACTCCTGATGCACAGAGACGTTCTGGGTGTGGGAAGCAAGTGTTCCCTAGGTCCCCTCCTAAGATGTCGTACAGGAACAGGCTTCCCTGGCTGCCTCCTCTCTGAGTGCATCCAGAAGGTAAAAGTGCTCCCTTTCTCTGGCCCTGAAACAGGAACTGGACATATCCCATACACAGGAAAAGCCTCATTTTAGTGAACTCTAAAATTTAAAGAAAAAAAAAAGCATTTATGGGAGATTGGGCTCTTTGGGCTTTCTTGAGCTAGACTTCTTAATATCAGCAAGGAAGGCAGGCCCAACAAGGAAAGGCCTTCTCTGAACCAATGGGGAACATAGCCTCCTTTTAAAAAGTCCAGTTCCACTACAGAGGCCTCAGTTTATGCATGGAGTAAGCTAGTTAGAGTGATTGAGAATTGCTCTTCTTTACTCAGAGAAACCAGTGGTCAGACTGGTCAGGCGTCTCTTGGCTGCCTTCTTGGTGGGACTTTGTATTTGCATTAAAAAAGAAATCAGTTCTATGGTTGATATGTGGCAGTAATTTAGGAAGGATTTTACAGGGCGTACTAGCATTCTTCTAATCTGTGTCTTTTAATACTAAAAGGTATGCTAATTTCAGAGCGCTGCAGTTTCTTTTAAGGAAGTGCGGATGAATCTAGCAGGAGCTAATTAAGGGGGGATCATTGGCTTCGGAGCCGGCTGGGTACTCTGAGAGGTTAGTGGCCTTTTCAGACTAACAGTCCAAATCCAGGGCTCCTTAGCCTCCTGAACCACACATGCAAGTTTGATATTAATTTTGTTTTCTGGAGCCCATATTGCTATTGGATTTGGTTTCTTTAGACTCTTTTGAGTTTAGTCAGCTTAGTGTGAGCAAGAGAAGGCTGGTTCAACAAAGACTGGCCTTCTTCAGGCTCCTTTTTAGAGAGTCTACCTGCCACTCTTAAGGAGCGGACGGTCCCTAGAAGCATAAAACTTGTGCAAAATGCTTTCCTGAGGGTCATTAAATTGCTGCAGGTTTTGAAACTGCTGAATCTTGCTATGTGCTCATCTCTCTGCAAATACCCAACTCTCTGAAAGAGGATTACTGAAGTACCGCTCACCTTGTCGTCTGTCATCCACATCCCTGTGCACAGCTTATATTCAGTCAGTTGGAGGAGCTGAGATGCTGGGGCCTGGCCAGGAGCATAGGTCATACCACTCTTAAGATGCAGCATAAAACCTAGACATGGTGGTGCTGCCTGTGATCGCAGCACTTGGGTGGGTAAGGCAGGAGGATTGCTGTAAGTTTGAGGCTCATCTGAGCTAGCTGGTAAGTTTGAGGCTACAGATTAAGACCTAGCCTTAAAACACACACACTCTCTCTCTCCCTCCCTCCATTCATCCCTCCCTCTCCCTCTCCCTCCCTCTCCCTCTCCCCCTCCCTCTCCCTCTCTCTCTCTCTCCCTCCCTCCCCCCCCCAAAAGACACAGAATAAAGCTGAACTTTATAGTGCACACCTGTAACCCTAGCATACAGGAAGCTGGGAGCAAGAATATCTCACATTTAAAGTCAGTCTAGGCTACATAGCTAGACCATGTCGTCACCCTTCCCCCAACAGAAAAACTTTAAAACATGGGCGAACTACACTGTTTTGTAACATTTTAAAACAAGCCATGTTAAGATAGAAAGACTTATTTTGTCTCACCCTCTGCACTGCTGAGCCCTCTGTATGAATTAGCAGCAAGTCTGGGAGAACCCCAGGGGTGATTTCCAGTGGGTGAGAGAAAGCAGGACTGGGGAGACCTGCTACATTTACCAATGGATAGGATGAGGCTGGCTCAAGGAAGGGGAGGGGCTAAGAGAAAAGCAAGCAACGTTAATAGCTAACAAACACGGACTTCCTGCTTCCCATCTGCTTATGATCAATTCTGAGTGTTTTATGTAATAACTCAGTTTATGCCCTGCAACCCAGCAACACACTATTATTTCCTCTGAGTAGGTCCTTGGGGAGAGGTAGTTGTCATCCTTCTCTGGGCTGGTTGGCCTGGCCGGGCTGACTGCTTGACGGGTCTCCTTGTTACTTAGCATCCTTGGTAGCCCTGGTCCTTCAACTGGACACTGCCTCTAGCTCGCTACAGAGTCTGGTGGGAGGGGCCTGCACTGGCTTCCAGGAATGGGGAGGAGCTTAAAGATCTAGACCTTTCTGTCCCCTCACTCCCACTCATATTCAGCAGTCTGCCTATCTTGTCTTTCTTGTTTTGGAGACGAGTGTTACGTAGCTGAGGCTAACCACTGGTCTCATTACCCTTGAATTCTTGACCTGCCTATCTCCACCTCCCATGTGTTAGATATAAGTACAGGGTTCTGCCATGATACAGGCATTTTAAGTTAATTCAAGAGAAATCCAGAGGAATAAAAAGAGCAATTGTTAGAGCCCATGGACGGCAGTCAAATGTGTGTGCACTCCCATGCATGGTACACATGCTGTCTGGGCGACATAGGGCTGTCTTTGTATGTTGTATATACTTTGTAATGCCAGGTCCACCATGGGTGTGGTGTACACTCCCCCTGGACTTACAGTCAACAGAATTTTGCAAATGCAAGAATGTGTTGCAGAGTAGTGTAGACACTTGTGAGGGAGAAGTGTGAAGTAGATGGAAAACACTTGTCAGGGCTGACCAATGAGGTAATGGAATAAAACAGATGATGTGTGTTTGCAGGCTCCGGAGTATAGAGGGGATGCCAGCGTGCGGCTGACGTTCTTAGGCTGTTCCTTCCATGTTCATGTAATGCCAACTTCAGATCACTCCTGTATTGATGGACAGTCTCTAAGAGGAATATTTCAGCCGAGAGATATTATCACTGACTAGCATGTTTACCTATTCCGGCACAGGAGGTGAAATTCCAGTGTAGATTGGCCACTGAATTATGAGATCCACGGTGTGCCCGTGCTTGGCACAGTGCTGCCTGCCACTCGGCATGCACCTCAATCACAGCAAGTTTGTGCACTTCAATCACAGCAAGTTTTGAGTGTCTGTTTGCTTCTCTGTGGGCTCATGTTTGTAAGATAGCAGAAGGTAGGGGTGTAGCCTCCTTTAAAGGCACAGGGGAGTGTTTCCTATGTTTTTTGTTAGTTGCACACGACTGAGATTTTCTACTTTTTTTTTGAGACAGGGTTTCTCTGTGTAGCCTTGGCTGTCCTGGACTTACTTTGTGGACCAGGCTGGCCTCGAACTCACAGAGATCTGTCTGTTTCTGCCTCCCAGAATGCTGGGATTACAGACGTGTGCTACAGTGCCTGGCTGCTTTTGTACTTCTTAAAGGCTGCTACTCCACTGAGCATACACATGATCTAGCCACTTGAACTGTGGCCTCCTCAAAGCTATAGTTTCTTTATTAATTAATTAATTAATTAATTAATTAATTTTTTTTTTTAAAGATAGGGTGTCCCGTAGCTCAGGCTGACCTGGAACTCACTCTGTAGCCTCAACGATGGCTTTGGACATCTGCTCTTTTTGTCTCTACCTCCTGGAAGCTGAGGTCACAGCCGAGTATTACCATGCCCAGTTTCTGCTAAGGATTGAATGTAGGACTTTGTGCGTGCCAGGTGGGCACTCTACCAACTGAGCCGCCTCTTTGTGCATGAGTTACTTTCTCATGAACCTGGCTTACCAGGCATGGAGCTAGGATTTAAAACAGGAAATGGATTTAGCCCAGATCCAACCCTAAAGGATGCCATAGTGTCTTTGAGGAGAAAGCAGGTAAATCAAGTATTCTTTGGTTTGCTAGGAGAGCTGTGGCGGGAATGAGCACAGATTGGGGTGTGGCCTGGATTCAGTTCACCTGACGGAAGGATCTCTGTAGGCCTCTGGATGTGAAGAAAGATGGACTCCACGCTGTAATTGGAAGAGGCTGTGGAGAGAGAAGCTGTAGCTAGAGCATGGAGAACAGCAGAGAGGAGACGAGGAAAGGGCTCAGGAAGGGCTTCCGTGCTGAAGAGAAGAGAGCTTTCCTTGAAGGCCATTGGAGCCATGGGAGGCTTTGGAGCAGCCACCGGGGAGAGCGACGACAAATTTATTTATTTATTTATTTATTTATTTATTTTTAATACTTTTATTTTATAACACATGTATAAAACAAATTATATACACAGGTAGACCATGTGACAATCATAAGAATAATGAGTTCTGTACATGTTACATTCATAGTGACTTGGCCATCTGCGTTAATCCCGTTTGAAGTAAGTGTCTTTTCTGTCTTGTTGGGTCTAAATTTCCGAATGAGATTCTATATCTATCCTATCTCAACTCTAATAGCTTAACTTCTTTATCTTGATCTAAAATGATCTTGTCCCCTCAACACATGGGCATGTCAAATACTTGGCAGATTTTAACACAAGAATATGTATCCTAAGTCTAACAGATAGATATGACTCTATCGATATATGTGGTAAAGTAGTTGAATAAGGTCTTCAAAAGCCTCAGAGACACACAGAATATGGCATTTAAGGTTGTTCTTACAATCCGAAGTTTCTTCTACAAAAAGACAAGTTCACTCCTGACAACACCCAGCCAACCTCAAAGAAGATGATGAGCATCAAAGAACCTCCTTATGGAGATGGTTTCCACAAACAGAATCTGCCTAAAAATGGGCAACTTAGATGCAGGCAGAGTCGACGGCCGCACTTGGCCAAGTCAGGGTGAGCAAGTCCTCAATAGTTCCTGCCCTGTGAACAAGTCTGGCAGCGATATTAGGCCAGAAAGCTGAAGATGAGGCTCCAGCGTTATAAAGTGTATTGGGTGACTGGTCAGGCAGTAAACTGTCTTAAGTCAGTTTGTACATTTTGGAAGCTGCTAATCCACACTGCTGGTTCACTCAGGAATTTAAGTTTTATTCCTTCTCAAGTCTTTGAGGAGCATTGAAGATAAGATAGTATAATTTTACAACCAAGCTAAGATGATGAATTTAAAAGGGGTTTTGCCAAAGGCAGGGTGCTATAGAATGCTGCTGAAGATGATTTTCTCTTTCTCCGTACTCCCTCCCTCCTTCCCTTTCTTTCTCCCTCTCTTCCTCTTGCCACCTCCTCCCATCTTCCTCTTTGTTTCACACTTGTTAGGCTGCCTTTGAAGTCCTGATCCTCCTGTCTCAGCCTTCTATGTGTCATCCATCCATCATTCATTCATTGCTTTCTATTGTCTCCCAGCCAAGGAGGTGTGAGAGGCCTTCTCTCTCAGCCAGCAGAGAACGGCACACTCTGCTGGGGAACCGGGTTCTTCTGAGCCTCCCGTAACCATGCTCAGCTTGTTCTTGGATAGCTGTGCTATCCGTTCTCAGAGACGAGGCTGTCACCATCTGGGTGGGGGACAGTCACAGAGAGATGAATGTTTGCCAACACGAGGCAGGAGCATTTGTTTTGTGAGAGTACTCGCATGCTGCCAAGAGCTGTTTAGTCTGGGAGGATTTGTGCTGTGTCATCTGCTGTGAAGGCTGATAGTTAAGTGCCTTAAAGCGTGTGGGGAAAGAGGACCCGCTTCCAGACTCCAGGGCTCTGCTGTGGGACTGTGGCTAAGTGGTCTTCTCCCCATCTCAGCTCTTACATGCTATTGTTTTCACAGGCTGGGAAGATAACTTAAAGAGACTGACTAAAATAGCCTGATGGTTTGCATAATTACATTAGCTTGAAAGTTTGCTGTTACTGCCTATATTATACATTCCTTTATTCGTTTACTTCTCTTATATGTCTGTCTGTCTGTCTGTTTCTTTCTATCTATCTATCTATCTATCTATCTATCTATCTATCTATCTATCTATCTATTATCTATCTATTATCTGTCTGAGCTTCTGAGAGAAGGAAATGTGCCAGAGCAAAGCTGGAGATTCAAGGCCTGCTGGCTCTTCTGTATAACCACTGTTCTGGAGAGCAAACTAATTGGTGTTAGTCAGCACCAGTGATCTAAGGACCACCCATTAGGTGCGCGGCTTAAAGGTTCCTCATTGCCACATGGATGATCAAGCTTCTGGCACACATAGCTTAGTGGGACAGGTCACTTCAAGCCTGTCCCCTCAAAAGTCCCTTCAAACCACAACGTTCTGCACACATGCTGCTTGTGCTCAGGCCTAAAAACCACCCAAAAGTTTATGTTTGGAGTGGGATGGGGAAGGTGTAGGGTAGCCAGGTGCATGGTACCATGCCTGGCTCTTACCGGAAGCTGGCCTTCGTGCTCGCACGGCAAGCCCTTTACTGGGGGAATGCGTCCTCACGTGTTCTCAGCCCTATTACTTGTTACTTCTTTGGGGGTGGGGGGTGGGGACAAGATCTCATTTAGCTCAGACTAGACTTAAATTCCTGATTCTACTGCCTCCATGTCCCATGAGCTAGATAGAACTGTAAATGTTTGACATCCTGCTTGGCTTGGAGTTAGTTTTTAAAATGTATTATTGTCCCTGGATGTGGTGGCGCACTCCTTTAGTCCCAGCACATGGGAGGCAGAGGCAGGTGGATCTCTGTGAATTTGAGGCCAGCCTGGACGATAGCCAGGACAACCAGGGCTCTGTTATACAGAGAAACTCTGTCTCAAAAAAAAAAAAAAGCAATATATATATGCATGTGTGTATAGTTATTATATATATATATATATATATATATATATTTACTATTGTTTATATGTAGGTATACTAATATCAGTTTCTGTACATCTTACGTTTGCTGGAGCCCATGGAGGCCAGGAGAAGGCATCAGTTGGTTCCCCTGGGATTGGAGCCACAGATGGTTGTGAGCTTCCGTGTGAACTGATACTGAGTCTTCTGCAAGACTCAGTATCCACTGAGCCATCTCTCCAGCCCTTGGAGTTTAGTTTCAAGCAGAGAAAATAGCTAGATGTGGCGGTACATGTGTATAATCCCAGCAGCTGGGAGTTGGAGGCAGGAGGATCAAGAATTCAAGGGCACCTTGTATTATCAATTGAACTTGAGGTCAGCCTGGTCTACCTGAGACTTGAGAGAGAGAGAGAGAGAGAGAGAGAGAGAGAGAGAGAGAGAGAGAGAGAGAGAGAGAGAGAGAGCAGGAAGAGAAGACAGGAGAGGGAGGAAAGGAGGGAAGATGGGGGAGGGACAGAATATATGACTGAATGAGAATGAGAAAGAGCCACCGAGGGTCAGCAAAGACAACCAGTGGGAAAATGCTGAGAACCAGGAAAACTGACTTTGTCTGGGAGTATCAGGAAGGATGCAGTGGCAACTGGGCCCTGGTACTTTGCAAAGCTCAGTGATTAATAGAGCAGCATACACAGCAGTGACGTTCTGAGCAGGTCGAGTTAAAAGTCAAGGATTACCTTGACTTTGCAATAGGGATTTTACAGTAGATGGACCAGAGACACACAGCCCCCTATTTTGTATTTACTGGCTTTTCCAAACACCAAGCTTTCATCGATTTCTCTGGCTCCTATCCAGCTATCACTGCTGTGTGCAAACATACAGTAGATGAGCATTTTGTTGTCTAGAAAAGGAGAGCATATGGGGTTTGACAGCCGGTCATATTTTCATTTATTGCTATATTTAAGACGATATCTGAGATAAAATAGAATTTCCTGGTACCTAGCATAACCGGCTGTAATGCACATGATCCCTGGCCACCATATGGTCCTCTGTGTGCTTCCTGTACCTTCTGAGTCTGGTGTCTTGGAATTGACAGTCGCAGAGCTAATCTGGCACCGGAAGATTTGTATTAGTGAGGATGACAGGCTTGTACGTCTTGGCCTCTTCAGTTACTGTTTACATGGGGCTGTTGTGTCTTAGTTGTTTGGACGTCTGGGTGATTATGGAAGGCTGGGACTCAGGTGGAGGATCTGGGGGTAGTGAGTACTGAGGTATGCTTCATGCTTGATTTGGGGTCTTTGGAGTTATTTCATTTAGTCACAATTATGAGTTAATGATATTTTCTACTCGTGAAGAAGAAGAAACCGGCTGCTGGAGGTAGCTCCCATCATTGTCATCACCACCATCCTCACCATCACCACCACCACTGTATTAATCCTTGCAGTAGTGGGGACAGAAGCCTGGCCCTAGCCCATGGGCTAGTAATTTTTACAGGGTTAGGGACAGAAGCTATGACCTTGTCCATGCCAGGAAAATGATCAATCATTAAGCTTTTTCCCCCGGTCCAAGAAAATACCTGTTTAAATTTAGGCCTAGTGGTAGGTGGCACATGCCTGAGATGCCAGCACCTGGGAAGCAGAGGCAGGAGGGGCAGGGGTCCAGGCCAGCACTGGCTGCATAGTAAGGCTGAAGCCAACCTGGGTTACATAAGACCCTTAACATAATGGTCAAGAGATGACATGCTTAGAGGTTTGTGCAGCCAGCTCCTTGCCTCTGTAGGATTCTTCTCATCTGTGGATGTGACCAACTGTAAGTCAGACAAACAAACAAACAGCAACAATAACAACTATAACAAAAAATCAAGCAAACACACTGTATCTTTTATGACCAACCATAGGTTAAAAAAAAAAAGCTGTATCTTTTATGAGTGTGCATATACTTTTTTTCTTATCACTATCCCCCAAATACTGCAGCTTAACTATGACATTTACACTACGGATTTCTATAGCATCTACGGATGATCACATGTGCCATTTATACCATATTAAGTATTATAAGGAAGCTACAGAGGCTTTGAAGTACATGCTTAAGTTATATGCAAAGACTGCCATTTGAGATGAGGGCCTTGAGATTTTTGTCTCTGAATCGGGTGCCGTTTGAATCAATCTTCCACATGTACTGAGCTGTAACTGTTAGTTCTGTGAGGACTAAGGATGAGGAACTGCCCGCGAAGAGACACTGCTGTTATGCAGACTGAATGTGTGTAAGAAGGAGCTACTCGCTTCAGTGGGTTTCATAGGGAGCACTGGGAGATGCCAAAGAAGAGGTTTGAATTGGGCACAGTCACATGGGCATCTTTGTAGTCACAGGGAGTGTGAAGGCCAGGAGGATGCTTATGAGTTTAAAACCAGCCTGGGAGAGACTAGCAAGATCATCACAAGAAACTAACAACAACAAACAAAAGCATCTGATTATGTTTTCAGTCATAACAAAAATGCAGATTTCTTCTTGTGCCAGACAGATTGTTCTCAAAGATTCTCAGACTCTCGGTTGCTGTCATGTGTGGTTTGTGCGTGGGTATGCATGTGTAGTTGTGCTTACATGGATGTGAGCTCATGTGTGTGCAGGTGTGCAATCTCCTATGTGTGTGTATGTATGTATGTATGTATGTATGCATATACGTATGTATGTATGGGTGTAAGGCCCAAAGTCTCGCTCACCCTCTACCTTATTTAAGAGGCAGGATCTCTTGCTGAACCCAGAGCTTACCAATTCCAGTTAGTCAGTTTACCTCATGTCTTCGGCTTTCTACGGCTTTCTACTCCTGAGATAAATACTATGACCAAAAGCAACTTGGAAAGAAAAGAGTTTATTTCAGCTTACTGCTTGTAGTCCAACAACCAGAGAATTCAGGGCAGGAGCTGATGCAGAGGCCATGCAGGCACACTGCTTACTGGCTCCTTCCTCCTGGCTTTCTCAGACTGCTTCCTAATAGCACCCAGGACCAACAATAGCCCATGGGTGGTACTGCCCACACTATGCTGGGCCCTTGCACATTGATCATCAGTCAAGAAAAGGCACCACAGGCCAATCAATGGGAACATTTTTTCTCTTGAGGCTCCTTCTTCTAAAATGATTCTGTTTTGTGTCAAGTTGACATAAAACTAGCCAGCACACCCAGGTATTCCCCTGTCTCCGCTGTTTGAGGGCTAGGTTTGCAGGTGTCAGATGTACCTGCTGCCCTTTTCTTTGCACAATAGGGATCCGAACAATGGTCTTTACTCCTGTATGGTATAAGTGTTTAATCCAGTAAGCCTCCTCCTTAGCCCTGTTTGAGTGTTTTTTAAAAAATATATTTTATTAATTTATTCAGATTACATCTCAATGGTTATCCCATCCCTTGTATCCTCCCATTCCTCCCTCCCTCCCATTTTCCCCTTACTCCTCTCTGCTATGACTGTGACTGAGGGGGACTTCCTCCCCCTGTATATGCTCATAGGGTATCAAGTCTCTTCTTGGTAGCCTGCTATCCTTCCTCTGAGTGCCACCAGGCCTCCCCATCCAGGGGACATGGTCAAATGTGGAGCACCAGAGTACGTGTGAAAGTTGTTTGAGTGTTTTGAATAGCAGGCCTGAGGGAGCCAATGAAAGGAGTGGCAAGGTGCACCCCCTGCTCTGGAGGCTTGATGTGGGGGAGGGTGTTTTCTGAGTCTTGGTTCCCTATATACTCATTGATCTAGACAGATGCTCTTTGATATGTTGTTTAATAATGAACCTGTGAGAAACACACTAGGGAACATGGGGGTCGCTTAAGACTGGAAGATAGGAGTGGATGAGTTAGCAGAAAAACAGAGCTTTCCTGTGTGGTTCAGTTAACACCCTTGGAATGCCCCATGATGGAGTTAGGCTTTTTTTTTTTTTTTTAATTGCTGCTAGGAAGAGGAAGATAAGATAAAGAGAAGTCTAGCTTGGCCTGTACAGTCATCTTGGATATAACTACCATTTTCTTTGCTGAGTAATCTTGGCATGGATTCTAAACCCTACGGAATAAACAGAATTCTTAAGGTACACAGCCAAGGGACTGAGGAGATGGTCCAGTGGATAAAGTGCTTGCCATGCAAACATGAGGACCTGAGTTTGCATTCCAAGTATCTACGTAAACATATGTATTTAGTGGTGCTCATCTATAAGCCTATTGCTTGTGTGTATCTGTGGGGAAGACAGAGGAGGAGGATCCTTGGGGCCTAGATTATTGATAAGGTCAAGCTTCAGTGAGAGACCCTGCCTCAAAAAACAAGGTAGAGAACCATGGGTAGCTGTTCATGCATGTGCACACCCACATCCAGAGGTGGGGGGGGGAGAGAGACAGAGACAGAGACAGAGACAGAGACAGAGACAGAGACAGAGTCAGAGACACACAGAGAGAGACAGAGAGACAGAGAAACAGAGATAGACAGACAGAGACAAAGACACACAGAGAGATAGACAGAGGTAGAAAAACACAGAGACACAGAGACAGAGACATAGAGAGAGAGACATACAGAAAAACACACACAGAGATACAGAGAGAGACAGAGACACAGACAGACAGACAGACAGACAGACACACACACACACAGAGACAGAGAGAGACAGAGAGACAGATGAGAGAGACACACAGAGACAGAGACAGAGAGATAGAAAAACACACAGAAAGATACAGAGAGAGGCATAGACACATACAGAGAGACAGATAGACACACACACACACACACACACACACACACACACACACACACACAGAGAGAGAGAGAGAGAGAGAGAGAGAGAGAGAGAGAGAGAGAGAGAGGGAATATGAATCAGCTGAGGCCAAGTGTTTTATGCCATGCTCAGACCATTTCTTCACTGATGTTGGGTTCTTAGCAGGTTTTGTGTTTCATGTTGGAGATTCGCCTTGGGTCTTTGTGCACACCAAGCAAATAGTCTGTCTTGGACTTACACGTTCTCTTAACATTGTTAACATTATTTGAGACGTCTGGTGTGTCTTGGCTGATGGCTGTCCAATTTGTGTCTACCTTAATTCTCACAGCTCCCTTTGTTCTGTCTTGGGGTGTCGGGGTCCTCCTCCTTGCTGCTGCCTCTCAAGGCGCGCTTTCCCCCACCAGTGTCTGTTATCATCCTCCTTGTGACTGTGAACACGCTTTCTCCTGGTCTCCTAGTGCCTTCAACCACCATTACCAGTTCTCGGGCCGCATCCGCCACTTCTCTTTTGTACCTTCTGCTTTGGTGACTGGTTTCCCACACACTGGGGATTTTAGAAAACAGGACTTTGGCAGAGGATTCTAACGGTGGGTGGGTAGAGTCACACCCGTGGTGCCGAGGTTAGAGTGAGTGACACTCTGCCCATCAGGCATGGGTGGATGCTTCTGAAGAGAAACTGATGCCCGGAACTGGGGACAGTGCGAGAGATCTAGAGGTCATGGTGATGTGACATTGTTTTTGTGCAGCTCGGGCGTGGAGGGAGAGGGAGATAGAGAAACAGGATGGCTCTAGGGTCTTTGTTGTTTTGAGACGGGTCCTCCCTGTGTAGTCCCTGGACTGGAACTCAGGATGGTCCTGAAACTGAGCTGATCCTCTAGCCTCTGCCTCTCAACTGCTGTGATTGACAGCTGCCAATCCCCACACCCAGCAAGTCTCAGTCTGTGATCCACATATGATGATGACTTGTGCTGAGATGGGGAGAAGAGCAAATTGGGGGAGGGAGGAAGAAAGTGAAACACTTGAGACTTTTCAGTTGGAAATAGTCACTATTCAGGCAAATGGAGAATATCTTTAATATTCTAGAGCTCCCTTAGCCCCCCTCCATATTGCTCTCCTTCATGAGTGGCTGCGGATCACGCACCTTTCATGCATGTGCACACATTCTCGCATTCTTTTGAAGGGAACTTGTTTTGACCACTAAGACCATGTGATCCCTGTGTGGTTTTGGCCTCCCCAGCTGCAGAGAAGGCCCTGTGATTTTGGCTCCATGGCCTCTGTTTTCAGGCTACAGTTGTCCGTGTGACCCAGGCAGGTGTCCTTCGCTGGGTCTTCGGGTGTACAGCACTGGAGAGCTATACACATCTCTGCTTGTTTCTTGCTGTATCAAGGAAGCCCCTGAAGAGTAGAGAGGCGAGGCTCACTCAGGAATGCAGAAACTGGAGAGCCCTGTGCCCCGCCAATGTTGCCTACACTGCATCCTTGGAAAGCCAGGGCAGCGTTGTGTTAGATAAGTAAAACTCTGGTCAGCAAGTTTAAAGAAGCATTTCCCCGATGGTAGAAATGTTTTGAGTACTTCCTATCAGGCATCCTTCCTGCTGCCCAAGGCAGGTTGGTGCACAGTGTTTCCTGAAGTTGATTTGACAGTGGAGTGTGTTGATTTATTTCCATGAAGTACGAGTGTGTGTGTAGTGGAAATTTTGGTTTCTTTGAAAACTCAGTTATGTTATGTAAACTACTTTTTGTTTTAATCCCAAGTATGGGATATGGAGATGCTTTTAGTTCATCCACAGCTGATAACAGCCTCTTGCGGCTTGGAGAGGGGCGTGGTCTTTACCAGCTGCAGATAGTTTAATTCTGAGGACTCTGAGAGGTTATAAATACCAAAGCCAGAGAGAGAGGTGGGGGAAAGAAAGAGGGGGGGAGGGGGAATGGGAGAGGGAGAGGGAGAGGGAGAGGGAGGGGGAGGGGAAGGGGGAGAGGAGCAGGAGGAGGAGGAGGGGGAAGAAGAAGAAGAGCAGGAGGAGGAGGAGGGGGGAAGCTGCTGGACTGCTAGGTATCCTGACAACTGAGATTGGTATTTTCCCCAAAAACCTGATGACCCTAACCAGCGGGAACTAAGTCTAAAGAGATCTATGTCCCCTGTCCCTTCCAACATTCTTTCTCTCCTACTCTAGGGTGGGGTTGGAAGGGAGATAGAGGCATCAAGGAATCTCAAATAAAAAGTAGTCTATAAAAGTGCTTACGTGTGTGTGTGTGTGTGTGTGTGTGTGTGTGTGTGTGTGTGTGTGTGTACCTCTGCATGGGAATCAGTGTGAACTGTTGTTGGAAGGTGATGTTTATAGTGGTGGTTTTGCTGGGAGCTTGCGACCACTGCTACTCTATTTCCTCTCCCTCCCTTCCTTGCCTCTATCTCTCTGGGTTTTTATTTTTGAGAAAGGGTCTCCCGCAGCCCAGGCTGTCCTGAAATTGCTTTGTTGATGAGGCCCCTGCCTCCACCACCCCATCCTGGGAGTATAGGCACGGGGCACCATGCCCAGCTCCCTGTGCCTTCTTAAAGTTTTAGATTACAAAGGTGACCGGAGCCCTTCCCTTCTGACTTGAATTGTGTGATGGATCAATTGCTTTTTCCTATTGTGAGTTCTGTTTGCTCAGCCTGCTTAGCAGTTGCTCCTCCACAGCACAGGACAGGGAGATGCAGTGTATCCATTTCAGGCTTCTCTGTGTTCTTCCTCTAGCTGCTGCCTTCCTGAATCCTTACATGCCTCCCTCCCTCCCTCTTTCTCACCTCCCTCCCATCTCCCTCCCATCTCCCTCCCACCTCCCTCCCACCTCCCTCCCACCTCCCTCCCACCTCTCTAGCTCCCTCCTGCCCTTCATTCTCCCCCTCTCTTTTGTTTTTTGAGGCACAGTAGCTCCTGGTTGGCCTCTGATGACCTTGGATCTATCTGACCTCTGGCTCCCACGTGCTGGGACCTTAGGTGTTTGCCACCCTGCCCAGCTTGCTTGGGTTTTACATTTCAGTTTGTGTTGCAGCTTGTGCTTCTGCCTGGTGCCCTGTTACTCAGCCCTCCTCTGCAGATGGGCACTTAGTTCATATAAATCCTCGAAGCGTGCCAATCTGTTGACTTGACTCTCATGTGAGACTTGTAAAAAACAGCGGCTTGCAAATAAGGGTGTGTATAATAGAAAATTAAACCAATGTCCTTGAAAAGTCTTTATTCTGGAAAATGGCATTAAGCAATTTCCGTTTTGATACTATGGTTTTTAAAAAAGATGTGATTTCTGAGGATTTGGCCACGTTATTTTTCATCTCCAAGAGTTTTCTGAAGCTGTGCTTGAATGTTACAATTGTTTAAAATTAACTAAGAGAGAAGAGAAATGGGATACCATATTTTGACGATTCTGGCACATCCCCGGGTAAGAAGTGCCACTGGGGACTATTTATACATGAAGAGGACTCACAGTGTGTTGCAGAGACCCAAACCTTGAAGGCCCACCGAGCCTGCTGCCTCCCTGTGAGGAATGGCCTACCCTGTGCACTGTCCCTGGTCCTTTGAGTGTTTTATGGCTGCCTCTATTTTCAGCATCCCTGCAGTCTGCTCTACCTCCATCATGTCATTACTGGCCTCTTTGTCGTTTCTATCACCTTAGTCTGGCCTAGAGCTGCTTCTCAACTCTACTTCCTCGCTCTCCTGCTGGCTATGCATGGTCCCTACTCTGAGAAAACACCAGAGCTCTCTGGTCCTTCCCAGCCTGTCTCCTGAACCTCTGTAGTGGTCGAGCTGTTCCCTTCTCTGAGCTACTTCATACTATGTGGAACATAGCTTCAGGCCTTACCTTGCCTTGGCAGGTGTATTTTGAGTTGTGCTGGGTGGTGTTTTCTTTTTTCCTTTGGTCATCTCAACACAAGCTCAGGTTATCTAGGAAGAAGGAAACTTAATTGAGAAAATGCCTCCAACAGTATACCTCATAGGCAGACCTGTGAGGCATTGTCTTGATTAATGATTGACATGGGAGGGCCCATCCTACTGTGGGTAGGGCCACCCCTGGGCAAGTGGTTCCTGGTAGTATAAGAAAACAGGCTGAGCAATCCGCAGGGAGCGAGTGTGCATCCTTCCTTCTTGCTTTCTGTTTCAGTGCCCTCCTTCACCATGCTCCTGCCCTGCTTGAGTTGCTGCCTTGGTTCCCCTCATTGATGAATTCTGAGTGGGATGTGTAAGACAAATAACCCCCTTTTCTCCCCATGTTGCCTTTGGCCATGATCACTATCATAGCAGTATGAAGAGAACGAGGACTCGGGATGATTGGGTGTGTTGTTTGCATAAACAAACAGCCTCTACTTGCCAAGTGTGAGCCACGAGGAGGCACAGATGGTAAGTAACAAGGTCTCACCCATGAACTTAACAATTTAGACCAGGGCCACAGATGCACACAGGCATGGCACAACCACGTCGGAAATCTGCCTTTCAGTTTTAGAACACAGCAGACCACTGAAGGGCACAACTATCTCTTCTGTATCCAAAGGACAGATCCCACACGTTGGGACAGGGACACAGTGACACCCGCTGACCATTTGGTGCCTGTGTCATGGGATAGGATGGGCAGGTGACAAAATCTCAAACATCCTCAAGTGCTCAGCCTAGGTCTTCCTTGGGGAATCGCCTTGCCTCAGCCTGCCAGGAAGGGCTCTGTGAACCTCCAACAAATCCTGGTTAGGTTTGTGACTCACTCTCTTTCCGTCCTTGTTGGTTCCCATCTCTGCCACTAGTACTGTCTTTCACTCTGTTTCCATTCTGCAACCCATGTGTCCCAGTGTGAAGTGTCCTGTGTGATCTTTGAGTTGATATTAGTAATTGACATTGAAGTAAAAAAGGTCCCCCTGATCGCCAATGGCCACGCTGTAGGGAGAAATCAGCATTACATAGTGAATCATCACCAACAAAACTGGAAACTTTGTAGCTTGTGAATTTGCTAGTCAATAGAGACTAGCATTATGGGAAGGGACAAAGGTGTCTGCTTATGATCCTGACGTATGGTGCTCCCAGCATCCTCTTTGCAGGTTGTTTGCTGTCTTGACAGAGTCAGGCTCTGGCCTTCATGCTCATCTATTGTGTTGCCCTGTGACCAGAACACCCCTGTTCCTATTTCCTCTGGTCCACCCTTCAGGACCCAGCCTATGTGAAGGCCACCATGTCTTGGCCTCTTCCATCACCCTCCCTGAGCCTGGGGTGACTTAATACCTTCTTGAGGTGTTAAGATAGCCTGTGGCCCCAGACTATTTGTGATCAAGCTTGCCTCTGAGCTGAGACTCGCTCTTAAGTGTCTTACCCTCCCTGTTTCAGGTCTCACCTATATGAGTTTATGTGCTACAGTGGCAGTTAGGATAAACTGAATTCAAGCATGTTAAGTGTTCATGAAAATGCCTGTGCAAACAGTCTATTATTTATATTAAAATGTATTAATGTTTTATTAAGGTGAAATTTATTTTTATTCTATTTTATTCTGTTTTTCATATTTTGGTTCCTGGGTATCAAACTGTGTTCCCTTTATGCCAAGCATATGCTTTCCCAGTGAGCTATACCACTTCCCTCTTAGTAGATTCCTTCCTTCCTTCCTTCCTTCCTTCCTTCCTTCCTTCCTTCCTTCCTTCTTTGGTTTTTGATACAGGGTTTCTCTGTGTAGCCTTGCCTTTCCTGGACTCACTTTATAGACCAGGCTGGCCTCTAGCTCGCAGAGATCTGCCTGCCTCTGCCTCCCAGAGTGCTCAGATCACGGGCATGCACCACCGCACCTGGCTTAGTCCATTTCTATATCTTTTGAAACAGGATTTTGCTATGCTGTGTATATTGCTGTGTACACCAGGTTGGCCTCCTCAAACTTGGCAGCAATCCTCCTGCCTCGGCCTCTGGAGTGCATGGCATGGACCATTATATTTGGCTCTTGTTTTTTGTTGTTGTTTTGTTTTGTTTTTTAATAGTATCCTACATGACCTAGCCTGACTTTGAATGCAGTATGTAGCCAAAGCTGTCTTTGAAGTTCTAATGTTTTAAATGTTAGGATTAAAGGTTTATACTATAATGGCTGCCCTGGCTGTAGACTTTCAACTTAAAATTCTCCTTTCACATTTTATAATTTTTGCACAGTTTCCTTTAAAAGTCAGTGCCCAGGTCGAATATAACTATCATGTCTAAACTCACTGTATACGTACTCAAAGAAGTGAAGGACTTAACCATAAAGCAGTTATATTGGAGTATGATGTCATAAGGCTTAATGACTAAAGCCTATATTGTCTTTTTGTGCTTAACAGTATCAGCCACCAAGTGCACTGCTGTACTTCCTTATTACAATTTATCTGTCTGCAAGTTAATGAATGCCTCGCTGCACCTTAACCTCATCAGCTCAGATGCTGGCAGCTTAGTTACCAGATGCTGATTACATACATACATACATACATACATACATACATACATACATATATGCATTTAATATTTCAGAACTCTTAGACTTTATTTTTCCTTCCTGCCTGCCTGCCACATTCCCAAGCTCCCCCTTGCTTGTATGCGGGCAGGTAGTCAAACCCAGAGCTTTGTGGGTGCTAGGCAAGTGCCCTGCCCCTGGGGCTTCCCTGTCCAATGTGTTTTTTCCCTTCGGCATTTCTAGCTCATTATGCACATTGATCATATACCTTCTAACCTTTTGACCTCACTCTTATGGTGGTAAGAGTGCAAGAATAAAAAGGAGATCTAGACCAAGTCTAGAAAAGTGGACGGAGTCCACTGAGTCAGCCCACAATGGTGTAATCAGCCAACATCCTCTGAAAGCGCATGTCCACAGTGGCGCTAGGGACAGCTGAATCGTATGGAGCTGTTCTCTGAGAAGCTCTATAGAGAAAGCCCAGTGTGCAGGGTGGTGAAGGCAGCTGTGGTCCAGAGCCTGCTCAAGTGCAGTGAATGAGGCCAGCCACAAATGGGGACAGCACAGTGAATGATTCTTTTGTCCCAAGGTGAAGTCAAGTACTAGAGAATATTCGTAACAAAGGATGCTGCTTTGCCTGAGTGGACTTAGCACTATGAGGCGTGTCTGAAGGCGCTCATTTAGTGCCTGATGCTTTGGCTCAGTGAGGATAGATGTTCTAATGAAGTACTCGTAAGGACAGACAGGTCCTGTTTATGATGGCTGTAAATATGTGCTGTTCCATGTGACATCGGGCCCTGGGTAGATGCCTTGGGCATGTGTCCTATGGGACTGCTATGTACATGGAGGCTGCAGGGTGTCCTAGAATTTCTTATGTATTAGCTTGTAGCTCATCCTTCTCTCTGCCTCAGCATCACTCTCCATCTCTCTCTCCATCTCTCTCTCTCTCTCTCTCTCTCTCTCTCTCTCTCTCTCTCTCCATGCACGAGTATAAGCATGTTCATGCACAAGGCAGAGCTCAAGGTTGTAATATCTTTCTCAGTCTCTCGACCTTGTTTTCTGAGACCGTGGGCTTGCTGTTTTGATTAGACTACCTGGCCACGTGCCTCAGGCACCCACCCAGCTTCCACTGCTCCCCTCCATCGCTAGGACTGTGGGTGCACACCACTGCACCGTCCTTCTGTATGAGTGGGACACCCGAATTCAGCCACTCATTCTTGCACGGCAGGCACCTTCCTGACTAAGCCACCCCTCTGGCCGCTTTTGTATTTCCTCACCAGTTTGATGAGGAAATTCTACACGTGGTAGCACTTTTTTTCCATTTGTCATTACCTCTGAGCAAGTTTTAAGTGCCATATTTAATTGATAGAACAGAAAAACTTCATTTCTCTGAAAGTTTTTGGTGCTCTTCCAATAAGTGGGTCTCAGACAAAATTAACACCTCATTTTCGTGAACGAGTCCTGTCTGTGATAGGATTTCACACTTAATGTTTTGCTGTGTTATTTTGCCTTTTGAAAGTTATTTAAAATTAAAGAGGTCACGGGGCTGGAGAGATGGCTCAGAGGTTAAGAGCACTGTCTGCTCTTCCAGAGGTCCTGAGTTCAGTTCCCAGCAACCACATGTTGGCACACAACCATCTATAATATGATCTGATAGCCTCTTCTGGCCTGCAGATGTACATGCAGACAGATCATTGTATACATAACAATAAATAAATCTTTTAAAAGAGATCAGAATGTATGGTTCATATGTGGCAGGTAGAAATGGGACCCCACTGACTCATGCTGGTGTCTTGCCCAGTGTTGTTCCTCCTTCCTTGGGTCCTCACAGGCAATGTTGAATTTGTATATGCCATTCATGAAAAAAAAGCCAGTGTACTTCACTTTTTTTGTGACATTCCCCTTTGCTACCTTGTAGTTTTCTTACCAGTGAAGAATAGAAGGACCATAACAAACTCAAGGGGACAGTGAAGTGGCTGTCACTGGTGGTGTGTGGCCTCACTCAGTAGGCCTGGCGTGCTGTGGCCTAGGACATCTGCCGATGCACTGAAGCTTTGAGCTTGAATCCCAGTGCTGCTCCTTGTGACCTGGGCCAGGTTTTTGCCTTGTTAAACTTCAGAGTACAAAGCCATTTGGGAGCAAAGTAAATTGTGGAGAGGATTTTTGTTGTTGTTACTTTGTTTTGGTTTTGATAGTGTTATATAGCACAGCCTGGCTTCAAACTCTCTGTTTAGCTGAGGATGACCTTGAACTCTTGATCCTCTTGCTTTTGCTTCCCCAGGAGTGGTATTAGAGGCATGAGCCACAGCCTCTACACTTTAGCCTGAAGGTCATGATTCCATTAAAGTTGAACTGGGTATAGATGCCAGCATCAGACCCCAGGCTTGTCCTGCCTGCTATCAAACCCAAGCTGTCAACACCTTTGTCAACTTGGTCCTCATTACCTTTCCCACTTACAGACACGTGGCTCCTATGGTCAAGATTGCTCTTTCTTCAGTCCTCCCGTAGTCAGGCACTGTCACTCCTCCCTCCCTCCTTCCCATGTTCCATGGGGCTGTGCTACGTAGCCCTGGCTAGCCTTGAAGTCGTGATTTTCCAGAAGCCGTGCCCCAGCATGCCTGGTGCAGATTGTTTTCCTTGTAAGCAGAACTAAAACTGAAGTTTGAGCATCCTGATTTGCGTCTCTTCCCAGTGAGCCCAGCTCGACAGCCCTTCCCTTAGGAGAGAACCATTTCCCTTTAGAGCCACACGGCAAAGCAGTGAGGGGTCCTTGTTACTTCAAAAGTCAGTTTCCACGAAATCTTCTCTATCGGAGTGCAGCTTACTGCCTTTTGAACAGATCGCTGGATTTTCTCTTTCATTTCTGAGACAGAGCTCCATGTAGTGCAGACGGGGCTGCAAACTGCTATGAAGCTGATGACCTTGAACCTGTGACCCTACCTCTCACCTGTCCTGGGGTTACAGATGTGCACCACCAGGCCTGGAGATTGCTTTAAAAACAAACAAACAAACAAACACATGGCTATATCACACAAGAATAGAATATTCTCTGACAACTTTCAACTTGTTGGGATTTATAGATAGGACTCGTCTGGTTAGAATGCATTGCTCTTGGCTATAAGCCAACACTATGGACACCACTTGGTTAAGGTTCATTCTTAAAGAAGACAAAGACCAGTAGGCCAATTAGTATAGATCTATTTTGCAAACTCAGATCAAACTGGCAGTCTGTCTTTGCAATGTCACTGTTGACCACAGGCATCGTCACAGGCATTGGTCACCACAGTAAAGGGACTGCATGGACCCTCTGAAGACCAGGCACCACCCACATTATGGAGAGAGAATGATACCTACCCGCATTGTCAGATAGGGCTGGGGTGTGTGTGTGGGCAGTGGAGCCATCCTCCAAAGGGAGTCGATCCTGCTGTGCCCACGGAGGATGCTGTCGTTGAGCCTGAGGTCAGTGAGATTCAGCAGGTTAGTGCGATTGCCTCCACGCCTGCCGACTGAGTTCAGTGCCCAGAACAGAGGAAGGAGAGAACTGACATCCTCAGACATCTGCCGTGTGCGCTTGTGCTCACATAATATACACATAACAAACCGTAAAACTAAAAATTAAAACAAAAAGCTAAAAATTAAAACAGAAGGTGGATAAGTGTTGCAAAGTGACACAGCCCCAGAACCTCAGAGTTTAGAAGAATCTTAGATATTTTAATTCTGACTTTGGGCTGAGCTGACTCAACGACAGAAGATATGGGGAGGTATCCAAAGGGATTTGACAGTGGCAGTTTTCAAGTGCAGAGGGACGCAGCAGATGTTTGCACACTGTTGCTAAATGCTCCTGAAAACGTTCTGGGTCCTTGTTTAAATAACTTGATGCAGCTGATTCTGCCATCACTTTCCTGTCACAGATAGGCAAACCTAGGGACTGGTTTGTAAGATATTTGATACAGCTACTTAAGTAACTGAGCTAGAGTTTAAATTGAGGTCACCTGATTCCAGAGAGATATGAGACTTACAGTAAGAGTAAAGACCAAAAAAAAAAAAAAAAAAAAAAAAAAGGTTTCAGAGCTGGATGTTGTGCTAAATACCTGGAATCACATGATTTTAGGGACAAAAGACGAAAGATGTCAAGTTCAAAGCCAGCCTTGGCTATCTGAGGAAATACTATTCCCCAAAACTAAAACACAACAAAACAAAAAGAACCACAAAACAAGCAAGCAAGCAAACAAACAAACAAAAATAAAGCCACCAAACTAAACAAATAACAGAAACACCTACTATGTGAAATAAATAAATAATAAATGAATATTTGAGAATGAATATTTAGGTTTATTAAATGAATTTATTTTTCAACAAGGACTTGCTATGAAGTCCAGGCTGGCTTCGAACTCCTGGCTGTCAGCATCCTGGGCTTACACTGGGACAACAGGCATGTGTTATCACTTCTGGCCTCTCACTTATCCTATACTGGCTTCAAAAATGATATGTAGCCAGGATGATGTTAAAGTTTTGATACACTTGCCACCATGCCCCAAGTGCTAGGAATTCTTGTGTCATAGTACTCAGTTTTTAATTTTTTGCTAGGGATAAAATCCAGGGCTTCATACTTGCCTAGGCAAGCAGTTTCGCCAGTGAGCTCTATCATCCTTGCCCTAATTTAAGGATCTTATCATGCGTTTTCAGGGTTCTGAGAATATTTTGGATATAAGGCTCTGGAGCCTGTTCAGTGGCTCTCACTTTAGTCCCCAGCCTCAAAAAACAACAAACAGAGTGTTTGGGATACAGATTGTTTGGCCATGACCAAGGTCTCCAAGGAAGCACAGAGGGCGATGTTAATCCTGGCGAGGCGAAAGATGGAAGGCTCTGATGAGTAAAGTGTGGAGGAAGCCTTGTCTTTTCCCCACAGAGTCCAAGCTTCTCCTGCAGATACCTGCAGAAGGACTCAGCAGGTTCGTACATCAGCTAGAGAGTGGCCTACCCTCAGGAGACTTCAGGTGGAAGAGACTGTCATGGGGGCATCTCCGAGAGGGTAGGAACATACTCAGCATTACAGTCATTGAAGTTGCTTCTGAAAAATAAGCTTGTGTGTTAGAAACCGGATCAGACCCTTGTCTGGGACAAGGTCATTTAACTCTGATTTCCATAAGGAGATAGTCAAGTTCAAAGGCGACAGCCACTCTCCCAAGGCCACTCAGCTGCTTGGTGACTTGAGTAAGCCGCTGTTGCCCTGTCTCTGCTCTTCTTTACTGCTGCTCTTGCAGACTGGGAATATGGCCTTGAATTCAGATCCCGGCTCTGCCATTGATCCTGTGGCCCTCATTACTCTACTCGACAGAACATAAAGGCTGAACAAACCGGGAGGGCTAAATTCCTGTCCTCACGGCTTTCTAGTTAGGGCTTTTAAACGACGTAGGTTTAAACTTGTTTGTTTCTTTGAGACAGTCTCACTGTGGTTCAGGCTGGCCTTGAACTCAGGATCTCCCCGCTTTAGTGTCCTGCGTGCTGGGCTTCCAGGCATCTACCACATGGCGGAGAATTTCCCCTGGCGGCAGCTCTGGGGCTCTGGGTGACTTTATAGGAATATTCCTTAAACTTTTCTAGATGTAATGATTGTACTGTCTAAGGCGTGGGAAGGACTGAGGGCCTTGCAGAGCCCTTCCCAGCTCTAAAAATGTGGATTTCTTTTCTTTTCTTTCTTTCTTTTCTTTTCTTTTTTTTTTTTTTAAATGATGCTCCTAACTTTGCTGGCATCCCAGTTGTGAGAGCAGTTTTCTGTTGCTCCATGTAGTAGTCCAGTAGTCCTGTTAGGAAATAATGATGCGGCTCTCTGCCTAATCTTGTTTTGCAGTCATGAAATGACAGAGTTTCCTTTGGACAATCCTGGGAAGCATGCACGTCCTGTGACAGTCCTTCTCATTCTAATGTCTCGGGATCTGCTGAACTGTACACCTGGGCAGGGATTTCATCAGCTCTGACATCACCCATTGTCCATATAGTTAGCCCTACACGCCCTGAGGAAACTGCACATTATTATTAATTTTTAAGATGGTTGCACATAATCGAGGATGGCCTCCAACGTCTCCGTGCCAGAAGATGACCTTGAACAACTTCCTGATCCCCTGTTCTTCCCTCCCAGGCAGCAGTTCCTAGCCACAGGCTACCATGCCCAGCTTCACCCTGCCACACTGATCATTGCACTCTGACCTTAGGCACACGGTACTGAGCAGACCCGAGACACTGCCCGGCACTCATACTGTGCTTCCTCTGTCCACTCTGTTCGACAATGATTCCTGTGTTGTCCTTGTGCAGACTCCACGGAGAGGATCAGGAGACAACTTCCATCCTTCCTAGCTGCTCACCGAAGGCTTCCCTGCCTCCCTCCCTGCATCCTCCCTATCTCAGTGCTGCACTTCACTCTCTCTCCAGGACATTGTCCCTTACACATTTCCTGCCCTTTCCGCTGTCATCGGTTTTGCCTGAGGTCCCTCTAGCACGCGTGTTATTTATTTCCCTTCATTAAGTAAAAGACTCTTCTCTGGGTTTTGATTTCCTTTTGCCTCTAGCTAGTTTCTATTTTTCTTTTCTTCTTCTTTTTTAAAAAATCTTTTTATGTCCATAGACCTTTTCATCCTCTTTCAATGGACCATTTGAGTAGGTAGCCTGTGCTCAGTACCTGGTGTCTCCTTTCCCATGCTCTCTCGAGCACCACGCGGAGGTTCACACCCTGCACACACTCCCCTCCCTCTGCCTTTATCAGGGCATCGAGGTGTTTCTTTGCAGAAGCCCATGGTCAGGCCCGTGTCTGTTCTTACTCTGCATTTCCTGCCATCCATTTGCTCCTCTTTAACGTCATTCTTTACAGGGCTCCCTGGACAATGTCCCTGCCACCCCCTCCTCCTCTCCCGCCCCTTGTAGGCTGGTCTTTAGCCTCCTTTTCTGTTTCTTCATCTGTTTTACGTCTAAGTGGAGAGCCTCTGGCTGCATGCTCCACGGACTTACCTGTAGTTAGACTTTATCTGTAGGATGAGGTCTCCATCTACAGCCCTCTTCTCATCGCACGCCCCTTTACTGAGTCACTGGCTGGGCCTCCTTTGGGATCCTTCATAGTGGGCCCTACATGGGGGCCACAAAACTTAGTGGGTATTTCTAATATGCTTAGTCCAGGAGGGATACCATGCTGTCTGCTGCCAACACCCAGGACGATCCTGGTTTGGGTGGCAGCCCACACTGTTTGTTCCACGGGTGAAGTCATTGTGGCATTCTTGAGGTGGTGTTCTCACACACCCTTCTAGCAGAAGCATTATACTGTCTAGAGTCGGTCCAGTCTCACCACCTGTACCGCTGCCTGCCCAGGCCACGTGTCATTCACTTACCTGTGGATTAATGACGCATCCTTGTGCCTGGCCTCTCTGCTTCCTACTTGATCTTATTCAATCATCAGATAGACACAGATTGTAGCTGACACCTCTTACCTCACTCCTAGAGATATGCTAACCCTCAAGCTTATCAGATTCATGTACCTCAAAACTTCTCTTCAATAGTCAAAGGCAATATTATTACTGTGACCTGCAAGGCTAGTATGCAGTTCATCCTTTGTCATCTTCTGACACTTCCTGCAGCTCTGCTTCCATTTACCGGGCCGCTGTGGCCTCAGAGCTTTTATAGTGTAGGTTCTGGAGCTTAAAGGTTGCCGGCATGGGTGGCAAATGCCCTTATCCTCTGAGCTGTTGCCTAGCCCTCAAGTGTCCCCTGTCAGCGGTCACCCGCCTTTCGCCTGTCATCTGCCTTCTGCTCATCTCTTGTCCCTTCACGTACTGGGCTATTCCACAACCCTGGGGACTTCTGTTTAGCGCACTGTCCAATCGCAGGGCCCAGGACATAGCTCTGGGCATTCTTTTGGCTTAAATCTTCCAGAAAGCACATCTAAGGCTCAATATCAATCTCATGTTTTCTCTTAAACTGTATTTATTCTCTGTGTCTGACCAATGTCAGAGTGACATAGGGCAGGGTTTCCCCATGTTTCCATGCTGTTTAGTTTCAGGGAGAGCGTTCACAGTGTAGCCCTGTGTGGAACTGTGTTGGCTTATTGCCTTATTGTAAAACAGTGAACCAAGGGGGCCTCCTGGGAACATGGTGATGTCAGAATGCCATGACATCATTATTTATGCTGGAGCGTCACTTCTGAAGCTATGACTCCATCTGCGGTGCAGGTGGCCACTGCCTTCATAGTCCTGGCCTCAGTTCCACCTGTCCTGTTCGGATAATGACATCTGCAGTGCTCTGAATATGAGCTTGTTTAGATTCTACAGTGAAAGGCTCTGGCACATTTGACAACTTACTTAATCCAAGTCAAATTAATCATATTGTCTAAATGTAGCTGTTCAATGTTGTACTAGAAATCCTTTGACTCCTGCCTTAACAGGCAAGGGACAAAGCCTTAATTTTGATCAGTTTGCCAGGTGGTTCAGGCTGGTCTAGAACTCCTTATATAGCCTAGGCTAGCCTGAATCGCATGGCAATCCTACTGCCTCAGCCTTCTCAATGCTAGGATCACAGGAATGCCTGCTACACTGACTGAGGGGTTTATGCTAATGCTTTGAGTTAATGGGAGTTAGTGGTGTGCAGTCTTGAGACAGGTGGAGTCTTGGAGGTAGGAGTGCTCACCCCAAAACGGTGGGCTGAATCTGACGCACATGCTTTGTAAAACGTGATTTAAATTCAGTGATTAAAAATTTTTTTCCTCCTAGAACTACTTTAATTTTAACTCCTCCTTAGGAAACTGGGTCCCAGCAGTCACATTGGATGGCTCAAGCCCCCTACAAGAGCAACAAATGCTTTTAATGGATGAGCCATCCCTCCACCTCCAAGTGGGGTAATTTTTGAGAAATTAATTGAATCTGCCTGAGCCACCTTCAGACCTGGCACTGTCTCCATGCGGGGGTCCAGTTGTCCCTCTGCTGGGCAAATGCTTACCTGGTGCCTTCTTCCTCTGAGGGGGGTGCTCCCGTCTCTGGGAGCCCTGGACACTCCACAGTGCTTGCCTGAAGTTATGTTGGAACAAGAGTAAAGCCGGTAAATTCTCCTTCTCCCTCCCTCCCTTCCGCCCTCCCTCCCTCCCTCCCTCCCTTCCTGCCTCCCTCCTGTGTTTGTTCCTGTGTATGATGTTGCATGTGATTATGTGTTCATGACAGATGGACTTGTGATAGATGTGTGCTCATAGTAGCTACATATCTTTGTTTTCTGTGCCCTTACTGTCTCTTCAGGCATGTTATCCGTTCTTTCTATGTAGTCTAAAGGTTTCAGGATTGACACACTAGTTTAGCATGTTTCCCGTTCAGGGGCATTTTTGTTTGAACACAACTCAGAGCATGGAATTGAAAGAATGAACTGGAAGCCACCCAAACTTCTGGCATTTGCTTCTGGCAGCCCTGATCTCTCACCTGGGGCAGAAAGTGTAGAAATGAGAGCAGAGCAGTCCCATTCATTTCAGATCATCACAGAAAAGTGGAACATGTGATTAAAAATCTTACCGCTGGAATTTGGTAACAGATGGCCTTTCCAACCCTGTTTGAACCAATAGACCCGCCTACCTAGACCCTCAACCTCTTAAGATGCTCAACTTCTTAAACCTGGGCTGCCTCGGGACTCCCACAACAGAGATTGAGATTGGTGTTGTGTATTTGTGTGAGTGTGAGGACCAGGTAGATGCTGCCCATGTAGTGGTTGCCAATCATGAGCAGCTCCTGAGTGCACTGGAATAGCCCTGTCTGGATTGCGATGTGTTGAGTGTAAGCAACATGCCATGGTTCGCACTCTGAATAGAGAATGTGGACTGTCTCATTGATCATTTTTTATTGATCATCTGTATAATAAAATTTTAGGTATGTGCAGTTAAACAAGTTAACATTACTACTGTTACTGTTTTAGATTTTGTGTCAGTTTTCTTTCTGTGTTTTGGTTACTGTGGAGTCCAGGCTGGCCTTAGATTTGAGGCAAATCTCTTGTCTTACCCTTTGGAGAACCAGGATTACAGGTGTGACCACCATGTCTGTCTTAAATAAGATATTCTAACATTCCTTCCTTCCTCCTGCCTTCCCTCCTTCCCCGCCTTCCATGGCTACAAGACAGTTCAGACTTCTACACACACATCCTGTAGCCCGCTGTATCTGATGGAGAGAGAAAATTAGCATTTTGTTTCCCATGCCTCAGTAAAGCACAAAGACAAATGCAGGCAGTGGAGAGTTGTTTTCACGATTCTTGGCTCTCGTAATGTCCCTGCTTACCGCTCATGTAGCATGGCTGGTGTCTTGATTAGAGGCTGCCTTTGCCACTCACCGTACCGACTCGTTTTAGGTCAACTTGTTACAGGCTACAGGCATTTTGGAAGAGAAAATGCCCCTACCAGATCGGCCTGTGGTCAAGGCTGTGGTGCATTTTCTTCATTGATGAGTAATGTGGGAGGGCCCGTCTCATGGCGGGTGATGCCACCCTTGAGCAGGTGGTCCTGGGTGCTGTAAGAAAGCAGCCTGAGAGCCACAAGGCAGCAGCAAGCCAGAAAGTAGCAGTACTCCCTGCATGACGGGCTACAGCCGTAAAATAATCTCTTTCCTCCCCAAGTTTCTTTGGGTCATGGTGTTTTGTTACAGCAATAGAAACCCTAACCAGGACACTTACTTAGTTGTGCTTTGGTGTGGCTCTCTTACGTAATGGTCAAGAGAAATGAACTTGGGTTCATTCGGGTGCTGGTTTGAATTCCAGCTCAGATGCCTGACCTTAGCTCCGTCATTTTGACCTCTGTAAACCTCACTGTCTTCCATTGCATAGGGACCTCGATGGTGTGTCCCATTGTGTGATGTTAAGGGCACACATCCATGCGGTCTTGTTTGCGCATCGATGGGGCACAGCCCATTGTAGTAAGCCTGCTAACCATCCCGTCCATGGTCGTTGTTCTTGGAAACCTCCAGTGAAGAAATATTTAAGAAAGTATCAAACAATTTGGACTTTTACATAGAAACATGTATATGGGCTCCCTGTTGGCCACATAGCAACTGCAGAGGACAGGAGCTGGAGCGAGGATCTGCTCTACCGCCGGTGTGCCAATGCACTGGGAAAAGTCTGGGCCTGCCCGGAGAACTGGCTTCAGTCACATACACACGACAGGTCTGGTGTCGTGCTAAGGACAACAGGTCATCAGAGTAGGCAGCTGCCTTTTAGCAGGATGCTTTGTCTGGAATTCTGTCCTCTGTTCCTGTATAGTATTGATTATATATAAAGCCTGTAATACTAATAGAAGCTTTATTTAGAGTATGATTATGGCTATTATTATATTATGTGTCAACTGCTATTATAACTTTCAGGCGGCTCTGACCAGTGATTGATTCTCATTTGCTCCTCTCAGTGCCCTGGGGATAGATCCTCAGGTTCCTGTTATTCAGAGGATACAAGTGAGGCACAGACGGTCAGTAAAGACGCCCACAGTCTCAGAGCTGGCAGAACTGTCAGGAGTCCAGGTCCAGTCTCCTCCTCATCTCTATGTTTGCTGTTTCCCTTCTCTGCTGTCACCCGTGGAACATAAACTCCCTCCTGAAGTGACCTTTTCCTTAAGGACTCCTGGCTACATCATTTGAATGCTTTCCAAATGAGCCAGCTGAAGGATGTCTGGCTTGTCATTGTGGTTTAGTGGGACTTTGCTGGTGTGTTTTCTCCTTGTTTGTTTCTTGTACGTTTTGAATTTATAAACTTTATTGTCAGTACTTGTCATGTGGGGACGTTGAACATGTCTCTTACATTCTCAAAAATACTTCTTAGTTTGGGAGTGAGCAAGGTCATTCAGATGAGTGTATAGACAGCTTGGGGTTGGTCTAAGTGGGGTTTTTGTTTTGTTTTGTTTTGTTTTGTTTTTTAGCTAGGGGCAGTTTTGCTCTACAGGGACCATCTATCCCATGGTGGGAGATAGTTTTGTTTGTCACAGTAAGGGTTGAGGTGCCAGCTACGGTCAGTTATCTCATGGAAGAAAAACGTATCTGCAAGATGTATGTGTGGTAGGTATGTCCATAGATGGCCGTGAGCCCAGCCCTCTGGAAGCAGGAGGATTGCGATTGCTGAGAATGTCAGGCTAGCCTGGGCTATATACAGCAAGACCCTGTCTCAGCACCCCTCCCCCACATATTATCTGCCCAGATGCCAGTAGTGCTGAGGCTGAGGAAGGGCCTGGCAACGTGCATGTGACAACCGACTCTAATCACATATCAGCGCGTATCAGTGGCACTTGGCCCACAGCTTCCTGGAAAAATTTTACTCTCTGGAGCTAGGAACAGCTCCTTCCTGTTTCGCCCTCTTCTGCCCCCCCAACCCCAGCAGCAGTCCCCCCCCTCCCCCACCCCCCCACCCCTAGCAGGGGCTGTAGACTAGAGCTAAAAGCCTTGTGACTAAGTGGCACTGGATGAGAAGGTAAAATGTCAGCATGCTCACGGGGTGAAAAAAAACAAGTGTCTGGTTTTCTCGTATTTGAAGTGGAAGCATTCTTAACTGCTGTGGCCTGAGAAAGGTCCTCAGTCCATCTTCTTCTAATCGCTGATGTTTACTCGAAGGTTTTCAGAGAAACAGTCGCTGCTTAGGCAGTGGAGGCACGCGCACACTGTGAAAGGCCAGAGTGTGTGGATGTCTCCTCACTTAGGGCTTCATCTGCGCAGCGCTTTTTAACTCAAATTCTCACAGAAGTCGCTGGAGAGCAGTCCTCATAAGGCTGCCGACTTTGCCGTATTCTCATCCAGAGACTCTAGAATGCTCTGGATTCTATAACCCAGCCCCTTCTACTTGGGCAACTTGCACAGCCAAGGGCCACAGGCAGGTGTCGTTGCAAGAAAGTCCCCTCTGGAAATGCCAGCAGGCACATCCCGTGTGCTTTTCATCTTGTGAAGGAATGTCACTCGGTGCTCCCAGTGGCTTCATTGACTTGCACTGTCCTCTGACGAGCAGGCGCCTGGAACTAACTGCTGTACTACGCACCTACATCCGTCAAGTCTGTCTTCAGAGAAGAGTCCATTGGGGGCTCTCAGAGCAAGTGCTGGAGACTTGACATCTTAACCTTGACCTGCCTGCAATATACAGGCCAGGCTGGCCTTGAACGCTCTATTGTAGCTGAAGATGGCCCTGAACTTCTGATCCTCTTGTCTCTACCTCTTAATGCAGAGATGACTGAATGATGGGGCTACTGGTGTTCTGCCATGCCCACATTATGCAATGCTGAGGATCAATCCAGATAGCATTCTTGCTGGGTGAGCACTCTACTGAGTTATATCCCAAGCCTAGAATACTGCGACCCCACCCCACTCCCCTTAAACGCCCCATGTGCTTGGGCGGAGCATCAAGGCACCTGGAGTGTGCGGCTTGGGATGTTCTTTACTTGATAATGGACTGGAAACAGAGATTGAGGAAGGAGAGGAAGAGACCTATCCCCAGTGTAGCTAAACGCTTCCTCCTGAGTTTTCAGAATGTCCCACGCTAGTGCCACCAGCTAGGGACCAAGCATTCAATACACACTTTATGGTCACACCACAATGCCATCCTGGCTGTCTTACTTCCTTTTGCTGTGTGAGTTATCAACTTAAGGTTTCATGCACGCGGAGCACTCTGTCACTAAGCACACGTGTGCATGTCCATGTGGCGTCTAGAGGACAACCTTAGATGTCCTTCTTGGGGAGGTGGCTACCTTGTTGCCAGATTCTCTTACTTGTCTCTAAGTAGCTAAGGAGCATGGGTTGGCCAGCCAGTAAGCTTCAGAGACATCGCCGCCCCCTGCGGCTTCACAGAGCCGGGATTACCAACACACCATCATGTCTGACGCTGTTAGGTGGGGATGACTAAGCTCCTCTTACTTGCACAGGAGGCACGTTACCAACCGAGCTATTTCTCTGAGCTCCCCTTAACTGTCTCACAATCCAGTAGTAGCAGTGTATTCCCGTTGCTGTCCCAGAGATCCGATCTTTGTCATCTTGTCTGTGGAATGCCTTTTATGGCTGGGCAGAGTGACCCATATGTCACTGTAATATTCTTGCCTGCTTCTTGTGCCCCTTCCACAGAGTAATTCCTACTTAGTACAAGAGCCAGATTTCCTTGACAGATTTCCTCCTCCTCCTGTTCTGTGGGCCAGCTAGCACAGTGACTATAGGCCATGCAAGCTTACTAGGCGGGATTCACAAAGTAGAGGGGAATTTTAACAAACAATGACTACCGGGGCAGGAAACTAAGGATTCTTGGTTGATAGAGGGTTAACCTAGCCAGGCAACAACGGACAGACGGACATGGATGGACGGAATTCTCTCCATCTTACACAGGGGCTCAGGCTGGTACAGCACGCAGAGGTGGTTTCCTAGCACTCATTCTTCCTCCCACCCACACCTTCCTCTATGGCAGTGCCCAGTCCTAACCACACCCTGGCATCCGTGCTCCTGTCTCAAGGGAGCTGAACCACAGATGATGGACTCCGCCTAGTTTGGAGTTAATTGAGCTTTGGATGCAGCCTGTGAGGCGTGAATTGAGCTCGGAGCTCCAGCTGCTGGATGCCTGGCCACGCACGCATGGCCCTGGCTGGCCTAGAACTCAGAGTCTGTCTCTGCCTCCCAAATGCTGGCATAAAGATGCATGCCACCAATGCCTGTCTTTCTTTCTTTTAAACTGAAACAGGCTTTCATTATGTAATTCTGCCTGACCTAGAACTCTAAGTAGACCAGGCTGGCCTGGAATTCATAGAGATCTTTATGCCTCTGCCTGCCTAGCTATGTACTTTCCAG
Organism: Acomys minous; assembly: GCF_964271855.1. Classification (NCBI taxonomy): domain Eukaryota; kingdom Metazoa; phylum Chordata; class Mammalia; order Rodentia; family Muridae; genus Acomys; species Acomys minous. Next base: position 68,340,903 of record NC_140490.1, read on the forward strand.
ATGTACTGGCCACGCACGCACGGCAGACATGCTTTGGGAAGGGGGCTTTGTCCCTAGGCTTTAGTGAGCGGTGCTGGGACAGTGAGGTTCTTCTTGGATCCTTTGGCCATGGCCTTGTCTTTATCTCTAAAACTAACTTTCTTCCCCTCCCTTCCTCCCTTCCTCCCCTGGTTCTCACTGTGGCTCTCACTGCAGAATAGCTGTTTCAAGAGGTTTTTTTGTTGTTATTGTTTTGTTTTCTGGGACAGGATGTCTCTATGTAGCCCTTGCTGTCCTGAACTCTCTTTGTAGACCAGACTGGCCTCAAAGTCACAGAGACCCACCTGCTTCTCCCTTCCCAACGCTGGGATTTTCAGGAGGTTTGGGGTGGGGGGTGGGGAGTGGGATAACACTTCATTTTAAGAGTGCTTTATTATTTTTGTGGCAGCCTAAAATATTAGAGTCAGTTACTTGAATTTTTCCCAAGGAGACTCACGTATAGAATGAAATAGATTAAATTGGGTACATGGAATTTTCCAGTGGGGACTGGTGGTGACGGTGAGATTGCTTGTATTTACAATCAGGAGAGTGACACCAAACACAATGGCTGAGACCCAGGCACACAGAGCTTGTGGTGTTACTGTTTTAGCTAAGAGGAAGCCTTCAGAAGCTGTTTATAGTCTTTGATGACTTCTGGGCAATTTTCCTAATCCGGGGGGTGGGGGTAATGACACAAGAGTTTTCTTACCTCTTGAGGGATGCCTTGTGATAAATAGTTGATAAATGAAGTAAAGAAATGGCCATTTCAGCAATATTCACTAAGGTGGAGGCATGTGGTTCGGTGGCCACGTTGTCTTTGAATTTCTAGGTGGGCCCCCTCTCTGAGCCTTTTCGGTGTAACTGAGCTGGTTGTAAGCCTTTGGCTCAAAAGCACAGGCTGACATAGTTCCCCCCTGATTTTGTCCATATAAGGAGTTCCACAGAAGGGCCTTCCACATGGCAGAGGTGAATTCTGCTTGTCAGCCTGATTGGCGTGACAAGTGCTGAGGGCTTAGTGGGCCTCAGCCCTGGGGGTGTCTGTGAGGATGTTTCCAGAGAAGATTAACTGTGTGGGGAAAGACACATCTCCCATGGGGCAGGGTCCCTGGCTCAATAGAGGGAAGAAGGAGAAAAGCATTTGAGTGCTGTCATACCCCCCTCCCCCCCCACTTCCTGGTCTGGGGACATTTGAGCAGGAAGCCTCACATTCCTGCCACTTTCCCTTCCTTGCCATGGTGGACTCCCTCAAGCCTGGAACCCGAACAAACCTTCCTCCATCAAGTTGTTGCTTGTCACAGGAGGCACTGTAATCGCATTTTGTAGATGGCAAATGGCAATAGGGAGGAACGAAAAGCTTCTGTTTGCCTTGTCCTTTGTCACCTACCAGGTGAAGCCGCTACACAAAGGCCCTCATCCAACTAGGCTAGGCATCTGGAGCTTCAACCTGCTTCTATGAGCCGAGGTTCTCCCACACTGGCTAGAAATGCAAGCCTGCCTGAGGACTAAAGCTGGCTGCCCCGAGTAGACAACAGCTTGAGAGCTGACACTGGAATCCTTTAAGTAGCCTGCAGCGAGCTGCTGTTCCAGAATGGCAAGATGGGACCAGCTTCCCAGACAAAAACCCTCCTTGCTGAGGAGCAGGCCTGGAGTCAGATGCGTTAGCCTAGAAATGGACCAGGACTCAAAGCCACATACAAAGTGTATTATTCACATAGGAGAGACTTGCCTAGGCTCTGGCTCCTTGTAGCTTTCTGGCCTGTGGTTTGTGTTTGGAATCTGAGAGGAGGCACTCTGATGACCCAGCTTCGAGAAGCTCATTGGAATCTTTCCCCATGGGCTCCCTCATGTGCACAGTGTGTGTGTGTGTGTGTGTGTGTGTGTGTGTGTGTGTGTGTGTGTGTGTGCATGCCCAGGAGGCCAACTTGAGGCCTTTTTTCTGACTTCTGAGTCTGGCTGTGGTGTATCCTTTAGGAGTGTTCTGTTTAGTTGTTAGTATTTCCTACTGTGCTAACAGAAGGTTTCACCAAATCTGCCTGAATGGCTTAATCTTTCAGTGAAAGCGAAAATGCTTTTCCCTGAAACAGGGGAAAAGTTGCAAAAGTTTGACTTGGTTTATTAGAACATGGCACTATTGGGCTAAGTGAACAACGGTGGGACTTTTAGTCATGCTTGGCAGGGCCTGTCACCTTTGTATGTGCATCTGGTCCAAATGGAGGCTGCTAGAGAGGACTTTATTCTAAGAGGTATGAGGGGGAAGATCAGTTCAAGGGTATCCTTGGCTATATAGCCTGCATAGCAGCTTTGGGGACAGCCTAGGCTACATGAAACCCTATTAAAAAAAAAAAAAGGAAAAGAAAAGAAAAGAAACTGAAAAAGAAAGAAAGAAAAAAAAGTCACCTTCCCTCTTTCCTGAGGGTGAGGGAAAGCCTTGATGCACAGAGCATCCATTGTTCCCACTCTTGCACTCACTGTCTCCCACAGAACTTGGGAGTTTGCAGTCCTCTTAATAGAACTGTGGGTTAGGACTAGAGATACCTGGGCTTTTCCTGCTTGCAAGGGAACTGTGGGCAGTCTCTGTGTATGACCAGGGAGGGAAGAGGGAGGCTATGTCTTTGTACTGAGAGAGGAGTATCATGGAGGAAGGAGCTGGAAGTTAAGGCATGTGAGTTTGCAAGGAAAATGTTTCCTGAAGGTTCAGAAGTTCAGCAGTCTTGTGAGTGCTGAAACCCAGGCCTTCAGCAGGAAAGGCATGTCCTCTGCCTCTGAATGTAGGCCTTCCCCCATTGCAGAGCTGGGGCCAATGAAGGAAAGGAAGACGCCCAGTAGTGTGGGAGAGAGAGAGAGAGAGAGAGAGAGAGAGAGAGAGAGAGAGAGAGGGAGGGAGGGAGGGGGAGAGGGGGAGGCGGAAGGGGAGAGGGAGAGGGAGAGAGAGATGTGTGTGTGTGTGTGTGTGTGTGTGTGTGTGTGTGTGTGTGTGTGTATGTAGTGTGTTTGTGGGGGGGGATTAAAACATCTACTAATGATACATGCATAAATGCCATAATGAAACACATTACTTTGTGTGTTAACTAAAATAAATTAATTAAAAAAAAAAAAAAGAAAGATCAGAAATTCTAGCCCACAGCACAGACGCTGCAATCAGCTTCAAAGGAAGCTGAATTTTGGCAGATCAGTCATTCACCATTGTGCCTCTAATTGTCACACACACACACACACACACACACACACACACACACACACACACTACCCTGTCAGTACTTGACATGTGTGGACTATTTAGGAGTCAATAAGCCAGAGGAAGAGTGGGTATTTCATGATTACGTTTTTGAGGCAAGTGGGCCTCAAACTTGGTTGTTTGGCTGATGCTGCCTTTCAATTTCTGATCCTCCTGCCACGACCTCCTTAAGCCCCCAGGGTTCCTGTACCACCACACCTGGCCTGATTGCTTTGTGTAATTGTAGAACACTTTGCCCTTCTGTGAGCAACATGGTATTAAAAGTTGGCTATCTGTTTCACACTAGGCTAGCGAGACCTAAGGGAATCAGTCTGGTTTTTGTACTAAACTTGGCCCCACTCTCCCGTCAAAGAGAGGATTCAGAGTTCAGATACCTTTTGTCTTGGCTGCTAAATTTGTTGAGAATTGTCCTGATTGGCTGTTTATACATCGGCTATTCTTAGAATTAGTCCTAGAAAATGACTTTGAATATGAAAGGTAGCTCAGTGGGTAGAGAAACTAACAAGAGGAGCTAACAAGAGGAGAAGGTTGGCTCCCCCAAAACAAAGCTGTTCTAGTTGTTGGGTGTGGGAGGAGGAGGAGGTTGGCATGAGGGTGGCTGAGGAAGGCTTCACTGAGAGCACCCTCTCATTGCCATGCCTGCTCACCCCAGGTTCAAGTAGGGAGGTGCTGACGTGCTATCTGTACAAACTGGTGTAGACTTCAACCTTTTCCAGCCATTTAGACACCTTGGACTGTTTAAATTTGAATCCCCTTGTAATACTTGAAACAAGTTACTTAACTCATAAGTAGCTAATCCAATTGTAGGCTTCAGCCAGTTAATATCTCCCATCAAGTTTTGAAAATCATTAAGAGTTTGCAACTGGTCTCTGTGGATCTGTACTTTTTGTGGTTGAATTTTTTGTTGAGTTATTTTATAGTCCAAATAAGTAATTGAATCTCCTATTTGTATTTTTTTTCTGGAGCCATCTGTAACCCCTAGCATGGCAAAATTCTTTGTGTTTCCTTAAACATTTTCTCTAAAGTCTCTGCATCAGAATCAGCCAACAAAATACTATCCATGTAATGGTAAATGATAGATTGAGGAAATTGCCTACGAATTATTTCTAACGGTTGTCGCATAAAGTATTGATATAAAGTTGGACAATTCAATATTCCCTGTGGAAGTATCTTCGAATGGCATCTCTTCATTGGACCACTGCTGTTCAGAGTAGGTACTGAGAAAGCAAACATTTCTCTATCCTGCTCATGCAAAGGTATTGTGAAAAAACAATATTTTAAGTCAATGACTATTATAGGCCATGACCTAGGTAACAAAGAAGGTAAAGGAATTCCAGGCTGTAAAGGACCCATTGGTTGAATTATTCTATTCACTGCTCTTGAATCCATTACCATCCTCCATTTTTCTGACTTCTTTACAACAATCACAGGGGAATTCCATGGGCTGATAGACTCTTTTATACGGTGAGCCTCCAGCTGCTCTTGTACCAGTTGTTGAAGTGCCTACAATTTTTCTTTTGTTATGGGCCACTGCTCTTGCCACACAGGTCTGTTTGATATCCACTTTAGGGGCAAGGCTGTTGGTATGTCAGCCTTTTTATAAATTTGTAAACTCAATACCTATGAAGTTCTGTGTTTGGACAATGGGCACAGCTTGTGATTGTTCTTGATTTCACATATCTATACCTTCCCCAGAAGCATCTGCCATTTCACCCCTAATTTCATCATTGTCTGTCTCTGTGATTGCAGGGATATTAATTTGAGTATCCCATTGTTGTAAAAGATCCCTTCCCCATAAATTTATGGGTATGTCAGCCACATAGGGTCTCAGCTTCCCTCTTTGCCTTTCTGGTCCCACACACTTAATCCACTGTACACATTGTCTTACTTGAGATAATTTACTAATTCCTATAAATTGTGTATAAACCTTCTAAAGTGGCCAATCTGGCTTCTAATACTTTTGAGAAAGGATAATGATATCTGCTCCTGTATCCACCAAATCTTCTATTTCAACACCATTCATTTGTACCATGAATTTAGGTCTCTGATAATTAACCATTGTTTGCCAGAACACACGTCTTCCAGTACTCCCAAATGCAACTGTTCTTTCTACTGGAGTGGCTTTGCCCTTGTTGTAAGGAAACAGTAACAGCTGAGCAATTCTATCCCCTGCATTAATTTGCATCTCCTTCTTTACATATGCCATGATTTTAATTTCTTCCTTACAATCCCCATCTATAATACCAGGATGCATAATAAAGCCTTGAGAAGTTAATCCACTCCTTCCCAAGATTATTCCTACTGTCCCTGAGGGTAAAGGACAGTAAACACCAGTGGTTCTTTTGTAACATTCAACCTGTGGGGATAATGTAAGAGATTTATCTGAGGCCAGATCCAAAGCTGTGCTACTTTCAGTAGTATGCATTAAATCATCAATACCTAGTCTTTGTTTTCCTGCAAGTTTGTTACCTCTTGGCTGACCAAAGAAAGATATCTGGTGTTGTTTGCTGCGGGGTCTCAAGCTAACAGGCCCCTCCTTTGGTTTTCAGATGGCAAGAGATTCCCTCGTATTTCTCTTTTGGATGGACAATCTCTAGACCAATGTTTTCCCTTCATACAGGGGCTAAAATACCCTGGAAGTCTTGGCATATCGTTACCATCACTGCCAGAAACTCCTTGCACTCTTCTACCAGTACCATTTACTCCAAAGTTAGTAAATTTTATTTTGAGGTCTGAAGCTTTTAACCTTACAGTTTCTTTATAAATGGCCCTATTTACCACAATTAAAACACCAGCTGTTTCAGTATCTGAGACCTTTAGCTATAACTTGTCCTATGATATTGTTTTGATGCTCCTGAGAGCTAATATTATTAACTGCCTCTCTTACCCATTCATCTAATGGGTCCCCTCGTGACTTTAATGGTCTAACTGCTCTCTTACATTCAGTGTTTGCATTCTCATACGCCGTGATCAGTTTCAATGCCTGTCTGGTCTCAGGATCTGGTAGGGCTCTATCTAGAGCTGAACCCAATCTCTGTAAGAATTCTGTGAAGGCTTCTCCAGGGCCTTGAAATACCTTAGTAAATGAAGTGGTTGTTTTACCAGGCTCCTCAGCCATGTCCCAAGCTCTTAAGGCTGCAACACGACATTGTTCAATTACTACATCTTCAGATCAGGTTTGTTCTCTTAAGTCAGCATAACGCCCTTCACCAAGCAATTGATGTTTAACAACATTTATCCCCCTTGTTATATTTTGTTGTTCTATTCTCATGGCTTCATGAGAACCCCTGCAACTGTTGAGCAACTTCTAACATAGCTGACACCAATCCCTTCCATTATTGGGGAATAAATCTATGCTGTATAGCCCAGTTACTTAACATTTGTTTAACAAAAGGTGAATGCATTTCATACCATACCATAGCCTCTTTAAAATGCTTTAAATCTAGCATATCTACTGGATGCCATGCCATCTCTTCATAGGCCTTACCACCATCATTAGCAGGGATATGTTGCACAAAGACTGGAAAAGCTGATGGTGTCTATGTAGCCCTAGAGAATTCCTCTATTGGAGCACTTGTCCTCAAAGCCCGTTTGGCCTGTCTGCTTTCCTGCTCTCTTCCTTTAGAATCTGTACAGTGTCACTGGCTTCCCATTTTCTCTGCCCCTGGTGCTCTGAACACCTGCCTCATGGAGCAGGGTGGGGTGGCAACTGTGGAAACACTGGCTTTCAGTGCTTTCCCTTTACCAGCGGCACTTTTTGCTTTTCAAATGCTTCAACCTCTACCTGCAAATTCTCTAATTGTACAGTCTACTCTGCAATTCTTTCCAGAATGATAGAATTTACTGACCCTTCAGGTTTTCTTATCTTATTGGTCTTTCTTCCAATCTTTTAAAAAATGTAATACAGTAAAAAGACAAAGAAAAAACAAAACAAAAAAAAATCCCTCTGGGTATAAAGCAGGAAATAACTTTGCAACAGCAGCTGCGATTTTGCTGACACCCTGACCGCATCTCTATATCTTCAAAACCTGTATCTTCTTCCACAACATTAGGAGTTAAGTTACCTATTATGCCCAAAGCACATTGAGCGCCACCTGTAGGATCCAACCTTTTCCAAACCTTCTTTTGGGGTTCTTTAACCTCTCTTCCTCCCCACATACCCTACCTAGATAGGAGAAATAGACCTTTTTTATACTGAGTTTCTGGGAGCGATTCCCTGGCATATCGGCAGGATTTCAGCAAACCAGCAATTCCACCGAAGTTGCTGCTGGAATCCAGAGCAGCAGCCAGAGCCCAGAGCCTCAAAGCCTTCGATGGAGCGGTTCTCTCTTGGAGCATCTTGAAGTGGAGCAACGAACAGCCAAACAATACCAAGACCCAAAAAGCCATGCCTCCTGTTTTGCGCTCATATATTTATCTTCCCTCAGAATCTGTGCTAAGATTTGTTTCAGCTGGCAAAAACCAAGCCCCTGCATGAGGTGGTTTGTCTTCTAGTGGATAAACATCACCTGTTCTCTTACAAGTCTGTTTCCCCATCCCACCTTTGCCATCAAAACAAAAACATGTTTACATCCACTACAAACCGGTCCTGCGTTTACCTCATCTCCTTGCAGAGCTGGTGTGCCAGAGAGTCTTAAAGTAAAAGTGAATTCAATTTTTCGTTGAAACTGTTTTGCTTTCAAACATGGGAACTCTTGCCTAAGGCTGTGCTCTCATGCCTGGGAGTTGAGGTCCCTGTCAACCTAGGCTATGCTTCATTGCTTGAGACCTCTTCTCCTCCCAAAACTCTAGACTTGGGAGCATGTGCTTGGAAGTCTGGATGCTTGGATGCTTGTTGAACGAGTCACTTGGTAGAGAGAGATGGGCGAAGTGACGGTCAGTAGGCGCTTAAATTAATTGGTGCTACCAGAGGGTGTATTTGGGACTTTAAAGTTCTGAGATCCTCTATTTTGGAACGTTTTCAGGAATTGCAGTGCCACAGACAACACACAGACAAATGTTGCTCCAGGCTACAAAGTCTATTTTTGTTTCTTTTTTTTTTTTCCTGAGACTCTCACATTGGTGTCCATGTTTGTCATTCCATACAGAACGTGTTTGCCACTGTGGCTCTCCTGCATGGGGGTTTCTTAATCAGTTACATCAGGACCCTTTGCATTTTTCCTGGGCATTAGTAAACTCTAGAAGGGCATCCTTCTAGAATCTCATTAGTGAGAGGTGGAAAATAGCAGCCTGTTTTGTGGATAAGAGGAAAACATGACCAATATACCAAGAATACACACCCGGCACATTATTATTATTATTATTATTATTATTATTATTATTATTATTATTAATGAGATTTTATAAAACACTTATGGACATAATTGTAGACTGAATATAGCTGTCAAAAGTAACACAGTGACCCCAATTACTACTCATTTCCTCCGAGAGTGGCACCTTTGTGGTGACTAAGTTCCGTGTGAAGTTGCTTCAATTAGGAAACACCCAGAACTGTGGTGAGGTCCGCCTTTGGGTGTGCCTCTGTGTTTCCAGAGAGGTTTAAGGGAGCAGGGAAGAGCCAGCCTAAATGTGGCCAGGATCATCCCAGGGAGCCCGGATGGAGTTAAAAAAAAAAAGGAGAAAGTCAGGTTGGCTTCTTAGTAAAGCCAGACCTGATCAAACTGCCAGTCGCCCTGCCTTCCCTGCGCGGTCCACTGAAGTCCAAATAAATCCATTCCTTCTTTAGTTGCTTCTCCCCGGGTATTTGGTTGTAATAAGGGGAAAGTGACCAGTGCAGTGCCACACGGCAACTCTGAGGTTTGCACTAGGAAATTCACACTGACGCAGTCGTTGACTTGTCTCTCGATCCCTCAGTTACTGGTGTGCTCAGCTCTGTACAATTTTATCACAAGAGATTCTTGTAGTTCCCACTGCAAAATATAGAAACAGTTTCATCGCTGAGACCCTTAGTGGTACCCTTTTATAACCACAACTAACTCTTCCCCCCTCCTTCTGTCTCCCCACCCTGACAACCACTAATTCTCCATGCCTATAATTTTGTCCTTTCAGGCAGATTCTATAAATAGATCATATGGTATGCATCTTTTTGAATTCAGCTAATAGGCTGGTTGTTTGAATCTATTATTTCCAACCCTCGCAGAAGTTCCCACAAAAGGATGAGTTCTTTTTTGCCAATGAGGTTAGTGGGCCAGGAAGCCGGGGATCCAGGTGCCCCAACCCTCAGCCTCGCTGCTCTTTCAGAAGACTTGGGTTTGGTTCTCAGTAGCCACATGGTGGCTCCCAGCCACCTGTAACTCCAGCTCCAGGGATCCAATATTCTCTTCCCCCACTGAAGGCTTTTAGGATGCACGTGGTGTACATACACTCACATGTGAAAATCAAGTCAGTAAAATTTAACAGAAGGTAGGTAGTTAGTGCTGGCACCTTGTTCCGGGATGCAGGAGGACGATGCGATCGACAGGAGCCAGCTCAGTCCAGACATATTCAGAACAAGCTTGGCTTCCCCAGTGATTAGCTTTGGGAGCCCTTTGGGACGTTAAGGATATAAACCAGCAGATCTGAGTAATTGAGCAAACTATCCTAGAAGTGTAGATTTCTGTCTAGTGGAAGTACGTGTCTGCGGTTTACACAGCTTCCCACGTAATTACACATGTCCGCGTGCTGCCATGTACTGGCAGGGCCACACTCTTCAGTTTTTGCAGTGAAACTGTTTTCACATGTTGGCTGCTACTGTGTACTCTGCGTTCTGAAACTTGTCCATTTGGGAAAGCTGTGCCACTGTCATTTGGGAGGGTGTAGTCTGGCTCTGTGACAGGAGCAAATGTTTGGTCTCAATTGCTCTGCCTCTGAGTGTTTTTGTGAGTGCTCAGAAGGGTAAGTGACATAAGTGTCGCTTTAGGGATGCTTCAGGTACCGTGCACCGCTGCTACAAAGAACAGTGTGGCCTTTGAGAAGCTTGGGCTGGCAGGGTAGGTGCTTGCTGAGCTGGCTAAGTCTGGACTCTTTGAGGCTGTGTTAGTGAGTGAGGAACAGGAAGGGCAGTCACCGTGCCTGGGAGTGCTGTCCTAAGGGAGGGTCACCCTGAGGTGATCCCAGTGCTCGAAGCTGTTTATGTTGTGGCTGCGTGTGTCTTTCCTGTTCATGCTTTCAGTGTGCATTAGAAGATCAGGAGTCAAGGCCCAAAGAAGGAAGAATCCGAAGAGAAAATTACTGCGACAAGGATAGAACTAGTTTTGGGGTCAGTCAACACTTCCGTAGCTCACACTCACATGATCCTTAGGTTTGCTCTTAGCCATGGCTCCTCACTGTTCTCTGTCAGCTAGGGAAGAAGGTCAGAGTTCAATTGTTCAATTGTTAGGTACTTCCTGATGCTCCCTGGAGGTCAGACATGGACAGTTTCTGTGAATAACCCTCTGGGAGAGAAGCTCGGTTGAGTTCCCTAAAGCCCAGTGCACTTTTACCATTTCTTGAAGTCATTCCCATTTGCTTGCTCTGGTTAGGCAGGCGATCGCAAAGAACCTGAGAAAGAGTGACAAAGCCATTGGGTTAAGTTAGCTCAATACGTCACTTTCAGGACTCATGGAGCAGGCAGTTAATGCTAATCTTCATTCGTGCCATATGAAGAACGGTATTTAATAATAAGTCACGGGGGCTCTGTGGCCAATAAGAAGCCTTGTCTATGCATGCACACTCATGTCTCAGCCCGTCTCAGAGCCATTCCCATGTGGTGGGTTTAGCACTACAAGTTACCCGCTTGTTTTGCAGTTTGAGTTCTTTTCATCCCGATTGTAGTCCCCTCCCTCATTCCCTCTCCTAGTCCTCCAATAAGGGAAGCCCTCCTCCCCTAACCTCTTACCTCTGCCTCTAAGGTCTCATCTGTAATACCGGAGTCCTCTTCCTCTGTGGCCTGGCAGAGCCACCCTGCCAGAGAGGTAGTGATCAAAGTTGGAAGGCCAAAGTCTATACCAGAAGCAGTCCCTACTCTCCTTATTGTGGGACCCACAAGGAGACTGTGCTGCCTGTCTACTGCATCTGAGCAGGGGGCCTAGGTCCACATCACGCATGGTCTTCGGTTGGTGCATCTATCTGTCTCTGTATTGTAATCTGGTTATCCTGTATTAAGTGGCTAATAGCCGCTAATGAGTGAGTATATACCACGCATGTCTTTTTGGGCCTGGGTTGCCTCACTCAGGATGATGGTCTCTAATTCCATCCATTTGCCTGCACATTTTAAGATTTCCTTGTTTTTGATAGCTGAATAGTATTCCACCTTCTTAGCACTTTGACAAGTGAGCATTTTCATTTCAGATCTGAGGATTCTGCAGCTTCTGCCCCTCCCCCTTCCGGCCCCGTTGCAGCTGGAGGAAGGAGGGCAAAGGTGAAGGAGGGAAAGAGGTTTCCTGGGTGGCCAGTGCCCCCACTTCTGTGGGCAGAGACCTCTGAGGCGCATCAGCCTGCAGTCCACTGGTCTTCCCGTTTCCGCTGTTTATTCTTGAGCCTGCATTCAGCTGTCAACCGTGAAGGCATGGATGGCTTCACTAGTGAAAAAGAAGAACAAGAGTGGGAAATAATTGTGAGCTGTCTGCGTGGCATGATTGTTTGTTGGAGGAAAGGACACGGGTACTTTTATTTATTTATTTTTCTGCTACTCCGATGGCATTCTCTAGCCCATGCGTTTGTGAGTAAATCCTAAATATCACCATCTTGTTTTCCTACCATTAAACTAGGGGTCCCATCGCCCCAACCCCCACCACTTTTTTTTTTTTAAATCTGGCCTCTATTTGTGGGATGTCTTCTTCTCACTAGGTTTTGGAGATTTACAAGTCATTTAGGTCACAGAGTTTTCCTCTGGGGAGCAGTAGGCTGGAATCTGTCCTCCTTCTAGCCCGATGTGGGCTCTTGCCTTCAAAGCACATCAAACACAGGGCCTAGGGCATCAGGAACCCTGTGCTGCAGAAGAGCTCTGCCTTTTCCGCATTCTACTGTGTTTGTGTTTGGGAAAGTGGTTTTGTTTTGTTTTGTTTTGTTTTCTTTCTTTCTTTCTTTTTTTTCTTTCTGTGCCTAATAGTAGAAGAGAAAGTCTGGAAGAATTTACAAGCAGTGAAAATATTTTAATAACTTAGCTGTCAAAATTCCCAGTCTTCATGATTCAAGTGCTTGTTTTCCTGCCCTTTAGAGTTTTTACTTAGCTCAGTCTTTGAATTTCTCTAAGTTCTGTCCATGAAACTGTAAATAACTTGGTACCTGGCTGCGGAGGGCTTTGCCCTTGAGTGTTGAAACTCAGGTTCAAAATGATTCCTTTATGTCTAGGAGCCCCCCACCCCCATCCCCACCCCACCCCCACCCCACCGCCACAGTGCCCATCTGTGTGTCTGCCCTCTATCTAGCACCTCCTCCGTGTGTGTGTGTGTGTGTGTGTGTGTGTGTGTGTGTGTGTGTCTGTCTGTCTAGCAAGCAACTCCTTCCCAATCTGTGTGTGTATATATCCATCCCTCAGCCCTTTTTGCTCTTTCAAGTTGGATGTGTCTTTCTGTTTTTGTTTATAACACTTCTACCACCAAAAATTCCAGTCCCGTGTCCCGTACCTCCCTACCCGATCCTCCCCTTGCACCAATACTCAGTCCTTTAATTCTCAGATACAGAAAGGAGCCAGGCTTGGGGAGATCATAAGCCACAGCTGTGTATCCAGTGCCTAACTGTGTTAACCACCGCCCAACTCCACCCCCATGAGCTAGCAGGAGTTAGTGCCAGTCCTGAGCTTAAGTCTAGGCTTCCTATATTTCAGTCCAACAAATTATTGAATTGCCCTTTCGGATTGCTCTTTGGGTTCCGTGCTGGCTAGAATGGTTCACAGAACGGTCACACATTTCTTTTTTACTGGTTCTTAGGCTGCCACTCAGCCCTACAGAAGGGCTGTGTGGAGCTTCCACTCCTCCTAGATGCCCAACCCTCTCAGCACTCCTGTACTCACCAAACCAGCAGTTTTGGAACCTCATAATTTAGGGCTTTTAAAGAGGGCCCAATCTGGGTGTACTGGTACGGGCCTTTAATCCCAGTGCTCAGGAGGCAGAGGCCGGTGGATCTCTGTGAGTTCGAGGCCAGCCTGGTCTACATAGTTCCAGGACAACCAGAGTTACATACAGAGATCTTGTCTCAAAAAACCAAATCAAATAAATGAATGAGTAAAGAAGCAAATAAATAAACAAAGAGGGCCCATTATAGTCACTGACGATTTAATCACTGGCCAGTGGTGGTTCATTCGCCCAGCCTTTGGCCTCCTACAGGAGTTTGAGGTGGGGATGCTGAAAATTCCCTTTCCAAGCACATGGCTGCCTCTTTTCATCTACTGGCTTTCATCCTGGACCTTTACAATAAGCTCCCCTTGGCCTAAACCTAGGTGTTATTGGAAGGGGCTTAGTGTGAACAGAAGCAAAACAGATGCCCCATTTATTCCTGTGACTCAGGAGGCCCCAGTGGCTTCAGAAGCTCTCTGCTGGAAACAGAAGCCAAAGACCACATGTCCACTTTGCTCTTACAGTCACGGTGAGGCTGGGTGAAGTAGGCAAGGAGGAAGGGGAAGGAGCAAGGCTCTGCAGTGCGCTGGGTGTGGAACTGGACACCGTGGTCCAGGAGAGGCAGAAGAACGCTCGGTACGGTGGGTGGCTTGGTGGGGCAGGTGTCATTGAGACTTTAGTGGGCCTCTGGAGCTGTGAGGACTCTTACCGAGGTGCAGCAGAGTGCAGACAGTAGTGATCAGGGAAAGGGCGCTGCAGAGGCCTGGAGCCTCCGATGACTAACAAGTGCGAAGGGAGGTGGGGGGTGGGGGGGAGTGGAGACCGGAAGATGACAAAGTAGCTGCAAGGCAGGAAAGATCTATGGGGAAAGCTTAGGCAAAAAGTAAACGTTTTTATCTTTTTTCCCTCACAGCTATGGAGCGTTCACTGAGTCAGTGAAGTATTTTGAGGTGGGATATAAAAATTAAACCTTTTCTTACAAATATAGTTGCCAGAGTACGCCAATGACAAAAACATAGTGAAGCTCTGAGTATAAAAATATAATGGCAGAAAATAAAAACACACAATGGCAGTCGCTTGTATATTCTGGTATAAAAATAGAAAAAAGGTCATTTCTGTCTCACTTAAGCCGTGGTGTGCTCACGGCTGGAGAGATGGCTCTGTGCTTAAGAGCACTTGCTGCTCTTACGGAAAGCCTCAGTGCCTTTAACTCCAGTCCCAGGATGTGATGCTCTCTCTGGCTCTCTGGGCACCAAGCAGGCGCACGACACACATATACAACCGCAGGCAAAGCTATCATATGTGTAAAACAAAACAAAAAGGAAACAGTGGCTTGAACTATGGAGCGATTCTACTTTAGTATATACGGACCCTTCCTGCTGGGAGTAAGGTTGAGATTCAATTGCAGCTTTGAGTATGCCCAGAAGATTCTAAGTAAAAATGTAAACACTGATAAAAGTTGAAGGAGAACAAAAAGCGCTATTATTATCTAAAGTCTTTTTAGAAATGAACATGTTTCAAGGGCACAGATGATCTCTCTTAGGTTAGGGCATTTTTAAGGGGCGCTCATCTTTTTGAAGACTCAGCCCATCGCATCCAACAGCACTTAGTACACAGGACACATGGAACACTGCAGGTCTCTGATAACTGCTCGCTGAACTGTTGGAGGGATGACGTAGTATAGCAATCAGACAGTCGCTAACACGTGCTTTTCTCTCTCTCTTGTTTAAAGTTACCATACAAGGCAGTGGGCTTCCTTGTGAGATTTTCATATCCATGCCATCATGCTTGGTGGAAACTCTGCTCTCCTAGACATGCGTTTAATTCCTTACTTAGGAGTATGTATGTGTGTACCACGTGTGCATAGGGGTCTGTGGAAGTCAGATCCACCGGAACTCCAGGTACATGTGACTCCAGTCACCCGATGTAGATGGAAATTCCAGCCTTTTGGAAGAGCAGCAAGTGTTGCTTACTTCTGAGCCATCTCTTTTATCCTTATCTTTGCTTAAAAAAAACAAAAACAAAAACAAAAACAAAACCAAAAACTGGGTTTCTTGACAAATGCCTGTCTCTGTTATCACTATTAGCATTCTCTGCTTCAGAGGGCAGGGTCTGAAGGCAGACCCACCAACAAAAATGGCTTTCAGCCAGCACCAAAGCAAGCACATAGGGGTCTACACAGTGCCTTGCAAGCATGGCTGCTCCACTTAGTGGTCTAGGGAAACATCCTGTCCATCATCCAAGGACACACTAGCCCAGCTACTCTTAGGAGAGACAGTTGGCAGCTAGAGTACCCAACGGGATGCCAGCAGCCCATCCAAAGGCTCCACAGGTGCTCTGCTTCACATCCTCATGGTGCTTGTCACCTTCACACGGGTGCTGCGAGCACCGGCACTGCTAAAGGCCGACAAAGGTGCTTTTGCCTGGTCTGGGTTGTGCTGCAGTGGAAGCAAAGGGTACCGCACCACCACACCAATGTTCTGCACTGCAGGCTGTGTCCCCAAGTAGAGCAGCCAGGAGCACTGGCTTCTTAAATTTTTTTTTTTTTGGTTAGAAACAAACCTTTTGAAATTGGGTTTCAAAACCAGTACATGAGCTTGGAGTACTGTTTACTGTAGGCCTCCTCCAAGGAGGAGTTGGTGGCTGAATAGTCTGAGTACTTGTGCTTAAGAAGTCTTTCTCTGGGCACTGTGGGCCCTTGTTTTGTTTGTTTAAGGGTATTTAATTTTATGTGTGAGTATGTGCATCTGTGTGCCACCTGGGTGCAGTGCCTGTAGTGGCCAGAAGATGGCGGCAGATCCCTCAGAACTGGAGTTGTGGATGGTTGTTAGCTGCTGGGAACCAAACTCTGGTGCTTTGCAAGAACAGCAACTGCTCTTTAGCTGGTGAGCTGTTTCTCTAGTTCTGGCTTGCGGGTTTTAAGGATGGAGTATCCAGGTCATAATGTTGGGTCTGTTCATTGTAATGATTCATCTCTACATTTATTTAACTTAGTGGTCATTGACTGAGTACTTGTGATGTGTCACACTTTGTTCAGACTGTAAGTTTACGTACATCAATAAGAAAGACTTAGCCATATTTATTTATTTGGCTAATATTCAATGAGTTGTAGAGTTTGCTGGGTTTGGTTATGGCAGGCTCGTGGATCCATGCTCCTTTCTTGAGGAATGCGCTGGTGCATGGCTGTCTGATCTGGGCTTTTAGATTAGCGAGCTCTGATGTGGTAGAAAGCCCTGGTCCACAGTGCAGATTCGTAGGGCTCTGGCGTTTGCTCTTGAGGTTTCTTTAGGATGGATTCTTGGGGGCTGTGAATTATTCTAGGCCTTGGTGTCTGCTTACCATCCAGGAGCACTTCTGCCTAATTGCAGGGACAAGTGGGAGACTTGCCTGGCTGCCTGATGGCAAGTGTGATCACACAGACAGTGCAGTCAGTCTTGACTTCTCAACACGAGGCTGCAGACAGTCTCCGGGCTGCGCCAGTGTGTGCCTCTCGCTTTCTTGCCAGTGTGGTTGATGCTCCCATTGGATCTATCCGGCAGGCCTGAATTCATGGGAGAGAGCAGCTCACCTTGGAAATTTGGCATGGGTAGGCAGCCTGGTAACCAGCACATTTAATTACGCTGCCAATCACACTAATCGTTAGCAAAATCAAAATACTTTCCCTGTGAAAATCAAGGATATAAAATTTTATTTTGATATTTACCATGAAGTGTTTGTTAATGAGTTGGCTAATGTAGTTTAGGGGTAGGGATTGGAAAATGGAAACAGAAATGCCCCAGGCACCCGCTTCGTGTATTGACATTAGCCAGGCATAAGGCATAACACACATTAAACAGTGTGTATATCCTGGTCATCCTTACTGATTTTTGGGGGGAGGGGAGATGTGTGCAAATTTGTTCGGAGGCAACAAGTGGGAATCCTCCTGTAGTGTATCTCAGAGTCACTACCAGGACACTAGATGTTCAGATTATCAGATTTAAGGAAACTTTGAATTGCTTCTAGGTATAAATCTACATCTGGAAAAAATATTAGTTATTCTGGGTGTGGTGTACTCACGCCTTAGGAAAAGGATGTAGGATGCTCCAAGTTCAGGGTCAGCTTGATCTACCTAGTGTATTTGAGGCCATCTTGGACTATGAAACTTTGTATGAGAATATATGTCTACATGCACAAATAAGAGAGACGTCGTCGTCGTCGTCGTCGTCATCATCATCATCATTATCATCCAGTGAGTTGCAGAATGTGCTGTGGAGATAGCTCAGCTGGTGAAGTGCATGCTGTGCTTTCATACCAACTTGAGGTCAGATCCGCAACAGCTAGGTAACAAGAGCCTGACGTGGTGTACACATCTGTAATGCCAGATATGTGTACACATCTGTATCACCCCTGTGGGGAAGGCAGGGACAGGGAGATCCTGGTTTCCTGGTAACCTTTCCCTGAGTTCTCTGAGCCATTTTGAGATTCACCTGATGAAGATGAGGGTAAGGCAGGACATGGGAAGAGGCCATCTTGCTTGGCTGCAGTGTCTTCTAATCCAAATGGGCTAATTCTCTGTGTGGATGGTAATAAATTCATAATCACAACCAGGTACTGCCAGTACCGGAACAAGAGCTTTCAGGGGGACAACATTTACTTGTGCACCATGTGAAACGGAGATGCGTCAGCAGGCGTGGCAGTCAATGGCTCCCGTTCCTAGGGGGCAGTGGCTCTGCCGCTGGCTGTATGCTGGCCAATGACTTTCACTTTGAATACCTTCTGGAGTAAAGAAAAGACAAGAGTAGGCAGGAAGATGTTCAGAAGGAAGACAGGAAGGACTTTGGACAGATGGCCATGTGGTGTAAAAGGCCTCCATCTTGAATTCACCGGTGAGCCTCGAAAGCTGCATCTGGTGGTGTCCATCTGAAATCGTGGAGCGTCCATGGTGGAAACGCAGGCTTCAGATCATCCTAACTTTGCATTTACCTAGCAATGAGCACTTTGTGGGGCCAGTTTCCATTCAGTATGCTGTGAGCTCCCCTCCCCCACCACTCTGCGCATCCCACATCCATACTTGCACCTTCCCCATTACCACCCAGATGTTTCCTCATGTCTGGCTCTGTGGTGTCACTGGGCTTCTTTGAACAGGAACCAGTCAGCCTTGCATGTCGATGCGAGGATTGGACAACTGTCAATCGGAAAGTATTGTAGGGAAAAGACGCAGTGTCTGTAGAACCTCTATAGACCTATTTTCTTGTCATGGTTCCCTATGCTAGTGCTGTATACCAACCATTTACACAGCCCTCATATATTGTGTTAGGTTCTGCAAGTGAGCCAGAGACAGTTTAGTATGCAGGAGGGCATCCATAGTTATATGCAAATGCCTTCTTTTACGGAAAGAGCTTGAACATTGGGCATCGTGGACTTGGTCTCCCCAAGGTGTCCTAAAGTAAATCCCTTGGGGATATGCAGGAGTAACATAGGAAATGTCAGCGGTTTTATTTCAAAAGACACTGAGACGACTTCAAAGGGACCCGTCCTTCAGCATCTCACCAAATGTTTAGGAATTATGGAGCTGTCCACCACATGTTTAATAGCTGCAAATCTTCTTTATGTCACACACCCTCCTGCTAAGTGATAGCGCTTGAGGTTTTAGTTGGATTGGAAGCCATTTATCAAATCTTTTCTTCAAAGCCTAAATTGGAATAACCACTGGGGTTGGACCTCCATGTATATTCTAGACACTGGGAAAAACAAGTAAGTATGAACAAGAAGAGAGTAATTTTTTTTCCCTCCATGCAGTGATTAGAGCCCGTGTTGGGAGCTGGGAGTTTGGACGGCCAGGGCCTTCTTCCTCGCCTCTGGAAGTAATGGATACCAGGTGGAGCATCTGCCTGCTCCTGGCACAGAGGGGAAGCCTTGGGAAGGGTTGGGGGGCCCTTCTGCCACTCTCCACTCGGGTGGGCAGAGGCGCGGGTGGGCAGAGGCAGTGCCCCTGGCAGCGTGGTGCAGAGACCCTGTTCGTGTCCGCAGCTTTAGGCTCCTTTCCATGGAGTGAGTACAGCCGGTTGCTTTCAAAAGCCCCGCCCACTTGGCAGGACACTAAGTGGCTGCGAGAGAGAGGAATGGTAAGTTTTCTCTTCCCCAGGAGACACTTATATGTACACAGCTACCGCTCAGGGGAAGGCAAAACCAAAAAGCAAACCAAAACAACAACAGCCCTTAGTATGTCTTTCCACCACGCCTAGCTTTGTTTGTGATTTTTGAGATGAGGTTTCTCTATGTAGTACTGGCTGACCTGGGACTTGCCGTGTAGCCCAGGATACCTTCATACTTGGTGTTCTTTCTGCTTCTACCTCCTGAGTGCAAACACGCCCGACTCTGTGTCTTGGTTTAAAAAGATCGCCTGTCTAGTGTTTAAATTACTTACTAATTATCGCTAAAATAATACATGATATATTTTACGTTTTCTGTAAAATCTTTCTCTTGGGATCCTGACCCATCCCTCATAAATCACTTACTTCTGTGAACAGACATCTGAAAGCTGTTATTAAAGTGGATTTCCCTGAACCCTCATCCGTTGTGGAAATGACATTCCCAGCCTCTGGGCGGTGCAGATGACTGGTGCTGTATTTCATTAGTCTTTGAACGCAGGAGGCAACGGGCAGATGTCAGCGATTGGCACTCCCATATCTTGCCTCGCCTAGTTCTCTTTTTTCAGTTCTCTTCTTTAGACAGGGCTTAGATGCATTTGAAGAGGGTGTAGGTGAGTGGGAAACAGTGGGTTTTATCGTCATACTCACAGGTACGTGCTGGAGAGATGGCTCAGTGGTTAAGAGCACTGGCTACCCCTCCGGAAGACTCAGGTTCAACTCTCAAACATGCATCCGGCAAACTACTCTCATCCACATAAAATGAAAATAATTAGAATCGCAGATGTAGCTACTTTTTTTTTTTCCTTTTAGAATCCATTTTTTTCCCCTCTGCTGGAAATATTGCAAGAAAGAAGGGTTGAGCACTTCGTAAGGCCGTGGTGCAAGCAGGCTGTGTGTGTGCCAGGTGCCGTAGTGGGCACTGAGTGAAGAAGACCCAGCCTTTTCCTGCTCCAACATATCTTATAGGCTGGTGGGGTTGGAGGATGTGAAATACACGACGCTAGCAGTTCCGACTCCACTGTGACAAAGGGGGAGGGTGGAGGAAGGCATACCTGTGTTTCCTAGGGCTGGCCAGGAAGCACAGACAGGCTGCTGAGTTGAAATTATGTAAGTTGGTGGGCAAGGGTGTGTGTGGCAACAGAATGACAGCAAAGGCAGATGACACTTCACACTCTGTCCTGCACTTGTCCAGTTGTTAGCTGTCATCATTGGTCCTTTTGCCTGAGGACATGCTGTCTTGAAGTGTGCACTGCTCACACTCACTAGCTCTGTCTGTCTGTCCTTCGGAGTGACCTCGCACAGCATGACCCTTGTTGGATGTGGTATACAGAATGGAAGACTCTAGCACTAGAGTTTGGGTCTGGAGAGGAGTGTGTACAAGGGGGAAATGATGACAGTTGGTTTAGTTGGAAGAGACTCCTCATATAATTTTGCTTCTGTCTGGAGAGTTGAAAGGTCCTGGCAGGTCTGCATAGAAATGCTGTCATGCATGGACAAATGCCTTCACATGAGCCTTCCACACAAACCCTCTGACCTGGGTCTAGGGCTTTGCCTTTGACTTGAGTCACCTAAGAAGATCCCATTTTAGGGCCTGTGGCCATGATGCCTTTATTTATTTACTTTTTATGTGTCTATGGTATGTACCTGTATGTGCACGCGCGCATGTGTACATACCCATGGAGTTCAGAAGCTGATGAGGGATAGTTAGCAGGAGAAATTTAACTGAGTCTGGGTTCCTGACAGTGTAACTGATCTGCATTCTTGTTCGTCACTGCTGCTGTTTGTGTTGGGTCATTCAGAGTTGGAGTTACAGGTGTCTGTGAGCCACCTGATGTGGGTGCTGGGGGCTGGACTTTGATCCTTTGAAAAGAGTGGTAAGTGCTCTTAGCCTCTGGGCCATCTCTCCAAGCCCTACGACACTTTGAAAGAAGTGTCCATTGCTGATTGTGTGTCACTACTAGGGCACTGTCATTAAACATGTTATGATACTCCTTTGTTTTAAAAACCCATTTAAAAAATGTGCTAGGTTACAGAATTTTTATCACCTGGTATTTGAAATAGGCTAGGATGTATAATTACATTAAGAAGTGACTGGACATGGTGGTTTATGCCTGTAATCTGAGTACTCAAGAAGCAGAGACAGGACAGTTGTGACAAGTTTGAGGCCAGCCTGGTCTAGATAGTGAATTCTATGCCAGACAGTGGTACATAAAGAGATTCCATGTGCTAACACAAACAACCGAACAAAAAAAAATCATCAAGCATTGATGTTTTAAAGTAGGCACGCGTTTACCTGTGAGGGAAGGTTCCGTTGGTTTGTTTCCTTCATGCTTGACATCTTCCAGCTTGCAGTAATGGGATAGCAGGAAGAATGGAGCGATTATGTCTGACAAGCTGTGTGTAAACATCCCATTTCTGTGTAAGCAGAAATAACCAGGCGGGAAGAAAGGATTTGCACAGGTGTTAGAGCACAAAGCCTTGGCTGGCGCCAGGCACCAGGATAGAAGCTGACCTCAGCGGCTTCGTGTCCCTTTCTGCAGGATCAGGGACCATGGGAGAGACATCCTTTTCCACCAGGGTCCACATATGCCAAGGGCAGGAGAATCTCAAAACCAGGGAAGCCCAGAGAGGGTTCAGAATGGTGGAACGTAGCTTAGACACTGGCTTCAACAGTTACTCCTTCACTTCACTCATTCCCGAATAGCAGGATCTCACTGGACTTGTTCTCATGACCCCTTGTCCCCAAGCACTAGAACCACAGACAGAGTCTCTCTCTCTCTCTCTCTCTCTCTCTCTCTCTCTCTCTCTCTCTCTCTCTCTCTCCTCTCTCTCTCTCTCTGTCCATCCCTCCTCTCTTATTGATATAATTAGTGCATTAATCTTTGAATAAAAAGATTTATGTGTTATGTGTGTGTCTTAGTACATGGATGGACTACATGTGTACGCATTGCCTGTGTAGGCCAGAAGAGGGCATCAGATCGCCCTGGAACTGGAGTTACCCAGTGTGGGTGCTGAGATGGCTCCACTCAAGATGGCACTTGCTACTGTTCTTCCAGGGGCATTAAAACTTATTAGCAATTGCGTCACCCAGCTAGCTTATCCACTAGGGCTAAATCTAGATGCCTCCTCCCTCAGTGACCTTGCATGATGGTCACACTATAAATTCAAATATAACAATACAAACAGAGACTATGCAACACGTCCAGTGTAACAGAATTCCTAGCAGCACTTTGTGTATTAGCTCATTTAACTTACCTCACAGCTCTATGAAATACAGATACTATTTTAAAAGTCTTAATTAATTTTTTTTTGTGTGTGTGTAGTTTACATGTGTTGATGTTGGTGCTAGTCTCTGTGCATGTGTACACTCAGATGTGAGTGTGTGTATATACACATGGAAGCCACATGTTGATGTGAGGTGCCTTCATTGATCATCCTTTATTGTACATACTGAGTCAGGGTCTGTCGCTTGAACCCAGAGCTCACTTATTCAGCTAGTGGGGTGGGGTTCAGTTTGTCCTGTGCATCCCCAGTCTCCATCTTCCAAGACCTGGGATCACAGGTTGGCCCTCCTGCCATTTAACTCCATTCTTCATGTTTCTATGGCAGACACTATACCCACCTCCCCACCTTCACCCTTTTCATTATAATTATTTTATTTATTTGTTTGTTTGTTTTTGCTTGTTTTGGGACGGGTTCTCACCATGCAGTAGGGACTGGCTTCAAAGCCACTTCCTTACCCTTCTGTCTCAGCCTCTGGGGATTGTGGGTACGCGCTGCCACTCCAGGCTCATTGTTTTCCATCACAGAGGAAGGCAGATGCTGAGGCACCGCAAAGGTTTGGTAATTTGCCCCAAGGTTATAGAAATAGGAAACACTGAAGTTTAGGATTATAGCCAGACACTCCTCTAGACCCACGACCCACATCAGGGGGCCTGTAACTACCTCTGACTCCAGCTCCAGCAGGTCTGGTACCCTCTTTTGGCCTCCATGTGTACTCGAACCCATGCAAACAAACTTCTAGGGTGGATACATACAAGTATAGTATAATTAATTTTTTTAAATGCCAGGGATGATACATTGAACAACCTGCTATAGTTATATACCAATAAAACCCTATTTACAAAAGAAGGAGGCTGGACATGGGGACACAGACACACTACACTTTATATCAAGTTATAATTCAATTTATAGTATGCCTATAATACAGCTGAACTGAGAGGAGACACATCTAGACTTAGCTTGGGTGAATAGGCTTTCTGGGTGACCCAACTAGGAACAAATTTGATATCACTGGAAGTGCTCTCAGCTACCGAGCCATCGTTCGGGGTAGCTCACAACTTCCTACGGTGCTGAGGAGGCAGGAAACTTGCAGGGCAGCCTGCGGGGCATAGCAAGCCTCCCTGTCAAAAGACTACAACCCAAACCAAGCAACATTCTGCCCCAAAACCCACAAAATAGATGGTATCTGCCTTTGCCACATGGTCTGTAGTTTGCAAATCCTGTGCCACACTGTATTGTGTTGTGAGAACACTCACCAGTGACAGGAGAGGCCACATTAGCCAATCAGGAACATTGCTTCAGTTTTAAAAGGGACTTGGGACTCAGGGTGGCCCTACCTTGAAGCATTTCTGCCATTCCATTTGGGTAAAGTGTCTTCCTGCCTTGGCAAGCAAGCCTGGTGGCGACTGAGGCGGTGTGTGGTGCTAAGAGGCTGATAGCCAGATGTGGGGTCCCGTTCTCTCAGCCTTTCAGGAGTCCCTCAGTATCTGCCGCTCAGAATTCTCCGGTGGCCCTGGGTCTCAGCCCTTTCCTATGCCCCTTACTCACGTGCGTGTGATGGATTACACGGGGCTTGTCGTACAGGATGCCGAAGAAGCTTGGAATTTAGCACACGCCTCAGGATATAAGAGCTTGTTGGATGTTCCGCACGCCACCTGCCCTAGCATGACTTTGGACAATGAAGTTAAAAGGGTAACATTGTTATTAGGGCTCAGTGAGAGGGTTCCGGAGTGAGCCTCAGAATGTATCACCTCTGTGAGAAAATGCGGGCATCTCTGCTGAGCCGTGGGCTTTAGCAGTGTGCAAAGTTTTTAAGAAAATACTACAGATTTGGATTTGGATTCTTGTAGAAGGAAAAGGGCTGGGTGTTTGCCTTTCAGGGTCGATCAGATAAAATCCAGTAAAGTTGACCCCGTGGAGTGCACACTAAACTCCTTCAGAAGAGTGGGTCTCCCTTAGTCAAGGTCTTAGTAGCAGCTCAAGTCTCGAAATCACAGTGATCCTCCTGTCTCAGTGCCCCAAGTGTGATTACAGATGTAAGCTATCATGCCACCTTTCCCTTTTTTTTTTTTTTTAACTTTGCAAGAAAATTCTTTTCATTCAAGGTCAAAACCTGTGTGTTGACAGAAAAATTTCAACTCAGGGTTGGATACAAGTGATGAAGTAGACCTTCTTAACCCTTGGGACCTGAAGAAGGAGCAAAGCTAGTGTTCCGCAAGTGCATGCTGGTGCTGGAGCGCCACTCTGCTCGCCTTCCTCTTGTCTCCTCACTATGGTCCAGTGGGTGACTGGTCTTGCTTGGGCACCCCATGTCTGAGGAGCCTCATTTCCTCATTTGTCGAAACCTGCCACCTCTCACCTCTGGAGGTGTCAGCTTTGTGGGAAAAAATGAGAGAGAACCAGACTTTCAACCCAAGTTTTTCTGAGGCCTAAATCTAAGCTTGTATGTCGACCTGGATTCCCAAGAAGGGTCTCAGTGCGGATACCAGAAATATCCTCAGAAATAAGGAGGTTTGACCGTGATGGAGGTCATTGGCAAATGAGGGAGTTTTGGGTTGAAATAATCTCTCATAGGCTCATCTGGTTGGACACCTGGTCCCCAGCTGGTGATGCTGTTAGAGACGACGTGGGACCTTTAAGAGGCGGCGTCTCGCTGCCTAGGTTACTGCGAGAGGCCTGCTCTGCTCTCTGGCTGCTCTCTGCTTTCTATCTGTGGACACAGTGCCCCAGCTAGCCACCTCATATTCCTCCCACCAATGGTGCCTTCCCCGCCTCAAGGGACTGTATGTATCTCCTTGAACTGTGAGACCAACAAGCCCTTCTCCATTAAGTTGTTTCTTACAAGGCATATGGTCACACCATATCGCCATATACACGAGGTTGGCTGTTCCCATGTAGGTGGCCTCCATGTCTGTGCCTGCAAATCCTCTGGGGCTACATCTTGGAGCAGTTTAGCTACTGTATGAACAGGGAGTCCCAGGTATCTGGAGCCTCATTTATAGAATTTGTTAATTAAGGAAGAGGCATGATTCAGAGTGGTAGCACCTGCAGTTTTTAGTCTTGTTTCCATAAATGAGGACCCATTGCGTCATCAGGCTGCCAGCCCTGGGAAAGAGTGGGCTGGTGCTGAAAGATCTACTCCACTTCACTTCTGCTCTGTTACAGCTTTTCTTAGAACTGCCATATGACTCTAGAGACTGGAGCCGCCTCCCAGAAGCCTGGGCTCTCTCATGGATGAGTCTCTTCTCAAGGACTTATTTTGAACTATGTCCGACTTCGAAAGGATGCTGTATATTTGTACAGCATGGCCACAAATACTTGTGCAGGTAGAAAGTCAACACCCGGGGCCGCAGGCTGTGACCCTGATAATTCCAAGGTGAAGGCAGAATGATCATTAGAAATTGATGTATCAGGGGTTGGGGAGATGGGTCAGTGGTTAAGAGCAGTGACTGCTCTTCCAGAGGTCATGAGTTCAATTCCCAGCAACCACATGGTGGCTCACAACAATCTATAATGTGATCTGATGCCCTCCTCTGGCTGCAAGTGTACATGCAGGCAGAGCACTATATACATAATAGTAAATAAATATATCTTAAAGAAATTGATGTGTCTTCCTGTGGACAAGAAATGGTCCTTACTCAAATGGGAATATGTGGCTCTTTCCCCTTTCCATCTCTTTTGTGTTTAAATGCACTAATACCACATAATACCCAGCCCGTGGCCTTCAGAAATACCTCGTGATGGCACCGAGGAAGGGACATGCCAGGAGAGGACCCACTGTGACCTCGGGGGATGGTGGAGGGTGGTCTTTGTCCCTGTGGGTAGCCACAGGATAGGAAGGCTAGCAGTGCCATGTGCTGCCATGTTTCAGTTGCTTAAGTGTGTATTTTGAGATTAGTTTTTAAGACTTATTAATTAGGTGCACACTGGGGACCTCGTAAGTGCTTAATTACCCATGTGCTCATTGTATGGTGACGTCCAAAGGCATATTTTCATTTTCACTCATGGTTTGTTCACATTTGTGGGCAAATGTTGGAGATTAAATACTCTCCTGGAAGGCAGTGTTTCTTCTGTGATTATTGGTGTCTGGTTTTTTGTTTTGTTTTTTGTTTGTTTGTTTGTTTTTTGTTGTTGTTTTTCCTGGAAGACATAAAGAAGAGCAGGGTCTGCAGTGACTCTTTAGAGAAGGGCTGGGGAAGAAAGGGCGGAAGCAGGAACAGGAAGCAGAGGAAGAAGGTTGGAGCAGGACTTGAAGAGACCTGGCATTGACAGAGAGAGGATCTGAAGGGGAAAGTGGGGGAGACAGTGATAAGAGACGAAGACTGAGAGATCTCCGTCTAGTCCCGGGAAAGCAGACCATAATAGAGACCAAGCCATGACCAGAGAGATGGCGCAAGGGAAGGCAGGCTGACTCACGGATAGGAGCTCAACCTTTTCCTGAGGCCACCACTTACCCCTCTGGCTGCTGGTGACCCGTGTATCCATTTGCCTTGTAAGGCTTTAATGTTCTGCGACTTGTTTGTGGTTCTATGTGTGCCACTTCCGGAGGCCCTTTAGGAGAAAGATTAACATCTGAGGGTGTAGCAGGAAGCACCCCAGAAGTGTAGCCAAAGCATCTGGGTTAGAAGTCCGGTGGTCATGTGCTGCCACGATGCTGTGGGAAAGTAGGAAGTGTGGTGGGGCAGAGCGGCTCACCAGATGTCAATCAGGAAGCAGAAAGGGAGGTGAAGGAGGCAGCACCAGGATCACAGGGAGAGCCAGGGCTGCCGTGTGAGGTGGATGATCTTTGTCTGCCCCGGCTCCTCGTGCTCAGAACGGGAATAATGATAGCCTTTCTCCTGTAGCTAAACACAGGCGCATATCAGTGTGCATAACAAGAATTGGCTCATCAAAGGATCCAGGTGTGGGTACCCTGGCTCTCTCCGCTTTTTATGCTTCCTGCTTAGCAGGAGGTGGTTGCAGCTGTGCTCCACCCTGCCCTTCCAGCTATGCTGTTCTGCCTCACCATAGGCTCAGACGCAACGAACTCAAGTGGTCTCGGGCTGCCCTCTGGAGCCGCCAGCCAAACAAAATAACGTCTCCTCTTAGGTTATTGCTCTCAGGCTCTCTGCATCTCACATTCATTCTCATGACCAGCCATGCTGCCTGCACTTACCTCGCCATTTTTTCTTGTTTTGTTGCTTTGCTTCGTGGCCTGGCCTCCGGGAACTGCAATCGACTCAGCTTATCAACCCTTCGAATGTAAGCACCTTCTGTTGGCCTTCAGTCTCAGAACTCGCTAGAGTCCTGTGGATGTGGAGCAGGCCCACTTCTCAAGCCAAGCAGGGAAGATTTTAGATGAGAGCAGACCCTGTGCATAGCTCCCTCCCTCTTCCTTATTACTGGAGACTGACCTAGGCCCTGGCACACGCTGCTAGCCACGCCAACCACTGAACAATGTCACCTGCAAGTCCTGATTCGTAGCCACTGCAGTTCTATTCAAACCTAGGATTTCTAGATGAGGAACCCAAGTCTTATTTGTTAAGCCAGATCTTATTTTTATTTTGTTTTTTAAGTATATTTTATTAATTTATTCATATTATATCTCAATTGTTATCCCATCCCTTGTATCCTCCCATTCCTTCCTCCCTCCCACTTTCCCCCTACTGTCCTCCCTATGACTGTGACTGAGGGAGACCTCCTCCCCCTGTATATGCTCATAGGGTATCAAGTCACTTCTTGGTAGCCTGCTATCCTTCCTCTGAGTGCCACCAGGCCTCCCCCTCCAGGGGACGTGGTCAAATATGGGGCACCAGAGTTCGTGTGAAAGTCAGACCCCACTCTCCACTCAACTGTGGAGAATGTCCTGTCCATGATTTTAACAACTAGGAAGTTCTTCGGAAGATGAAGGAAGGCAATTCTCTTGTTGCTCTTTGCAGGGCTTTGGCTGCTCCTCTCTCTCCTTCCAAAGCCCACGAGGCCCGTGGAGATCTCTGCAAAGAGCCCAGTTAGATAACGGACAGGTGCCCTGCTCAAAGCCAGACACCAGCTTCTTTATATTCAAGAAGGATCCTGCATGGCAAGAGAGGCTTACAGGACCCATGCCGTCCAGATGTCATTAGCTGATTACCAGAAAGAACGTTCACTAAGATCCTGTCTAAGGAAGCAAATCAGAGCTGGTCTCTTGGAAACTAGTCTGTTTTTTCTGCCTGTGTGTTGTGTGAGAGTGATCAGCTTGAGCGCTGATGGTGGAAGGCAGGAGGGCAGGCGTGATGCTGCTCGTCATTGGGGAAGTGCAAGTGACAGTGCGCCCGGTCGTCCACTTAGTTTACTGTTGATGTAGCTGACTTAGGACTCTATGTAAGATAACCACATTGCAGTGTTTTACCCACTCAACCACTGTGATCCAGTCTCATGAGAGAGTTCATGGAACTAATTCTATAGGACCAAGAAGCTGTCCCAGGCTACTTAATCTTGTATGGCAAGAGACAAGCCCCATCACAACACCGAGTCACAGCCCCTGCCGTGGTGGCAACAGGGAAGCTTTCAGGGTATCAGCTTCACTGGAGTCAGGCAGGTGAGGCGGAAGCCCTTCCATCCATTTGATTTGTGGTGCTGATGCCAACATCTGCTTTTGTGTTGCAGGTGCTCACATCATGCCGAGCCTTCCTGCTGTCAGCGCGCATCCCCACCAAGGTAAGCAATGATGAGTTCTCCTTCTGAGATGGATTGGCAGACACACTCAGTGCACATCCATGTGCGCACTCTGGTCCATATCCACAGATGCTCAAAGGAAGGGGCGTCCGATCTTTGACATTTTGGTATGATGTTGTTCTGCAATGCATGCTGCCTGCAGGTCGGATGAGCCTCCTCTTACTGTACACATGCGTTCACATATCTGTTACACAGACCTGTGGCATTAGAGCTGCTGATGTGTCTAGGATTGTCTTAGCACACATGTTTTCTTTCGTTTCTCTCTGCAATGCCCCTAGAGGTTGTCATGAAGGATGTTTTTCATTTTCTTCCAACTCTGTTGTGTAAAGGCATTCCAAGAAAAATGGTGGAACGTTTTGTGTTCCATGTCCCCAGGCTCTTCGCTGCAGTCATTTTTCTCCCTCAGTTGTGCCGTGTCAAGTCTCTTTTCATATTTTGCTTCAGCTCAGTAGTAGCAGCTTTTTCCAGCTTGGCTTTGACACATGAGAAATAGTCGTCATGATGCTAAAGGGTGCGATGCAGGGCTGAGCTCTGCAGCCCTCTCCAGTCTGCCTGGGAACGAAGAACACTTGAAACCATCCTCTAGCCCCTCTCCTCTCCCTTCCTCCCTCCCACCCTGCCCTCTCCTGCCCTCTCCTCTTCTTCCTTTCTTCCCCCCTCCCTCTCTTCCTCTCCTCCTTCTCTTCCCCTTCCCTCCTGTCTTGTTGCCTTCCTTTTCTACCCTCCCTTCTTTTTTTCTCTTCTCCCATTAACCTCCTCTCCCTCTAACCCCACTCCTCCCTCCCTTCCCCTTCCCTGTCTTTCCTTTTCAACCCTCCCCTCCCCCTTTTCTTCTCCTCCCCCTTTCCTTGCCCCTCCCCTTCTACTTCCTCTTCCCTTCCCCTTTTTCCTCCCTCTTCCCATTCTCTGTCCTTAGCTTCTTACTTTGGCCCTAGACTCCCTGCGTGCCCCAGGCTGACCTTGAACTCCCAACAGTCCTGCTTTCTCAGCTTTGCAGGTGTGAGTCACATACTAAGCTGCAAGTTTGAACTCTTTCTAGCTTCTCTAAGGAAAGAAACTTTAGGTCCCAGCCCTTTGGACATGTAAAGCAGCACATGGTCACTGTGTTATGAACGAAACCCTTATTACGACAGTGAAGAGGTTGGCCTAAAATACCTAAGGCAGAGCTGGTGTGGTATTGCACTCCAATAATATGAGACAGGAGGATCTTGTGTTCCAGGCCAGCCTGGACTACATCGTAAACCTTAAAACAGGACAGGGGTGGGGTACATATAGGAAGGCAGTATGCGACAAAGCTAATGCTGCCTTATTGCAGAGGGAGATACTTTGGGCTTGAAAAAAACCTGCTTGCCCTTATGTAGGGAAGGCTCCAAGGCTGAGTGTGGTGGTTCGTGCATGCAATCCTAGCACTAGGCTGGTAGAGGCAGGAGTCATCCTCAGCTATATAATGAATTCTAGGCTAACCTGGCCTACATCATAGTGGGTTCAAGGCCAGCCTGGACAACATGAGAGTTGTTGGCTAGAAAAGAGTAAGAGAAGACTTCTGGGTAATATTTGTGTAAATATGTCAAATGTATAGACACATGCACACAACTGAGTCACATGTCTCAGATCACTCAGGAAGAAATAGCTAGGCGGGACAACACACCCCTGTAGTTCCAGTGTTTGGAGGGTGGGAGACAAGAGGACTGGTGTGAATTCGAGGCACTCCTGGGCTATATGGTGAGCACCAGCCAGCTTAGAAAAGGATAGGAGAAGAATGGTGGGCGGGGGAAAGGGGTGTGGTGCTGGGGATTGAACCAACTGAGTTCCACCCAGCCCTACCTTACGCATCCCTAATAACAACCACGGCTCTGAGGGAGGCCAGGTTTGGCCTGTCATCCTTTATTGAACATCGGGCCCCTTCTACCTCCTGTTGGTTTATTGAAGATGAGGTTCTTCTTCAAGGACCACCTGCAGTAACTCCAGGCTTCCCTGGGTCTGCTAGCCTAGCAGACGTTTGGGCATAGTGTAAGTATCTTAATTGCGGCCCAGTCTTGAAAGACACAGTCACAAAAGTGGCAGGTTCCCACTGGGTGACTGACAGCAGCTCAGAGGCAGTGTTCATGGCTGTGCACCCACTCGGCATCATTGGATTCAATGACAGCTGAGGGTCCACGGTGGGCTCTTTATGTAGCAGTTATGTCGGGTACTTTAAATGAGAGGTCTTTTCTACAGCAACAGATATTGAGTGTATAAGAAAGGAGGGCCTGAGAGCGATTAGATGCCAATGGAAGTGAATTATTGAGAAAATTGACACCTTGAGGACCACACAGTTGTTACTGCACACAGAGATGGGGTAAGATGCATAATCCAGCACAGGCCCATGCTCACCTATGAAGCAGGTACCTTTAAATGCTCTTTTTATTTTACTTTATTTATTTTATTTTCATTTTTTTGAGACAGGGTCTCTTGTAGCTCAGGCTGGTCTCGGAACTCCTCATCCATCTGCCTCTACCTCCCGAATGCTGAGATGACAGGCACAGAATAGCACACCTGGTTGATGTGGTGCTGGGGATCAAACTCAGTGCTTTGTGCAGATGTGATAAAGCACTTTGCCAACTGAGCCACATCCTTGGACCCCATGTTCTGTATTTCATAGGGTATTTTTATTGGAAGCCAGAAGCCCTGCCATGCCAGTAGCTTGACTTAAATAAAAATTTTAGCTCTGAAAAAAAAAAAAGAGTGGAATGTCAAAGAACATTTATATATTTTTAAACAATACAGGTAGGCAAGCATGCCTTTTTGGGACACTGTTTTCTGC
Source organism: Acomys minous (assembly GCF_964271855.1). NCBI lineage: Eukaryota > Metazoa > Chordata > Mammalia > Rodentia > Muridae > Acomys > Acomys minous. The sequence goes on from NC_140490.1 coordinate 68,373,078, forward strand.
TATACTTTAAAAAATTTAACCCAGACGTAGGTCTTGGTAATATTAGGTACAAAATTCACTGTAATTGAATGTTTCAAAATATGTGCCTCCAAGGGTGCATGTAGCTCATAGAAGAAAACAGTTCTTATTCCCCTTTGAGTTACTAGTGTGGCACATAGTAGGCTGTTTGGAAGTGTTGACTAAGTGAATATGAAAGAATGAATTTATTTATTCATTCTCATATACTACCCCCTCCAGCTAAGTCTTGCTATATAGCCCAGCTGGCCCTGAACTCATGGTAATCCTCCTGCCTCCGCCTTCTAAGTTCTGGGATTACAGACATCAACCACCACACCAAGTTCTAGCTCTAGACATCACTGTCCCTCTGGGGGGGGGGGCTTAACTCTGAGACTGTCTGCTTTAATATTTTGTGTACTTGTATGCCTCGGCACAGCATGCCAGCAGGGGGCAGGGTTCAGACCCTGTGGGTTGAGTCTGTGCTTGCTCCTTAAGCATGACAGCTGGCCCTCTTCTCCACTGGTGTCACATCTGTGGATTCTATTTATATGGATCCAGACTATGTGAAAACAGAGCGCTTCCCAGCAGACGTTTTCTCTTCATTCTCCCCAGGCAGCAGGGCCCTGCTGTTTACTCCGAACCCCATTGTACTAGGCTTCTGGGAGCTGTAAAGGATATATGTAAACATGCATAGAATGCCCTGGTGTTAGAGACTTCACGTCTGCAGATTGTGGTGCCCTTGGGCCTTCTAGAATTTTCCCCACTGAGGTACCAAAAGATGCACACGTGCCTCTAGATTTAATGTAAAATGGGCCACACAGACAATCCAGTCATCTCCTGCTGTCTTCCAGACTCATATCCTGTGGCTGTTTGGTGTAAGTGAGATGAAAGACTGCAAAACTAGGGGAAAGGTTAGCAATCATAGACAGATGAAGAAACCTACTACAGTCTGGAGAGTGTTTAGAAAAGAAAGGGGATGGCCACAGGAGAAGAAACGAAGGGAGGCCTCTTAACTAAGTCAAAGGAGGCAGCTGAATGGTAGGGGTCTGGCTTGCACATTCTGGGTTTTGAGCTTAGCATCATAAAATAAAAATACATAAATAAAATATAGAAGAAATAATTTATGAAAACACAAAAGAAGAGTAGCATTATTTAACTACATACATGCCACTGAACATAGTTTAAAATTAATAAATATTATATTCATCCAAATCCACCTAAAATGGGAATTTTATAGATGTTAGGGATGAAGGTGATTTCAGTGAGTGATCGGAGAATGGCACAAAGAAGATGGTAAAAAAACTTAGAAGAAAGGGCCAGGCCATGTAGACCGAGGCTTTCCGAAGCAGCATTGTGGAGAAAGGGGGAAATGTGTATTTGGTGTCTTGATTTCTGTAGGCATTTGCCATTGTATACACAGTGGAGTACAGTGCGGCCTTTCATTTGGTTTGGGCCTCGATGGACTCGGTGATGGCGCTTCCTCTCTTCTGTTTGTGAGGCAGGGACTGCCTCCCTTGAGATAAGATGAACCTCGGCTCTGTCATGGTGGACAGAGCTTGCCAAGCAGCCTGTCCTCAGCAGACACGCACGCCTCCCTTGGCCGTGGGGTATTCTGATTATAGCATGTTTTGAACCTAAATGATACGCTTTGAAGCTCTCATTACAGGTCTCTGTTTCCCCCATCTCCCCCTCATTCTAGCTCGACTTAACCTTCAGCTATCTCGAGATACACGGAGTCATCTGCCACAAGCCCGCTCAGGTGAGTGTGAGCTCTAGGAGCCTGCCACTGCGAGGTCACGTCAACCAAGAATTTTAGGAAGGAGAAGACTTCAGAGGCCGTGTGGGTCGGGAGCTCATTCTGATAAGAAAAATGGTAACCAAAAGATCTGAGCCACTCCTGTGCTAGCAGCTGCTGTGCACCGACCTAGCCCATTTGACTTGCCATATGACAGATATTAACATCAAAGCTTCAAGGCTCTTAAAGTGGTAGGTAAAGTATTCCTCACTTCAGACAAGGCTAGCCTCAAGTTGTCAGCAATCCTCCTGCCTCAGCCTCTTAAATGCGGGGAACCCAGGTGTGAGCCACGTGCCTGGCTTTATGAAAACCTTCCTCGGAAGGAAGTGATAAGTGATTCCCTTCTGGTGCTTCAGAGCTGATTAAAAATAGTTTCGTTTTAGCTATACGTTGCTGCAGTGAAGTGTAAAATTTCGATAACTTCTGGCATATGTACACCCACGAAACCGTTAGCACAACCAGGATACCGAATCTATTTCATCACCTCCCATCCTGTCCCCATCTGTGATCTCTTGCAGGCACCTGCTTTCTGCCACCACAGAGCAGGTCACACTTTAGAACATTTCATATGGATGGAGTCCTGCAGTTTGCAGTCTTGCCTTCCTCTTTTAGTTGAACTATTTTGAGGTGGATTCAGTGTATGTCTCAGGGATGTTACCTCATGATACCGAGGGGTATGCTGCCTCATGGATATGTCAGTCTGTCTGCCTTCTGACCTGGTGACAGCAGTGTGATGTTTTCAGTTTTGACTGCATCAGGCACAGCTGCTATCAACACTTAGGTTCAAGTCTTTGGACGTGTGTGTGTGTGTAGGTCCTTGCAAGTGTCATGGCTAGAAGGGAAATGATCTGGTGTAGCCGACATTGGGCCAATCATCTGGAGTCTGACACCAGGTCATTTACTTTAGCCGTATTTAAGCTTAGCACAATTTTGGAGGAAAGGTTTCTGATAACAATTGACTCAGTTCCATGCGCACAACAAAGCTTAATAAATGTTTACATTGAAACTCTTTGAAGATGGCTTCTGTTGACTCAGAAACAATGCTCAAGATAAGAGTCTAGGGAGGATGACCTCAGTAAACACAATGCCCGTGGGAATCAAGATTGGCATGGCTCTAAGATTATGTAGAAGTCACTTAAGGTGTTGTAAAGTATAAGTGACATCTCTCCTAAGGAGGTATTTTGTGGACTAAGAAACAACACTCAAGATTTCTGGGGAGAAAGTCGGGGCTAGCCAAATATAGTAGTCTGAGGGATACAGCTGAAGCTGGGCCCTACAGATGGCAGAGGATCACCAGGTTGCAAACTACACCCTCTCCCAGCATGCTGGGTGGAAGACCAGCAAACATCTTTCACTGAAGAGACAAGCCTGTGCATTTAACTTTCCTGGGGTTTCCTGTGCTATCTCTGTGCACAAGGACCTCTCAACCTCTACACACGTGCTTGCGTTTGCCATGGGCACATGGCGTGGTAGAGTGGCAGGCTCCTGTGGTAGGGGTGTTCCGTGTTGAGTTCTGTCAACCCGCCTCGCAGAAGGCGGCACTGTTTTGGGTTGTTGCCACCAGTGTGCCAGAGATTACTTCTTTTCTATCCCCCTCACCGCAGGGAAGGCCTCTTTTACTTTAGCCCTTTTAACGAGTATGTAGGTATTTTTATTTCTCTTCCAAATTTGCAAACAATATTCTCAAGACAGGTCATCAACATTGGCACTTTGGTCTTACATTCTGCTCACCTTACTGTCCTCACCTGGTAGAGCCAGCGTTTGTTTCCTGTAGAGATGGTGTTCTCACTGGTGTGACTATGGATAGCTATAGCTTTTCTTGTCTTTACTCCTGAATTTAATAGTTCCCTACACATCTTTCTTAAGAATTCAGCACAGTGACTTCTTTTTACCTAGGACATTCCGCAGAGTTGTTTTGCAGTGAGCTACCTTGTAGAAAGAGGGACCGTTTCTCTGTGAAAGACCAGGCTAACTTACCATTTCCTGTGAAAATGGAAAACGGCATGGACACAGTGGCTCCCGTACTGCGTGTGTGCAGGCATCTGCCGGAATGGCTCCATGTCACGCTCGGGAGCACTGGGCTCTGGGGAGCCTATCATCGTGCCCCGTGCCTCTTTGTGTGATGCCATTCATTTACGTTGTAAACAAGCAGAGCACTGGCTCCAGCCAGCATCTGTGGAACAGAAATAGGCCAAGCCCCTGGCTTCCAGGGAGGGCAGAAGCAAATCTCAGACGTTCAGATCACCTCAGCCAGCACCACCAGGACAATGCTGAAGAGAAGTGGCCCGACCAGATGCTCCCGCCTCCTTCCTGCTCTCTAAGGGAGATTCATTCTGTCACCGTGAAATATGACATTGGCTATAGGTTCGTTCAGGGAATGACTGTTACCCAGATAGGGGCATTCCTTTCTATTCCTAGTGAGTTTTTATCAGGACCAGTGTTGTGTTTTGTCTAGTGTTTATCTCTATTTCCAGAGAAGTGCTTTTGCAATGCTGTTTGAGACACTAGCTTGCCATTTTCTTTTCTCTGTTCCTCCTCCAATCAGTGTTAGCTTGGTTGTGGAATTACCCTATGAACTGGGAAGTTGTCTCTGTTCCATATCTCTTTTTTAAGAACAGAGCTAGTGTTAATTCTTCCCTAGATGTTGGGAGGCTGTCTATGCTCTGAGGTGACGTCATCATTCCCCGATGGCTCAAGGCATCCACTTGTGGCATCTGTAGAAATCATTTTTGATATTGACAGTTTGGTGCCCTCTTCCTCTTTGTATTAGTTGGGTTAGACATTTATTGATCATCTCAAAAAGCTTGTTTTCTGGCTGAATTGCTTTTTCTGTCACATTGATTCTTTCTCTGATCTTTATTTTTATAAGTGATTGTTTTACCTCTTAACAGCATATGTGTGTTTAGGTTGTTGCTAATGCTCTTAAAAAGAAACCATCAAAACTGTCATTTATGACAGCTGAGATTACATACAAATCCTTGGAATTTTTCCATAGTTCAGCTAAGAGTAGTATTTTGTCATTCACCAGAAACTAGAGTTTGAAAAAAAAAATAACAGCAACATATGTTTGCCCAAATGGCCAAACATACGTAGGAGTGAGTCATCATTCATGAGCAATGGGATGGTGATGTCATCCTAGCCTGGTCTCTATTGAGGAATGTCTGTTTATGATTCAGGGCTTGGGATGGGAGCAGAGGGCATTAGTGTATGTTAATGCCAAGTTTATATTGAAAGGATGATTCAACTGTGGTACTTAATTACGAAAAATATGTTGGCACAGCAAGATGAGGTTTCCCCTGTGGCTGCAGGAGTTGGCCGTTTCATAGTCTGTAGTCTTGGTATATCAACTACTTAGAAGACCTGGGTAGGCAGCTTTCTGCTTCAGCTACAGAGTTTTTCTGTCACACGGAGTCCCTGACATGCAGGCTTAGAGTTCTTGTGAGCGCCACTCAGTGGCGTGTGCTTGGGAGATGGATTGAGAGTGAAACAATGACCATGGATCTGTAGTCACACAGTCTAGACGACAGTCCCCATTCCTCAGTGCTGCTCAAGTCCTGCTGTGTGTCACACCAGTGGCCTCTAGCCTGTTTACAAAGTACACATGCCCAATCAGCAGCCTGTTATAGTCTCTCCCTGTCACATCACACCCTCCCACGCTTTGCATGTATACCCAGAAACACAACATTTAGAGCGGTCATGATTCATAAATCTGAGTGCTTTGTTTAAAATCACGTACACAATCTGATTATCTGTGCTCTGAAGATGGAGACCCAGGATCCCCCGTGACCCCAAGGGAGGATCAGTGACTCGAGAGCCTCACATCCTGAGTCTCTAGTTGATGTGCAGTCATGAGGACAAAGACATCTGCTGGTTGCAATCACAGTGTAACCATTGGTTTTTGAGTAAAGATTTTATTTCTATTAGAAAGGAAGGGAGGGAGGGAGGAGGGTGTATATATATATTCACATATGCAGATGCTGGCTGGACGCTAGAAGAGGGCATCAGATCCCCTCAAGCTGGGGTGCCTGGTGGTGATGAAGTGGGTGCCAGAAACCAAGCTGGGTCCTGTGGAAGAGCGGCACGTGCTCATAACTGACACTCTTATCCTTTCACTCCCTACAATATAACCTTGATTATGAATTCTTGCTAACATTTTGGGGTTATTAAGCTTTTGTCTTTGCTATTTTTACCGTTGGAGTGTGCTTTATCAGTTCAGATAAAATGCTCGGAGCAGAATGTAGTGCCCCGTGTATGAATGAGCAAACATGCTACCAAGTTAGTGAAGTTTGCCTTACTCACTGCTCCTTTCCTTTTCTTTGTGGAAACATGGGGTGCGGAAACCCCATTTTCAAGTCTTGATAATGTCATCACACCCTTGGTGCTTGTGGTCTCGCACCTCTCTATACTGTGGAATGTTTACATTTTTATCTGCAGCTTAACAGCTGCTATTGTTATTATAGTTGTTGCTGTTGTTGTTGTTATTGTTATTATTATTATTATCTTCCTCCTCCCCCTCATCATCTTCAAACTGAAATCTTTGCTCTGTCATAGTGACCGAGGTAAGCCAACTTCTGCTTGTTTCTGTTAAAGGAAACAAACCACCCCATAAGTTTACTGACTGTGGTTTAGTAAAAAATATTCCCTATTGCTGGACCCAGTAAATTAGGTCTGTAATCTAGGCTACTAGATGCTGAGGCAGGTGGATGGCAAGTTCAAGACCCGCCAATGCTACAGAGTGAGTTCAAGTTGAGCTCAAGCAATTTAATGGGATCCTGTCTCAAAATGGAAAAGAGAAAAGAGGGGAGGGGGACGTACAGCAGTCCATGGGATGCTTGCACTGGTGCAGTGATCAGGGAAAGAAACAATGCCTTGCCATCGCTGGTGATTTTAACTAAGGGCTTGCAGATCAAACTTAGGACCTTGTGCACACTAGGTAAGCACTTTCCCAGTTACTGTTTTAAATGGGGAGTAGAGGTTTTGAGTTCTGCCCTAGGGGGCATTTGAGCATTCTGTTTCTGCTCAGCCAAGAGCAGAAGGAAGCCAACACGTGACAGACAGCTTATTTTGTTGAGGTGGTTCCACCTTGGTGACTTCGTTGCAGACTTTACATTATGCAGAGGTGTTGGCATCTCCAGCAGGGCTTTGTAAGCACCTTCATGTCAGGTTGGGCTTGAAGGCTGATTTCTTCCCCCCACCTGTTGCCCTTTCTCTTTCCTGTCATCCTATTCAGTCCTGTGTAATTAGGGATGATTATGTGTGAAGATCAAGGGGAATTAGAATAGGCTAATTATGAATCGCTTGCACTCAGACCGTGATCTGAATCGAGGTGAGGGATGTGAAAGGACCGTCATAGACAAATATATCACCAAGGGTTGGGGGTAGGTGTCAAGTGCAGGCGCACATGGCCTCCCACATGATCTGGCTATAGGAATGAGCATCTGTACGTGAGGCAAAGTAACCCAGTGTTCAGCAGCAGGCTTCTGGGACACAGTGGGGTCTGGTAGGAAGCCAGCTATGAGATTTCCTGTGAAGTTGGGCTGCTGCCTTGTTCTGGGGTTCACATATTGCCCGGACCACTGTGTACAGGGCAGGCTTGGAGTTAGCCTAGAGAATTAGTTTCTTCCCACCCCTCCTGCTTCCCTTTCCTACCCACTTCCTTCTCTCCCATTTTTTGTTTCCTCCTGGCCTTTCCACATATATCCCAAGCTGACCTGAATTTACAGTGGGTCCTTCAGTGTCAGCTTTGAGCGTGTCCAGATCACAGGTGTGCACTACCGTGCTTGAATCTTTCTTCTTAATCTTATTAATTCTGTATTTTATTCATGGCTGTGTGTGTGTGTGTGTGTGTGTGTGTGTGTGTGTGTGTGTGTGTGTGTGCACCCACACACTCAAAAATGTGCGTGTATGCCAGCACATATATGGAAGTCAGAGGACAACCTTTGGGAGTTGGGATCGCTAATACCTTTAAGTACTGAGCAATCTCATTGGCACTCTTTTCCTCCTCTTTTCCTTTTTCCTTCCTTCCTTCTTTCCTTTTCTCCTTCTTTCCTTCCTTCCTTCTTTCCTTCCTTCCTTCCTTCCTTCCTTCCTCTCATCTTTCTTCTCTCTTCTCTGACAAGCACCACCCCATTTCTTTCTTGAAGTGTCCCATGTTTTATAGTTCAGGGTGAGCTGAAACTTAGAGGATAGCCCCTCTGGCTTCAAACTCATGGTAATCCTCCTGCCTCAGCTGCCCAAATGCTGGGATTATAGGTGTTATGCCATCAGGCTAGCTTCTGTTATCAATTTTTTGAAGACTGTGTTGAGAGTTAAAACTGACGCTCCTCCTCGCCCCCTTGCTCCGTGGCACGGAGTGCTATCCCTCTGAAGTGCCTGTGAAAAAGCTTTGTAACAAATACCGTGAGGGTCAGTAACTGGATCTCATTATTTCAGTGTGGTCCCCATTTCTTTCCTCTTCCACAAGAATATATCATTTAGATTATTACTTTCCATTTGGCTAATTTTACAGAAATCCAAAGCAAACTGTGAGAGCATTGCTTTGTGACTCTCCCTGGATAATTGCACATGGACTCCGTTTCCCTTTTGTACACATTTAAGTGACAACAGGGAGCAAAAATGCTCAGGATATTTTGATATTGTGACGGTCCCAAAGGACTCCATTGTGTATGGCTGCTTAGAGAGTTAAGATAATGCCATCTTTTAGGAACGCCATCAGTGGCTTTCTTGTTAAATATTCCTGCCATACCTGGGTTTGCTTCACCACCCATAATGGTGGGCACTAGCTATCACATCTGGTGGATCCTGGGATGGGGAGAAAGGCAGGAATGGCTGGAGGGATGGAAACCTGAGGCAGAAGGGAGAGCTAAGAGAACAGACTCTTGGAGGCAGCTATTTAAACTTCTGGGGAGAGGCTTTAGGGGTGAATGTACATCATTGGCTGGTGGCAAGGTGCTGGGAATGCCTTATTTTCATGAAGAGGAATTCCAGCTGCTTGCTGGACATGACCTTATAAGGAGAAAGGAAGTTTAGCCCCCTCAGGTGTGGGCAAAGGTGGGGCGTGCAGGACTACATGCAGCCTTGGGGTAGGGGAGGGAGTGGTCCCATTCCTACTGCTCTCTGGACAAGAGATTTCCAGGGTTGGTCCTGCTAGGGTCAGCTCCTCCTGGTTCCACAGTACCCTGGCCCCACATGTCCTCTTAAGCAATAATTATTTTTCAGGGGTTCATTATGCCCCAATCCTAACCCCACTCCTAAATAACGATTTGGGCTTTCTACCTTACTTTAAACTGGTTAGTTCTTGAATAAAAGTCACAGAGACATTTCTAATAAACTGAAGGCACAATAACAGGGCAGGTATCAACCTTCTAAGTTATTTTTCTATTTCCCAGCTACACACCTCAAGTTACTTGCCATAATGGTTCTTGCCTGGGCGGCTTCTGTTCCATCAGGCCAGCCCTCATGGCCCTGTGCCCATGGTCCACACTGCCCCTTGGCGACTTCCTTATCTCCGGCTTCCTTTCTTCTCTCTTCCCCTTGTGGTCCCCATCTGACCCCAAACCTGGGAACCTAAGCAACTCCTACCTTTCATCTTTCCAGTTGCAGGCTCCTAGCTGTTTTTATTAGCCAATCAAGCTTTAAATCGGGGAACAAGGTATACACAACATCACTTGGTGTTCCTGAGAATTTACCCATCTGGCCTGAAACCAGATCTTGGGGGTCAGTATTTAGCATTTGAATACACAGCACCAGACCAACCTGCAAGAGTTCCCGTCAGCAGCAGGTTGCCTGTTTTTGCAGTTTACCCTCCGTCAGGTGGATTTAAACTCATTTACAGGACCAGATGAGGAACACATCTCAGCTCTTTCTGGTGTCTCCAGCCCATGATTTGCCGCCATTAAGCCCAGGGGAGTGTTTCGTTGCCTTGTTTCGGTGTTTTTCCTTGTTCTCTCTGCTTAGAAAGGTTGAGTTTTTAATAACAACTTGATTTCCATTTGCTTTTAGTAAAAAGGGTTGTTATTTAAGCACTTTATCAGGTTTCTTATCTTAAAAACACACTTTCAAAAAAAAATGACAAATCAATGAAAGTCAGGGCTGCAAGAAGCTTGGGCTGATGCTTCCCTGGGTAGGTGGGTGTGGCCAAGCCACCAGGGAGGTCTATTCACATTAGTCTGGCCTCTGGGATCCTGATCATTTCCTTGATCATACACATAATCAAGAGCTGAGAATAAACAACTGGATCCTCGCTTGCTTATCCTCAGCTCTCTTTCTCCGTTTTTACATTGTTCAGGAATTCCTGCCTAGGGATTGGTACCACTCACAGTAGGCTGACTCTGTCATCAGTTAACAATCAAGACAACCTACCACACACACCCTCACAGCCCAGTCCGATCCACACAATTTCATATTAAGGCTCTCGTCTCCCCTGGTTCTAAGACGTGTCCAATTGACAGTTGAAAGTGACTACCACAGACATCTAGGCTGGTTCCATATCCTGGCTATTGAGAATATTGCAGCAATGAACATGGATGCAGCAAGTATGGGGTATGTTGACGAAGCATCTTGTAGGTGCATTCCCAAGAGTGATGCAGCCGGGTCACATGGGGGTTATGGTTTTAGTTTATGAGAACACTCTTTCGTGACTCATATAAACTGCTGTACCAATTTATATTCCTACCACTGAGATGCTCCTTATTAATAAAGACTTCATATTAATAAAGAGGGAAGAAATTGGGCTCCTTGTCAAGTGTGCTCCTTATTCTTGCAGATGGTTGTGGAAACGGAGAAGTGTAACATGTCCATGAAGATGACGTCACCTGAGGACGTGAGTGACGTGCTGGCTCACATAGGCACCTGCTTGCGGAAGATATTTCCAGGCCTTTCCCCGCTGTGAGTTCCTGTGGTCTTAGGAGCAAAGACTTTGTTCTTCATTGGATTTACAAATGTGGAGATACTTCCTTTTGTCCTTGCCCCTTGACTTCTTTTCTCAGACCTCTTAGACCACCACCACCATCACCACCACCATCACAACCACTACCATCAGTGCCACCAGCACCTCTCCACCACACCCTCTATCACCCCTGCCTTCACAACCACCTCCTCCTCTGTTACCTCCACCATCACCACTACCACTGTCACTACCACCTCCATCCCTGTCATCATCATCACCACCACCTCCTGCTTCTCCTCCTCCTCCTTCACTATCTCATCTTCTTCTTCCTGCATCCTCACTTCCTTTTCTTCTTCCTTATTTTCCTCCACTTCCTTTACTTCTGGATCAAGGAGAACAGGGAGGTCCATGGGGGCATCTTAGTACATAGCCCAAGGCTGGTCTAGGACTCTCATCCTCCTGCATTAACCTCCAGGTGATGGGATTATAGGCATGAGTTACCATGCTTGCTTTAGGATGGTGGCTTAGTGAACAGAGTCCGTGTTTGGAGGTGGGGGGTGGGTGGGTAATGTCAGTTGTTGGAATGAGGCTGGCCGAGGTTTACAATATAGATAGATGTTTCTGTCAGAAAGCTACAAGTTAAGATGCTTTCCTGATAGGAGGATGTGTTCCACAGATGGTGAGGAATCCCTTCCTGTGGCCCACTGAGTATGCTGAGGGGTGCTGGAGAGAGAGGCTAAAGCCTCTCAGATATGTATGGTGATTTGTGGTGGGTCTCACCTGGTGGTGAGAAGAGAGTTCTGGCAACTCTTGGGTTTTTTTTGTTTTTGTTTTTTTAATATGAAGGATTGGTAGACTAGCCCTAGGAAAACAAATCCTTTATCTTCACAATAAGGAGATAAACAGAGCATTGAGGTTAGGGACTCTTTTCGGTTGCTTAATGCTGAGGGGGCCTCCTTGGCCCTGCTAGGTTCTCTTTTCTTCCCATCTGGGACAAGCTAAGTGGGGCACCTGACCCTCTGGTTCCTGGGGTTTCTTTTACAAGCATAAAAGGATATGCTCGGTTGCTCAGATTGGAAGGGAAGCTAGGGTTGTTCCCTGCTCCCTGCCTGTAGCATTTCAAGTGTTTCCAAGGAAAACCCTTGCTGGGACCAGTCGCAGTGTGCAAGCTCTCTGAGGCACATGCTTGCAGGGTAGCCTGGGAGGTGAGGAGTGAGTTAGAGGTTGGGAGAAGGGCCCGGAAGGGAAACCTGCTCTGGAGCAGTTTCCAGGCCACCCTGAAAAGCAGTTGATTCTCCTGTCCTCCAGTCAGGTTCTTAGCTTGGCCTGTCCAAGATGGAGGTGAGTGGACAGTGAAGGGAGACTGAAGGAGAACTTTAATAACAAAGGATTAATAAATAGGAAAAGCAGTTGCCAAGCAGGAGTGGCACCTCAGTGCAACAGTGAGAGTTTTGGCTTTTGAGACAGGGTTTCCCTGTGTAGCCTTGGCTGTCCTGGACTCGCCTTGTAGACCAGGCTGGGCTCGAACTCACAGAAATCCACCTGCCTCTGCCTCCCAGTGCTGGGATCAAAGGCGTGCGCCACCACTCCCCGATTTGAATTCTTGCTTTGCAGCAGGATGCAACCCAAAAAATGTGAGGCAAAGGGTTAGGACTGGTAGGGCTCCCACAGGCTGCAGTTAAGTGGGGCTGGAGCCACAGGTCTGAGATGGCCAAAAGCAATAGGTGCCCAGCAGAAACAAATTCCTACCGTAGCCACATGTTGAACCTGAGGCTGAGTCAGGAACCAGTCACTCCGCCTCTAGCTGCACATCTTAGAAGCTGGAGCATTTGTAGCCTAAGGCGCAGACGGTCTGTCTCCAGCAGGTCACAAGGCAGAAACAGTCTACCTTTTCATTTTCAAGGAGTTATGTGAAGAGTTTGACCAATTGCAGCCCTTAAAAGCCTCTTACACACACCCAGGTGGGCCCTTATTGGCTTTGTGTCTATGCAAATTAGGCACAGAACAGGACCAATCAGGGAAGAGCTGCCAATCTGGAGGAAAAAAGAGACACAAACTGGCCCGAAGAGTTCCCATCCAGGTGTGGCTCCCTTCTTCCAAGGAAATGGTAGGGTAGCAAGTACAAAAGAAAAAAGAAAGGTTGCCACAGGACAGTCATGCCTGGAATTTTGAAACAGTGTCTAGTGGCTCTGGCAGTGTTGCTGTCACTACTGCCATGATATCTACCTAGAGGTGCTCTTCCGTTGTCACGGTTGGCGCCAGTAGATCATCTGGCTATTGGGGCTGTCTGTCGAGTCATCAGGGTTGCAGGCTGTCAGATCCAGCAACCCCAGCTCTGAGTGTGCCTAGGTTTGTTTTGATTTTTGGTGTGTGTGTATGTGTGTGCTCGCACACTTTCTGCTCTTCTTGCTGGTTGTTACTTCAGCGGGGGACTCCTGCTAACCTATCAACATCAGGAGCCTGACCAGGCAGGGGAAACATGAGCTCCTGGTAGCTTAAACATCCCCTTGGTGTGCTATTAGCAGTGAAGGGACAGAGGACAGCTCTACCCTGTCCCCCTCAGCAGCCCAGTGAGTCTCCATCTTTAGTGACCTCAGCTCAGGCAAGCTAAGGATGTGTTCCTTTATACAGAAAAGAATTTCGCCACTAGTCTGAAAGAAGAGTTGGGGCTTGAGTAAACAGTGAGAGGAAGATGGAAAAGCACACCCGTCCAAGAGCGTGGCTGTGGGCGTCTCAAGAAGGAACTGAGGCATATCAAAGTGTGTAAAACTTATATGTACATGCTTTCAGTAGTGGTGCTGGGGTTCAAACTCAGGGCCTCCCAGGGGCAAGGCAAGGCAAGCACTCTGCCACAGTGCTGCCTTCCAGTTTGATTTTAATTTTTAATATTTACACCTTTCATTTATTTGTGTGTGTGATCACGTGTATGCCACAGCATAGGTATATCAATCAGAGGGCAACTTGTGGGTCTTGTAGGAGGTTCCCCCTCCACCTTACCATCTGGGTCCTGGGAATTGAACTTGGGTCATCAGACTTGGCAACAAGTGCTTTTATCCGCTGAGCCATCTTGACAGCCCTAGAAGGCATTTTAAGCATAGATTTTAGCTGCATGTGTGAAGAGAAAGATGCTCAGGGAAAGAATAAGTGTGGCCACTAGCCCCTCGCTGGAGAGCTGTAGTCAAGTGTCTTAGCATTTCTTCCTTATTACACGTTGGTGGCTAAGAGTTAGATCTCAAAAGGTTGTAGGGGGTTGGAGGGATGGGTCAGCAGTTTAAGATCACTGACTGCTCTCTCAGAGAACCCAGGTTAAATTCCCAGCACCCACATGGTGGCTTACAAACACACCTGCAACTCCAGTTTCAGGGACCCCACGGGTCCCTTCTGGCTTTTGTGGGGACTGCACATATATCACACACAAACATACATTCAGACAAAGTACATAAAATAAAAATATACATTAGAAACCTTTTCTCCACCCCTTCTTCTCTTTGTAATAGTGAGAGCATAGTGTGGCTTCAGCACAGCCTCCATGCTGTTACAATGTGATCAAGCGAAGCAGGGATGGTTAGGGTTGCAAACGGGGCTCCGGTGGGATCCCCCAGAAGGGCTCAGGGTTTCCACTGGGAAGAGAGAAAGGCCTCAAGCAGCCATTAGCTGGGGTGGAGTTCTTGTCTCTTAGCTCCAGAGGCTACTTCCCTTCCCCACACATTTCCCTGCCTCAGTAGTCTCCATACATGTGTTTCCTGTAACGTCCTCCATTTGTGCCGGATCCGCTGTGATGAAATGAGCAAATGCGCTGTATTTAACAAGGGCTTCGGGTACCTGGAACTTTACAGCTCTTCAGAGGAGGTTTGGAGTTTCTGGGATCCCCTTCTTCCCTTCCTCTTCCCCTCCTGCCTTTCTTCATCCCTTTCCCGCTCTGCCCCTCTTTTCCTGCTCCCAGAGGGCAGTTAGAACAGAATAGTGTTTTCAGTGTAAACGTGTGTGACTGCACATTTGTAGTCAGGCAGCTGTGATGAAGGATTAGTTCCCAGATGTCCCCTACCTGTGACCTGCGTCCTCCCTCCCCTCCAGTCTGTGTGGTGGACATCTCCATGGGGGTGTTTTGTAGCTTCAAACCCTCAGTCTGTCCCCAAAGAACTGTTTTATCTCACCCTATAAAAACCAGCCCGTATCGCCCAGTGCTTGGCTTTGCTGTTCCTGGCCTCAGAGAAGGAAGCCATGGGTTTGTTGCCAGGCTCTTGATGTCATCTAGGTGAGTCTTGGCCGGGTCCTTTGTCTTTCTTTTGTTTCCCTTGCCTCAGTTCAGACGGAGTCACTTTCTGCACTGAAACCTCTCTGTAGCTAGTCTCTTGACCTCTTCTTTTTGGAGCAACCAGCCCTGCATACTGATAGTGCTTATTTTTGTATAACTCAAGCATATCGGTGTCTTACAGAATTGTCCGGTGGCTAGCTCCCTGATAAAACTGAAACTGTATAGCCTGGCCCAGAAGAGAGTTACTGTCCTACCACATGGTCAGCCTATTTCATGCCTGCGTTCCCATCCTCCCTATGAAGGCTCCCTCCCTGACTGGCTCGTCATGCTGGACTGTGAAACTCCCTCCATAGGCTCACAGGGACTGTCCAGAAGACTCGAGTAGAGTGGGCAAGTGAATGCGTCCTCAGGGAAGTTTGGCTTTGGGGAACTGCTGAATAGGAGGTGGCTCAAGGGCTCTGAGGGATTCTAGGGAGTGTGTGTCAGTATTGAGAATGGGTGCTAGTAAAGCACATGGCTCGAGTGAGGGCAGTGAGAGAGAGAGAGAGAGACAGACAGACAGACAGACAGAGAGTGTGTGTGACTGAGCAGCATGTGACTGAGCACACGGAGAACGACTGAATACGTCAATGTCCTGAGGAGATGAGACAAATAGATTACAGACCATGTCTGTCTGTACCTGTCATCTCAACCCTTGAGCTGTCTGGCTGCCATCATGTTTGTCCTCCTTCAATCCCTGACAACCTCCCCCCACCCCCAACCCTCCAGAACACTGTGCTTAGGTTGGTGGCAGTCACAGTACTCTGCAGATGGTGTAGGGAATCAAAGTTCAAGGGCCAGCCTGACACAGCAGCAAGCCTTGTCGAAAGAAAGGAAGGAAGGAAAGGAAGAAAGAGCCCACCAGTATCTGTTTGACTGTGAACAAATGAAACTATAGTTCCAAAATCTGAATTTCTGGCTTTACCTAAATACCATTATTTTTCCATCATTTAAAAAAAAATCCTAGTCTGTTTCTTACATCAGCAGACTAGTGGCTGTGTAATGTGATTTTTGGCACAAATCATGATGCTTTCCTGAATGTGAGGCGTTTGAGTATTGGCTGTTAAGTTTGGTGTCTTACAACAGTGTGCTTTAATACTAAACAAAACGGTACTGTGAACTTCCCTAGGAAGACACACATTGATGGAAACATGAGGAAATGTGGGTACTTTGAAGAAAAATGGCCCCAGGGGAGTTTATATGAAAAAGAAAGTGTTTTACCCCTCTGAGGTTCCCCTCCCTTTCCAAAGCGGTTGGCAGCATGTGCTGTTGGGGTGACATCATTAAAACATGGACTGGGGCTGAAGATGCAGCTCAACAGGGGGTAACACTTGCTGCCATGCCTGATGATGTGAGTTAGATCTTGGCCTGACACAGTAAGAACTGGCTCCCGAAATTGCCCCCTAACCTCCACATCCTCATGTGGTACCTGCACATTTGTGTGTGCATGTACACACACACACACACACACACACACGCACACGCACACGCACACGCACACTACCTCACCAAATAAATACATGTTATCAGAGATGTTTTAACAGTGACTGTCGGTGATAGTCACGTCTTTGGATGCACACTGGGTGGGAGTTTTCACTCAGCTGTTCTCTGTGAATTCAAATTGTTTAGATATTTTCATGCCAGCAGCGTACAAAGAGCTGGGATGCTTCCTGGAAATGTGTATGTGTGTGTGTGTGTGTGTGTGTGTGTGTGTGTGTGTGTGTGTGTGTGTATGTGTGCCACACACAGCATTCTTTTGGGTCTCATGTAATTTAAATGTGTCCAGCCCACCATTGGCTCATTACTGGAGTCGGTGCGGAGTCTAGGACCTGAGTGTATCACTCAGAGCACCAGCTCTTACAATGAATGCTGTGTCTGGCTGACGCTCTGTTTGCACGTGTGTGAGCCAGAATGCACATGGCTGCTCTGTGCTGTTATTTAGCTGAAGGCAGAAAGCATGTCACTGATTTTCCTCTCAGACATATATGTACAAGGCTAGAGCAGAAGCAACGGTTCCCGCCTTCTGCGAGCTTAGCTCTTTATCCCTTTTGGAAATACACGCACATGTTTTGCAAGGCTCCTTTGGCTCCTGACAGGAAAAAAAAAAAAAAAGGAAGGTGAGAACTGTTGAAAAGTAGAGCTGCTTGAAAGAAGCCAGATGGATGCTTTTGCTGGGTGCTGTGCGCAGACTTCTGTATCAGCTGCCTCTTTCTCCCACTCAGCTCCCCTTCCCCTGGGTTCTGTGCTGCTTTCGAAGTGGGAGCCTCTGCGGCCTTCCAAGTCTGCTTATTATTTTTTCCCTCTGTATTCTTAGAATGCTATTGGCATAATCAATTTTGTTACTGTAACAAAGCTCCTTAGGCCAGGCACTTTACAAAGAAAAGAGGTTTTGTGACTCACATTTTGGAGGCTAAAATTTCAAGCTTGAGTGTCCTTATCTCTTTGACCTCTGGTGAGGATGTAGGTCCCCATGGACTATGTCACACGGGGAAACACCAAAACCAAAACTGACCAACCAACACCAGAAATAAAGGTAGCCTCATGCAGGAGGGGCCAAGGAGATAGGGTGGGGGGCTTTGTTTTAGTCAACCCCATCCTAAGAGAACCGAGTCCCTGAAACCAGCATGTCTTGTCCTTGAGTGTATTTTCCCTCCGTGACTTAATTCTTTTTTACCAGGCATGTTCTCACCACCCCAGTGTACCACACTAGAGACACAAGCTTGGGATGCACACTTCATACAGACACACAGCAGCCACGTTTAAATTGATTTCACCAGCATCTGGCCAGTTCTGCCTTTCCCCATTACCTGCCTTTGCCTCTCCAATCCCTGTCCCATGTGTCACTGGAAAAGCATGGCCTGCAGGTCTACTGAGGCAAAGCAAGGAACCTTTTTTTTTTTTTTTAAAGATTTATTTATTAAGTATACAGTGTTGTCTGCTTGTAGGCCAGAAGAGGTCATCAGGTTACGTTATAGGTAGTTGTGACTCACCATGTGGTTGCTGGGAATTGAACTCAGGACCTTTGGAAGAGTAGGCAGTGCTCTTAACCACTGAGCCATCTCTCCAGCCCCAAAGCAAGGAACTTTAAAAGGAGTTGTGATCCTAAATAAAGTCAAGCAAAGGTCCCGCTCAGTATGTCGAAGCTGACTCCCTTCTGCTGTTTCTGGAGGCTTCCCTGTTTCTCTCTATGACGTCTGGCTTCCCAGCTTTAACATAGCCAGGAAATGATATACTGTAATGACGGCATTGGAGGAACAAAATGAGTTTTTCCAAATCACTGGAGTCTGTCACACCATTGACTTGTGAATGCCTTTTAAAAAACCCTACCACCCCCCCCCCCCAATTAAAGAGCCCTGGAGCAATAGTAGTTAGTACAAATGTGTTTATGTAAAGGAAAGAGACACCACGCTATGCCTGTCTTCTTCACCTCAGCCATAACTGCTATGACGTGGCAGCAGTCTCTTTTTTATGTTTAGTATTCTGATGTGCGTTGGAGTCATCTGTGGGAGAAGAGGAGGCTACCCAGGCAGTGTGGCATGCTCCAGAAGATCTTATCTTGAATCCATCCCTCAGAAAAATTATCGTAACTGGAATGATTTTTGAGGGTGTGGAGAGTAGTTGAGATGTGCTGGGGATTTGAACCAAGGCCCTTGCGCTTGTGCAGCAGCAAGTGGTCCTACCCAATGAGCCCTCTCTCCAGACCCACCTTCCCATCAACCTTCGGTGCACAAAATGATTAAAAGATACTGTATAAGCCCGTCTTCATTGTTGGCCATGTCCCTGGAAACAGTGAGGCAGGGAGGAGTATTGCTAAGAATTCAAGGGCAGCTTGAGCTAGGTAGTGAGTTCCAGGCCAGGCTAGCCTGGGATACACAATTAAGACACTACATCAGAACTCCCCCTGCCTCCCAAATAAGTAAATAAATGAAGCTTCAGGCTGTGGGCATGGTATTTGTGAGATTTAAGTTTCTGTTATCCATATGCAACGCCCCCTCTCAACTGCAAAGCCTCAGAAAGACTTATGGTGCCAAAGCATCCCAGCCTCAGGCCCTTCCACGTGTGTGTTGATTTCACCAGGACACACTCACATCATAACAAGGTTCTGAGTCACTAACAGTGCCCCCCTTTTACAGCTGAGAACCTCTTCACCTGTGCTCCGCTTTCTCCCCATGACTTTGTGGCACTGCCCTACATCTGGAGTAACTGTTTTCGTGCTCATCCCTCTCTGATGACTTAGCCTTCGCTCCTTTTACTTTCTCTTCCCTGCATTGGGTTTGGGCCTTTCCTTTTCACTTCTTCTACCTCTCTGCCACTGGGAGAGACAAAGTTCATATAACTAAAGGTGGCCTTGAATTCACCCGCAGAGAACGACTTTGAACTCTGCCCGCCTTCACCTCCCAAGTGCTGAGATTACGGGTGTAACTGACCACTCATGGCCTTGGATTTCGCCTTTTTAATGGTCTCGAATAGGTCTTGCTTCTCTCTCCCCTCTGCTCTCTCTATGCCTTAACCACCAGGTCCATAGTGACGATCCCTTCAGGAGGGCTTCTTTGTGTCCTTTACTCTTTCTGTCCCCACTGTTTCTCTGACATGCCCTCCTGGGAGGCTGGCCCTTTCTCTATACACATTTGGGCTCCAGAAGGCTCCAGGAGAAAACCCTCAGCTGTCCAGCTCGCTGTCTTGAAAAACAAACAAATGACGGCCTTCATTTTTGGCAAGGGTTTTATCTGATCCTTCAGTGCTCTTTCCCTGGCCTCCCCTATGTCCTCCCCGCTGTTCTCCCTATGAAGGGGTCTCCAGCGCTTGGCTGCCTGACCCTTCCTTCCTCACTTTGTGGTCTCCTGTGGCACCTCCCGGGCCTGGCAGCATAATCCAGAGTTCTTAACTTCTGTAGTTTGACTGGCTGGACTCCCCATGGCCCAGGTGCTGCTTAGTGCTGACTCCTGGGCCTCTCCTCCCTCTCTACTGACTAGTGGGAACTCTAGAGATCCTGGTGGGCCTGGGCTTTCCCACGTGCTTCCCCCTCTCTGAGAAAAACCTTCATCTTTTCCAGCTGCAGGCTCACTGCTTCTCCCGTCCTCACAAGTCTTTGCCTGTTGTAGACTTCGACCTTTTCCAAACCTACTTTATTTGGGGTTCTTGAATTTTTTTTTAAAGATTTATTTATTATTTTGTATACAACATTTTGCCTATATGTATGCCTACGTGCCAGAAGAGGTCACCAGATCTCATTACAAATGGTTGCGAGCCACCATGTGGTTGTTGGGAATTGAACTCAGGACCTTTTGGAAGAGCAGGCAGTGCTCTTAACCTCTGAGCCATCTCTCCAGGCGCCGGGGCTCTTGAATTCTTATACCTCCCTTCCAACCCACCAACCCTAGATAGGAGAGAAAAGAGGTTTATGGGAACAGGAGAAGTAGATCTTTTTGGACTCAGTTCCTGGGAGTGATTCCTCTGTTGTAGTCAGCAGGATTTCAGCAGGCCAGCAATTCAACCAAAGTTGCTGCTGGAACCTGGAACAGCAGCCAGAACCCGGAGCCCTGAAGTGTTCTCTGGAGTTGTTCTCTCTAGGAGCGTCTCGAAGTGGGGAGATAAACAACCAAATAATACCAAGACCCAAAAAACCCCCACCTCCTGTTTTGGGCTCATATATATTTATCCTCTCAGAATCTGTACTAAGATGTGTTTCAGCTGGCAAAAACCAAGCCCCCGCACGAGGTGGTTCGTCTTCTATTGGATAAACATCACCTGTTCTCTCACAAGTCTGTTCCCCATCCCACACTTGGGATCAAAACAAAAACATGTTTATATCCATTTCATGTTTATATCCTCACAAGTCTTTGTAAACATGTATAAGTGGAACATCCCAGAGTGGAAGTCAACCTCTCACATGCCTTTAAAATCTGAAGCTTATTTAGCTTTGCTAGAAATCTGCCCAGAGCATTCCAGATGTTTCTCAGCTGTGGTGGGCACTGAAGATGGTGCCTGCACTCCCCCATTGGAAGGAGATGCAGGGCTGTTTCCCAACACCGGGCATTAGCATTTTCCTACAGTATTACAATATTACATTGCCTGCCCATCTCCTCTCTTTGAGACACTGTTTTACAATGTTTACTGTGTAAAACTTGCTGTCTGGGCCAACTTCACTTCCAGTTTCACCAATCCTCCTGCCTCAGTCTTCAATCTCTCTCCCAGGTGCTGGATACAGGTGTGCCCCATCATTGCCAGTCTGTTCTTAATAGATTTCTAGCTTGGAGAATGTATTAGTTGCTGTGATAAAATACCAGGGCCCAGGGGAATTTATCCTCGCTTGTGGTTATAAGGAGAGAGTTCCTAATGGCGAGGAGGCTTGGCAACACGTAGCAGGATCAGGAAGCTGAAAATCAATCCCTAACCTCATGCAGAGAGAAACTAGATGTGGAGCAAAGTTACAAAGTCTCAAAGGCCACCTCTGGGAGCATCCCTCCACACACAGTGTCATTAACGGGGGGGGGGGGGGGGGGGCAGAATTTATCTTAACAGAAGCTATATAGTCTTCTGAGAGGAGGGAACCCCAATTAATAAGATGTCTCTGTATGACTGACCTGTAAGCCAGCCTGTAGGAAATTTTCTTAATTAGTGATTGATGGGGGAGGACCCAGCCCATTGTGAGTGGTGGCCACCCCTGGGCTGGTGATCCCGAGTTCTATGAGACAGCAGGCTGAGGCAGCCACTAGGAACAAGGCAGTAAGCAGCATCCCTCCATGGCCTCTGCATCAGGTTCCTGCCCCGTTCAGTTCCTTCCTCACTTCCTTTGATGAGGAACAGTGCTGTGGAAATGCAAGGCAAACAAACTCGATCCCTCCTTAAGCTGCTTTGTCTATGGTGCTCCACCACAGCTGTAGAACCCTAAGACAGGAGGTACAGGTGGGTAGATGCGAGTGCGACGCCAGCCTAGTCAATGTCCTAAGTTCCAGGATGGCCAGGGTCACACAGTGAAACTCTGGCTCAAAATAAAACAGCCTCATAACAGTAAATAAAGTGATTTTTTTTCATGGATTTTGTCCACAGCTAATTTGAAAGTAGGCCCTAACACAACACAGGCCTTTAGCCGACCTTGCGATGAATTCAGAAGTTACTCATTACATGATCAGGATGGGATCGCATTAGCAACATCAGCTAACAGTTTAGAGAATCACCCACGTGCCTGCTGTTGTTCTAAGCAATGTGTTCATTTCTCACAGCATCCCTAGGAGATTCTGAGTCTCTTTTATCACTTCTGTGTTATGAATAATGACAGTTAGGGGAGGCAGGATACATTTCTGTTTTTGTTAATTATACGTCTGTGCCCATGTGTGCCGTGTCTGCAGAGACCAGAAGAAGGTGGCAAGTTTTCCGCAGCTGGGGTTACAGGTGTTGTGAGATGCCCAACGTAGATGCTTGGAACTGAGGTCCAGCCCTCTGAAAGACCAATATAAACTCTTAGCTGCTGAGCCATCTCAACAGCACTGGGCGACATATTTTATCCACTGTGTGAATAGGCAGGAGCTTTATTATGTCTTTGAAGAGAAAGAGATGGGAGGAATGGGATCCAGGCTTGGCCTTGGATGACCTAAAGTCCAGCAGCGCAGAGCCAAAGATCTGCTGCTCCAACAAGACACGATCCATCCTGATGAACACGTGCACAGGCCACAGTGGAATGATTGACTGAGAGGAGATTTGTGCTTTAATTCTTCGAAGCTGGTCACATGTATTTGGAAGAATTACAATATAATAATTCATTAAATCTCATACTATAATAGTTCATTAAATACAGTACTCTTTTTTTGAGACAGTCTCTCTCACGTACTTCATGCTGTGTTCAAATTCACTGTGTAGCTACAGATAACTTTGACATCCTCTTCACTCTACTTTCCAAGTATGGTATTACAGGTGTGCGCAACTACTTCTGGCTTACGTGGCACTGGGAATGGAACTGGTGTTTTGCATGCTAGGCAAGCACTGTACAACAGAGCCACACCCATCACCCCTAGCCATAGAGCACCATTTTCTAGGTATTGTAACAAAAATGTTGCACCAGAGAACAACGTGGAAAATAACTTTTAATGTTAGTATCTGCAAGAGAAAATAAGTCAGAGGATTAGTATGTTCCTATAGAGTACCATTTCCATAGTGCCCAAGTAATGGTGGTGCTTTGACCAAAGTTGAAGTAACACCCATCTTTGTTTAAAACAAACAGAAAAGGCCCAGTACAAAATAAAAGTCTATATACTGTTCCAAAAACATGAGCTTTGAAACGTATTGTTGGTGTTAACCTTTCAGGAGAATCATGAAGAAAGTCTCCATGGAGCCATCTGAACGCCTGGCCAGTCTCCAGGCCCTGTGGGACAGCCAGACATTGGCTGAGCCAGGCCCCTGTGGTGAGCATGCATTTTAAACTAAAATGTAAGGGGTTGGATGCCCGTCCCCCTGCCAGGAAGCCAGTCTATTCCTGGGATGCTACTGTAGAGGTACAATTAGTTCAAGGTGTAATTAGCATGCACAGACTTTAGACGGGTGGACCAGAGTCCTATATTTAAGCCTGGCTGCAGCCTGCTGTGTGCGCACCACGGAGCTGCTTGCTGCTTCTCCAGATGGGAAAGAGGACCCCATTGCCAACAGCCGGCAGACCGAAGCTGTAAAACTGTGATGTAAGAATTGTTTTGCTGCAAACTCGTCAACATCAACATTTCTGCTTCATGCTTCAGGTGGGTTTTCTCAAATGTATGCCTGTGTGTGCGACTGGCTGGGATTTTCATACCGAGAAGAAGTGCAGTGGGTAAGTGAGTCTGCATACTCGTGTGCACACATACTCAGCCTATAGTATGGTAGTCAGCATCCCTCCCCCCCCCCCACTGCCCTCCCTCCCAACACTTGTTTTGTTTATTTTGTTCATTTTGATTATTATCTTTTTTGTTCAGATTACTAAAAAAAAAATTTGCCTGTGTCCTTATCCAGTTCTCTGGGGCTCTCTGGCTTCTCTGTTGATGTGCATGGATTAATTTTCTAACTGAGTTTTGCCTTAAACAGGATGTGGATACAATTTATCTGACACAAGACACCAGGGAATTAAATTTACAAGACTTCAGTCACCTTGAGCACAGGTAAGCCCCATCTTTCTCCCTTTCCTTCGTCCCTTCCCTGTTCTCAGGACTGTCGCTCTTTGTTGTCACTTAGGAACAAAGGTAACCCTCAGAGAGGATCCTTCTCTGAAGGGAATGAGCGAGCTCTAAGACGCTTCCTCATTGCCACAGATGACTTGAGGAGGTGCCTCTGTACCCAAGACTGATGTCCAGGTTTGGACAGTGCCCTGACATTCGCTGTGGACATAGCTTATACAAGCTCATTGTGGGGGCTCAATAGGTGGCTCTTCAGACTCTGGGTCCTTTGCAGGAGTGACATCTTCCCACCAGCCATTTTGGGCAGCTTATAGCTATCTGTAACTCCACCTTGAGTGGGGTCTGATGCCTCTGGCCTCCGAGGGAACCTGCACATACATGCACACACATACATATAATTTTAAAAAAATCTTAAAAGTCCATTTGATCAGCTCTCTATAAAACATATAACTGTTGTACCAGGTTACTGCTTTATGATAGGATTTCTGTGGTGAAATCTGGGTTATGCTTCGTTTCTAACAAAGGACTTTTTGTTACAACTTTCTTGTGCCTGGGGATTTTCTCCTTTACGTGTGCCCTGACTGTTGAAAACCAGTTTATTCGTATCTGCCTGGTAATGTTGATGATGGAAGCATAAGTAATTCTGAGAGACTTTTTTCATAGTTTTTTTTCACCTCTGACTTGAATAGGGGAAATAGCATTCTGGGGAGCTTGCTGAGTGGATAGAGTGCTTGCAAATGCAAGCACAAAGACCTGAATTCAAACACTCAGAGCCCACATGAAAAAGCCAGATGCTGCAGGGATCCTGACATGAGAAGAAAGAGAGGCAGAAACAGGAGCGTTCTTGGAGATTTGGGGGCCCGACTAGCCTGGTGCACTCAGCGGTAACCAGCAGGAGACCCCTTGCCCTTAATTTGTTTCTGTTGCTGTGATAAAATATCCAGACCAAAAAAGTAGTTTAGAGGAGGGGGAAAAAAGTTATTTTAGGCCAATCTTCAGCAGGAACTTAAAAACGCTAGTCACTCCATCACCACAGCCGAGAGCAGAATGGAATCAACGCAGCCGGGCTTACTGTTGAGCAAGCTTTGTCCACTGTGACACCGTCCAGGGCCCAGAACGTGAGCGGGTGCCACCCACCCTGGGAGTGAGTCTTCACAGCTCATTAACCACAGTAAGAAAATCCCTCACAGGCACACCCACAGGGCAGCCTGACCTAGGTGTTTCTCTCAGAGGCTCTCTTCTTAGGTGATTGTAGATTGCAGCAAGTTGGCAATTAAAATAAGCCGCCATACCTTGGCATAAAGAAGGCGCTAGTCAAGGCCCGACACCAGAGGTTGTGCTCTGACCTCCACACACACTGAGATGTGGCATGTGAGTGCTGCGAAGTGACTGTCACTTGTTAAATTTAGAGTAATTGCTAGCTCCTCCTTTAATCTGAGTAACGCCGGCCTGTCTTTTTTTGTGTGTGTGCGTGTGTGACATGCAATGAAAGGGAACTATTTTTGCTGACAACTTCTATTAATGCGTACTTTGTACTAAGACAATTATCTCTTTGGGAGACTAGAGGAGCATTTTGTACATACTTCCTATTTATAACAGAGTATTGAACGGGATTCGTGCAGGTGCCTAGATATCCTAGGATGAGCAGCTTATATTTCTTCATCGAGAGTATTAGAAAGAAAGACTGACATTTAAGACCAAACAGTGAGTGTGACCGTGGGGCTGAGTGGCCGCAGAGCAGGTGAAGATGGTGACAGTGTGGATGAGTGGCCGCAGAGCCAGGTGAAGATGGTGACAGTGTGGATGAGTGGCCGCAGAGCAGGTGAAGATGGTGACAGTGTGGATGAGTGGCCGCAGAGCAGGTGAAGATGGTGACAGTGTGGATGAGTGGCCGCAGAGCAGGTGAAGATGGTGACAGTGTGGATGAGTGGCCGCAGAGCAGGTGAAGATGGTGACAGTGGGGCTGAGTGGCCGCAGAGCAGGTGAAGATTGTGACAGTGTGGATGAGTGGCCGCAGAGCAGGTGAAGATGGTGACAGTGTGGATGAGTGGCCGCAGAGCAGGTGAAGATGGTGACAGTGTGGATGAGTGGCCGCAGAGCAGGTGAAGATGGTGACAGTGTGGATGAGTGGCCGCAGAGCAGGTGAAGATGGTGACAGTGTGGATGAGTGGCCGCAGAGCAGGTGAAGATGGTGACAGTGTGGATGAGTGGCCGCAGAGCCAGGTGAAGATGGTGACAGTGTGGATGAGTGGCTGCAGAGCAGGTGAAGATGGTGACAGTGTGGATGAGTGGCCGCAGAGCAGGTGAAGATGGTGACAGTGTGGATGAGTGGCCGCAGAGCCAGGTGAAGATGGTGACAGTGGGGCTGAGTGGCCGCAGAGCAGGCGAAGATGGTGACAGTGTGGATGAGTGGCCGCAGAGCCAGGTGAAGATGGTGACAGTGTGGATGAGTGGCCGCAGAGCAGGTGAAGATGGTGACAGTGTGGATGAGTGGCCGCAGAGCAGGTGAAGATGGTGACAGTGTGGATGAGTGGCCGCAGAGCCAGGTGAAGATGGTGACAGTGTGGATGAGTGGCCGCAGAGCAGGTGAAGATGGTGACAGTGTGGATGAGTGGCCGCAGAGCAGGTGAAGATGGTGACAGTGTGGATGAGTGGCTGCAGAGCAGGTGAAGATGGTGACAGTGTGGATGAGTGGCTGCAGAGCCAGGTGAAGATTGTGACAGTGTGGATGAGTGGCTGCAGAGCCAGGTGAAGATGGTGACAGTGTGGATGAGTGGCAGCAGAGCAGGCGAAGATGGTGACAGTGTGGATGAGTGGCCGCAGAGCAGGTGAAGATGGTGACAGTGTGGATGAGTGGCCGCAGAGCAGGTGAAGATGGTGACAGTGTGGATGAGTGGCCGCAGAGCAGGTGAAGATTGTGACAGTGTGGATGAGTGGCCGCAGAGCAGGTGAAGATGGTGACAGTGTGGATGAGTGGCCGCAGAGCAGGTGAAGATGGTGACAGTGTGGATGAGTGGCTGCAGAGCCAGGTGAAGATGGTGACAGTGTGGATGAGTGGCCGCAGAGCAGGCGAAGATGGTGACAGTGTGGATGAGTGGCTGCAGAGCAGGTGAAGATGGTGACAGTGTGGATGAGTGGCCGCAGAGCAGGTGAAGATGGTGACAGTGTGGATGAGTGGCCGCAGAGCCAGGTGAAGATGGTGACAGTGGGGCTGAGTGGCCGCAGAGCAGGCGAAGATGGTGACAGTGTGGATGAGTGGCCGCAGAGCAGGTGAAGATGGTGACAGTGGGGCTGAGTGGCCGCAGAGCCAGGTGAAGATTGTGACAGTGTGGATGAGTGGCCGCAGAGCAGGTGAAGATGGTGACAGTGTGGATGAGTGGCCGCAGAGCAGGTGAAGATGGTGACAGTGTGGATGAGTGGCCGCAGAGCAGGTGAAGATGGTGACAGTGTGGATGAGTGGCCGCAGAGCAGGTGAAGATGGTGACAGTGGGGCTGAGTGGCCGCAGAGCAGGTGAAGATGGTGACAGTGGGGCTGAGTGGCCGCAGAGCAGGTGAAGATGGTGACAGTGTGGATGAGTGGCCGCAGAGCAGGTGAAGATGGTGACAGTGTGGATGAGTGGCTGCAGAGCAGGTGAAGATGGTGACAGTGTGGATGAGTGGCTGCAGAGCCAGGTGAAGATGGTGACAGTGTGGATGAGTGGCCGCAGAGCAGGTGAAGATGGTGACAGTGTGGATGAGTGGCCGCAGAGCAGGTGAAGA
The DNA here is from genome assembly GCF_964271855.1 of Acomys minous. Taxonomy (NCBI): domain Eukaryota; kingdom Metazoa; phylum Chordata; class Mammalia; order Rodentia; family Muridae; genus Acomys; species Acomys minous. Next base: position 68,400,947 of record NC_140490.1, read on the forward strand.
TGGTGACAGTGTGGATGAGTGGCCGCAGAGCAGGTGAAGATGGTGACAGTGTGGATGAGTGGCCGCAGAGCAGGTGAAGATGGTGACAGTGTGGATGAGTGGCCGCAGAGCAGGTGAAGATGGTGACAGTGTGGATGAGTGGCCGCAGAGCAGGTGAAGATGGTGACAGTGTGGATGAGTGGCCGCAGAGCCAGGTGAAGATGGTGACAGTGTGGATGAGTGGCCGCAGAGCAGGCGAAGATGGTGACAGTGTGGATGAGTGGCTGCAGAGCCAGGTGAAGATGGTGACAGTGTGGATGAGTGGCCGCAGAGCAGGTGAAGATGGTGACAGTGTGGATGAGTGGCCGCAGAGCAGGTGAAGATGGTGACAGTGTGGATGAGTGGCCGCAGAGCAGGTGAAGATGGTGACAGTGTGGATGAGTGGCCGCAGAGCAGGTGAAGATGGTGACAGTGTGGCATGAGTCGCTGCAGAGAGTGGCAGGGTGCTGCCTTGCCTCTTCAGCTGTTGCGTGTGAAAAATGGCAACACAGCAAAAAGGAGTTGGTTTTGGCATTAGAAATGGTTTGAACATGTGAATAGGCCAAGTGAGTCTCCAGGACCCCTGGAGCGAATGGGCTGTACTCAGGAGGCGCATGGCCTGCAGAGGTGGAGACAGTGTAGGACACCTTAATGCAGGACACTTGAGGCGTTTCTGCACTCCATTTCTGGGTCACATCCTTAGTAACAATGCAGTTCGGCACTGAGAATTACCATTCATCCACTGAATTAATTCCTCACTAGTCCTCAAAAGGAAGCCAAGGGAGCCTATGATATAGGGTATAGTGGCTGGTGCCAACAGGTGTGGCCAGGGCCACCAGACTCCCTGCAAGTAGATTTATCCATTTCTGGCATGGATAGCTCTTAGTTTATCTGCAAGCAGTGAATTAATGGGGTAGGTGAAGATCTGTGTTCTCTCTCTCTCTCTCTCTCTCTCTCTCTCTCTCTCTCTCTCTCTCTCTCTCCTCTGTCAGAGAATTAAAAGGAGTCTTTTTGGCCAGGTGTTGTGGCACACACTTTTCATCTCAGAGTTTGGAAGGCAGAGATAGATCTCTGTGAGTTCAAGGTCAGCCTGTTTCTACCTAGAGCTTCAGGCCAGCCCTACATAGTGAGACACGGTGTCAACGATAAAATAAAAGGTCTCTCTTCATTATGGACTATGCCATCCGTGCCGCGTAATAACTACTTCAGACTCTGAGGAGCCAGACAGCTGCCATTGCAATTACAGAAGGCCTTGGCTGGGATGGTTCTCCTTAAGGATGGCTTGTCTCCTTAAGGATGTGGAAGCAGCACCCAATAGAAACCATCCTGCAGACTCTCCTCCCGGAGCTTCCCTGGGCCAGGGGCAGGTGGTTTAACTCATTCTCTCCCATATATCGCGTTCCTATTCACTCACCTTCTCCTGTTTCTCCCTCTCGCTCTCCTGCCCCTCCTTTGCCCCCCTCCCTCTCTCTCTTCTCCTTTGCCTGTGGCACTTGTACTCAGCACCTGGCTTCCTGCTGTGGCTAAGTAAGCATTTTGGCTTTGGCCCCACAGTGGTTCTGCTGGACTCTGCCTGATGCTCCCCGGGGAGGATTGGTAATTAGGAACTGCTGGGGGAAAATGCCTGCTCAGTTATTATTTTTAGGATCCAACATTTTATTGTGGCGTGTTCAGTTCGCTTGAGTATGCTCTTACAGTTTGTCCTGGCTTAATTAATGCTGCCAAGAAGAGTCCTAGATTGAACAAAGCCTCCTTACACATTTTCGACGGGGTGTCTGGAAGGGCTTCGAGCGGACGTGTTAAAAATGTAATTATACTGTAATTTGACGTGGCAGGGAGTGATGAGGGCAGGGGCAGTGCTGCCAAGGAAAAAGAGAATCTATAGCTCTGGACACATTGATTTCTCTGCTTCCAAGAAAACTTTTAAGAGGAGCATATCTCATTAATCCTCTGAAGACTGGCTGGACACGCACTGTCGAGTTCGAACTTGGCCCCCCCCCCCCAGAGCCCTTCCGGCTGATTCATGCTCGAGAGTTGTCATATTTCTTGGCCATGAAGGTGACATCCTTGAGCAAGGAGCTAGCAGGAACGAGTTCTAGAGCAGCTTGTGTGTGTGTGTGTGTGTGTGTGTGTGTGTGTGTGAGAGAGAGAGAGAGAGAGAGAGAGAGAGAGAGAGTGTCAAGGTGGTTCTGAGGTCAAGGGGGCTGTCTACCCCAGGTCCATTTCCTCGGTCTTTCTCTCTTGTGGACCAGGGAGTAGTGCCTGAGGGGTGGGTCTGGATTTTGTTACCATCTTTAAATTTTTCTGAGGGTGTTTTTTGTTTTTTGTTTTGTTTTTGTTTTTGTTTTTGTTTTTGTTTTTTGGTTTTTTGAGACAGGGTTTCTCTGTGTAGTGTTGGCTGTCCTGGACCCACTTTGTAGACCAGGCTGGCCTTGAACCCACAGTGATCCACCTGCCTCTGCTTCCCGAGTGGTGGGACTAAAGGCGTTCGCCACCTCACCCGGCTTTTTTTTTTTTTTTAAATAGTGATTTCAAGTGAGACTAGGACAAACTCTGTGGGATTTGCAACATGATGATTTATTTGGGAACATGGGCTTGATGGTGTAATTTGTTACTGAAATTTTCTTTTCTCATTGTGTGTGTGTTTTATTTTGAAGTTAATACTTTAGTCTTATAGCACATATATGTGATTTATAAATAATCTCACAGGGCACATTTACAATCCTTTGTTGGTAGAAATGAATAATCAGAATATTAAAAAAAAATTAAATGTATTATTTGTGTTTGGGGTAGGCATGTGCCAGGGCATACATGCAGAATCCAGAGGATAATTGTATGACTTGGATCTTTATTTCCATCTTGACGTTTTGCCCCTGCCCCCACCTCCCCATGCTGGGTTATAGGCATGGGCCACCATTCCCAGCTTATGTCATACTAAAGCTAGAACCTAGACCTTTCCAGCACGCCAGGCAAGCACTCCGACAATGTAGCTACAGCCCTAGCCCTTTTGAACTGTTTTTCTTTGTGTGTGTGTGTGTGTGTGTGTGTGTGTGTGTGTGTGTGTGTGTATGTGTGTGTGTGTGCAGTGTGTACAGTGTGTACATCATGTTTGTCCAAAGTTAATTTGGGCATCTTCCTGAATTGTCCTTCAGTTTTATTCTTTGAGGCAGGGTCTCTTATCCCAAACTCAGGGCTCACCCATCAGACTAGTCTTACTACCCAGCTTTTTCTGGGGGGGGGGGGGGATTCTGTCTCCAAGTTAAGAGGCTGAAATTACAGGCGGGCCTCCATACCCACCCAGTACTTAAGTGGGTGCTGGGGCTGTGAACTCTGCTCGTCTTTCCTGCACGTAAGAACCTTAACCACTCAGCCATTTCTCTACCACCCTTTCGAGTTGTAAAGCTCTCCAACTTCCGTTCTTAGAGTAGATGTGATGGGAGGTAGTTTACATTATTCCCAGGAAAGCTAGCCAGAGCAGAACCACTGCGGCAGTTTTCCACCGCCTTTCCATGTGTCCCCGCTATGTGGGTGCGTAGAGTGTAAAGAGTAGCAGGACTTGGCGTGCTCACGTGAGTTACCTTACTGAGCCATTGTTTGTTTGTTAGGGTTATTAGGGGAAGAACTTCCCTCTTGTATGGGTGTACCCCAAATTCACATACTGCCCCTCATTGCTGTTCTATGTTTGAGCTCTTCCTTTCTTCTCGGGCATCCTGAAGCTTGCTAGACATCTTTCAAGCCTGTCAATTATTTTTATTCTTTACCAGTTCCCTGGTGTCTTTCACACCATCTGTTTAAAAGCCACAGTGTTTTTACAGTTTCAGGGAGAGATATGAGGCAAGGGAAAAGGAAGAGAAGGAAAACTTGGCCTGAAAATAATAGCAGGAAGAATGTCCCCAAGGTCATGCAGCTCGAAGAGACGTCTGGACTAGTGTCTCACCAGCTGCCTCGAACCTAGGGCAGTAAAGACCTCGACACAGAGTGCATCCAAACCCTCTTCCCAACTTTATCTTTATATTCAACTTTAAAGCTTTGCCCTCATATCTGAGTATCAAAATTCAGCTTTTGTTTTGTTAAAATAACATCTTGCTGTATAGCACAGGTTAGTTCCATAACTGTGAGTCTCCTTTCTCAACCTTGTAGGTGTGTACCATTGTGCCAGGAAAGTAGTTTACTTTTAAGTTTCAAAAGCAAAACAACAACAAAAACAACCCCAAGATAGTGGTGGAACTGTGATGTTAGAAATGCTGTCAAAGTCATAGGCTCCAGCAGTTCTGTGCCTCACACTGTAGAGCAGATTATTCTTACACTGAACATTTTAGTTTATTTTTATTGTTCAAAGTAAGGAGAGTAAACTTTTGTTACTTGGGTAGTCACTTCAGATGACAGTGTCGTGGGCCAGGGATGTAGATGGCCAGCACCACACGAAACAGGACAAATAATCCCTGCACTGGGGAGGCTGAAGCAGGTGGACTGGAAATTAGGCTGTGCTTCATAGCAAGCTTGGGGCCATCTTGGATTACATGAGACCCTATCTCAAAACAAAAGCAAAAACAACATAACCAAAGCAGCAACAAAACAACCAATCAACAAACAACATCAACAATAACAAAACCAGAGTACATCTTGGTGTTGACTGAACAGTGAGAAAGCAAACAATTGGCTAACTGTGATGAAAAGGGTTTAGCTCCTTTGATTTGAAAGCTTGCTGACACATCATTCTGACTGCTCTATGGAGGAGGCTGAAGGTTGAGAGTGTAGGGAGCAAAGTCATTGCTTTTGGATTGATGGCAGTCATTAAGAGAGTGGGCTTAGGAGTCACACCCTCTAGGATTTTACACTAACTGTCTGAACTTTTTGTGAAAGCATAGAACAACTAGCATCCTGTGTCTTGGGAACCTTCATCTCTCCATGTATGTTATACATAAAAGAAATGTTCAAGTAGCCAGGTATGGCAGCACACGCCGCTAATCCCAGCACTTAAGAGGTAAGGGCAGAAGGATCACCGTAGCTCAGGAGCAGCTGGCCTATTACAAGACCTGTCTGAAAAACAAAATTTCAAATACATTTCAAGTTACCGGGATGTGTGAAACCTTTTCTAAACGGGGCTCTAGTGACACAGGAAATGATGTCAAGAATCACCCAAGGAGATGTTTCTGCATGACCAGAAGGGAACTTTGAGCAGAGCAAAGAGCCTATAGAATGGGAAAAAAAACCTTTGTCAACTATATCGAGGAGAGAGAGAGAGAGAGAGAGAGAGAGAGAGAGAGAGAGAGAGAGAGAGAGAGAGAGAGAGAGAGAGAGAGAATGTGCCTTTCTGTGTGTGTGTGTGTGTGTGTGTGTGTGTGTGCGCGCGCGCGCGCACATGCACAGGTGGAGACAAGAGGCTGATGTCAGGTGTCTTTCTCTATGCTTACCACCTTGTTATTTTGAGACAAAGTCTCTCACTGAACCTAGAACATACCAATTAGCTGACTGGGCTAAAGACTGACATGGAACAAGAGAAGACATTGTGACAGGAGGCAGGAGCAGGAGGCAGCTGGTCACACCACATCTGTAGACAGGAAGCAGAGAGAAGTGAATCCTGGTGTTTAGCCTATTTCTCCCTTTTAGTTTAGGATGGGATTCCAGCCTGTTAAACCAGGCCACCCACATTCACTGGGGAGTCTTCTCTCATCAGTTAAACCCTCTGACTTGTCTGCATGTTTGTTTCCATGATGGTTCTAAGTTGAGTCAAGTTGATGATGAAGATGAAGCCACAGCCCTAGAGCTGCAGCATCATGTAGTTAAAATATGAGGAAGGCTTAGTTGTGCTAGACCGAAGCCTACCAGAGAAAGCCAAATAGCTCTCTGTGGAGGTGGGCCCAGCTTAGCAGAAGGGAAGCCGTGAGGCCACCCAGCGGAGTTTGGTCTGAGGTTTGCTTGTATGTGCATCTGTTATGCATGGACAACGCCTTTCAGGATGAGCTCTAGGAAGTGGAGATAGTCACGTACTGACTACCACGTGTGTTTTCTGTTTAAGTGGGGAATCTCAGTGTTTTCTCCTCACTGACACCATGGTGCTGTGTGATGAATGCAGGACTGAGACGCCCCCATCCTTGGTCGCACTCTTTCCCTAGCCATCGTGTTGCCTTGAGATTTAAGGACTCCATCTCAGACTTCATTTTATTTGTTTAATCACTTTACAGCCCTTCTCGCTTCTCCTCCAAGCCCCGCCCTCACGCCCGCCCTCTCCTCTCTACTCCCTTCTGTCCTTCTCAGAGAAGGGGAGGGCCCTAAGGGGCACCACCCTATCCAGGCACCTCAAGTCACAGCAGGGCTAAGCACAGTCTCTCCCACTGAGGCTAGACAAGGCATTCCAGCCAGGGGAAAGGGATCCAAAGGCAGGCAACAGAGTCAGAGACAGAGACTCATATCATTAGGGGACCCACATGATGGCATGCTGCACGCTTGCTGCATATGTATAGGCGGGTAGGTCTGGCCCATGCATACTCTTTGGTTGGTGGTTCAGTCTCTGTGAGCTCCCAAAAGCTCAGGTGAGTTTACTCTGTAGGTCTTCTTGTGGTGTCCTTGACTCCTCTGGCTCCCTTTATCTTCCTCTCACTCTTCCACAAAACTCCTTGAGCGTGGCCCATAGTTTGGCTGTGGATTTCCACATCTGTTTCCTTAGCTTTAGGATGAAGCCTCTCAGAAGACAGTTATGCTAGGCTCCTGTCTGCAGGCACAGCAGAATATCATTAATAATATCATGTTAGCTCTCTCCCATATAGTGGGTCTCAAGTTGGGCCACTGATTGGTTTGCCATTCTCTCAATCTCTGCTCCATCTCTATCTCTACGTTTCTTGTAGGCAAGACAAATTTTTAGTCAACAGTTTTATGGGTGGTTTGTCAGACTTTAATTTTCTGAGGTATTTTCTTGGCATCCATTGATCCAGATTTGAGGCTTCCTATTCTCTGCATATTTCACCCAGGTGGAAAATTGTTGAATGCGGAAGACGTGGGTGTTTTCCAGGGTGGAATGTACAGCTGTGGTCCATCCACTTTTGTTTCTGTTTTGCATTCTAATGTAGGACACTGCACAGTCTATTCATTCTGCTGTTGGGCAGGCATTCTACTTAGCTTATTGTCTGTTAATGAACAATGCTGTTAAGCTCATTCTTGTATTTATTCTCTTAGAGCCAAATGGGCAGATGTGTACCAGGATGCAAATAATTATAAATTCAGCCATTATGTCACCACTTAGATCAAGAAAGAGACCACTGCCTCCCTCTGGACTGTCTATATCAATTCCCACTCACAGTTCCGCCCTCCCCAATGCTGTTTTTATGATGGACGTATGCTGTTCTAGGTTGGTTTTCTTTTGCTGTGATAAAATACTGTGACCAAAAGTAACTTAGGAGGAAAGGGTCTACTTGGTCACAGTAGGAACTCAAGGCAGAAACCTTGAAGGCATACTGTGTACTACCGGCTGGCTCCCTGGCTGATGTCATTTGCCTCTTACACAGCCCAGAGCTACCTGCCTCGGGCTGGTACTGCCTCCAGTGGACTGGGAGCACCTGTATCTATGACCAGTCAAGAAGTTATTCTATAGACATGGCCACAGGCGGATCTGAGGGAGGCAGCTCTTCAGCTCCCATCTCTCCCTCCCAGGGGTGTTAGGTTGACAGCCAGGATTACCCACCACACGCATAATTCCACGGCGCCAATCCTATAGATCGGCTTTGGAATATTTCTCTATTTTTCCTTGTCTCTTGTTCTAGCTTCAGAAGACTCTTGGCACCCGAGGCTTCTCCCATCCCTCCAATGTCTCTTGCTTGTATGGCACAGACCCCACCCCCCACCCCAGCTTCCTCCCAGCCTTGCAAATATTAGCTTTTTGGAAAAAAATATTTTTATTGAAAAGATGTTCATGGCTACCTTTCCTGCAGCCAGGTTTCCTTATATAGCTATCAAATCTTCTGAGATAGAAAGTGTTGTGGTTATGTAGTGCTGTGTGGTAAGCCTCCAAATTTAATGGCCCACAGCAAATACACCTATAACTCATAGTGATGCCTTCTTCATTCATGGCTCTGGTGGTTGGCATCAGCTAGCTGGTTGCTGGGAGACCTAGATATGGCCCTTCCCTGTGGTCCCGGCTTTGTCATAAAGTACCTGAACTCCTTGAGTGAACTTGCAAGAGCCAGAGGCAGGCAAAAACAGAGCATGGCCAATTCTAAACCAGCCACCAACTCATGTGTCCTCATTGAAGGATGCCTGTGGCTTTTCTAGTTTTTGGTGATTACAAACACAGTGGTGATCAATAAGACCATTTAAATTTTGTGCTAATGTAAGGTTTTACATCTGTTGAGCAAGTACCCAAGAGTGAGATGAACAGGTCATGTGACATGTGCACAGTAAACTCATGACGGAGTCAAACTGTCTTCTGTACTGAGTATACATTTGTCTTCTCATAGGCTGCGTTTGAGAGACCCAGTTGTGCTATATCTTGGTCCACATTTGGGGCTGTCAAGGGATTGTTTGGAATTTTACCATCTGATACACACCTGTGTGTATGGAGGATTTTTATTTTAGCTTTGAACTGCATCCTCTAATGGCTAGTTACTTGAGCCTTCTTATGTGCTTCTTTGATGTATATAAATGCATAAAAGTTGGTAAAATGTCTTGTTTAGATCTTATAGATCTTTTGCCCAGTTTTAAAGTTGGGGTGTTTGCTTCTGTGTCTGTTGGGGGTAGTTGTGTGGATACGTGGGTGTGGCGTGGTAGGCATGTGCCTTGGTGTGTACACCCATGTGGACATGTGGACAGACCAGTTTTATGTGTCTGGATGTCTTCTTCACTTGCTTTACTTTATTTGCTTTTTATTTTTTATTTATTTTATGTAGAAGAGTGTTCTATCTGCATATAGAGTCTGCGCGCCAGAAGAGTGCATCTGATCCAATAGTTGGTTGTGAGTCACCGTGTGCCTGTTGGGAATTGAACTCAGGACTCTTGGAAAGCAGCCAGAGCCATCTCCCCAGCCCCCCTTCACCTTATTTTTTGAGACAGGGTTTGTTCAATGAGCCAGAAGTTTGCTGTTTTGACTGAACTCACTGGACAGCAGCCTCTGGAAACTGTCTGTCCCACACTCCCAGCACTGTGGTTACAGACATGTGCCGTTGCCTGGCTTTCATGTGGTTGCTGGGGACTGAACTTTGCATGCTGTTTCCCCACTGAGCCGTGTCTCCCTAGCCCTGAGACTGCGGCTTAGTGCTCACTTTTCAGAGTTATGTGCGTTAGGGATCTGACGTCCAGCGGTGGAAATGTCATCTTCAGTTATTGTCTCCCAGTACATGCCTTGCATTTTCTTCCTCTTGGCACCAGCTCTCGCAGAGCAAAAGCTTTTGATCCTGAGAAAGTCCAGTTGAGAGTCCCCATTCACGAACCACGCTTTTGGCATCGGAGCTTGAAGTTGCAGGCTGAGTTACTCCTTTCTCTGTTTCCCATCCCGCCTGCCTGCAATGTAAATTTCTCCTCATCCTCATTTCCCAGGACTCAGTGTCTTCCAGTCAGAAGCCTCTCTGGTAGCCAGTCTTGACTTGTGATCCTCTCACACAAGCCTAGAGTGCAGCATCCGCCTTGATCCATGCGGCTGACTCCTCCTTGGTTGCCTGCTGGGCTGTACCAGGCTGTCACTGTTACAGGGTAGGGGTTGGGTGCTATGTTCATTGTCACATTCAACCCTGGCACTTACTGAATATATGAATGAAGGGAATTACTGGGCACAGCCAGCCACCCACGTCTGCTCACATCTGTCCCGAATTATTTTAGTATTCTGCTCAACCCTTCCTGCCTAGTTGGCCCCTTCCCATCTCTGGAGCCCTCTGAGCCTGTGCCCATCTGCTCCAGGTGGGATCACTTGGTCCCTGTGTTCTAAGGGCACTTTTAACATTCCCAGGATTTGGCTAGGCTCCCGGCTATGTTTCTTATTCACTGCAGTGTGGGGAGCGCCAGGAAGAACACTCATCCCAGCATTCACTGGGGCAGTGCTTACTGTTTCAACTAAGATACATGACTGTCTCCTTCTGATTGTTTTTTTTTTAATTGTTTGTTTTGTTGAGGAAGGCCTAGAGGTTGACAAATTACCTCTTTTAGTTGAGGATGACCTTGAACTACCTCCTGCCTCTACTTCCCAAGTGCTGTGATTACAGGTTTGAGTCACCATGCCCAGATTTGAATCTCAACTTAAAAATGACTTTGACTCTAAGCAGGTTAATAAAGAGAGGTGTAAACCGAGAAGCTGGCAGATAGGGCCTGTGGATGCGCCTGCTCGTGTCTTTGCGCTGTTTTTCTGGGAGGCCTGTGAGCATGCGTCTCATCTGCTCACTCATGTCTGATGAGCTCTCACGTGGTGCCCGCAAATCAGGCAAAGGCTGCAGTATTGTGCGCAAAACCTCTTAGGGACCAGAGTCAGAATATAGCAGTGACATCTGCTTTATGTATTTGTCTATCATCTATCATATCTGTTAGCTATCTATCTATCATCTATCTATTGTAGTTAAGTTATGAAATCAGCCTACATTGTCTGTCTATAGAAGACTGGGTACAGAAAAGATGGGTTATTTCCACAGGGTAATTTTATTCAGCTTCAAAAAAGGATGAAATCATATCCCATGTAGGGAAGTGGATAGGATAGTATAGCTCACCACATTTAGGAGAAATAAACCAGACTCAGGGACATAAGCATCCTGTATTTCTCCGATTCCCTAATGCGTGGGACCTCAGCTTAGGGGTGGAGTTGGGGGAAGAACAACAAGAAAGTGGAAGTGGCTCTACCAGGGTACAGGAAGCTCCTCACAAGGAGGGTGGAGGTAAGAAGTAATGGGGAGGCTAGGTGAATATGATCAAGATATATTATATGCATACACAAATATGCCAGTGTAATGTACTGTTCTATATGACTACTATGTTTCCTCCAAGGGGGGGGATCCTTTTAATAAAGAAAAGAGTCTTGTTCTCTTTCTGGTCCAGTCTCACTTGGTGCTTGTCGCTGCACATCAATCAATCCCTTTGCCTGTGAAACATGAACAACCACCTCCTGGCGTGTCTGCAGGTTAACCGAGGTGCTTTGCGTGAAGCACTCCATCGGTTGGATTTCTTAGCTCTTTCCACTGTCTGCCCGCCTTTGCTCTTTCAGGGGAAACTGTGGCATCTGTGTCTTACGCACACAGCTAAAACGCACGGAGCTTAGGTTTCAAAGATTTACAGTCTGAGATTGTAGAAGTCAGAACGCTGAAGCAATGGGTGGGGAGTGGGGGTGGGGCCAAGAAGACATGGGAAAGGAGAGGCATGGTGAAGGTATCAAAGGGCATGCGAATGTTCAGAACACTGCTCAGCAGCGAAGGGTAATTCTGTTTGTGAAGTGCCTGGTGTGGTGGACGAGTCAGGGACTGTCAGCTTTTTGTTCGGAGTAGGAGAAGATAGTGCAGGATAGGGGCCAGCGGCTGGGAAAGTGGTGCAGAGGCAGGGAATTCATGTGCAAAGCTTTACCCCATAGCTTAGCTCATGCAAGGCATCCATAAGCACACCTGCTGTATCCCATAGATGGCATCACTGATGGGAAGTGTAAAAGCTACCAAATGGTTGCAGGATGCTTGCTGAGCACTGAGCATCTGATGGTACTTACTGCCAGAGTGTGTAAGGCCTTATCTTTGCTTAGGAAACAACCTCTCAGAGGCTGTATGAGAGTCTCCATGCTTGTGAACCTATGATGAAATCTAAAGAAACAGGCCCGCCAGTGTAGTGTTGGATACGATTTCTTTCTAGATGAGGAAGTTCTTCAGATAAATGCTAGCATTAGCTTCTTTTCCCTGGGAGTAAGAGTTGGAGGTTCTAAGGGGGGGGCAATTGACTTCACTTTTGCGGAATTCTGCTTGCATTCTGCTTTGTGGAGGTCTGTCACAGAGGATTGGATTGTTTGCTATTAAAACAGTTGGAGGATCAGGGGCTATAATAGGTCAATAGGTCAAGGTGCTTGCTGCATAAGCCTGGCAGTCATAGTTCAGTCTCTGGAACCCACGAGAGGCAGATGTGGTGGCTCTCACCTCTAATCACAGCACTTCACAGTGAGGTGGGAGGCAGCTTCTCAGAGATAAAATAACCTAGAAGCTGCTCTCAGGCCAACCGGTCTGGAGAACATGACAGAGAAACTAGAGAGACTATCTCAACAGGGGAACCCAAGCATCTTTGTGAGAGTTAGCCTCTGTCCTGCACAGAAAGCCTTTGGAATGTGTGTCCATGCACACACACCTACACTGGAAAGAAATCGAGAATGTCTTAGTTTTCTTTTCTTTGGTCTCTGAGCCAAGGGTCTCATGTATCATAGGCTGGCTTATCTGTCTGCCACGGCTGGCCTCGAACTCCTGATATTCTGGGTGTCATCTTCCAAAAGTGCTAAGAGGGCAGGCGTACTCCACCAGACCTACTAAGAATGCAGTGTCACTGTGGCTGTTTTGCAGGGCCAAGCTCATGTTCTTCATATAACTTTTCTTCTAGAGACCTGATCCCCATCATTGCTGCCCTGGAATATAATCAGTGGTTCACCAAGCTGTCCTCCAAGGATCTCAAGCTGGTAAGTCACTGAAGATGCCGCCAGCATTGCCCAGATTTGTCGACCTTCAAAAGCCTGATCATTGTCAGAAAGGTCTTATTTTGTTACCATACTGGTGAGCTGCACACACTTTATTTCTTGAGGAGATTTCATTCCTAGGAATGATTAGCACAACATGGTGTGAGGTTTGTAATGTGAGAGCTTTAAGGATTCACCTTGTTTTCAGTGCCTTGAGTAATTTTAGAACAGAAATGCACATTCAGTGTTGTCTTCTGTACAGACTCATTTAGTTGGCAAAAGCTATTAAAGTCACATTTGCACAGCTGCAAACAGCTGGTTTTATATTCCAGCCTTGCATTTCATCACCACCTAGTTTCCCATGAGAAGAATTTCAGGAAGTACCAACAGGTAAACTTGGTCTGATTGAATTTTAATAGCTAATATTAATTCTGTAGAAGTTTTTTTTTCTTTTTTTGTATTGAGGGGATTTATAGACAGACACAATAAAATCAAAGTGAAATCTGTTGGTTTTCATGTTAAATAGAGCAGCCAAATATTTGGTCTGCTTTAATAGCGGAAATTGTTGGGAACTTGACAAATTCAAAGCTGCCATATGGCAGTTACTTATCTACAAGATAGTTTTCTGACACTTCATTTAGGATGAGAAATAATTCAGATATTGTTTATAGAGGCGTGGAATCTGGCAGTAAGGGTTTTATAATCAATACATTGGGTTGAGAAAGGGCTTTGCAGAATGGGAGCATTTGAGCAGGCTACTTGGGTGTCTGAATTGTCCCAGGATAGATATGATTTATGGCATCATGGGTGCAAAAATGGGCTGAAGTCATTTGGGGGCTCAAGAGCCATGGTAGCATAGGAAAAAGAGCATGGAGTCAGAAAATGCATTTATTACCATGACTCTTCTAACCAGACTGTAGAGTGGAGATGAGTAATCTAGCCTTCCCGGATCTCAGCTTCCTGTGTACCTGTTACTGTGAGATAGTTGCAGGCATGTTCGTCTCTGTCCTGTGTTTAGCATATTGTGTGGGTATTGCAACTTCCTGCTAAAGTAGCTGCATGGTTAAAAAATTGCCTCATAAATATAGATTAAAATCACTGAATAAATGGATGAGAGAACCTACAACCATGAAACTGATGTGCCCTCATAGCAGATCAGAGAGAGAGAGAGAGAGAGAGAGAGAGAGAGAGAGAGAGAGAGAGAGACTTAGTTAGTTTACCAGTCTCTGACTGTCCAAGCATTTCATAACTGTTGACTCTTAAAATAACCATCATCACAACTAGTGAAGAGATGACTAGGTATGATGGGAATGAACTGGACTAGGTAGCGGGGTGTGGACATCTTGTGATGGGGCTGTGACAGCAGGAATAGAGCAGGCGCCCTCTGTGTATTAGCAAGCATCCATGGTGGATAGCACGGGCACAGGAGCCTCAGGCTTCCTGGGTTGGGACCATCTCAAGGACTAACCAGCAGAGGCTGCTAGGGGGAAGGAGAAGGGACCCTCAGACCAGAACTATACATTCTTGCCAAGACCAAGATGTATTTTTCTTGACTCACTTACACCTTCACACAAGCTTAAGATGTTCAAAATGGGTTCCTGAGAAGGTTCTCGAAAGGCTTTAGATAGGAAATTCTTAGAATTTCCCCAACTCCCCAGTACAGAAAGGCATTCCATCATTGTTCCTCCCAGACATTATTTTTTTTTTTTATCCAACTTAGTGTTTAGTGTATAAGCAGTATATAAAAACTTCCAAGAAAATGTCATCCTGGGAAAACAAAGAATATAAAGTCTCAAATACTTTCTTAAATATCTTGGGATAGCAGGAGGGTTTGAGGACTATCCTTACTGCTCTTTTATTAACTGAGTAAATTTGCCTTTGTGTAAGTGGTGCTGGGCACCAAAGGCAGGGCTTTGGCCTTGCCTGGCACAAATATCTCCTGAATTACATCTCCTGTCTTAACATGTGCTTATTTTTAATCATTTGATATTTTGAAATGAAATGTGGCCTTTGTGAACATTACAGTACAAAGCTTCTAAAAGAAAATATGTGAAACATTGTGGAAGAGGGGGAGGAAAGAATGTAAGAGGTAGACATGGCAGGGCTGTAAACGCTGTCTCTACACAGGGCGTGGCTGCTGTTCTCGTGAGCTCACTGCTACTGTGGTTACCTGCACAAGACCTTCCCGAGATCAGTCAGCATTCTAGCAGGCAGCACTAAGTGGACTCAGTGGGTTACCAAAACCAAAGGGGGCGGGGAGAAGGAAAGCAAAAGGAAAGGAATAGTTTGCCATCACCCAAAGCTAAATGAAAAAGGGAAGGCTGCTTTCTCCTGCTCCAGCATGAGGCCTTTCTAAGGATGGGCTTACATGTAGGAGGGTGCTGGGGACTGTGTAGCATCAGTGAAGTCCATGACAAAAGTCAGTTAGTTCCCTGAAGTGACACGAACTCTCGCAGTTTCCACCACGATTCTCCCAGCCTAGTAAAAGCCTCCTTTCCAGAGTGACCCAAGAAGGATGTGACTGACATGCTCTGTGCTGACCTCACGAAGACAATTAGCAGCCACAATCCTAGTCTGAATTAGATGCATATAGTCCAGGCCTGCGTCCGCCTCCCTCATGTTGGGATTATAGGCATGAGCCATCTCTGAAAACGGCATTTTTTAAGGCTCTCAAGTACACAGTATGCAATGCAGCCCATCTGTCTGTGCACCATGGTTGATTACTTAAAATGCCTGTAGAGTCGGAGTCTGATCCGCTTGCTTTGTCAAAGTTTGGTGCATCAAGGACATGGCTGTATCAGGCAGTGTATTTGGTTCCTTGGTTTTAGTCTAGGCTTCCATGTTTATTTTATTTTTCTTTTGCTAATTCTCTTTCTTTTTTTTCCTCCTTCCTTCTTTTCTCCTCCTCCTTCTCCTCTTCCTCCTCCTCCTCCTTTTTGTATGTACGATTGTTCTTTGTCTTCCCAGTGCACTGGGGTGTATCAAAGCCCAGGAATGTCTGAGACACACTTTCTAAACTGAATCAAATAAGATAAAGTAGATAAAAGCTACACAGCAGGAGCACATTTTACAGCACTCTTCTCCATCCTCTGCATCTTACCTCGTTTCCACCCCTCTTCCGTGGTATTTCAACCATCTTCCTTTATGAAGCTTTGTAGTATAATATTCACAAAAGCCACGTTTTGTTTCAAATGTCAAATGTTTAAAAGCAAGATAAATATAAGCTTAGGGAGCTACTGTATTCCTAGTTTTGCAAATGAATTATTGCATTCCTGTACTGTGAGTGTGGTAGACAAAATATCTGTTATGGTTATTATATTCTACTTCATACCTAAGTTTGTGTATGCATTTCTTTAAAAACATCACTATTTTATATTTTTGGGTATATAAAAAATTGCTTTTCATGTAGCTGGCGTAAATAAAAGTGAGCACCATTAATGAAGCTATGAAGAACTTCTGACTTCTTAAGGAAAAGTTGGCCACACCTACATACACTTTCTTTAGTACATTTTCACTACCGTGTTTACAGTCAGCGTGGACACCCAATCTCCAAAGCTCCCCCTGGGTAAACTCCTTTTGTGGGTGCCCTGTTGAATAGCCAGGTTAGTGCATGATCTCATGGATTGCTTTTAAAAATCAGAATAATTCCTGCCAAAACATGACTCACATATTCACTTTTTGCCATGACGACACCGAGCTCACTTGGTTTCCTTGCGCGTATACCATGAAACAAGGAGCCAAATGTGGAAGATCACTGCTGTCAGCCTATGGAAATCGCATCAGCCTGGGTGGGGCTAATTTTGTCCCTCGATCCACTGGGATGAATCAAAGCCCAGGAATGGGCTGAGACAAGCTTTCTGGACCGAACTGAACGAAGCAGCTTGTAAGAGAGATGAGAGTTGTATAGTGGACGTCAGGTGTTTTCAGGGCAGCCTGTGTAAAGGTTCCCCACCTGGAGAGTTCTGGTGTGTTTCATTTCAGACTGTGTCTAGCTGCTGGGTACAGCAGCTGGGCCTGCACCGCTGATAAGTCAGAGAACTCTGGTATATTTACGCGGTGGGTTTGTTTGTTTTTAAAAGTGCACTGTCATATATTAGAGCACACAGACAGGCTCTCTCTCCTGTATATATCATAAACATTTTAAGTAAGCCCTTGGTTATAATACACTCCTATAAAATCACTTGCCAACACCTGCACCACAGTAAGACAGAGTATAAATAAAAATATGAACATTTAGAAATCTAAACAGGAAAATCTTGTGTCCAACTCTGCCACCCTGGCATGTGGCCCAGTTCCTCAGTATCAGTTCCCTTGTATAATAATTATATAATGACATGACTTAAAAACAAAACACTCTCCGTGAGCTGGAGAGCTGGCTCGGCAGTTAAGAGCACATGCTGCTCCTCTAGAGGACTTGAGTTCCGTTCCTGACACCTGCTTCAGCTGACTGACAGCCATCTGTAGCCCTAGCACGAGGGCGATCTTATATCTCTGGCTTCTGTAGGTACCCGAACTCTCATGCACACACCACACACCAATCCTCATACATATACATGACTTAAAGTAATTTTTAAAATTATTGTTAACATGGAGTCATTTACTTAGTCTTTGCCATTTCCCCCTTTACCTACTTTGGCGAGTCCTAGAGACCAACCACAATGAATTACAAAGCACTCTTTCCTTTGCTGTTCCTATTTATAATAGAAAGTGATACATAGGATGCAGCTCAGTGCCAGGTCCACAATGAAAACTGTAACGAGACCTGCAGCGTCATTATCACTGACACTTCATCCTCAGCTCCATCTGAGACATCCATCTCTGCCTTGGGAAGCCCTTTTGATTTTGTGAAGCAAAGATGGGAGGGACTTACGGACTTGTGGCACTGCCAAAAGTACTACTTTTCTTACTGCCTCATAGTTACATATTCTACCTCACTCCACTCAGACTGCGTATTACAGTACCACAGATAGGATAACTTACCTAACAGAAGTTTGCTTCCCACAGCTATGGATGCTGGGAAGTCTGCTGTTCAGGCGGCGTCCTGCTCAATATGCGACGGCATCCACTTTCTGGTTTGTAAGTGGTTCCAGTAGATGTTCTTTTGGAAGGGCAAGAGTAGCTTTCTGGGACTCTCTGGTCAGGGCACTAACCCCATTCTTGAAGGTGTGCACTCCGAAGACATACTCACCTTCCCAACCTACCTGCTGATACCATCACATTGTTGGGATGATGGTTCAATGTGAGTGAGGGTATGAGGCTTGGCATTGGCTCAGACCATAGCATTCTTGTCTTTTTCCCTGAGACTCTGTGCTTCGTGCTATGGTGTTCCCAGGTCTCCATGGTGGTGCACAGTGGGGACGTCCTCTGACTAGTTCTTGAGCAGTGTATGTATTGTTAAGTGTTTCATTTACTTAGGTCTCTGTGTTGTCTAGCTTTATGGCACTCGGATGAAATGATTTTTCACCAGACTTACAGGATAGTGAACAAGTGTTTTCTGTTACAGTCCACAGATGTCTGTGAGCAGATCTTGAGGGTGGTGAGTAGGTCCAATCGACTAGAAGAATTGGTCTTGGAAAATGCTGGACTCAGAACGTGAGTATTTGCCTGAATCTGTGAACATGTTACTTTAAACTTTTTATGCCATTTGCTTTTTTAATTGGTGCCTGATCCTTTTAAAAGTTGAGGTGCACATGTATAGTTTGTCCTTCTAGAACAAAAAATCAAAATAAACAAAAAACATATCAATCTTCTTTTTTTAAAAAAAATATCAGTCTTATTACTGTACCAAAATACTCAACAGATGGGACTTGGGTGAGGAAGGGTCTGTTTAGACTCAGCATAGCCGCAGTGGATCATGGACCCTGGCGTGGAAGGCATAGTGCTGTTAGGGACCTGAGGCTGGTTAAATACCTTCAGGGGTTAGGCAGCAAGACAAAGCTGGCCTAAAGCCCTCTACCCCCAAATCTATGGCCCAGTGTTGGCTAGCTAAATTCCAATGACCAAATGTTCCTCAACCACTCTAAACAACGCTATGAGCTGGGTGGTTGGGGATACATGTTAGGATCCATGAGCGGGGCTGGAGAGATGGCTCAGCCGCTGAAGGCCAGGCTCACAACCAAAATTATAAGATCCACACGCCTATGAGGTGAGCTTCACACTCAGATCACAACACAGAACAAGCACCTAGCCCATAATACCATCATCATCCTGAAAGGCAAGAGTTTGATAACACGTTCCGCCACTGGGACATTCTGAGGGCCCGTGGCGTGGTGGCTAAGAGTGTGGACCTTGGTAAAATGTCTCAGGCTTCACGCAGGGAGCTTAGACGGTCTACACTGTGTGGTGTCTTTACCTTAGACATAGGGACAGTCACTGAGGTTGTGAGAGTAGGTGGGTTGATGCGCGTGCAGTACTTAACAAAGTACCCTTCTCACTGAGGATGCCCGTGCAGTTTGCTGTCTAGCTGTGCTACTAAGAGATTCCCTGTGATTTTCTTATGTTTATCAGTTGTAGTGATTTATCCCAGCCTTTATCTAATGGTTTAATGTCACCCCTGAGTTTTTTTTTTTTTTCTGAATAGCACGAGTTAGAATCTGTTAGAACAATGGCTTTATTGTTCTTAATGAGCAAGGCAGGTAACTTTGTAATCCTAGCACTTAGTGTGCTATTTCAGGTTAAAATATATTAACTAAAACAGTGATTTTGTGTAACATAGGGCACTAGCAGTGGTGGCCTTTAACTCAGTAATTAAAGCGGTCAGTTTTATATGTGTGAATGCTACAGGAAATGAGAAGCAAGATACAGGGAAGAGCCTGCCAGAATTTTCAAGAAAGCAGGCTCGCTGTGGAATTAAAGAAAACAAAACAGGAAGGTGTCTGCGATGCTCTTAGCAGCATTCAGCATTCATCTGAAAAGAGATGGAGAGGCCCCCCACACCGCCATGGGTGGGGGAGGGGCTCAACAGGTAATGATGAGGTTCTTCCTCCTAGCGAAGGCACAGTAGCAGACACATGAGGCGCTGGTCACATTTGTCCATACTCAGGAAGCAAACAGCCCACAGGAAGGTGACTGAGCTTTAAGTCCGCAAGGCCCATTCTGAGTGACCCACTTAGTCCTGTGAGGTTTCTACCCCTTAAGCGTTTTCCATAGCCTTCCAGCGTGGGACAAAATGAACCTGTGTGTGTTTTGGGGAGGGGGGGTTCCATAGACAAGCCAGGGGGTGGTGGTGATGTATTTTTTGGGTTTCATTTCATTTTGATCCTTAGACGTTTCATTTGAACAACTTGCATCTTGTCCATTACTCACGCCGTTGATGTTTACTTGCAGAGATTTTGCACAGAAATTGGCTGGTGCTCTAGCCCAGAATCCTAACTCAGGACTCCACACGATCAACCTTGCTGGGAACCCGCTGGAGGATCGAGGTACTCCATCTCACGTAGGACCAGGAATGCCAGGGGCGTAGGAAGACTAGTGTCCTGGTTTATCCAGGGCTGGGGACTAACACCAGCTTCAGTTTAGTCACCTGGAGCCCTTGCAGAGCCTTCCACACATACCTGGAGGCCCCTTCACGCTGCCCTCCACTCATACACGGAGAGTTCTCCCTACATGCACCTAGAACCTTCTCCACACCCACCCAGGGTCCTCCCCACACCTCCCAGGAATCCTCGCCACACTCAGGTGAATCCCATCCACACTCACCTGGAGTCCTCCTCATAATCTCTGGTCAACAGTAGATTAGCTTCCTTGGGGCGCTAGGACTCAGGGTCCCTGTGGTTTTGCTTGCTATCGATGGAGACCACTCCCAGCTCTCACATGCAGCTTGCTTTCTGTCTTCCACCCCATGGCAGTTTGTGATGCGAAGAGCCAGCTAGCACTTGTCTCAGAAGCTTTAGTTTCTTTCATATACCTATGTGTTCAGGTGACCCACTTAACACACACACACACACACACACACACACACACACACACACACACACACACCGCCATTATTCTTTTTTGAGACAAGAGTTTTGATGTGTAGCCTAGGCTGGTTTCAGATTTGTATCTTTGCACTTCTGCTCAAAGGCGCCAAGCATATAGGCAGGTGCATTGATAAACATCCTTACCTCCCTCGTAGATACTGACCAGTGAGCCTGTGCGTGCTAGGTGCATGCTGTGCTACTGAGTTCCCTTCCCTTTCTTGGTAGATTAACTTAGAGTTTATAGGTTTAATAGCCATGTGGTGAACCTCTCTTACAGTCACCTGTCTGTCTTGCTTTACAGGAAGCATTTATTTAAAAGGGGGTCGCTTTAAGATGTGTGCCCACCACAAATACATTTTATAAGTTGTGAACATGAGGAGATTTGTGAGGAGAATGATTCCTCACATATGTTTGCATTTGGGGCTTGGGTATGGCAGAGCACTTGCCTAGCATGTGTGAGGCCCTAGGATCAATCCCCGCCCCAGTGAAACAAAAACGAAAATCAATAAAAGCTTAGAAGGTAGCAAAGGCGGCGCCTGCTGTTGACGCAGGGACGGAAAAGCTCGTGCTGAATTCTCCGTCTTTGGCTCAGAACATTGATGGATGGGGTTGGAGAAGGAATCACTCCATCTCTAGAGGGAACATTTTGTTTTCATTTGCTGTTGGAAATGTTTTCCAGCCTTGTTGAATAGGGCTTTCATCTTTCAATGTTAGGTATTTGATGAAGATTAATTATGCAGCTGAGCTGAGGGCGCGGAGGCAGCTTCGCTTCTTTACTTCCTGACTGGGATGCTGCTGCGTGTGGAAAGTGATTCCCTAGTAGCGTTCACAGGGAACCTCAGGGGTAACTTCCGTGAAGGAAGGTGGAGGCTGAGGCCAAAACGAGGTCACGTGACCAGGGGCCTAAGCATGAGCCTAGACTGAAAATAAAGACACCGGGCTGGAGCGGGAGAGGGGGCAGGGAGTGCGGGGGTTCTGTGGAGCATCGTCATTGCTGTAGGAAACACAGCGTTCTCTCTACAAGCTCTGTTAGAAGCAGAAGCGGCAGAGTGGTGAATGCGGCGAGGTGCAAACTGAACACAGCACCTCCTATAGCCAGTGGAGCTGTGCTGGGTTTGTTTGTGTGAGATGCCGGGAATCTGGCTGTACCTCTCTATTGACCAGGCTGGATCAGTAGAGGGAAGTACTCAGGTCCCTAATGAGGCAACTCCAGAAGCCAAGCGGGCTAGCAGGGCACGGTTAGTCAGTAGGGAAATGTAAATTTAAAGCACAATGAGGTACTATTTCATAGCTAGTTGTCTGGCTGTGATAAAAATAAATGTATTTGAGAGGGTGTGAGGAAAGGGACCTGCTTCCATTGCTGGTGGGAATGGAAAAATGTGCGGCCATTTGGAAACTAAAGAGACAGGTAGATTTTGTTTGCTTGCTTGCTTGCTTTGTTTTTTGAGACAGGATTTCTCTGGAACTCACTTTATAGACGAGGCTGGCCTTGAACTCACAGAAATCCACCTGCCTCTGCCTTCCAAGTGCTGATATTAAAGTTGTGCTGTGCCATCGTGCCTGGCTGAGAGACATTTTTTTAGAAAGTTAAACACAAATGTTCCAAAGAACCTATTTCTACTCCTGGTTGTCACCCAAAGGAAATGAGATGGTCTGCACTAAGACTGCTGTGAGGACAGGTTTATAGGAGTAACACACACACATACACACACACTTACAAATACACACACACACACACTGACACGCACACTCACATACATATACACACAAGCACATACATACATACACATCACACACACACACACATATATACACATATATACACAGACTCTCATACCCGCCACACACACACACACACACACACACACACACACACAAACACACCACACACACACATACTGCAGTGTGGAAACAGCCTAGGGCTCATCAGTGGATAAATTGAATGTGGCACATTTGGCTAAATGGAATATGCTACACTTGTCCCAGCAGCAGTATGCTTGAACCTCAGGAAGGAGACACAGTTAGGAGACCACAAGCCAATGCTGTAGGACTGGCAGGTGGAGGATGAGTCCCAGGCCCTACATCTCCTGTCCTGTGTGCCCTATGTACTTTTAGACAACTTGTCCCCTCAGTATCATGTCTTCTCTCAGGACCTTGGGGCCCCTGCAAGCCTTTCGTTAAATTTGCTGTGCTCTGCCTGTGCTATAAGTAAGCATGGGTAATTATGCCCTACTCCTGGGGCACCCACCACCTGCCACCCTCCTCTGGGCCAGCTTCTTCCTATCCCTCCCTTAGGCACACAACATCTAGTGCAAGACTTTTCCTTACATGGAGTTTGATTGACTCTAACTTCATTCTTCTTATTTGCTTTTAAAAGCTGTACTTGAAAGTCACGGTGAAGTTTAGAGAGGGCTCTATTGTGTGAGTGCAAATCTGTGCTCAGCAAAGATGCTTTGTGTCCCTCCCGCTTCAGACCTCAAAAGATGCAACTTTGTGTGCATTCTCACATCCACCCTCATCAACAGTGTCTGCTATAGATACTGTTGTCATGGATCATTGTGAGCATCCTGCCCCCCCCCCCCCGCCCACCCCCCCACCCCCCCCCCCCCCCCCCGCCACCGCTTGCTCGCCAGATCTCCAGTGTGTGTTCTGCCCACATTCCCTCCTGTTTGGAGACCTGAAAAGATAGATTTTCATGCACCGAGACTTGCTCATTTCTCCTCCACTCATTGCTGTGTTTTCCACTGCCCTGGATAGCTGTCAAGACTCTCCTACTTCCCTCTTGGGGTTGAGCCTTTAGAGACTATTTTCATTGTCCTTTTCTTTTAGGAGTGTGTGTGGGGGAGAGGTGTGAGGCTTCAAATTTAGAGCAAGCCTCCTGTCTCTGCCTCCTGGGTACTAGAATTGTGACCATACCTCCACGCCACACAGGCTTTTGATTGATTCTTTTTATTCGAGCCAATTATCAAAATAGACTTGGTAGCTTTTTAAATCATAGGTGGAAATATCCTAGGATTTCCTGGCTGTGTGTAAAATGTTGAAACTTCAATCTATAGAGTAGTCATTTTTGTTTTTTTTTTTGTTTTGTTTTTTCCTTTCTTTTCCTGTTTATTTCATTTTGAGGCAGGGTCTCATGTAACTTAGGCTGTCTTCGAGCTCTTATTTTTCCTGCCTTTACCTCCTGACTGCTGCAATTGTAGGTGTGTGCATGGCAGCCGTTCTGAGTTTTTAGATCGAAAGATGGGCATGGAGTCAGAGAGGAGCATCTGTGACATAGGCGAGAGACTGGACCAAAGAAGATCATTTACGAATCTGAGGCAGATAGCTTCTCAATGTGTTAGTAGCCAAGAATTCAGAGGCATTTAAGCACCAAATGGAATTTGATTTTGCCCCTGTACCACCCACCCTGAGACCTACTTGGCAGCACTTGGACAGAAAGTTTGGCTGTTGGCTTTGTGACGTGAATATTGATAGAGCAAACCCTGGCTATTTACAGCATGTACTACTTGTCATACCAGAGTCTAAAGGACGGGTCCACAGCCTTCAGATTATCATGGGCTTGTGGAGAGAAAACATAAAATGTGATTTAGTGAGCAGAGGGAGATGTGACTGGGTGAAAGTTATCAAATGCCGTTGTACAGGCATGGCAGCTGTCACCTTCATCACAGCAGCTGTGACTACTGAAGAGACCCTCCAAGATGAGGAAGACAAATTGAGGCTGAGGGTGGAGCGTCTCTGATGGGTCAGAAGCAGGGGGGCCCAGTATGGCTCTTTATTCTATGGGTTGTGAAATGAGGTCCCGTCGTACTGCAGTGAGGGCAGTTGCATGGCCCTTGCTGTGGGGGAGTAAGGCCTGGAACTAAGTCTGAACCATCAGGATGAGCAGGGAGGAGGTGTACCAGCGTGCCAGTCTTCTCCGTGGTATAAAGCAGCCTGCCTGCTTGGTTAGCGGACCCTACTGTGTGAGTGTGGAGATGCCCTGAGAAGCGCTGAAGGTCTAAAGCGAACATGGCAGTCTCTGGAGTGACAGCCAGCTCCTGTGGAGTGGTGTGGCTGTTTCTTCATGTATTGAGAAACTCCTCTGAGGCAGAGTTGGCTGTCCAGAGGAAGTTTATTTGTAGGAGGGAAGAATTACAGTGGGAAGAGGCTATGCCTCCAGCACTTCCCCTCCATGCTGGGTTCTGATCTGATGGGTAAATTCAATAAAAGAGACTTGCCAGGTTCACTTGCCATGTTTTATGGCAATGGGGCTGAAAAGGAGAAAGGGACAGACTTGATGAGCTCCTTCCGGGATCCATAAATGTAGAACCCGGGAGAGAAGTTGAATAGTGGGGAGGGAGGGAGGGAGTAGGAAGTAATGGATGACACTCCTCAGAGAAAGAGAAAGGCCATGGTTCAAATGCACAGGGGAGCTTAACAGCGGCCTAGTGTGAGACACTGGTCATCAAGAAATACTTACTGCCCGAACTGCTTAATTTGGGAAAAACTTTTAAACAGGAACGAAACTCTCACAAGGCTGCGGGATATGAGATTGATGGTGTCAGTCTAAGTACAAGAGAAGCAGAGAGAATTGAGTAGCGTCACCGTCACCACAGGGTCCTCCCAGAGACAAAGACTGCATAACCCAAGGGGGAATCCCTGCTGATGGACTGGCTCATAGGAGCTGTGGACATCACCACAGAGGTCCCAGGGCATGAGGGAGGCAGTGTTTGATGGCCGTAGAGACGAAATGGGTAGGTGATCAGATGTGCTTTTGGGGAAATCTTTGTAAAGCCTGAAGGCGTGACCAGCACCTGACCACTGGGGCTAAAGAAACAGAGGACAGAGAGGCACAGGCGATTGCCACTGCATCCCCACCCCCACCCCGTGTAGAGGGAGGAGATCTCTAGGGGTGGGATCTCCCCACCCTCCTGCTTCCCAAGTGCTGGGATTAAAGGTGGGTGCCGCCACCGCCCAGCCGAATTGTGAATTTATCGTTTTCAAACTACTTAGGCTGCAGGACGGGTGTAGGAACCAGGTGTGCTGTGGTTCCTGGTGGCACTGGGAACATCAGAGGCAAAGAGAGCCAGGAGATGTTGTGAGGAGGCATAGTACACAGGGGAGTAAGAACAGCCCATTGCTGTGCATCCAGGAAACCCTAGTCTTTCCGACTTTGCTCAATGATAGATACAGCCTAGTGAAGATGCAGTGCAGATATTCCTGCTCATAGGATGAGGGTGAGGAAACTGCTGTCTTTGTGTGTCTGGGACAATGATGGGAGAGACCACGTGTGCGGACTCCCCTGCGATTTCCTGCCTCACTGTTGGTCAGTGGATGAGCGTCTGGTCTGCGCTTGGTGGGTTTGGAATCTGGTTCTACAGGTTTCCTTTGGAAGTAGAATTAAGCAGCTCTGTGCTGTTTGAACAAGTTAGTTTGTTCTAGCCGTGTATCAGAGGATTTTCTTAAATTCTCACTTTAATGCTTCAAATGTCAAACTTCTTTGTGGCAGATGTAAAATAGTGTTTTTCCTTGATTGCTCATTTTAAGCACATTTAATATCTTTATTGTAAAATAGAGTAAAATGATATTTGTTTTAAATGTCATAGGCGTGGATTTTAGAACCTGTAAAAGTTGTGTATGTTGACTCCGTTCCCCTCCACCCATCAATACCCCTTTATTTTCAAATTCTTTCTTAACTCTGTTTTCTCCTTCTCTTTCCCTCTCAGAAGCTCTGTCTTCTGACTTTTTACCTCTTCTTCCTTCCCTGCCCTGTTGCCCTGTTTCCCCTGTTGCCCTGTGTTCCCTGTAGTCCTTAACCTGTTGCCCTCTTTCCCTTAGCTCTGTTGTCCCTAGAGCCTTATAGTCCTGTAGCCCTGTGACCCTACTGCCCTGTGTGTACCCTCCTTACCTTGTAGCCCTGTTGTCCTGCACACAGCCCGTGTTGTCCTTTTCCCCTATAGCCCAGGCTTTTCTCGAACTCACTACATGGTCCACTGTGGTTGGTACCAAACTCATGATGATCCTCTTGCATCATTCCTTTGAGTGCCTAGACGACAGGTGTGGGCCACCACACCTGGCTTTCTTTTATTTGGAAAAAAAAAATAGAAACAGTTCATTGAATTTTATTTATTTAGTCACTCTTTTTTAGTTTTTCTCTACTTTCCAATAGGAATTGGTAAAAATATAAAAAAAATTGTTTTAAATTTTGTTTTATGAGTATGGGTGTTTTGCCTGCATGCGTGCCTACGCACGCCTGGTTCCCATGGAGTCCAGAAAGGGCATGTCAGTTTGGCTATTTATTCATGCCAATTCAAGCTGCTGGCCTCCCTTTGTAAACTTTGTATATTTTGTAAACTTTGTAACTCTCAAGGCAGGAAAGTGGCCTGCAGCCACCTGAGGAGCTCCAGCTGCCGGGCCCCTCCCCAAGACCTCTCTGTCATAACAGCTTCCAGCCTCTGTAACTGTCAGGAAGGTCATCTCCAGCCCCTCAATAGGACCCTTCCCAGATTATGCTAATTTTAGGTGAAAATTCTAAACAAAAAGCCACCAATCCCTGAGCTCCAGATAGAAGCCTACCAATCCCTGAGCAGGAAACCCCACCAACCCCTGAACTCCTCTAGCTCAGGACTCAAAATCTCAGCAATCCTCACCATGTGGAAAACTCCGCTCTAGAGAGCTCCATCCCCTAAAAGATCCTTTATGAAGGCTGTGGCTGCTCAGTTCCCTGCTGTCTTCTCCCAGGAGTAGGGCCAGCCAACTCTAGTTTTGTTCGTTTACACTCTGGACCCTCCCAATAAATCTCTTATGTGAGATTTGCTGTCTGGTGTGACTCTTTCATCAGAAAAAGTCATGAAGCTATGAAGTGTGAAGTAGTGGAGCCAGCCTGAGGCTCCTGAGCTCCTGAGCTCAGCTGGAGATCGCCTCCCTGGGAGCTGCACAAACCCCTGCTGAGGAGGCTTCCTCTCAGAACGATGTGGAACTCTTTGATTCCTGGGCTCTCGTGTCCCAGGATGCCCTTCCAATGGGGACACTGTCCCACCTTAGAGTTGTATGGTTCCTGGGCTTCTGAGTCCCAGGGACACCTTCCTGTCCGAGCAGGAACACCAACATCTGATCCCTTTGACCTGGAGTTATAACCAGCTAGCTGTGTGCTAGGAATGAAATCTGGTCCTCTGGGAGAGCAGCTAGTGCTCTCAAGCATCTCAAGCCATCTCTTCTTCACCCTAAAATCTAAAATATGTAATACCATGTGATTCGATGTCTTTGGTGTCCTTTCCGTGTATCTGCGTTCTGTTTTGCTGTTGGAGATGAAAGTGCTCTGAAACCCATGCCCATCACCCTGGCAGCTCTCCAAGTGGCGGGAGCCATCGTGTTTTCAGGAAGCGCCCGATGTACTTCCTGAAAGCCACGAACCAGGACTTGGCATTTCTCTGCTAGAGCTCTGCAGGCAGAATTTTGCTAGCTCATTAACATAATGCCTAGATTAGCCAGGGCCTGTTGATCCCATCTCTCACCATGTGAATCTCTGTGGCTAAGGGTGGCCCAATGTTGCAGTTGCATATGGTTTTGTAAGCTTTTAAGGGCGCATGTGACTAATGGGATTAAATTTACTATGTCAAACTTAATTTTCCTGTGTATGGAAGTTAATAAGGATGGATGGTAAATTAGCATATGAAACATTTTATAATTACTTTTTCATTAGATAAAAAAATGCTTTTAAGTAAAGGAGGCTAGAACAGTTGCATTTTAAAGGGAAAACTACATCTACATACTTTTTAAAAATCCTAGGAAAAGTAACCTGTCTAGTAACATCTCCAGTGGGAGCTTTAAGCAGTAAACTTGGCTGCAGTTCCCGGCTTTGAGGGTTCTGCTTGATTTTGTTTTGTTCAAAAGGTTGAGTTGAATCGTTTTGGCCCAAGGTTTCATCATGCCCTCTGTCCTTTCTGTAAAGATCTTGTTGTGATCAATTTCTTCTGTTGTTGGTACACCAGCTTCAGCAATCGCAGGGCATCTGAGTTTCCTTCTTCTCCTGGGGACACCTGTATCCTC
This sequence comes from Acomys minous, assembly GCF_964271855.1. Taxonomy (NCBI): domain Eukaryota; kingdom Metazoa; phylum Chordata; class Mammalia; order Rodentia; family Muridae; genus Acomys; species Acomys minous. Next base: position 68,429,555 of record NC_140490.1, read on the forward strand.
GTACCTGCTGGAACTCTATTTCAGAGTGTGACATTCCTCATTCTTCCAGTCTCACATAAGAAGCTTTGTTTGTCTGTCTGTCTGTCTGTTTGTTTGTTGAGAGGTGGTCTCATTAGGCTCTGATTACAGGTGTGTGCCATGACACTTGGTTTCTATTTTTGAAATAAGTTCTCTCATGTGATAAAGGACATCACAGAAGCCCGTGAAGTCCCAGCTGTGCCACCATACTCCCCTCACTCACGGCTCACACTCGCAGTGGCCTGGAAGGAGGAAAGAAAAAACGTTGCTCTGGCCTCACAGTTCTGGGGCCTGTACCACAGTTGTCCTGAGCTCATCCACTGTGGATGGATCTCATGTCTGAACAAAACTATTAGCATCACTAGTGAGGGATAAAAAAAATAAATAAAAAGATCAGTATTGCTCGATCCCCTTGGGAGACAAGTCTCTTATGATGTAAGCAGCTTCGACAAAACCCCACCCTCAGAGGTCACACAACTCCCAATTGCACTGTCCTAGGCACGAGGTCCATCCAAACTACAGCCACATGTTTACATTGCCATGAGTGTTTGCAAAGCGATATTCCAAAGCACCCACTGCCAAGAGGAAGAAAATAGAGTCTTACTCATGCGACAACGTACCTGTGGGGCTTTCGTCCCTCTCTTGCACCTCGTCCCCTCACACCTCCTGGAAATCATGCCTGCACTCTGACATCTGCTTTGATGGATTAATCCAGTTGTCCATAGGTAGCAGCACTTTACAAATATTGACCTTACATAAGAGGAACTTGCACTTGGCGGCTTTTGTTTCTCTCTGTGGAGAGGATTTTAGAGTATTCAGTTGTTCGGGATGAGTGTGTGGCTCAGTGGGCAGAGCATTGCTCAGCACACACAGGGCCCCAGGGCTCCAGGCCCCAGCAATGAAACAGCTGCAGGTTTGTATTCTTGAAGGTGCAGAAGGCTATAGAGATGAACTGCTTCTTACATGACCTTCATACATGAGCTTTAGCTGTGTTGAGAGGTGGTTGAGGAGTTGGTCCACGTTTTCTAAAATGACAATTTGTAAGCATAGGGTGGCTTTGCTTTTGCTTGTTTCTGTGGTGTCTGTAGGCCATTGGCTGATAGTCTTTCTTTCATTAACTAGTCTTTATGGGCTCTATTAATTCCATTAGATTTTTTAAAGAACTGCCTTTGTTAAATTTATTTTCTTTTTCGCTTTATGTGGCTAATGATTCTATTGTATTTTATGAATGTTATTATCATAGTTTTTCTTCTACTCAATGTTTTCCACCTTGGTTCTCTTGGCATCATTTGTTATGCCGTTTATACTGCTTAAGGTTTGGGAATCTGGAGATTTCCTGATTACCGGTACTTTTCTATTTTGCTTCAAAAGTTTTGTCGCACAGTATTAATAACATTTAGAAAACATACAGTGTTTCAGTTAGAGAATATTTCTGTCTAGTCCCTTATTTTTTAAAGGAATATCCTACTGTTAGGTCACACATTATGACTTAGCTTATGGTCACACTGGTGCATATATGTTCAAAGTGCACTTTGAAGAAAGGATTTCTGTCTGTATGTCTGTATGCTTCTGTGTAGGAATATGTGGGTTTTTGGGTTTTTGTTGTTGTTGTTGTTGTTTCATTTCTGTCAAACACGTTTAATATATTTTGAGAATGCTATTGGGGGATGGTCTGATGTATTTTGATGCTAGTTACTGCTTGCTGTCTGTGTGACCCAACTTATGCTTAATAAAAAGCCATCCCACCTGGGCAGGGCAAAGGAGACAGGTGGGGCTTAGAGAGAGAAAGGAATCCTGGGAAGAAGAAAAGAGAGACTGCCACAAGGAGAAAGGAGAGGGACCTGAAGGGAAGAGAGGAAGGCCGCCATGGGTTAGCTGGAGGAGAAGCACATGGCCCACGGCGTGGACGGAGAATCCAGCCCAGATGAAGAACATGAGCAAGTATTTGGGATTATGGATGGGAGGTAGCTTGATAGAAGTTCTTAGAAGCAGATGGCATGGGATTGAGGCAGGGATCCTATGCCTGTCCCGCTGTGGGAGGTAGTTTAGAGGATTGATATCTGCCCTGCCCCAGGTTAACTAAGGCTATTTTAAAATATAATAAGTGTCTGTGTCTTAATTGTTCGCTAGCTGGGCCTACTGATAATACATGTAATTTAAAACAATAGATATCTGTCTGTATGTGTGTATGCTTGTGTGTAGGAATATGTGGGTTTTTTTTTTTTCATTTCTGTCAAACTCATTTAATATATTTTTAGAATGCTGGTCAGAGCATGCAGGCTAATTATAGTCTCTATTAGTGAAATGTTACCCTCATCTGGTAATACTTGGGAAATCTAACTTATTTTATTACAACTACACAATATTTGTTAGAGTTTGTGATTTTGATATTTTTTCATTCTATTTTGACTTTTAGACACACTGGTGTTGAAGTTACTTTTATATAACTGTGTTTGTTTCTCTTAGTTTCTCTCTTAACCCGGCTATCACACAAATAATAGAGACTCCTTTATGTTTGTTTATAAAGATTTACAACACAATCTTTAGCAGTTTAAGCCTGTTCTTAATCCTCTATGCTATCCTGGCTCCATCTTTACCAAAATCCCCATGTTACTTGCTTTTTACTTCTTTCTTTGCTCCAGGTGAATCTTCTTAGTCTCTCCTGTTCCTCTGCCTGGGGCTAAATCCCCTGACTCCTCCTCTAGCTCCTCCTCCCCTGGCTGGCAGGAAGTCCAGCCCTATTTCCTCCCCTGCTCAGTGATTGGCTGTAAGCTGCTTTATTGGCATACAAGGGGACAATTGGGGAGCAGAGTTTATACAACATTGATACAGGAGATTCTCAGAACAAGGCTTGCAACCGGATATGGGGCATACAGAAGTTATCATTTGAATTACACAATAACCTATGTCTACACATTTGTCTTGCTATGTCTCCTAGCATCTGATATTTTCATTCAGATAAACCATTTTTTACTTTTGAATATTTAAAAATTCACATTCTCACGCAATCTTTAAAATTAATTTTTAAAAATTAAAATATAATTATATCATTACCCTCTTCCCTGTCTTTCTTCCAGCCCATCTCATGTCCTTTTTCACCAATTTCTCCTATGTCCCTACCCAATTGGGTGCCCATTTTTGTCACTGTTATCTATTACATATACATGCATAACTATGCATTTATAAAATGCATAAATATATAAATTTATCTATAAATATATAAAATATATAAACCTGCTGAGTCCAGTTAGTGTAGTTTGTGTGCTATCAGAGTTGGCCGCTTTGAATTGAACAACCAGTTAAGGGACCCATCCTTTGAAGAGGGTCATTCTTCTCCAAGGAGCTCTTTCAACAGTCATTAGCTGCCTATAGTTTTTTTGTCTAGCTCTAGGATCCCATGAGATTCCCCCCTTCTCATTAGACTGTCTCTTGACATCATTGTTGTTCAGGTTTGTTTAGGCAGCTATACTGAGGTGTGATGGGTGGGTCCTTTCTAGAGACACAGTCTTGCAGCACACCTTCTGGTCCTCTGGCTCTTTCAGTCTGCTCTGCTCCCTCTTCTGTAATGCTCCTTGAGCCTTAGGTGCAGTTGTGTTGCATTGTGACCTGTTGTAGTTTCCTGTCAGGATGTGTGTTTGCTGTCAAGAGAAGCTTTGAGGATGGGCGAGAGCTACACTTACCTGTTGGTATAATGACAAGGTTTAGGATGCAGCTAGGAACTGTGGTGATCTATTAAAGTGTCAGCAGTAAGTTCTCCTTTAAAAATCATGACCTCACTAGCCTCAGTTAGCCAGCAAGGTTTCTAGTATCAGGCACAATTCCCCCCTATTCAGTGGGCTATAAGTCCAATTACACAGCTGCTGGGTACTGCCGAGGTGAGAGCCACCATTGCTCCAATCAGACAGCTGCTGGGTACTGCCGAGGTGAGGGCCACCATTGCTCCTTTAGGGGTATCTTGCCATGCTGGGCATCACTAAGAGTTCGTTGATGCTACAGTTGGATAAGACAGACCACTGATTGCTTCCCTCCCTTGGCAAGTTAGGATTTTTCAGGTTAGATCTAGTTTGAATCTTCTAGTTCTGTTCCTGAAATGTCTTTGGTCAATGGGGACTTATCTTTAACTTCTGAGTCATAGCCAAGGGCCACAGCAATAGCTTAGCACTTGGCCTAACCTGACCGACAACTCAAGTGGAGGTTTCTCATGTCTGGCACTGGGGTTTTTCTTAGATAGTCTGCAATTCTTGTGGAGAGTATAGTTCGCCTGCAGCCCGAGGCTGCTTCAAGGACGCCAGAAAGGGAGTGTGTTTATCTTTTCCATGTTTCCATTCAGAAGGGCACTTAGCTCCCTGTAGCTCCCGAGTGGATAGGCTGGCCTCCTACACCTAACGTGACTGTTAGAAGAAACCTGATTTTAAATATGGGAAATTCTACGTGAGTTATCCTCCGCTATGAACCCCAAGGAGGTTGTTAACCATCAGCTGATTAAGTACAGGAACTCATCTGGTGATAGGAAAGCTGTTACGTGCGGAGTTAAAAATTACTCTGTGCGTGACAATAATAAAATAGCATCTGTTCATCCCAAAGAGAGAGAAACTCAATAATACACGGGGAAGGCTCTGCATATCCCTTCCAGGAGAAGTTGTGTTTTATTTAGCTATTGAGAGAGAGACACAGAGACAGACAGACAGACAGACGTTCTTTACATCTGCTTGGATTTAAGGCATCGTCCCTTAGTTTAGGAGAACTTGTTTAGTTCTCTATAATTTCATCTCTGACAACATGTCCAGGTGGTAACAGTTCACCTGCAACCTAAAGTCATTTGAAGGACCTTTGGAGGGGCACATGTTTATCTCTTCATTGTTTTATGTTTATATGTGTGCATCTTCATGTGGCCGCACATATGGATGCATGCACCTATGTGCACATGTGTGTGCCTGTGGTCACACACATGTGGCCAGAAGTCAGTCTCCAGTGTTATCAGGCCACTGTCCACTGTGTATCTTTGAGGTTTGGAGCCCATGCTTTTATCTGAAACTCGCCTGCTTGGTGAGACTGGTCAGCGAGCCTCAGGAATCTACCTGTCTCTGTCTCTTCAGTGACAGGCTGAGAGGCGAGTGTCACCCTGCCTGGCTTTCCTTAAAAGTAGTTTATGGGGCTTGGACTCAGATCCCTGCACTTGCATATTAAGCATGTGCTTAAGTCAGTTCATTAGTCATGGATTTGCTGTGAACAGCGTGATGACAGGGAGGAGGTAAGAATCAAGTTTTAAATGCTGTACGTAAGCATTAGGAGCTGCGGCTTCTCCTGCCTGACGGGCAGCACAGAACAGGTGGCGGAGAATGGCTGCAAAAGAAGCTCTGACTTCAGGCAGAAAAGTACAACCACTTTTCCTGAAATCATACTTAATTTTTACACATTGCAAAATAGCATGTTTCTGAGCACTTGAAAATTCTAATAATTGGTTTTTCTTTTTCAGGTGTGTCCTCCTTGAGTATTCAATTTGCCAAACTCCCAAAGGGACTGAAGCATTTGAACCTGTCTAAAACCTCACTGTCACCTAAAGGTACAGTATATGTAATTTTCTTCATATTGGGTCTCTGATTGTTGTGCCTGTTGCACTTGAATAGCTATTACTCTGCTACATAATTGGTTAAAATATTCAAATTACATCATGCTAGCAGTGTGAAAGGTAAAGATATTGTGCGATTCAAATCTGATAATCTAAATTTAAATGACTTCCTTGCAGAAAATAATTTTTTAAAACATTTTTTAAATTAATTTATTCATATTACATCTCGATTGTTAGCCCTTCCCCTGTTTCCTCCCATTCCTCCCTCCCTCCTACTTCCCCCCTTCTCTCCTCCCCTATGTCTGTGATTGAGGGAGACCTCCTCCCCCTATATATGCTCTTAGAATATCGAGTCTCTTTTTGGTAACTTGCTATCCTTCCTCTCAGTGCTGCCAGGCCTCCCCATCCAGGGGACATGGTCAGAAAAGGGGCACTAGAGTTCGTGTGAGAGTCAGATCTCACTCTCCACTCAACGGTGGAGAATATCATGTTCATCGGCTAGGTCTTGGTAGGGGTTCGAAGTTTACTGCCTATTTCTCCTTGGCTGGTGCCTTAGTTTGAGGAGGACCCCAGGACCCAGATCTGCCTGTCATAAAGTTCTTGTAGGCTTCCAGGACCCTATGGGTCCACTATTTCCCCATTCTTCCATGCTACTCTCGCCTAAAGTCTCAATAGGCTGTCCTCTCCTCAGTCCTAATTTTTTAAGGCTTTGACTCACTGAGCTCTCACTGGCCGGCAGCCTCCAGCCTCCTGGAGGTGCCTGTTCATGTCTTTCTTGGTTCATCCTTGGGCAAAAGATGTTGACTCTCCCAGCTGTCAGAATGAGTGCCAACTTCCCACAGAGGCCCTGGGGCTCGCTGCTGACTCACCACCATAGTCCCCCAATTCTAGTCTTGGTTCCCAGAAGTTATTTTTTCTAAGGTCTGTTCCTGACCCCACCCCCACCATTTATCTAGTCACTCATCAAACCCCATGCCTTGTGTTGCTCTGCCCAGCAGTGGCTCAGGACAGTGCTAGAGAAACCCCACACCCACCATCTCTTCATCTGTCTCCATTTGCTTGGTGCCTGAGCATCCTTCCATCTCCAGATATTGGCAGAGCGCCAGTGGACGCGACACAACCTTCACCTCCATGGTGGTCTCTGCTTAGGGAGTCTTCCCACTTCTTTAGACCACTGGAGTCACTTTACACTTAGGGCATCGCTGTCTCAGTTCTGTGTCCTTCCTATAGAATGGCTTCCCTTGGGCCCATGCTGCTCTTGTGTCTGAACCTTCAGTTCCTGGCACGATGCCTGCACCATTGTGGGCTTCAGTCAGGCTTCCAGAATTGAGAAACCTGCCATTTCTTACGTGGCACTCCGTGCTGCCTGTCAGTCGCATCATGTTACCTGTGGCTGAAGCCTGCCTTTCTTTCCCAGTTCCTGGGAAGTGCTGCCCTCATCTCTGTTCCTTGATTGACTTGCTTGTGAGAGAGAAATGAATTGCCACTTTGTCCTAGTAGTGGAATTCAATGAGTTAAACATGGTACAGCTTCAGGCACTTTAATAAGGAAGGTAGTGACCACCAGGACCTTCCATGGTCACAATCACCTTACTGTCACTGTCACACTCAGCATCACCATTGTTATCTCTGTTGATATCACTGTCACCTTCACTGTCACCATCATCGTTATAATTGACACCCCTGCTGTCACCCTCACTGCCACTGCCACCACCAGTCACTACCATATCATTGTCACACTACCTGTTGATAACACCGTCACCCTCACCATCACCACCGCCATTCCTATCAGTGCCATCCTCACCGTCACAACCCCTCACCCTTACCATAACCATCATCATCACACACACTGTCAGCGTCACTACCAGTGTGACCTTTCACTGCCTCTCACATTCCCCACTTGCTCCTTCCCATGCGTCACTGCAGATCTCTCTGTGTTCACACACTGTGTAGTTTGGCTTTGGCGTGTCTGGCTGGGAGCAGCATTGCTCACTCAGTGCTATGCTTGACTCCAGCCCTGACTCACGCTGTCACCACTGGCCATGCTTCGGTTAAATGCTGCAGGGCTGGATGGTGGTCCATCCAGTCACACATTATTCTGATTGTAGAATTGTACTAGGAGTGTTTGGAAATTAAAATTGATTCATGAGTCTCACCATCTCATGTGCACATGTTCACCAACACACTAATACATACGTGTCAACTGCTAGTGGGAAATTTCCCCAGGCTATCATTTGCTGATGTGGTGCCAGAAACCATAGGCAGGTTCTAAGCTAAGATTCACTTCTCATTATTCCTGTTATTCCGGGAAAGTGATTCTCAGAAGAGCCCTTTTCTTATGATCATCAATTCATTAGCATATTTCCAATGAAGAATTCAAAGGCACTGATAGGTTAAGTAGGCAAGCAAAAATTACTTTTCATGCCGCCACTCCTTGGGTCCAGCCTTCCTGCTGTGCTCGGACTGTCCGTACATGCGTGCAGAACCACATGCTGTGCTGTGATTGGTGTTTCACAAACTGTTGTCACTCAGTGCACTGGATTGTTGGGGTTGCTAAGACCTCACTTTCAAGGTCCACAAGATGACCCAGCCCAAGGGATGACACTCTGTAATTTATTTAAATAACCTACCACACACATCACCTTAAGTTCTTCAGCAATACCAGTGCCGCTGATGTGAGCCTGGCCACTCACTTTGCTTATTTCTTGGATTTCCTTTGGGATGAATCTCCTTAAGCAGAATGACTAGCTCAAAGAGTGTTTGTATATTTTCGAGCTTTCATGGTGATTGCCACCTTCTCCTAGTATTTTGAATAAATCTGTTCATATCCTCACCACCACTGAATATTATTTTCCCTTTTCTTTTGTTTTTCTTTTCTTTCTTTTTCTCTGCCCACCCCACTTCTTCTTTCATGTACCATACTTTGCCTTGAGGTTCCTTCTTCTGTAGCTCAGGCTGGCTTCTAATTCTTGGCAATCCTTCTGCCTCAGCCTCCTAAGTGCAACTCAGGGTTATAGTCATGAGCCATGTGCACTTTGGCCTTTTTGTCCTCTCCAGCAAGCAACAGTTTGATGTTCTTTTCTCTAATTGCAGTGCGTGGCTTTCCACCTGCCTAATGTTGCAGCCTTTAAGGCAGTTAGTTTCTTGTGTGTTTTTTGTTGCTACTTTATAACTGTAACTTTGCTGCTGTTGTGAATTGTAACGTAAATGTCTATGTTGTTTGAAGGTCTTTTAGGGATCACAACCCACAGGTCAAGAACCACCGGCTTAGGCCATTTCCCCCACTTTTCTGTAGACCTTTGTGTATCTTCTTGGAATGTTGATACTTGGCAATAGTAATTAGTTTTCTATTTACGATGTTACTCTTTCTTTGTTAATGGATGTAACTTCTCCACACATACTAATATGCAAATGTGTCCCTTTATTTGTTAATTATGGTAAAACAAATGGAGGGGCACAGTGACTGTCTGTTCTTCACAGGACAGGCTTTGGTTGTCCTCACAGTGGAGCAGGAATAGGGTAAAGGCAGAGCAGGTGTGCTTGGGTGAGGACAGACCACCCTGCCTGAGCCTGTTACCACTGAAGTTCCCCTCCCCTACTCGTCTCTTTCAGATCATGCAAGAGTCCATTTCAAATATGGTTTGATAAAATAGGGTCTGAGGAATTTTAAATTGTCCTTTTAAGACATGTATCGAATTGTTCAATTTGAAAAATGCTGTTTTCTTAAAGGCACATTTGTAGGTTCTGAAAAGCTTAGAGTTTTGAAATATTTTAGTTCCTAGAAAACATGGATATTCATAGATCCATAATAGAAGACAGATTAAAAAAAATTCCCCCTGGCTCCCACCACACACACTCACCTCAGACACTCAATGCCTGATGGCTTTCTGGACTCTGGCTTCCTGCTGGCTGGCAGATTATGTCAAGTAGGACCATCTGGTGCCACCTTTTCCAGCTGTAAACTCTCCAATCATGAATACCAAGTGTGGTCCGACTCCCACGATAACCAGAGCTGAGAATGGCATGCCAGTGTGTGGTGCATCTGTGTTGTACGCCCTGCGTTTCCCCGGTGGTGTAGCTGTGTAACTTCCTGCCGCTTGTGAGCTTATTAACACAGGCCTCGTGTGAACACAGGCTTTGGGGTGGAGGGGAGACTTCTGCTTCAGGAGCGAGAAGCTGGCTTGGTAACAGGGTCTCTCTGGAGTCTCCTCAGAGGCTGGCTATTTGCCAAGGGCCTCTTTGCTGTCGGGATTAATTTGGCCTTCACACTTTGGAATTTATTTATTGGGTTTTACAATACTTCACTTAAATACGCGGGCTAATAAATGATTTTCTTAATAAGAGCCTGGTATTGTCCAAACATTTTAGGCTCAGCCATTCCTAGGAGCTGGGGAGATGACTGGGGAGAAAGCAAAGTACTTTCTTTCTAAGTGTGAGATCCTGAGTTTGATTTTCAGAAACCACATGAAAAGCATAACAAAAGCAAACCATCAAGCCTGGGGGCAGAGACTTGTCCTCCAGCACTGAGGAGGTAGAGGAGATGAATCTGGCACTCAGGAGCTGGTCAGCTTAACCTAACTGGTAGGCCAGAGCAGTGAGGCAACCTGTCTCAGCAAACCAGGTGGGCTTCTCCTGAGGTTGACCTATTACCTCCACGTGAACACTTGTACACCCGCTCCCTGAGACACACATATCCATATGAACATACACACACAGTTAAAGAGGAATATAGATGACAGGATAAAAGAAAAATGTTGGTCACTTATAAATTCATATAGCCTCTCTCTCTCTCTCTCTCTCTCTCTCTCTCTCTCTCTCTCTCTCTCTCTCTCTCTCTCGTGTGTGTGTGTGTGTGTGTGTGTGTGTGTGTGTGTGTGTGTTTGTAACAGAGGGCTACTTTGGGATGTTAACATTGCCTCTAGGCCCCTGGAAGGTCTGGTTGTGAAGCAGTTAATCCCATGTCCTTGCATCAGATGCTCTTGATCCTTGTATGGCTGGTCACAGTTGCCTTGCTGGATCCTGAGCATGGTTGTCCCTCAGGGTCTGTGGGACAGTAGAGACTGGTTTCAGCTTCGTCTCCTCCTCCACGTGCCAAGTCCCTTATATAAAGTGGCAGAGCCCTGGCATACAGCCCACACGCCTCTAGGTTACTTATAATACCTGACACAATATTAATCTGTATGAATAGCTACTGCCTTAGTTTGCGCTCTATTGCTATGATAAAGCACTAATCAAAACCAACTTAGGTAGAAAAAGGTTTACTTAGCTTATAGGTTACTCAGGGGAAGCCAGGGCTGGAACTCAGGGCAGGGACCTGGAGGCAGGAACTGGAGCAGAGACCATGGAGAGGAGTGTTGCTTATTCACTTGCTCCTAATGGCTTGCTCAGCCTGCTTTCTTACAAGTCCCAGGGCCACCTGCTGTTGGGTGGCACCACCCCCAGTGAGCTGGATCTTCCCACATCAATCATTAAGCAAGAATATGCCCCACAGATTTAACTACAGGAACTCTGATGGGGGTATTTTCTCAACTGAGATTCCATCTTCTCTGATGGCTCTGGCTTGTGTCAGGTTGACAAAAAACTTCCCAGCACATATGCATACGTGTGTGTGTGTGTGTGTGTGTGTGTGTGTGTGTGTGTGTGTGTGATAAGTCTCTATATAGCTAAGTCTAACCTTGAATTTGTAGTGGCTTTTTTTGTTTTTAAAGGACAGCCTCATACTGCTTGGTCTTGCCTCTAACAATGAAGATCAGGTTGCCTTTTAAAGCCTTGGCAATCCTGTTTTACCTCTGCTTCCCTAGTGCTGGATGTCAGATATAAACTATAACTTTAAAACAAAAATGGAATATTTCTGTGATGGTTGACTGAACCCATAGATGCAGAGTCCACAGGGATGAAATCCCCCTGTGTCAGTCTGTCTGTGTCTGCCATTGAGCTAGCCTGTAGATTGGCAGGTGATATCTTTGAGTTTCAGATACCTCTGCCTAGCATACGTTTGGAAAGAATATTGGAAAAAGTCTCTCTCACTCTCTCTCTCTTTCCATATATATATATGATATATTATATATATATATATCCATATATTATACATTGTTATTTCTATGTGTTTATAATATATAATATATGATATATTACAAACAGATATATTATAATTTATATATTATATAATATATAAATATATCTATTTACTTATAGATAAGTATATGTGTATATATAAATACACTTAAATAGAAGAATATATTCCTCTATATCCCCAGTACATATACAGCCCAAATGCATGTGTAGCATTTAAATACTATTCACTAGTTAAGAATCATCTCGTAGGATCAAATGTAGGCTCAAAGTCATCAGCTAGGTGGCTTTCATCACTCTGGGACTTGAAAGGAAAACACTTTCTGTTCTTGGATAAATTGGGAGACTGAGGTTCCGGCTGTCTGTGCAGTCTGCCTTCCCAGAGGGATTGCCCTCCACGGACAGAGCTCTGGCCCCTCAGGTCTGGCAGTTTGATTTGACCTTAGGGCTGTTTGTGGGAACTTGGGAGCCTCATTTTGTTTCTTGGAGTGGACACTGATCTTGGATGGTTTCTCTTGTTGCAGGGGTGAGCAGCCTTTGTCAGGCCCTCAGTGCCAACCCTCTGACTGCCTCTACCCTCACCCACCTGGACCTCTCAGGGAATGCCCTCCGTGGAGATGACCTCTCGGTAAGTTTCCCATTCATTCAGGCCCCAAAGGGGCCATTTTCACAAGCCTGTCAACATGTTTAACTCTGCTGTCACAGCCTGTTCCTCTACCTTGCTCATAACCACCACACTTTAAAATCAGGTTAAAAGCTTGTGAAGTGTTATTGTGAAAACTCCAGAGCCTGCCTTAATTGAATGTAGCCTGTCACCATAATTAAGTTGTTTTTTCATTTAGTCATGCTGCTGAGGTTCAGATCCTTTTCGGAAATTCGATTTCATCATTTAAAAGTGTTGTTGGGACCCAAGCTCTGTGTGTTTGTTTTGAGAGAAGGTGTCTACCTAGATAGAGCTCACTATGTAGTCAGCCAGGCTCGCTTTTAGCTCACAGTGATTGTCCTAACTCACTCAATCCCTCCAGTGCTCGAATTGAGGGTACAAACCAGGTGCCTAGCTTTTGTTTGTTTGTTTAGGTGGCTATTAAAAGGGGCTATGCAGAGACCCCCTCCCCCCAGTTACAGACTGCTCCATAAGTCAGATAAAAATAAGCAGGAGCTACTCATTAGAGTTTGGTTGTGAAGGCCAAAATAAGTAAATAAAAGAAAAATGCCCCTCAAGTCTTACAAGATATCTTATCACTTGGATAGTACTGTACATGTTCGACAGAGCTTGCTATTGTGCACGGTTAGTAATGATCTCATTACACAGCGAACTGTCCCTTGTCCTCACCAGGCTATAGTTTAGGACAAATCTCCCTTTGGCAACAGGGCATGCAGATAGTGGGCATTTGAAAGGGGCCTTCATTTGTATACTTCTGTCTTAGTTAGGGTTTCTGTTGCTCTGAAGGGACACCAGGACCATGGTAACTCTTAGAATGGAAAACATTGAATTGGGGCTGGCTTACAGTTTCAGAGGTTTAGTCCACTATGAGCATGGCGGGAAGCATGGTGACATGCAGGCAGACATGGAGCTGGAGAAGGAGCAGCAGGAAGGAGACTGTGTGCCACACTGGAAGCCTCAGGGCCTGCCCCCACAGTGACACACTTCCTCCAACAAGGCCACACCTCCTAATCGTGCCACTCCCTATGGCCGAGCGTGCAAACACATGAGTCCATGGGGATCAATCCCAGTCAACCCACCACAACTACCACTCCACAGAGATGAGAAACACTGGAATTTATTATCATTTCTTTTGTTTCACTACCTATAAGGCTGGGTAAATGAAAGCTCTGTGTGTGTGTGTGTGTGTGTGTGTGTGTGTGTGTGTGTGTGTGTTTAGTTTGACCGAACCCCACCCCCTTTCCCATTTGAAATCATTTGAACAGAGCTTCTTTCCCGCTGTCTCCTGACTTTCCAGTTTTCATGTCTGGTGTCCACTTCACTGATAATCCTTAAACCCACTTCCTCCCAAGACAGAACAAGGAGCTCCATGGGAAAACCCGCAGCCTTGTGGTGGCACAGGTGGAGGGCTAGAGGGAAGCATGAAGGAGGAGGCATGCTGGGTGTGGCAGTACATCCCTAGTACTCAGGAGGCCGAGGCAGGAGGATTGCCATGAGCTTTAGTTCGAGGTCAGCCTGGGCTACAAAATGAGTTCTAGGTCAGCCTGGGTTACAGAGTAAGGCCAAGTCTCAAAAAAATAAAATGGGTGCTGGAGAGATGGTTCCGTGTTTAACTGAGCACCCACGTGGCAGCTCACAATCACCTGCAACACTAGTTCCCGGGTATCTGATGCCCTCTCCTGTCTGTGTGGGCTCCTGTGTGCATGGATGTGGTGTGGTGCACATGCGTACATTCATCTGTATACTCATAAAATAAATAAGTAAATATTTTGAGATAAAATAAATGAAACAAAAGCAAAAGCAGACAAAAAAAAAAGGGGGGCTGAAATTAAATAATAAGACAGATCTATAATAGGAATAATGGTCTCCAACAACAAAATAGCTCCACACTTCCTGGTCCAGGGGTACAGCTTGCTCCGGTTTGCCTCTGGGTGCAGTGGAGGGCAGTGACAGGGCCCAGGGAGCATTGGCTCCCAGCCAGGGACACATCAAGGCTCTAGAGTCCTCAGCAGGTGCCCAGACTCACCTGGCCTCATGCTTTCTGAAAAAGCCCCGTGCAAAGGGCTTGTCAGTCCTCCAGAAGAGCTCCCCCAGCTGGTCGAAGGAAGCAAAGCCACAGCAAGATAAAAATGCCTTCCCCTGGGAGCTGGAACCAAAGCCAGAGGAGTCCATACAGATGAAGGCAACATGTTTCTTCTGACCCGGACCTGGCCACCATGCCATCGGTTCTGGGCCCCTGGTTATCCCAGAGAATCTGCAGGCTAGTTTTGTGTTCTTTTGAATTCCTTACTGGAAAGGAATTTTGTGAAGTACCTTAGGATCACAACTGCAGCATTTAGTAAGCGTTGGCTCAGGATGGAGGCTCTGTCGGCTTAAGATGTGTGCTTTAAGTAGCTGGTGTCACCTAGTGCAACAGAGGACAAGTGAAGGTTGTCACCTGCAGTGGGAAACTTGAACTGTGTCACTGGAGAGCTCTGGCCCCTGGTTACACTGGGGAAACTAAAGCACACCAGAGGGATTTATTTCATTGTTTTCATGCCCATGCAAGGTTGTGGGGAGTTAGGACATTTTAGGCATTGTGACCCCAAAACCAGAAATTTTAGCAGTACTTGAATTTTGTGTTCTTTTGGGTTTTGTCTTCCTAATGCTTTCCTTGGGACAACCTGGTTAGATTTTTAAAAGTCACTAAAGCTGGCGAGGGGATCATTATATTGGGGAAATGAAAACATAGCCTGAGACCATCTATCTACGCCTCAAATTCAAATAGTACATTTGTCAACTCTGTGAGCAGCGACTGCAATTCAGGTGCTATTTCAGACTCAGCCATTAAAGTTAATTAGCAATGCTCAAATTACAGAATAAAAAACGAACTAATCAAGAAAACAAAGTCATGTGTGAACGGGGGTGGTGGCGGCAGTAAGATTCTTCTTGGCCACATTTTGTTGCCTGTGTAAATTTACTTTAAGTGCCCTTTGGGGTTTTGCTCCTAGGGGAGTAGATAGAGTTACAGAAAAGTCTGCAAACGGTTCTCAGAAACCGTCAAGAAGGTCCTGGGCATGTGGGTGACGGTGGCGTTTTGAAGCATTGAGTTGCATGCGTTTTTCTGGAGCCTAACACTCACTCTTTTGTTCCTTCCCAGCACATGTACAATTTTTTGGCCCAGCCGAACACCATCGTTCATCTGGATTTATCTAACACAGAATGTTCTCTGGACATGGTAATGCCTCTTTCTACCGCTCGGGCTTGCAGAGTGCTTCTTTTGATGGGACGGAAGCCCGTCTCTTTAGTAACAAATTCTCATGGACCCAGAATTACATAAACGTGCTGCCATCCTGGTTCTTCCTCAGGTGTGTGGTGCTCTCCTCCGGGGTTGCCTTCAGTGTCTCGCTGTGCTCAACCTCTCCAGATCTGTCTTCTCTCACAGGTATGGCTGTCTCCCGGCTGCCGATGCTGTCTTAGAGTCTCTTCTTCTGGGAGGGGTTGTGTGGGAGAATGGTCGCAGCGTGATTGGTGGAAGGAGAATCTGTTATTGTTGTTGTTGTTGTTGCTTGAGACAGCATCTCACACACTATAGCCCATCTTCCTGCCTCTGCTTCCCGAGAGCTGAGCTTACAGGCTTATGGACCACCATAGCTGGCTTGGAAAGTAAATATACAAGAAAGATGGTCTTAAATCAGAGCTGTAAGTTTTGGGCCTTGAAGGTTAAGATTTTTTTTTTTATTGCATTGATTTTGTTCGTTTGTTTTGTGGATTTTTGTTTTTGTTTTTATTTTTTTAAGATAGGGTTTCTCTGTATAGCCTTAGCTGTCCTGGACTTGCTGTGTAGACCAGTCTGGCCTGGAACTCACAGAGATGCGCCTGACTCTTGTTGCATTGCTTTAAAACATAAATTTTAAGGGTCTTGTCTATCACATAAGCCTGCTTATATGAACTGCATGATAGTGTATGTTTTCACATATGTACCCTCTCTTAATATAATAAAACCCCTTTTAAAATGTTTACAACATCTCCTCAGTGATAAGGTTAAAAGTAAATATGAACAGCCTCTGGGAACAAAGAAGAACGGTCACCCTGGAGCTAGCGTTTGTGATTTGTAGGAGGGGAGGGCTGATTACAGCCACTCAGTTCTACCTCCAGACTCACACCTGCCGACGTCGTGTATTAGAAGCAGCAAGGATTCATAAACATCAGCCACTGCACAGAGAGAGTGAGGAAGAGCAGTTGTTCTCACAGGTGCACTGTCCACGGCCATTCCGTGCGTTAGTCCAGGTCAACCCTCGCCACGCAGGGTCATGAGCACATGGCATCAGTAATATTTTGCACATTATACTCTTTAATGATCTGGGGTGTGGCTTAAGAGCAGCGCTCTCTCCATATTTATTAGTTAATCTTTTAAAAGCCTATGTATTCAAGGAAATAACAACTTATTTGGAAAATTCGGTTTGGTGATGCCTTGCAAATATGTCAGTATAGATTTCTAAATACTTTAGGTCCATTCAAGAGCAATATGAGCATTTCTCACATGGTAGCACATGCCTACAATCCCAGGTAGTAGCAGGAGAGTTGGGGGTTCACGGTGATCCTCAGTTATACAGTAAGTTCGAGAACAGCCTAGACAACATAGGACTCTGTCTCAAATAAGCAAACAAAAGAAAATAGAGAGGCGGGGAGAGATGAGCCTTTACGTACCGAAAATGTGCTTCCAGTCTCTCAATAGAGTATGGAAAGTGTCAAGCCTGAGAGGCGGCATGATGAGAGAGTGTTCATCCAGGCTGTCCTGTCTGATATGTTTAGAGGCAGGTCACGGAACCTTACTTTGACAGAGCTGTAATTGACTGAGGAACTGAATTACAGGATGACAGCTCGTCTTATAAAGGTTTCTGTATAATCAGCTCTTTTGAGTTCAGTGGCTGTGAGTTCTGCCATGACTGGCCTTTGTGTATCGCAGAGCGGTGCTAACACATCACGTTGTTGTCCAGATGAAAAATGATGATGAAACTGATAATGCCTGGTACCTTGCTTAGATAGACTCCTGAAAAACCCATTGGTAATTCTTTTAAAATTAGTGAGTTTGTGTTGAGTGCATTTGTATAGATTGTTACCCATGTGAGTCAGATTTTGTTCACATATAGTTCCATAGTCCTGCCCCTCAAGGAGGCTGGGTTGTCCTTGTGTCCTGTGAAGGCTGACCATGTCACCTTCAGCCTGGGAGAAAAATGTCATGTGTCTGGAAAATGTAGCAGAGGGCAGAGCGATCCTGGTAGTGTGTGTCCTCACTCAGAGAGTCACATCACGTCCTTTCACATCCCATTGGTTGCAGGGGCTCACAGGAATAAGCCACCTGTCACTGGGGCAGTGTAAAGGGACAGCGGATATTAGTGAGTGTTAAAACAACCTCAGAGCAGAGGACCAGGAAGAGAAGTATGTCCAAACAGCAATGTAAACCACATTTGCTTACCAAAAAAAGTATACAGAATGTACAAGCCTACAGGCTTTACCATCTGGAAATAGCTCTCTGAGAAATCGAACATCATGTATCCAGCCAGAATCCTGCTTATTCCTAGCCTGACTGTTTCTTTTCTCAGGCGAAGATTCTCATGGCTTATGTTTTTTCCTTGCAAATGCCTGGAGAGTGTCACGTTTTAAGGCATTGCTTTTACAGCTCTCAAGTATCGCTGTTTTTTTGGTTTTTTTTTTTTTAAGGCCTCTGCATGTGGCAGAGCTAGATCCTCGAGGTGCCTGCTGACCTCTGTATGACTTGTAATCATTTGAGTGGCATTGTGGCCATCAGCTGGGTGTTCCATGCTGCTAAACCATTCCCGACTCAGAGAATGGTGAGCCCGTTCCATTACAAACCATCAGAGCACAGGTTTTACTCAGCAGTCAGGCTGGATTCACTTTGACTGACGTAGCAAGAGGAAACATTGTCCAGCCACGTCACTTCCTGCTTTGCCTTTCTTCTAATGCTGGGCCTGCAATGATTAGGTTTACAGTGGGAATGCAGTAGACAGATAGGTTATTGGTCATGCAGGCTTGATGCCATTCAGCTTCTGTGTTGTTCCCAGTTCCACTTGAGGTAACGTCTCATGGACTGTGCCCCTTAGTCTAATCCTACTACCCCCTGGTTGTGGTGGGGCTCATCTCTCACCCCTGCAAGTAGAAGGCAAAAGCAGGAAGATGACCATTTTAGTTCAGCCTTGGGTACATAGTAAAACTACTTCAAAACAAAATGGTGCATTTCTGTCATCCCAGCACTTGGGAGGCGGAGACGGGAGGCTGAGCAGTTTGGTGTTACCTTTGGCTTCCTAGTGAATTTAAGAGCAGCGTGGGTTGCGTGAGATTCTGCCTTAAAAACAGAGCTGCGTGTATGGTTCAATGGCACTTGCCTCTAGCTCCTGGAGTCTCAGGTTTAGTTTCCAGTACTGTCAAAAAATAAGTAGGCAAATAAACAAAGAAACTGGCACTGAGCACATTGCCAGATGCAGCTTCATTTGCACCACAGATACTGTCAGGTGGCAAAGTTTTTAACCTTGATTAATTAACACTCAATCTGTCGTCATCTTCTTCTCCTTCTCCTCCTCCTCCTTTTTCTTCTTCCTATTATTATTATTATTATTATTAATTTTTTCTTGAAGATCAGTGGGCTAAAATACAATGAGTTTATTAGATAGCAAGAATAGGAATAAATCGTCTTGTGGTTATAATGGTCTTAACCACTTAAGTTAGTATTTAGATATTTGCTTCTTTTTTAAAGGGCTACTGGAGAGAGGATTGGTTTTGCGTCTCTCACACATCTGCATATCCAATAAGCAGGATGCATGGAACATAATCACTCTTTTGATGCTTGTTTCTTTTTTTTTTTTCCAGGAAAGGAAAGGAAGTCCCTCCATCTTTCAAGCAGTTTTTCAGCAGTTCTCTGGCTCTGATGCAAATCAATCTTTCAGGCACAAAACTGTCTCCCGAGCCCTTGAAGTGAGTGACTCATTTGTTGTCTCTAGAGCCTTTCAAGTTACATTTGTGATTCCGAATGTGCTGGAAGGAAGGGAGGCAGAACAGGCCCCGTGAGAAAGGCTTCTGAGGCAGGGGAGTGAGCTGCAGGTTGG
Source organism: Acomys minous (assembly GCF_964271855.1). Classification (NCBI taxonomy): domain Eukaryota; kingdom Metazoa; phylum Chordata; class Mammalia; order Rodentia; family Muridae; genus Acomys; species Acomys minous. The sequence goes on from NC_140490.1 coordinate 68,448,980, forward strand.
ACGGTGTATCATGTGCGATGGCTGTTGCTCTGCTGTATCTTCTATTACAGTCTTTCCTGTGTCTATTGGGCTTCTGTAAAAGACATCCCATACAAGTTGTGTCCCAGGAAGTTGTGGAAATAGCACAGTGAGCCCCATTTGTGTGTAGCTAATGTGCAAAAGTGCAGGAAGCTTGGGATATTTTTCCAGAGACCGCTGTCTTTGTAACCCTCTCTCTAGCCCTTCTGGACATTCTTTTGTGTATGTTTTAACCAGCGTTGTGCTATTTCTGTGGCTACTACTAGTCTGATTTACTATATATTGTGTCATAGCAAGGAAGTTACAGAGGTAAGAACAGGTGGTGTTTGGTTGGTGAGGTGGCTCAGCAGGGGAAAGCGCGTGTCACACAATCCTGACCACCCGAGATTAAACCCTAGTATCTGTGTAAGGGGGGAGAGGAGAAAACAGACTCCTTGAAGTTGACCTTTGACCTCTACATACTTGTGTCTGCATTCACATATGCATGTGTGCACACATACATACACAACACTGTCTCTTACACACACACACACACACACATATACACTCTCACATATACAAACACACAGGTCAAGATTTGCTTTCTGGTAGCTTGTTTAAACAGCTGTCAGGATTAGTATTCTATAGAGAGCCTTTCACACTTTAATCATGTTGCTGATATACTCAATTGGCTAAGATTTAATTTGATCCTATGATGTGCTTAGTCCTCCTTGTGCATGGAGTAGATTAGGAGACTGGTACCGTCAGGATGGTGGTGGTGGTAAGTTCACAGTGTTCGGAGTGTTTTAAGTGCTGTTGACCTTTGTACACGTAGAATCGCTGTTATTGGCTACTGTGGAGTTCTCACTGTGTGCACACAGTCTGAGAATTGCCGGAAGGACAAAGTCTCAAGGACCTAGCATGGAATATTCCCTTCTTTTCCCATATTCCCTTTGCCCTCATACTCTTTGGGATGAAGGTCCTTTGCCTGGGTGGAGGTCTGCCCGTGTCCTGGTCACTGCCCATGTCAGTGTCAGTTTCCTTCCTGCTGCTCAACTTTGAGCTCATCACGAGGTCTGATTGAGGACTTTTTTCCATTTAGTGGAAGTTTTTTTTTTTAATGTTTTCCTCTTGTTTTTATATTTATCGTGTGTGTGTGTGTGTGTGTGTGTGTGTGTGTGTGTGTGTGTGTGTGCGCGTGCTTGAGTATACTATGCTATATGAGTAGAGGTCAGAGGACAACTTGCAGGAATTGGCTCTGTCCGTCACCTGAGTTACAGGGCTTGAACTCCGGTCATCGGGCCTGGCAGCAAGTGCCTTTACCCACTGAGCCTCCAGAGCCTCTTGTGCACATGTGGATCCAGATGTGCTCCACCACACTGGGCCTCACGGGACTGGCTTGTGGCAGTGGAATCAATCCATTTTCTTAAGAGTTTTTTTTATATCTGGACAATGAATTTAGTCTCCTGAATTTGATGAAGAGAGATAACATCTGCCCTGGGCCTGTAGGGGCCTGGATGGCCAGGGCTCTGTAGATGGCTACAAGACATGTATTATCTTATCGCCAGGGTGTTTGAATCTTCGCCTGTATACTCTGTTAGGTGGCTTAATAAACTCATGTAGCTCTCATTCCACCTTCTGGAACATTGTGGGGCCAGACACCCTCACTGTCTGTTCCTTAGGGAAACCCAGCTTCACTGCTACACTTATAACAATAGCCTAACAATATTCTAATGACCACTGAAGCCATTCTCAAGCCGATGCAGGAGGAACTTTATCTACAGCGAACACAGTTTGATTTCAGTATGCAATTCGGTGGGCTGTGGGTTTCTTTGCATAGCAATCGCAGTGTTTCCAAGGCATGCATTTACGATAGAGTCACCTCCTGTCAGACAGAAGAATGCAGAAGTGTCACGTGCCCACTTCTGTCAGAGGCAGAATGCTGTTGACATTGTCGAAAAGGGGAAGGATGAGTGGTGCCTGGCCTGTGTTTCAGAAAAGGTGTTTATCTTGCAGGCTTTATTCAGCGTGCTTGCTGTGCGTGTGTGTGAGTGTGCCATCGGCACATTGCTGTTCTTCATGTGGAATTGTGTCTGATATGTGTGTGTGTGTGTGTTTCCTTTCCTCAGGGCACTGCTCTTAGGCTTGGCCTGCAATCACAGCCTGAAGGGGGTCTCTCTGGATCTCAGCAGCTGTGAGGTAAGACCACCCTGACAGCACACACTGGAATGGATAACAGCCTCAAAATTGTTTCTGCATTCTTCCGGGGAAAGTGTGATATTGTGATTCCATAGGGAGAAATGAAACAGAAAAACACATTATGCAAGTTTCATGTGTTCTGTGTTTTGCAATTTTATCTACAAGTCACCACAGAACACCTTTCCAATTACACTCCAGTATGCTTTTAATGACTTTCCCCTCATTCTTAGTGCCTGTTGCCTGAGTGTTTGATGACGAATCCCCATGATATAAAGCCGTAAACCAGCTTCACCATCATGAAACGCAGTGCTCCACATGGCTGACGGGGGACAACTGTGTAGAGCTGAACTCGGATTCATAGGATGCAAAACAGAATGGCTCTCTTCTTGCTAGCTCTTTTTAGCATCTTGGTTTAGGACAGGACCATTCAAATACCTCTTGAAATTACACAGTGGCCCTGAACACCTGCACTGGAGAAGCCCTCAGAGGAGAATGAAGGACTGAGTGTGTTAGAGGTGCCTAGACTTTCCTTCTCTCGAAACTGTCAGTGCATGTGGAGGTTAGTGGGACAATCCCCAGGTGCAGACACTTGGCCTGATGTAAGCCTCGCTTTGCCCACTGTATCCTCCCCATCTCTTTTCCCAGGCTGGAAGGGAGTCTCCACTCCTGTTTTGCCTTTAGCCTTGCTGTGCTATGCTCCCTACCAGCCCTCTTCCTCCTCAAGGGTACTCTCCTTGAGCATCTAAGCCCATCACTGTGTCATCTTAGGTGGCCTGGCTGATGGTCTGTTTATTGCTGTGACAAATATCTGACAAAAGGACCTTAGGGAAGGAAGGTTTTCTTTCTGCTCACTCTTTAAGGCTGTGGTCCATCGTCTCAGGAAGGTCTGGTGCTTATATTATAGCCATAGCCCAAAGCAGAGCAATGAGGCTGGCGCTGCTTGCTTTTACCTCTTAAGTGAATCCAGGACGTCAGTTTCTGGGCTGCTGCTGCCTACACCATGTGGGGCTTTCTCCCTCAGTTAAACTGCTCTGGGAATGCCCCCTCCCCCCAGCCATGCCCAGAGATGTGCCTTCTAGGTGATTCTGGATCCGGTCTGAGCTGAGAGTGCAGATGAGCCATCACTGATGACGTCACTGAATCTCAGCATGTGTGCATGATAGAAGTAGGATTAGTATTCCCCATAGGACGGTGTCCCAAGCTCGGAAAGGGTCCTGTTTGGAAATGTATCCTACGGCGTCCTTCATGGCTTGTGTTCCTGTCTCTCTCTCTGCCCGCCACATTCCCTCCTTGACATACAGCACTCACACAACTTTAAGATTGGCTCTTTTGCTTGCCAAGCTAGGTTGTGGCTTTCCGGAGGGCAGTGTTTGTGTGACACTTACATGGTCTCCCTTACTGCTTCACAAAATGGCCAGGCACCAAGCTAAAGCTAGATGCTGAGTGAGCGAGGTTTATTACGTGCATGAAGAGTCTAGAAGTTGACAAGACTCGAACTGTGCCATATGAGATATCAGTTTTGGGATTTTGCATTAGTTTTGCTGTGAAGGTCACTTTTGTGATCTATTTAGTCTTATTGTTTTGGAAAAGCAAAACTTCACATAAGTAAAAAACAAAAATGAAACAAAAAAAACCTCTAGAATATTAATTTTGGGTAACAGAGCTATGAATGTGATCGTTGGCCCTCTGTTTGTAAAGACAGGCATGAAGTAGAAACCAACTCTAGCCACCTGAGTGTTTCTCTCCCTAACGTTTTGCTAAGGGCATGCCAGCAATAAGACCCATTCACCGCGGGCGTGAGATGATGGGAGCTGCTCGCGGTCACTCTTTCAGGAAGTTGATGAGATGGCCACGACCAAACACATGTGAAGCGACACTAGCTGTGACTCAGCTGCTGTTGTTTTCAGCCTGATGAGACATTTTGTCACCATGATAGGCACACGCGATCTGTTGGCCTCATGTGCAGACGAGGAAACAGTGAATTCTAAAGTATTTGAAGCAATCCAGCTCTCTGTGAATACCAAGACTGGCAATCATTAGAACACTGATTATGATATCATTTATAATGCTAAGACAGCCAGCCCTATACGTGTCTTAGCCTTGTGTTCTTCCATAGTTTTATAGCTGCAGTTACAGGGCCAATGACCTCACTGCCTGGTTATATGTTACATTGCTGCTCATTAAAATTGGTGAAGCACAAAATTATTTTCTAAGCTGTTACAGTGTGTTTTTTTTTTTTTTTTTTTTTTTTTTTTTTTTTTTTTTGGCCCGCACTTGCTTCCTAGGACTAGATGTCCAGATGTAGCTGAATTTTTATTTTCTCCTCTTCACAGCACAGCCAACCTCCCCAAAAGCATATTTGGAATTACAGGATAATCTGTGCTGGACACTTGATGTTTCCTGGGTTTAACAACCACTCCCCTGTTTTGGGTACTTTAGAGTTTATGCATTACTCTCAGAAAGAATCTTTCCTTAATGTAGGAATGTTCTTTTGCTATTAATTCCCCGTTTCTCCCTCTTAGACACAGCTTTCTGCAATCTCAACATGCTAGTCAGAATCATGGAAGAATTCCACACTTAGCTTTCTCCCCATGACCAGATAAATTCAATTTTTTAAAATAATGTTGAAAGGTATATTAAGTGTTTGAGAGACTGGGTCTCTTGTAGACCACCTGTCCTTAAAATTGCTTTGTAGTCAAGGATGACCCTGAATGCTAATCCCAAGGACTGGGACTACAAGCCTGTGCTATCATACCTGCATCCCTATTAGATGTAGGCTTGAGTGTTGGTTTGCCTTTTCACTTAGGACTATGTCATGTATAGTGCTACACCTCCTTGAGTAAGAGGACACTCTCATGAGGAAATTAAATTGTTCAGTGATGCTGTAACACTTAACTGCTCTTTCTTTTCTTTCTTTCTTTCTTTTCTTTTCTTTTCTTTTTTTCTTTTTTCTTTTTTCTTTTCTTTTCTTTTTTTTTTTGAGATGATCTTATATCTTACATGTCTCTATGGATAGTAGCCAGGGACTCTCTATGTAGACCAGGTAGGCCAGATCAAATTTGTAGCAATCCTCAATTTCCAAATGTGAGAATTACAAGTGTGTACCACCACACTGGCTCCATTTTATTTATTTATTTATTTTTTTTTTTTATTGTCTGTTGGTTATTGTTTGAGCCAAGGTCTCTCTCTCTTGTCCGTGCAGTAGTGGAACTCACCATGTAGCACAATATGGCTTGAAGCTCACCATATTCCCAAAGTAACTTCCTGAGTGCTTGGATTATACCTGTACTACCAGCCACTGCCTTACCCGGCTCAATCCTGCTTTCTTTTAGATAATGCTAGCATGTGGGATGCAAACGAGTGGGATTTAAAAGCCAGTTTTTTATTCACATATGCACACATGGCTCTAATTATGCAAATTCATTTAAAAGGATTTTCATTTACAGTAATGGAAACACTTTTACTGTTTTGGGAAAGCTTTAGCTTTAAGGGAATGTTGGGCACCTAATGACCTGTAAATGTAATTGAATATTCTTGGTAACTAAAGATGATTTATTTAAATTTTTGGACTGTGTTAGTAAGCACCTTCTAGTTGGAAGCATCTCTTGGAATTGACTCTTTAGGCTGTGTGTTGATAGAGACTTCAGCTCTGTCTTCAATCTTGTCCTGCCTGCTGCTGATAATGCCTTTTTTTTTTTCCTCCTTGCACTTCCCTTAGCTTGGCCACTGTGTAAGTACTTCATACATCAATAACTTAGGATGTGCTCAACTATTTCATTATTTTTGAGTGTTGAAAAGCATACTAGTTTTGTGTGTCTATGCTTAATCACCACAAACATTTACAAAATGAACAAAATTGATCACTACATGTCATTTACGGTTCCCATACCTTTAAAGGGAGTATTTTACTGCGCTTTACAATGATAGAGTGCAAGCATTTTCTTGGACGATTTTATTTGCCCACGGGAATCCCTATCAGCACGGACACATCAGAAAGGCTAGTGAGTGTGGGCTTTCCTTCTTACGTCTCCCCCTTTTCATGCTCCGAAGATCACACTGTGCTTCTTGATCTGCTTCCTTTAACTCTGGCATTGTGTGAGGCAAGCCTGCTTCCAGTGTTAGCAAAGCCGGGACTGGAGCAATGCATCTCAGCAGCTGCTTACCGTGAAGAACCTGGCTTTTCTTATATTTCTGCTTACTTTTAAACTTGGTAGTCTCAAGGTGACACGTTTATAACACATATTTAGAATTAATTGCTGGAAAGATCTACAAAAACAAAATATACATGCCTCCTCCCCCATTTTTATTATTATGTGCAATAGGCCTACAATTGCTCCTAAGTTCTCGGAGGGATTTATTTGATTTCTGACCTTACCCTATACCAGGTATGAGCCTGCAGGTGGCTCTTGAAATAGTGTATTGCTGAGAGCCTTGAGAGATGCCAGTGAGGGCCGGAGAGATGGCTCAGTGCTTAAGCAACCCCTAGCTCTAGGTCTCCTGCTCTCTGAGAGTACCCAAGCACGTGTATATATGCACACACACACAATAGATGGATAGACAGACAGACAAATAGACAGAAGATAGATAGACAGATAGATGATTGATAGATAAAATTATAATAAGAACTAAAATAAATTTAAAACTTTTATGTTGGGGTAAAAACAAACAAACAAGATTTGTATGGAGTTGCCATGGTGACACAGGCTCGACAGAACACGTGTACCTCATAAACAGCTCTCACATGGTCTGTGTATAAAAGATTTGAGAATGCCAGATTGCAGTGACCACAGGAGTCCTTGAAAGCAACTCATCTCCATGGTCATGGCCACTGGAGAGTGTGTGTAGTCAGACAAGCTCTCCGCTGTAGGCTTGGTCTCTGTTACCCTGGGAGCCCGCAGATCAGTCTCTTTGAGAGGTCTCCCTCTCAAAGGCACCTGACAGGAATTTGCTGTCACCTTAAAATAATATTTCCCAAAGTATTCCTGTACAAAGAGTGACCCCAAAGATCCGTGCTTAACATACAAGAGTGCACAGCAGTTTGTCGGTTTACCCACAAGGCATCACAAAACTATTGCATATGAAATACGAAGGGACGATTCTTTAAATTCTGTATCAGTTTGAACACATAGAAAATGGTATCTCGAACATATACAGGGGGAGGTAATCCCCCTCAGGAACAGTCATAGGAGAGGGGAATAAGAGGAAAATGGGAGGGAGGAAAGAATGGGAGGATACAAGGGATGGGATAACCATTGAGATGTAACAAGAATAAATTAATAAAGGAGAAAAAAATAAATAAAAAAAAAGAAAGAAAATGGTATCTCATACATTTAGTGTAGGAATTGATATCAATGCTGCCAGAGTGTGTCATGTTCCTGGGTATGCAGTGGATTCCTAATGAATGATAACTGGTCTTCTCCTGAGCAGGAAGGACCACAATGCAGGCACTTTGCATCCTGCGGGAAGGCCTATGGTAGTCTAGTGCTATTGTAGACTTAAGAAGGTGTGAGCCCCTAATACTTGCTTTGACTTCTTAGGGGAAGACTGGGGTGGGGGAGCTTGTCTCCCACGGCTGCCCTGCTGCTCCCTCGATAGATGAGGCAAACCTTGGAAGCAGAGGCAATGGCTTGAAACACTAGTGTTCTCATGTCCGAAAGGATTTGCTCAGTTTCCAGAATTAGAATAAAAGTTTGTGTGTGTTGACACGCATTGCCTTCTTGTTGTTGTTTGTGTTGTTTTGTTTTGTTTCTTGTTGCTGGAGACGAGGTCTAGGGCCTTGAGAACGCCAGATAAGCGCCCTACCACTGAGCTACACTACTTCCCCGGCTCTCTGCTTAGCAGTTAAACTTGACCTGCCTTTCTCCACTTTCCCCCCTCTTCTTTTGTAAAGAATCCGGGGATTTAATAATGGATTGTGTGGTGTAGGAAACAGTATCATTCCTTTACCGGTGATGTTAGCATTCTCCATTTACAGCTGTTTGAAGTTGATGAACCTTCACTTTTTTTTTCCCACGGCTGATTTTAAGACACCCTGTTAGTAATTTTTCAGTCTCTCCTGCAGCAGGAAGAGGGCCTTACTTGTATCTGGTCTATTTCTCTAGCTGAGGTCAGGAGGAGCTCAAGTGTTGGAAGGCTGCATCGCTGAGATCCACAACATCACCAGCTTAGATATCTCTGACAATGGTAAGACCCAAAGGAAACGGAAATGCTACTGGACCGAGCAAGGCAAGGGGAGATGGTCCGCTAGCCACAGTCCGATATACAAATTCTAAAACAATGCATACCTCCCTTCCTGTGGTAAATATCTGAGCCCAGCATTATCATATTCTTGGTAGTCATAAAATTGTTTCAAAAAAACTTTTTTTTTACTCAATTAGCTTCATTTCAGCCTGTTAACTTTGCATGGGAAACTTAGGTAACAAGTTACCTAACAGTGAGCACTATGGTGGGAGAGGGGAATCTGGCTGCCCATGTGATTTCTGGCTGCTGCTGACTTTGCACTGACAGACAGTAGAGGATGCTTGGGTAAGTCTTTAGAAAAAGAAGTTTGCCCCTGTGACCTAAGAGGACATGAAAAGAGGGCAGCGAGCTCAGCACAGGCAGTCGGCCCACTGTATGAAGTTGCCTCTCCACTTGTGTTTTGACCCTGTCTTTACTCTTCCTTTCAGGTTTAGAATCGGACTTATCTACCCTAATCGTGTGGCTCAGTAAAAACAGATCAATACAGCACCTGGCGCTGGGCAAAAACTTTAATAATATGAAATCCAAGTAAGATTTTGAATTTTTTATATGACAATGATGAAAAAGAGCCTGCCTCCTGGCAGCTTTTGATTTAATTCCACTGTCCCCAATCTTTAAAATCTCTTTAGAAACCTGACGCCCGTGTTGGACAACTTAGTGCAGATGCTCCAAGATGAGGATTCTGTGAGTATCGCCTGACGCACGGTCCTTCCCGCTTTGTGATTGTTGCCACTGGACTGATGCTGAGGTGCTGCCAGATAAGTTACATGCAGATTTTATCAGTATCTTAAAGGTAGAATGTGCCTTAATAGAGTTTTGAATATTTAAAATTCTATTCTTCAATTTATCAGGAAGGCTAAAACTAAGAACTTTTAAAAAGTATTGTTGTTGTTGTTTGTGGTGGTGGTGGTGGTAGTGTGTGTGTGTGTGTGTGTGTGTGTGTGTGTGTGTGTGTGTGTGTGTTTGTGTGTGTGTATGTCAAAGGACGACTCACAGGTGTCAGCTCCCTTCCTCCCTTCCTTCTGGGGTGGTTTGGAGCTCAGTCTTGGCAGCAGGACTTTACCACCGGCTCAAACTAAGAGATTTTCCAGGGTGTAAATGAACTCTTATGCCTATCTGCATCCGAAGGCTAACAGATGACTCTGCAGACTACCCAGCTGGTTGTCTTCCTGTGCATTATGCTAAGAAAGGTCCTGTTTTCAACTTGGACTTCGTCTAGTAGTATACAGGATTTCCGGCAGTAAGGATGTTTGCTCTCATCTTAAGTGGTTGCTTGTACTCTTGTCATCTTTCTTATATTTTCATGCCTCTTGGTTGCTTCTGAGCAAGACTTAGATCAGAGTGAAGGGGTTTAATTTTGAATAGCATCCTACCGTGCATGAGAAAACGAAGCTACTTACCTGACAAAGCAGACGCATTGCCATGAGTACACTCAGTTGAGAGTGCTGTCTTCTGTTCCATTTTACTGATGACCCTTAAGACTGTCCTTTCCTAGTATACAGTAAGAACAATTATGAAAAGTTATAAAAAACCAATAAGTAAGACTTACATATATAATGTCTAGTCAAAAGGTATTTGGCAACCTTGGAGAAAATATTATCTGTTCTAGCTTGGTGAGTCTTAAGTTTTGCACCTAAATCAATATCTATCAAAGCTTATATTTACCAACCTAAAAATATTTATCTAGACCTAAAAATATCTTCTTAACTCCTAAACAACTAAGCTTAATTTTAAAATTACCTATCTGGTCTCCAACCCCATCAGAGACTTGAGAAGTAATAAATTTAATTACCCAAGTAAACAGGACATGCAGGTTAGCAGCTTCCAAAATGAAAAGCCTAGCCGGTTTGACCAATAAAAGGTCATCACATCTGGGCAGGGCAAATGGGATAGGTGTGGCTAAGGTTTCTGGGTTTTGGGAGACAGGGAGAATCTTAGGAGGAGACCAGAGGAGAGGGGAAGAGGAAGAAGGCTGCGCCTTGGGTTAGGTGGAGGAGAAGCACATGCTCGGCTTGGATGGAGATTTGGCCCAGATGATGATAATTAGCAAGTATTGGGGATTATGGGTGGGCGGTAGCTAAACAGAAATTATTAGAAGCATATGGCATAAGAAGTAGTTTAGGGGATTAATATCTGTCCTGCCCTAGGTTACCTAAAGCTATTTAAACAAAAAACAAAAAACAAAAACCACAAAAACAAAAACCTGTCCTTTCCTTTGCAAAGTTATCCTTAGTCAGGAAACACAGTTTCTAAAGTTCAGATGCCAGTGTGAAGAGTCACACTGTGGGCTGTAGGGTAAATTCTTACATCAGTCAGGCGAAGCATGTCACATCCTGAAAAATAGCACTCCTGCTTTTGAACATCTTCCAGGAAATGATAGGCAATTCTGTGACATTGGTAAGATAACTTCCCTAAGGCAGCCGTGGGGCTGTGGGGTTTGAGTATTTCTGTCTTGCTAGCCCTTTATTCGCACAAAAGGTGGAAATCTCGTTCTTATGCTGTTCTGATGTGAGGCTATAATTTCTAACTTGGGCTAAACAATTTAATTGTTTAATGAATTCTGCTGCTTTGCTGTGTCCTTGCCTGCTAATAATATCAGCATTTTGTTTCTCTTCTATTAGATTACTAAGTCAAGAATAGAATTGGAGTGTAATTCCAATTTTATATGTTTAATTTGACTTTACACCACTCTGCCTCACTAGCATTTCAGAGTTCCTGATACAAGCCCAATTTTAAAAGATTTGGGAACCTGATGTTACAAAATCATACTTAGAATTCATCCCCAAATATGTGTGTTAGTAAATAATTTAAGAAGTTTTAGAGTTGATAAAGAGTATACTAGTTAAAATTCTGATCATTGCTTAAGGGCCTTCAAACTGTTTTTGTAGTTTTAGAGTTTCTTACTTAAAGATAATTTTGATATTTAAAACACACCTGAAAACACATTTGCAGATGACAAATTTGCTATGTAAATGTGAATTCTACCGAGTTACAAGCCTGATTAGTGTGTCTCTAATAACTCTACTGTGAATAGCTTTTTTATTTTTGTCACCGAAAATGATGTGGGTTTTTCAAAAGGCAATTACCATCAATTTTTTTCTTTTACTTATGCAGACCAATTTAAAATGCTAAGGAGTTGAGCCTTGTGCCTTTAAACATCCCACAGGAAACTGGTCCCTTTGGGCCTATTTTTGGTTTTACTTAAGTAAGAGTTGGACATTGAGAAAGTAAGCTCCACCTCTGACACTGCGCCTCTGTGGAACATGCTCCTTGGCAGCCCATGGAATATCATAGTCACCCAGAACTGCAGTGTGTCATCTGCAGCTGTAGATGAAGGTGACTACATCCAGATTTATTCATGATGTGTGACCGTGAGCAGCCAACAGGGCAGAGAATCTTTTCTGAAGGATTGCACAGACACCCATGTTGTAATCCACAGAATAGGATGGTTTTCCCCCCAGAAGAGCCAGTAACCTGGAGACGGAGTCTAGATCAAGCATTAAGTGTTCAGTTAGGATGGCTGTGTGGAAAAACTGACCTCATAAATATGTATGCAGTTCATGCCCTCCTGTTCCCATTATTCTTAAGTGTTAATTGGGATGTATTAGAATTTGAATGCAGTGATGGAATAGTAGTTTGGCAGCTTAGAGATCTGGCATGAGGTCTTCCTGGTATGAGGAAGAAGCCATGACCATGATAGATCATTTTTTGTAGTAGTAGAATAGAGAGTTTCAAAATGGTGAGGCATGGCTATAGCATTTCATGAAGCAGTGTTGCATGTTGGTTTGGGCTTTTTGTTTGTTTGTTTGTTTGGCAACATTAGGTTGCCTGAGTCTGAACAGTTTTCATTGTTTCCATTTATCCAAATGTAAGATATTAAGGACACTGTAGCCAGCTGCTTAGCTCTTCAGCAGAGATGCCATTGCCTTAGCCACCACAAGCCTCTTTCACATGTATAGGACTGACTGTAGCTGGTGTGCTGTTGCCTTCTGATTGTCCTGGGCTAAGTCTGAGCAGCAGCATGTCGTTTGGATGTTGAGGATGGTGGTCAAACCAAGTCACATGACATTGCAGTGTTGATATTTGAATATTTTGTTTCTTATCTTCCTCCTCTTCCTTCTTTTTAAAACAAGGACTCATATAGTGTCATCTGGCCTTAGTTTATCCTCCTGCCTCTACCTCCCACGTGCTGATATCTCATGTACAAGGCACCATGGCTGACTGATGTCTAAATCTTAACTCCATCCCCCTCATCCTGTCCCTTGGCCTTCATTAATAGAGACTTCTTTGATTTCCATACTTATCAGTGCATGATCAGTGGCTACCTGGTGGAGCAGGCACAGGTAGATCTTACATTGTGTTTGCTTGTTGTCATGGAGATTACTCAGGTCCATGCTGTGCCCTAAGTTCATAGGCCACTAAGAGACACCTTGGATTCTTCTAGGCATTTGCCTGCCTGCGATGCCAGAGCTATTTGAGGGAGTAAGGCCAGAGTGGACCAGTCCACATAAGATGTCCTCATTCCGCAGGTCTGAATTGGGGCTTTCAGTGCCTTGTTGCTTCATGTCTTGGAATTCATCCCGTTCTATTAAGCTATGCTTTCATCGAGTCTTGCAAACCCACATGCCCACAGGATTAGGGAGATAGTAGAGTAGGTCGAGTGAGCTAGGCACATGGAGGAAGCCCTGTGAAGTGTTTGATCATGTACTCTGAAGGCCAAATCAAACCTGTGTCCAACCTGAGGGACTTTCAGTCTCTAGTTTAAAGGAACAGAAAGTGTGCTGGTGTGGAGTCAGATACAGTGTGTAGTAAAGTAAACAGGCTATATAGAATTTATTTGTTTGTTTCTTGAAATTCAGGCATATCTTCTGGTGGAAACTTAAGATAGGGTTAAAGGACGGTGACCAAACCTGTTCTCACATAAGCTCCTTGGGGTGGTGCGATGCAGATGTGGAGAGAACACAGTCTAACACTGGATCATTCAAGCTGACCCTGACTCCGCTCCTTTCTAATATGGTGGTTTGCTTTTGTTTTGCTGTTTTGTTTATTTGGTAAGATAGAATACCACGCACCCCACACAGGTTTTGAACATCTAACATAGCTGAGGCTGGCCTTGAACATCTCATCCTTCTGCCCCTGTTCCCCAAGTGCTGGGGCTACAGACTTGCACACCACAACCACCGCCACCTCATGCCCGTCTTCTGATTGTGTGACTTTGGTTGATTTGCTTAACCCTTGTGTTTCATGTTTGGTAAATGAGGGTGACAATAGTGTCCATATAGTGTGGGGCTGAGACAGTTAAAGGGATGAGCACGTGGGCTGGAGAGATGGCTCAGCCCTTAAAGGCTCAGCTCACAGCAGAAATAGAAATGAATCGATGTATAAAAAGTGTAAGCAGTGAAATGCTTAATACATATTCATTGGCTGAACATTATTCATCTTGGGTGGTTTGTATCTTGTGATTGGCCTCTGTGTTTTAGGATTATTATTTCACTTGTAGGAAAATAAGATAGGTAGGAAAGAATAATTACCTCAGTTGGGACACTTTAATGATCTGCAGCTTGCCAGAGAAGCAGCAGATACTCAGCACCAGTTCACCCAGGAAGTTTGTTTAATATCAGAAGCTTCGGGTTCTAGCCTCAACCCACCCGTGGCTTTAGACAATTCCCAAAGCAGACAATCCAGTGGCTCCAATCCAGGGTTCTCCGTGGAGAGGTGGGAGAGTGGTCATTACTTTGATGAGGCCGTTGAGTGCTGTGTGCTGTCTGCTCCACAGCCTCTGCAGTCCTTGTCCCTGGCTGACTCAAAACTCAAGGCTGAGGTCACCATCATCATCAATGCCCTGGGCAGCAACACATCCCTGACCAAAGTGGACATCAGTGGGAATGGCATGGGTGATATGGGAGCGAAGATGCTGGCCAAGGCTCTGCAGATCAATACCAAACTCAGGTAGGCAGGGCTAACCTGACCCTGACAGGAGGGTGTTCCTTATGGGGTGCCTGGGCCTCCCAGGATACCCATTGGGAAGAAACCTTTATCGTAGTACTTGGTTGGGACACTCCTGAATGTATACATGTTATTTTCTCAGTTATTTGGTTTCACATGTCCTCTGTGATGTAAAACCCTGACAGAGTGTTGTGGTCTCTTTTTCAATGTGGACTTGACAGCTAACTGGGGAGATAATGGCAGTGAGAAACAGGGAAACCTTTGCAGGCCATGCTGAGGCAGCAGACTCACACAGTCTGTCTTTTAGGGACAGGCCATGTTTTAAGAGATCCAGATAGCTCTGCAAGTACCTCAGAGCATGCTTGCATGAAAGAAACAGATCGTGATATCCCTGGGCAATATAGTTAGTGGTGCATTAATGGCCACATGTCCTTATTTGGTACATTTGGTACATGACTGTATGCGGTTGTAGGTCTGAGGCCTTTTCTCCACTCCACACCTCTGCATAAAGACTTAAAGCACAAGGGCACAAGTTTCTATGTGAATATGAGGATGCAGTCTGGAGAGCAGATGGGCCAGGTCTGCTCTTAAGAATTGCAATAAATCAGCATATCCACTGTGCTTTTAGGTGTAGATTTTTCAAAAATAATTTGTTTGATAGCTGTGTTAAGCTATGATGCAATGGCTGGAGTATACTTAGGGATAATAGTGAATGCTTAGCATGCATGGCACCATGAGTCCAACCCCAGCATAAAGATAGATGATGGATAGATAGATAGATAGATAGATAGATAGATAGATAGATAGTAAAGTATTGGGTAAGATGGCCACTTTTATTTTCATGAACCAAATGAACGTTATTCTTTTCTTATATAATGCTGTTAAAATACTTATAGGCACGTCCAACCCATGTCCTATTGATGGCCTACCAGTGCAATCATGAAGTGATATCTGTCAATGCAGTCCAATACCCACTCTTAAACTTACTTAAAGCACTATGATACTTCTAAAAAGTTAAGCAACTGCACTGTGTGATCATGAGCACTGTGTCAGGATGTCAGAAGGCTGGATGTGCCTAGACTACATTGATTCAAAGAGATCTATCTCCAACGGGAGAGTCGTTTCTAACCATACCTCAGAGTCTGACCACTGACATGGTTTCATTTCCAAACAGGACAGTCATCTGGGACAAAAACAACATCACTGCACAAGGCTTTCAAGACATAGCCGTTGCTATGGAAAAGTAAGTCTTAATTAGGATTCTTCTCTGAAACAAAACTAAAGAATCAACAGCGTTAGTGCCACCTGTGGGGTGGTAGATGGAACTGTGGGTAGGGATCAGACCTTTGCAAACCAGCCACAGAGCTGGGGAGGACAGTGTCCTAATGGGAGTTTCCTTGTGTGAAAAAGGAGGGCTGAGGGGCTCATCTGCCAAAGCAGATAGTCATCAGGGACACTGCTCTCCTGCTTTTGTGGTCCACAATCTTTCTGCACTGGGTCTACTCTTCTATTTATCTGGACAACATGGAGCGAGTGAAGGTGAGCATGGGGGTTTTATCTATCGGCTAGAAAATAAAAGCGAAAATTGATTAATGGTGAGCCCCAGACTTATTTGTTTTATTGCTATAAAAGGGTTTTGTTTTTTTGTTTTTGTTTTTATTGTAGCTGAGAGCTACAATTGTTATTTGCTGCCAAATGTGCTTTTCTGGTCGTTGAAATGAAAAAAAAAATAACAATTATAGACACAGACGAAAATCTGTGATGAAGAAATTAATATAGCATTAAACAAAGGAAGGCTGCTATTCCTACAACCTTAATTAGCACCTTAGTTTGTTTTTCAAAGTTGTTTGTTTATAAAAGGAACCTCGTCTTGTCTGTTTTGGCTAATGTTAGACTAAGAAATCAATTAGAGTGTCTCCAAAGAAAAGAAGTATTTATAGTACTCACCCAGAAGAGCAAAACATCACATAGAGACTCCATGAGCACATTCATAGCAGTTGAAGTGAGGCAAACGGGGAGACTTCAGGAGCATACTGAACATGAAGGCTGTTGGGTCCTTGGGTTGCTGAGGCCGAACTTGACATCAGCTCATTGATGGAGGTGCTGCTGTCAGGCAAGGCTCTGTTCAGAGCCTCTTGTCTTAATTGATGCAGCCTTTAAAATATATAAAGATGACGTTTTCTTCCTGAAACTTCTAGAACCCGAAGGAATTGTCTCACTACCCCCACCTGCCCTCATGGATCCCTGGCTCTAGTGTGGGTGGAGGTGACGACAGCATGGCGTCTGGCTACCATCAGATGTCAGAACTGCTCTAAGCAGATTCTGAGCCTCGGAAAGGAGATGGTCTAAAACACAGTGGGAGATAGGGACTGCCAAGAGAAGCCCTTTCCCCACATAAGGGAGGAAGTTCTCACTGCCCTGGATCACTGCCCCATCCCCAATCTCTTACTTACCCTAAAGGCCCCTAGGAGGAGCTTCAGCTTCAGGCTCTCCTCCTCCTCCTCCTCCTCCTCCTCCTCCTCCTCCTCTTCTTTGAGACAGGTTTTCACTATGTACCCCCGGCTAGCCTTGAACTCACAGAGATCCACTTGCCTCTGCTTTCTAAGTGCTAGGATTAAAGGTTTGTGCTACCATGACCAAATCCAAATACCTTCTGGTCCTAAGCCATATGCTTCTACTTGAGCCAAGGAATCAGAGTGAAAAATCAGGACTCAGTTCCTGGGTTCTGTCCTCCCACATTGAGACCTTGTGTTAATATGCAGACCATGCTGACCTCAGACTTGCAACCTTCCTCTTGGCTCTGCCTTAGACTTCTGGGATCCTAGGCAAGTACCATGCCTAGCTCCCTTTACTCTTTATAATGACCCTGGGCCACAGGAGGCTGTGGGTAAAGCAGCATCCTACATCACACACGGTACACCTCCTCTAAGAGCTGTCTGTGACTACAGAGCCACCTGTATCTGTTGCTCCTCTGTCCCTAGAGTGGGTACAGGGATCTTTACTGTGTTTGCTTCACGGCAGCCATCTCCAGGCTTACAGAACAGTGCCAGCCCAGGCTGACATTTAAGGGAGGCCAGGAACACACCTACCCAACACTCCACTTTTCCAGGTGGATATCGGTGCCTCTGGATCAGTCAATTATGTATACTCTGCTCCAAGATGCCAACTCTTCCGAATCTCTGTTGTTTAAATACACCACACTGGTATGTAATGTGATAAAAATTTGCATATAGGAAAGATAATAAAAAAAAGACTTATTGTCTTTTAATTCCATTTGGCTAGTTCCTTTTATAAACAAACAACTTTGTAAAACAAACTAAGATGGTAATTAAGTTGTAGAAGATAGACTGGGCTGGCCCCAAACTCACAGAGATCTGCCTTCCTCTGTCTCCCAAATGTTGGGATTAAAGGCGTGCACCACCATATCTGGCTTTTTAACAATATTCTTGCAGCTATCTTTTTAGATCTAAAAACATGTTCAGTTAAGGTGACAGAAAGTTATTTTAAAACATATGGATTTTACTCCTTTCTCCAGGAACTATACGCTGAGATTTATGCCAATTCCTATGTATGATGCTTCCCAAGCACTTAAGACGAACCCTGAGAAAACAGAAGAGGCTCTTCAGAAGGTAAGAACTGGGAGCACCGGAGACATAAGTCCACACTTGAATTGTCTTAATACATATTCTGACCATAGGACCATGACTATTTCATAAAGATTACTTATTTATCTATTTACTTACTTATTTATAATTGTTTTGGTTTTTCAAGACAAGGTCTCTCTACCTAGGCTTGGCTGTCCTAGAACTAGCTTTGTAGGCCAGGCTGGCCTCAAACTCACAGAGATCCACCTGCCTCTGCCTCCTAAGTGCTGGGATTAAAGGCATGCGCCACCACCACTTGGCTTTGTAAAGCTTTTTAAGCCCATGTACTCTTAAGGTCATGACTAGCATAATTCTTGACTGGGCATGGGGGAAAAAAAAACAACGAAGACTGAGTGAACCCTGGTATGAACTTTTAGTGGAATAAAAACATTTTTATAATATCAACATGTCCAAGTGTAGGCACCCTTCCATCTTTGGAGAATGTGGGGAGCCAAGGTGTCTCTTGCTCTGTGGCTTTTCTCTGTCTTTAAGGGTTTTGTTTTGTTTTGGGAGACAAGTTCTTTATAGCTCAAACTTACTATGTATCAGATGATGACCTGAACTTCTGGTCCATCTGTCAAGGAACAGGATTGTAAGCATCCTTTGCTTTTTCATGGCTACATTCCTTCTCAGTTTTGGTGTGCTTATATATTCCATTTCACTCTGGTGCTTTCTCTAGAGTTTTTGAAATTGTTTCTCCCTCTTTGTTCTCTTCATCCTATTGGCTTCAACCTTTTCCAAACCTACTTTATTTGAGGTTCTTTAATTCTTACACCTCCCTTCCAACCCACCCACCCTAGATAGGAGAGAAAAGAGGTTAATGGGAACAGGAGAAGTAGACCTTTTTGGACTCAGTTCCTGGGAGCAATTCCCCTGGCATACTGGGCAGGATTTCAGCAGGCCAGCAATTCAACCAAAGTTGCTGCTGGAACCTGGAACAGCAGCCAGAACCCGGAGCCCTGAAGCGTTCTCTGGGGCTGTTCTCTCTAGGAGTGTCTCAAAGTGGAGCAATGAACAGCCACACAGCACCAAGACCCAAAAAGCCCCACCTCCTGTTTTGGATATATATATATATATATATATATATATATATATATATATATATATATATATATATATATATCCTCTCAGAGTCTGCACTAAGATGTGCTTCAGCTGGCAACAACCAAGCCCCCGCACGAGGTGGTTCATCTTCTAGTGGATAAACATCACCTGTTCTCTCACAAGTCCGTTCCCCACACCACACTTGGGATCAAAACAAAAACATTTGTACATCCACTACATCATCCTCTGTCCGTACCCAAACCCAGCTTCTCCTTTCTCACATGTTTCTTAGTTAAGGGCCACCCAATTGCCAGATTGTATAGTCTAAAGGTCTTTGCTTGGTCTCCTGCCCCTTTGCTAAATACAATACCACTCTTTAAGACTTCAACTCCTACTGCCATCTCGACACATTTGGCAACGCCTATCTCTTTCCCATGTTATAGAAATCAGCCACCATCTTCTAGGATAAAGCTAAAGAGGCCAGACCTTGACACCATCATTCGCTGCCAGCTTTCCAGACAAATAAAGCTTGGCCTCCCTAACAGAACGCATTCCTATCTAGGATCTGCCTTCTGTCTGCCTCCTGCTCCGTCTATTACCAGCTCTAACTTTTCATTCTGTCCCATCTCAGGGAACTGCAATGTTGAACCAGAGGTAAGATTTAAGTCTGTTTGTACCAGCGTTTCCGGTCACTGAAGGTTGAGGACTATTAGTTTATCTGAGCAAGACTCAGCTCTTTCTACACTACCGTGCCTGGCTGTCAGGCTTGAAATCTAGTGTCTCGAGCACCCGCATGGACTCCTTAGGGGAGTTTCACTCTCCTGACAGATGGCCTTCCTGAGACTTCCTGACCTGGACATTGAGTCGCTTTACTCACCTCTTTGTTTTCTCTCCCAACAGACTCTGTTTGTCCCTTTCTGTAGCTGTGATAAAACGTCACAGCCAAAGCCGATTCTAAGGAGAGAAGATTTAGCTTGGCTTATGGCTGCAGAGGGATAGACTCCATTATGGAACGAAAGGCCTGACAGCAGGCTAGGGAAGCTGATGCAGGAACAGGAAGCCGATCACATTCTAGCCACACACAGGAAGCAGAGAGGCGGAACAGGAAGTAAGGCAAGGCTGTAAGCCCTCAATGCTGTGTGGAAGGGAATCTTACCGCACTAAGTTCAGTAGTAAGGGGTCCACGACTGACGACATAGACGCATGGAGCTTGCAGTTCGTCTTTCCTTTAAGCTTGCTCTCAGAAAGAAGCCTGGAGTGGCTGGCCACAGGGCTCAGGCTGGAAAGTGCTTACTGCTCGTACACGAGGCGAGGACGTGGGTTTGCTCTCAGAGTCCCCACAAAATCTGGGTACAGGTAGTATGCGCTTATTAATCCTAGCCCCGGAGAGGCAGAGGCAGGAGCGTCCCTGGTGCCCACTAGGTAGCCAGCATAACCTAACTGTGGAGTTGCTGGCCAGAGAGAAAGCCTGTCTTAAAAACCAAAATAGAGAGACACGACAATTGAGAAATGACAAGTGTATGGACACAGGCACCTGCACACATACACACACAAAAAGGACAAACTTCACATATTACTTTTCTTAAAACAGTAACAACAAATCCACTGATATTTCTTCCCGGATTAGTTTGTGTAGCATGGTGGCTGGACCTGGGAAAGGGCTGGGACCACAGGTCCTGCCATCCTGGTCTGCTGCATGTCTATGTGAGATGACCTTCCTGAAGGAACAGATGCTCTCAGGCTTTGGCCTCGGTGTAAAAAGACAGGGAAGGAGACAAAGGGCCCAACACTGGATGGCCTCAAGTGCTTGTCACTGTTCTGAACCTCTGTAACAAAAATTTCCCATTGATGTGTCACCTTGGCAAGATTTGGCTGCTGGGAGGTGCAAGTCATGTGATCTAGCTCCGCAGCACTCTGTGCTGTGTTAATGATGCTTCAGCTGGGGGAAGGGAACTTTCTGTTCTCCTATGTGTTTCATGGGAAGGCGCTTTTGCTCTGCTTTCTAGTTTCCTGGGATGCAGGTAATTACTATGTGGGTTTTAATTGTTCCTAATTGCTATTGAGTAGTAGTTATTTTAGCATATGGAAAATTAAAATGAAAATGTAATAACAGTAAGAGCTTCACAGTTAATAGACACTCTTAACCAGGGCACTGCAGTGACAAATTAAAAGCCAAATGGCTAAGATGCATTATTAAAATGATAAAGAGGGGAAGGGAAATAAAACAAGATGGCACACTTTACCCACCTTAAATCATTCTTTTCTCTTTTTGAGACAGTGTCTTATATAGCTCAGTTTGGCCTTGCACTCCTTTTTAGCTTGTCTTTGTCACTTCTGACTTCCTGCATACGGGAGCTTCTTATGCTGTAGCTGCCTGTATATCCAGGAAAGCGCATGCATGTGGGTGTGTGTGTGTGTGTGTGTGTGTGTGTGTGTGTGTGTGTGTGTGTGCATATGTACGTGTGTGTGTCTGTGTTGTCTGTGTGTGCCCTTACTGGGCAGCCACACACACCCTGCCTAGTAAGCAAGTGCCTTAGTTTCTTTCCTGTTGCTGTGATAAAATATTCTAACCCAAGCAGTTCAAGGGAGAAAGGATGGATGGGATGGACAGTGATGGATGCTCACAGCTGCAAGCTATAGTCCATGGTGGGGACATCACAGGTATAGGAGCTTCAGAGAGCTCCTCAGAGTCCACGTGAGGTTGAGTAACAGAGAAAAATGCTTGTGCTTGGTTTACTTTCTCCATTTTATACAGTCCCAGATCCTCTGCCCAGAGAATGGGTCCACCCATGACTGAGAAGGAACCTCCCACATCCATTAACACTGATCAAAATAACCCTCTACACGTGTGCCCAGAAGCTCTTCTCCCCAGCGACTGCACATTTGAACCGCTGAACCTTCTGCTAACGCCTCCACAGGGCTGGGCTCACAGGCACGCACCACCATGCCTGGTTTACGTGGTGCTGGGGACTGAACTCAGGGTCTCACGTCTGCTACTTAAGCACTCTATTAACTGAGCTACATCTCCTGTCCATCCAATCATTCTTTGAAGGTATATTTACTTTTGGGGAAAGCTGTCTGTATGTAGCCCAGGCTGTCCTGGAACTCACTGCGTACCACAGGCTGACCTTAAAGTCACAGTGAACCTGTTGCTTCTGCCCCATAGTATTGAAATTGTAGGCAGCTCAGCCCACGTCCTCCTAAAAGCCTCTGTGTGGTGTTCATCGGTCTAACTAGTTCCTCCTGCACCCTTTATTCGGAGCGTGCCCCTGGCCTGCTGATCTTCCTAAGCACTTCCTTTCCATCTTGCTGTAGTTGGTATCATTCCTGTTCTCAGAAGAGTTTGTGTGTAGACATACTGATTGTCAAACCACCCCGGGGGCAGGAACATATCTTCTTATTTGCTGCCACTTCTTCAAAATCAGGCCTGTTTTGAGAAACTATGAAAATTTGGTAGATTTTAAAAATTAGAATGTACGAAAGTTATTATTTTTATAGCCATTCTTCCCACTTTCTCTCACTTCCTTCTCCCCTCCTTCCCTCCCATCCTCCCTCCGTGCATCCCTCCCTTAGCCTCAACTGTTTTTCCTTCTTCCTCTCTCCTTCCCTTTCCTAGTACTCCTCCTCAATGCCTACCCCTCCCTTCCTCTCTTTCCTTTCTTCCTTAACATAATTTCCCAGGTGCTGATCAATTCTGGGCTGTGGATTAGGCTGGGGTTCAGAGGGCACCATCTCCCCTCCTTTGTTGAGACTCACTTCTGAACCGGGTGGTAGTTCATGTGTCATGCCATCCAGAGACAAGAACCCTGAGCCTGCAGCGCTCCCACCAAATTCCAGCTCATCTTCGACAGTTTTGGAGTCAGCTACCTGAAAGCTCATTTTCCAACTAAAACCACCTCTGATAAATTCAGTGTCTGAGCTCTGGCTGAGCCTTATGGGTTGTGGGGTCAAAGAGCTGGCATCAGGCTTCCTGACTGGTTCACTGATAACTTTATTCTCCAAGGAGGCAGAGTGTGTTCTTGAGAGATATATGTGCTCCATTTACAGATAGAAAATTACTTGCTCCGGAATCACGAGACTAGAAAATACCTTCAGGAGCAGGCCTACCGCCTCCAGCAGGGCATCGTCACCAGCACCACCCAGCAGGTAAGGCCGCCACCACTGCCATGCCCCTGCTGTCAGCAGAGGCTTGCAGAGCACAGTTCCAGGAGGGGCTGGCCTGCGGAAATCACAGCAGATGGAATGAGAGGAACGTGTATTTGAGACATAAAGGGGGAACTAATTAAAATGAAATCCTAGAAGCTACAAGCTAAAGGAAAGGAAAAAATTAAATCGCTGCTTTATAAGTGTTGAAAATTGAGAGACTGTGAAAGTTACAACTCAAGATAGAAGAAAGCTGAATAGAAATAGTTGATTTGACTTTACATTTAGTGGAACCAAATGCTATTCTTGGTCATTGATAGATATAAAAAATAAAGATACATTTGGTATGGAAACTTAAGATGGTGTCAGTTTATAATTCCAGCCCTTAGAGTCAGAAGCACAAGGATTCAAAGTTCAAAGTCATCTTTGTCTATAAACAGACAACCTGGCTTACATAAGACCCTGTTTCAAAATCTTAAAATATAAAACAAAGCAAAACAAATATAAAGATGACAACAACAAACAACTTGAGGTGAAAGCTACAGTAGAATCAAAGTAAGTGGTTATCTCTGAAGGTTGAGAGGAACTGACAGGATTTATTTTATTTTACTGCCATTGCTTATCTCAGAGTGTATGAGTGGCTGGCTTTACTGTCCTAGACATCTCAGCATTGTTCACATCTTTATAGGAAGCATGTGTTATATAATTAGTGAAAGTCGAGTAATATATGTCAAGAAAAAAAATTTAATATTTCTGACCTAACAGAGCTTTTGAGAAAGAAAGCATTATTTAGATTTTGCCAGGTCTTAAAAAAATCTAATTTTTCACCCTGTTTGGGACTAGAATTATTTGGGAACTTTATAGCTTACTTTTACTAGCAGATATATTTTTTTCCTAAGAACTATTTTTATTTTTAATGGGGTGGAGTGGATATGTACACATAAGTGTAGATGCCCAAAGAGGCCAGGAAAAGTGTCAGGTTGCCTGGAGCGGGAATTATAGGCTGCTGGGAGCTGCCTGGTCTGTGCATTCTGGGAACCAAACTCAGGTCCTCTGCAAGAGCAGCCCAGCTGCCGGGCGTGGTGGCTCACGCCTTTAATCTCAGCACTTGGGCGTCAGAGGCAGGCAGATCTTCATGAGTTCGAGGTCTGCCTAGTATATAGCCAGGGCTACACAGAGAAACCTTGTCTTGAAAAAAAGAAGAAGAAGAAGAAGAAGAAGAAGAAGAAGAAGAAGAAGAAGAAGAAGAAGAAGAAGAAGAAGAAAAGAAAGAAAGAAAGATAGAAAAGAGCCACCATGCTCTTCTGCACTTAGCTATCACCACAGTCCTGGTTTTAGTGTCAGCCCTTAAAAGTAACAAGACTATCAACATTGTACCTATGTTTACTTCCTTTCCCATTATGAGATACCAAAATGTAGGCTTCTTTCTTAATCCAATATTGTCCCAACTTCTCTATGATTGGGAGGACATCCTATGCCCCTTGTACAAAAAGAGAAAGAAAGAAAGAAAGAAAGAGAGAGAGAGAAAGAGAGAAAGAGAGAAAGAGAAGGCCAACCCACTCTGTGCCATCTCTAGTGCTTGTTCTTCATAGCGGATTTCATCTTCGCCTTGGACAGCAACTGCACACAGGAGAGGGATGGAGATGCTTAACTCTGCATTGGTGGCTCATCCTGAGTTATTTGAGCCATTATGTATTGGGTGCATTGCCAACTTTCACTTCGGGGACTTCTTAGGATTTTATGACCAGCTATTTTCCTTCTTGAATCATTTCACTGACTTCAGGGGAGGCATACGGTAAAGCGTTGAGACGTTCCAATCCAGGAAGACTAGACGCTCTGTGACAACTGTTCCCTAGCCCCCTAACTGCTGGTCACGCCCCAGGGAAGAATCATAGTGTTTGAAAGAAACACTGAAATCCCACGGCTCTTTGTGCATTTGTTTTTGTCTGGTGCCTTTGTCTAGGATTTTATTAGAATCAATACCGCCTTTCTGCTTTTTGAGTTCACCCCTCTCCCCCACCTGATAAGCTCTCTTAACCAGGTTTTGGGACACTTTGTCTGACATAGTGAATATTCTAGGCTCTGTGTGCCTGTGGCAGGTTACCCTTTCTGCTGCTTGGATCAGACACAGCCATAAACCACGTACTCGGTACACTGCATGCACCGTGAACACGGCTATGTGTTAACAGAAAATCACAGACAAGTCAGGCCCAGAATTATCTGCTCCCAAGCTCGAGTTTCTATTCTCCTCCAAAGACCCATTTTCTTAATGCACTCTTCCTTGAGCTGGTTTTTCTCCTGGAGGTCATCACGTGGCTAACCTCCCCATTCTATAACATTCTGACACATGACCCCGATGTGTGTCCACCGAAATGGCCCTCAGTGATGGTCCTTTTCCTTTTTTGAGGCTCTTTCTTGCTATGTTGGTCTGGCTAGCTTCTGCTTCCCTGTGTAGCTGAGGCTAGCCTTGATCCTCGTATTTCCACCTTCCCAATGGACTACACAGGCCTCCACCAGCGTACCTAACCCCTGCCTTAGTGTTGACTGTGAAGGTTCCTTTCCACTTCTCTGTTGACCTTGCATGGGGGCAGAGCTATTATCCTACTCAGGGCGTTCTCTCTTCAACATCAGATGGAAGGATATATTTCTCTTGAATAAAGAAATATTGGCATAGGAAAAAAAAAAAAAAGAACATTGTTTCCACACATAGGCTGTTTGGTGGAAGTAAGGAACAGTTGTAACAAATTGAGAGTGACTCAAGATGGTGTTTATTGCTAGTGGGTGCTTTGCTTTGGTTCAATAGCCCTGAAGGAGCCTGTTGGGCTCTGCAAGTGTACTATGAATTAGTTGTGTGATGGGTTGTTGAAGAAGCCACCTGCACTTCAGCCCCCTCAGAGGACGGAAGTGGGTAGTCTTGCTCTGCCCACTCCTCCTGTGTGACTTTTCATATTATTGAGGGTTCCAGACAGGAGAGCAAATTCAGGGAAGGCGTACCTTACTATAGCTAGTTGGCTGGTGACCACTGCACTATAACTTTGTGAAAACAAGTATCATTAATGTAATGATTGGGGATGGTAAGACCAAAGAGAAGATGAGGGAAGAGAAGAGAATTATGTTCAGATATGTGCACGATGCTGACTTGGGACACTGCAGATTCTCAAGGGAGAGAAGTGACGCCTATGTCAAGACTTTAGGGAGACATTAAAGGCAGCAGATAAAGAAAGGTCCTGTCTGGCAGTGACCGAGTGCGCATTCCCATAGAAGTGGGAGACAGGGCTCACTGTGGCTCATGGTGCCAGGGTATATTTTCACGATAGTGAGGATGAGGGAAGAGCTTTGAAGCGGTTGGGCACAGGGCATCCACGAGGAGACCGAGGCTGGTGGCTGCATGCTGCTACTCAAGTCCCTTGCCCGATGACCGCAGTCCAGGCTCCAATCCAGGAAACGATGCTTCCCGCAGTGAGCAGGCTCTGCCTCAGCGTCATCAAAATAATCTCCCACAAGCAAGCTCAGAGGCCAGACTCCCAGATGGTTCTAGGTTCAGTCAGGCTAACAAACAACCCTAACCACAGCAGTCAACACTTTTGTGTGTTAGTTTTGAAAAGAAAATGAACACTAGCAGTGTGTGGGTGTCAGATGAAGCTGAGAGGGTTAACTGAAAAGACCAGTTCATTTCCCATGAGGCTTTGTAATGCGGCAGCTAGAGCGGACTTTTTGCTGCACCTCCTGCCAGTGTTTTGAGATATGTACTTCAGGGGTGTGACTTATACAATGGTAGTGAAATACCCAGTCGCCCCCCCACCCCGACAACCCCAATTTTAACATTGCACTTGGCCCTATGTCATCTTAAATAAATAGTGTGCCTTTCACATCCCCTAGGCTCCATGTGGGCTGCATTTGTTTTTGTTAAATCCTAACAAATGCTTCGCAGAGCCCTTACGATACGAGTTTGTCTCATTTGAGAAGCTAAGATTTTATTGATTTTACTGTCCTTTTGGCTTTAAAACTACCACATGGAGACCGTTTCACTCTGTGAGCACCGAAGACACACACTTCAGGGGCTCTTCAGTATTCGCGGAGAGGACCCACTTTATTGTATTGTTAGCACGTACCTCTCAGGTTGGCCCTTCGGGGCTTCAGAAGTGTATCTGGTTTATCTTCTAAAATTAGAAAAGCCATTCTTAGTAAGATGTGAATTATTTATGGCCATTTTTGTCTCAATCAATAATACCAGTTTGAATCGTAAACATTTATGTCCATCATGAAGTTTTTTGTTTTTTGTTTTTTTAAGAAACACGGAGTCAGCGCGCCACAGGACATTGTGGGACTGCAGAAAGTATATGATTCCCTCCTATAAGCATAGATTGGAGGTGGGGAACAGAGGTGAAATGAGGAACTTCACACAACTTTTCCTATGAGGAGCTCGAGCTAGTTCAATTACAAGAAGTTGGGGAGTTTTACAACAGAAGGGTTGTTGTATGTGTCAACTCTACTCTTACAGCACCGCGTCAACAGAATAATGCTTTGAGCGGTGCTGTTTCACTGAATTGTCTTTATTATACCAAAGACACACTGAGCCTGTTTTATTAAAGGAAAGCATTGCCGCCTGTAGCACCATGGCTCTGAGGTCAGAATGTACGTCTTCTAAAAACACACTCCACCCCCTGTCTTGAGGTCCTGATAATGTTGCCTGGTTGTCCTGGAAATTACCATGTACCCCAGGCTGGCTTCAAACTTGTGGTGATCGTCCTGTTTCTGCCTCTAGAGTGTAGGGATTATAAGGCCTGAAAATGCTTACAGTTATATTTCATTTTTGTAGTGCTGGGGATCCAACCCAATCCATCAGTCATGGATTACAATGTCTACCAAACTGAGTCATGTCCTGGTTTTGGTGACGGTTTTGTTGTTTTGGAATTTGTAGGAGAAGGAAGGAAGACTTTAGCTTCCTAGACACAATATCAAAGTATTCAAAAATAAAAATAAAAGGATAATTTAGCTTTAAAAAAAAAGGACAATTAAACTTATTATCCTATAGGGCAGAGCACTTCTTATAAGGTCTCTGAAGGGTGAATACTTTTTTTTCTTTAGTCTATTCGCATGTGGGATAGGAGGCAGGCACACTTGAGTGCCGTGAATTGACATACAGAGACCAGAGGACACCTTCCTTGCAGGTGCTAATTGTCTCCTTCATCATATGGGGTTCCAGGGATCGAACTCAGTTCCTGGGGCTGGGCTACATGTGCCTTCCCCTGCTAAGCCATCTCACCAACACAACGATGATTCCTTTTATGTTAGTGAGACAAATCTCATATATTCAATACTGAGTTCAAATTTGTCTTTGTAGCTGAGGATGCTTTTAAGTTGTCCGTCTTCCAGCTGTCTAGCTAAACATTATACACACACACACACACACACACACACATATATATGCATATATATGTATGTGTGTATATATACATATTTATTTATTTATTTATTTATTTATTTATTCAGATTGCATCCTGATTGTTATCCCCTCACTTGTATCTTCCTATTCCCCCCTCTGAACATAATTTTTCAAGGTCATGAAATAGGCAATAATAAACTATGATGAAAATGCCAGAGAAAGATTTCAAAGAGCACTGAAACTACTCTTTACTTGAAATGAATCTGTTCTCCTCCTTCATTTCCTATTGTATACTCATTTCTGACTGACTGTAAAAAATAAAAAAGTAAAATATAGAGCTTATTTCAGCTCATGGCTCCAGAGGTTGTGAGGACCAGGAGTGAGACCCCCAAGCAAGGGATGGCCATATTGCATAACACCACCCACTACAGGAATAATCCATCCACTCCTGAGAGATCAGAGAACTGCAGGTTCTGCAGGGACAGTAGGTCTGCCCCATGACGGATTTAAAATAAGGATGCTGAAGCCTTCTGCTTCATTGTCTATGCAATGCCCTGCCACTTCCTTTGGGTTCTACAGTTCAATCCTGGACCCGCTGAAAACGATTCAAGTACAAATACCTTGTGAGGCAAAACTATTGGGATGGGCACTGGGTGGTATTAGCTTCATCATTACCAATGCTAATATAACAAGACGCATCCCTCCTTCATTGACTGAGACAGTGTCTCATGTAGTCTGTCCTCTTTGTTGCCAAAGATGACCTTGAACCTTCAGATTCTCATGTCTCAACCAGCGAGTACTGGAATATCTGATGTGCGCCACCATGCCCAGTTTGTATGGTCCTGGGAATCGAACCCAGGACTTCACCGGTGCTAGACAAACACCCTCCCAACTGAACCTCATCTTTAGAGCCACCTCCAACTCCCAAACTTTATTCTATGCTTTGGTGGGTCTCAATTTATGAGAAGCCCTTCAGGTGATAGGAATTTTAAACTGTCAATTTCCAGAGGCTGTTTTGGTTTCTATACAATTGAGACCAGCTGGCAGTTGTCAGCATCCTATTGTCATGTCACTACTCCTGGCAATGCGTGACTTTTTTTTTTTTCTTCAGCACCTCTCCCTGTGTCTGACACCCACAGGGCACTTGATGACAGTTAATGAGAGTCACTGCCTAGCAGAACATCACTAGGAGCTACAAGAATTGAATCATGATTTACTACACAGCATTCTTTTCTAAGGGAGAAAAAAAATGCCTTATATCTTTTACCAAAATGTCTCACATCTTTTCCCAGAGTTGATGTGCCATTGGTTTCTTGTATGTATAGTTAGGCTAATTTAACAATTGCTCAGCCACCTTTCTCATGCCAGCAAGAGGTTTCCAACCTCATACGTTTTGTTTTCTCGAAATTTCCACTGTCCATTCTGTATCCTCACTTCTGTACCAACTTGCATGCTTCTCTGTTTTGCACAGATGATTGACCGGATATGTGTGAAAGTTCAAGATCACCTCAACTCCCTACGAACCTGTGCCGGTGATGCTATTCAGGAGGATTTAAGGGCAGCAGAGCGGCTCATGCGTGACGCTAAGAACTCTAAAACGGTGAGTTTCTTCTTGGAATTGTGTCCACCCTGTTGGTACACATGCTGATTTCTAATAAGGAAAACGAGAGGGTGGAGGAGAGCGAGAGTTTCAGAGGATAGAACTGAGCCCCGAGTAACCGACAGCACAAAACTCTCACTGTCACCTCTAACAGGACACCTCCTTTGTGGTAAAATTTGGTTCTTACGGCAAGTTATGAGGCCAGCCTAGGTGGCATAGTGAGAGCCTGTCTACACGTGAAGAATTTCCTCCCCTAAGTGTGACTTAATAGAAAACAGAGTAATTGTGAGTCAGAACCTGGGCTCTTGTTGAATTTGTGTGTGTGTGTGTGTGTGTGTGTGTGTGTGTGTGTGTGTGTGTAAGTCAAAGGGCAACTTGTGGGAATCTGTTCTCTCCTTCCACATGTGTGTCTCAGGGATCGGACTCAGTTCATTGGGCTTGGTGGAGAGTACTCACTGAGCTATCTTGCTGCTCCCATGGTGTCACAGTTGTATGAGGGACTTTACAGATTTGTCAAATAGTCTTGTGGTGCAATAACAATACCTACTGAGCCATTGTCCTTAGATTGTGGTACAGAGCCTCTAAATCCCTGGGACATTTTGAATGACACAGGTGACAGTGGCATCTTAGTTGCTGATAATCAAAGCTTTTCAGCACAGCAGCATTCACGCTAATGAGTGGACATGGAAGAGACAACCACAGGATAAACATCAGCTCTCATGTCCAGTCCACACTCCATGTTGGAAGGGAAGGGCTGGAGTCTGTCATGACCAGTGACATCGTTAACCATGCCTCAAATGCAGCTTCTGTGACATCATCAACTATGCAATTGGAGAATGCATCTTCCAGGAATTCTTAAAAGAAGGGTTCAGATAACCACATCAAGGTGCTTAGAAGCTGGCATACCAGGAGATGGCCTTGCCCCCAAGCTCCTTTTCCTCAAACTCAGGTGACTTTCTCACCCCAGTACCTGGCAATGTAGTGAGTCCATTTCACTGTCTGGGTTAGAAACCAGCAGTGGTGAGGAAGGTGCATTCTTGAGATTAGTGAGGCATTCCAGCAAGTCACTAACCCAAGGACTTTATAATCAATTTTCCCAAGGTACCAGTGATGACCTAGGTTTGTGACTGGCAGCTGAGTGATGGAGCCCTATTGGTTTGAGTCCTTTTCTTGTGGCATCTGACTAGGCATCCAGGCACAGAGTGTCAGAACTGAGTGGAATTATGGGATAACCAATTGTTGTCTGAAGAGTAGCAGCAAATTACCTGCATCTTTGGTGACAAGAGTGGTAAAAATAGTTCAATCCTCACATCAAAGACTATACAAAGGACTCTGACCAATTCCATGGCCTCACAGCTGCTGAGTGGTAGTAACGGCTATGCCATCCCCCGGTGTCACTGTGCTGTTGCGCTAGCATTGCTTGGGTTTACCGAGCATGAACAGATGCCTCAGTTTACCACCTGTGCCTTTGCCCTGGATGGATGATCTCTAATATATTTCTTTACCTCTCCAAAGCTCCACAGTGGTCTTGATGCTTATTGAAATATTTGTTCAATTACAACGAGTCTACTTTTCACATTTCTTACAGTTGTTACCAAATTTATACCATGTGGGCGGTGCATCCTGGACAGGAGCTGGTGGCCTGTCATCCAGTCCCATTCAGGAGACCCTGGAATCAATGGCTGGAGAAGTCACAAGAGTTGTTGATGAACAACTGAAGGTCTGTGGGTCTTGTTATTTGGGGAATGAATTTGCAATAATATAACTGTGTTTGATGGCACTAGGTACTGTAGCTTCCTGTGTTTATAGGGCGTGTGTTGGGGGCATGTCTGTGTGTTCACACTAACTGAAACAGACACATGGGATCCAAGTGAAAAGGATGTATAGTCTAATGTGGTTTAGAATGCTTTTCTATGTAGTAGGTCTCACTTTCGGTGGCACATCTCTGAGTGCACTCTGTGTGACTGGTTGCTACCGATGGCAGGATGGTTTCCACAAAACAGAGTGCTCTGGTGGAACACAGCTGCATTACATTTGATTTGGAGAGTGGAATATGTGGTGAGGACTGTATGTAGACACGGCCAGCTCCTTACATGGAGAGCGACAACAGAGGCATAGCCAACCATTCTTGACATGGTTAGGATGAATAAACAGACTTATTTAGAATGGAGCTGTAGGGCACCCAAATAAACAGAGGTCTGCTATTGGCCTACTGGTTAAAAGGGGGTTTAAAACATCCCCAAGACGTTAAAGGGTAAAAAGACGTTAAAGGTAAGCTAAGATGACCTTTTTCTTTTCTTTAAATATTTTTTACATATACGTTTATATTATTACACATATATAAAATAAGCTACATAAAGCAAGAAGAACCATGAAACAATCAAGAATTATGATAATGTTACATTCATAGTGTTTTGACTATTTGTATTTGACAATCTTGAAGAAAACGTATTCCCTATCTTGGTGAGTCTGAAATTCTGAATGTAAATCAATACCTACCATACCTCATCTCTACCAATGTAAAACATCTAGACTTAAAAACATCTTAGCCCCTAAACAACTAAGCTTAATTGTAAAACTAAACTATCTGGTCTTCCAGCCCAGCAGAGACTTGAGAAGGAATAAAATTAATTACCTGAATAAATAAGAAGTGCAGGATAGCAGCTTCCAAAGTGGGAAAAAAAATGACAGTTTGCTGCCTAACAGTCACACAAAACTCTCTGTAACACTGGGGCATCATCTTCAGCCTTCTGGCCCAGTATATCTGACAGACATATTTATAGGGCAGGAACTATTGAGGGCTTGCTTACTCTCTCTTGCCAGAGTTTGGCCGTAGACTCTGCCTGCATCCAAGCTTGCCCATTTTTAGGCAGAATTCTGTCATTTTCTAAAGGCGATGTCAAAACTCAGCTGCCCCAGAGATGATTTTTTTTCACAAATTTACTTTATTTAGGGCTCTAAACACGTTTACCTCCCTCCTAACCCCCCAACCCTTGGTAAGAAAGAAGGTTAGAAGGAGGGAAACAGGGGATGTTGACCTCTTGACTTCTTCCGGCGGGGTAGTGCTGTTAGCGTCTTTTGGGGTATTGCTAGTCTCAGCTGTCAGCAGCAAAGCAGCAGGCAGTCCAATGCCAGTCTCCTCCAAACCACTGCCTTCTCCCTTTATGCTCTCTTTTTTACTCCCCTCAGAGCCCCCAGAATTCAGCTAACTCCAGCTGGCAAAGACCATGCCCCTCATGAGACAATTATCATCTGCAGACAATGAAAAATCCTATACTTGGGATAAAAACAAAAACATGTTTACATAACTGAGTCTACAAAAAACCCAAAACTTCCACTACACAGTTCACATTCAGAAGGATTTCTGCCTTCTAAGGATGCCTTGAGTTTCTCTAATCATTTAATCCATTTTCTCCCGAGAATGCTTCTGCAGCAAGTGGCGGAGGAGCTGAGGTACAAAGGATGACACCTTTACAATATCCTAACTACTCTCTGAAAACTAAGCTAACAAGGCAGAACATGCTGTGGCTTCTTAGCCGCTAATCCAGCTCTCCGTGCAGGTCCTATAGGGATGCTGATGGCGGCGGGTGAATTTTATTTCTGTGTGGCTATTTGAGTGTGTACTGAACAAAGACAGGATGGGGTTGAGGGTAAAAAGGAACAGGGGGCTGCTTCTGGATCTGTCTAGACCACATGGTAGTAAATAACACTTGGATCCTTCGTGAACAATAAGTGGTACAAGACAGATACTCTCTTATATGAATAAAATGAGAAATGCTTAATCATCACCAATAGTAAACTTTTTTTTGCATGTTCATTAATGCAACATGTTAGATTTTTTTTCACTTTCACTTTCTTTTTTTTCTTTTTTTTCTTTTTTTATTTTATTTTATTAATTTATTCTTGTTACATCTCAATGGTTATCCCATCCCTTGTATCCTCCCATTCTTCCCTCCCTCCCATTTTCCCCTTATTCCCCTCCCCTATGGCTGTTCCTGAGGGGGATTACCTCCCCCTGTTTATGCTCATAGGGTATCAAGTCTCTTCTTGGCAACCTGCTGTCCTTTCTCTGAGTGCCACCAGGTCTCCCCCACCAATAGTAAACTTTTAAAGAACTACAGAAATGCAGACATCGCATTCCGCCTAAGCACCCAGTCTCTGTGCAAACGATTAGGAACCTTTTGCACAAGGGGTCAATCACACTAATGTAGGCCTAGTAGTGAGACAGCACCATTGCTAACGGATGCATCAAGAATGCATTCCACTGCATAGATGTAGCCCGGTGACCTCGTCTTAATTTCTGATGAGCTTTGTTGGGGTGAGTCTGTGTAACTGCCCTATTGGTGGGTGAAGCACCTTTGGCTTTTGCCTGGATTTACGAACATGTCTCGCAGGGAGGGTACTGCTCGTTTCTCATATTCGAGCAGCACTCAGTACAGCATGACACCTCTAACATTTTTTTAAATGTAATAGGCTAAGAAAGAAAATTTACTGTGTGTTTTCATTCCCTTAATAGCGTAGCAGTGCTTGGGTATTTATTTATTTATGGTGCGAGCTTAGCCTCAGGGCTTTATGCTTGCTGGGTAAGCATTTGATCAGTGAGCTACATACCCAGCCCTGTGTTTTTTTCTTTGAAAATTGCCCATTTCCGTCTGTTTCCTTCCTCACCCCACCACCATTTAGAGCATCTGTAAGAATTTCTTCCAACTGTAAGAATGGATGTCATTTAGATTGGCGGGAAACATGGTAACAGGTCCTTTCTTGTCAGACAGCTCCCACCTGTTGCTGGCTTTTCGTCTTGTCTGAGCCACAGATTGTCCTGTTTCCCCCTAACTGCCTAAACTGGTTGAAGTTGATTCTGACTAATTTTTCGTGGGTGGGACTAAAGCATAAAATGTAATGTAAAAGACATTTACACTTAAAAGGCCTGAGATAATACATATGATGCTCTTCTGTGCATAGGCTTTTCCTACATTTGTTGTGGAGTGTTCTGAGCACTTGCCAAGTGTCAGCCATGTCCTCTGCTTGTAATTGTTCTAGAACCCTCTTCTCTCCTCTCTCCAACCCCCAGGCCCCAAGCCCTCAGTTGCCTGTGTGTTGGTTGTGGGTTTTTTTCCCTCTCCCCACTCACATGTCCTGAAAGCTTCTGCCATGAGTCATCACAGCAAGTCCTCATTTAGTGAATCGTCATTCGGCGTTACTTCTTAATGGTCTCTTAACTGAAACGTGCGCTTTTTTACACTCCCCTTGCCTGAAGACCCCTTACTTCCTTTCCACTCCCTTCTACTGACCTGACAAATAGCACAAAGGGGGGGGGAGGGGGATACACATTTTCCTACTGATAGTAACCTCGTGATGCATTGATTTCCATAAAATTATGTATCCAAGTGCAATCCACAGAACTAACTAAGCTGTAAGGATCATTCCTTATTTCACTTCCAAAAGCAAGCTTTCCTTGTTAGAGGAGCCCTGTTCCTGTTTCTCAGGGTTTCTAGAGCTAGTGTGTCATGCCAGAGCAAGAGCTACAGCAAGTGGATCCTTTTATACTTTTTTTAAACATAATTTTTATTGCAGAGGATGAAAAATGGGGCAGGTCTGGCTCAGCACCCTGGGTTTATCCATCCTGACAGTGGTCCAAGGTGGCCACTGCTGGCCTGTCTAGACCACAGCCCCTTGGTTAGAATTGTATATTAGCCATGCTGATCACTCCTTGCTCTGATATTTGATCAGGGTGATGCTGTGTCATAACCAGTGGTGAGAGTTTCAATTATTAGGTGAAAAATGTTCAAATAGTTCTTTGGGCTACTTTTCAAAATGGCTATTTTAGGAAGCCTCCTTACTGCACACTAGGGCAAAATGAGGGTGTGCGGAGTTCCTGCTTTAAGAGGCCCTGTGTTCTCTGGACTGCCTGTGTCTGTGGTGCCCGAGGCGAGGGCGAGGAACTGTGGATTTAACTAATACCCCCCCACACACACACACACAATAACACAACGGGTCCTTCATGCTAAGAGAGCAGCAGCCACAGCAGCATCCGCAGCAGCGGTTTATTCTTCTCCTCTGTCCCCCGAGTTCCAAAGAGCCTTCTTATAGGCAGCAAAACAGGAATCTTCCTCCCAGGTGAAATCCCTCAAGAGGTGATTGCACACAGGAGGACAAGTCTCGAGGAAGGGAGGGGCGCATTCTCAGAGCAGTAAACATGACTAGCTAACCAAGATAAACACAGACACGGAAGCTGCTAGAAACAGGACATGAAACAGCAAGACAGGCAGGCAGCCCAGTCGGGCCTGGTTCCTACAGGTGTCCAGTATCAGAACAGCACTGTGCCTCCTGCCCTCCCCCCTTTGCCCCCTGACATTACTGCTGGGACAAGCATAGAGAATAAATGGGCTTTGGTATGTTTTAGTGTAAAGACTGTTCCCCGCAAGCCCCACCTTCTGGCCTTACCTTTTAATATGTTTATTTGGGACTGTGTAGTTCTTGCTTTCTTTTCCTCAGGCTTACATGGTGATAACTTCCACTGGTAAATTTCAGGTTCTCTTAGGATGTGAGGCTTGATGGATGTAGGAGGATTTCTGTCAAGTCTGACCTTGATTTGGTCAGAGGGTTCTTTCTGAGTTTTTTCTGAGTTTAGTGGTGTTTGATGTTGTTGCTGCTGCTGCTGTTTTTCTTGCTGTCCTGAATCAAAGGTTTGGGCAGACTAAGGTGTCAGAAGAGACTGCTAGAGGAGGAAACAAGAGAAGTAGACAGGAGACCCCTAGCCCTGATCTGCCGAGTCCAGTAAGCCCTCATGGCCTTGAACAAGGAACTTGCCTCCTCTGAGCTCCACCTTCCTTGTTATCCAGGAGGTATATCACAATCAGCCTTAGTTACAGTGTTCCGTGTGTCCTGCAAAGCATCCTGGGTGAGATTATTTTGTAGAGCATGAGGCGCCATCTTGACCCATTGTTCGGTGTTAGGGTTATAGGTGGATAATTTTGTCCGGTGTCATTCAGCTGGCCTTCGCGTTTGCATCTGACAGGAACACAGATCCCTTCTCTGCAGTGCAATCCCATCAGCCATCTTGGGCAAATCATTTAACATTCCTCATCTGTGAAGGAAGGTCCCTTGAGAAGCTTCCCCATCCATCTTCATGGATGTTGGAAGGATGGAATTTGCAGTTTCACCCCTCAGATGCTCTAGGGCTATGTACACATGTGTTTGGCTGCTGCTATTAAGGTTGTCTATAGGGGTCTCTGTAAATATTTTCCTCTCTTATTATTCATGTTGCTCATAACCACTGTTTTATCCAACATGAAAGCTTTTCTCTTAGAAGAGTAAAATTGGCAATTATCTCAGTGATCTGGTTTGTTTCTGCCTGTTGCATCTTGGTATTGAACGGTTCAATATAATTTGAGGTTCGTGTGATTTGGGAAATCATATACATATTTTAGGGATTTCTAATTTTTGAGTTTGTACTGTTAAACATGCTTTCTAGGGCCTGGGAGCTCCATCTGCTATGGCAAGTTGCTATGTAAAAGATTGATACTTGTATGTTTTATTCTTCTCACTCATGGCTTTGTGTTAAGTCCAGCTGCCACTCAGAGTACCTCGGATGCCCAAGAGAAGCACAGGTCCTGCCAAATGTCTGATTTAAAGTGATTCCTTGAGTTCACCAGCTACCCAGTAGTTACAAATCTCCTCAGGCATTCCTGTCCTCTGAGGGTTTGGTGTTGTACATCTTCCAATTTTCTGATGGCTGTGTCGTTATCTTCCTCTTCTGCATTGCAGGGTTTGCTAGAGTCCATGGTGGACGCGGCCGAGAACCTCTGCCCCAGTGTGATGAGAAAAGCCCACATCCGACAGGACCTGATCCACGCCAGCACTGAAAAGATTTCCATCCCACGCACCTTCGTTAAGAATGTCCTGTTGGAACAGTCTGGAATTGACATTCTTAACAAAATTAGGTATATCTGTCATGTTACTAGGCTGGGGAACTGTGGTACCGAGGCACAGAGCAGGCTGCCGGGCAGAATAGTGCTGCTGGCTTTATCATCAAGGAGTGTGTTGAGACATGACTAGCAGACTGAGGAGAATGTATATAAACGTGGCTATGCATTAATGCACAGAGAATACACACAGGTAAGAGTTCTGGCCACGTTATATACGTTGCCTAAGAGCATAGAGCCTGCCGCTCTCTGAGGGTTTTATATATAAGGAGGAGGGCATGACTGTATTCCCTAGTTTGTGATTTCTGCGTTTATCTTCTACTTTCTAAGTCACCGGCTTAAAGTGTGAGGATGGTTCCCTCTCTTTCCCCCTCCCTCCCCCTCCCTGCCAGTTGTTGTTGTTGTCATTGTTAGTGTTGTTTTGGGTTTTTGGTTTGCTTGTTTTGATGAGGGGTCCTCAATCCACTGTGCAGACAGTACTGAAACTCTGTAGCCCAGACTAACTTGAAACTTGTAGCAATCCTCCTGCCTCAGTCAGATCTCTAGGATGAGTTCCCTTTTTACTACCACATTTTAATCCCAGGCTTTGAAGTCGTTAGGTCTTTTTGGAAAGGCGTGAGGAGTGTGCCAGGATCTCAGTATTTAGAAGATGTACTTATAAACTTCTTTGGATTTTCAGAGTCCCTGGCATTGGCAGTGTTGCTTTAAACTTAGGTCAGCTCAGTGTGCTTCTTACTTGGAGAATGCGATGTCTGAAAGCCCAGGTTCAGAACATTCTGAATATTTATTTTTTAAAAATACGTAGATGAGCAACAAAATGATAGATGACGTCAGAGACATCAAACAAAGTCTTCACTTTGATACTACACCTTGGAGTCCATAAAGCACCCCTTCCCATCTTCAGAGAGAAGGACAGAGAAAGAGTGTGAAGTACTAGAAATCTCAGTTGTGGCTAGTGAGGATTAGGAAATACTTGTTGCTATTGGATTCCAGAGCCCAGGTAGGGACTCTGTTCCATGTTTCTAGTATGAGACCAGAATGACTCTCTCCTGATGTGTGCAACTAATTGTCCTCAGCATCATCACCATCACCATCATCATCACCATCATGACTTTTAGGCAGGGACTGTCTCTAGTTGAGGCCAGCCTCAGACTCATGACAACCTTCCTGCCTCAGCCTTCTGAGTCCTGGGATTCTGATTGTGAGCCATCACACCCAACTGAAGGTTTTAGATAAATATCAGCCAAGGCAGGTATTAGTGAGACCTTGCTTCATGAAAGAAGAACGGAAGAGTCCTCCTGGGTAGATCTACACCAGAGTTAACCCCGCTTCCTTCTGCACCAACAGCAGTGACCTTCCTGAGTAGGGAAGTCTTAACTGCAAACTCTCACACTTTATAGAGATTTTCCTGTCGCGCAAACACACATTCAACCTCAGCGTTAGGATTAAGTCATTTTGTTATGACAGCTCATTTGTCTGTTCTGAAAACATTGCTATTACTGACGTCAAATGCAGCCTACGCTCAGAAGGGAATTCTAGAGTGGAGGTATGTGGCTGGCTTCCTGTCACTTTCCTGGAAGTCTTGGACATGTGAACCCTTGTACCGTATAGTCAGGTGATTCAGTCCCAAAGCTCATGGATGGTGGAGCCTCAGAAATGTTAACTAAAATGAGAGCCATCTGGAAGGAACCCTAGTGACAGAGCCTGTTACATAAAACCTATAAGCCTCTTTCTATTGCTGGGGAATCATCTGGGGTCAGATTAAGGAGCATCCAAACTAAAAATTGAAATAGCCTCTGTCACAGTGTATTTTTAAAGCACATCAAAACAGGAATAGCATAACAGTTCTGTTGGTGAAAACATTTTACATGCTGTGTGGTGTGTTTGTGTGTCAGTGTGTGCATATTGAAGCGATAACGGAGCTTAAGAGCCAGACTAGACTCTGAATTTTCTGCAGCCTGAGTCAGCCCATGTCCTTGTCAGCGGGCGCAGTGTGCCACATGCCCATGCGGTTTCTATTGGGTTTCTCTTTATCCAAGTGTTTTCCATTTCTACCGATAAACCTCAAGCTGCAAATGCAGAGGCGAGTGGACGCTGACAGTGGACGTCTGTTACATGTGTGTTTATGGCCGTGTTTAAGACTTATGTTTGGGTTCTTTAGACCTATCCTCAGTCTTCCCATTTCATTTTCAGAGACAGGAATAGAGTTCCAGTCTGCCTGTCAGCATGGCCTCACAGGCGCATTCCCCCCAACGCCCCCTCCACCCTCCCCCACCAACCCCACAATACAAGTTACAGAGTTTCTCTGCCCTTTGGTACCCACAGTGAGGTGAAGCTGACAGTGGCCTCCTTCTTGTCTGACCGAATCGTGGATGAGATCCTGGAAGCTCTCTCCAACAGCCATCGGAAGCTGGTGAGTGCCAGGCTTAGCAGTCAGGCTTTCTCTTTTGGGCTCCAGGAAGGGGTGTGGTTTCTTTCCTCTGTCTTCTCTGCCTCGGCATGATGGATGGAAAGCCTGGCATTCCTCAGTCCTCTCCTGTGGCTCCTAGCCATCCTGGAATGCATTAGAATTGAATGACAGGATAGAAGACTCGAGCATTTTTAGGAATCTTGTCCAGTTTTAATGAAGATCAAAACGGTTTGGGTAGATGATATTAAGACTAATGTCCAAAATGAGCAATTTTAGTTATACATGCGCTGTTATTGCTTCAGTAAGATTATTTTAGAATGGATTTGAGGTCTTGAGATAGGTCTTATTTTAGCTCAGACTGAGCTCGAGTTCAAGGCAATGCTCCTGCCTTGGTCTCCTAAATTCTGTTATTACAGATGGGACCCACTGCCCTTTGTTCGGAATACATTATCTCTTATGTTTACGTTACAGAGAGACAGAGAGACATACAGACAGGCACTCATGTAGTCCACCCTGGCCTCAATTCTCTATATAGGAAAGAATAACCTTGAACTCCTAATTCTCCTGCCTCCCCCTCCTGAATATATGTGCTGCCATGCCCAGCTAAGACTACTCTTTACAACCTAGAAGAAAGTTTATCTGTAGCAGCAGTGCTCCAGATGTTGCCTGTGGACCCCAGCTGGCCCAGTAACACACATTACCAACCTGTGAACATTCATTAGTTGAGAAACCAGCAGAAATAACTGAGATGTTTCTAGAATAATTCAACAGGACCACAATATTTAATTAAGCACATATTATCTTCTAAATTCTTCTATGTTGTTTTATCAACATGGAGCACTGTGCCAGATTGGCTGTGTATAGAAAACATTTCTGGCCCATCGAGCTAAAGAAGCTGTATTCCCATCTCCTGGTGGCCAGGAGTAACCTCGCTGTTTAGAGTCCCCAGTGGAGTGCACTTTTTAAAAATTCATTTATTTGTTTAGAGACGTGGTCCACTATGTAGCCCTGCCCATCCTGGAACCATGCTATTTTAGGAAATGGATTGTCTCTTGCTCTTGATGTCTCGTGGGTCCAGGATGCTGGCAGTACCATGATGTTTTGTCATGCCTCTGCCTGGGAGGCCTTCGTGGGAAGTTTGAGACTTTCACTTTTTTTGCCTTTTATTAGCAATTTACTTAGAGTATTGTTTTCCATTTTAATATGCTTGGAAATATTTTGCATTAGAATACTTTATTATTTACTTCCTCATTCAACAAAGTAGTTGACAAAGGCAGCTTAACTATGGAAGTCTGTATTTGCTTCATGGTTGGAGGGGACAGTCCATGCTGGCTGCTATGGCTGGCATGGCAGCAGGAGCTGAGGCAGCAGGTCACATAGCAACCATCAAGAGAAAGCAGGGAGAGGTGAATGCCACAGCTCACTGCCCTTTCTCCCCTCTCAGCCTGTGGGAGGGAGACACCCACCTGCAGGGCAGGTCTTCCCAGGTGTGGTTCCTGGGTGGCTCTGCTAATGAACAGCACCGTAGTGTTGTGGTGCCTCAAGTTTCATTTTAACATCAGTTCTGCTGGTCTGGCTTATAAGCAGAGGAACTGAGTATTATATGAAAATAATGCTACTTTAGGAATGAAGCTGGTTTCAATTAGTTTCTTCCCACTGGAGTTCAGGGATGGCTCTGGGTCTCTCGTGGGCTTCATCAGCTGCTTCTCATCCCTTCAGAAATAGTTTCAGGCATCTACATCAACCCAGTACCTCTTCCCGCCCCAAACTATTTGCTTTTGTACATTTACTTTAAACATAAAAATGGGAATAATGGCTCATCAAATATAGTATTCCATACATTAGAACAATGGAAGATAGCTTAATAAGTCTTATTCCCTTTTAGTATTAAAAAAGTAGTGAAAGTTGGAATCATTTTTACCATCTTTAGATGGTTGTTAATCAACTAGGTAGAGAATAAAATTCCTATTAAATAGGACTAATAAAAAAGAAAACTACTTATTTTATTCTCAATGAAGTAGTATTTATTTATTAATTTAAAAAATGTTTTTCAAAAGTTTTTTTTTTAATTGGGTATGTTTGGATGTTTCAGTGTACTTGTGTGCATATGGTGGGAGGTCAGAGAGCAACTTGGAGCCTGGTCTCTTTCCACCATGTGGACCCAGGCTGTCTTGGCAGCAGGTGCTTTTACCTGCTAAAGCTATTTTGCCAGCCCTGACCTCTGCACTTACGAGGTTTATTAGATCTTACTTGGTCTCCCAAAAGTCATAAAAGAGGAAAGCTACTCCAGTGTGCATAGATTTCAGTATTGTCACTGAAGCTGGGCCTGGTGGTACACACCTGGGGCCCCAGCACTCAGGAGACGAGGCTGAGGCAGGGGGTTCTAGGATTAGAAAACATGACCTTATTTCAGAAACTCCAAATTAATTAATTAATTGCCTAATTAAATAACAAATTTTCCTTGAGTACTCACAAAGTAGCGCTCCGAGAGGACATCTTCAGGAATTCACTAACCTATACTCTTAATTTCTTTTGGTGCTAGGCTGACCATTTCAGCAGGCGAAGCAAGAGCCTTCCCCAGCGAGAGGTTCCAGATGTGGAGGTCGTGGAGGAGAAGCCAGTGAAAAGGGCGGTACTGACGGTGGAGGAGCTCACAGAGGTCGAGCGGCTGGAAGACCTAGACACCTGTATGGTAAGCCACGTCCCCTCGGGTGCCCTGCCTACCCGCACTGCGCTGTGCCCCTGGTTGGTTTTTAAAGCCTCCTCGTTTGAAATCAGACACGCATCAGAACTTAGGGAGAGCTGTTGGGGACCACAT
Source organism: Acomys minous (assembly GCF_964271855.1). Classification (NCBI taxonomy): domain Eukaryota; kingdom Metazoa; phylum Chordata; class Mammalia; order Rodentia; family Muridae; genus Acomys; species Acomys minous. Next base: position 68,492,332 of record NC_140490.1, read on the forward strand.
ACGTGAAGCAGCTTCCAGTTTCTGTAAACATGTGTGCGTAGCGAAGGGGAGGCGTGCACCTCCCGGACAGAACCCCTCGGGATGACTCAGTGGGAGGTGACCTTTCTCAGCGTCTGATGCCCTTAGAGTCCAGTTTCATGTTAACTTCAGTTTCAGTGATCACGTTCCTGTAAAGACTGAATATATGCCGTTGCACTAGGGAAGGGTTAGTGCCCTAAATTAGGATTAGACAGTCTATTAATTTGGATGGACGGGCTACTTCTCAGATGGCAGGAAAATAATCTGGTACTCGGTCAACAACTATTAAATTTAGGTTCTGGCTGAAAGAAGAGTGTCTGAAATTTTTTAAAACAACTGAGTTCATATTTGGTGGTGCTGGGGTGTTTGTTTTGTTTTGAGTCAAAGCCTTTCTCTATAGACCCAGGTTTACCAAGCCAGCCTTGAAGTCAGGGCAGTCGCCATGCCTTATGCTTGGGATTACAGATGTGAGGCGCGGGAAAGTTAGAGCAAGGAGTGCTCTTTTGTTTTGTTGTTGCTAGTGGACTTTTGCTTTGTAGTGGTTTTGAGACAGGGTGTGAATAACCCAGGTCCACCAAGAACTCTCCCGTATGCCGAGGGGCCCTTTGAGTTCTGAGTCTCTGTGAGTTTGAGGCCAGCCTGGTCTAAAAATCAAGTCCAGAACAGACAAGACAGAGAAACCCTGTCTGGAAAAGCCAAGGGGAAAAGGGGGAAGGGAGAGAGAGGGGAAAGATAGATAGCTTAGTAATTAAGATTGCTTGCTGCTCCTTTAAAGGAGTGAAGGCCTCTTTCATCAACACCCAGTTCACAAGCACATAAACTGTAGCCCCCTTGGTTATTTACAAGTATGCTCATGCACACTTACACATATACACACATATATACACAAGTAGATAATAAATTAAATCTGTAAAAAAAATATATATTTTTTTTCTGTCTACACCATCTGCTCCTTTCACACAGCAGGGTGTCTTAGGAAATCTGGGTGACAAAACTGTATCTTTCTTCCTGGGCCTCTTTATGGGTGTTCAGGGTTTGAAGGGTGCAGTTCTTATGCCACTGGTTAATTACCCCTAATTTGTCACCACTTCTAATATAATACCTTTAAAAACTGCCAGGAGGTTGGGGTGGAGGTGAGAAGCCAGTGTCTGTGGCTCCGGCTCAGCCTCCCAGCCCACTAATTGTCTGCCGTTCGCTCAGTTATTTTAATGAGTGTCAGACCAGTTCAAAATCAAAAAAGACATTCCTGCTGAAGAGCCATTCATCTCTACTGCTATTTGCTTGGAGGAGAATTGGAGCAGGCTTGAATTAACTAGAACACCACTCCGCAAATCCTGTCTCCAGCGATAAAGCAGCAATTATTTCCCTCAATACTTTTCAGCCGCATAATTCAGTATGTAATTTTAAGCTTTTGAATATAGTCTAAAATTTAGTGAAAGTGTACTTGACCTGGTCAAGATGCAATTTTTAAAAAACTAATTTAAAGAAATTGCCTCATTTTTTTTGATACTAGCAGTTTATGTGTGGAAGATCAGACTAGGTCTCCTGTAGCCCAGGCTGGACCTTCAACTTTTGTGAACCAGACAATGACCTTGAACTTCTGATCCTCCTTCCTCCATGACTTCAGTGCTGTATTCCAGGATAAGTCACCGTGTCAGCTTTTCGGCAGTGCCTTTTCTCTTTGTGTGTACTTGTGTGCATGTGAAGACACACATCTGGGTAGGTGTTTGTGCATATGGAGGTCAGAGGTCAAGCTCAATTGTCATTCATCCGGAACTATCTACCATGTATTTTGAAACAATGTCTCACTCTGGGACTTGGTGTGTGCTGGTTCCTTTCTCTGCCTCTGCTGAGATTGCAGCTATGCGCCACTATGCTCAGCTTTTTACGTGGGCTCTTGGACTCAGGGCTTTGTGCTCTTATGATGCCTGACCACTTATCTCTTCAGCCCCAGCAGTTGTTTGTTAGATGGTTTCTTCACAAGGTGGATAACCTCAGGTTGTGGTCAGTGTGTCTTGTTTTCAGTTAGCCGCACTATTGTTAACTATGCATGCAAGATGCTAAATGCACGATGGCTAAATTTCTCTTTTGTTCTGTGATCGCCTTTTCACAGGGAGAACACTGTAAAGTGGAGCTGTGATAGAGGTTCCCAGCAGTGTACCCTGGGACACAGTTGCGCCCTTGCTGGAACCTACTTTTAGTATTATCAGTTTAAAAGCTCAGAGCAGAGTAAATGCATTTAGCTGTAGCAGCTAGAGCCGTAAGAAGCATATCTTGTGGTATTCAGCCATAATTCTGACCTCATTTTTTTCTTTATCTTAATTTACTCATTTTTTTTAAACCTGTCTTATACTTGCCTAAGCTCATTTCTGGATTGAAGTGGTTCTTCATTAATAAACCTGCAAGCTAGATACAACTGGACAGTGTGTTGTGAGAGAGGAGGCTATAAAAACAGAGAAGACGGCTAGGGGAGGGAGGGATGCTGCCAAGGAAGGCTTCCTGAAGGAAGGTCCTAAACACTGCCCCAGGTACACAGCTACTGATGCTAAGTGGCATTTGGAGAAGCAGTTGGTGGAGGAGGGAATGAGGAAGTCAGCCCAGGTGAGAGCCTCAGGAGCTTGACATAAGGGGACACTTTGAAGGCTGTTCATTACAGTTGACAAGAATAAAGGGGAACAGGATTGCTGAGGCTGGGAGGGAAAGCAGAAGCCGTGTTTTCATTATACATAGCCTTGCAGTGCAAGGGAGGTGGGCTGGAAGAGACAGGATCAGGCAGAATCAGATATTAGTGGTGTCCATCAAGATGCTTATGAGGCCCTGGCAAGGTGCTGGCTTGTGGGAGATCCGTGACAGGGCTCTGGGCTCAGTGGTCACCACACCCATATAATATATCCATGCTTCAGATATGTGCCTTAGACCAGCTTTGCCCTCTCTGTATCTTGAGACAGGATCTAGTCAGGCCACCATCCTCTTTGGTGGCTGTAGTAAAGCATTTGACCCTGTGCTTTGTAGCCTTTCTCCTCCATAACTAAAGGAGCTGATGTTCCATGAGCAGTTACTTGATATTGAAGTCCTAAGTGTGGGAGGCTCCATAAAGCACTCTTCTGGGAACAAGAGAAATGGCACCCATGTGCACTAAGTCGCCCATGCTTTGCCATAAGACAATACCCTTGGGAACATGTGGGAGGTATGGTTAATAGGAAATATACCCAACTTTTCACTATGGCTTGGCTATAAATCTTGAATTCATTTTAAATAAGCTCAAAGCCAATGAAAAATGGCTGACAGTATCCCTGTACTCTCAACATTCTATCATTGGGGAAACAGATCCTCCAAAAATATTTCATAAACCAGCATAGTGGTGCATACCTGTAATCCCAGGACTTAGAGGGTGGAGGCAGGAGGCTCAGATGTTCAGGGTCACCTTTGGCTACACAGAACGTTACAAGGCCAGCCCGAGGTTCATGAGATCTTTTCTCAACTGTTTCCGCTGAAAAAAGAAGAAAGGAATCCTCTAAAACTATGAAAACAGCAGGGTGTCACCTGCACACCAGCAATCACTGCATTCAGTAGACTGACACAAGAAGACTGATTTGAGTTTGAATTTAATATTTTTCTTTTAAGGCTAGCCTAGGCTATATGGTGTATTCTAGTCATGCCTGCAATGAGAGACCCTGTCTCAAACCAAAACTAAAGATGAGTAGACCAAGTAGTGAATCTGTAATTTTCAGAGTCTCTGTAGACTCTTATCAGAGGGGACATGAAGCAATGAACATGACAGGATCTCAGGAGATGGTTCAGCAAGCACAGAGATGAGTTCGAGTCCCGGTACCCATGTAAAAGTCCAAGTGCAGTTGAAATGCATTTATAATATCATCGCTAAGGAGGCAGCAACAGGCTGATCCCTGGGGCTTGCTGGCCAACCAGGATCAGTAAGCTCAAGATTCAGTGGCAGACTCTGTCTTCAAATAAATAAAAAATTAAATAAAGTAGAGAGCAATTAAGGGAGACATCCAGTATCTACCTCTGACCTCCAAGCACATGCATGCATGTATATGCACAAGCACTGCCCCCCCCACTCACACAGATATATACCAGACATACAAACAGACAAAACATGGCAAATATTCTGGTTTCTAGAATAGACAAGATCTCCCAAGTTTAGGCAGCAAGACATCTTTACTCAAAAGACTGTTTGAGGAAAAAGACTTAGGGTGAAGAAAATTGAGGATTTGATCTCAGAAAAGCTTAGGACCTCTGAGCCTTGTGGTGAGACTTGCTGGTGACCAGTTGGTACCCACATCATCCACTCACCGAGTCTGCAGTCCCTCTGCTTGGCACCACTGCAGTTTGTTTGACTGTTTGTGTGTGTGTGTGTGTGTGTGTGTGTGTGTGTGTGTGTGTGTGTGTGTACACACACAACTTGGGGGCTTGGGGGAGTCCTACCACACTGGCTCTGGGGATGGAGCTCGGGTCCTCAAGATTGGTGGCAAAAGCCTTTATACACCTGCTGAGCCATTTCACCACCCAAGTAATTATTATTATTATTATTTTTTAGACAATAAGTTATCGTGGGCTTTAATACGTTCTCCATTGGTACTGTTGTCAGCTATTATGTGTCATCAAACTGTGGAGGCTATTCTGGAGACAAGTGTGGAAGTCTCCCCCTAACCTCCTTATTAATGGCTTCCATGGTAAATGAATTTTTCTAAATTAATTCATTTTAAAATATGTTCCACGGGTGTGGTACTCAGTAGGGTTTGCTATAAAAACTTCTGTGAAGCTTGAGCAGCACAGACTTACTCTACAGCCAAGGTCTTAGGATTTTTTTATTTTATTTTATTTTATTCCCTCTTTCACTGTACTATAATAGGAGCAGAGAGGATCTATTGCTATTAGCACATATCATGCCCCTGTGTCTATCTATATTGCCACTATTAAAATATACTTGCTCGAGGCAGTGTAGTACATGCCTGTAATTCCAGCACTCTAGACATGGAGACAGGTGGATCCAGAAGTTCAAGGCCAGCCTCAGCTATGTAGGAAGTTCAAGGCCAGCCTCAGCTATGTAGGAAATGCAAGGCCAACCCAGGCTACAATGAGACTCAATCTCAGACAACAACAACAACAGCAAATATATATATATATATATATATATATATATATATATATATATATATATATATATATATATAGTTTCTTCAAGGAAGTACTAGATAATTTCATCTTTTGGCTAATGTCAAGATAAATATTTAATTCTATTCATTTGTAGAGAGAGTACTCAAGTGCGAAATTTTACTTTGGGCTCATTTATCATGTTAAAGTGGATAAAGTGGATTTATGTTCCCTAGAGAAAGTGTGGCATTGTAAGAAGGTGATTTTATTTTATTTTATTAAAACTTATTTATAGATCTGAAAAAAAATAAGGAAATGAACCATTTCAATTTTAGGACAGCACTCTGCTGTGGTATTGTGACAGTCTCAAACCAGTTCTGTAGGCTTCGACCTTTTCCACACCTACTTTATTTGAGGTTGGTTCTTTAATAGTTACACCTCCCTTCCAACCCACGTACCTGAGATGGGAAAGGAAAGAGGTTAATGGGAACAGGAGAAATAGACCTTTTTGCACTCAGTACCTGGGAGTGATTCCCTCTAGCATACTCGGCAGGATTTCAGCAGACCAGAAATTTAACCAAAGTTGCTGCTGGAACCTGGAACAGCAGCAGGAACACAGAGCCCTGAAGCGTTCTCTGGAGTTGTTCTCTCTAGGAGCGTCTCGAAGTGGATTGACAAACAGCCAAATAATACCAAGACCCCAAAAGTCCCCACCTCCTGTTTTGGGTATATATATATATATATCTCCTCTTAGAGTCTGTACTAAGATGTGTTTCAGCTGGCAAAAACCAAGCCCCTGCACATGGTGGTTCATCTTGTAGTGGATAAACATTACCTGATCTCTCACAAGTCTGTCCCCCATGCCATACTTAGGATCAAAACAAAAACATGTGTACATCCACTATACAGTACTGTCCTCAGAATGTACGTGTGAGCATCACAGTGCCAGCCCATGCTGTATGTGAAACAAGGCTGTGGTGGAGAGCTAATGAGGGCGTGCGGGGACATAAAATTGAAGGTGGCAGGAGGAAACATGGTGCATCCTCCAGGCGCCTCCCCTTCCTCCCTTCCTCCTTTCCTCCCCTCCCCCCTTCCCCCCTTCCTCCCTGACTTACTGCAGCTTTCTCGGAGTTGATTCCTTCTTCTGCTTTTTCCTCGGGCTTAGGGGAGTGCTCCAGGCTGTCCAACAGTTATCAAAGAAAGCCACATCTGTCTTCCTCTGCTGATTTATGCCACCTCAGACTTTTGCAAATAGAGGTGCATTAAAAATTGCTTTCTAAGTACAAATGTGGAAACATTAGGCGAGACATTTGAGGCTATAAATCAATTAAAATAGATTCAGCTTTCCTTTGAGCATTGACTCAGCAGATAATCTGGTTGGAAATACTTAGGTTTTCTCATGTCGTTCATTAAACAGGGATTACCTATATCCATTTTCAAAGTGCCCAGAAAAGGACAAGGTCAGGCAAGGATGTCTTAAATCAAAGAGCAAGGATTGGTACTGTATCCAAAGAGACCATCTCAAAGGACATGTGGGGTAGATTGAATGGACCCCAGTGGGACACTGATTGCCAGGAAGACTAGCAATTGCAAAGTCTTATTTTACACTGAATTAATTTTTTAAAGATCCACATGTTTGTAGTAATGCTCAAAAAAGTATATATATACATGTACATATATACACATACATACATATATATGTGTGTGTGTATGTATGTATGTATATACATATCAAGAAAGTGGCTACAGGGGCTTATAAGAGAAAGACAGCTAATAGATTCAGGAAGGAGAACGCAGTAGAAAATTGCATCTTTGCAGCTCTCATTGTGTTCATTAATTCAGGCAAGAATTGCCAGTAGTAGCTTAAAAATAGGCTTTTCTGCATGGACTGAAAGTAGCACTTCTCAGAGTGGCTGTTAACGACAGATTGGAATGGTACTTGACAGTGAAGCACCCAGGGAGTCCGCACTCCAATCAAGAGACCAGACAGCATCCTCAGCAATAGGGGGCCCTCCTGCCATGGGATACCTGTTGTGACTGACTCAGCAGGTCACAGTATCCACTGTGTGGCATTCCTGCCTAAAGATGCTTTACCTGCATCTCATTATGAGGAAATGGAAGGACCCAGAGTGAAGGCAAGTATATGCCACAGCCTTCTAGGCAGTCAGTATCATGAAGAAGAAAAGCTGCACTGGGGTGGGGATGGGGGAGGGTAGGTAGGTGCTGGGCTAGATAAAAGAGGTTAAGGGAACATTCGTTTCTCCATTAGGTCCTGACCTGAAGAGGAGGGGATGTCATATGTTCGAAAGATAATTATGAGAGGCTAAATGTAGTGTCATATGCCAGCACTTAGAATGTAGAGGCAAGAGAATTAGGAGTTCAGCAACATGGGGAATTTGAGACCAGCCTGTGCTACATGGGACCTCATCTCAAAGGAAACAAAAATATTCAGTATTTGAACATAGACTATAGTGCGTGGGTTGTGTACTATGTAATAGCTATTAACTCTCTTTGATTCACTAATCATGCATGGTTATAGAGGAATATTTCATTCATGGAATGATCGTGTAGAGGTACACAAAGGAGAAATATTTAAAAACAAATATTAACCTCTAAATGGTTCCACCATGGCAGGATGGCTCAGCAGGTAAAGGTGCTTACTGCCAAGCTTGACAACTTGAGATGGACCACCAGGACCCACATGGTAAAAGGGGAGAACTGACCTTTAACCTTCACACATGTACTATGGCATGTACTTGAGCAAATGTGTGTGTACGCACATACACCAGTAAATGTAATAAGTGGTTTCAACAGAATCTAAGTGTGTGAAGGAGGAGAGGGAGAAAGTAAAATGAAAGAAGCAAAGTCATTGGAGTAACAGAAATGCTGCCCGGTGAGAAGAAGGGAAGAATACTCTTTTTTATAAGGTTGGAAGTGTTTAAGTAGTTGAAGGGGAGTGGTAGGTGCATACATGTGAAGAGTTTAATGTCCAAAGAAGTGGATGCCAGTTTATGAACCATAAGGGCCCATGAGGAAGATTTTGTTATACTAACGTGAGGCAAAAATGTAAAGATGTTGCAGTCAAGTGAATGTATCTGATCTAAAAGATGTTGTTGCTTTGCTTTGGGTTTCCTGTTGTTCCTTCCTCCGTGCTACACAATGAACTTGAGCTTTGTTCACGCTCAGCAAGTGCTCACCCGCTGCGCAGCCCTGAAAGGACTGTTCTTTGCACTGTCCTACTTTTGTGCCTAAGGCCCCTTCTGGTACCAGTGGTTGTAGTAATAACAGTTGTGTTGAGCTGAAGCAATGATTCGATTTACTCACCTGTTGACACACATCCTCTAGGCTTACCTTCTCCACCCGAAGATGCTCATTTAGTCTTCCAGTAGAAGCTGGGAGGAGGGTGCCCACAGCAAGTTTTTAGGCTCGTCTTTAGGCACTCTCCTGTTTCAGCCAGATTCGTGCCATTTTTCTAGATGTATTTCTAGCGCAATGCTTTCAATGTTTCAGAACGCTTCCTGCTGTATATTTAAACATTGCAAGTGGGTGTGGTGGCACACTCTTTTAATCCCAGCACTCTGGAGGCAGAGCCAGGGCTGCATTTGCCATATCTAAAAACAACAACAACAAAATCCCTGGGTTTTGTAATAAAAGATGCTATAATAAATGTTTTGGCCGTTATCTTGTTAAAAATGTTAGCCACCAACTGGGCATCTCCGCTTTGCCTTCTAAACTCATTTAAAAGGGTCAATCTACTTGGCCATCACCTTCTTGTGACTGACTTTGTGAGCCTGAGGCAGCCCCTTGCTGTCTGGGGTCCCACTGCCCACATTGTTGCCCTCAAAGTTCATCCCTCCATCTCCTGTTAGGAGGATTTCCCTTCATCTCACGCAGGCTGGGTCAGTTCTTGAAGACAAACTTGCTGGCTTACTGAGGGAGTTCTAAATGTCTGACAAAAAAAAAATTATATCTTTTTGTTAAGTAGAGTAAGCACCAACACCATTAGAGTTCATATTAATTGTTTCAATCCCTCTCTCAAAATGAGAAGTGTGGCAGTGATGCTGGCCCTTAGCCCTTACTAGGATCTCAGGTGCTAGAGAGCCCTGAGTGTTGGAAGGCAGCTTTTCTGGAAAGTTTTGAGTTAACAGTAGCGTTAAACAAAATACTTAGTCATGTAACACAACCCTGAGTTATTTTAAAGAGTTTCTACATTTCTTCCTGCCTCTTATAGCACATCCCTTTTTTAATTCTCAAATGCTTTTCATCTACTGGGCCATTGCATCATTCACACTGGCAGGAACTGGTCCTGCAGGCAGCATCCTGAGTGTTCTGCTGAGCTCCTGAAGAAGTGAGTCCAGACTCTCAGTAGTCACTCTCCATGTCTAGAGTGAATCCTTTCCACCGAATAGAGTGGTTCTGAACAAGCGGCCTTGAGGTGTTACTAAAGGGTTTCTATTGCTGTTGATAAAATGCCATGATCAAAAGCAAGTTGGAGAAGGAAAGGCTTTATTTCAGCCTTGGGTCACACTCCATCACTGACTGGGAAGTTGGGGTAGGAACGCAAAGCGGAAACATCGAAGGAGTGCTGCTTATTGGTTCCTTCTTGGCTTGTGCATCTTGCTTACTTCTACACTCTGAATCACCTGCCTGTGATGGTACCACCTACAATGGGCTGGGCCCTCCATGTCAATCATAAATTAAGAACACGCCGCACAGGCTTGCCTATAGGCCAGTCTTATAGAGGCATGCATTTTCTCAATTGTGGTTCTCTCTTCTCAGATAACTCTAGTTTGAGAGTGTTGAGCGGGGAGCATATTCCCAGCTCCCCATGAGCCAGCTGGTGGCATGCCAGCATCTTTGGTCTAATGGTATGCACCAGGACACAAATTCAGCATGGAAGCTTACTTTATTTGCTGACGTTCTGTCCCTTCTCCAAGAGGAACCAGCAAACAGTAGGAGTTCTATACCCTTTGCAAAATCGTGAATGGTCCTAAGCATTACAAACTGCACAATGGCCACCTCTGGCCACTACCAGCCATCTCTCTCTCCTTCCTCTCCCTGTAGGCACCACCAGGCTTTGATTGGACATGCTGTTTCCATGTTTAAACATGCATCTGTTCATGAGCATCGACCTGATGGTGTGGTTTCATGGCTTTATAATGTACATAGTTGCAACGCCGATGTGTATCTTTCTGAAACATTTTGTTGAACGTTGTTTTGAAGTTTCTTCATGTCAATCTTTCCCAACCCTAGTGAGGTCACCAAGGGTGCAGCATGGCGTGTTGGGCACTGTAGTAAACATTTCATGGTCTGCATCTTAGCTAATCCTCACAATAATTTATTTTAAGCTGGAAAACCAGCCTGACATTATAAAAACATTGGCCCAGGTTCCAAAACCCAGCAGAGGTTTGAGCCCATTTCTCTGATGCCTCTTCCCACTTACAACTCTTTCCTGTCTTTTAGTCTAGAGATGGAAACACCAGCACATCCTAAGTGAGTTCCAAAAACATACAGGCATGAGAGTGAACCACCTTTGCCTTCTCTAAATGTTGTCAGTTGCCATGGTTTCCCTCTTCGTGGGAACCGTCACTTTAGGAAATGAACCACCGGAAAGGCTCTTCAGTGTTACTTGTAATGATCACTGAGTGTGTAATTGGGACAGAGGACTTGTCTTGATGAATTAGCCTCTCAGAGAGAGAGGAGAAGTCTAAGGTGGTCTGGGAGACTGGCTCCTCATACTTAAAGCTATGATCACACTTCTGCAGATGCTCCCGTGGCATATGTGTTAACACAGGCACAGCAGTTGAAGATTTGAACATATTTTTTACTCTTTCTCCTTTCACTTAGCAAAGATGCTTTTTGCGCGTACTTGATGGGCTATAAAGTGAACTGTATTTGAAGAAAAATGTTTAGTGGGTATGAAATTAGAATTCTGCGTGTAAGGCTTTCCCCTGACATTGCCAGTGAAAGCCTTTCTGTGAGTATGACGATGGCAGAGGTGGTCAGGAGGAATGGTTTTCACTTGTGTCCCCCCTTTCCTTTTCCCTCCACAGTGCCCCCCACACTGTTTACACACAGCCTGGGGAGCTCCGCGGTTTTATTTCATTTTATGTTGAGAGCAATTGAAACATGAAGGACAGAATTAAGAAAAAGACGGCCTCAGACAGGCAGAGTAGGAAGCCTTCCACAAAGCCTGTCTTTTGGAAGCTTAAGAAGGGTTCTCTGTCAGCTCATGCTGTTTTCACACACACTGATGACTCAACTATAAGTTTTTAAAGAATAAGATGTGTTAACAGCTGCCAGTGGTGACCGGCGGATTTAGAATTTAAATGTAAAATGTTAATTCCCACCAGGAAATAATAAGTTGCACTCTGACTGGTCAACTATGTGAGATTTCCCTCTTCAGATTCAGTGGAAGAAGATTTGATAACTGAGGGGGTGAAAAAACTACAAGTGCTTAGCTCCTGAAGCACAGTGAGGCCTTTCAGGAGACATCTGCACTTATGCAAAGATCCCCGGTCCTCACACTGTTGCAGGGGGAGGCAAGGCCTGTGTGAGGTTTTCTAGTATCTGTCCGGTGTGCTGCCCACTGAGTGCCCCGGCAGCTGATGATGTCACTGTGGACTTGAGGCACACTTAGCCAAAGAGTTAATATCTGTATGTAAGAACTGCAGTTTCCCAAGCTGTGACTGTGCTTCTGCTTATCAAAAGCTAGGCTGGATGCTTTGTGTCGTCAGCCAGGCACTGCTCTCACTCTGTCCCTTTGCTGCAGTGGCTTTTTGTGTATTTTAGCTTTTTCTACTTGGCTTGTAAATGTTCTCTCCCCCCCCCTGCCCCCCCCCCCCGCTCCCCTTTTCTTGTATTGCTGTTGCTTTGTCTCTCTTCCATTCATGTTTTTTTTTCCTTTCCTTTTGCTGCATGGAGACTCTCTGCTGTACAAGTGTAAGTATCCTCCAGTGCCCTGCAGTCCCTGGCTGTGCTGGTTGGCATTCTCAGGCTCCATTTGCTTCTGCACGGCCTGGCTGGTCTCCCGGGAGATGTTGTCATTCCATCAGCAGATCCCGAATGCAATGGGCAACAATTTAGACATAGGATTGGGGTTGACCAGATGGTTCAGTCTTAAATAAACCAGCGGATGAATTGGAAAGCTCCCCAGTTGGGTGCCTGAGAGTAGGAGAACTTTGACGAAGAAGATGCCACATGCCAGGGAAGGAAGGCCGCGCTTAAGACTCAAAGAGCAAAATGCCCACGTATTTCTCATTCTTGTCGTATCGCTTATTGCAGGCCCAGGACTACATCAAATTGGCATTATGATTTGTTTCTCATATTAGACTTTACTAATCTGCTTCTGAGCTGGTTTTGGTTTTAGGGGGGCTGGTTTTGGTTTTCCTTTTAACCTTAAGAAAGAAGAAAAATAATAATTTTGGTTCTTGAATTTGGAATGAGAGCATTATATACTACTTTTTGTACAAACTTAGCAAAAAAATGTGTAGTAAATCAGGAAACTTACCTTATCTATATGGCAAATCAATCAACTTAAGTCTCATTTTAAAAACTAGTATACATAGGGGTCGCCTGTTAAAAGTGGGTCTCTGAGAGGGGAAGTGCTGTGAACTAAGTTCTATCGTTACTTTGTGAATTCTGTTTACAGTGGACAAATCTTTGTTGGGCTACAAGCAGAACAATTTTGCAATTATTATAAATATTAGATCAAATGAGTAATATTTCTAAGCAAGTAGATATCCGTGCTGCTTTTGGTCCCTTCAGAAACAGCCGTCGTGTGCTGTTCACGCTTACAGCACAGTGCAGATTTATTGGCACTTTAATGGTGTCAGGATGAGAAAGTCTATATTTAGGGTCTCCTTCTAAAATTGCATTTTAAAATGAAGATTTAGCATATTTTTCCTTTCTTACTCATAAGATGCATTTTTTAAAAGTTCTGTCTAGGCTTAAAGCTAGCCTGCTTCAGCTGTCCCTGCCCTTCATCTGATGAGCAGTTTGTGATTTCCGTGACTCACGAAGTCACTTAGCTATTAACAAGTGTCCAGAGACAGCGAATGAGAGTTAAGGTGCAAGCAGGAGCAATTACTCTTTTTGCTTTGGCACAAAAGGAGAAGAACACAATTTAAAGAAGAGCCACTGTGGTCCCTGCTCCTAGGACAGACTATCAGCCTAGCCAATGTGAGGAGGAAGAGGAGTGCAAAGAAATAAATTTCTAGAAAGGCTAAATATTTGCTGCTAAATAAGCCTGTGTGCAGAAAATCAGTCCATCTTTACATGTCCTCACTTCGGTTTATGTAATGGAAGCACAAGAATAAGCAAGTGAGACTGAACAAGTCTATGCTGTCCATAAAACCAAGAAAGAGGGCATTGCAAAGAAAAGGCAAGCTTGTAAGAGCTAAAGCGGAAGGAGAAAGATTGAAGCCGTTGACATTGGAGAGACTTTTGTTGTTTTAAGACAGGGTCTTGTGTGTAGCCCCTGGCGTCAAACTTGCAGCAATCCCCCTGCTTCAGCCCCTTGCTTGGTGAAATTACAGGCTTGAGGTAGTACTCAGGGCTTAGTCGCAATCTTGATGCCAGGTATAGAAGCCATCTAAGCTGCTGTTTCTCACTTTAGCAAAAAGCCACCTGCCCTTTGTACATATGGCAAAACTTGAGAATGAACAAATAGTAAGATCAACAAAAGGCTTTTATGGGAAATGTAATTAGCAGTTCTCTGCTCTTAGGATGGTCATTCATTGCCGGGCGGTAGTGGTTTTATCCTGGTGGTGGTTTTATCACCTTTAATCCCAGCACTCAGGAGGCAGAGGCAGGTGGACCTCTGTGAGTTTGAGGCCAGCCTGGTCCTCAGATCTAGTTCTAGAACACCCAAGACTACACAGAGAAACCTTGTCATGAAAAACAAAAACAAACAAAACAAAAACAAGCAAAAAAGTCATTCACAATGCAGGAACACAATGGAATATACCAGGAAGCATTTTTTCCCTTATATTTGCAACCTGTACCAGGCTTTGAAACCTTGGAAAACACAACCATAATAGGAAAACTAATTCCATCCTGATCCATGACAGGCTCGGGAATGTCCAGTGACTTATGTTTTTAGTGTGTCTCCAAAGTTAGGCTAAGCTAAATGAGTTACTTACAGATGGCTCACCAAGTTTGCAAATGAGTTTCTTTATCTAGATACCACTTATTCTATATCTGCCCATGAGATTATATTGTATCCCCTTTCATATATTAAAGCCAGTGTACAATATAAGATGTGATAATCTTGACACATTTCATGTGTATTTCTTATCTATCATAATGGGTTTAAGGAGAGGGAAAGCTGAACTAACTTTTTTGTTTGTTTCTCTGCCAGCTTGTTTTTACCCACGAATGCTCTCTGTAAAACCTAATGTCCAGAGGCATCACAGGAGCTTAGTTTTTGTTGTGGTTTTGGGGTGTATGTGTGTGTGTGTGTGTGTGTGTGTGTGTGTGTGTGTGAGACAGGGTCTTGTGTAGTCGAGGCTTGCCTCAAACATGCTATAAGTCCAGGTTGGCCTTGGGTTTGGAGCCTTCTGTGCTGGGATCAGTGGTGAATACCATATGTCTGGTTTCTGGCTTCCCTGTTGATCCTTTTCACTACCGAAACTGCATGCGAGGTATATGAAACTCCGAAGAACTAAGCCCGTGCATTTTGTCAGAGCCCTTTCTTACAAATAGACCATACTGGATTCTTGCTGAGTCTGAAGAATGAGTCCAGGCTTGCTTCTCTGCTCCCATGCAGCCTGTGAGCTTCATACAGTCTGGTCGCCTCCACCAAGTCACACTAGTCTTTCAGGAAAACTCTGTGTGTGTGTGTGTGTGTGTGTGTGTGTGTGTGTGTGTGTGTGTGTGTGTGTATGTGTGTGTGTCTCATAGCTTAGCATTTCTCTCCTTTTTCTCCCAACATAAAATAATAGCAAATGGGTACTTTTATTAAAACCAGGGTGACTGTCAAAACTGAAAGATCATTTGCTTTTCCAGGCTGGTGTGTGAGCCATTTTATTCTGTTAAAGGATGTAGGCTTTGAGGAAGCTTCAGCCGACAGCTGTTACGTCAAAGCACGCACTCTCTCAGCTCTCCTTTCTCTTACTTTGTATGTGCATCAGTCTTTCTGAGCCAGGCATGGTGGCACCTACCTAAAATCCCAGCATTTAAAAGTCTGAGTCAGGAGGGTTTTGAGTTTGAGGCTAGCCTAGGCTATATAGTAAGGCCTTGCCTCAAAAACCCTCACCTATTCTCCCCAAAACACAAGAAAAGAAAAAAGAAAAAAAATAGTATCCTGCTAGTTTAAACCCAGCTGCGGCCCATCATCTGTATTGGTAGCAGGGGCACAGTAGGAAGGCCCCCGCCCTTCCCTGCTTCCAGTCCGGGCCTAGAACCTCTGACAGCTCAGATTTATTAGTGTTTATTACTCCTCCTATGACTTGTGTTTACCTTCAACTTTATCTGTATAGCTGATGCCTGAGGTGCTTCTCAGCCTCCCCAAGTGTGTATCTTCTGAGGGAGACAGTAGTGCATGGGTGGTAGTGGATGATGTCCCATCCTGGATGACAAGTGTGGGTAGTAGTGGAAGGTCCACTGGATGACAGATGTGAATGGTGGTAGATGGTCCTGCTTGACACCAAACCTTGGAATATGTTTTCCAGGTGGACCTTGCTATGGGACTTATTTATTTATTTGTTTGTTTATTTATTTATTTTTGAAGGACTCTAGCGGAAGCTAATACTGAGAAGTGCCAGCTAATGGATATTTTGAGTTGTGGCACACTGTCCTAAAATTTTGATGACACACTGAGACACAAAAGAGTTAAGCTACCTAAAACGTGGAAGTGACATACAGAGACTGCAAGCGGTGTGCCTGCACCAATGTTGCTGTGACAACCGACAATTACAGTCATGAATAATCTCGTTCAGTGCTTTGTGACTGATTCTTTACAGTCTTTCAGTCTGATTCCTTAACTCCATTTTGGCATTCTTGTGTGTGGCTTAGAGTTAAATTATCATTCCCTGTTCTTTTCAGCTGTAGGAATAGATTTTAACTGGTTTGGGGCTCGGGATAAAAGAGCAGTTGGCTGAATCACTTGGGAAAGTTCTAAACATGTAGAAATTCGTCGAAGCACCTCCTGAGCCTACCCAGCAGCTGCTACAGTGGAGCCATTGTTAAGTAGTGAAACAGGAATCTATTTTAACCAGCTGATCCCTGGTACCTTGGGGTTTGCGAGTGTCCCTGCTCACCTAAGTAATGCCTCTGTCTGATTGCCAGATGACCCCCAAGTCCAAGAGGAAGAGCATCCACAGTCGAATGTTGCGGCCTGTCTCCAGGGCATTTGGTGAGTGTGTGGTACTGATGCCAGCCACTTCGTGAAACTAGGAAACACCCCAGCAAAGAGTTCGCACTCTCCATAGGGAGCCACTCTGCCACATGTGAGAAAGATTTGGGTAATTGGTGAGGGGCAGTTGACTGAGACATTTCTTCCAGAGGCTAGGTATGGCTGCTCATTCCTGTAATCGTTGCACTTTGTAGACTGAGGCAGGAGGATAGAAATGAGTTGGCGGTCAGCCTGGGTACATAGTGAGTTCCAGGCTAGCCTGGCTACAGAGTTGATCTGAAAAACAAAGCAAATGATAACTCGTGTAGGTTTCTCGGGGATTTCTTATTGCTGATGGTGGAATTGGGTTTATCTGCCCTTCCTCTCTCATCTCCCTTTCTCCCTCCTGGCTTGCTTTCTTTTTATTTTATTTTATTTTAATTCATTCATATTACATCTCAATAGTTATCACATCCCTTGTATCCTCCGATTCCTCCTTCCCTCCCGCTTTCCCCCTACTCCCCTCCCCTATGATTGTGACTGAGGGGGCCTCCTCCCCCTGCATATGCTCATAGGGTATCAAGTCTCTTCTTGGTAGCCTGCTATCTTTCCTTTGAGTGCCACCAGACCTCCCCATCCAGGGGACATGGCTGGCTTTCTTTCTTACCTTTCTCCCTCCTCCTATCCTTTTTTCCTCCTTCTTCCTCTCTCCTTTCTTCCCTTACCTTTTTGTTCTGTTTGTTTGTTTGTTTGTTTGAGAAGGTATATGTACCCCCAGGGAGGCCTGAACTCCACAATCCCCCTGCCTTAGCGTCCCCAGTGCTAGGATTGCAGCTGTACTCCACCAGGCCTGGCTTTTAGGTGTTTCCTAACACACTCTTTGCATCACGTTTTGCTTGCGATTTGTTTTATTTCAGAAATGGAGTTTGATCTTGATAAAGCCCTGGAAGAGGTGCCGATCCACATCGAAGACCCGCCTTTCCCATTGTCTGTCCGGCAGGAGAAGCGAAGCTCAGGGTTCATCTCCGAGCTGCCCTCAGAGGAAGGCCGGAGACTGGAACACTTCACGAAGTTACGGCCCAAGCGGAACAAGAAGCAACAGCCTACACAGGCGGCGGTAGGTGTCCACAGGGCCCCTCAGGCCCCGTATCCTTCCCTGCACCTCCTAAAGCTTCCATAACCTTTAAATACTGCCACCAACTACGGTTCGTAAGTGCTCAAATGTGAGCCCACAAGGGGTGGGGGAAGAATTTCGTAGCAGAACCATCACAGAGGTAGACAGGTGAATCCACAGAAGTCCATGGGCCAGCCAGCCTCGCTTATGCAGCAGCAGACTACAAAGAGAGATTCTGTCTCAAAGAAGGTGAAGGCAGTAACTGACACCTGAAATTGTCCTTAGCTGCCACATGTGTGCTAGCACTCATGTGTATGAACATGTATGTGCACAGAAAACGGTCCTCCACTCTCTGGTCTGGCCGGTGTGTACCCTCTTTGCTGCTGGCTGATTCCATATGAATCTATATGTGCTCTGCATCTTCAGACATGGAATATTCTGGAACACCTCTGACTAAATGATTTCTAAAGGAAGATCCTGGAAAGTCCTCCAAACATACGCAGAAGCGTGTCTCCTACTTGATTCCAGGCCTAGTCAAGTTGACTGTTCCTTCTCCATTTGCCACGTTCTCCCACTGGCAGTACGCAGGGCCATTAGCACAGATGCACATTCCTCAGAACCTCAGTTCCCAGCATGAAACACATACAATCTTTTTCTTCTGTGGTGGAAATGAACCCCAGGGACTGGCACATGCTAGGAGAGTAAGAACTCACCAGTGAGCTACATCCCACCCCACAATTTAAAAAGGAGATGCCCATGAAATTTACTCTTGGATCATACTTCCATCATGTCAAGTTGCCAGCTGTCTTGTCGCTAACAGACACAGGCATCTGCTCTCTGCGCTCTAACTGCCCCTGTACTCATGCAAAAGCCAGATCTCTGTAAAAACAGGAGCAGTTTACTGGTTCCCCTTTCGTCCCACTTATTCAAGTGTATATGAGTTCTCGCAGACATGTGTGATAGCTGACCAGCTCTTCAAATTGTTCTTGGGGTCATTTTAGTAATTTGTATCTTCATAGAATATTGTCCATTTGATCAAACCCATCATTTTAAATAGAATTGAAATTTGAGTTGATCTTAACTATGGCTTCTCAGTCTCTGTTTTCAATTAATATTTTCCTTTTGCTTTTTTTTGTTGTTGTTGTTTTGTTTTGTTTTGACAAGATCTTGCTTGGTACTCTAGGCTAGCCTCAGATTCACTCTGCAGCCTGGGCTGGCCTAGAACTCGTGACAATCCTCCAGTCTTACCCTTCCCAGTATAGGATTACAGGCATGAGCCACCTTGCTCACCCCTGCCCCTTCTGTTCCTGATATAGTTTGATGTCTTTCATCCATTGTGTGGCTGTCTCCTTTAATCTTTTTTTCCCCCAAATAACTGCCTTTCAGTTTTCCTCTGCCTCCCAAGTACATTACATACGCTCCTGTATTGCCTACGTTTGATACATTTCTGGCCAGTTTCCTCCGGATGTCAGTCTTGTTTGCTGCTGTGGGAGGCATGCATGGAAGATGCATGGCCACTCAGCTTCCTAAGGCGCTCCCTCTGGCACATTTGGTCACAGCAACTCTAACAGACCCGCATGCCCTCAGATCCTTCTGTCTGGCTCCTTCGGGTTTAGGAAGACTTGTCAAATCCAGGTATCCCCTAGGCCCCCGGTGTGTCTTACTCGGTCACCTTGGTGAGGGAGACATGAGGCTTTTCTGAACTGCCTTTCACCTCGCAGCACCCGCTTACCTTCCAAGCATTCGCAAACTGGCATTTTAGAGAGTGCGTAGTCATCAGCGGTGCACAGCATCAGTGACTTAACTGAGAAAGCTAGAAAGCTCCCCAGGCGAGTGTGGTCCTGCCTCTGCAGAGTGATCCCTGCTCTCCCTCTCCAGCAGTCCTGCTGCCCTTCGCATCTGATACTGACTGTGGTTGACACAGGAGACTTGAATCACATCACATCTTTTCCTTTTGCTGGAAAATGAGCGTTAGCAGCATTGGACTCTACTGACCTGACTCTATTCATCATCATCTGGGTTCTGGCTGTTCTTCCCAGCCCAGCTCCACCTGAACATCCCTTTAACCGCTGCCTTTTAAAGTGCCCCCTGGGATAGCCCAGCCATGCTGGGTATCTCTCAACCTGTCTCCTCTGTTCTTTATCTCTGCAATGAGAGGGGTGTGTTGGAGGGGTTGGCAGGTGCAGCTCAGCCCTAGAAGCCGCTGCTCCTGAGGGGAGCTGCACTTTTTGTTCAGCTCTTTCCTCACAATTCTCCGTACTACCAGGGAGCTCTGGGGCCAGCGATGAATCCTGTTTCAAAGGAAAAACAAAAGGGGCTGAGGGGAGAGACTGGGGTAGAGTGACTTGTGAGGCAGCTAAAGGGAGCCACTCCTAGCTGTCCTCTTGCCTCACCAGTACTGGGATTATAACTAACTGATCCTTTATCCTGTGTAGCACTTAGCAAACTTGAGCTTTTCACAGCCTATTTGGCATAGTCATACAAACAGTGATCAAACATTGCTTACAGTACATCCTGTAAACTCCTTCCTTGGACGAATGTGGTGATACATGCCTGTAATCACAGCACTGGTGAGGCACACGCAGAAGGACAGCTGCAAGTTCAAAGCCAGCCTGAACCAAACGAGCTTCAGTCCAGCCATTGCTACTAGCAGAGACTGTCCTGAAAACCGTCCCCATCTGTAGCCACATCACCTTGAATGCACCTGGTGTCACCAAAACCTGTCCCCCACAATCACCAATGTCACGCTCAGCGTGTCTATAAGCCTTATTGTTCCTCACAAGGTTATGGTTCCACCTCTGGCCTCTGTTCCTGTTAATGGCGCGGTCCCTATTGTAGGGAGCTGTGGCCATGCTGTAGGTGGTTGAATCGAGAACTGAAGGTGCATTGAGTTGGCTGTGGAGTGAGGTCATGTTTCTTTTGCAGGTTTGCACCATCAGCATCATCCCCCATGATGGAGAACAAAATGGCCTCATGGGCAGAGTGGATGAAGGCGTAGATGAATTTTTCACCAAGAAAGTGACTAAAATGGATTGCAAGTAAGTTTCCAGTCATTTCATTGAAAGCGGCATTTCATTCGCATTTAAGTAGCTAACGATAACAATTTAGCTAGACATCACAGTCTCATACAAAAGTTCTACTGTTTGGTTAGATTTATAAAGTGTGGTCCTCCAGCAAAATGCCGTTGGTGTTGCTTGGGAACTTGTTAGAAATTCAGCTCTTGCCACTGGACCTGCTGAACAAAAAAACTGTGGGATCTGTTCCATAGCAGTCCACACCGCATTGAGGCCAAGCATCTGCGGTGCCAGGGGCTTTTCTTGTATTCATCTGGAAGGATCTGCTTCCAGCCAGTGGGCATCCGACACTGCATTGCATCCTTTGAACTTTCTCGTCCATCATTTGATCTGTTGGCAGGTTGGGCAGTAAGATGGCCCTGCACCTCTGTTGTGGTTGGTATTGGCAACTTGTCAGGCTCCAGGTTGCCTAGGAGACAAACCTCTGGGCATGCCTGAGAGGGATTATCTAGATTAGGTTAATTGAGGTGGGAAGGTGTGGCCTGCTTCCTGGCAGCAGTATTGCATCCAGTCCCAGACTGCATAAAAAGGAGGAAGCCAGCTGAGGACACTCCCTCCTTCCAGGGATGTACAACTCACAACGACCCCATGACTGCCTCTCCATGCTGGATGGGGCCAAAGCAAACCCTCCCTTCCTTAAATAGCTTTTGTCTCTGGGTATTTTACCACAACAGGAAAAATTACTACTGGGCCCTCTGAGGACTTCCTGTTACATTTTCTTGTCACTAGGATGCTGTGCCCTTAGAAGATCAGTCAATGATACTTTAACTTGAGCTGGGCATGGTGGCACATGCTAACAGTCGAAGCACTCTGGAGATTGGGGCAGGAGGATTACTATAAATTTGAAGTCAATCTGGAATACATAGTGAATTCCAAGCTAGCCTGAGCTATGTGATCCTGCCTCAACCCCACCTTAAAAAAAAAATTGTTCAGCTTAAAACCCTATCTTTATACATGATTTTTCTGAAATTAATCTGTAACTAAAAGCTGATACATCCCAGACCACACTCCAAGCTTGGATTATGTTTGTAAAGAATGCTTCACCTTCGAGATGAAGTTCACATTGTATTAAAGCTTGCCGATAGCTGAGGGCTGGCAGGCAGAGAGCTCCGGAACGGCTCCTCTGGGCTCTTGATTGGTGAGTCTTATCTACCCTCTGCAGGATGGCGAAGTGGGAATAAGTTAAGCCTCATATCCATGGCAGTGGGTCTGATAGACGCTTGTAAGCTTTAAAACCTAATTATTCCTCGTCTTTGACACTGGTCTTGCAGCTTAGCATAGCATAACTTGGCAGACTTCTATCTTTTCAGACCTACCAATATGTCATTTATTCTTTGATTCTTTGACATTTTCTTTTGATGCTTCATTCTCACAAATTAAGTCCTGTCAATTCCTGGCGTCCTCCTCCTCCCACCCCCAACCCCCACCCCCCTTACAAATCTGTAGAGCGCGCAATATAGTCCTTTAAGAGTTTGTTTGGGGGAAAAAAAGAGTTTGTTTGGGTTTTGGTTGTTTTATAATAGAAGGATTAGAGGACTAAATTTTCAACTCAAAGGAGTCAAGAAACACCAACATAAACAGTAAAATGGAAAAGCCCCTCTTGATGGAGTGCGGAACTCCTTCTTGATGACTCTTTTATTGTTTTATATTTTGTTACTATTTTATTGTTGGCTTTGCTGTTTTATTTTGTTTTGTTTTTGTTTCGTTTTGTTTGAGACTGTTTCACACGGTATCCAGTGCTAGTCTGGGATTCCCTAAACAGCACAGGGAAAATGTATATTCTCAGTCATCCTCCTGCCTCAGCCTCCCACGTACTGGGGAGGTTTTAGTTGTACATTGCTACCTGCAGAAGCTTCTGAATCTTAGTGGCTCACCTGCACCCACGCCACCTGGGCCACTTCTGGGGTTCTTTAAAAATCGTTTCTTTTGTAAATCTCTTTTGTTTCCTCTATATGCTTTCTGTTAAACATCTTTTATACAGCCGGGTGTTTCCTCTGTTAATCCATCCCCTCTCACCTTTCCCCCTGTTTCTCATTCTTGGCAGGCCCTCCCCACATTCCGGAGTGTTTCCTCAGTTGTACTGTTTAACCGTAGATGTTCCACTCCCGTCACAGTTTGCTCTTAATTCTGTACCACATGCTCCTCAATTGCCCTGTTTCTCTGGTTCCCGCTGCAGGCAATGGGTTTGGGGTGGGCGGGGCATTGTTGACCCTGCAGCTTGGGAAGAGGACCTAAGACTTGGTGAGTTGGCTTTCAGGCAGCCTTGCCCATCATCTCTCAGGCTTCCCAGCCACGCCCACGCCTTGACGTGCCCTTGCCTTTGGCCTGCCATCTGCGGCCTCTGGCGTTCCTGCCTCTCTAGGTTATACCCAGCTGCTCAGATCCATGAAGCCAGTTTGTGCTCTTTGGGCTTCCAAGCGGTGTTGCCTGCTCTCACTCATGGGGCTTTGGGTCTTGTTGTTCACTTTGCATTTATCCCTGGCTCTGCTTTTGGTTGGGTTTCTGAGGAGCTAAGTGGAGATCCAGCCTCCAGCTCTGAGTGGCAGATTCATGTTGTTAGTGCTTTTTCTCCATTTCCCAGGTTTCTTTTTATTTTTTATTTTTTCCTTCCTTGGAAATTTATCCCCAAATTTAAGCTTATTCTGTCTAGTTTTATTTTAGATACAGAGTCTCCTGTAGCCCAGACTGACCTGGAATTTTATATTGCGGGAGCTGACTTTGAACCCTTTCACCCTCCTTACTCCATCTCACAAATGCTTGTCACAGGGACTGCACCAGCACCCTGGCCTTGAGTCTTGTCTTTGGTTGCTTATTCCAGCAATTTATTCCATTTAAGCAAAGGTCCAAACATTTGCCAGGGCTAAGTACTAAGTGTTGGACTTCAACAATCACCTGACAATTACAGATGGTCCAGGAAGCCCTTTCCAATGTCCCTCAGATTAAACAGAGCAGTTACCTAACGCCTCAAGCCAGCCTAGGAGACATTTACACTTAAGCCTTTAGTCCCAGTGGACTCCTTTAGATTTGCTCATAATCTGTGTGCTCAGTTTCCTCACAGGCAACGGTGAGGAAGATCCTCCGATTTTATGCCTCTCAGCACAGGCTTAACTTTTTAAATGATTACGTAGCGCTCACCTTCATGTTCTTTGACTAAGTCCTCCTGGCTGAGCCAACAGTTTCTGTGTCTTGGTTACGGTGCAGGAGGTCATCCACACGCAGCTCAGATGCCCATGAACTGAGCGAAGGAGATGAGAAGAAAAAACGGGACTCTCGGAGAAGTGGCTTTCTCAACCTCATCAAATCGCGGTCCCGATCTGAGCGGCCACCCACAATCCTGATGACAGAAGAGCTCCCCTCCCCAAAAGGGGCTATCCGGAGTCCGCCGGTGGACACTGCTAAGAGGGACATAAAGTTGTCCGAGCACAACGGCGGCGGCTCCGCAGAACGCACAGAGGAGATGACAACGCCGGAACCCCTAGAGGAGGCTCAGGCAGAGGAGGCGGGCAGAGTTGAGCGCAGCGACAGCAGGGGCAGCCCACAGGGTGGCCGGCGCTATGTGCAGGTGATGGGCAGCGGGCTGCTGGCAGAAATGAAGGCCAAGCAGGAGCGGAGAGCCGCTTCCGCGCAGAAGGTGAGGAAGGGGCCCTTTGGGTGTGTGCGTTAGCCTCTGTTTTTATGGGAGAAAGAGGTACTGAAAAATAACTGGTTGGTTAAATAAAAATGTAAATGCAGGGGGCTGGAGAGATGGCTCTATAGTTAAAAGTACTTGGTGCTCTTGTAGAGGACCCTG
Organism: Acomys minous; assembly: GCF_964271855.1. Taxonomy (NCBI): domain Eukaryota; kingdom Metazoa; phylum Chordata; class Mammalia; order Rodentia; family Muridae; genus Acomys; species Acomys minous. The sequence continues at coordinate 68,516,778 of NC_140490.1, forward strand.
GTTCAGTTCCCTAGCACCCACACAGTGGTTTACAACCATCAGTAACTTGAGTTTCAGGGTACCAGACACTCTCTTCCGTACTCTGTGGGCACCAGATACGCATGAGGTGCACATACATAGACATGCAGGCAAAACACTCACATAAAATAAATGTTACAAAGACAGTGTTTTACAAATGTAAAACCTAAAGATTTATTCCCTAAGAGTTTAGAGCCCAGATCCTCCCCCACCCCAGTTACTCCTTGTATTTACTGCCCCAGGCCATGCTTTGTTTAAGCTGTTGGTTGTTTTCACAGAGCCTTACACAGGAAACAGGCTCACCTCAAACTCACTTTGTGGCCCAGGTTAGTCTCAGATACACTTATGTAGCACTAGGTGGCCCCAAACCCCTGGTGGTCTCCCTGGCCCAGTCCCCGACCCCTTCCTGGTGGTTACCATGCAGCTCAGAGCTACATTCTTGAGAGCCATGGGGCCTTTAAAGGTATGGCATCATTTTTGAGAGATAAACTTTGCTTCACCTATGGCTTCCCTGTGCTTCTGATAGATGCATTCAAGAACTGGTCCCCAGATAGGACCAGCTCAGGTGAATCTGAGTAGAGAGGCTGATGGCAGCTGGAACGGGCAGAGTCGAGAGGCAAAGAACAGATGGCAGGCAGATAGTCATCAGATGCCTACAGCATTCCCCCACGTAGTTCACAGCTTACCTTTCCCCCCCAGGCTTCAGAATCCTTTGCCTAGATTTAAATTTCAAAACAAAAGGTCAAGGTTTCCTGTTAGAACTGACTGAGTCTCCTGTTGCTGCTGCTGCTGCTGCTGCTACTGCTACTGTAAAGAAAGCAGAGCTAGTTAGAAGGTGCTAAGTCTCAGGTTGAGGGTCTATCTTCGAGGCAGAACATTTGCCCAGCGTGTAGGAGAACCTGGGCTTGTTCCTAGTACAGCAGAGGAGATTTTCGAAAAAGAACAAGAAAAATGTCAGGTCTCCTCCAATGTAATGACAGTTTGCCTACTTTGTCTGCCCCACTCCTCTAAGCTCTGAGGCACTTGAGATCAACCCCCAGGGTCTCGCACGAGTTCGGTCAGGCCAGCCTCCACAGAGCTGCATTCCAGCTGCGTTGCTGCTTGGAGCCTCTTCTTTCGGGATCGTGTCTGTTTTCTTCTATGGCTTCTTAAAGGAATGCTTCCTGTGATGATCACTAAAGATAACCGTGCCCAGGTTGTGTGTATCACCCTGAGCTCCAGGAGAAGGTCCTCCAGAGAAAGGGAAGCTGTGCATCTGTTTTGCTCGAGGCATCAGAAGGAAACGGTTCTCCCTAGTGTACCTAGACTTTGAGGAAGTAAAAGGCAGGCTACACAGCAGACACAGCGGGCTCGTGCATCACCTCCTTACACCTGCCGTTTATTAAAGTCTGCATCCCATAAGATTCTGCAGTTGTTCACCATAGTTCTCCCACTATCCAGCAATTTCCCAGCTACAGATACCTGCTTCACTCCCTCACTGCCCCCCACCCCCAGACCCTTACTATATCCAAAGGTGGGGAGCCTATATACGGGCCTCTGGCTGGTGCTGTAGGGGAGCCATCACTGACCTTCACCATGCAGACTGCTGGAAGAGTACCAAATCCCCACTGTGAGCCAGATGCCTGAATACATTATAAATCCACGACAGCCAATGTGTTTTCTTCATGAACTGTCTATCAGTTCCCTATGACAGAACACCGAATTTTGGTGAAAAGACAAGGATTCTGGAGTGATTTTCCATGCGTTTGGGATTGCTACATAAATTGGCTCAGAGTGACGGAATCCTTGTGGTTTAGTGTTTGTGTTTGGTCCAGGTTAACGTTTAATGTGCTTATAGTGCCACCTAGTGGTCTTTTAAACAGCCTTTGTCAAACAAAACAAAACAAAACAAAACAAAACAAAAAAACTTCTGCAGTTATAGTTTAGACCGTGACTAGTCTATCCAAAGAATTAAAGCTCTTCAAAAATTAGCATTGTAATGTTTCCTGAAATGAGTCACTGACTTGTTTACCCAGGCAGTAACACGAGCATCCATGGTTGGTATGCAGTTGGGCCTGCCATTGCACTCTGCCAGTCAGACACCTGCACAGAGGACTGCCATGGGACCCGTGTCTCTCGTGGTCACTTTTTCATAGCAGTGCCAGATCTTTCTGTCACAGTGCTGCTGCTAGGATCCCTCAGCACCCTCAGAGCCTGGGGCTGTGGTCTTGCTGAGAGGCCTCTCCACCTCTCCACTGCCTCCTAGCAAGTGCATGAGGGGGTGAAGACAAGTGTGCCATGGGATTAATCACCTACACTATGGGCGCCGAAGTGAGTCTCGGAGTGGGCGGCAGATTCTTGCTTTTTAAGTGAAGAGTGGCAGTCAGGCCACAGGTCAGAGTGCTGCTCTATCTCATCACCCCATTTTGTATTTTAATCATTAATTAAAAAGGGTTTTTTTTTTTGAAACACTCTCACACTGTAGCTGACTCCCAGCTGACTCAGGCTGACTCCCATCACACTATGTATCCCTGCCTGGCCTTGAACTTGGCCACTATCTTCCTGCCTCAGCCTTCTCACTCTGAAACCATAGGCAGGAGCCACCACACCGTGGTGCTGCAGAAGAGGTAGCACCAGTCATCCTTGTCCATAGCATTCTTGGATATTACACAAACAGTGGGCTTTTGGTTCCACCTCTTGTATTTCAGACCCTCGTTCAGTGTGGCCTTCTGCACTACACAGGAGGAAGCTGCCTTTTCTTCTCCACTCTCAGGTCCTACCCTCAGTCCACTATGGCCTTCCCTTCCTGTGCCATCATCACAAACTCCACTTTCCTGCAAGTTCTTAAAAATCCCATTGGGAGCTGAGGCTGTGGCTCAGCGATGTGTGCTTGTCTCACATGTAAGGTCCTGGCTTTCATTCCCAGCACCGCAGGGAAGCAAAGACAATTGAAAATCACTAAGAGCCTCTTAATGTCAGGTCTCTGTCCTGTGGTTTTTTTTTTTTTTTTTTTGGTTTTTTGGTTTTTTGGTTTTTTTAAATATATATCAGTGGCAAAGGAGCCCTAGAGTAATCGAAGCCTTTAGGCCTGAGTGGTACAGCAAGGATAGAAAGGTTTCGATTGCTTTTAAAACGTTCTTTATCTAATGTGTGTATGTCTGCATGGGGCACACATGTGCACAGTACATGTGCAGAAGTTAGAGGAAAGCTTGCCAGGAGTCGGTCCTCCCACCACCTGGCCTCCAGGGACTGAACACAAGTCTTCAGACTTGGCAGAAAGCGCCCTCACCTGCTGAGCTGTCTCTCTGGCCTCTCTTTTGTTTTTAAAACTAGCTTTCCTGGAAGCTTGGTGGGGTGGCTTATAGGAAAATCCCAGCTAGAAGGATCATGAAGTTGAGGTCAGCCTGGACAACATATAGTGAATTCTAGGGTAGCGTAGGCTACAGAGCGAGATCCAACCTAAAAGCAAAAGAAAAGCAAACTCTTCATATATGAAAAACCAGATTTCCTGGAATCCATTACCTTTCTATTCTGTGACCCCCCTCATGTGGATCTTGGGGGTTCTGCAAGCCTTTGTGGGTACAATGGTCCCTTCAACAGTGACAAAGTGCATGAGCCATTATCTATCATTGTTCGTTATCTGCTTTATTGTTTCTTTTTCTTTTCCCTCATATCTCAAATGTGCTCTTTGTGGGGGTGGTGTCTTGACTTTTTCAGAAGCTTGTCAATGATGTGGTCTCCCAGGATTCCTCCAGTCCAGCCTTGAGCAACACAGAACGCTTAGATGGAGGTGGGACAGGTAAGCAGAGCTATTTGCTTGCATCCCCTGAGGAAAACCATCTGCCTTCTGAGTGTAGGAGCCACCTGTGATTGGAAGAAGTAAAATACAAATGGAAAAGGAAACTTCAGTGTTCTCCCCTCTAACCTGAAACACCAACCCTCCCTTCCTGTCCCAGCCCCTCCTTGGGGGTGCCTCTCCTATCAGTATAGCCATGATCTTAGGGGACACTTGTTTTTTTATGACTTCCCAGATTGAAGAAATTCAGATCTACCCCCACCCCCGACACACACTCTCTTGCTTTTTGATGTCTTCCTAACTTGTGAGCATTCTGGTGAAGGGACCTCTTAGGACGTTTTGAAGAGAGAGCTGCACGTGGAGTATGGAGGGAGGGCCGTTGTTTCATTTGCCAGGAGGAAGCACTCCTCTCCTGCAGCTCGCCCCCCACCCCCGACCCCCGTGCTTTGTCCCCTTGAGGTGTTAAGTGTGCAGATGGAGTTGAGACACATTGGGAGGGAACTGGGGCTAACTTGTAGGTTGATGTTAGAATGCTTGCTTTTTGCCGGCTGTAAGGGTCACTGTAAACAGCAGCTGCAGTGTGGGTGGAAGAGGATGGGATGGTATTTCCGGAATTGTTTTCTCCGTTAAAGCCTGAGATGAGGCCCTAACCTTCAGCATAGTCTTTCTCCTTCAACTGGTAGCCAGATCCCTAATGGTCGGGTGGTGTCCAGAACTGAGGCATCCTGCTGGTGCACCTGCTCTGCCAGTCCGTCTCCGAAAGACTGGAAGGCTTTACATTTGTGACAAATCCCCTTCTCCTTGGGCAGGACTATAGAACTGCATGGCATAGCGTGCAGTTTGGTATCTTATTGCAACCATCTCTCAACTTAGTAGAAAGACACTAACTGCTCAGGGAGTTTATTTAGCAAAGCAAACACTTCACAGAGAAATCGAAGTGAGTGGCCCAGAGCGGGCAGTGAGCCGAGCAGGGTCCATAAGCAGGAAGGAGGACTTAGGCCATCTGTAAGAATCCTTTATCCCAGCTCTGCCCCTCTGCAGTCTCTGCCTTCTACCTAGACCACTGAGACTCCTTTGAGAAGTGCTATGAAGTCATCATATTTTCATGAAGAAGATCAGCCTTTCACTAGCATTTTACTCTAAAAGCCCAGACACAGATGCGTTTGTTCCTAAGATCTATGATGAGAATGATAACTACAGTCCATACCGGATCTATATTTAGATGAGTGATTTATATGACTTTTGTTGTTGTTTTTCAGGACAGGGTTTCTCTGTGTTATCTTGGCTGTCCTGGACTTGCTTTGTAGACCAGGCTGGCCTCGAACTCACAGCGATCCGCCTGCCTCTGCCTCCCGAGTGCTGGGATTAAAGGTGTGCGCCACCACGCCTGGTTGGTTTCGCTGACTTTTGATACTTAAGATGTGTTTTGGACCACTTCTCATTTTAGTGCCTAAACCTCACCCAGGTCTTCCAGAGGCCCGATTTGGTCTGGGAACACCGGAAAAGAACGCCAAAGCTGAAGCCAGAGTGGACGGGGGCTGCAGGTCCAGCATTCCCACCAGCCCGAAGCCCCTCCTTCAGTCCCCCAAACCGAGCCCTGCAGCCCGCCCGTCCATCCCTCAGAAGCCAAGAACTGCCTCCCGACCTGGTAAGGGCATCAGGGGTCCGGGAGTCAGGCTGGACGTGGTCTGGCTGCCTCCTCAGGTGGCCACAAGAGTAGACAGAGTGTGGTAGACTCCTTGGAAGGAAAAAAAACTGGTGGAGAACAGGAAGCTGGAACTTGGAAGTAGAAGAAACCCGAAGGAGCTTGGAACTGGTGGGGGCTAACAGATTCAACTCCAAGGCCCACCGCGCACAAGGGTGGAACCCAGGACTCTTTCGGCTGTCAGGAAAGCCCGCTGGGGCAATGTTGGCCATCAGCCAAGGCTGACTTCTGAAGTCAGTCTCCAGGGTGTTCATACAGTGCGGAAGGCCGGATAGGGACAGAGGACAGTGAGAGCAGTACAGGCTTCTGTGGCTGCACACAGTGCCTTGTAACATAGCAGAGATTCAGAACAGAATCTGGCAAACAAAACCAGGTGTCCTCAGATGGTGCAAGCATTCTGAGGGTGCATTACTGAGTGGCCGGGTGCTGGGTGTGGTCCAGCCTGTCGAGGAGACTTACCCTCCGGCCAGCTACAAAGATGCTTGCAGACTTAAAGTAGAAAGTCTTATAGAAGAAACTTTAAAACACTAGGATTGGGTTGAGTTCTGCCTTTTTTTTTTTTTTTGCAAAACAGCAGAAGTCGAATGACTTAGATGATGAAATACGATGAGCTGTCCATCAGCTCTTCACTGTAATTTCCCCTGAAAGGTTAGGAAACAGAACAGAGATGTATACAGACCTTTGCCATCATCATCTCCATCAAATTGTCATTATCTTCCTCTTCATCCTCTAGTTGAGAGACTGAGACCAAAGAATTGCTATGAGTTTGAAGTCAGCCTGGGCTGCATAGTGAGTTGCAGGCCAGCCTGGGCTACAGGATGAGACATGTCATAAACAGACTAAGTAACGGAAAAGCAGGAACTGGTCAGCAGAAGGCTTGATGTGTTTCTGAGCTACATGTGTTCCTTGTCTGAAGTAAAGAAACCACTCAGAGCATCTAACCTACTTGGTGCAGAATCTCGGCTCCCTAGTTCCCGGTGCCGACTGTAAAGCTAGCCAGCTTCCTTTTATTCTGTTGCAAGCTTCCTTTTTTTTTTTTTTTTTTTTTTTAGATGTGGTGCTTATCTCACAGTATAAGGCATATCAAAAGTTATGATTATAAACTGGGTGATGCCTGAGTAAGGCTTGAGGATTCATATTTTTAAGTGTGTCTTCTCAGTCCCTCTTTGTGACAATTCTGAGAGATTATGGGGTCACTGTGTCTTTGCTTCTGTGCTGACACACACAGGAGACTAGAAGTGAGAATGTCAGGCTGAAGTGAGCCTGCCTGTAGGCTGCCTCCACACACCTGTGGGTGCACACACTGGCGTGAGAATCCCACATGCCTTTCAGCTGAGAACCTTGAATTCTAATCCTGGCTGTCTTTACACCTTTTTAGCCCAGGGGATCATTTAATCTCCTTATAGGTCCAGAAAGCAAAGTCTTTCATGGGTTCCCAAAAAAAATCCATGATTTCAAATTACTCCTAGGGCACTGGATATAGGTACATGTACATATGTGTCTGTATGTACATATGTGTTGTGACTTACTTGCTAGCTCTAACAACTGGCAAAGGCATTGTGTTACAAACAGTGCATGTTTTAAGACAGTCAACAACTTTGTGTCTGAGGCTTGAGGAATCTGTGCTTCGCTTGTAGTCTCATTTTCAAATAGTAGTTCACTGAATATTTACAGCATAGATTCAGATCTGTATGTATTTCAACTTTTCATGGCTGCCATTCTTTTATGGTTCACGGGTGCTTATTACTTCACTTAGTGGAAATCCAGAAGTAATTTTTGACTAGAAACATTTCCATGGTAGTTTTTCTTTTTTTAATGAGTCATCTGGATGTAAGGATTTGCATGCTTACATTCTGGCTTATAAGCTTGGAGTACAATTTGTAGAGCAGCTTGTTTTGTGTCTTTGTCTTTGTGCTCCTGTAGAAGACACTCCAGACTCTCCATCTGGTCCCAGTTCCCCTAAAGTTGCTCTCCTTCCACCCATCCTCAAAAAAGTCTCCTCGGACAAGGAGCGTGATGGGCAGAGCAGCTCCCAGTGCAGTCCGAGGACCGTCTCCCAGGAAGGTAAGAACCTTTGTCTTCTGGCTCTAATCTCCCAGAGAAGCATCACTTCAAAGGGAAGGACCAGTGTCCCACGGTTCAAGCCAGCATCCTTTGGACTTAAATATATGAACCAGAGTGGGCACGTGGATTGGCATTATGTCTGACTTCATGAAGAATGAAAACAGCCAAGCCTCCTAGCCAAAGACCCACCCCCTCTACAGGAGCAGTTGCTAGATCCTCCTCAGCTGCCTCACAGCATGTTAGAGCACAATTTTGAATAGGTTTCCAGGTTCCATTATTTCTAAGGAAAGCAGCCTCAGCTAGTATGTCACTATTGCCACGGTTGAAGGGCAGTTACAATAACTTTGCCGTGGCTCAGGAGCAGGTGGTCTGCCATGTGGGACCTTGAAGCTCACTGTATTCTCTGGGTCACAAGTAAATAAATGTTCTGCCTTCTCAGACGTGTGGCCCGAGTATAGACACTCCCAGGGCGTCACTGCACCAATGGATTCCCTCTAGGTCCCTGAGGTGGGAATGGCGGTCTCCTATGATTTGCGTGCTGCCCCTCTTCCCTACAGGAACAGACCAAGTCACTAAATCGGGGGTAAGGCAGGCTGGGGTAGCTGTAGCATTTGTGATGTTTCTTTTATTTCTCCTACTTATTTTATTTCTTTACTTTTTATTTTATGTGGTTTTATGTTTTTATTTTATTTACTTTTTTATTCTTTTTTTTTTGGAGGCAGAAGTGACTTGCCTGCCTTAGCTTCTCTTACAGGAGTGAGTCACCATGCCTGGCCTCCCTTTATTATTTCAAATGCACAGTTGGCTGTTGGGTGAAGTGTCACACAATGCTGGCTCTGCACCAGATATGCACTGTAAAAAAAAAAAAAGCTATTAGCCGGCGTGTCCAGATTCTTGCTCTGGTTTGGGCTGCATTGTTAACTTTATATTGGTTTGGAACTTTGGGATTGTGTCAGCTCGCTGGCTCTCATAGCTCCTGTTTACTTTTCTGGGTAATAGCGTCAGGTTGAAGTGAATAGAAGGCACACTTACCTGTTATCCTCATGGCTTAGGAATCTAATAGAAATAAATAAAACAACACTGTTTGCTCTTCTGTCTCCATTCTACAACGTCACTTGATAGGTGGAAGTCTCTGTCTTCCTGTTTGTAGATAAACAAAAATGGAGGTTTGGCTGAAACTGGTATACGGCTTTTGTCAATGAATCTAAGGAGGAGAGGGGATAGGTATTGAATTCTCATTTCACAACTGAGGGGGCAGATGCTGTACTTGGTATCACAGCCAGAGCTTTAAAAGGAGTACCTCTTCAGAGAACCTTTAGTAACGCCATTCAAAACAACCTCAGCTCCCTGAGAGGCCCTGGTAGCCAGGTCGCCCACATTCACAGCTCCCCTTCCCCCATTGGCACCACTTTGTCTTTGCATTCTGCAGGTTCTATCTTTACCCCTTAGCTTTTAAAAAAGCTCTGGAAAATCCCAAGAGGATATTAATGGGGAGACTTGGAGGGGAGGAGTGACGTGTGGGAATTTTCATCTTGTTAAAAAAAATGGTTGAAATGTTAAAGAATTTACACAAAACAGGGCAGGTGGGGGCCAGAGAGTTGAATTTAGGAAATTTCTGATTAGTATATTTTTTTGGAAAATGATACTTGCTAGTGAGTGTTCAATCTGTGGCCCAAGGGCCACGTGCAGCTGAGTTTGGCTGAGAACATCTATGACCACAGCCTAACCCAACCTGATAGGTAAGCTTTCTTCAAGCAGCTGGATTTTCAGCAGATATTTGCAGTTTGGGGGTTTGTTTTGTTTTTAATTCAGTTGTATGGCTCCCAAGTGTGGAAAAGTTGGACACACCTGATAGGTAACCAATGTCACCAGGAGCAAGAATGTGTCCTAGAGCCTCTGGTGACAACACAGGTGACATAGGACATCACTAACAAAGGCAGAGCTGCTGTGAAAAAAGTGAGGAATTCCAAATAGGGGTGGACAGCCCTCAAGAACTCCAGTGTTGGGGTAGGCGTTTGAATCAGGTCCTCGTTCCCACAATAACAGACACCAGTGATGCCTCACATGCTCCTCCACCGAGGGTTGATGGAGGCTGCAGAGCTCGGGAGGGGTTCCTTTCCTGTCCGGATCCGGAAGGAAGTAGTCACAGGTCACAGTGCTCTGTTCTGATGTCAGGCTGAAGATGCACCAGGTCTAAGCACAGCTTTCGGATGTTGAGGGGGTAAGACTTTGACATTAGCTTACGAATCAGCTGGTCATTGGTGGGGGTAGAAGCTGTGGCAGCCACTCAGAAGCCCTGCCTTTCTCTCTAGACGCCATTCCTTTTGTCTCTTCCTGTTGTGTATTATTTATGCTGGTTGCTTCATTTCCTTGTTCTCTGCCTCCCTCTGGACTAGCGTGCCCAACTAATTTCTGAAACAGGTAAATAACTGTAATTCTTCGGGATTATTCCATAGTGAATGTGATTTTTGTTAATCCATCATGGAATCAAAATGATAATACTGGGGCATTTTTGTTACTCCCTTTCTGGGGCAGAGTCAGAACTCACCTCATTTTGCACATTTCCATAATGTTGGCTGTTGAATTCTGTAGACAACAGTGGATCTGCCCAGGACCAACACTCTTAAGTTTTTTGAGTCCTAACTTGGCGTGGATGAGCTGATATCTAAGTTTCAATATTAATCATTCTAACATGGATGTCAACACATTGATGTATCTGGTACTATGAAGGGTAAAACGGATCCCTTTTCCTTAGTAGTGCAAAGAGGAGATTATTTCAAAAGGCATTCAGATCATGACAGTGGCAAGCCTTCCAGTAGAGGGAAAAGATCTTCAAAACTCTACTCCACCATTGCGGAAGAGGAAGTGAATGCACCTGGGTACAGGAAGTCACAGCCAACAAATGGTTAGAGCCTTCCGTTTTCATTCCTCGCTGACCTGAAGCTGATGAACTGGCACTAACAAACGAGCTTTAATTGAGTGGCTGTTAGTTGGGGCTGGGTCTGATATGTCATAGGACTGAATTCTTACTCTGTGTGGCAACAGGATGGTCCCTCCATGGGGGGAAATATTAAATCAAAATCTAAAACTAGGTTACAGGGAGCTTCAAGTTACCTTAGGGGTTTGTCTATTCAAACCTTAGTAGGCATGAAAGGTAATTTTTGTACTTGGGGTCATATCTCTCATTCCTTTCTATCTTTGTTTTTTCCATTAAGTTTCCATTGGAGTTAAACTAGAAATTCATAGAGCAATAGAGTACATCTCCCTGCACAACACTGATAAGGTGTTACCACACACTGTGGTAGGAAAGATCAACACAAAGCCCCCATCAAAAGGCAGACCTTGGATCACATACGTAACCTATCAGTGGACATTTTCTCACTTGTTAGCTTTTCCACCTTGAGAGGCAATTCATTGTATTTGTAGTTCGTTTGAAGAAATGAAACATTTGTGAAGAATGGAAGAGTTAGTTTTTGAGACTTAGTAAGTACAGTCGAGGTTACATGGATGTTTCTAGATCCTGGGAATTTACATTTTCAACTATTATTAGATCCACTGACTTACATCTCCTATTAACAAGGCACCTTTGGTGCAAGAGCAAGGGCCACTGAAAGCATTTGCACAGCACACAGGAAGCCCACTAGGGACTGCATCCATCCACCAATAATACAGAATAAAAGAAGATAGCTACAGAGATAAGCCAACACCTAGAAAAGCAGCGAGAAGAAGCCCTGTGTCTCTCTCTGATTTTTTCCCATGACCTCACTAGCTTGCCATTCTCCTTGTAGGATGAGTTGGGTCAAAATTTGGTAACATTAAATGGGGCTGTCTTAAATGAGCTTGATTTCTTGAGCCCCAAAGTAGGGAGCCCCAAAATTGTCACAGGTGCTTCAATTAAAGTGATTTGTGTTTAATATGCTCGTTTTGTTTTGTTAGTGCCTATTCTTCTCAGTGTACCGTCCCCTTTGAGAACGGCACAGCCTCTGCTTCTTGAATAGTTCCTGGTTAGTTTGTTTTTAATGCATTTAGCAGAGCAATTGGCTAAATCATGGGGCATACTCTCAAGTGTTTTAAGAGCAATTTTGTTGACACTAAACTAGTTTTCTTAATTTCCAAGCCTTGGGTTCATGAAGCAAATGAAGGCTGTGGTTCTCAAAGCACGCTGCATATCTGATCATGGTTGACATGGTTTAATCATGTGACTATTTCGATACTGATTTCATGTCCTTTCCTCTCTAATTATAAGATATGATATTTCTTGTTAGCAAATATTCTATTTTCTTGAAGAAAATAGCTGCTTTTGTTTGGCTTTGTTTGTGTTGCAGAGCTTTCTATTTGTACCATTCGGTTCTGGAAGTCCCTTTCCACATCCCTTGTAGTTCCCACAGTCTAGCCTGCAGCCACAGACACTTGCCCTGTCTCACAGGCTCTCAGCTAGTGCTTGGCTGGACTTTCGTGCCCTGGACCCAGATCCAGGTTTTACTTTCCACTTCCCACTTCCCTGTAAGAATTCTTCAAGAGCAGATCACTGTAGCAGTGCACTGCTCCATTCCCAACACTTTGGAGGTACAGAGAGGAGGGTGTGGAGTACAAGGGCATCTTCAACTACACAGAGAATAGAAAATAACATGGAACTCTGTCTCAAAACAAGAAACAAAATTCTCCAGGAAAATTTTAGCAAGTTGCAAGAGATTTTCCAACTATTGCTAGACAGACTTTTTAAAAAGCAGGGCCAACTATAGAATATTATTTTAAGGAAATGCTGTTTTCTTCTAGTAGATATATATCTCCCTGGAATTACAAAGTCATTCCCAGGCTTGCATCTGAATCTCTAATTCCAAGTCTCTATGCATATTTTAGAAGGCTTAAAATTTGCATATATACATATGCAAAGTAGAATCATCTTCAAGAACAGGAAGCCTTGTGTGTGAGGCTCTCTGCAATATTGATTTCCACCTCAGACAAGATGTGACTCTGTAAGCCAGTATCCCCACTTAATAGGTTACCATTTAGTCCACATTCTTGAGTATATTTTACCTATCAGAGTACGCGGGATGATAATAAATAAGTGCATAGACAGATAAACTGTGCACCAACTGTTCAACATTGGAGAAGTTTAATCAAACAATGTGTTTTTTTCTTTTTGCCTGGTATTAAATTAAGGTGTAGAAAGAAGTCTGTGTGAACAAATGGAATTATAAATTTCAGTAGTGAATTAGTCTAAATTTTATAATAAATTTTAAAATTAATTCTGGATTTTTAAGTTCTAAACAGACTTAGTTGTATTTAGCCCCTCCTTCAATGGAAGCCTGACAAAAACCTAGTTCTGTGTAATTGTAGGTAGCATCTTAATTGCATGCAATCAACTAAATGTTCCCTAAGGGCTGGAAATTGACTCAACAAAGAACACTCTCCTTCTACAAAGCTGTTTGCATCAAGGATCGGGACTAAACAGGCAAGAACAGTAGAGTGCCGAGCTTAGTTCTTCGAGTTCTACACTCTGCTCCCAATACTAAGGACATGCCAGCTGCTGCTAGGGTCCTGATAACATGTGACCACAATTTAATCAATGAAGGTAAATGAGCTTAGGATGAACTTGGCCCTCAGTGGTCCTGAGCATCAAACCCAAGGCCTCACACACGCTCTACCATTGGCTCCACCCGTATTCTAAAATGTAGTTTTGATGTTCGTGGCCTTCTTGAAATTGTGTGTTATCTTTCCTCTCCGTCAACACATTGGTTAAAATGGTTGTTGAGGTCACAAAAGCCCAGTATCAACTTGGAAGACCAGTGCCTGGCTGGACTTAAAAAGACAGCCTGCCTTTTCCGAGAAGATGACTGTGCGTGTCCCCCTGGGTTCCACTCACGCTTCCTGCTGTGCCTTGGCTTATAGGGTAACATCTGTTGTGCCTTGGCTTATAGGGTAACATCTGCTGTGCCTTGGCTTATAGGGTAACATCTGCTGTGCCTTGGCTTATAGGGTAACATCTGCTGTGCCTTGGCTTATAGGGTAACATCTGCTGTGCCTTGGCTTATAGGGTAACATCTGTTGTGCCTTGGCTTATAGGGTAACATCTGCTGTGCCTTGGCTTATAGGGTAACATCTGCTGTGCCTTGGCTTATAGGGTAACATCTGCTGTGCCTTGGCTTATAGGGTAACATCTGCTGTGCCTTGGCTTATAGGGTAACATCTGCTGTGCCTTGGCTTATAGGGTAACATCTGCTGTGCCTTGGCTTATAGGGTAACATCTGCTGTGCCTTGGCTTATAGGGTAACATCTGCTGTGCCTTGGCTTATAGGGTAACATCTGCTGTGCCTTGGCTTATAGGGTAACATCTGTTGTGCCTTGGCTTATAGGGTAACATCTGCTGTGCCTTGGCTTATAGGGTAACATCTGCTGTGCCTTGGCTTATAGGGTAACATCTGGTTTTGCCTGACACAATTTTTTTGGATACATGAATATCTCCATATTCAGAAAGCGTTTTTGTGTCACCTCCTATGTGGTGGGTTTGGACTGTGTTTCCAGGGAGTTAAAGTGTTGGAAAGAATGAGAAGTTTGATTATTATCTTAATCTAGGGACTCAAACACATGTGTTTTCCCTGAAGACAGCTGAGCACAGCCTGCCCTGCTTATTTTCCCTTGAGTCTCCCGCTGCAGTGTTAGGCATATCTTCCCAAATGTCCACTGTGGCGGAACAAGGATTTGATTTACATTAGAGTGCACAAGTTCCAGGAGACAGCACAAGTCCCCTCTACTTTTGAGGTTGGATTTCTTGCCAAGTGCCCTCTAAGTCTCCTCTGCTCCCCATGTTGTTACCGTACCACCCAGGCTGAAAGGTTAAAGGAATCTGTGCGTGTGGGCATCAAATTGATTTGTAATGAAGGGCAAAATATTTAGAGACATTTATTTACCTTTTTCCCCCCTCCAAACCTGGCTTATCAGGAGCTTCCAAAGGACCAATCAACACAAGTACATTTAGGGTTTTTTTTCTCCCTATAAATGGTGAGAAAAGCAACTGTATCTCTTTCTTATGTCCCAGCCCTCACTGAGAATTTACCCTTAGTACTGGCAAAAAGAAATCAAAAGTTTAAGGGACTGGAGAAATGGCTTAGTATGTTCAGTATTGCAGAGGTCAGGAGTTGGTTCCCAGCACCCGTATCAGGTGGCTCACAATAAGTCCAGCCTCCATGGGGCCCTGCATACATATTGCTTGTTTTTATGATGAGATTGAAAAAGTTGTTTGCATCCCCCACCCAACCCAACCCCCCATTTCGGGATTTTGAGTAATTTAAATTTAATGCTATTAACTGAAAATCACAATGCTTTTTGTTAAAAGTTAGAATCCGACCATAGCAACTAAATTTGCAAGAGAGCCTTGATGTGTTCGTGTACATGTCTCCTAAACATTCCCTTCCTGAAACCCTACTTTGAGGTGTTCATTTTAAGCCACAGCCTAAATCAGAAGCACCAAGTGACACACGTGTTCGCATGTCCCTCCCAGGGTTGATGGGTGTCTTCCTGGTTGGATTCCTGGGATTTGAGTGGCAGAGTAGCCGAGCTTTTTCTTTAAGCAGCTTTCCAAATGGTATGGGTTTGGTATTTTTCATTTAGACGGTATCTTCACAATAGACATGTGTTATTTAATAGCGTTATTAAATATTACTAGAGTTTAGCCTCTGCACTGACTCTTTCCCAAATGCGGTAGCCGAGAAACCAGGATGCAAGAAGTGACAACGTGGGCTTCAGAGAAAGGCAGCAAAACCCACCTGTAATCAGGAAGAGCACCAGCCATGAAGCAGAAAGTTCCAGATGCATAACAAAAGTACAGTTCCAACCAAGCTCAGCCCTCACTGCTG
This sequence comes from Acomys minous, assembly GCF_964271855.1. Classification (NCBI taxonomy): domain Eukaryota; kingdom Metazoa; phylum Chordata; class Mammalia; order Rodentia; family Muridae; genus Acomys; species Acomys minous. The sequence goes on from NC_140490.1 coordinate 68,532,196, forward strand.
TGTGAACCCTTCCGGTCACACATTACCCTTCAGTCAGAAACAGGCAATGCTAATGAGTCCTTTACCTGCGGGGTTGAATCTGGCACGGGTGTTATTTGATGCTTTGTCACACACAGCCTTTTTCTGTAGGGAGTGGAGCACATGTGGTCTGAGGCACAGAAAGAAAGGCCTGTCTGACTTCCTGCCCGCAGTACAGGAGTACCCAGTGTTCAGCCATCTGCAAAAGGGATGGCATTGGAACCCTGTGCAGCCAACACCTCTGTGTGCAAGTCTCTGTGCTGGGTGAAGGGGCAGTCTTGGCTGTGGAGGTCACCTGGCTCAGGGCAGTGACATCTGCTGGCCTCTCCCTCTGCTCGCCCACCATTTCCTCCTCCGGTTCTCATGCACATCTATGTGGGGTTCACCCCATCATAGACTGGCCTTAGGCGTACGTGTTTGCTTATGTCCACTTGCTTGTGGTTTCATTGCTTTGTCCTCGACTTCTGTCTAGAGCGTGTCTAAGTGCAACAGCAGGTTCGTTTCTGAAACAGTCCGTCCTGACCACTCGCACCCTGACTTCTCAGGGCCCCTCACCTAACACTATTACTGCCCTGTTAACAAATGGTCCTTCTTCCTTACCTTCTCATTTCAGTCTCGAGGAGAAGCTGGGGCCCACAGGCCCAGGAGTATCAAGAGCAGAAGCCGCGGTCTTCCGGGAAAGATGGTCACCAAGGGAGCAAATCCAGTGACTCTGGAGAAGAGGCAGAAAAAGAGTTTATTTTTGTGTAACGGTGCCCACGTGAGCCTTCCCATGCAGGGTGCTCTCCTCAGCCCTCAGAGGAGCCAAGGGCAGTGTGTCCTCTTCCTTCTCTTGGTGCTTTCTTCTTTCTCCCCGTTTCTCCTTTTTCTACAAAATATATATAAAGTCCACTTTTTGGTTATCAAAGCACATTTTTGGTCTTCCCTATTTGATTTCTAAACATTTTTTTTTTCTTATGCCTTCAACAAAAAGCCAGCAATTATACCACGGGCCCTACTTGAATTTCTCTGAGGCAGCTACACAGTGCCCTGCATGGTGAGGTTTTTTTTTTTTTTTTTTTTTTTTTCTTGAAATTAATGAAGTAACTGGACTCATACCTAGGTAGCTACCCAGGATATCCTGGGGCGCTGCAGGGTGTGATTGTGTCAGAGCCACACGTGACTCAACATAGCAGTTTATTCTTGATGTATGCAATTGCATATTGTAATTATAGTATCAGAGCACACTAATAAATAATTTGTATAAATTATATATATTAGATTTTGAGCACTGTTCTTACATTTTTCTGTGGGGCACTTCCTTCCCTATGTAGAATTGTACATTTAGATCTTGGTTGGGAATCTTTGCAGACCATCAGCAAACACAGCTAAGAACAGTGAAAGAGGCCCAGATTTGTATATATAGTTGATTGGAATGAGGTCTTATGAATATTCATGTTTTTGAAGGCCTTTAATTTCTGTCTGCTTATTAGCTTTTAATGTGTGGTTTTTAAGAGAAAATTTTGGCATCTGTAAAAAAAAATCTAAATACTACTCTTTATAAAACATCTCACAGATATTCACTTACATTACAGGCTGAAAGTATTTTATTCATATGTATATTTATACCAATAAAATGATTTTACAAGTGGAATTTTTGACTTCCTCCAGTTCTTTTATTAGGATTGGTTTATGTGGTGAACCTGTGGCTTGTTTCTAAAATTTAGAATAATCACAGTCCACAGATAATTATATAATGTAGAAATCATTACTTTCAAAATAAGTATAATTTGATAATTCCATAGTCTGCTCTTCCCACTGGAACACAGATGACATTTACCTGAAGGTCATAGAAGTCTGTGTGTGCTCTGTACTGAGCTCCATGAATTAGTCATGTGAGGGGCACCAGCTTGAGGAAGGTGGTGCGCTCACCAGACAGGAAAACAGCAATAGCACAAACAGGGCTTTTGTGATGTCACTGTTGACTTCATCCTGCTCCCTTTGCCTCCCATGGGTGCTGCCCTAGCGGTGAGTTCCAGTCCTGAAGGCTGAGCCAATTGCTATCTATCATCTTATGACTTCTGTATTCTGCCAACATAGAAGATTGTTCTCTTTAGGTGTGGCCAGTGCTAGCGTGAGCAGACACACCCATGATGGTGGCAAAGTGAGAGGAGGATAAGACAGAAATGGGTGTGTGGGACTGCAACTATTCGGCAGTTTGGTGAGCCTACCCACAGCTCAGCTAAGCCCACCCTTGGAACAAGCAATACTATTAAAGATATCTGTCCAGCCACCCCGACCTCGAGGTGTTCTGGAAGCCTTAGAAAGTGACATTTGAACAAGGCCTTTGAAGTACAGGGACTGTGCCTAATCCTTAGGTATTCTGTATTATTATTATTTGAAGACAGTTATAATGGAGGACAGTTTTATTAGCCTTTAAAAGAAAAAGCACAGAACAGAGAGGCTGAGCATCTTGGCAGCTGCCACAGGAGAGAGACAGAAAAGAGTGAAAGCCATGCCTTTGAGTTTGGCCTGGAGGCTTAGCAAGCAACTGCAGAAGAAAAGCAGCTTAAGAGAAATTGTGAAAAAAGTCCAGAGTACCAGAGAAAGCATACATAGGCTGGGGCCAGCATTACTAAGAGGACCACAAGTGGTTACGCCATTCTGAGTGAGGACCTGAGAACGCAGATGGACAACAGAGCCTCGTGGTGGCTCTGTCCACTCCCCTAAAATGTATATGACCTTGGATTTTGTCTCAGGTAGTAGTGGAGGGGGAGGGGGAAAACAAAGCACTGATCAGTCACAAAATGAACGGTGATCAAACTGGCATTCATTTAGAATGTGTTTGGTATAGGGTGCACCTGCTGCCTGTTACATACATGGGGTTTCAGTGTAGGAGACCAGGCTGTGAATAGCCTTGATGTTTGAACAAGGCACCAGAGCGTGTCACTGCAGCAGGAGGCATTGTCAATTCTTAAGCAATGATGTGATTAGAGCAAAGAGCTGAAACTCTGGGAACTGCAAGCAGAAAAGCACCCAGAGAAATGGAAGAGCAAGACTAACCTTATTCTTCTCTGTGGGGCAGGAGCCTGCTCCTCCCAATCATCCCTAAGGTAACATGCTGACGTGCAAGGCTGACAGCCCACAGCTGCTGGCCTCCAGGTTGGCAGAGGCTGCCATATTTACTCATGGGCCCTCTACTGGCCTGGCCTGGCCTTTTTCAGATTTACCCTGAACATCTTTCTGCTCAAGTGTCCATTGCTCCTTCTCAGGCTCCTTTCATGGTGATTGTCAGCTTGTAAATGTGGGCTCCAGGTGTCTGCTGCCTGACTCCCTCCAGTACAGCCCTTCCCAGGATCCCCAGGAGTAAGCCTGCAGGCTCACCATCCCATCTCAGCATCTGCTCCTCAAAGAGCGTGGGCTGACACATCCCCCCACACCATTCTCTCAAGCACACAGGAGGAATGGACACCCCGTTAGGACCTGTGACCAGGTGCCATCTCCTTCACTGCTAAAGCTCTTGACAAGTCCAGTGACGTGAAGAGCGGCCACCTGCAGTTGGAAACACGGTGAAAGCAAGTGCTGGGAGAGCAACAGTCTTGAGTTGCAGCACCCAGCCTGGGAGAATGGAGGTGGGCGGAGGCTTCTAGAAACCTAACGGCCTGTATAAGAAGAGCAAAAGGACCCTGAGGAAGAACCTGGGATCTTAGCCCAGAGGTGAGCTGCATGGGTTTTTATTTGGTTCTGTTTATGCCACGTGCAAAGCCTGAGCTGAGAGCAGACAGAGAGGGTTCACACCCATCTTGGCTATGTGACACGAGAGCCAAATAAACAGAAATCACTGTCTGTTTTGGAATGCTTCTATTGGGTGGCTTTATTATAAACTCGTTGCCCAACATGTTTCTTTGTTTGATTCGCTATTGGCCAGTTTGGGTCAATTGTCAGTCATACATTAGAAGGGAATTTGTAGTTAGAAATTGGCTACCCTGAGAAGGACCCTGAGTGAGATGCTGGGCTCATCAGGAAGAGTGTGAGAGATGGCATGGTTTCATGGCTTTGACCCTTTCTTGTGCTCACCTCATCTTGATGATTTGTCTTGAAGCTCCACTTACCACCCAGCCTGGGGTTCTCAGAGAAGAAATTCAACAGGAAACCGGCCCCCAGCATGGCCGTGGTATTTCAGAGAAGTGGCCCACCCTCAGTTTCACCTGTCAGAATCCTAACTTGAGATGGCTTTGGAGAGATAGCTGTCTGTTCCCTTTGCACTCGGTAGATCGAAAGCATTGCCGTGGAAGGTGTACGGTGGAGTCCTGTGGCCTTTGTTCATGGTGACGATGCCTTATGTAGATTGTGAGGACTCCCAGGGTCCTGATTAGAAAGCTGCTGACTTGTGATGCTGGCCGCCTCTGCTCTCACGGAGTCCCCACTTACATCACTCTGTGTTCACAGGCCTATTGTTTCTGGTATCCCAACACAAACATGCTTTCTAAAAAGGTTTGGGTTCTGGGCTCAAGGTGGACCCTGAAGCGGTTTGTCCTTTTGGGTTTAAAGGGCTTAGTGTTGCTATCTGGACATGCAGATGGCAATATATCGGGTAGTCCGATGACAGTTCAGGCCCCAGTGTCTAAGCAAACAGCATGTTAAGGGCTTTGATGAGAGTCCAGACACCTTAGGCAGAGCTGGGTTTCTTTCTAGGTCTGAGGAGGGGGGTTTTATGCCACGTGACTGATGGTGGTCTTAACCTGAGCTTGCAGCTGGCTGTCTCCGGTTCTTGGATGGCAGGAGGAGAGGAGATGGCGTCTTACATTGGGGAGTTCATGAGTGAGGATGTTGGGGCAGAGGATTAAGAAAGAGGAACACACAGGTCTGTGTCTCATTGTAAAGTTAGCTCTCTGGTCTCCAGAGTCAGGCAGGCTGAGCCTTCACAGTTCCTCAGAGCAATGAAAATGGCACTGGCCAGTCTGGAATGTACCCCCCACCCCCCACCCCCGCTGGTTACCAGGTAAGGAGCTTGTCACTTTCTCCACAGCAGCAGCAAGACTAAGGCTGTGGGGAGCCTAAGCAGCAGTCTGGTCTGGATTTTAACACCTTCCTACCTTTTTGAACCTGGAAGCTGAGCTTTGGCCGAACTGCTAAAGCAGAGAAGACAGCAGCAACAGGAAGAGCTCAGTGTTCTATTTGCCTCATGCTGCTTGTTTGTATCTGTTGTCTCCAGTATGGCATCCCCTCTGTCAGAGTGTCTCAAAGTCAGACCGGGTGAGGTGGTGCACTCCTGTACTTCTGGCACTAAGGAAGTGAAGTCAAGGGATTGTGAATTCAAGGTCAACCTCAGCTACACAGTGACTTTGATCTAGCCTGAGCTACAAAAGACCCTGTCTCCAGGGGAAGGAAAGAAAGAAAGAGAAAGGAAAGAAAGAAGGAAGGAATGAAGGAAGGGAGGAAGGAAGGAAGGAAGGAAGGAAGGACGGAAGGAAGGAAGGAAGAAAGAACTTCTCAAACTCAGAGGAAATGGATTGTTGCCCAAGGGCATTGTTCTTGCTGTCGTGGGCTGGTGACAGATTTCAAGAGAAGTAGGAAAATCAATCCACACTTCATCGTTGTGGCCCGTACTAGATTCAGAGCAACAGGGTGCTATACTACAGGCCCAGCTTATGTGAGAGCCTGTGTCATGCTTCTATGCCTCGGCCACACAAACACACACACACACACACACACACACACACACACACACACAGAGAGACACACCCCTCTGCATCTCCGTTGGCATGCAATGATCATGGAGAGTCTCAACTGACAGGAAAAATATTCACTTGAACTTAGTGTCTGGAGTGGTAACGCATCCTGGGGGTGGGGGTGGGGGGGAAGTGGGGGTGGGGAGTGGGGGAGTGCATCAAGTTGTCTACCATGTGATGAGAGGATCAGGCCGACAGTGAAACGTGGGAAGATGCACTTGAGCTCCAAGCTGCCAAACCACTGCGAAGATTCAGGATAAAAATGCATGAGCTCTGCATGCAGAAGAGTTTTAAGCACTGGAGGAGTTTAAGACCATGGAGGAGAACGCCCTGCAAAAGAGAAAATGCTAGTGCCAGGAGAGACTCATAGGAGAGACCGGTCCTAGGAAGTCAGCTGGTTTTCCTGTTTAATCCCTCAGCAATGGGGATTAAACACTGGCTGGTCCCTTCCTCCCAAGAGCACACACTCTGCGCACTTCTGGCTCTCTAGCAGCTCTGCTCACACAGAGGCCCTGACGTTCTCTGTGATCAAGTCACAAGTGCTTGTCACTGCCACTGATGTCTCCCAGGCTCCTGCCCAATGCCAGTTCTAGACTCACAGGCCTCGGGAACTTCTGGGGCCCATTACGGAAGATCTACATAGTGCTCCCACACCATGCCCAGCTAGAGATCTCACTAGGGCTTAGGATACTGCCAGAAAGAGCCAGAACCATCTTATCATCTCTGCAGCCGAGGACAGAGCCGCCATGCCCTTCCAGCTGCAGAGACACATGCTACATCTCGTCCTATACGCTGATGGAGGCATTCCATTGTCCAACTACAGAAGCAGCAGCTAGCCTTTTCCCTTCCAGGTGAGAGGTTAGGAGAGACCGTTTGCCATCAAGGACATGATCTGTTTGCTTAACTGCTAGGCTCCACGAGAGGTCCTCTGAGCCACAGCCAGCCCCACTGTGGCCCAAGCATACTTGGCAGAAGATAGCAACTTCGCTAGTGACGTTTAAAAGCTCTAGACAGGACCCAGTGGCATTGTACAGTCTAGGGAGGATTGGGGGCATCTGAGAGCTTGAATTCTAAAAGAACAGAAACCTTTATTTTGTTGAATTCATTCGATAATTAGAGTTCCTTTGTGAATGCTGTCATCCCTGCCTCTCACAGATTAGTTCCAAACTTCCATGCCCATCAATTTCAGAATCCACAGTTTTATATAAGACCTTTTCAAAAAAAATGGGGTCATATTTGTATGTAACTAATCCACATGTCCTATATTTTAAGAATCTCTAGATTGCTTATAATACCTAATAAAACGTAAATACTGTGAGAATAGGACCTATGTGGTTCTGTTTAAAAAATAGTGATGTGAAAAAGTTTCTATACATGTCTAGTACAAGATTTTTATTCAGATGGAGTCTGACAATGTAGCCCAGGCTAGCCTGAAACCCATCATGGAGCCCAGTCACTAAAGAAGTGCATCCATTTTTAAATTAGTAACTGTGTGTGTATATGTGTGTGTGTGTGTTTGTGTGATGTGCACACTGCGTGCTCTTGATAAACAGTATCCTAGGCCCCAACTTTAAAACTTTTAAAACTATATCTCAGCGTAGCTGTTTGTCTTTGTAACTCTCTTCTCTATTTGATTCATACTGAATTCTCAGCAGTTTCTTTAGGCTCAATTTCCTTAACAAATATATTTTACTACAAACTTATTAACCGAGTGTATATCACCTTTAACCCGACTAACCTAAACAATAGGAAAAGAAGATTAAAGAATACAATAACAAAACCGTAAAGATATCAGTTCCGAGGAATGATTCTCCTGGCGTAGTCAGAACCGGGAACCTCAGCAGGAGCCCGGAGCCCCGAAGCCTTCCCTCAATAGGTTCTCTCTCGGAGTGTCTTGAAGCGGAGCAATGAACAGCCAAAACTATCCCAAGTCTCCACAAGCCCCACCTCTTGTTTCTGTCTCACTTATATACCTCCTCCCAGAGTCTGTTCAAGGATCTTTTCAGTTGGCAACAACAATCAAGCTCCTGCACAAGGTGGTTTGCCTTCTAGTGGATTAACATCACCTGTTCTCTCACAAGACCATTCCTCAGGGCACACTGGGGATCATAACAAAAACAGGTTTCTCTCTCCTTCAAGTTCCTAAGCTTCACATGACACTGCAAAGGGGAAATGGACAGATATGTTAGGGCCAGCTCAAAAGCTTCTACTCAGGCCCAGCAGGACAGGACAGGTACACTCTCTCAGGTGTTTCTGGAAATAAATTGGAAAAGACTTGTAGGAGAGTGTGATTCCTTCTTGTGCCTTCTGTGGACCAGGTAGTTCCCTACAAATTTTTCTCACTGGGTTGTGAAAATGTATCACATTTATGTCATCATCTATTTAGGAGGAGACGGTGGCTTTCAAAGTTAGAACAAGGGTACAGACTTCAGAATCTGGCATCCTCTCAAAGGCTCTCAGGAGGCAGGATGAGTCAGCTCTGTGTGCCAACTACCTCTGGCCAGACAGAAGAGCTATTACTTTCCTGTGTCCAAAGAACACTGAAGGCATTCTATCTTCCTAGGGATGGCCTCAGATGATGATGTCATAGTTTCTTTTGTTGGGCATGGTGAGACTGTCAGATGGAAGCCTCCTAAAACATAGTTGGTGGCACTTTTTAACTTAAAGATATTAGAATTCCAGATAAAAGAAGCTACCACAAAGTTAGCCTTCAGAGGAGCTTTATTTATAGCATCAAGGCTATAGGGAGCCATGATGGGGTCCTGAAGAGAGAGAGAGAACAAGCCCCAGAGTCAGGGTGTTTCATTAGGACAGCTGTCAGGGATAGTGTGATGGGGGGCGGTCCTAGACAGACAGACAGATAAGACAGACCCTTCAGTTCTGGAAAGCAAAGCAGGGGTTTCTGGCTCTTAGAGGTTTTGGGGGGCAGGGATCTTAGTTCTAGCCTCCACACTAGAAGTCACAGGACATTGATAAAAGCAAGTAAGCTTTCTGTGTTGCCCTGGGTCTGGGAGTGGGCAGGGCATGTGGTACAGCTGTAAGAGGCAGAGAGAGAACTGAGAGGGCTGCAAGGCACTGTGAGCTTGCTTATCAGCTGTCTGGAGAGAGGGGAGGACCACAGGGGTGTGGCCTGATTTCTCTAAGAGAAAGCAGTTAGAAGATCTGTGATCCAACAGTCTTTGCCTCTAATCTCAGCACTCAAGAGACTGGAGCAGGAGGATTGCCATGAGTTTAAGGCCAGCTTGCGATATATAACAAATATCAAACCAGTTAAGGCTGTATAAGATCCTGCTGTAGCCTCCTAACAATGTAAAAACAAAAAACAAAAACCCTCTGTTACTGATGAGTTCAGATGACACTGGGAGAGGAGAGGAGGGAAAGGGAGAGGAGGGGAGGGGAGAGAGAGAGAGAGAGAGAGAGAGAGAGAGAGAGAGAGAGAGAGAGAGAGAGAGAGAGAGAGAGAACACGCAGGGAGCACAGACATGCTAATTTGATTGGTTCTGGAAAGGACAAAAGGAAGGAACTTCCATCTCCCTAAATTTGATTTCACCTAATAGAATATGTTTACTCTATGGTTGCTCATCACATGAGGCCCTGAGGTGAACATGGGGTGTCACCCAGTCTGGATGCCTGGTTGCCCTGCACAGTCAGCATTAGTACAAATTGAGCTAAAACCCCTCACAAAAAATACACCTTGCTCTTGGGAGTTTAAGTGTTGGGGATCCGGGAGCAAGGCTGAGCAGTAACGCTTCTGTCTCATACTGCTCCAGAGCTCTTCAGGGTCAGCTCCCTGAAGGGCTTGTTCAGAGTTGCTTGCCTTTTCCTGGAGGCTCCTCACATGACTGAGTAAAGCAGGAAACACAACTGTGGAAGGCCAGGCTACCTTCTGAAAACTATTTCAGGTAGACTGAGGCTTCCAGTGGGACAGCAGCTAATATGACGGACTTAGAACTTAAACAAAAAACAAGCTTCTAGCCGGGCGTGGTGGTGCACGCCTTTAATCCCAGCACTCGGGAGGCAGAGGCAGGTGGATCGCTGTGAGTTCGAGGCCAGCCTGGTCTACAAAGTGAGTCCCGGATAGCCAAGGCTACACAGAGCAACCCTGTCTCGGGAAACAAACAAACAAAAAACAAAACAAACAAACAAAAAAAACACCAAGCTTCTGAAAATTTCCAAAGTACTGTTGTCCTTCCTGACCAAATGGGAAAGTGTCCATCCTGAGACATGTGAACCCTGAAGTATTTTTTTCTTCCTTCACTTTTGCAAATGAGAGTCACACTAGGTAGTAAATCTCTTTAAAGAGATTTACTGGAGTGACAAATCCAGGAGCAGCCACATCTACTTCCAAGAGAAGACAGCAGAGAACTAAACAGCTTTTATACAGAGTTTTTTAGGGGGCAGAGCTTTCTTGGGCAGGGATTTCCAGAGTGAGGATTGGTGGGATTTGAAGTCCTGGCCTTGAGAGACGCTTAGTGATTGGTGAGTTTTCATGCTCAGGGATTGGTAGAGTTTTGTTCATCCTTTTCACCTCTAATTAGCATAAGTATGGGAGGGGGGTCCCACTGAGGGGCTGGCGATGGCCATTGTGACAGAGACTGGGAATGCCATGACAGATAGGTGGGGATAGGGACCTATTAACTCAGGCCTCAAAGAGTTTACACAGACTCTAAACAATTTCTCCTATGAACTTACAGTTGCTGGTACTGTTTCGGGCATGCGCTATGTGGCCTCCCTTCCACGGTGGAAGAGTCTCCACAACTCAAAGAGCTGTGAAGGTATACCCAGGCCTGAGATGGGACAATATCCCACTGGTACCCTGAGACACAACCCTCAGAGCTCTGCTAGGAGTGCTCCTGTAAGATGCAACTCTCAGGGGTTTCTTCAGAGAACTGAGCAGATAGCTTTTATATAGGGTTTCTTAGGGGGGGTGGAGCTTGTGGGGATTTCCAGAGCGTGGATTGGTGGGATTTCAAGCCTGGGCTAGGGATTGGTGGGTTTTGTCCAGAATTCCCATACCAAATTAGCATAATCTGGGATGAGTCCCACTGAGGGGCTGGAAATGGCAGTTACTGTGGCAGGGGTGGTGCTAGACTGCTGGAGCTTTCTCAGGCAGAGGTCGAGCCAGTTTTCTGCCTCCAGGGGTAATAAAGTTTGTAATGTGTCAAAGAGTCCATCATGAAGGCAGTCGGCTGAAGCAGGAAAGGGGTCATCATGAACAGCTCCCACGGCTGTGGCAGCAGGCTTTCTGAGGTAGGAAAGGTGTCGGGTTTTCAGGACTAGTCACCATAGACAGCACAAGTGCCTCAGTGGCCCAGAGTCTAAGCATCTGTTAGAGTGGGGATGGCGGCCTTTGATCTTGCCGCTGGTGGTGCGCCTCCAGCAGCCGAATCCCTAAAATAATACTGGGTCACATTTCTATTTCTGGTCCCTGGTTGGTAGTATGAGACCGGGTAAACTCCCTTTGTGGGGTGGGTGGGGGGGGGAGTTAGGGGAGTGGGGGTGGATAGCTAGTTTATACATTGTTGCCATGGAGATGATGCCTTCAGATTAGCTCCAGTTGAACACGCCTCCTTCCCTGAGTTCCCAGTCCACACCAGCTGTAACTGAGGCCTCAGGTGCTGCTGCTTTCTCTGTGGCTTCAGCTTCTCAGTTTCTCCAGGCAGCTGATCTCAGGTTCCAGGGCTGTGGAGATTTAGCCTCAGGGCTCTGAAGTCCTGAGGTGTTGGTATCGGGAGGTGCAGAGAGGCCAGCAGCACAGGCTGAAGATCGGAGTACCCCTTTCAGGGACCACAGGGTACAGCACCCAGGAGAGCTGAAGAACTGAAGAGGGGACACCCAGGGAAAGATGTAGGGGGAGCCCAGAGCAAAACTTGAAGTTACCCAGCCTGGCTGCTGGAGCTCCTCAGGAAGGGCCCAGAGGTGTTGGTCACTGTCCTGCAAAGTATACAAAGTGTACAAAGTATACAAAGTAACAAAGGGAGTCTGGCAGAGAAGGCTTTAAACTATTATCCAATGAAGACAAAACAACAAAACAAAACAAAAAACAACTAAACAAAACAAAAAAACCAAACCAACCAGTGGTAGGAGCTTTCTGAAAGTCCCCAAATGATGGTGACTATGTTAATAACCAGACTTTGGCTCTGTCGGACACTCTACACGCCTCCTGCCATGTCTAAGCCTCAGCGCAAGACTGTGCTGTAGGTAATATTATCATCCACATTAAAAAAAAAATTCAGGTCTCAGAGAAGCTGAATCACTTTCGCAGGGTCAGAAAGCTGTCTAAACCACTCTTGTGTAGATATGGCGCTCTTCCAGCTCAGATCTGGTCAAGAGAAATGCTTGGGTAGGAGTCAGTGTACTGAGAGAGTTTTGTGTTCTTCAAAAACCCATACATGTTATATGACTATGTTTTTGTTTTGATCCCAGGTGTGGGCTATGGAGCTGCTTCCGTTTGTCCGCAGCTATGATTGTTTTGTGCACTTGCAGGGGCGTGATCTTTGCCAGCTGCAGATAGTTTAGTTCCAGGGACTTTTGAGAAGATGTAAATGTCAGAGCCGAGAGAGGGGTGGGCTTCCCCGCCCCGCCCCCCAAAGAAGGAGGTTGCTGCTCCCTCCCCCACCCTGCTGCTCCTGTGTTTGCAGTTAGACAAGAAGAAGGTGGAGATATCCTGCTTATAAAGACTGGACTTGCCCCCCAAAAACCCCATGACCCTAATCAGCAGGAAGTAGCCTAAACAGAAACCAAAACCCCCTCTCCCCTCTAAGCTTCTGTCTCTCCTACCCAGTATTGGGGTGTTGGAAGGGATAAGGGGTAAAAGGGAAGGTAGAGGTATAAGAACCAAATAAAATAGATTTTTAAAATACACCAACACTTCAGGTGCTTCCACCCTTGACTATAACGGCACCGCGTCTCCCGCCTGTGTGTCTCTATCCATACAGAGTAAGCAGAGCCCAGTGGCTGGCCTTCCTCACGCTGACGCTGAGGCAAGATCACGCTGGGAAGGGGAGCAAACCAATTTCAACTAGAACAGGCCCTTTGGCGACCAAGCTGCCAGTAAAGCACTGACTGTGGCTGCCTCTTCAGTCACTGGCATGGGAGGGACACTGGTCAAGTCACATTCCTTACCTTGAGAATGCCATGAGTCTCAGTCAAGTCTCCCCAGTTCCCAGAGCTTGGAGTCAGCTTCTGTGTGACATGTAGGGAGCTGTGGGGATGCCATGACTGTTACTCATAGATTGTTGCCCAAGGCTCATTTTATAGACGTAGAGACTACTTCCCCTTAAAAACACAAGAAATGAGTTCTGTTGGCAAGCACTTGTTGTCTTTCCAGATACAGAGTGAGTGACGGTTAAGTAAGAGTGAAACGGATAGAAAAGTCAGGGAGGGGAGAGTGCCATGTCTGCTGAGCTCCGTGGAAACCACAGCACCTGTCCCTTGGCTGGCTGTTTGTGGGGCCTGGAAGCAACTTGGCTTTTCTACTCTGAAGCGAGGCATCGGGACAACTTCCTAAGCCCAGCAGTTCTGCCCGCTGCCTTCAGCCTGGCCAGTGCTTCTGGCTCTGCAGTCCAACAGCAGCAGCAGAGTGTTTGCTTGTTTCAGCCGCTGGGTGTTGCCTTTCCTCCTTGCTAATGGGGTAGCTGTGGTGGGATTCTGTTGCAAAGCCCAGAATGGAAAAACTGGTAGACGTGGAATGCAAACTGAGGACAACGCCATAGTACAGAACTGATGGGCAAAGGCCACAGGCTGCCACTGATGGACAGGGGCAAAGAGTGAGGCAAGCCGGAAGGTAAGATTCTCACCTCGGGAGATAGAGACTGCTGGGCTTTGCAGATGGCTGTCTCCTGGAACTCACGTAGCGGCTGAGGAACTAGTGCCTAATGTCTTAATGATATAAAGATGGTAGGATGTTAACCCAAGCATCATGATTAGAGATGGAGCCTCTGGCAAATGAGTAAGTAAAGTCATTGAGGTAGAGCCCCATAGTTGAGTCTTGGTGGCTTCCTAAGGAGGAGGGGAGAGATGACACTGCAGAGAAGACAGATAGGTGTTCCCTTCATGATGTGGCCAGCCCAGGGAACTCATGCTATTTGAACATCCAGCCTCCCAAACAGTGAGATAAACAGACCCATTTCTTCATGGAGTAGTATAGCCTCAGATATTTCACTGTAGGAACAAAAACCAGTATGACACACAGCAAGCTGCAATAGTGACTTTCTATCTCCTAAGGCCATTGTAAAAATAGAAAATTAATTTATAAAAAGTGCCCAACACCTAAGGAGTATTGGAAGTAATGCCAACCGAGTGCACTGGCCCCACTTGGTCTCAACCAGGTTAATGTCTGTAGTTCACACCACTACAGGAGGCCTCAGGGGATCTCCTCACAGAGCTGCGCCAGATGGATCTACTCTTGGGGAAGGAGGGCAGGACAAAGCCACCTGCCTCTTCAGGCTAATCTTCGCTCAAGACAAACTTAGCATGTGTGAAATGTTCCTCACGGTTGCCAATAAAGCGCATGAGATTTGAGTTACCAATTTAACTCATGGTCACTCTGTTTAGTAACTGTCACATACCTTGGGAGCCTATGTGGTTGGACTCCATGCCTTACTGTCTTCTAATGCAATTACTCAGAGTGCTGCTCTTATATTGCATTATTATAAATTATTTTTTCTTATACCCAGAATATGACATTTTTACATCTGAAAGGCATAATTCGCATGCCCTTTCATACTCTGATAATTAAAATATGTGATTTTTATTATATTTACAGATCTGTGCTTCTATTACCACAGTGGATTTTAAAATATTTTTATCATCCCTAAAGGAATTCTCACCTTTGGCTTTGCTGCTGCCTTCTCCATCCCCCAGCGCTAGACAGCCCCTGCTCTGCTCCCCATCTCTGTGAGTATCTCATGGATATGTCACAAGTGGAGTGGAACAATAGGTCCAATTTGTTTCCCCTTGATTTCACTCAAAGTTTTCAAGTTTCTCCCGTGTGTAGTGCACATCAGTCTTTATTTTCTAATACCTGGATTCTACTCTATTATATGAATATAATATCCCCCCCTTCCGCCCCCGGCTCACTTGCTTTTTTCTACTTCTTGGCATGAATAGCACTGTCAATATCTGTGCACACCCATTTTGTACGTGGGTTATATTTTTGAAAACTAAGATACACATGTTTGGGCTTGAATTTGTTGCATTTCTCCTGGCTCAGCCTTCCCAGTGCAAGGATTACAAGTGTGTGCCACTACATCTGGAACTCCGTTTGTTTGTTTGTTTGTATTTTGTTTTTCTTCCCAGCTTTTCTTTTGGTATTTAAAAATATTTTGTTTAATATTTATACATGTGCATGTGTTTTGATCAAATCCATCTTCACTTTCCTCTCTTCAATTCCCCACCACAGTGTTTCCTTCCACACTTGATTTGCTATTTATTTATTTATTTGGTTTTTCAAGACAGGGTTTCTCTGTGGTTGCCCTGGACTTGCTTTGTAGATCAGGATGGCTTTGAATTCACAGCGATCTGCCTGCCTCTCCCTCCCTGAGTGCTGGGATTAAAGGCGTGCGCCACTGCGCCTGGCTGCGCTCTTTAGTTTTCAATGTCCACTGAGTCTGTTTGCTGCTGCCTGCGTATGCATGGATGTGGGACCATGCCCTGGAGCTGGACAGCCTCCCAGGGGCCATATCCCTGAAGAATACATCTTCTTCCTCCCCAGCAGCCATTGGCTGTCAGTGGCTCCTCAGATAGGGGTGGATTTTCATGAGCTCCTTTCTCCCTGACCCACAGTGGCATTCAGAGCTGGCTTGAGCTTGTGTGTGTAGTCCCGGACTGCTGCTGTGAGGCCGTGTGTGCCACTGCACTGTCCGTACCCACAAACTGGTCAACATCGATCATTTTCTGCTCTTCCTCTTCTGCTTCATCCTGTGTGGTCACAGGCACCTGCAGATACTGTGGACTCCATCAAGGGAAGACGTTGTCATCATCAGAGTTCTGATTCCAGGCCACCCTTCTCTGCCAACTGACACGGTTCTTATCTAAATACCCTGCAGGAGCACTGTGCTTGTCATGCGTCTTCCGCCTTCCCCGGAGGAAGCCATCACACACCTGGAATAATCTTACCAGATGATACAATTCTAAAGAATTATCTATCGGTTGCAGATGTGCCTCACTCTCCCTCCCCCGTCACCACATTAAGCTCAGCCTATCTCTCAGGACCTTGGACTTTGCTATGATATAGTTGGGAAAATGTAGGCGAGCTTGATGCAGCAGGTACCGGTGACTCACCCTGCCCCCACAGCTCGTATCTTCCCCCGATGGCCTCGGTGCCTGTGCCACACCCAGAACCAAATATCAGCAATCAGTCTGCTATTTGGATCTTCACCCATCTGGCTTGGTGACTTACTTCTCAAGCAGGAAAGGAGACGGGGTACTGGTTAACGGGCCCCTCCCAGCTGGAGGGTGGCAGCCGGAAGCAGGCCCTCCTGCTAGCATCAGGTGCCATATCTAGCCTGTGTTTTGTCTTCTTGTCTCTATCTTTGTGCCATTCGTCAACCCAAACAAGTGAAGGTTCTGACATAAAATGAACTTATGCTTGGAGTGAGGGCCTGTGCTCACTCTGCTCTGCTCTTTAGAGCTGGCATAGCATCCGGGTTTGCCTTTTTCCATCCAAAGGAAATGTCACACCAGCTGGCACCAGAAGGACAGCCTGAAATCCCTCTGTGTAAATATTGACAGTATCAGAGCTTCCTGCAAATAAAGTGGCTTACAGCCCTATTCGGTGTCTTCTATTAGAATCAGGGACATCGGGTAAGAAAGGAATTCTGGACTGTTCTGTTTGTGGGATTTCCTAAGCTTGACTCGAGTGGATGTCTCGGTATATTCCTAGAAAAACAGTTGCTTTTCTGAAAAGAGGATTCTGTCACCCACCACACAGGAAAGTATTCTCCCTGGGAAGCCCCTGTTCCCCTAGTCAGACCTTACTCCCTCCTCCGTCCCAAGCAGAACTCAGGCCCCTACTGTGATGTACAGCTGGATCTAGATTTTTCTCAACATGTACCCCATCCTGTACTCAAAGCCACTTCCTTGTCTCTGAATTGAAGAGCGCAGCCACCTGAGCAGGAGCCTGGGCTGGCCCTTGCATGAACAGTGACAGACACTACAGCCCAGAGTTGGCGCTGAGTTCAGTAAACTCCATCGTCTGAATAATGCAGGAACTTGGAGAAAACAAGAAGTTCAGAGACCCCGCAGATCTTCACCTTCCAGCGTGAGGACTTGAGAAACTTGTAGTCTGTTCTGCTTGGTCCTTTTTCTTTTCGATTTTCGAGGCCAGGTTTCTCTCTGTGTCCTGAACTTATTTTGTCGAAAAGGCTGCTCTCCAACTCACAGAAATCCACCTGCTCCTGCCTCCGTGAGTGCTGGGATTACAGGTGTGGGTCATCATGCCCAGCCTGCTTGATTCTTAATATGCTCCTGCAGAAGTTGCAATCCCTAATGTCTCTTTTGCTGTCCTCACTCGCTGTCTGCCCATAGCAGCCAAATGCTGTATAGACTGGATGAGGAAAGCCAGATGAGGCATTCTCTACTGCCGGTCCTTCCGTGGTTGGGAAGGGAGAGCAAACAGCCCTGACTTGAGCCTTATTCTCCTTGTGTCCTCTAGATAATCAGTGTCACCCTAATCTTATGGAATATTAGAGTCTCCTAAGTAGGCTTTCCAAATCCCAATTCCATCAGGCGTGGGACCCATGTCTGTAAATGCAGCACTATCGAGGCTGAGGCAGGGGGTTGTTAATGTGAAGCTTGCCTGGGGTCTGCAATGAGCTTTTTCTCTCAAAACAAACAGGCAAGATATACAGAACATTGAACAATGTAATGATTGTATCACTAAAGGTGATGAATTCCATTTTTTGAGCACAAGTGAAACATTTATGGAAATTTACTTTATAAAGAGCCATCCAGCAAACCTCAACACATTTGTAGAGATGATTATCATAGAGCACATTCTCCATCTACAATGGGGTTAGGCTAAAAACAATCAACCACAAAAAGTTATTTAGAGAACACACACACACATACACACACACACACACATACACACAAACACATACATAGAAAGAACATTAGCTCTGGCCAAAGATAATCAGAAAGTGATTAGAAAGCAGTAGTTGGAGGAAATTTATAGCTTTTAAATAAGTAGATTGAAAGGAAAGTAATTTGCAAATGAGTGAGTCAAGAGCTTATATAATCAGATTAAGAAAAAAAATGCTCCTTGAAACAGCAATGTTTTATGTGCAAAGTTTAAAGTCAGTTGGGAAGGAGATGGCTGAGTCCTGTCCCGTACGCTCACCTTGATTTAACTTCAGCTTCCATTGAGTTAGGAAATACTATGCGTCAGCCAACACTACCAAATGTCTGTGTAATTACAGATCATACATAGAAGCAGAGGGGAGAAGGTGAAGAAAAAAATGTAAGGGCTATACTATGTTTGTAAAATTTAATAAGTGTGTGTATGTATGTGTGTGTATGTGTGTGTGTGTGTGTGTGTGTGTGTGTGTGTGTGTGTGTACATGTGCCACAGTGAGCAAAGAGGTCAGAATACTCAGTTCTCGGCTTCCACCATGTGGCTCCTAGGGCTTGAACCTTGGCAGACTTAGGTCACCAGACTGGCAGCAAGTGCCATCTTGCCCGCCCCAGTGAGATATTCTTTTTAATGCAAACATCTATCATGGCACTAGGCAGATTCCGTTTGAGTATCTACCACTCCTTGTGTAGAGTTTTCTTCTGAGAAAATCATCCAGATTCTGGGCAGAGGAGAGAACAATTAGGGGACGGTCGAAAAATCCTGAAGCAGCAGAGCCATGGCTGCCCATCTATCTGCCTGGACAGGTGCCCCTGGTTTCCCATGCCATCAGAGGCCTTACAGTAAGACAACCGCTCACGAGCAGCAGAAATCGGCTGAACTCAGTGCTGCTTATAGACTAGTCCAGCTCCTCCCACAGGGACTCCAGGTGGTTCAGAGAACAAACCCTAAGTGACATTTTAAAATCTCCACTGGGGATTGTACTCCAACCGCTGACCACACTTTTACTGCTCGTTTGCTGTTGTTTACATTTTAGTCATTTTGTTGTTGTTATTGTGGTATGGCTTTTTGGAAGGAGGGTCTCAAAAGAAAATAAATGTCTAAGCATGTAACAATTTTTTTACTAGTACCTCAACTTTGAAAAAAAAAAAAAAGAATGTATGCTTTAAGCCATTCTGGTCAACTTTGTTTCAGCAATTGGTGGTTGAAACTATGGCCTACAAGGAAGCCTTTTTCTCTTTTCCACACCAAAAAAAATTCTGATGTGATTTTTTTTCCCTCCTGTAATCATTTCCTGCTTTCCTCATTAGCATAGCAAATTAATGGTTAGTTGTACAAGAAGCAGCAGTAGTCTATAATTTGAACCATTGCTAATTAACCTTGATGCGTGCATTCAATTTTAAGTTGAAATAACTGCACCATTTTATAAACTCCATGATATTTTGAACTGAAAAAAAAAATGCTGTCCCTGGCATCATCGCCTGGTCCTTACTGAACATCAGGAGATACCTCCTTAGCTACCCAGTCAACTTAGAATTTGAAGAGGTCATCTTCACAGAGGGCAAAGATACAAAATGGGACAGCATTTACCATAAGAAAAAAAATTAAGTCACTGGACATAGAGCTAACATTTAAATTTTCTGCTTTTTTCCATTCCAATCATACATCTAGTACATATTCTTTAAAGTCCAGAAACAACAAAAAAGGGGAAAACTTCCTCATAATTTCAATTCCCAGAGATAGTCAACAATACTAACATACAGGTAATCACCCTCTAGCTTTTTTTATATGCACAAAAATCAGTTTGTTCTGCTGTCATTGGCCTGTTTCGTTGAATGCCATGAGTCATGTCATTAAATGTTCGCCTATGGTGTCATCTCAGTGGTAACATTATAATTTATTTAAAGTCCTCTTTTGTCACCCAGTTTTCACTACCAGCTAAATATTTGGTCACTCATAATTATTTCCTCATCATATAATTGCAAGTTAAGTACTGACTGGACAGAGCAATATCTGACATTTGAAGTCTTTAGCATATATGGTTGAGAACGGATTCTCATCTTGACTTCATGAGTTTCTGCTCCCAGAAAAATGGAAGCAAGACCTCTTCCCACCATGTTAACAGTGAACACAGAAGCCCCCATGGCATTCATTCTAAAGTAGTTGTCGTGGCTTATTTTTATTGTGACTGTTTAGAGTTTGTTTGGATTATAAGGCAGTGGGATATCTGCCAAGTTGTGACATGCATATGTCTCTCCAAAATCCCTTATGCACAGTTTCCCTGTTCAGTTTGTCTATATTGTCATAATGGGATTTATCTTTCCTTAATGAGTTGCGTACCACTAAGTCCTAGAAGACTGATAACATACTTGTTGCGCAAGCATACAGAACTGAGTTCAAATCCCGGAAAGCACATAAAACTGCCTGCAGTAGCATGCATATATTACCCTAGTGCTCCTACAGAGAGCTGGGAGATGGATACAGGAGAACCCCAGAGGCCTAAGGGCCAGCCAGTCAGCCATACGCAGTGGTGAACAGGAGGCTGTCGCAAAAGGTGAGATGTGAGGACTGTCGGCCAAGATTGTCTTCTGACCTCCACATGTTTGTTGCACCATGCGTGTACCCATATTCACATGGGTGTGTGTGTGTGTGTGTGTGTGTGTGTGTGTGTGTGAGAGAGAGAGAGAGAGAGAGAGAGAGAGAGAGAGAGAGAGAGAGATGGAAACGGCGGCTACTCAGAAGCTCCAGGTGCAGGCGCCACTTGGAACTTGCTTGTTCCTTTGCTTTCCAGTCCTAAGCAGCCCCTTAATTACCATTTACCTTCTAGTTTTGCTTGCAATAGAAAGGTGCTTCTGTTGTCTCACAGTATTGGGTCCAAATATATGTACACTGTATAGCTCTGGCTGGTCTGGAAACTATAATCCTTCCTTAGCCTCCTAAATCCTGGAATTACAGAAGTATGTCATCATGCCTGGCTCCTGAGAAGTGCTCTGTGCCATAGGTTTGTTTGTTTGTTTGTTTGTTTGTTTGTTTGTTTGTTTATCCCAGCATGGAGATGCACCCCTTCAGTTACCTGCCCTGAGTTAGCACTCCACCACTGCTTTTGGCCTTTACCTTGCTTTTCCCTCTTCTATTATGGATCAGAAAGTGAGAGCAGACATCAGCTGGTTGGGTTCACACAAAGTAGTGTTCTTTAGTAATGTTTGGAATGGTATCCCATAATTTCCCAGGGCTACATGTGATTTTTATGAATACTGAACTGTTCCCCTCTTCCTGCTACTATGCACATCTCCAATTTGTGCATCCAGCACTTTCTTCATGGGGTGGAATTATTTTTTCTCTTTTTACCTAAACAATAATCCTCAAAACTCCTAAAGTTTATTGCACCAATAAGTTTCTATGAAAGATTAATCATTTCAGCATTGATTTGTGCTGTTTACTACATATTCTGCTAAGAGTTTACAGCAGCATGTGTTTAACTATGATGACAACCCCACAAGGCAAATGCTATTATAGTCTCATTTTACAGCAAGCTAAAAACCAACTGATGAAATGAACAAAACGCTTCTAAATAACTTGCCCAGCATTGTACAGCTAGTAAGTTGCAAAGCTGCATTTTGAACTCAAAGCTTCCTTCTGAACTATTTTAAATATTATTATAGGAAAGTCATATTTATTTAAAATTATAAACATCACACTTAACATCTTGTCACATTAGTCTGACAAGCTTTTCTTATCACAGTCACTCTGTCATCAGGCACAACTCGACAGCAGTGGTGACTCACTGGGCATTTCCACGTATATCTCTAACTCTCCCAGCAGCCCTCCAAGGCAGACGGCATACTCTTCATCTTAAAATATGATAACTGGGGCTGTGAGAGCTACAAATGGTGGTCCATGCCAGAGCTACCACTGGTTAGGCCAGGTTCCCGAGACAGATCTACTGGATGACTCCATGCTCTTTTTACTGCTGTAGTTTAAACGGCTTGTATCTGTGTGACTGTAAAGACTGAACTGAATGCTAATAGCACAGTGAGCAGGCCACAGAGAAAGGTCCAACTCTTACCCACTGTGTCATTCTCTCCCCTCCCTCTTTCTTTGTTTTGTTCTTTCTTCTTTTGGCCTTCACACAGCAGCCCAGGCTAGTCTGGGACTCCTGGTGGTCCCCTGCCTCTTTAGTGCTGCAGTTGCAAGTGTGAGTCACCACATCTGGACCAATTTTTGCCTAACTCCAAAACTCCTTCTGCTGACCCCCTAACAAGATGTTTTTTTAAGACAAAAGTCACCAGTGTAGTCTCTTTACTCTCTCAGAGATCAACTAGCAAAACAGATCTGATCTTTTTTTTTTTTAAATGTGTTCCTTTAAATGGTGTCTGGCATTTCATCTTAAAGCGGCTCTAAGGAGCCAGATGCAAACAGATGAAGACTCTGGGGTTGACAGCAGTTTTTTTTTTTTTTTTTTTTTTTTTTTTTTTTTTTTTTTGGATACAGGGTGGCTAGGTTTGTCTTTGATTTAGCATTTTGCTTTTCTTTGTGATTCTTGAGGCGGGATCTCACTTTGTAGCTCAGGCTGCCCTGGAACTCATTATGCACCACAACAGTCCTATTTCAAACTCCTGAGTGCAGCACACCACCCATGCCTCTCTCCCTTCGTCATCTTAATGGTAACGTGTCAAGCCACAGTGTTCTGCAGTATATTCCAGTACAGGAGTGTGAGTGTGCCCTCTGTTTGTTCACTTGGCTCTCAGAGGCCGCTTCTGAGCACCTTCATCCCTCTTCTTCTTTCCTCCCCGCCACAGTATGTGCCCATCTCATCAGTCCCATAGGGTGCCAGCACTAGCACTTCTTTAAAACTCTTAACATGGACAGCCTTTTCCAGAAAACCCCTTGAGACATTAGTTTGAAAGGTGAGTCAAACTGAGGAGAATGTTTTTCTGAGTTTGACAAACAACTAAAACGGAAAGGCAGCGAGCCGTGGACAAGAGAGACAGTTCCTGTCTAATTCATCTCCCCCCCCCCCACTCCACACCCCGCCCCTCGCTCCCCCTTCAGCCCGCAGGCAGGAGCCCCGCTGTGATCTGCCCAGCGTGAGGGGAGGGGCTAGAGGATGCCATCCGCGGGGAGGGCTCCTCCTAGAGCTCGCCATCCTGGCTGCCAACTGCTCAGCAACGCCTAGGAGCGACGCTAAGGAGCTGGACGCACTCCAGCCTGCCTGCTCACTGGTAACTAGCCAGAGAGGAAGGAAGAGTCAAGGCAGCAGTGCCAGGCTACGGTTACCTCCATCAGCACCATGGACAACGCACGCAAACAACCCCAAACTCGGCTGGATGCCGCGGGCTTCTGGCAGATCTGGCAGCGCTTCGACAAGGAAGGTGAGTTCCTTTGATCACTTGAGCGCCTAGCCTAGACATGGAGGGAACTAGAATTTCTCCTAAGCGCTTTTCTCTATAATAAAAGTTAACTACTGCGTGCCTGTTAGAGTACACTCAGCGCATGCTGGTTTTACATATCAAGAAAACTTCTGAAAATCCCGTGTGGATGGAGGACTTTCTTGCTCCCCAACCCGTGGGTGTGTGAGTGACGTATGTACTCCGGGCTTTTGGACTGAGACTCAGCATTTTCTGGTGCTTCTGTGAAAGTGACAGTTTTTCATTAGTGACTGTCATATTTCCCAGCCTCCATTCTCTCTACAAAAGAGGATAAAATTTAAACAACATTCAGATTTACTCCCCTCTACTTCAAAACATGTTCTTGAAGATAAAACAGATCTGCTTGCCATTTGGCCTGGATCATTAGTAATTAAAGAAAATACCTGAAAGGCATGTTTACACACATAAGCTAGTATTCAGTATTTGCCCTTGTCAAGAGACAGCTATTGAAGTAACAGCAACAACAAGAAGATGACTACAGAGATGGCTCAGCCACTAGCATCTCATACTATTGTTGCAGAAGACTCAGTTTGGCCCCAACACCTATGTTGGGTGGTTCAAAACTACCTGTAACTCTACGCTAGGGGTTTTGGTGATCACCTCTGGTCTCTAACGGCACCTTCACTGACTTGCTCCCTCCACCCCGAAGACCACTCACATACATATAATTAAAATAAAATACAGATCTTGTAAAGTGAACTTTAAAAGAGTGCATAGGAAATTGGAAAAAAAAAAAAAGACCAAACCCAAATCTAAATATGAAGGCACGGTGGTGGGTGGTGACTTGTGCCTGTGATTGCAGCACTTGGGAGGCAGAGGCCGGAGGATCAGGAGTTCAAAGTCTTCCTCGGCTACATAGCAAGTTTGAGGCTGGCATGGGCATGGCATATGCGACAGTGCTTCAAGCCTCTCTCACACCCACGATATTCTTTTAAACAAATACTGTCACATGTATTCTGTATTAATGACCACTATTTATGTTTATCTTCTTGTGTTAGAGAAAGGTTACATAAGAGACACAGAGCTGGACGCCTTCTTTGACCATTTGCTGACAAAATCTGGCATTGAGGTGAGTACTCATAGCGCAGGGCGTTCGGTATGTGTCTCTCAGTAAGACACAAGCATCGGTTTTCTGTTGAATTGAACCTGTAATCCCATCTGACCTCGTTTTCTCTTTGCATGCAACATTTCTCCTTCTCCTAGCAACATAAAGAGATTTGGGCAGGTTTTATAAATGGTACCTTCACATTAGGCGTGCTGGCCACTGCTTTTCATGGGAACATCTGTCATGCAGTTAGAGCACCTAACTTTTATGGACCCAATCGACTCTAATTTGACTGTTTCCTTGGTTACACCTCTGCTAATGGGTTTCAACAAGAAGCAGGGTAGCCGGTAGATCAAAAGTACATAAGAGTGGGGAAGATATTATGAGTTTTAAGGTTCTGTGTTCACACATGGCAAAGAAACCACTTAAAATCATTTCCCCATGATCTGTTTGAATAAAAGAGGTTGTGGATTTCTCATGAACTGCTAAACCATAACAAAACCAGTATACTCACAGATGTAAGGCAGTTTACACAGATGGTAAATCTGGCCTGGAGAGATGTGGATTAACTCTAGAAGATTTTTTTAACCAAAGGAGAAGGAAATAAATAACATAGAGACACCAAAGGCCAGGCTGGCCTGTGACTCATGTTCAATATGGTGAGAACTCCTTTTGGTAGGTGGTCATCACAGAAGATAGGGGACTGGGGTCACTGTGTTTTAAGTACTTTAGGTTTTAAGTCTCACTCTAGATGAGTTCAGGGAAAGGTGTTAAAGGGTGGGACAGCCAGCTGAGAAATAAAAACCAAACCAACCCAAACCAAAACACACCTCTTGGTTTCCCTCTGTTTGTCTCTTGTGTTTTGTGCCTCTTTCTGTCTCTCACTGTCCTGCCCACTTCTGTGTTCTACGTCTCTCCATGTCTATGACTGGACTCCTAGCTCTCTGACCTCTCCATGTCGCTAGTGTGGTCTTTGTGTGTTTCTTCAGCTCTCCTCGGCATTCTCTACTTCTACTTTGCCTATCAAAGTTCTCTCTCGTCTCTCCTATCCTCCGGGTCTGCTGTTTCTCTTTTTTTTTCTGTTTTCTGTTTCTCTGTCTCAACTCTATTTCTGCTCTTGGTCTCCTTTTCCCTTGGTCCCAGAGTTTCTCTTTTCTTATTGTCTGCCACTCCCTCATGCTATGTGCAGTCTGTGAGGCAAAGGGTGGCAGGCAAGAGGCATGGAGCATAGGGTTCCTTCTGTCCCCTGCGCAGATCTTTGTGCATGCGTCTCTCGAGCCTTCATTATTGTCTTTGCACTAGCCCTGTGTCGAGCTGAGGATGAATCCAACAACTGAGACCACTATCACCACTTTGTCACCCAGTCTTCCATGCCAGCAGCCCACACTCTGCAGCCTCTGGGATATGAATCTAAATGTTCAGGCTATGGTTTGGCAGCATCCCATGACTCAGACAGCATTTACTCAACCACAGTTGATGTTTGAAGAAAGCAAATAGAGGAAGATAAAAATCATTTGAAGTTTCCAAACTCTAAGCCAGGATGATCACTTCCAAAAAGAAACATCACTGTGATCCCAGAGGAAGGATTTTGATGGCTGCGGTAGCTCAGTTGTTACAGTGCTTGCCAAACATGTTTAAAGCCCTGGGTTTGACGTCTTCTGCTGTGTAAGTCAGGCATGGCAACCTTAACACTTGGGAAACAGATGCAGTGGGGTCTGGAGTTCAAGGTCATCTTCAGCTACATAACATGTTAGAGGTCAGCTTGGGCTATATGAGACCCTGTCTCAAATAGATTACACACACACACACACACACACACACACACACACACACACACACACACAAGGTATTTATTCTGAGAGAAGGATTCTGAGGTTTCTAACAGTGAGCTATTTGCTCACCAATCTCACTGGGCACTCAGCCTGCTTGCAGAGGCCCATGCTATAAAGCCTCTGCTGGGGCCTAATGGGACTGTCACCTGTGTGGCTGCTCTTTATTACT
This sequence comes from Acomys minous, assembly GCF_964271855.1. Taxonomy (NCBI): domain Eukaryota; kingdom Metazoa; phylum Chordata; class Mammalia; order Rodentia; family Muridae; genus Acomys; species Acomys minous. The sequence goes on from NC_140490.1 coordinate 68,558,476, forward strand.
CTAGCCTCACCTTCCTGAATGGTGATGATCTGGAACCCTAGCAACCTGAATGAAATGAAGAATGAAGCAAATGAAGAAAGGACAGAAACACAGACATATGTACTGAAAATCTGGCGTCAGGTGGGCTGTATGTACTCTGATAGCGCCCACCTTTAGTTATGTGGTGCCAGCGTGGACTCTTAGTGTTTTCATTATGTACAGCACGGGGAGAGGAGTTAGCTAGTCTCGGTGGAAGGAGTCAGTGGTAAGCAGTGTCAGGCTGTCAACACCTGGGAGAAGGAAGCTGTAGCTGCTAGGCTTTGCACACACTACTAACATTTGCACTCAGACCAGAGGAAGGCTTTGCCATTCCTTTGCCAATGTCCCATGGGTCTGAGGCATTGGTCTTTGCCATGGATGTCGGGACTTTATCCATTCAGGGTTTCCTTGGCTCTCCACACACCTGTTCTTTTCACATACTGAGGCCTGGCCTCTACAGTGTAGCTAAAGCTAGCCAATCCATTGCTGAGTATCAGTCTCCACAGGCAGATGACACTGTGTGCTGGCCTTCATCCTCTGCTCCGGGGTGCTAAGAACCTCACAGGCCTGCCGCCTCACATAAGGGAGGGAATCCTACAGAGGGAACTCTGGGTTCTTTGGCATTGAATACAAGAGATGGGTAGTCAGGAACTCAGTGGTTAGAGATCTAAAAGGACAGAAGTTATGGCTCAAGCTAAGGAGATGGCTGCTGATGTAATGGCTTCAAGTTGACATGCTTTGACATCTAATTTTCCACTAACACAGCCATGTTTCTAACTTCCTACAGGGATGCCCAGACCAGCATAAAAAGTCATTGAGTCATTCAGCAGACACTATGTTTCAGAGATGAAGAAATTATCACTGTCCAGTCCTAATTTTAAAATTAACTGAACTTTGGGCTGGAGATCTTTCCAGTTTAGTTCAGTTTCTGTATGGTGCATGTGCAAGCGCTCTCACAAGAGAACCCATAGGGCAGCTGCATCAGTCTGAGACAGTGGATTATGAGGGAACTGCCTTATGGGTAGACAGGAAGCCACATGACAGGGTGGTTCTGTTGGAGTCCCAAAGCCTTAGAACTAGGAACGCTGATGACACAGCCTTCAGTTAGAGGCTGGATGCCTGAGAACTCAAGGAAAAGGTGCTGAGGCAATCCCTGGAGGCCGGGGACCAGAATGCATGGGTTTCTGATGGTCAAGGCAGGGCAGTTTTTAAAGCAGAGAGGGGAGACCAGTTTGCCTTCTGTGTTCATTTTCTGCATCCCAACCATGGAGATGGTACCCATTCATCCTTTCTGTGCTACTTACTTTGTTATTCTGTGACAAAATATATGAAACAGCAACTTACAAGGAGTTTATTTGAGTATCAGCTCAAGGGCACAGTTCATCATGGTGGTGGGAGTGTGGTGTTGCTGGCCAGGATATGTGCCCATGGCCACAAAGCAGAGGGAAATGAAGGCTGGGATGCAGCTCACTTTCTCATTCTCATTTCGTCCCAGACCTCAGCTCATAGGATGGTGCCATCCACACTCAGGGATAGGGTGGGGCTTTCTCTCCTTAGTTACCTTCTCTAGGAACACCCTCACAAACTTGTCAAAGGCTTGTCTCCAGAGCTCACCAACGTCACAACTAAGATTGACTATTACACTCCACTAGTCTACATGAAGTCCCATCATAATCTCCCCTGGGAAACACCTCACAGACAGACTCAGTAATATTCATCCAGTTACTGGGTATCCCTTAAGTCAGTTCATGCTGGCACGTTGCAGACAAACAGGTGGCCTATGGGACTGAGGCCAGGCTGGATACTTCCCACCTGGCATTTTTACACATGAAGGAACCAGGTTGGCAGGACATCTTGGAAACGAAGGAAACTCTCTTCACCTTCCACAGGGAAAAGGGAACACGCTCTTTTGTCTCTGACAGCCCGCTTTGCAGAAGCCTCACAGTTTGAGCAAGAGATAGCTTTATGTGTACGTAGAGCCTAATATTATCTTAAACTCCAGACCTATAGCTGGGACCAATATGCCACTGAGACACCCCATTTCTGGATGCTAATGTCCACAAAAGGTGAAGAACCACGTTGAGCCAGCATCAGTGGAAAGTTCATTCTAGTGGCTGAAACGCCCACCGTGCACATGTCCTCCTGATGATGCTGTGTCTCCTTGAGCTCTTATCTTTCCCAGACTTTACTATGAAGCCCCTGTGCCTAATATTCACCAGTAGGTAACCCAATATAGTATTTCTTAATCATGCAAAAGAGATTGAAAAAAAATGACAATTTTCAGCTTGTGAGAGCAAGTTTTCCAAGTCACAGCCTTTGAAGAATGTCTTAAGCCATGTCCTCATGCCACTGGTTCTGAGGGTTAAAAAAGGCACCCATGGAGAGAAGGTGGCTTGCTGGCAGTCGTCACAGGAGCCCATGATATTTGCTCAGTGTGACATAATAATCCATACACTGCTTCCTGTTTTGCCAGCAGAGGCTTTGGTCTCAACACACAAACATCCCCTCCCACATTTTTCCTTTGGTGTGAATTCACTTAGGAACATATTCAGTTTTCAGACAAGGCCCTTCACTATTCCACGTTTATAATCCTCCAATGAATACATTTTGCTGATGTATTTGCAGAGTCAATCTGTCCAAGTCCTCTTATTTTAATCATTTAATCATTATTTTAATCATTCTAAATATAAGACCAAAGCCATCAGCCTGGCAGATGGCTTTGGTGTGGCTACAGTATACAAGTCCATTTGATTAATGGTTGTTTTTCTATAAGTACTAATGCTTCTGCTTCAGCTTAAAAAATTAAAATAATTGCTATTTTATTCAATCTTTAGTTTTTGCTAACACAGTTTCTTATCTCTTGAAGTTTATTCCAAATGAAACTTATTCCCACTTGCAGGTAGGGACTTGGTAAGACATTGATTTACTTGTTTATTTCTCAGCATGCCCCTCATTCAGTTTTTATCTTTGAGTCTCCTCCTTCTGAAGGTAACAAGTAACAAAGGTAACCAGTAAGAAACAAGTAACAAAGGTAACCAGCAAGAAACCCTCTTCCTGCTATCAGTGAGACAGTAGTCCAGTCATCAGAACCACCTTCTCCCAGTGGTGGCTGGGTCTTCCCTAGCATTAAGTTGGTTCTATTGACCAAAGTACTAGGCTTTTAAGCTTCAGGGTTTTATATAGTTTAGGGCTAAGCAAGGATGTCCGTGGTCTGCCTGAATCCAAAAATAATAATGAAGAAAGTCCAACCAAAGTTGTAAACTTACTTAAAGCATGAGATTACTTTTCTTGGGAATTTGACTACATGGTTCTCCACTGTGGAACTTTGTAGATGACAATGTCTTGTCATGATGTTAAGAGGTTGGATACTCTTGAGACAGAATCATTTTGTTCAACTAGTTGTTGTTGAACCTTTCTTGGAAAAAAAAATTACCAAAGCAACTCACCTACTTATCCCTGGATTGTTTGAATAATTTCTCATTTATAAACCACCTGATTCTAGGCTTTAATAACTTTGCTGGGCACCTTCTGTTCTATCAGAGATAACAATGTTACCTTGGGGAAGCAGAAGAGTATACTTTTAAAAGTGTCATGTCAGTCTGGGTCTACCTGTGCTCAGCTTGTCAAATCACCCTTTCTTCCTGTTCCCTGGTGGGCAAATTCGAACAGTGGGCTTCCAAATCCAGAGACTATGGTGCCCCAGATAAGGATCCTTTTATGCTTTACTCTTCCAAGTCACCAAGACTGATCTGGAAGGGACATAAATCTTGACTGAGGGTAGCAACAGGCAATGGTCATAAATTGGATTATTCCTCTTGTCACATCTCAAGATGAGGAGAAGGGCGATTGGTCACTCTTCAGTCTGGTTTTACACTCTTAGAAAGATGCACCAGCTGAAGGGACTGGTGTCCAGGATGAAAAGACAGTGATGAAAACACACACACACACACACCTTCAAAGAAGAAAATGTCAGGAGGCTGGGAGTGAAGCCAAGGGCAGCAAGGTACAGAGACATTTTCCTGGCTTCTATAGCTACTGTGAAGACTTGCTAAGATCCTCTTTATGGAAGAGCCCAGCTTTGTAATCTCCTGTTTGGTACTCTCCAAATTTGTATTTCCCTGCCCATCCTCTTCATTTTGGACTCCATGTAAGTAGCTTCCCTTCCTACCATCGGTATCTCCTCACTATTGTGGACACTGCTCTAAGAGAAGTCCAGTGGAAGGAAAAGCCAGATAAAGATGGCCTCCGGCAGCTGTGATGGAGGGCATGGGCCAGGCCTGACCTGCTGTCATGTTCCGGGGGCTGGCTTTATGTGTAGCAAGTACATGGGTGTGTTCAATAGAAAGTAGCACGCCCTGTCTTTGTACTGGGGGCCAAAGCTGGGTTGAGCTAATGTGTTTGGGGCATCCTGTTCTGGACGAGATAGGGATAATGAACGCCTAGGCCAGATTTTTATTTCCCAGAGCTACCTACAATTATTCTTGAGAATTCCAGATGAGAAAGGGTGGTATCTAGGTTAGTCCAGGGCCACCAAGCAACTGCCCAGCACATGTATAGATGAGTGAGGTTTCCAGGGAGACCTTGAGAAGCTGAGTCAACCTACAATAGTACCAACATGATGGTAGATATCCAAGTCACACCTTTTTTTTTCCCCCTGGTAATTCATAGCTGATGGACTTGGAGCCTCCTGAGAGTTGTGTTAAGGAGAAATAATTTAGCATAAGTCCCAACACTTATGAACACAGAATTAGGTAATGTTTGGGGATCACCTCTACCTCTCAGCTCTTGCAGACCAATTCCTCCTTCACTGCCAATTATATATGTATAGTCCCTGCACTAACTTTGATGCCTTTCGAGAGGAAGATGGAAGAAAAACAGGTATGTAGGAAATGCTATACATGGAAGGGAGCTGGGATAGCTTCGGTAACTCAGCATCTACTTTATTTATTTATTTTCCTTTCCATTTAAATTATTTTCCTCTTACAATTATTTTTCCCCAAGAGAGAAGCTAAGGAGTGTTCAAAACTGGACTATTTAGTTTTAAGACTGTAAAACCTCTGAGTTCATGGGGAGAACTCTCATATATTAATTTTAACCCAGTCTTTGCTTTTACCCAAGTAAATGACAATACCTTCTCTTAATGTCCACTGTGGTCTCTAAGCCTCTTTACATCTGTTTTACTTGGTGAGGATACTGGCAGGTGACTGGTTGATCAAGAAATATCTGTCACTGCTCTGTCTCCTGGAAAAGACAAAATCATTAAATCACTAGAGCTGCATGCTTTGAATGTTGGGGGTTGTGGTGGCTTTAACATAGCTGTGCATGGTTTGTTGCAGGACACTCTTATGGAAGAGAATATGAGGAAAGTGAAACAACAGTTAATGACCACACACGACGCCTCTAAAGAAGGTCACATACTGATGAAAGAGGTAGTTCCACGACTACACACCTCATGTTCTTTTATATTCATAAGCAGTTATTTCTTTTACAAGACAATGGAAACCAGATGTGGTAACTCGTGTATGGCCTCCCATCATTCAGGATGCTGAGGCAGGAGGATTGCTGCAACTTCAAAACCAGCCTAGGCTTCTGAGTGAATTCCAAGCCAGCTTGGGTTCCAGAGTGACACCTTGCATCAAAACAGTAAGAGCACAGGGACAGCAACAGAAAAGACAGCGACATCTTACATTCAACTGAGAAATCAGAATTTTTTGCAAGACTGTTGGCTTAGAGAATATTTTTTAAACAATCTTTCCTTTGTCGTCTGCTTTCTTGCTGCCCCCTCCCCAATTTTTGTTTTTGCTTTTTTGAGACAGAGTTTGTCTGTGTAGCCTTGGCTGTCCTACTCTCACTTTGTAGACCAGGCTGGCCTCAAATTCACAGCAATCCACCTGCCTCTGCCTCCTCTAGTGCTGGGCTTAAAGGCGTGCACTACCACCCCCCACTTGTCAGCTGCTTAGTCTTTTCACCTCCTACTCACTTATGAAATTGGATCTCATTTAGCCCAGGCTGGCTTGGCACTCATGGTTTAGCCAAGGGTGACTTTAAGTTCTGGATTTTTATTTTTTCACCTTCCAAGTCCTGGGATTGCTGGTTTATGTCACCAAGTGCAGCTGTGTGATCTTTTACCATTTAAGCAGATCAACCAACATTCATCCCTGTTCTGTTCTTTATGAGAGCTCATGCAAATTGAATCTTGACAATCAGAAAACATTTACTGAGTGTGAATTTAAACCTCAGCATCAGCTTCTAGGGAAGGGTAAAAAAAAATCTCTCCCTGAAGATCATAAAGAACAAAACAAAGGTCGAGTGTGGTTGTGCATGCCTTTAATCCCAGCACTAGGGAGGGAGAGGCAGGCAGATCTCTAATTTGAAGCCAGTGTGGTCTTCAGAGTGAGTTCCAGAACAGCCATACACAGAGAAACAGACAGCATGCTGGGCATGTAGCTCCTGCCTAGCAGATTAGAACCCTGAGTTTGATCCCCAGCAATGGAAGGAACAAATGTCCACAAGAAAACACCATTATTTACTTTAACTCCTTTTATTAAGCAACTGCTAAAGCAAGCCACTGCCTTTGGCATGCAGACCTGCCTGCCACAGTCCTCTTCTCACCCGATTATTTCTCTTCCGTTCAGAGAGTGGCTTACTGTTTAGAAAGCATTTCCACCTACGGTCACACACCGCTTATGCTTAACAATAGGAGACTTACATTGCTTAACATTGGCAGACATTCATGGCTAGGTGACTTTTGTTGTTGTTATTGTTGTAGTAATGTAACCTCAGAGTGCAAGACCTAGATGGCACAGAGCAGTCATTTAGTATAGAGGACAGCTATGACTCAATCAAGGGCTGTAGTAACAGTGAGATGGATGAGGGCCCTCCTGCTCTAGTACAAATTACAACTATACAGCAAGTGTGTGTGTGTGTGTGTGTGTGTGTGTGTGTGCACGCGCGCGCATGTGCACTTTTTAAGATCATTTGAATTAAACCAGGAATGGTGACTAACTTTCATAATCCCAGCACTTGAGATGCTGAGGCAGAAGAATTTTCATCAAAGTGCAATCTGTTCCTGGCAATTGATTAAGACTGCCTCAAAAAGCAGGAAAATAAAATAAAATAAACCAGAGCATGTATCTAAGTCAGCAGGTATGACCCTTAAAGCAACTCTTACTTTCTAATATCAATAGATTAAGTATCGTCTTATGGTGGAGGTGCTTAGAGAGGCATATAGAGCATATTAAATGATAAATTCATCACCATCACCATTACTGCTGTTGCTATTTTCTATTTTGAGCTCTCCATAGTTTCATGTCTAATAGGAATATGCTTCTTGAAAGAGCCGATAATTAATGAATGATTGTCCAGGTCTTAGAGCTGCAAGCTGGGCTCTCCACCCTGGGGAGTCTTAGTTTGTCTCCTATGATGTGTGTACTACATGTTTTAGTTAAGTGGACACTGGCAAGAATCCATGACTATTTCTTTTTGCTTCCTGTAGCTTGCCAGTATGTTCTTATCTGAGGATGAAAATTTCCTCCTCTTTTTTCGCCTGGAAACTCCCTTGGATAACAGTGTAGAGTTCATGCAGGTGAGTGCTTGTTGTCCTGCCTTCCACTTCCTGTCCTTCTGCCAGGCTGATTGGCTAAACAGCGCTTTATTGACAGTTGTTACATCCACTCAAGACATTCCCCCAGGGGACGCGTGGGGTTGGTTGGGGGTGGGGGGCATGCCATTTATTCCTCTGGCTGTTCCCTAAGGAAAAGGTATACCCAGAGGACAAAAACAAGCAAATAAGCCTCCAAGAGAGCATACTTTTCTCTCCTATTACTCGCCTAGACTGCTTCTGTGCTGGAAGCTTCTTTAGCTGCGGCAGGAGAAAGCCTACACAAGGGTCAGGCAGGCATGCTGAACTGATGAAATGAGACAGCTCGGAGGCTGCAGCAGGGGACTGTAGAGGCGGGAGAGGCCCCTTCTAAAGGCACAGCACAGTCAAAGCATAATTTGCTGGAGTGTTGATCCAGGCAGTGGGCCTTGTAGCGAGTACAAGCTAAAGACAGAATGTATGCCTCCTGTGGCCTCACTTCCCCTCAGATACCCACTTCCTCAGCCTCTGCAGAGTGGCTGTTACCTTAGTGAAGAACATCAGGGAAGTTCAGCTCAGAGCTTGTCCAAGGCCACAGCTGCTGCTTAACTGCAAAAGCATGTACACAGTAAACTCATAGAACTGATCTGAATGGACCACAATATATTCTAGTCATCCAAGAGAAAATGATTATACTTTTTAAAAGACAATAAAGGTGGTAAAGAAAATGCATAAAAACGTAGAGTGAAGAGAGCAGTCTCCAGATGACCACTGAGGTTCATAGGTCTGTGCTGTGGGATAATGCCATGGAAAGTGACCACAAAAATTCAGTCAGGACCAGAGTTAACTTTGTAAGAGTTTTGATTGAATAACTCGGCTTCTTAAGAGTGTTGACACCCGCCATGGGCTCGTCTACAAAACATCAGAGAAAAATCTTATTGCCCAACACTGTGCATCACTAAAGAGTTAATCTCAAGAGAATCATGACAGAGGAGGCTTAGTATGTTGAGTATCTTCCTCAAGTATTATCCTCTCTCTCTCTCTCTCTCTCTCTCTCTCTCTCTCTTTCTAAAAATTTACTTATTATGTATATAATGTTGTGTCTGCATGTACACCTGCAAGCCAGAAGAGATCACCAGATCTCAATATAGATGGTTTTGAGTCACCATGTGGTTGCTCAGGAATTGAACTCAGAAGCTCTGGAAGAGCAGATAGTGCTCTTAACCTCTGAGCCATCTCTGCAGCCCTCATCCTCTTTCTTGATTAAAATGTTGAGTGCTATCTACCTCACCTATTTTTATCTATCTATCTATCTATCTATCTATCTATCTATCTATCTATCATCTATCATCTTACCTTTTATCTATTTGTTGATTTATTTACTTTTGCCATGAGATACTTACTGAGCATGGAGCTTACAGCTAGGAGCCTCAGGATCTTCCTTTCTCCACCTCTCCAAGGTGGGATTACTAGTGCATGACATCACATGCAGATTTTTTTTTCACACAGGTGCTAGAGATCTGAACTCAGCAGGTCTGAACACAGCAAGCACTTTGCCCATTGAACCATCTCTGTGGCCTTTTTTTCCTTTCTGTATCTTAAATGCCCTTTGTGTTTTTCCCATTTCATATGATGTAACCTTTCCTAGAGTTTGTTGATGATATGCTTCTTCTGTTTGTCTGGGCAGCTTTTTATTTTGTATTATTAAAAATAGGCTTACTGAATAGGCACTTAAAATCTCCAGTGGCTCAGAGACAATGATATTACAAGATCATTAAATGGAGACAACTTGGAGACAAGCATTGTAAAAATCAGTGCTTCTTAAAATTGCTTGACATTTTCACCACTGAGATATATTTACATATAAAATTTAGAAGATGAATCACGTTTAATACATAGATTTTGTAAGCCTGGATAAAGCCATCATAGATGACACAGACCTAAAGAAGTGACATTTTCGGCTAGTTCTCTTTAAATATTAGTATCAGGACCCGTGTCTGGCATTACCCCTGCAGCGTCTACAGTCTGATGGTGTCTAGAAATTAAGGCCCTGGACGTTCTTGTACTTACTATTCTCCTGATGACAAAAAATCTCCAACAAAAGCAAATTAGAGAAGGGCTTGTTTTGGCTTACACTGACAGTACAGGCTGTCATAGTGAGGGAAGGCATGGTGGTGGGGGCGAGAGGCAGCTGATGGCATTGCGTGTGTCATCAGGAGGCACAGGAAGATGGATGTGAGTGCTCAGCAGGGTTTTTTCTCACTGGGGCCCTGCAGATGAGATGGTCCTGCTCACACCCATGGTCCCTCTTCCCTTGCAAGTTAACCCTGTCTGGAACGACTCTCAGATACAGGATAAGTGTATCTCCTCAGGGATTCTAAACCAGCAATGCTGGCAATGCAGACTAACAACCACACTTGATAACGGACTCCCAGAGTATAATAAAGGGGTGATTTTATCTACTAAAAAGCAAAGCAAAACCAAACCCCAAGAAACTTCTTGATGCTTTTCATCGTGTGCCTTCACGGAATAATCAGAGGTGGTCAAAGTAATAGTTAAAACAAGTTAAAAGTGGCAATCTGCAGTGTCACTCACAGATGTTCAACCGTTGTCTTGAAGTTCAGTATGCAGCTGTATCTTCTATGCATCACTGCTGGCCTTGGCCTTGATCAGGAGGGATGGTGTTTTAGGGTTTCCATTGCTGTGAGACACTATGACACCATGGTCCATGCAACTCTTACAGAGGAAAACATTTAACTGGAGCTGGCTTACAGTCTCAGAGGTTTAGTCCACTGTCAGCATGGTGGGAAGCACAACAGCATGCAGGCAGACATGGAGTTGGAGGAGTCAAGAGTTCTATATCTCAGGCCAAAGGTGACAGACTAAGACTGTCCAACAATGGGCGTAGCTTGAGCACAGTGACACACTTCCTCTAACAAGGCCACACCTCCTAATGGCGCCACCCCATATGGCCGAACTTTCCAACACATGACTCTATGGGGGACATACCTATTCAAACCACCACGGATGGCTTACCATCGTGAAGTTTAGATTTTTTAGACAGGGTCTCTTGGTAGCCTACATTGACCTTGAACTTGTAATCCCTGTTCCTCATTCTCCGAAGTTCTGGGATTATAAACATTCACCGTCAGAACCAATTGCATCTTTAGTTTTTGTTTTGTCAGGTTAATGCTGTGCGGCACAGGTTGGTCTTGTACTGAGGGCAGTGTTGGGTTACATGAGAAACCTTACCTTGCTCTTAGCATCTTTATTCCCCACAAAGTCATCATTTCACCAAGATATTACTCCGTAGAGTTTTGATTGTAAACAGGTAACAACCACACTGTCTACTTCATGCTGTCTCAGATTTACCTCTCAGGAGTATAGTTCTGAGTCCCGTGTGTCTTCCTCAGCAGATATGCCTAGGACATATTTCGTTTGTTTCTTTGTTTTGTGGGGTTTTAAAAGAACTTCTCTCACATTCTTGGCAGCTCAGCTCTCTATTTAAAGCAGTATTAGCATAGTATCTGGCTTTAAAAAATTTTTTTTTCATCTTTAATGCAAAGAAGATATTTCTGTTTTCTGCAATATCCTTAATAGAAGTCTCTCGTCTTAGAATTCTGTTTTGAGTTTTCCAATGGAGGCTCTGGGAGATCGCAGTGATGTATCTCCATCTCTGCTGACTTCTACGTAAACAATTACTGTACAGCCAGCCTTGAACTCCATGGAAAATGTCTATTTGCTTGCAGTTAGGGACCATTTTCAGAGGCTGAGTCACCAGAACCCAGTGTAAGTCAGCCCCAGAATAATGAGGATGCTCGGCGTTCAGCTTTAAGTGTGAGCGTTCAGCTTTAAGTGTGAGAAGTCCTCCTCAGGTTAGAATGTTTGAGCACCTGGTCTCTGCTGGTGGCACTGTGCAGGAGGAGAGCCTGACTAGGGGAAGAGGACCTGGAGGTTTCATAGCCCTATGTTTTGTCTGTCCATTTTGCCTCCTGACTGTGGGTGTAAGTGATCAGCTGCTTTGAGCTCTCACAACCAAACTTTCTCCACCATGAGGGACTGTGTTCTCCTGAAACAAACCCTCTGGTAAGCCGCTTCTTGTCAGATAACAAGAAGTCAGGCAGCTGAGACTTGAGATGAGTGGTGCTTGTGTGTTTCAGATTTGGCGCAAATACGATGCAGACAGCAGCGGCTTCATATCAGCTGCCGAGCTTTGCGTGAGTACCAGTGGGAAGTCACATGGGGAGAAGGCTTGGTTTGGTCATCTTTTGAGGGGGATATATATCTACCTGTGGGCCCAAGACATACATGCGGCTTTGGGTTTTTATTTCAAAAGTGCATATTTATGTAAAGATTTAGAAGTAAGCTGGCAAGGTGGCTCAGCCAGTGATGTCATAAGCCTATTGTGCTGAGCTCAGTCCTTGCAACCACATGAAGGTGAAGGAGAGAATCAACTCCACAAAGTTGCCTCTGACTTACACACACACACACACACACACACACACACACACACACACACACACACACACACACACACACAAAGAGCACAATAATAAATAAAAGTTAATTGGGGCTGGAGAGATGGCTCAGAGGTTAAAGGGCACCATCTGATCTTCCAGAGGTCTTGAGTTCAGTTCCCAGCAACCACATGGTGGCTTACAACCATCTATAATGAGATCTGACGCCCTCTTCTGGCCTGCAGGTGTACATGCAGGCAGAGTACTGGATGCATGATAAATAAATAAATCTTTATAAATAAATAAATAAATAAATAAATAAATAAATAAATAAAAGTTTAAAAACCCATAAATAAAGGTTTAGAAAGAGCTTCTCTTGCTGCTGTCTTTGGGAAAGAAGCGGATGACGCGTTCATGGCATGTTTTGTCTTCAGAGTTTCCCTCTGGCTTCCAAGAGCATCCTTCTGGCAGCCTCCACACTCACACTTAAACCTTATTTAATATTTTACTTCCCCCATGAAACAAATTACAATCCCCACCCCAGTAGAAAAAGACTTTGGACAAATTTGTGTCTTATTTGCTCACTGTGTTCAATGTCACTCTTGGTGTCACAGAGCTTCCTCCGGGACCTTTTCCTCCATCACAAAAGGGCCATTTCTGAGGCTGAACTGGACAAATACACCAGCACCATGGTGAGTGGAGTGTGGGCCCTATGGGGGAGCTGGCTTGTGCCTCCTGGGTTCCCTAGGAAATGCTTGCCAGAAGAGCCTTGCTCTGGAGCGGAGGGTCAGGGGTTAAAACTGAGCCGTTGTAGCCTCTTTCTTGGAAACATGTGCATGCGTTTGAGAGAAAGGGCTGTTCAGCTGTCTTTGGAGAGACCAGGAATGCTCAGAAAACACTAGGATTTTTAAGCATCTTGCTAGTGAACACAACGGCCATTAAAGTCACACAGAAACAAGTAAACATGGACTTATACTGTCCTGACCCAACAGGTGGACAAGGCCTCTCACTACCTTCATAATTCTACTCACTGAGTTTTGTAGGCTCCAAGCAGAGGAATCTCAGATGGGGACATTCATGTTTTCCATAGCCGTGACCTAGGAAAGTGATAAACTCGTGCCTAGGTAGTTCCAGCAAAGCCTGGCGCTTTCACAGACACAGGTGGGTGCATGCGAAGAACTCTGCAGTCCAAGGAGAGCCCAGCTGCCCTATATTTACTTGCTCTTATTGCAGAGCACGGCACTATTTCATACCCTTTCTACAGCATTCTTGACCCAAATGACCCTGAGATGATTTCAGTGTCAAGCTCCTTGGAAAATTGTTAGGTAGAAAAAGCTGTGCCTGATGGTCTCTGCTTCGGTGTTCACTCATTGCCCTAACAGCGTGGGGCTGAATTGCATTTGTTGCTGTGCCCATCTCTGCCTGTCTCCAGGGCTCCACTTTATTCTCATCACACCTGCTCTTAATGAGTAAGCACGTGACTTACAGCCACAGTCTTAGTTGTGTACTGTACGAGTGTCACACATATTCTATATTTTTAATTTAATGTTCAGAATTTTATACACGAGTGCTGTATTTACATCACTTAAAAAAAAACCCAGTGTCTGTCACATTTAGAAACAGAGAACGCTTGAGCAGAACTTATGAGAAGTTGCAGCATATCCAACTGAGAACAATGCGGTTTAATTAAAATGTAGGTTGTTGCGTTGGCACACATGTTTGTGTGTGTGTGTTGGGGGGGATAATTGTATGCATGGGGAGGCATGAAGTCAGCCTCGGGTGTCATCCCTAGGGCACCATCCCATAAAAATGGGGCTCCTTACTGACCTGAGTTTATTGGTTAGCTGGCTAAGCTGATTGACAAGTGATACCCAAGTTTGTTTTCCCAGGGCTGCGGTACACGCAGGCTACTATTTCTATATTTTAAAATGAGGGCTCTAGAGGTTAAACCCAGGTCCTGTGCTTGCAGAAGGCCTTCATCCACTCATCTATCTCCCCAGCCCCAGATATAAACTTGTAGTTGGGTTGCTCAAGTACTGAAACTCATTTTAAAGATTAGCCAATCAGGAAGAGCTAAGTTTCTCAGCCAAAGGCACCGTAAAGCTAAGTTTCCTGGCTGTGGGCCCTGGACCCCTTCAGTACCTCACTCTGGACTCTGGCCGCTCTAAGCACTGGCCCCAGGCAAGTCCTCCCAAGGAAAAATGAAAGCTGTCTGGACCGTGATGACCTGTAAGTGTTATGGCGAGATTATTCAGATCGGGAGACCCACCAAAAAGACCACCAGGACTCGATACTGATTCTGTCTACACAGGCTCAGGGCTTCTGATCACAATCCTTCCTGATGGAGCAGGATAGGAGAATGATACCAGAGCTTCAAGGGTAATGGGTTTATAAGGAAAATCTGTAATTAGGGATGGGGGTCACAGGGAAGTGAGGGAAAAACCATAAATGGGGGTCGTGAGTCTCAGGAATGTAGACCTTCCAGTAGGTTCGGTCCAGGAGGCTGACTCTCCAGGGAAGTTGTTTTATCTCAGAGGATCACTGGGCGTTAATTGTATCTAATTGTTCTGGTGAAGTTTCTGGATAGTGCTAGCAGGCCCCGTTCAGGGTAGTGCATGGTCTTTCCCAGAACGCAGGAAGTAGTGAAGTCACCTGGAGGACAACTTCTCACAGGCCACAGCATTAATTGTAGAATATGCATTACATATAAAATATGGCATTAGTTTTGCCCTTACATAGGTAAGGAAAGATGATGCCTAAGAGAGAACCCAATCCCAGGACAGGATGTCAAGCGCGCATTCTGGCTTCTTACAATGCATATTTATTCTAACTGAATGCAGGACAATATTGGGAAACCTCCCCACCCCCCAGTAGACAAGCTCAGTACTGAAAGGAGGGCAGGGATCTCCCAGGAGCAGGAAGCAGCTGTCGCTGCTCAAGGGCCTTTGAGAAGCTACTGACCTAAGCACCAGTGAATTGCTGTTAGGAATGGACACAAAAGGGAATTAGTTTGCATCTTCCGGCGGGGGTGGGGGGTGGCGCAGACTAGGAGGCCTTGAACATATTTTAAACATCAGTTGAACAGAATGTTAGCTTGTCAGTTGTTATCTTGATTTAATTAATTTGTAAAACAAGAGCTACACAATGAATATATTTACATTTTAAATCTCTAGCAGCTTTCTGGCTTTACCCCTCCCCAGCTTGAAACTGTTTGAGCAGAGGGCTTCTGCCCACCTCCAGATAACAATTCTGGTCTTTGCTTTCTGCTTCATAATACAGCTCAGCTAATTCTTTTTTTCTACTTTTCCTATGGTCCTTGTGCATCCTTCAATATTCAGGTAGAAGATATCTTTCTCTAGGAAATCCTCACAACCTCCTTCCACAGTGAGTCCCAGTACCACTCATGTCTAGCCTATTGCACACATCACCACCTTAACATCACAGCCGTTCACTTACGTCATCATCCCACAAACATTTGTTAAGTGCTTCTCATGCTCCAGGCATGGGTCTAGTCACTGGGGATTCAACAGAGAGAAAGATAGGAAAGGAGAGCTTGGCAGCAAACAACACATGCAATAAATAATAAATTATAGTGCACGGCAGAGAATGAGTGGGAAGGTAGAGACGGAAACGCCAGCATGGTAGAGAACCGAGGGTATCCTAGTCTCATTTATGTTGCTGTGATAAGACATAATCACAGAAAGAAAATTAGTGGAGAAGAGGACTTGTCTCATCCTATAATTTCAGGTTACGTTGTCGGGTAGTCAAGTGCTAGTCACATCACATCCACAATCAAGGGCAGAGAGGAGTGACTGCTTCTACACTCACTCACTTGTTTGTGCTTAGCTTGCTTTCTCAATTCCCATAGAGGTTAGGGACCCGTGCCTAGGGAATGGTATCACCCACCATGGCTGGCTTTTTCCACATCAATTAACTTAAGATAATGCCCTATAGACATGCCTCAGGCAAACCCAAATATATTCCTCACTGTGACTCTTCCCAAGTGATTCTAAGTTGTATCAAGTTGACAATGAAAACAAACCATCACACAGCATCCTGATAGCTGACAACTATCACATCACATCCTGATAGCCGACAACCATCACATCGCATTCTCATAGCCTACAGCAGCATCTTATCTCCAAGGCCTGGCCTCACAAGAGCCTGGCAACTCATCAGGCTACTTAATGTACACTGAACTGAATGTTCAGTTGCTCCCTAAGAACCGGCTGTGACTGAACCAAGGTAGAGTAAGCAATGATTCCCTTGGGGACCCTCCTACATCCCTCGCTTGGGTTCCTCAAGGCCCTGCACAACTCACATGGAGGATGCTTTCTGAAGAATGGTCCTGCGTTTGAAACTTTTCCTTTCCCTTAAACTTAATGCTCCATGGCCAGGAAGACATGGCACCTGGCAGTGCCAAATCCCACTATTAATGGCTTTTGCTGGGGTCTTTTACTTCAGAAAGAGTCTCAAGCATCCTGAGTACTGTTTCTAAACCCTGATGACTGCCTAAGGTGAGGTAGGCTACAAAGAGAGAGGGCTAAGGACATATCCTGGTGGACCCGGATTCATGTCACACTGTTTGTTTCCCTAAAGTGAGTCTCTGGTCTTCCCTTTGGGCTTTGTGTGTATAATGCCCATAGTCAAGTTGCAGTAGACAGGGGAGTAATGTTGACAGGGATATGTCACTATGAGGAGGCATATGAGATGTTAAGGGGAGAGAGAAAGAAGGGGAGCAGAGTGTTGATATAGGCCTGGTTAGGACACATTGAGTCCATGCACAGAGGAAGGCCTTGTGACATCATTATCTTAGCTTACTCTGTCCTCTGTGCCCACCTTCCATTGAACGGATGACTTACTATCCTCACAGGAGGCCTATTTGCCTCCAGATAATTCTAGTTTGCACCAGCCCCCAAGCATTAGAAGGAGTCGGTGGCCTTCCAGGTCACCTTCATTTGAGCACTGTGTTCTCTTCCAATATTCATTGGCCTGTTGAATGGCAAGGACCTTGGGGATGGCAATGGCGTGTCTCAGGGTCATGGTATTGAATGTGCTCCTTTCCTCAGTGATTATACAGACCTAACGTGTCTCAGAAGATGCCCTTTCCTGCTGAAGAATGCCACTCTGCTAATGTTTCCCCTTATAGTTAAGTTTGATCTGTTTAATAGTTCATGCAAAGAGGTGAGCTCTGTCACTTACGAATGTTTGAGGAGAAGTTATGAAGGAAGATGTAGTAGTGGTCCCTGCCTCAGCAAAATCTAGAGAGGTGGGGGTGGGGTGGGGAAGGACCAGATGCTCTCTGGTTATTCCTGTCATTCCCACTGTGACTATCACCACCACAAAGCATCAACCAGTAAGAGGAGTAGAGTCCAAGTTCCCTGTTCATCCTTCAATACTAGCTTTACCTGGAGCCCCAAGTTTAGGAAGCTGTGCACCTCCTGAGTTCTGAGCAAGTCCCCGTGAGCGAATCACATTTCTGATGCTTTAATGACTCCTTATTGAGTGATGAACACAATCACTGCAAAGCTGCACTGGAGATTTTCTTCTGAGGTGTAGCATGAAATGCTTCACTTGAGAGCTGCAGCCTATCAGATGACCTCAAAGTGACCCTAAGGAGCATGGCTGCCTTTGACAGCTGTTTGAAGCATGGCTAACAAATGAGCTGAGGGGGAGCCACCGATCAGAAGAGAGAGGCAAGAACCTGCACCATGTCCTGTCCTGTCCTTATTGCTGCTAGTTAATGTTCTGGAGGAAGAAAGGAGGAAAGGATGCTACCAGCCCCAGGAAGGAAGAGAGACTGTGTATCTAAAGAATCTATCATGAGATGATATTTAATTTTGCTAAATGAAAGCTAGTGACTCTGGTGGTTTCTATTACAAAACAGCAAATCAAGTTGTGACACTTTGACAGGCAGAGAAAATTCTAGGTTAAGCCGGCTTTATGACTGGCGTGAAGTCATTCCAGTCCAAGACCTCGATGGACTGATTTGTTGAGTATTTTCTCTTTCTGTGTCTACTCTCCACAGGCTGACGATGCTAACCAGTTTAAAATGCATGCTAATGGCTGCAAACCTTAGTTTATGTCTCTGACTCAAACCATTCTTCTGCACTTCCCGGGCACACAAGGACACAGGCCTCCACTTTTGTACCCCACATCTCAAACTTAGCATGTCCAAAGTTGAACTTCTGACTTTGTCTCACAAACGTGGTCCTCTGGTGGTTTGCTCAGTCTTGACTGATGTAGCAAGGCAATTAGTCTTGATGCCTTCTCTGCCATGCTACATCTAATTAGCAAATCCTACTGACTACTACGTGTTGCTATTACAAAGTCTTTGAAGCACAGCAGTATAAAAAGAAAAGAGGTTCATTTAGCTGACAGCTTAGGGAGGCTGGGAATCGAAGGTTGACAAGCCCTTGTCTATTTGGTTGGCTCCTGGTGAGGGAGGCATGGCAGGTGCGTATCCCAATGGCAGGAAAAGTGTGTGTGAAACACAGCAGAGTGAAACAGGAAGCAGAAGGACATTCCAAGGCCACCTTCAGTCTTCCCATGACAACTCCCTCTTCTTGGAACTGAGTCACACAACACCTACATCAATCCCTCCAAATGAGATAACCACATCCCCTGGGCCCCACCTCATAAACTTTCCTCCACTGGCTCAATGGAGACCAAGGCAAACTTCCCCACCTCAGTGCTGCCTTCTGAGGTTACTACTTGCTTAGGCAATCTAGTCTTATTTTCTGTTAAGACAGAACCCCTATAGTGATTACATCACAAAGATGAGGTGCATGCCACCCTAAAAAAAAGTATGTCATTATCTGACTGGACATAGGATTTGTGTTTAAAGGATATTATAGGGCATGTAAGAAGGCACAACTGTACCATCTGTGACTTCTCTGTTTTTGCTTTATGAGACAGACTCTTACTATGTAGCCCACGTTGGCCTTGAACTTGCACCAATGCTCTGCCTCAGCCTCCTAAGTGCTGATTATTGGCACATACTAGCATAACCCTATTTTAGTAGATTCTGTAACAGGCAAATTTTAATGACAAAGTTCAGCAAGAATGGGCTTTTAAATTAACTTCAAATTCTAAAAAATCAACTGAATTTGAAGAAGGAGAAATGATCTAAAACTTACGTATTTTCAAGTGAGCTCACATCTCCTTTACCTGTGCAGTCTCCTCACGTGATGTGTTCACAGACACTCTGGAGCTCCAGAATGTGAAATGACATTCCAACTTATACTTGTAAAGGAGCATGCCGCTGCCATATTGCCTAAACCCACAGCAGTCTTCTGTTCGGAGTTTAGGACAGAATATCTCAGCTTTGTACAGGCTAGTAGTGCAAATAGGATCTTTGGACAAGGTTGGATGTCTTTTGCCCTCTGCTGTACTCAATGAGTCATCCTCTATAAGAGCCTGGCAAGGCTTGGTTGCTGAAGTGCCATAGGCTAATATAAAATACTTAAATAAAACCCCCGACTCAAAGTCAAACACCAGACTTTAAGCTGCCATCACTATGCAGAGTCTTATTTCACTTACTAGAAATGCAGCGGTTATTTCTGCTGTTCACCAAATAACTATACATCTCCTTCCAAGTACATGGTGGGATCAACTCTTTTACTCCTTTGAAGTTAGATGTGGTCACTAGGAATGTTACCATAAATTAGCTGCTGTGAGGGTGGAACTGCCAACTAGCCTTGGATTTTTTTATAACAGGAACAAGATATGTAGCTGTGCTGTGGCAACACACTGAGGACTGGTCACTGTGACCTATCCCAACCAGAAACTGAGCTGCCAGTCACTTGGTAGCAAACACTCATTTCCCTTAGGTATGTGGGTTGCTCAACTCAGTTGGTGCCTTAAAAACTTTCACTATCATCTGGCAGGTTTGGGGCATACCTTTAATTCCAGTTCTTGGGAGGCAGAGACAGGTGGATCTTGGTGAGTTTGAAGCCAGCCTGGTCTACAGAGAAGGTTTCAGGACAGCCAGGGCTACACCGAAAAACCCGGTCTTGAAACAAACAAACAAACAAATAAACAAATATGTTAAAGTTATTTTTATTAGACTATATTTGTTTCTCTCTTAACCTGGCTTTCACACAAATAATTGAGACTTTTTTATATTTGTTTTAATAATAAGTGTCATGACACAATAACTGAGCAGTTATTACTTTATTCTTAACCCTCTATGCTAATCTGGTTTCCTCCCAATGTACATCCCAGAGATACTTGCACTTTGTAATGTTCCCTGGTCCAGCTCCTCTCTTATTGTCACTTGGACCTCTTCTGTGGTTCAGTCCCCTACTTTCTTCTGGCTGTCAGGAAATCCAGCCCTATTCTCTCCTCTGCTCAGCGATTGGCTGTAAGCTTCTTTATTGGCATATCAGGGGACAATTGGGGAACAATGTTTGCCCAACATTGAGAGAGTAGAATCTCAGAACAAGGATTGCAACAAATATGGGGAGGGGTACAGAAATCAATATTTGAATTACACAATAATCTTATGTCTATATAAACAAACAGCAACAACAACAACAAAAGCAAAACAAACAAAAACTTTCAAGATCAATTCCTGGTTTGAGCATTTGTCATATCCAAGTTCCTTTCTGCCTTTCAGATGAAGATCTTTGACAAAAATAAAGATGGCCGTTTGGATCTTAACGACTTGGCAAGGTAAGTGATACAGAAATGGTGGAAAACTCAGAAGTTCCTATCCAAGGATCTGATGGTAACCCACACATCCTTAGAAATCCGAGACTTATTCTTGCCTGGAGTCTAAGCGACCAGGTTCATCTTATTATACCAACTGTGGTGCTTTAAAATCACTTTGGGTAACAGATTCCTTTGTGAAGATAATCGAAGCTCCACACTGCCTAAATGCACAGTGCTTTTATTTATTTGTTTATGTATTTTATTTTTTATTTTAAGGACAGGTCGTAGACAGATTTTTTTGTCCTCATCCTCAGAGGTCAGGCATTCATGGTCCCATATTGGGACTCCAGGACCAAAGTAAAAATATCCCTCTCCAAATCCAAAATCTAACAAAACAAACAAAAGAAATCATGAGGATGTTGACGATGTTGATGTTGATGATGATGATGATGATAGTGATGATAAAATAATAATAAACAGATGAAAGAAAGAATCTTGAAGCTATTCACTGACTTTGGGAATGTTGATAATTCAGAACAACAGTAACAATTGATTGAACTTCAGTATAACCAGCTCTCTGTTGGCTTCTGAGGGCTGGCTACTCTCTGTAGTACCTGAAGGCTAGTAGGGGAGGAGGAGGGGATGAGAGTGGGAGCACTAAGTGTATTGTTAAATCTTGGTGAGAACATTCAGATATTGTGTATCTCTTGCTTGTGTGGCCTTCCACCCTCTTCTTGTTGCTGTTTAACCCATAGATGTACATATACTAGGCTCAGAGCATGGTCCTGAAGGCTGTTGTCAGTCCTGGTCATAATATTGACTCTGACACATTGGATGGATTTCCATCTTTCCTAGGGGCAGTCACTCAGAACCTTCATCCTAATGTCAAGGGACCTCAACCCCAAAATCTTGTTTCTGCTCCGGCTACCTCACATAGTTTTCTTGAGCATTTGAGGCAGAATTCCCACCCTCCCCCCACTGCCAAGCAGTGGTCAGAAGGGCTTCTTTGAGGGCCTCAGAAGAAAGGTCAGTGTCCAAAAGGTTCACTGAAGTCAGGATAGTATGGATGACAAGAAGAGCTTTTGACCTCATTGTTCCCCCACTGATGCCAGCCTATTCTCAGCCTCTCATATAAATGGAATCAGGCAACGTAACTCAGTGGTGGAGGCCTCAGTGCCCAGCATACCTAAGACTATAATTTCAGTTACACACATATGTACTGGCACACACAGCGAAATATGAATATATATGGAATGACCATATTTTCCCCTCATCAGTTGATGTACGCTTGGGCTGTTTCTACTTTTTAGATACCATGAACAGTACTTTGTGAGTGTGATGAGCCTTCCTCTTGGTTACATTCTTGGAAGTAGAATTTTGGGTCACGTGGTAACACTATGTTTAATTTTCCATGAAGATGCCACATGGAAACGCCAGTCCCATACTGCCGCAGCTGCTACAGATTTGTAGTGACTTTTACATGTGTGGAGTCCTCAGTTTTTGTTCTTTTTAAAGATTGTTCTGCCATTTCTGGGCCTATTGGTGTATCTGGATATAATTTTAGGATCAGATAGTCAGTTTCTGCATAAAGCAACTCAGAACTCTGTGGATTTTGCTCGGAATCTGCTGTTTAAGTTGGGAAATACTATTGCCTTCAAGTTTACAAACAACTCTGGTCTTCCAATCTTTTCAGATCTGCAGTTTCTCTG
Source organism: Acomys minous (assembly GCF_964271855.1). NCBI lineage: Eukaryota > Metazoa > Chordata > Mammalia > Rodentia > Muridae > Acomys > Acomys minous. Next base: position 68,580,894 of record NC_140490.1, read on the forward strand.
GAAGATATTTTGGAGTTTTCAGTCTGTAAATTGAGTCTATTCTTGTTCAACTTGTTCTCAGCTATTAGAATCTTTTAGATGGAATGGCGCTTTGGATCTCATCTTAGCTCTTTTTCCTTGCTGTGATGGAACACCACAACCAAAAGCAACTCAAGAAAGGGTTTATTTAGGCTTACATGTCCAGAGAGATAGGGGAAACATGGCAGCCAACAGAAAGCTGCCTGGTCACACTTTCATCCACACACAGGAAGCAGTGAGAGGAAACAGGAAGTGTGGTGGGGCTATAAGATCCTCAAAATACACCTTCAGTAGTGTGCTTCCTCTAGCAAGGCTGTACCTCCTACATGGTCTATAACAGATCTCAAACAGCACCACTAACCTGGGACCAAGTATTCAAACACAGGAGGCCACGGCGGGCAGGGAATGGGGGTGGGGTGGGGTGACGGGGCGGGGCGGGGCGGGCAGCACGGATGTTGCTTATTGAAATCATTATTTTCCCCTCCCTTCCTGTCTATCCCTACCTCTCTCCCTTCCTTCCTTCCTTCCTTCCTTCCTTCCTTCCTTCCTTCCTTCCTTCCTTCCTTCCTTCCTTTCCTTTGCTCGCTCCTCATTCATCCCTCCCCCTTCCTTAATTTTTTTTTTTTTTTTTGATACAGTGTCTCTCTATGTAGTCCAGGCAGGCTGGCCTTAAACTCATATTACTCCTGTCTCAGCCTCCAGGTTGCTATGGTTACAGGCGCGCACTTCCGCTTCGGTCATTTCTAGTGACAGAAATGCAACGGAATGTTCTGTGTGGATGGTTTCTCCTGCAATTGTCCTGGTCTTGTTTATTAGCTTGAATAGGGTTTTGCTTGATTCTTTGGATTTTATTGAAGATTATTCCACTTGAAAATAACAGTGGTCCGTTTCTTCCTTTACATTTTGCTAATTTCTGCTTCTAATGAAGCTGTGGCTCCACCATGTTTAATATCATTACTGATGGTGTAAGGATTTCGGCTAATTTTTCTGTGTTTTATCTGTGTCATTGTTGTTGGTCCTGTTGTTCTTTTCTAGCTCATGTTAAATAGATTTTTTGGGGAGGGGGCTATTTCATTCTTTTATTGTTTCTTTCATTATTTACATCTTTTGTATTGTTTTCTTAATGTTTCTTTGGAAATTTACCATTAACAAATTGGATTAATAGCAGCTTAATTGTAATGTGACAGTAAATTTGTACTTGTTTACAGTTCTAATTTACAGTTCAAATTCCCCATGGTTTTTTAATTTCTCCAAATCACATCATCATATGTTATATACCTATCAACACCTATTTATTTTCTCTCTCTCCTCTCCTTTCCTCCTTCCTTCCTTCTTTCCATCCTTCCTTCCCTCCTTCCCTCCTTCCCTCCTTCCCTCCTTCCTTCCTTCCATCCTTTCTTTCTTTCTTTGCTTGATAAACTATTGCTGTGTTGTCCAGGATGGCTTGACCTACTATGTTCAAGGAATCCTCCTGCCTCAGTCTTCTGAGAACCTGGCAGTGTGTGAGGAGCCTGGGCTACACATCTTGAATAACTTCTTGATGAGGCTAAAGCATTATGTATATATATATATGACATTCATCTTGACTCTTCTGAAATGTGTTTGTATGCATGCTTTGGCTGTGCAACACCTGCACGTCTTGTGCCTTTGAAAGCTGTAAGAGGGCATCAGATCCGCAGAAACTGGAGTTACAGAAGATTGTGATCTGTCACGAACTGGAAATTGAAACTGGATCTTTTACAAGGGCAGCCTGAACCTCAGAGCTGTTTCACCTCGCCTTTTACACTGCTCTTGCACTTACCTCTGCTGCTGCTTTCGACTCTTCAGTGGATTCGCTTCTGCCTGGTGTCCTCTCATTTCAGATGGAGGACTCTGTTTAGTTTTCCATGTAGGACACATTTGTTGGTGATGGCGCTTTTGTTGTTCATTTGTCTGGTGGCGCTTCTGAGCTAGTTCCATGCAGGCTAGCATCTTCACCATATGTATCCACTCAAGTCTCTTCTTGGTAGCACAATGACCAACTCATGACTGGAGAGAGGTGCTTTTTGCTTTTTGTGGATGAAGTGGGAGCTGGGCATCGAGGACTAGCCTTGCCTACCTTAGCCTAGTCCTCAACCACTAATCCATATTCCGACTCTAAAGGCTTCCTCAAATGTCTAGAACAATGATTCCCAGCCTCTCCTCAGGGGCTCAGTGTACAGATAAGAAAACTTAAAATGCTGCAACATTCCTTGTGCTAGCCAAGATGCAGCTGGTATTTCTAAGTTTTGTTTTAGTTCTATTTTGGTTCCTGGAAATGGTGTCTTTGAAACCCGGGTAGCTTCAAACTCAAAAGCCTCTTGCCTCAGTGTCCAGAGTGCTGGACTTAGAGACCTTCACAGTGCTCTGAGCTAATTCCACTGTTTTAAGAACCTCCCCTCCCCCTGCCCCCTGGCCCAGATTGGCAAAGGCTTTAAGTGAGTTTCTGCAAATGTTGCTCTGATCCTTCTGTCCAGTTTCCTGGTTGCTTTTGTGGGGCAAATTTTCAGAAGCATATAGTCCATGATTTCTCACCAGGAAGGGCCTGTGAAGCTTTGTATATTGAAGGCTAATCTATAGGAATGTCTGCCTACCACTCTCCTAGAACTTATAATGTAGAAATTCCCATAATTCAAGCCCCTGTAGAGCTCTTCAGGATGATGTGGAAGCCGTCAACCTTTTCCTCTCCCCAGAGCTGTGCGTTTGCCGAATGATGGGAAAAATTATAGAGGCTCAGGTAGATTCTATTCTTTTTCCCATTCAGGATTCTGGCTCTTCAGGAAAACTTCCTTCTTCAGTTTAAAATGGATGTAAGTGGTGACATTTCTCTTGATGGGTTTCTGTTGTGTATCTGGAAAGATGGGAAGAAACGAAAGTACCTGGTTGATGTCAAGGGAGAAAAGACGTATATTGGCTCACAGTTATAGAGGATACAGTCAATCATGGCCACTGTGTTGGGGGAGGTTCCTGGTGGCAGGAGCAGCTGTGTAAATGGGAACTTGCATACATCTGGGTAGATCAGGAAGCAGAGACCCAGTAGGAAGTAGGGCTGTGCTATAAAACCTTAAGACTTGCTACTTAATGACTCACTTTCTCCAGCAAGGCCCCACCCCCTAACAGTTCCACAAGCTCCCAAAACAGTGCCACCAGCTGTGAGCTAGTTGCAAACACATGAACCTGTAGGAGACATTTCCCCTTCAAACTGTAACAGACAACATCCATTTGTCTTTTAACTCTTTAGAGGCTGAAAATGTTTAAAGTTGAATCAAGGCCCTTTAAGGGTCATTAAGTCAAAGTTTATATGGGTTGCCCAACATCCCGCGGAGTTTTGCGCCAGTGCCTATGCATTGCTAGACTGACACAGTGTTTTCTTCACACCCAGGCTTCTTCCACCGAGGAAAGGAAGAGGGACTTTGAGAAAATCTTTGCCCATTATGATGTTGTAAGTGTTCTTCATGCTGTGACGCCTTCTTTAGATAGAAAGCTCGATTTGTTCCCGGGTGGCAACATCCTACTGAGACAGCGAGTTGCAGTGCCCTGTGTGTGTTGTTAGGTCAAACTGCCCCGGACTTCTCTATATAATGTCAGATAATTAAGTAAAGAATGGGCTAAGATGATTGACAGTTGAGCAGAGAGAAATTTGTAATGCTTTTTTTTTTTGGCTCATAAATCTATGAGAAATATTCTTGTAAGACAAGGCACCCATTTATTGTGTGAGCTAAAAGAAAGAAAGAAATGAACAAACCGAAAAATCCTCCCCATCCAACCAGAGGATGGAGGCAAAGTCATCCCCACCTGATGCACAACGGCTTCTCCTGTAGAGCAAGTGTACAGCTATTCTCCAGGTTCTAGAACAGCTAATGGCACAGGGCTGAATTTCTAGAAATCAAAGTGAGATAATGTGCAAAGGAGGGAAAATTAGCAAAGAGGTGAGAAAGATTCTAAAGACCTTCTCCACAAGATTAATGTCCCAGAATACCAGGGCTGTGTGCTAAACCACACTGGGCCCGGGCAAGGCAAGGCTGCACTTTGTGATTGTTGTGCATTTTCATCTGGGCTTGTCAGTCATGTGACCTAGAGTAGGTACCTCAACTCGTTTATTCTCCCTGCCTTTTGCCCCCTTATCTGGAAAACTAGGTTGAATAGGAACAGAATGGACCTGATGGGGCTATCAGAGCTAAGCGAGCTGCATTCAGCTTCTACAGAAGAATTCAGCACGCAGCACGACCTGCTAGCAAATCCAGTGAAGGAAGCAAAGTTTCCAAATAAAGTGCTAAAGGTTGAGGGTAAAGAAAAACATGAAGAGAACAGATGGGATCCAGGGGTGTTGGCTCATGCCTGTAAGCCTAGAACTCAGAAAGCTGACGCAGAGGGATTTGCTGTGAGTTCAAGACTAGGGTGCATTACAGAGTGAGACCTTGTCTTAAAAATTAAGATGTAGAGTTGGGGTAGAGTGAGGGTTTGGTGATTAACCACAATAGTTGCTCTTCTGGAGGACCCATGCTCAATTCCCAGCGCCCATATGGGAATTGTCACAACTGTCTGCACCTCCAGTTCTAGGCGATCTGATACCCCTCTTCCAGCCACCAAGGGCACAAGGCACACAAATGGTATACGAGATGGTCAGGAAAAACACCCACATGCATATAGTAAAAATCAACACAAACGTTGTGAGGTATTATTATATCAGGCACTTTAGGAAAAAATGAACATATTTGAATGTCTATACTTCATTTTACTTTCAAGTTTACATAGATTACAGAATGAGTAGGAAGAAAACATATTATATATAGAAGAAAAAAATGAAGTTTCATATGTTATTTCAATATAGCCTCCCTCTATCTAAAGCTCACACTTTCAGGCATAATGATTGTACAGTCATAGAGCAAACATGTTAGATGTTAAACCTGTCCTTCTAAGGGGGATTGCTGTGCACTTAAGACTCACCTGGACAAAAGCCAGCATGAGGGAAGCGGATGTCTGTCCGCACTGTTTGCTGAGGAGCTCAGAGCCACGCTCCTTGTTTGGGGCCAGGAAGCTGCTGCTGAGGGATTGTCGTAGTTCACGCAGGGCACTCATCTCCTGTGAGGATAAAAAGCAGAGCTCTCAGTTTCTAAATCAGTTGGCAGTTACAAATGAACACTGACTGGTCAACTTGTCAAATTTGTTCTCTGGCTTTTCAAATTAAGAGGAGAATATTTGAGTGATCGGATCGTTTCATCTTTCAGAGTAAAACTGGAGCCCTGGAAGGCCCAGAAGTGGATGGATTTGTCAAAGACATGATGGAGCTGGTCCAGGTGAGTTCATGGGGCTGGGAGAGTTTTTCCCATGATGCATTGCAGTTGACATTGTGACAAATTGCATTATTTCTGCGAATGAGTGAGGCTGAAGATTACTATTAGAAAGAAAGGTCTGGAGACAGTTCCTCTCTCATAACCATTGAGATTCTGAGTGACTCAACTAATCTCGTTTTCTTCCTAAGACCACATGAGCTAAGTCACACATAATCAACATAGAAGTGCCTTTTGCTTTTGAATTTCTTTTTAATGTATGAGTGCTCTGTCTGAATGTACACTTGCATGCCAGAAGGGGGCGTCAGATCCCTTTATAGATGGCTGTGAGTCACCATGTGGTTGTTGGGAATTGAACTCAAGACCTCTGGAAGAGCAGCCAGTGTTCTCAGCCACTGAGCCAACTCACCAGCCCTAGAAGTCATTCTTTTAAAAGCATTTACTTTACCCAAATAGCCCAGCATTACTGTGTGTTTTACTTTTTTATTTTTCAATTGCTCAAAGTCTTTTTCCTCCATCTACTTGCCTCTCTCAGACTTGATTGTTACAATAACTACAATTTTAAATTTAATTTCATATAACACTTTTTTAAAAATCAGGTTTTTTAAAACATCTAGCCCAGGATGGATCCTTACTGTTATGGTATCTCTGGGGCTTGAGCTGAGACAATTCAGGTTTTATTTTAGCATATGACCATTTCCTGTAGGGTTGACGATGTTTCTAAAAATGCAGGCTCCTTCTTGTACTGTACTGTTTATAATCTCCTTACACAGACAATTCCAGCTTCTGTTTCTCTGGGGAGCAGTGCAGGCCATGGATTTAGTCTTTGTACTTAAGGATTACTTTAAAGTACATTATTAGATGCACAATGATTGAATCCTGGTTGTCCCAGACAGCAACAAATTAGAGTAACTGTTACTAGTTACTCTAAATCTCAAAATTATTTGCATATATTATTAAAACTAGAAAACCTTGCAACAGGATAAGATCCAGATATCATTTTTTTTTTTTGCACAGATCTCCAGGAAGTTGGCATCTTGTGGCTGAGCAGACACAGGCACAATTCTGTCTGATGTCCACTCAGAATCACTGGCACATCAACAGCTTAATAGAAACAAAAAAGTCATCCTTGGGATATTGAAGCTTCATGGTAGATGGATTGAGCCAAGTGTGGTTTTGGCTTGCTCTGATGGACTGAATAGGAGAGGAGGCTGCCTGACTTCTTCTGTGTCACAGAACCAGGGTCTTGACTGAGTGCAGGCCTGGGGCTTCCATAATCAGACAGACAGATTTCTCTGGTATTTCTCTCATGGATGAGTGCCACATGTGGAAACCCAACTAGTGCTACTCTGAGACCCTCTCCTGTGCAGAACGTGGGGACCCCTCTCCAGACACTCAGTGTCTGAGTCTTCTTCTCCCACCTGCTCTTCTCTTCCTCCCTTCTTTGCTTGGAAGTTTTTCTGCTGATGAGACATATAACATGATGGGCAGTGCACTGCAGTCCCATCCCAGACCAGCTACTTATGAGCTTGCTGTCAGTGGACATGTTTCTCAAGCCTTCTGCTACCTGGCCTGTCACCCATAAGAGGTGTCCAGTGAGACCTGCTTTGCTTCCCAAGGATGGGTGGTAACTAGGGATGCCGTAGACAGCTACCACAGTCGCTGAAGACAATATGACTCCCTGAAAGGAGCAGTCTTTGTTAGGGCCCTAGAACAAATAGGCTGTCATCAGTCAGGTACAGTTCTGAGCTGGAAAATTATAAACACATAGGAAGGAGTTTCCCAAAAAGGGACCTTCAGCTCAGTGGATGGCCATGTCACAGAGGATAATCTTGTCTGAGGTATTAGTGTGCCAAAGGCGTGCAAGAAAACCTCAAAGACAGATGGCTGTGCCCAAGGGCAACTGATTTACCATAGTTTAAAAGTGTTTGCTTCCTTTTCTCATTTTAAATTATCTCTGCATATAAAAACATTTAAGAGCCAGAAAGACAGCTTTTCACTCTTTCAGAGAAATGGGATGTGGTTTCCAGCATCCACACTGGAGAGCTCACAACCACCCAATCACCTGTAACCAGCTCCAGGAGATCTGATACTCTCTTCTGTCCTCCTTGGGCACTGTGCACATGTACACACACACCACAAACACATATACCACACAAATACACACTCACAACACACTTATATACACAAACAAAACTAAATAAATCCTTAAGAGTTATTAAAATTATCAAAAATAAAACAAAGCACAATTTAAAAGCCAAGGAGAATATAGGCTACGGATTCCAGTTCTAGGCTGCCCGCCTAGTGTTCCAGGCCCAGGTTCACCTGGCTGGCAAGGGTATCAGTTAGCATCTACAGACCTCAGCTTCCTCTCCTGCTTGTCTTTTATTTTCCTTGCCACACTGGGGATTGAAGGCTGGACCTCATGTGTTCTAGGCAAGCACTTTGGCACTGACCTAAAATCCAAGCCTGTTTTATTTATACTCTGAAGCAGAGTCTCACTAAGTTGGCTAAGTTGACCTTGAGTTCATATATAGTCCGGGCCTGTGATGTTCAGAGCACATACAAAGACTTGGGCACACTGGCTAGACACTGGCTCTCAAACTTTCAGGGGAGTTGGAGTGCAAAAGGGATGGGTGTGATGAAAGCCTGAAGAAGACACTGAGGCGCAGGGTAACTCCTATCATAAATCCACTGCCACGGGCAAGCATGAGTGTCAGGGCGTCAGTCTCCAAATAACTCAGTTCCCAAGGCTCATGAGAGGCAGAGCAGTAGCTTCCAAGCAGGTGTTCTGGGCTGCTCTCAGGTGGTCCTTTAAGGTAGATTAGAGAAAAGGTCAACTTTAAAAATGAAAGCTTATAGATACGACGCTGGCCTGCCTGCTTGAGTCGGCATTCTGTCTCAGCTCTAAGACATGAGAGTGACAGTAGGTAGATTAGTAGGCTGGTCTCTCTGGGTTGTAGTTTATCCACATGTAATTAAGTATGAAACTGATGTACCCTCCTGTGCTTGTTCTGAAGGTGTGAGCTGATGGTTGTAGGGCCCTGGACCAGGAATTGAAGCACTCTGGTACTATTAAGTCAGTCTTAAAGGTGGAGGCCCTATGACTTCTGTGTTTGCCTTTAGCAATCCAGGGATCTTTAAGTAGTGAGAGTCAGCTTTCCTAACTCATGGGGAGATGTGCAGAATTATAAACATAGCTTAGATGATCCAGTAGGGCTTCTCTCATAGCCTCCCTCCCACCTTACTTCCCACCATCCAAATACTTCAAATATTTCTCACTTACTGGAAAGAAATAATTATTCTGAAACAAAAAATATTATTATTCTATTATGAAAAAAAAAAGGTTAGAGTAATTTGAATGAGGTAAGGACTCTGTCAAACAGTTGATATGCAGGTATGAATGTCCACCACTCAAGTCTTCTCTAACATTTGTCATAAGGGTCTTGGAGCTGAGTGTCAATTATTGGAGAAAAGCTATAGCAGAGAGTTATTAAATATGCTGAAAACTAGACAGCCCCACTTTGTATACTTATGACAGGTGAGTTCTTTATGGCACTTCCTGTGCAGCTTGCTGTAGACTGCCAGCCCATATTTCTTTGAGCTGCGCGCACGCGCGCGCGCGCACACACAGACACACACACACACACACACTCCTAGTACTAAGACCAAAGAAAAGTATACTTTTTGAGCACAAGGAAAGGAACCCAGAAAGAATGCATTTTTAGTCTCACCCTTGCAGTCTGATGACTTAGAATGCTTCCCAGAGAGGTGTGAGAGGTTGGCGGCCCCTCTCAACCCTCATCCAGCCTGGTGCTCCTTCAACTTCTCCAGCTCTTTTCTCAACACAGTCAGGAACACGTGCAGTGTCCGTCATTCTCCCTGATGGAGTGTTGATTAGCCCCTCTGGGTTGCGACTCTTTAGTTTGAGAGTGGAAGGTTTTACCCCCTACTGAAGATATTCTTTAGAGGTTTTTTTGGAAGTAAAGAAAGCAAGCGCGGGGCAGGGCTAGAGGGATGGGACGTGCTTCCCCGGGGCTCAGAAGTCTCCCAAGGGAAGCTGCCTTTTTCACTCTTAAAACCACTCAAGTAATCAAGAAGAATGGGACTCGGAGTCACTGATTTTCTTCGCTTTGGACGTCAGCTTTGCAGTTTAGATCCCGCCCCTTCCCCAGCTTTCTCTAGAGCAGTGTGAGGTGGTAGAACCAAGGCCCCATCAGCCAGGAGACCTGGCAGAAAGACATCAGTTCTCCCCGCTGGAAGAAGGCTTGACTTCTCTTGAGCTGCTTTCCTAGCCTGGGCAAAGGCTGTCTGCATTTCCCTTCTGGGCAGTTGTGAGGATGAGGTGGAGTGTCTGATGGGAGTCACTCTAGCACTGTGGCCTGTGCAGCCTGGAAGCTTCGAATGCTTCCCTGAAGTGCAGGCATTGCTGTGCCTCCTTAGTCTGGAAGTTTGCCTGCACTAAACCCTCAGTTACTACTCTGATATATAGCCTAGAAACTGGATTTTCATTGTGTATGAACTCTCTTTAAATGTCCCATGGACAATGATAAACAGCTTCCCTCATCAGCATAAACAACAAAGATTTCTGTCACAGCTCCCTGCTTTTGGGCCAAAATGTCTTTAATTCAGTTGCTAACAAGACAGGCTTTCTCCAACAATCCTTGGAAGCAATGTGGAAATAAGACCTTTGAAACACTTATTTGTTTACCTTGCCTGAAGGGACAGACAGGCTGAGAAATCAAGCCACTGCCAGCAAATATTAGGGACCTAGGTGGGGTAAGGAGGCAGAGGCTGTCCCTGGCTCCTCATGGCCCATCCTCAGGCAGGGCATTGGAGTCTGGGACTGCCACCGACCTTCTGAACATCCATGTCCTCTCTCGTCCTCAGCCCAGCATCAGCGGTGTGGATCTTGATAAGTTCCGGGAGATTCTGCTTCGCCACTGTGATGTGAACAAGGATGGAAAGATCCAGAAGTCTGAACTGGCACTGTGTCTGGGACTGAAAATGAACCCCTGATCCGGAACTGCTCTGCCCTCCGCTTACGTGGCTGTGCTCTTGCTGTGAGAAGTGTGTTTGTGCTTTGCTCTTGGGGGTCAACAAACACTCTCACTGATGGTGTGGCACTCTTGGGTAGAGGGAGGGGCCCTAGGGTGCTGCCTCCAGAGGCAGCCATGATCCTGTCCTAGGGGAAGCCTTCTGTGTTCTCTCCTTGACCTTGGCCTATCTCCTCCAGAGGTTCAGTTTACCAGCTGGTCCTCCTCTGTTCACCCTTCCCTATCACCCGGTGGCTAGGGATAGCCCAATCTACCATCTCCTGTTTGTCCTTGATTTTTCCGCTCCGTTAAGAGAGTCACCTGTGCCATGCTGTCGCTTCTACAAATCTATCTTCATGAGGTAATTCTGTAGTCAAGAATAAAGATGTGTTTGAGTTGTAAGCTTTATAATGTATTGATGGTTTTTTGTGGGGAGAGACTTAGGGGAGCTTGAGGGCATCATCCTGAGGAGGCTTCTGGCTGCCAGGAGCTAGCAGCAGCCCCAAGCCATTTTTTTTTTTCTTCTTAAATTGGGTGGGAAGAACAGAATATCCTGCACCAGGCTTCATTGTTCTGTTTGTTTCTTTTTTGAGGCAATGTCTGTAGGGGTTGCTGCTCAGTCACCCTGGTTTTAATGGGTGAGTTGCCGAGTACAATGAGAGACCCTGCATCAAACAACAAGGTGGAGGGGATAGAGGAAGGCATCTGATGTTGACCTCTGGCCTCTTCATGCACATGTGCCCACAAGTACACATACATGGGAATGAAAAGTTAACATGGTTAGCGGGAAGACTGTTGAGTATTTCATAAATATACTATGCTACACCAACATTACGTGAGATAGGGGAAGTGAAGAAAAGAGTGACTTTGGTGCCTCACCCTTGCTTCATGCCTACTTCAAAAAACCATCTTGGGTGTTCTCCCTATAGTTAGCCAGCATGCAGTTGCTCACTGGTCTGGACATCAAACATTTCTTTTGGCTATGAGTCTTGACATTGCTTGCTTGCTTGCGGTCACCTCAACACTGATTCTTGTGTTTAACTCATTTGTCTTTTTACACATATTTATTATTCTCAAATTTAAAAGAGCAGCAACTCTTTCTGGCTTCCCCTTGAGACTCACATTTAGCACAAGGAATCTGGGAGGGGAGGATCCACATGCACCCAGGCATGGCAAAGAAAAACCAGAGGGCAAGCAGATCCAAATATTACCAATGCAGTCACCAGCACGTCAGGGTCGTCATCAGCACAAGGTCATCATCATCGTCATCGACATCAGCATCGCCTCAGAACTTATTCTGCCTGTATTTAATTCTCTTCCCTTTTAGGCTGGTTTTTATCCCCAAATTTGAAAGAGTAGCAAGGTTTTCCACCTTTCCCTGCATTTATTTCAAGGAACCCATGGACAGCCATAACATGCCCTGTGCAGACACTGCAAAAAAGGGCTGTCCTTGCTGCGGAGCTGGATTCTCAACAAAGGAAGAGCTGTGCTGAAGGAGCTGGTGTTATTTCTGTTTACAAACTAGAACATTAGTGATGAAAGACAATAGAAGGATGTCTAAGGTTTCTTAGCTGGGAAGTGACCCAGTCACCTCTGGGCTGTGAGCCAGGGCTCAAGTGCCTTTGACATAATGGCTTAAAAGTTCTTTGCTTTCCTTGAGGAGGTAGCTGTGGTAGTTTTTTGAACAGCAGCAACTGTTAGCTAGGAGACGGACTATCATGGAGTAAGTTTAGGCACTTCAGGGGCAAAGGCTGAGAATCATAAGGAACAATTTCTATAATAAAGAAAAATTGAGTCAGAGGTGGTGGTGCACTAACACAATCCCAGATACTTAGGGTACTGAGGCAGGAGGGTTGCAAGTTCAAGGCCTTCCTGGACTGTGTAACAAGCTTAAGCTCATTCTGAGAAATTTAATGACACTGTGACTCAAGGTAAAAATTAAAGATAGGACTGAAGTGGTCGAACACATGTCTAGCATATGTGAGGTCCTGGGTTCCATACCCCTCCCCCCAAAAATGCAGACAAACCACCAACCAACAAGAACATTATGGCTATCCCTTAAGTAAGTCACAATGTATAAAAACCCAGCATGAAAAGTATATTATCCGGTTAAATAAATAGAGGGTCAGGGGTCTTGAATTTTGCCTTTGGTGACAAGTGCTTATTGTGAAATTTTCATTTTAGGAGATAGCTTTGCATTTTCTAACTTTTTTCTTTTTGAAAAATGATGTATATTTATTATCTTGTGTGAGAGACAGAGACACACAGAGATTGACAGAGAAACAGAGAAATTCCCTGGGTGTTAAAGGTGTGAGGTGTCTCAGCTCCTTAGGAGGGTGCTGAGGATGGAGCGCCTCTGGGGAGCAGGACAAGCCCCTAACCACTGAGCCATCTCGTCAGCTCCCTCTACTTACTTGTTAACCACCAAATTACTAATTTTGAAGACCCCCCCATTGTCCCGTTGCTTTGGTTTGCATAAGTTTTCCAGAATTTTTGGTTTCAAAAGCTTCAGAATTTAGTTTGCAGAGAAGATGCAGAAGGAGGAAGAGACGTAGGAGGGGAGGAGGCAGCAGATCTCGGAGAAGCAGGGGGCCAGCTGAGCTCCTTCCTTCCACGTAGAAAAATAGAGATAGGCCTGGCTTGGAGTTACAGAGTAAGTTCTTCGGGACCCAGAGCATGGGGTTATATAGATAGCTTCATAGAAGGACTCCACAGAAACAGCCCAGCCTTCGAGTGGAATCTTGGATGCTCCCTTCCTTGTGAAGATTCATTGTGTTCCAAGTATGACGGGGAGGTGAGGGAGGGTGAGGGGTGGGGGTGGGGGAAAGCAGAGAGACAGAAGACTCAAACATCATCATCACCATCATTACCATCTCACCACCACCACACAATCAACAGCTATGTCATTTCAACATCATCACCACCCAGCAGCAGCAGCAGCATTAGCATCATCATTACCATAATCATCATCACCAGCAGCAGTATCCTCAGCAGCAGTGTATCCACCACCACCATCATTAGCATCATCACCATCATCAGTATCATCGGCATCCCCACACCACCAGCATCAGCAACATCAGTGTTGTCATCATTATCATCATCATCATCATCATCATCAGCAGCAGCAGCAGCAAAAGCAACACTGCCACCACCACCATGATCATCATTGTCGTCGTCATACAGACAATACAGACAGTAAAACAGTTGAGCGATAGAATGTTGACCACAGGGTGATGGGGAGTTAGTTGTCTATAAACCCCCGCTTAGTATACTCTGCCATTTACAAAGCTGTGTCACTCTGAGTCAGCACTGCTCACTTCATGCACAATTATAGTAATCCTGGAGCAAACGTTAGTATTGTAATGATGTTGCATTGCAGAGGGATCATCTGAGAGCCACTCTTGGCTGCTACATCAGGATGGCAGCATTTGTGTAGCTCCCAATTACTCCAGAGATGGAAAAGGTTGCATTTGCTCAGTCATCAAAGAGGGCAGCCTGCAATTAGAACACGCATGCTGTCAGCAGGGGGGCTGGCAGGCCTGCTCCGTGCGCTGGAGGGCTGAGGGTGACCTTTAACAGATGTGGAGTCATAAAAACCCTTGAGACCGGAGCAGATAATGAACCACGTTTCGTGGCCAGCTGATTCATGTTTTTTGTCTTTGCTTCATAAGAATTGGGGGGAGGTCATCCAGATGTCATTGCTCGGATCTCTTAAAGGAGTCAAAGGAGCCAGAATCGTTTGTGTTTGTTGGTCCCAGAGGTAAGGTGAACCCCAATTGCACACTTTTGCTAGTCCCTTGATCATTTCCTGAATTCTCACTTATTACATTTTTGGGGCCTGAGATGTTTGTCTCATACTTTCTGGGTACACAGACTGGTCACACCTAATACAAATCTTTGGATAACCCAAGGAGTGGGTAGCCCCAGGAGAGAGAGGCTCACCAACAGGTCTGATCTACTTGTAGTTAGCTGACTGGTCTTCCTCTCCCACCCCGTCCTACCCCCTGCCAGCAAGCAAAACAATAAACTTGCTTTTATGGAAGCCTGGCCTTTGACTGTGGCCATGTCTAAATTCAGAAGAACCTTAAATGGTTCTCTGTTGGATACAGATTTTTATCTCTTGTGTATTTACCATCCACTGTAATAAGGATTGTAAGTTAAATCAGGGAACAGACAGTTTTAGCCCTGGACTTTCTTGTATGGATCCGCTGGTCGATCCAGACTGCTTGGGACCATTTGAGTATCCTCAAATCCTCATGCTCCTTCCCATATCTTTTACTGGTGGCCTTTAAGCAAGACTTGGAAGTCGTCTCTTCCTAAAGGCTAGCCTTGACTATCAGGACACAAGAGACTGAAAGTGTAACCACTGCTCTATCAAGAGATCGCATGGAACCAAAAGTCACAAGGTCTGGATCCGCTGCCAGATCCAAGTGCCACACACTGGGTGACTTAAACACCCAAACATCTGGAGCTATGACTGTGAGGGCTGGGGTCTAGAAGGGAGCATCATCAGGGCTGTGAGGGCAATTGTTCCAGGTGCTTCTCCTGGTAATCCTTGGTATTTTTTGACTTGTAAAAGAATCACCCAATCTTTGCCTTCATCCTCACGCGGCTTTGCTCCTGGGTGTATGCGGGTCTGCTAGTCAGCATGCCTTCATCTTATGTATCACGTCTGCAGCGATCCCTCCTTCACGCTCTGAGGTACAAGAAAGGAGGACTTCTATACATGAATGTTCAGAAACCAATCAATCAATTAATTTTTGTGTGGGAGGCCTGGAGAAGTTAGAGAACAAATTTGTGGGTCCCGTGGTTTAAACTCAGGTTGCCAGCCTTGGCAGCAAGCCAACACCGTTACCCACCCACTGAGCTATTTCACCTGCCTTCCACAAAGGAATTTTGTGGGGCCACAATTAACCCACCACAGAGTCCCTGGGAAAGTCCCTCTCAGTTTCCTTATCTGTAATGGTCTCCCTTTTTCATCCCTGTGACTGCTGATGACAGTTCTGTGCTGTTTAAACTCTGGTCCTCTGATGCAGCCTGCAGTCTACTGCCTGCCTGTAGGAACACTCTGATACACAGCCTGTGGGCACTGCATCTGTCTCTCTCTCACACACAGTATATTTGGAGAAAGACAGAGAGAATACGTCTATGGTGTTTGCTGTAAATATACGAAAGCACAGGCTCATGACTAATACAAAAATGTTTAAGGAAATAAACCCTATCCTTTGTTGCAGGGAACTTGTGTACTCTGTACAATGCCATTTCTTCTTAAAACTCAGGAGAAATTGGTATTCTTGGAGTTCAGAAAAGGTGAATGACCTCAAGTGATACAAAATGAGGGTGACAGAGTCTCCCCTGAAAGCATGGTCAATTTAGCCTATTCATTTACTTTTTTATTGAAGTTATGGGGATCCAAGCCAAGGCTCTGAGTGCTAGGCAAGAGCCAGGCCACTGAGGTCATCAGTAAGAAGACCATTTTCCTTTCAACACTCTTCTCTCCTCCTGCTATATGCTTTTTCCAGGAGCGTGCCTGCCAAAACGTATGTACTGTGCTACAGTAAATGCCTTTTCTGTGTGTCTGTTTTTGTCTCTCCAGATTTCTCCTACCCCATGCTGCAGAGTAGTCACACCAGGGGGTGCTGGCTAGTTTTTGTCATCAAGACACAAATCAGAATCAGCTGGAAAGAGGAGGGAGCATCAGTTCAGGACTATCCTGGGACTGGTTTGTGGGTGTGTCTATTCTTGATTAATGACTAATGTGGGTGGGTCCAGCCCACTGAGGGCTGTGTGTCACCCTGGGCAGGTGGTCCTGGGTTCCATAAGAAAGCAAGCTGCTGTCCAATTATAAGTGAGTATATACCCTATGAGTCTTTCTGCTTCTGGGTTAACTCACTCAGTATATCCTCACTTATAATTGGACAGTAGCCCAAGAGGCATGTCTCATGAAAGTCTGCACTTACCAGGAGATGGGGATAGATGTGAGTACATCCTATTGGGACTCTAGGTGAGAGAAGTATGGGAGAATGGAGAAATAGAAGGATCCAGTGGGTCCTAGAAACCTATAGGAAGAACATTATGATGGGCAGAACTGGGCCCAGGGGTTCTGTTCAAACTACTGTACCAACCAAGGACAATACATGCAGTAAACAGCGAACCCCTACTCAGATCTAGCCCATGGACAGGACATTCTTCACAGTTGAGTGGAGAGTGGGGACTGACTCTGATGTGAACTCTAGTGCCCCATATTTGACCACCTCCACTTGGTGGGGAGGCCTGGTGGCACGCGAAGAAAGGATAGACAGGCTACCAAGATGAGACTTGATAGCCTATGACCATACAGTGGTGGAGGAGGTCCCCCTTAGTCACTGACATAGGGGAGGGGAATAGAGTGAAAGCAGGAGGGAGGGAGGGAGGGAGGAACGAGAGGATACAAGGGATGGGATGACAATTGAGATGTAATCTGAATAAATTAATTAAATTAAAAAAAGAAAGAAAGCTGTGCAATAGATGGAAAACAGACAGCCTCATGGCTGCTTCTTCTTCTTTTCCTCCTCCTCCTCCTTTTCCTCCTCTTCCTCTTCCTCCTCCTCCTCCTGAGCTGAGTTCCTGCTTTGGCTTCTCTCAACCATAGGCTATAAATAGATCCTTTCTTGCCCAAATTACTTTTGGTCAGTGTTTAATCACAGCAACAGAGAATCAGCTGGCACATAGGGTCTCCTGCCTTCACCCCTTCCACCCATGCATCCAACTTATGGATTTGCCCTTCAGGATTTTTGGAGGTGACCAAGCAGGAAAGGAGAAACAGATAAAAATCCCCAGTGCTGGTCCTAGGAGCCACTGTTCACACACTCCAGTCACCAAGCCTCTGTCAAGAGCAAAGGAGAGAGCCTTTGGATCTGCTTCAGTTGTCTCTGGACTACGGGAGGAATCTCTGTAGTAGAGAAGGAAAAACAGGCAAGTAGTGATTAGAACTTAGCTTTTCAGTGTGGTGACTCATGCCTGCAATCCCAACACTGGGGAAGCTGGGGCAAGAGGATTGCTGTGAGTTTAAAGCATGAGCTATGTAGTGAGTTCCAGGCCAGTCTAAACTGCACAATGAGACCCTGTTTTGAAAAATAGAAGCAGGAAGCCAAGTGCTGTGGTGTACACGCCTATAATCCCAGCACCCAGGGAGGCAGAGGCAGGTGGATCTTTTTGAGTTTGGGGGGAGCCTGGCCTACAAAATGAGTCCAGAACAAATGAGGCTACGCAGAGAAACCCTATCTCAAAAAAGAACGCCCCCCAAAAAAAATCAGAAAGAAGGAAAGAGATAAATAGATAGATAGATAGATAGATAGATAGATAGATGATGCATAGCACTACCCTACCCTGGAACTGAACACAATTTAGAGTACTGTTTAACAATAAAAGGCCAGAGTATCATTAAATGAAATGAGTTTTGAAATTTCCTTGGCATTTTCTAGAATCTCCATACATACAGTTGTCAGTGGTGAGAAGACGGAGACAGCTCCACACTGCTATTAGGGGCCTTGACTCAGGCCAAACTGGCTGTGGTAGTTTGAATCCCACCTCCCTTGCAGTCTCAGCCATTTGAATCTTTGGTCCCCAGTTGGTGATGCTGATTGAGGTGTGGCCTTGTTGGAGGACGTATGTCACAGCAGATGGACTTGGACAGTTTAAAGATGCTGTTTCTAGTTTGTTCAGCTTTGTGTTGGTGCTTCAAGATGTGAGCTCTCTGCTTGCTATGCCATCCACATGCCTGCTGCTTCCTCACTGTGATGGCTTCCTTATCCCCTGGAACAATAATCCAAACAAACCCTTCCTTGTATAAATCACTTAGGTCATGATGTTCCACTATAGCAACAGAAACATAGTGAACTTACTGGGGCTCATGGATTTGACATTGAAAAGAAATTTTCAATTAGTTGATGTATAATTAAAAAACAGTTATTTAAAACTTTTATATAAAATTATTTTAGATTTATTTATATTATTTTAACTTTGTATGTGCCCTCATTACAAATTTCTGAGGCAGTGCAGAGAGACAGAAGACAGAAAGGGACCAGAGTCTGACCTTCAACAAAATTAGTGTGCACTGTGAGGGGCAACCTCTCTCTGGCAGGAAATTGAGGGTCTGCCGTGGGAAAAACCTGGCTGCAATCATTTATGAGGGGTGGACTGAGGGGCTTAGGAATGAGGAAATTGTTGCAGCCATACTGGGTATGTGCAGTTTCTTATTCTCTCTTTTTCTAGAAATTAATTTGCTTCAGGCAAGATTAGGGAAAACTCGCTATCTCTGCAAAATTTCCAATAATGGCTGATAAACGTTATCTGTAATCTCATAGGAATCCTGCCTCACCCCCTGGGGCATGCTGGGTGGGAGGCATGGGGTGGGGGGCCCCGGAGGTGGAGTTCCAGGCACTCTAGGAACAGCACTCAGGGCCTTTGTGAGGTCTTTTAACTGCTCAGAGTTTGAAATTTTATTAGATCTATTTTTATTTTATTTATGTGAGTGTTTCGCCTGCATGTATGTTAGTGTGCCTGCAGAGGCCTGAAGTGGGCATCAGATCTTCTGGCACTGGGGTTACATAGCCTCCAAGTGGGTTCTGGGAACTAAGCCTGGGTCCTTTGTGAGAGCAGTATGTCCTCTTAACTGCTAAACCATCTCTCCAGCTATCAAAAGATACTTTAAAATCAGCTTAAATGTAAAAGTTAAGAGAAAGAGTCGTGCTCAGCAGAAAGTAAGATAGACCCAAGAGCACTTTCTTAGAGGAAGTAGCACCAAGTGAGACATACTCAGGTGTGGACACAGGCTGACCCACTGTCTTGACATCAGCCCTGTCTACCCTTTGGGTGGCTCTCTGGCCTGGGTGGAGACCTAACACTCCAACAGGGCCAGTCAGTGAGTCACTGACTAAGAGACTACATCTCAGGAAGACAGAGTCACCTTAAGCTATGCTAAAGAGATGGGAGGAGTTCTTACCCTTTTAGTGGGATAATGACAGTTTCCTCCCCCAAGACATTCTCTCGGTTGTAGCCACAGAGGAACCACTATGAGGTTCTGTTGGGTCTGCCCTCCCTTCTGACTTGCAAAGTGGTGGCCTTTTCTCTTCCCTTTTGTCTCTTTCTTTTGGATGATGGCTAGGGTCTAAGTATGCCTGTTTGGGTTCTTTGGTCATCTTTTCTGTCTCTGAAGCTCTCCTTTCCACAATGTACTGTTAATCCCACAGGTGAGAGGAGAAAGAACACTGACCTCAAATATGGCCAAATTAATTAAAGCAATTAGTTATTAAAGCAACCTTTTGAAAAAAAATTCATGTGTTTGGGCTATCTTTCCAGAGGGAGGGGTTTAAGAGGTCAGTATTGGATATGGGGACAATGAGGTTTTTATAGCTCCCGGGTAGGAGGCTTCTTTCTTTCTTTTTTCTTTCCTTTCTTTTCTTTCTTTCTTTCTTTCTTTCTTTCTTTCTTTCTTTCTTTCTTTCTTTCAAGGAGGTTTCTTAATGGGAGATTTCGAAGGCAAATAGGCAGAGATACAGAAATGGAACATAAGCATAACAAGTTGGCCATAAAAAACTCCTGAAACAAAGGTTGCAAGGTTGTCATAGCCAGGTGGTTACAGCAAAGGTAGTTATAACAAGATGATCATAACAGCAGGTGGTCATAATGACCCTTTGAAACAAGGGCATGGTTGCATTTCCTGGATCAGGCAGAACAGAACCATTGGTGATTAAGGTTAAGGTGCCCAACCCTTGAGAAACAGATTTAACCATAAACAGGAATGAATCTAGTTTGTCATTGCTATAAGATGGCTTTCAAGTCCAAGGTTAAGGCAGAGCAGTTCATCATGTTAGCTTAGCTCAAATGGCATGGCCTTCTCATTTCCTCTTCTCCATTTCCCTCTTCCTGAGATTTATAGTTTGCCTGTTTGGGGAGGTTTTTTTTTAAACTATGAGAAAATTGTCCGGAAGTTGCTGCTGTGCTTCTTCTCCTTCTCCTCCTCCTCTTCCATCTCCCTCTTCTTCTTCAATTGTTCTTAAACTTTATTAACAAGACTAAGAATCTTGAGAGGTGACTCCAACTTTCCTGGTAACATAGTACCACAGATGGGGCTCTGAAAAAGAAAAAAAAATGTAACAATGAGACACCTAGAAGATTACAAGTTTGTGACTGGAAAAGGAGGAGAGACTGGAAAGCAGCCAATAGTGCTGGTATTCTTGCTGTGCTTACACTGAAAAGCTTCAAGCAGATGCCTGAGGGACGGACTGATCTCCTTTTCCACGTTCTCCAGGCTTTCCTGGCATTTCTATCCTACCTCACAGTCACGGCCATGACTAATCTCCAAACTTTGTGCAAAATGCTCCATCGAGGCACAAGAGAATGCTGAGTTTCCGGTGCGGTCTTCTATGGGTGTACAAAAGAAGGGATTATAAGAATCCAGAAAGGAAGTCGTATCAGATCAAGAGCCTTCTGGTTAAACATCAGATATAGCTGTTACCTGGCCACTTGCTTGACTTGAAAGGTAACTTTGGTGCTTTTGAAAGAAAATTGACACTGTCTTTCAGAAGGACGCACTGTGATGTCATATTCAGATGAGAGGGTGTGACACTCGGGGCTGGACCAGAGGCCCAGGATCTGGGTCAGGGCGCAGAACAACCAGCACTGGTTATGAATTCATACTGTGAAGTCTGGCTGACAGGTGTCTGAGCAGCTTCATGATGTTATTTTCTTCACAGTTTCCACAACAAATCTTACAAACAAATGAAATGGAAACTGACTTCTGAAATAGAAAGCTCATTTCTGCTCATCTATCCTAAAGGAAGAAAAACAAACACATTTCTATGTAAAAAGAAGTTTATTTTAGGGACTAAAATCCCTTCCAAACCCCTAAATGCCCAGTGGTAAGGAAAATGCTAACTACCAGTGGGGAGCAAGGCTATCTATATGATGCAGGCATCACAGAACGAATGATTTCAAAGCTTGTAACATCTCTGCCCTGGGGAAGGACAGGCTAAAGGATCTGTAAATTCCAGCCCCCACATGGTTACTCACTACAGCTTGTAACTCCACTCCAAAGGACTCCAGCGCCCTCTTCTGGCTTCTGCAGAATAAGCTATCTATGTGGTACACAGACATACATGTAGCCAAAACACCCATACCCATAACAATTAAAAAAAAAAATTAAAAATTAGGTCATGGACATCAAATGTTTGCTTTTCCAGCAAGTTTTCACCTGGCAACTGTAGGCAATCTAGGACATTCCCTAAAGTTTCTTGGCTATGAAAACTATCTGAAGCACTTTTTGTAAGCATTCCTCCTCTTGTGGAGGCTCTTGTAGGTCAAGATCAGCCTGACACTTATATAGGGTTAGGAAGCCTGGGAACTCTATGACCTAACAAGTATGGGACAAACAATACAGGGCTCCCCGAGTGCTCACAATTTGCTGGTGAAATGGCATCTAGTGGCATTCATACCCTTGGGGCATCCCCATTCCCCTGTACAACCGTGGCATTGTGGGACTGAAAGCTTGTATGTTACTTCAGAGATTAATTTAGAAAAGATCCAAAGCTCCTATCTTTGCCACAGTGCCTCGTTTTCTTGGAGTGCTTGCCCCTGGGGAAGCCAGTTGCATGTTGGGATCATCCCTCGAAAGACCCAGACAGCAAGGATGGAAGGTCCTGCTCACAGTCACACTTGTGAGCTTAGAAACAGATCTCCAGGCAAACAATCCTTGAACAAGCTGCAGCCCACGTGGACAGTGTGGCTTCGATCTCAAGAGAGACCCTAAGCCAAACCACCCAGAAAAGATGTCTCCAAATTCTTAAGATAGTAAGTTTGCTGTTTAAGTTACTAAGAAGGAACTTGGAACTCCCAGTGGGAAAGACGGATGGAGCACCTCGTCAATCTAGAGATGTCTACACAGCTGAACAGTAAGTGTTTTCGGCAGTTTCTGCACCTTTCCCATCCCCGCACTGCTTTCAGGTGTAGCTGTAATATTGATCACCATTCCCTCAATAGACAGATCACTGTGCTTGTCCTCCTGTACTTCCAAGAACATCAAATAGAGTTTTGACACAGAGTCACCCCTCAGTCAAGGGGGTTCCCGTTAAGAGGATGACTCTTTGTTGAGTGGGGCTGTCCTGTGTCCTGTAAGATGCTGAGGGGTGCCCTTTCCTACATCCGAGAAAAGTCACTACTACCATTAAATTTGGATAATTGAAAAGGTCTCCAGACATTACAGTTGTCCATTGGGGATCAGAATTGCCCTGGGCCGATGATCACTCCTCTAGGGGAAGAAAATAATGACATACTTGTTCATGACTTGACTTGATCTTAGCAACCGTATGAGGTAGGAATGGCAAGGGAGGCTACTGAGACACAGAGAGGAAGTAGCTGGTCCAAACCTGTTGGGGTGACTCTCTTTCACATTGTGTGAAGGTGTGCCTCTGTATTTTCAATGGTTAATTCTCTTCAGGCATAGAGTAAGTGCTGGCAGGATTTTGGTATTGTCATTTCTATGGTCCATCACCAGATTCTTATTTGTAACAGCCCTCAATGCCTTAGGCACCCAAAGAGATGTATCAGGTGTTGTCTCACTCCTGATTGGTTGTAATGAAAAGCTGCCGACCAATATCTGGGACAGGAAGTGGAAGGCTGAACTTCTGGGAGAGAGAGAGGAATGATAGGGAAAGTAAGCAAACAAACACAGGAGATTTGGAAGCAGACAGGAAGAGGACAGACGGATGGGAACAGGAGCAGAGAGGTAGCCATATGGTGGGTCAAACGCAAGAATAGATGGGCGAAGTCTGGATGGTACCTGGGAATCTGCCCCAGTAAAGGTTTAAGCTTTAAACTAAATAAAAAATCTCTGTGACATCATTTACAGCTCAGGGGGGTCTGCAAAGAGCTCCCTCTGTACAAACCACTCAGCTGAAAAGTAGGCAAGGTGGGATTTTTGCCAGGCCTGTCTGAATTCTGTGCCCACAGCAGGTAGAATAAAACTGGGTGGCATTTGCGGGCGGTCTGTGGAGCTGTTGGCATTCTTGAGTAGTATCTTTCCAGCTCACAGAGGTTGAAGCTGGAATGCCGTTTTAAACATCGAGCACTGATTTCTATTTTTCTTTCTAGACTACTCAATAAGATATGCAGAATTTAACTACTCAGTTCTTCCAGCGTCTGTGCAGAATGGGTAACAATAGGTTAGATTTTCACATGCAGTGTCTGCTGGGCTCCCTCGGCTGTCAGCTGTGATTATATTTGACTTCCAAGAAGAGCATTTGTGATCACATTTCAAACTAACAAGGAATTTGATCCTTGGCATATGTACACACACACACACTCACCACATATAAACATACATCACATACTCTAAATGTTAACTGCTCTATAAGAACCTTGTGTTCAGAATTTGTAAATACTGTAGGAAAAGCTCACTGTGGGTTACACTTTCTAATAATGAAAGACAACTAAAGGGAAATCATTGTATTTTCAAATATTTTAATAATTATGTGGTTTACACTTTTTAATAGATCTGAAGAGACATTTTGTAAGATGGCATTAACTGGTACAGATGCACCACACACAAATATATAAACTGTAAATATACACATATGCACATATACCCACATAAACCACACACATCATACATACAAACATAAACTATACACATACCACACACACCACATTTCATACATACATAACCACCATGTCATATACACGCACCACACACATGCTCATGCTTACACAACACTATGCACACACACACACACCACACACCAAACACACCATATACTCATAAGGCACACACTTATGCACTCACTACACACACACTACACACATATTACACATATGACACACACACACATGCACACACATACACATACCACATACACATTAAGTCTCACTGTGTTCAAAAGAAATGCAAGTTTGCAAAATTGTAGAGCTTTGCTCTACTTACTGAACAATAGTCTCTGAAAGAGCATCAGAGTTTCTGAAGTAGCTGCTTTGAGCTCTCTCTCTCTCTCTCTCTCTCCCTTTTCTCTCGGGATCATGTATGTTATCTTAGTGTTACAACAGAGCTACATTCTCAGTCCATTTTGTAAGTTGTGTAGTTAGTGAGAGTCTCAGTAAGCTGCTCAGGCATGCCTCGTTAGCTCTGGAGCATTAGGCCTGGAGACTGGAATGCTGAGGTCAGATCCTGTTGTTGGCCTTTGTGTGCAAAAGAGGGCGGGGAAACAAGAGAAGGAAGCAGAGGTTAAATATGAGCAAGGTGTGTGATACACACATAAGAAATGTCATAATGAAATCTTACTTTTATCTTAATTTTTAAAACTTAGTGGGGAGTACTTGCTCTGCCTGTCTAAAGCCTTGGGTACAATGTCCAGCATGGAAAGGGAAATCAGAAAATAAATTGTATCTGTTCAAAGAAGGAGGAAGAAGAGGAGGGAAAAGAAAAAGTGAAATTTATTAGGCCATATGAGGATGAAGAGAGGCCACTGCCCCGCACATGGCAACCTTAAAGAGTCATTGAGTCAAACTTGACATTCTCATGTGGCAGAAAAAGCCCGAGTTGAGACAGTTGTGGTTGTACAGCAGCTCAGATTGGCAAGGGAGGCTACTGTCATAACATTGCTTTAAATAAAATATTCTTTAAAAAATTTTTTTAACTTGAGTTTTGTCTGGTGGGGTCTCTCTCTCCCTGGTGGTCTTGAACTCTCCAACAAAGGTATGAGTGTTTTTACAACTAAATGAACATTTACATTCAGAATTGGTCAGTATCAATTATAAAGATGTTAAGCCTAAGACATTCCTGCTTTTGGTGTTTACAAAATGATCAAATGGCTCTATTTTCTAGCCAAAACTTTGAAAATATCCACGCCCAGATTAAAAAAAAAAAGTTGGGCGGGACAGATACCACAGCTGTTGAAGGCATTTGACACTTCTGCAGAGGATCAGGGTTCGGCTCCTGACAGCTCCCAACCGTAAGTTGCTCCAGTTCTAATGGATCCAGCCTCATTTCTGGCCTCCGTGGCTGCTGTGTGCTCCTGGCGTCTGTACCATAGGAGCAGGCAGATCCTCAAGTGACAGGAGTGACTCGGCATCCCACGTGCGTGACGTTTTGAACAGCGTTGTAGCTCATGGCAGCCGAGTTACTCGCTCAATCATGTGCTATACAGGCCGCACTACACACAGCTCACAGCTACTTTTCTAACCGTGAAGGTGGCTCTGAAAAGAGCCTTTGTTTTACGCTGTTGGCTGCGGCCGCCGGCTTGGGAGTCACTTGAGCTGGATTTTGTGGTTCTCGGTCTTCTTGGGCAGCAGCACCGCCTGGATGTTGGGCAGGACACCGCCCTGCGCGATGGTGACGCGTCCCAGCAGCTTGTTGAGCTCCTCGTCGTTGCGGATGGCCAGCTGTAGGTGTCGCGGGATGATGCGCGTCTTCTTGTTGTCACGCGCCGCGTTGCCGGCCAGCTCCAGGATCTCGGCTGTCAGGTACTCCAGCACGGCCGCCAGGTACACGGGTGTGCCCGCCCCGATGCGCTCGGCATACTTCCCTTGGCGAAGCAGCCTGTGCACGCGGCCCACGGGGAACTGCAGGCCCGCCCTAAAAGAGCGGGATTTAGCCTTGGCGCGAGCCTTGCCGCCCTGCTTTGCACGCCCAGACATTGATCTTCAAAGGCGTCAAAAACACCGTAAATGACACCGCTTTGTGTCCTATTTATAGTGTGATGGCAGGTTATAATCGCCACCTGATTGGATGATTGATGATGGACTAGCCAATCTGGAAGCAGTACTTGATTTCCCCCTTATTTGCATGCATGGAGCACTTATTATCCAATCAGATAATTTGTGCCCTGACGTCATTAGACATCCTCGCCTATAAATACCTGTCTTCTGCGCCTCAAGTGAACTGTGTTTTGCCATCAGTTGGCACTTTGTGCATCTATTGGTGGGACAAAAGCAGTCTTCACAATGCCGGAGGTGTCTGCAAAGGGCACTACTATTTCCAAGAAAGGATTCAAGAAGGCAGTCACCAAGACCCAGAAGAAAGAGGGCCGCAAGCGGAAGAAATGCCGTAAAGAGAGCTACTCCATTTATATCTACAAGGTGCTGAAGCAGGTGCACCCGGACACCGGCATCTCGTCCAAGGCCATGAGCATCATGAACTCCTTCGTGACAGACATCTTCGAGCGCATCGCGGCCGAGGCGTCGCGCCTGGCGCACTATAACAAGCGCTCGACCATCACTTCCCGGGAGATCCAGACGGCCGTGCGCCTGCTGCTGCCCGGGGAGCTGGCCAAGCACGCCGTGTCGGAGGGCACCAAGGCCGTCACCAAGTACACCAGCTCCAAGTGAGCGCGCTGCTCACCTCTCACCCAAAGGCTCTTTTCAGAGCCACCCACCCCCTCTGACGAGAGCTGTGCTCACCATGGTCTGAGCCAAGCCTTGGCCCTGCCTGCGGCTGTGGCCTGAGTCCCACTTGCCGCCTTTGTCAAACGCTTCCTTATGGATTATGTAGGCCGCAGCCAACTGACAAACGGTAATAACGGCCTCTCTGGCCAAGGTTGCCGTTAAGGCGCCTGCCTTTGGATGACGTCATCTCTGGTCGGGGTGGGGGTAGGTGTCTAGCTGGCCCATCTTTCGGACCTTCACCAACTGAGCTCTGGGCACTGAGACCCCGGATACAACTGTGTGGCGGGAGGTAGCCGAAAAGGCTTCAACCCTGACAGCAGTTATGTCATGTGTAGTCTGGCTGCAGCGACAGAATGTTAACGGAGTAGGCTGGGGTGATGCTGGCACTCAACAGAACCAGGGACAACGGAAGGTTCAGCCAGAAAGAGAGCCTGCTCCATGTCACAGCAGTGCACTGCCCTCTGCCGTGGCCAGACTCCTCACCCTGGTATGCACATTATACATTCGTATCTGAGAATAGTAATTCAGCCAGAGTGCTGGAACAGGAGGAGAGAAAGAAGATACAGAAACAGGCAGAGACAGACTGGTGAGAGAGGAGGGAAGAAGAGTGAGGAGGCAGATGAAACTAAGTGAGCCTGACTGAGCTTTTGAAGCCTCAAAATCCACCCCCCAGTGAAACACTTTGCCCAATAAGGCCACACATTGTAATTCTTCTCAAACAGGTCCACTCCCTGGTGAATTAGCGTTCAAATATCTAAGCCTATGAGGCTATGCCCATTCAAACCACCACAGGGAACCAAGTGTTCAAACGTACAGACATGTGGGAGACATTTCATATTCAACCATTACAAGGCTCTATTCCACAGTGCAGGATGACCTCACTTCAGTATTAAAACTACGTCCATAGACATTGTTTCTAAGCATGGTCACACTTAGGAGGGCGAGGCATAAGCATTCCCTCCGTGAGATAGTTTAATCCACAGCACTGCCCATCTTAAGCCTGCCCCGTAGGTTTTAGCATCATATTAAAAAATCCAGATCATATGAATTTATTTTATAATAAACTACAGCTAATGTAAAGCCTTCTTTGGTCATATAAATTAACATGCCCCAAATTTTCTGTGCCAGTTCTTTCATTCAAAAATGACTGAAACTACTTTCTCACTTATGTGGGGTTTTTTGTTTTGTTTTGTTTTGTTTTGTTTTGTTTTTTTGTCTTTGTTTTTTGTTGTTTTTGGTTTTTGTTTTGTTTTTGTTGTTGTTGTTTGTTTGTTTTTTTCTACAGAAGCCTTATGCTACCAGGGACTTTATCTTGTGAGATCACTCATACATGTATGCTCACACACTCCATTCCATGACAAATGTTATGAGAGTGGAGGAAAGGAAACAAATTTGAAAAAGGACTCATTTGAAAGGAAAATAAGAACACTGCTAAATGTATCTGGTGCAGCTCCATACTAAGGGCCAGGGATTCCAGCTTGCAACACGGTGTGCAATGGAGGCTTGAGGAACATGGATAGCCCCTCTGGCCCTGTTCCTTGGGGGACAGCGTCTTAGCAAAGCTTTCTATAATTGTGATAAGCTTGATGTGGCTTTTGGGAGAAAAGTGTTTATTTCTTCTTACAGTTGTAGTTCATCATGAAGGGAATTCAGGGAAGAAACTCAGGGAAGGAACCTGGAGGCAGGAACTGAAGCCGAGGCCGTGGAGGAGTGCTCTGTACTGGATTGCTCTGCCTGTTTTCTTGAACAACCCAGAGCCACCAGCTCAGGGTGGCACAGTACTGCGGGTCCTCCCACATCAACCACCAATCAGGAGCACGTCCCACAAACTTGCACACCCCGACCAATGTGGTGGAGGCATTTTCTCAACTGAAGGTCCTCTTCCCAAATAACTCTTGTCACCTTGACAAAGAGAACAAACCAGGACAAATGGTTATGTCTATACAATACTAGTCAGTGACTGAAAAAAGGAAAAAAAAAACACCACTAATGACCAATTGCTGCATATAACAAATTGAGTGGATTTTAAATTATGTTTCTAAGTGAAAATACAAGCCTGAAAAATTTACCAGATGCTTCAGATGCATCAGATTTGGAAGCTGTACAGATGTTTGCAGCTGCAAGTGTTTTAGGTCGGCTATGTCTTTGGGCTCACAGCTCAAGCACTTAGGAGTTACCTTCATGGATATCACTTGCACAAAAGTACAAAGTCTTTCCCCCTATGGATTAAAAAATTGTGTGTGTGTGTGTGTGTGTGTGTGTGTGTGTGTGTGTGTGTGTATGTGCAGTATGCGGGGATGTGAAGGTGTGTGTATGTTTGTGCAGATGTCCTTAGAGGTCAGAAGTATCAGAGCCTGTGGACCTGGGTTAGATGTAGTTGTGAGACACTGGTTGTGGGTTCTGGGGACTGAACTGTAGTTTTCTGGAAGAGAAGAAAAGCACTTTTAACTACTGAGCTATTTCTCCTGACTATGATATCTATGATAATTTAAGCTATATTTTATTTCAAATTAAGTTTTTTTAATGTAAGAAAGCATGTATGATAGTATAACTCTTTTAAAGAAAATATAAATAAAATTGACAAATTGAAGCTATTAGTTCTGTTTTTCTTTATTTTTGAGACAGTTTCTCTGTGTAGCCTTTGGCTGTCCTGGACTTGCTTTGTAGACCAGGCTGACTACAAACTCACAGAGACACACCTGCCTCTGCCTCCCTGGGGGCTGGGATTACAAGCGTGGACCCCTGTGCCCAGTTCTGGATAAAATTTCAAAGTAGTCAATTAGCGTCTTATTTTTCCTTTAATGTTGACCTGTTCTTAGAGAAAGAGTTCATGTAATAAAGAGCACATCTTCCACTTAGAATCCTCTAACTAAAACATGGGATGACCTAGCCCCTCTCCCATGAGTACTGAAGAACACAGCCACCATGGGGGAGAATCCTGTCATAAACATGGGAAGCGAGCACAAACTGTGAAGGAATGCAAACCGGAGGGCTCAGTTGGTGGACAAACTGTCCGTTTCCAACACAAATGATTTGAAACAAGATTCCCTCTGAATACTGGCGCTGCAGCCCGGGTTCAGTAGCTCCCATAGGTGCTGACCTACAGGGTACATTTCCCGCTACACGTTGTCAACAGAGATAAACTCTTCTTCTCTGGTATCTTGGTACACTTCCCCAAACCTGTATCTCTGGGCTTTTCTGCCTTGCATCTGGGATGATGCTAATTACTACAAGAAGGCCTGGAAAGGGGCAGGCCAAGCCGTCACACTTGAGCACCCGAACCTGACTTATCTAGTATCCAAATTTTCCCTGGGGAAAAAAAAATGTGGCAAGGTTCATTTGCATATTTAGAGATAACAGTCCCATCAGGAAGCAATTTTCACTGGTTCTCCTGTCACATCAAATGTCAGTGCTAACACCAATTTTGTTATCCAACCCATGAGTCGGACACACCACACACCACCGAAGTAAAAAGTATACGGCCCTCTAGTCTGTGCCTGGCTCCCAAAAGAGCCTTGACTTGTGAACTTGATGTGGTCGTTGGCCAGTTTTACTTGGCAACTGCCTAGCTGTGGATGATGACCCTCTCATTCTCGGATACGAGGTACTGAGTGGGCCAGGTACAAAGCCCTGCCCGTCCACCATCCCACGTAGAGGCTTGCTGAAGTGTGCCAGACATGATGCCACTTGCTCTGCCGCGCACCCCAGAGCTGCTGACGGTCGAGTGCCTGGTATCCTGGTAAGGCCGTTTTCATGTCAGTGAGGTGCAGACGATGACTGGTCTCTTGCGGACATTCCCTGTGCTTCCTGGCTCTGCTGAGTGCCAGCAAGCTTTCTGGAGCACCGTGGGGGCAACCACGAGGCTGCGGAAGGACAGCAAAAGGTGAGTAGGATCCGAGCTGCAGCGAGGTGTGAGGTTTGCAGTCTCCAAGCTCATGTGACCAGATGCAGGTATGTAAAGGAGGCAGCACTGATAAGGCCCTTGGGCTGCTAAGGAGACTTAACAGCGTCCACTGAGCCACAGATCTGGGCTTAACGTCATAGTGGGCGTGAAATGTGCCTCAACAGTCACTCATTTTCTACTTTTTTTCTTATAACAGCTACATCCATGGGGAAACGGGGAGAGAGAAGTGCTTAGGCTAAGTCACATCAATAGTAAGGGGCAACGGACTCCACGCTGTGTTCGCCAAAATAAGTTCTGTTCCGGGGCGCGTGCCTGGGCCGTTGGGTTCACAGCGAGGCTGAGTGAGATCCGGAGTTGGTCTGCACAGCGCAGGGCCATAAGACAGTGGTCACCTTCCTGGTCTACATTCAAGTGGCAGAAATGAAGACAAACTCAAGCTGTTTGGGAGGAGACACCGTCGCTAGGAATGCTGCCTTCTCCCATATGCAAATACTAAGCCATCTGCTCACACTTCCAAGCAAACAGGCTCCTTCCATGTGGCAAAGGCCAACCAGTGAGCGAAGCTGAAACCGAAGAATCCTGTCAGCCGCTCAACCTTCTCACAAGGAGCATAGGTGGATTGCAGGATCACAGAGGATTTGCTTGATGCGTCATACGTTCTTGAGAGACCGCGGCTTTCACACAGTAACATGACTGTGGGGAGAATTGAGTGCTGGCGACGGGAGCGTCAGAAGGGGTTTTCTCTCCAGTGGTCTCGAGGATGTAGTTTCTGATCTTGGATGGTACTGGGTGAGGCAGGTGTGCAGTGGTCAGAGCAGAGTCCAGTAGTGACGCTGTAAGTGGGAAGGAACAGGTCTAGATTGGACGTTTCTGAGCTGATCTATGTAGTTGAAAAAGAACGAAAGTGTGAGATCCCCTTTAGGGGCCTTCCTGTATTCTAAGGATAAAATAATAGCGAAGGATTGGATTAGAAATGAAAATAATCTGTAATTTATTTTTGGAAAGCAGACGTGCAGGTTGGGAGTTAAGCCGTAAGGTGCCTCTCTGCATCTGGTGGCGTCATTCATCTTTTTAGCCAGGAGTTTTGAGGAGCCGCAAGGCATTCTGCATCTGTAAATGTACTATGTGAATAAAAACGTGAAAGATACACGCAAACCTGACACCCGTGAAGTCATTTAGTGAAAGAATAGCTTCTTTTCTTTGTATTACATACAGATTATATCCCAAGAAGATGTTTTAATGGTGAGGTGGGCGTGGCAGGAGGCTCCAGTGCCCAGCAGGAGCATGGACACAGAAGACTAAACCAGGCAGGGCCGAATAATCAGTGAGTCCCCGGCACACGCAGTAATTAAGGGCTGCAGAGAGCATCAGCCGTGCAGCAAACATCACACAACTCTGTGTGCCAAGATACAAAAATCCCCTTAAAATTCACGAAGTTAATAGTTGTCTTAGTATTCATGTCTATAAATTTATACTCAAACCTACAGAAATGAACATGATACGCAGTTGAGGGAAATGATTAAATCTGGGAGTTTCATGTAGAAAAAAAACTGGAACAAGAGTTCAGGAATTGTTTTAAAATTCTAGGGCTATAGTTTTAAAGAATGTGGACATGTTTAAAAATAACGATCGAATACAAGTTTCTCAAATATCAAATGTTTAACATGAATCTGGAAATCAGGGAGGAGTGCGATGGACAGGGAGGAGGGTTGGGCTGACATCTTCACGCCAGCTTCCGCTGTTCACTATTAAATGTTCAAGGAAAGGACAAATGTGGCCAGTCAAGCCGTTCCAGATGATAAGAAAAGCCCATTTTTTGTTTTAGAAATATGATACGACCCAGGGAAAGTTTCTGAGTGCTAACACTGTGGAGCACAGGACAGCCTCGCTCCTAAGAACTCACAAATCATCCTTTAATATGCACAACAACCTCTGGGTCCCAGAAAAAAAATAGCAATAGCAAACTGGGGTCCAGCAAGGAACATAAGGATGCCTGAATGCTGTGTCAGATGCAAACGTTGCTCACTCTATAAAATTAACAAAGAACAGATCTCTGCCAAACTCAGTAGATGTTTAACAAGATGTTAGATAAGTAGGCTTAGCTCAATAATTTGCTAAGTATCCTGGCTGGTCCTATGTCAACTTGACATGCGAACTAGAGTTATCTGAAATTCTATTGAGAAAATGCCTTCTGAGAAGAGTTGGGATTGCGTTTTAAAATAAGTATATATTCCAGTAAACATCTATTTGATGTAATAACTGTGCTCACTTCAAAATGCTAGTGTTGCTTTCTTCTCGGTTCCTAAAAATTACACTATATGAGAGAAATATTGGAAAATAAAGCATTTTTGGTGAATATTGGTTTTATTTTCATTTAAAAAGTAAGAACACATATGGTAGAGAGTACAATGAATGGGATGCTCTACTGTAATAAGGCTGTAGGGGAAGGGGATTACACACTAATGAAATTGGGAGAAAGCAAGGACAGACAGAGCTTGATGTTAAAGCCAAAGGGGAGGACGTACGGATGTCTGATTACTCTCCAGTGTGGGTGAGTGAGGAGCAGAGGGATTAATGGTGAATTATCTCTAACGCCTTTTATGAAAAACCCTAAAGAGAAAACTGTCTTGCTGATAAACATCTAAGTGAGGAAGAATTCAGACATCAGCAATAGTACGTAGAATTCAAACAGACAAAATGTGTAGTGGGGTTGAGAAGTTCATAAAAAATTGTTTTTACTGCAATAATTTAAGAAATACAGTTTGCTATGAAACTAACTCCCAGAAATACACGTATATAAGTAACAGGTTAAAATAAAGTTACCCAGAACAATGTACTGCAATGGAAGGATCCTAAAAACGATTTTAAATCTTTCTGTTTTGTCTTATTGCTCTGTTACACATCATCTTGTTGGGAACACCCCGCCTCCAATGTTGCTTCAGAGCATGGGAGTATGACACAAGCAATCCAGCATTTAAAAATTAGTTTACATCTTCCCAAAGATGATCAGATATGGAGTTGGAAGGAACACTGGTGGTGTACAAGGTGTAGCGAGGAAGTTTGGCTTCTTTGAAAACACAGAAATGTTACAGGAATATGTTTTTTGTTTTTATCCCAGGTGTGGGATGTGATGCTGCTTCAGATTGTCCACAGCAGCTGACTATATTTTTCCTCATGCTTTAGTAGGGGTGTGGTTTTGCCAGAGGCAAGTGTATGACATTTGTAATTCTGGGGACTCATGAGAGGGTAAATAAATGCTTGAGCCCAGAGACTGGCTGCTGTGGCTGCTGCTCCTGGTTGCTGGTTGATGGCTGCTATTGTTGGGTTTTGTCAAGTGGTCATGCACAAAAAGAGGAGAAGAAATTGAAGAAGAATCTGAAAGATCAGATTTGCCCCAAGAAACTTGACATCCCTAGTCAGCAGGAAATAGTCTAGCTATAAAGATGCCCTCTTTCTCCTTTACCCTTCTTTCTCTCATACCTAGTATTGGGGGGTTGGAAGGGTTGAATAAGGGTGGAGAAGATTGGAAGAGGAAAAAAAGGAACCCACAAAGTAGCAAACATAGCCTACAACAGGATAATTTGAAGATGTCAGAAACTGGGTGCGAATTTGTGCCTCTTACTACAAGAACTGTAGTACTTGCTCTTGTAATGAATTTCAAAAATAAACATGGCATTAAAAGTAAGTAATGTTGTATCTCTTGTGTGCTGCAGACTGTGCTCAGCAGGTGTCCTCAGTCTCAGCAGCCTCTCAGGAGCAGTCCTCTCTATGGCTCCTTCCCTGTTTTGTTTTTTAAATCTATTTCAAGCAGATCTTTTCGTTGCATTCACATCTCTCAGACAAACCCAAGGAACAGCTTTCAACATAGCATGGTGAAAACCTCAGCCAGGTCAACAGTCAACTTGCCCTGTCTTGTTCTTAAGTAGAGCAGAGCACAGGGGTAAGCACAGGGCGATGGGCTTGTCCCTGTATCCGATGCCAGAGGCAATTGGAGGAAGCATTGAGAATCAGACAACAGGAAGGCACGGCTGATCCTTTGAGGAGATTTGTTTATCATCCTGGTTTCCTTGCTTGGGATCCTCAGTCCAACCGGCCCCTCCTCTTCTGCTGTTAGGAACCCAAGAAAGCAGCGGATGCTCAGGTCTGCTACGCAGTTCCTTTTGCTGTACCGTGGCATCTGGAAGCCTGAAACTCATCACAGCTGGACCATATTTAACTACATTAGCTTTCAGGGTCCCACGCAACAATAAAATCAACACACCATTGCTTCCACGTGGGCTTACACTTTCTTCTTTGGTCTAAACTCCCCAGTGTTACTAGTAACACATGGTTGTCATGTGACTTGTATCACGTGACCATTGTGCTGACTAATTTTATGTCAACTTGACACAAGCTAGAGTTATCTGAAATGAGGGAAAATCAATTGAGAAAATCCCTCCGTACTTTCAGACTGTAAGGTCAATTAAATATCAATGGGGGGTGCTGGAGAGATGGCTCAGTGGTTTAGAGCACCGCCTGCTCTTCCAGATGTCCCAGCAACCACATGGTGGCTCACAACCATCTATAGTGTGATCTGGTGCCCTTTTCTGCAGATAAAGTGCTCATGTACAATAAATAAATAAATCTTTTAAAAATATCAATGGGGGAGGACCCAGGTAATTATGGATGGTGATCCTGGGTTCTTTATGAAAGCAGGCTGACACTGTCCTTATGGGTCCCATGATATGGGGAATAGGAGCTACTTCTGACATGGACTCTGGCCCTCCCATGTTGACCACTTCCCTCTGGTGGGGCAGCCTTGCCAAGGCACAGAGGAAGAAGATACATGCAGTCTGGATGAGACTTGATAGGCTGAGATCAGATGTTAAGAGAGGAGGACTCCCCTCTCTGAACAATAGGGGAGGGAGGGACAGGGGATGAGGGAGGGAGGAAGGGAGGGTGGCATCGGGAGGCTTCAAGGGAGGGGGCTACAATCAGGAGATAACATGAACAAATTAAAAAAAAAAAAGAAAGCTGGCTGAGAAAGTCATATGGAGTAGAGAGGTCTTCCTTCCTTTCTTCTTTCTTTCCTTTTTTTCAATGTATGTGCTCTGTTTGCATGCATGACTGTATGCCAGAGGGAAGGAGCCAGTACTGTTAACTGCTGAGCCATCTCTCCAGCTCCAAGCTGGGAAAGTGTTAAATCGACTGACTACAAGGAAACCAAAGGACAAATTTAGAACCAAACAAGACTCAAGCATTGTTGGGCTCTGTGGCCGAATATGTCAGCCCTCTGAGGCCTTGAGGACAGATCCGAGCCTTGCGCAAGTTTCAGCAGCAATCTCTCGTAAATACTTCCACATAGGAATAACTCAGCACGGTCCATCCAGGTACATCCTGATGTGAGCCCTGTGTGCCGACAGCCACGTAACACAAACCAATTGGTCCCACAGTATCAGACCACTTTACGTCCTGGGAGACGTCATATCTCCTGACGCCTTATATCCTGCCCACTCCCTATACTCAGAATTTTCCTCCGGGAGTCATAGGAGGCTGGGTCGCCAATGCCGACACTTACCAGACTGCTTAGCTCTCAGGAGAGGAAATGGTAGGCCCAAGTCCCCTCCTGTTCCAGCCCTACCTGCCGGTTTAAGAGATCCGACAAAGCATTTCATTAAGAAAACAAAAAAAGTGTGAAGTACACTTAAAAGTCATATATCCAGTCACTGGACAAGGGTACCGAGCCTGGGGACACAAAGTGGCACTGGACATTGGTTGCATATTAGACAATGTTTTGAGGAGTTTGTGTATAAAGAAGCGAACAAATGAACTGGGAATTTTTTTTTTTTAAAATCATAAGTGCAAACGCAAAGCTATTGCTTTACTACTTATGTATAAAACTTGCTGAGATGAAGGGGTTGAGAGTCTGGTTCTGATCTGAAGAGATTGGTGAGAGAGGAAATGTTTCCAAGGAAGAGAATATTTGAGCCACATCTGGAGGACAGGATCAGAAAATGCCATGTGGAGGAAAGGTAAGGTTCAGTGAAGGACATGGAAGTCACTAACACTGAGGTATGGCTAGAGATGGCTTCTCTTGAGTAATAAAAAGCAATCTAATGTGACTGGGAAAAATGGGGATGCAGTCGGGTGATGTGACTGGGTAGCAGCTGGAGGTCAGTGGATGCAAACCTTTGGCTAAGGAGCTTGGAACATGTAA
Source organism: Acomys minous (assembly GCF_964271855.1). Classification (NCBI taxonomy): domain Eukaryota; kingdom Metazoa; phylum Chordata; class Mammalia; order Rodentia; family Muridae; genus Acomys; species Acomys minous. The sequence continues at coordinate 68,617,770 of NC_140490.1, forward strand.
TCAAAAGTGACAGAGGCAGATCTCCTGAGTGCAGGAGTGAAACAGATGGGGGAGGTTTTAGGGAGTTGGTGGCACCCATGTGGATGGATGACATTGGGGGCAGGGATCAAAGTAGGAGCAAGTTCACTTATTTAGCATCTTCCGTACAAGCTAAAATACTGGCACCCCCTATAGCACAGCACTCTGTTCCTACTAGGTATAAGAAGGCATAAACAGAGCCACTGCCGCATACTTGTACTGTTAAATATCACTGTTATTAAAAAAAAAAAAACTACATAAAATCACAGTAGAATGAATTAAGTCCAGGGCATCAAGAATGATTATCACATCCTGCTCACCAGTATCTGGTGTTTGCTGTCTAGGTTCTTATGCTATTTGTCAGTGATTCTCCGTGAATAGGAGAAGCTGCTGAAGGACACACAGCCGCGTGTGGCTCCCCAGCTCCACTGTGAACAACTTTCCAGCAGCTGGTAGCCAGTCAGTCCAGACTAGGTTCTACTCTAGAAATCAGAACTAGAACCCACAACTACTCTAGAAATCAGAACTAGAACCCACAACTACTCTAGAAATCAGAACTAGAATCCACAACTTTATTTTGTCTTTTATTGTGTAAACTCATAAAAATCTGGGGTGGGAGGGTTGGTTAAAAGCATAGATTGATCTTCAAGGTGTGATGATGTATCTATAGTTACATTATAGACAGCCTCCAGTGTGGAGGAAATGTTCTATTAGTATTCAAAAACAGTGAGCTGCATTGCAAAGGAATTGATCAATCCACTGATTCCTGGTCGAAGTTCCAATTCACTTTCATTGTTTATGATGAGCTGCTTGCTTTCCTTCTTCCTTCCTTCCTTCCTTCCTTCCTTCTTTCTTTTTTCTTTCTCTCGAGAACCAGTACCTGCATCAAGACTGAGCTCAGTTCATGCATAAACACACTTCTGACTGCTGAAGTGTCCGCCACCACCAAAGGAAGAAAGATTTATCTGGTTCACAATGCGGGAGGTGGGAAGGGGGCAGGAAGGGAGAAGGTGAGAGAGAGAGAGAGAGAGAGAGAGAGAGAGAGAGAGAGAGAGAGAGAGAGATTATGCTCATGTGAAGGTCAGAGGACCAGGATTTGGATCTCTATTTCCAGTATATGGGACCTGGGGATGGAACCCAGGTCCTTAGGCTTGGCAGTGAGCTTCTTTACCCACTAAGCCATCTTGCCATCCCTACCACTTGACTCTTTACAGCTTTACAGTTTTTACTTTTTAATTATTGTTTTTTAACTGTTACGTGAGCTCTTTCTCTTTCCTCTCTCTGTATGTGTGTATGTGTGTGTGTGTGTGTGTGTGTGTGTGTGTGTGTGTGTGTGTGTAAAAAGTGCAAATACCCTCATGTATGTGATGGTCAGGTCAGGAGCCACCCTTCCATCGTGGGTCCTGGAGACGGAACTCAGGCTCTTGGGTTTGCACAACAAGAGCTTTTACCCACTGAGCCATGTTTCTACCTTTCCTCCTTTATTTGAAAATCAAACAAACAAACAAACAAACAAAAGCTCTTTCTCCTATATCCAGTCTCTAATGTCCAGTTAACATGTCCTTAGAAGTGCTCAAGGAAAGATGCCATTGCACAAGGCTGCTTCAGAAAACTTTACAGGTGCAGCCAGAAGGAGATTCCTACTTGCCTCAAGCAGAGTAGAGAGCATCACTCATTAGCAGACTTTGCAGCTGTAACTAAAAACCCAACTGGATCTGTAGGCTTTTATTTTTTTAAACCTACTTTATTTGGGGTTCCTTAATGCCTCTACCTCCCTTCCAGCCCATTGTCTCTAGGTATGAAAGAAAGAAGGTTAGTAGGGATAGTGACCTTTGTAGACTCGGTTCCTTAGGGTGATTCCACTCTTCATCGTCAGGGTCAGGATTTCAGCAGTCCAACAAAGCAACAGTAACAGCGATGGTGGAACAGATCAGCAGCAGCCTCTTCGAAGTGGTCTCTGGAACATTTCTCTCTAGGAGAATCTTGAAGAGAAATGAAGCCAAGCGACGGGAAGAGATGCAAAGCGATCTTTGTCTCTGGGCTCTTGTTTATATCCTTTCAGAGTTCACACCAGATGCTTCGCAGCTGGGAAAGACCATTCCCCTGTGCACAAGACAGTCTTCAGCTGACAAAGATCACATGCCCTCTTATGATGCGGTTTCATATCCCACACTTTGGATCAAAACAAAAACATGTTTACATAACATAATCAAAATTCCATAACAGTCAATAAATATGTCCTGTGTCTTACAGAACTAACTGCCTGATTCACAAAGGGAAAGGTCCTTTGGTGGAGGAGTAGCGGGCAGGGAGTGAGGGGTGGGGGTAAGAGTTAATGGCCACTCAGTTTAGAAGCTCTAAAAAGTCTTCTCTGATGGTCCAATCAGTTTATTTGAATCCTAAGCCCAGTGTAACTGCCACACAGTACTGCTCTCTGGAGTGCAAACTGTCCATGGTCCCGACGGAAGGGCACCATAAAAGTGACTCAGTAAATAAAATGAGATCAATACAACATTGTATCCATAGGAACAGATACTAAATACACACCGAAATTCGATGGCTGGGTTTGATTATGCATACCTGTAACCCCAGCACTTAAGAGGCCAAGTCAGGACAAGCATAGTGTGAGGCCAGTCTGGATGACGTAGTAAGACTCTGTGAGAGAAAGAAGGGAAGGAGGAAGGAAGGAAGGAAGGAAGGAAGGAAGAAGGGGGAAGGAGGGAGGGAAAGAAAGGTCAAAAGAAAAGGAGGGAGGAAGCATAGGAATTTAAACTCTCACAGATCTGGAGGCTGAGAATTCTAGGGTCAAAGTCTGGAGGGTTCAGTTTTGGTGAGTGTCGGCTTCCTGTGTCCTCACATGACACAGAGATGGGGTGGAGAGAAAGGGAGCTGGGGAAGGGAGAGGAACAAAGTGGCTCCTGGCTCCTCCTCCTCCTCCTCCTCCTCTTTCTCCTTCTCCTCCTCCTCCCCCTTCTCCTCCTCCTTCTCCTCCTCTTTCTCCTCCTCCTCAGACACTAGCACTGCTGCGGTGGGGCCACTCTTGTACTCTTCTCTAAACCTAATTGCACGTGACAGGCTCTGACTCCCAACTCTACCATGTGGACAGTGCAGATCTTCAGTCCATGTCCCCATCAACCATATATGTCCCTAACTCCTCAACCCTCTGTATCAAACCATATATGTCCTTAACTCCTCATCCCTTTGTATCAAACCATATATGTCCCTAATTAATTCCTAATCCCTCTGTATCAAATTTTTGAACATTTACAATTCCAGTCCTAAAACTACCTAACAGTTTCTTTTTTTCTTTATTACAATCTTATATCTATAAAATGGATTTATATTCTTTATAATTTTTATTTCCTTTACCCAAATATCTATAGGGCTATTACTGTATAGTCTCCATCCCATCCTCCGGGATCCTTTTATTCAGGAAGTCAGTTTCTTGTCACTTTCTCTGTGTAGCCCTGGCTGTCCTGGAACTCCTTCTATAAGCCTGGCTGGCCTCGAACTCCAAGAAAGCCGCCTGCCTCTGCCTCCCTGGTGCTGGGATTAAAGGTGTGCACCATCTCCAGGCATTTTTTTAGATGTTTAAACTGAGAAGACATTTTTTATTTTCATTTGCTAGAATGTATTAGTTTTTACAATCGTATGTTCTGATTTTTTTTGTAGTAAAGGTAGAAATTATTCCTAATCTTATGATAATTTATTTTTCTTATTATATACATTTCCCCCCTCCTCTCTTTATCTCTTCTGCCTCTCTTCCTTCCTCCATCTAGGAATTAAGCCCAGCGCTTTGCATATGCTGAGCAAATGTCCCAGCTCTTGCTTGATTAAGTTTCTTACTATGAAGTTCAGGCTGGCCTTGAACTCATTTATTTAGCCCAGGCTGGGTTCTAATTCTTTCTGCTTCTGTATCCTGGGTGCTGGGATTTTAGGCATTCATCACAGCACCTGCTGTGTCTCCGCTCACCCTCACTCTCTCCTCTCTCTCTCCTCTCCCCAGCATAGCATGCTGCTCACTGCTTCTTGTGAGACTGATTTGAAAGACCCAACTCTTCCTGAGTTAGTGGGGCAGGAGTTAAGCCTTGTGAAAGCACTGTTACATTGCTGTTAATGTTAGCAATATGTTTTTATTATAAGCACCTCGTACAGTATTCTCTTTTCTTTTTTAAATAAGCTAAGGTACTGAGGACTTGACTTCCTAACGCATAGTTGTGAGATTCTTCTGGCCGCCTTGGTAGAAGGACTGTCCACCTCGAAGCCAGCAACCCTCCCTTCATGCCAGCGCTGCTGCTTTGAACACCCCAAACAGCGCTTGAGAAGCAGCATAGCAACCACAGCTGCCAGCTGCTCAAATGCAGCCCTAACGTTTCCCAGACTGTTTTCAGAAGCCTTTCTTTCGCTGACCAGAGGGGGCGTGCTTCCCCTGAGGACCACAGAAGGAGCTGTGGTTGGTCTCTACAATCCTTCTCTTGCATAAGCCCCTCTGGAGGATGCAAATGTGGCTTTTTCTTGGAGGAAGGTGCCCTTTGGAGGCCAGGGCAGCCTCCCTTGCCATATCTTGTTCTGTCTACGTTGGCAGACTATTTGTTTCACGTTGTCTCTCTGCTGGGAGACATCATCCTGATGTGGCTACATGCGGCCTTGGATCTTTATTTTAGAGCAGAGTGAGCTCGTAACAGGAGGAAAGGGTGAAAGGGCAAGAGGGTTTGAGGGTGAAAGAAGCAATTGTGAAGCAATAGCATTAGCTAGAGTGGAGGCGGCAAAGGCAGCAAACGGCGGCGGGGCAGAGGTGGCAGAGACGATAAGAGCTGTGAAGAACTGAAGACAAGACAATGAGGCCATTGGGAGAAGTCCCAGTCCCAGAGAGCTACCAAACGGTCTCAGGCTCCGAACCCTGAACAGTGTGACCCCCATCACTGCAGGGCCGAGGGCAGGACCCGAGACCTGTATAAGAGCTGCGGACGCTCGAAGGTGCCGCTGGGTCTGTTGCATCCACTGCTGCTGGAGGCTGGGGAGTATAGTAGCTGCCAGGCGCTGGGAGTGCTAGGTAATTCCAGAGCAGTAAGCCTCCAGCCTGAAAACGTGTTGAGCCATAAGTAACCTGGCTTTGATGATGGCAGTAGGCCCATAGCTGTCCTCTGTATAATATTACTCTATCAAGCATAGGTATGGTGAAAATGGCCGCAGAGGAGGCAAGATGTAAGCCTGTCCCATGAGGACTATACTTCTGAGACCATGGAACGTGACGATGCCATCAGGGAGCTGGTCAGAGGGTTGACCAGATGGCTCGGCCGGGAAAGCTATGTTCCACTGTGCTTGATGCCTTGAACTCCATCCTTAGGATCAATATGGTAGAGGGAAAGAACCCATTCTTAAAAGATGTCCTTTTCACAGGTTCACGCTTAACTGCCACGTGCTCCAACAGATAAACAAAAAAAACACATTCGTGTAAATTTTTTTTAAAGGGCAGGCAGGGTATCCCACAGAGAATCAGGGAAGATATATGTAACTTCAGATGAATTTAAAATATGAGGAAGATACAATGAACTTGATCTGGTTATCAATTAAATAATAAAACCAAGTTAAAAATTAAATGGTTGAGCCAATAAAATCCTCCTGTTGGTAAGATAAGGGCTAAAGGTTCTGAGTAATCATTTACTCCTGAGGGCGAGACAGTTGCAGAAAGCTGAGGATCCCGGACCACGCAGTCCACCGTCCTCAGGTTTGCAGTCAAGTTCTTTCTGCTTTGATGGTGTGGGGATGGCCCTTTTCCTGTTGAGGTTGTGGGTGGTGAACAAGGCTGTGTTTCTCTTGAGAAATGAGATAGTTCTGAAAAGTGAGACAGGACGAGTGAGATCACTGGAAACTCCAGAAGAGGAGGGAGGGAGGGAAGGAGACAGAAAGATGGGTGCGGGGCAGGAAAGGGGGGAAAGAGAGAGAGAATATTGTCAGAAGCAACTAGAAATGGACAACAAGGCGGGTGTGGTGGCTCATGCCTGTAATCCCAGCACTTGGGAGGTGGAGGCAGGTGGATCACTGTGAGTTCGAGGCCTGCCTCGTTTACAAAGTGAGTTCAGGACAGCCAAGGCTACACAGAGAAACTCTGTCTCGAAAACAAACAAACAAAAGAAAGAAAGAAAGAAATGAGCAACAAACATAAACTCAAGGCTTGCATTTCTAAAGGTTACTGATGCTAAAAATTTGGACATAGCCCTTGCTTTTGTGAGATGCACTAAGCTGAAGAAACAGCACTAACCGAAGAGATTGACGCAATAAAGGCTGATTCTTAAGGACTGTTTTTGACAGGTTTCAAAGATCAAATTAACCAAAACAGATTAAAGGACTCTGGCTTTATGCAGTGGTTTGGAGTGCCTTTTCCTTTTGCTGCCTTGCTCATGTGCAGCCCGACTTGCCTCTCAGCTCAGATACCAGAGGACTAGGTAGTTCAACCAGGCGAAGCAAATGCCCTCTCTCTCAGTGCTAGTCCCGTGGTCACCCATACTCTTCTGCTTCCTTCCCAGCTATGCCAGTCTTGCTTTTTTTTTCCTTATTGTATTGCCCCCTCTGACTCACCAGGGCTTGTGTTTATAGTTGTCTTTCTTTCTCTCCGTCAGCCTTTCCTCGCCCTCCTCGTCTAACTCACAAACTCCACTTATCTCAGAAACCCAAGGAAATCCATTATCGGGCACAACGTGCTTCTGATTAAGTATATATAGAGAGCAGTTAGTGAGAGCCTAGACCCCCACCCCCACCGAGAGTCACGCTGGAGGAAGCCATGGTAGCGAGCAATTCATTTATTCCACAGGTGGTTATTGAGTCAGTGAATGAGCCAGCAGTCAGTGAACTCTGAGGCATTGCTTCACCGGGAGTGTCTGTAAAGCTGTAGAGAGAAAAGCTGCCCTGAATTCTGTCTTTAGTTCTGTAAGCAGACTCTTCTGTTCAACAGGTCTACCTGTGCTATGATGAGGGTCCGCACAGCATTTTAAGTTTTCCAGCAGGAGGCTCAGGCTTGACTCACTTGCTTCTGCCATTTGGTGTTGGTTTGGATTTAAGTCAGTTTATTTCTGAGTTCTGATGCAGGCTGGCACTCAGCCTTGTGTGGGGCCGAGACTTTGTGCTACTTCCACTCTCCGTATGTGTGTGTGTGTGTGTGTGTGTGTGTGTGTGTGTATGTATGTATGTATGTATGTATGTATGTATGTTATGTATCTTCTCCCAGTTAGGGCCTAGCATTCTGCAGTTTCTATTTCTCCCCATCTTGATCAATTGTGTGTCTCTGTCTTGCTGTAAATGGAAGCTTCTTTGATTAAGATTGTAAGATTTATTAATTTATGGGTATTTTAAGCCATTAAGAGTTGGTTTAATATGTCCATTCAACAGAATAATAGCAGTAGGGCATTTGACCTGTCTAGCTACAAGTTTTTGGCTGGATAATGGCGCCAGATATACACTTTGTCTTGTGGAGTGGGCCTTAAATACAAGCAGAAAGCGGTTGGCTATACCCATGATGTTTATGCCACTATTATTTTAATGAACACAGTAATGTGATTGAGAAGACCCCATATTCTCAGGCATTTGAATACTTGATCCCTGGTTGGTGGAGGTGTTGGGGTGTGATATGGCCCATGTGGCTTGGTTCTGCAACCCTGACTAAGGGCAGTGAGGAAGTGAAGAAATGATAGACATGCATCCAAAAAAGTCAGGTAGGGTGTATGCACTCTGATGGGGTTTGCCACCTACTTTTCCTCGGTGTACTTGTTACGTACAGCACAGAGGGGAAGAAGTTAACTAGTCTTGGAGGGTCTTTGTAGGAGAACAGTCTCAGGTGATAAACAGTCAGAAGGAGGCAGTGAAATTGCTAGATTTTGTGGGCACTTGGTCTGTCATCTATAAATGCTAGTACTTGGACTAAAGAAAAAGACTGCCCATTTCAAGCCTCGTATACATGGAGAAAGGCTTTGCCAATTTCCCATGGGTCTGAAGCCTTGGTCCTCTTTATGGCTGCTGTGCCCATGTTGGGTCGTTGGTGGGGGTGGGGGGGGGTGGGGGGGGACAGGGGGTGGGGGGGACAGGGGGGATTCCTTAGTTCCCTATGGGGTAGGTTTAAAAGGAACAGTTTTGTTACTGAGAACAAGCTTTGAGGTTTCAAGCTCATGCTCCATTCCCAGTGTGCACTCTCTGCCTGGTGCTTGCAGTTCAGTCTGTGAGCCCTCAACTCCTGCCCCTGCTCTCATCCCTTTGCCCCACCACTGTGGAGTCTAATCCTCAAAATTACAAGCACAAATAAACACTTTTCTCCATTTCAAAGACAGTGCTAGTAAGACTTGGAGTAACAATACTTTTCCAGGCCTCACATGTGGCTGCTAACAGAGCCAAGGATAGGGACCACATCAGGTAAGACACAGGGTACTTTCCTGTTTGTGTTTGCTCTTACACACTTTTATTTCAGTAAGTAGATGCTGGACCTTGGGAGGAGAGAAACAAAATGCCTACCGGAGCAGACACCAAGGGGAGAGTGGGAGACATTGCCAAGGAGAGCAACGTAAACACCACCCAAGACCAACCCTTAAAGAAAGGTAAAAATCACACAGCAGCTCTGGTTGCGAGGAAAACAGGACCCATGTCACCCCATCTCCCTTTCTCATGATAGCATTTTTCTCGCGACTGCCAGTGGCGGCCAGTGGTGCTAAATGGTGCCGAGGCATTTTTGCTTCTAATTATTTCCTTGCTCACAGGTAACGGTGAAGTACACAGAACAGGTGAGAATCACGTGGCGAGTACTCGGAAGTGAAAATATAAAGCTCAAAGGAATGCCAAAACAAAATAGCCATTAAAATCCAACCCCCCAGCACACCCAGATAACCTCGGAGCAGATTCTAGGCGGGACACTTGGTTTTGCCTTGGTCTTCTTGACTAGGGCTGGGGACTATTATCTTCTCAATACCTCTCTCCCTCAAAGCTACCAAGGATAGAAAAATAGACGTGGATCTGAGTAGGCTTTAAATCTTTTTAACCTACTTTATTTGGGGTTCCATAATGACTCTATCTCCCTTCCTGCCCCAGTACTTTCCAACACCCCAACATGAGGTAGGAGAGAAAGAAGGTTAGTGGGGAGAGGGGGGTGTAGTTCTCTTTGGCTACTTCCTGTTGTCTAGGGTCATCAGGTCCTTTGGGGGCAACACCATTTTCTGTCGTCAGGATAATCAGCCAGCCAGCAGCCAACTCAGAAGCAGCCTTCTCTTCCTCCTTCAGCTGTCCCCTCCAAGTGCTCTGCTAGCTTGCTTACACAAGGCTGTTACCAGCTGTGAACAAACTGGAGCAGCCCCCCTATCCCACGGGTGGGATTAAAACAAGAAGATGTTTACATAGCTTAACCCAAATCTTCCACAACATACATGAGCTACAAATTCAACTCAATTACATATGCTAAATAATCTTCCAGTTAAAGTAGCAGGAAAAACTGTTTTGTCATTAGAAACAGCCTGTGAATAAGAGGCTATCCCAAGAATGCAGAGAGAGTCAAATATTAGCACCCACCATCATGGTGCATTCACATGCACCCCGTGGTTCTCACCATGGCACCTACAGGCAGATTCTTTGACTACCCCTGCGAAGTGCCGAAGCCATGGAGACCTTTCAAACTTGTGGTACAGCATCTGTGATGGCAATCCAGGTGGCTGATTCCAACATTAAAAGGCATTTGATAAAACCCATGAGATAAGAGTTGCATAGTTTAGCATAGCTGACATGCTTGTCACACTCACACAAGCAGCAGCACACAGGGGAGTTTCCGGTGAACCTCACCATGCTGATGACTGAAAAGACATCAATGTTGCAAAACAGTAGAAAGACTTGTCCTTCCCCATGATCTGTACATAAAATGTGTGCATATTGTCTGTCTGTCTGTCTGTCGATCTGTCTGTCATCTATCCATCCAAAGCCCAAGGAGAGGAAACGTGAAAATGGCAGGCATTGGGCATGGCCACACCTGTAATCCCAGCACCCGGGAGGCTGGAGCTGTAGAATTGTGAGTCTGAGGACAGCCTGGGGCTGTGTGATGAACCCCGGTTTAACAAACAAATAAACACCGTAAATTAGTTACAGAAGCAACACAAAGTACGTGATAAAACTTAGATGGGACTTAACTGATGAGTACAGTTTCATGTTGTCTAAGAGAGAAGTCTTATGTACATGGGTGGAATATGGAGAAGACAGCCTGGCCGTCCTTCTTAATGGAATATAAGGTCAAAATAACAATGACCAAAATTCCACTGTGAATTGTTTTCAGATGGAGGAAGGAAACTTTTCAAAGTTAAATGGTTCTAGGCTTTTAGGCCAAAGGTGAGATCAGTCAATTTCTGAATTTAACAAGTGCATCTCCACACACAAGGGTGCAGTGCTGGCTACACAGTTTCATCTGATCCCTGGTCGAAGCCTGGAAGCTGTAAACTCAGAGTTTGACCACAGTGACCACATATTATTATCTCTGGATTTCTCTGCCTCTTAGTTGTGATTAAGCTAAAGTGATTGGAATACAGGCAAGCTTTGTGCAAGCCCAGATGTCAGTGTTGAGATGAAGATGATACACATGTTCAATGTAGCACTAACCTGCACACACACACACACACACACACACACACACACACACACACACACACGTGCGCACGCGCAATCTTAGCTTCCTGTCAGGTCTTGCTTTAAACTTGTTCCTGCCCTTGATGCCTCATCCAGAGCCCTGAAGACCCCATCTCTGAGGCTGGCTCTCCATACATCCTTCAGGGTTCTGCTCCCCCACTTGGGAGAATGGAGCCTCCCACAGAACAGCATCCTGCCTCATACTTCTGAGATCCAAGAGACACCAGTCTTCTGCCTCCTGCAGTCTTATGAAGTGTAGGAAGAAAGCAGGCCAGCTGCATGAGTTTTGTTTCTTCTCCTCCTAGGCTTCTGTTCAGTGAGGCATGGTCTGGCCCTCATCTTGCACCTCTGTAATTTTTCTGTTTCTACCCAACAAATGAACTTGAGCATTGCCATAACCGCTATGGTGAATACCACCGTGCCAGCCAGCCAGCCCAGTGCATCCACAGAAGGACCCACCACCAACTCCCAAGAGTTCTGGAATGAAACACTACAGGATTCTAAGGTACTGCTATGTTTTGTGATGTTCTGAACTATTTCTTTGATCCGAGGGCCATCTTATGCGTGAATGAAATTCCTTTAGCATAAGAACATAGTACATATCTGAGGAGATTTTCATCTCACTCTACTTAGTGTTTGTGAGTGAACCCATGGCTGAGTCAGAAGGAAACATGTCTAATTGTCCAGTAAAAATAAATTCTTCTTCTATAAGGATGAAAAGTATCACAAAACCAGCTCATAGATTAGGTTTCCTTTCTTTTCCACATAATGTTCAATATGTCAGCTAGATGTTTCTTTATGATCTTTTCCTTCTGTCTGTATCAATCTATAATGTATATAATACATATGTATCTATCTATAATATAAGAGAATAATTTATATAGGTCCTATATGAATTATACATACATATGTATGTATGGAAAATGTTTTGCCTTTCTAGGACAGAAACTTTCTTTTTTAAAAATATATTTTATTAATTTATTCATATTCCATCTCAATTGTTATCCCATCCCTTGTAACCTCCCATTCCTCCCTCCCTCCCATCTTCCCCTTACTCCCCTCCCCTATGCCTATGACTGAGGGGGACTTCCTCCCCCTGTATATGCTCATAGGGTATCAAGTCTCTTCTTGGTAGCCTGCTATCCTTCCTCTGAGTGCCGCCAGGCCTCCCCATCCAGGGGACATGGTCAAATATGGGGCACCAGAGTTTATGTGAAAGTCAGACCCCACTCTCCACTCAACTGTGGAGAATGTCCTGTCTATTGGCTAGATCTGGGTAGGAGTTCAAAGTTTACTGCACATATTGTCCTTGGCTGGTGCCATAGTTTGAGCAGGACCCCTGGGCCCAGATCTGCCCATCATAATGTTCTTTTTGTAGGTTTCTAGGACCCTCTGGAACTTTCTATGTCTGTCTCCAAACTCATGATTCTCCTGCTTCAGCCTCCTGACCACCACACCCGCCATGGGCTTCCTTATTCTCATTGGTCAGTTACTCATGTCACGGTGATAGGAAAAGAGTACAACACGCATATACTTAGGTTTTCTTTTTCTTTACGAAACTTGTGGGTTGGAAGAGTTGGAGAGAGGTTAAAATGAACAGCAAACTGCTTTTTGTGTAATAAGTCTTTACAGTGACCAGTCAGCAGCAGAGCCAGGAGTGAGGCACGGCTGTAACCTCAGGACTCTGGCAGTGGGAACCTGAGGATGAAGAGATCAGGGGCTGATGAGACCCTATCTCAAAAACCAACGAAATGAAACGCAACGACCCGCCGGTGTATCAGACAACAAGGACTTCTTTGTCCCTAGGCCCCTGTGTACGACTGGACTCCGGAGATTCAGGGAATCCTCCTTAGCTCCCTCAACTATGGATCATTCTTAGCTCCGATCCCAACTGGCTATGTGGCTGGAGTATTTGGAGCCAAGTACGTGGTTGGCGTGGGCTTGCTGATTTCTTCCGTCCTGACTCTCCTCATTCCCCTGGCGGCTGATGCTGGAGTAGCCTTGCTCATCGTCCTGCGGGTCATCCAAGGCATAGCTCAGGTATCAAGATCTTTACCAAGTATAACTGGCACACATCTATGTTCTAGAATGATCTCATATCTCTAAGAATGGAAAATCTCCCCCAGGTTATGGTATTAACAGGTCAGTTCTCATTGTGGGCCAAGTGGGCTCCCCCGATGGAAAGGAGTCAGCTCATCACTATCGCTTCATCAGGTAACTGGCACCTTCATCTCATCCTATATGCACCGCCCAAGAGTGCTCAACAATGGCCTGCTGTGTGAACGAAGGCCTTGTATCCTAGCCACTCCTGTCTTCCTGATCCTTGCTTTTAGAACTAGACCATCTTTTTGATTGGAATGGCATGTCAACAGTGCACCAAACATTCACATACAAACATTTCACTTGCATTCATTTCTTTTACCCCCCACAGGAACCTTATAAATCAGCTAAGTACATAGTGTAGAAAATCTGAGACACAAACAGACCGATACATGTCTGAGGCCATACAGTCCCCAAATGAGGGAACAGGGTTTGTACTGTGGTCGTCTGGATCAAATCACTGCCACTCAACTCTGTAGAAGTGTATTGATTCCCTAGACCAGCTCTCCTACCCACTAAGTCCTTGTATCTTTTGCTTAGGGTCAATGTTGGGCATCTTCCTTGTCCTCATTGCTGGTGGCCTTCTTTGCCAGGCCCTGGGATGGCCTTATATCTTCTATATCTTTGGTGAGTTCACTCTCTTCTAAAATCTCAGAATGTTCCTCAATGACAAAGGATGCTGGGCATCTGTGATGAATGTGTTTCTGCTTAGCCAAACGCTAATAGGTGACATTTATGTGGAGTTGACAATGTTCAAAATTAGCCATGGTGCGAATCTTGCTGACTTATAAAAAGACATCTATATTTTAGTATTCCAGGGGCTGAAGAGATGGCTTAGCAGTTAGGAGGATTTGGTGCTATTGCAGAGGACCGAGTTTCAGTTCAAAGCACCCACAAGATGTCTCCCAAGCATCTGTAACTCCAATTCTAGGGGACCTGATTCCCTCTTCTGACCTCCACCTGGCCACATACACATATGTAGACAAAACACTCATAACAGAATAAAACGAATCTGAAAAAAGAAACTTGTATGACTTTTAGTAGTCTGGATATATTATGACTTTAAGGGCATCCACGTCTCCCTTTCTGGCCAAGGGAGATAGCTCAGTTGGTAAAGTGATTGCTGTGAAGGCACCAGGAACTGAATCTGATTCCCAGAACCCATGTAAAAAGTTGGCATCATGGTGCAGAAAAGTAATCTTGTCATTGGGGAGGCAGAGACAGGCAGGACTCTGCACTCATTGCCAGCCAGTCCATCCCCCTTGGTAAGTCCTAGCCCATTGGGAAATTCTGTGTCCAAAAACGAAGTGGAGGACACCTGAGGGATGGCATTCAAGTCTGATGAGCCACATTGCCACTGCTGCTGTTGACTTCCCCAGCACTGTAATAAAGGAGCTGTTAGATATATTTTCTTTGATGGTAGTTAATTTTATTCTATGTGTAGAAACGGTCTAGGTAATTGATTGCACATAAAAGAAGAAAGATAAAATAAGGCAGGAAAAAGTTAAAGGAAGAAGAGAGCTTTGCAGTACCAGCAGCGGAGGAATGCTGATTGGTGCTCAGCCATGAGGGGAAGCATACCAAAACTTAAAGCCATGTGTGGATCCTCAGTGTGTGTGTGTGTGTGTGTGTGTGTGTGTGTGTGTGTGTGTGTGTGTTTCAAAGCCTCTGGGAACTCAGTGGTTTGAAGCAGCTGTAATTCTTTTTCAAGTCCCATGAAACAGCTGGAGGGATGCTCTGTTCTGTTCTCTCACCTGCCTTGGACCATGGATTCACTAGAGCACGGTCCTCTCTCGAGGACACTGAAGAAAGGCAGTGTTTCTTAACACCTGAGCTGTCAGCTGCCCTAGGGCATGCCAAAAGCAAGTTACATGAACAAGACCAAAGTCAAGTGGTAGAGAAGTGCCCTCCACTAATGACAGGGCCATTCAAGGGTACAATATGGGGGTTGGGGCCAAAGTACCATCGCTGGTCCTTCCTCCAGGCATAGGAATCATCTTACTGAAAGAAAACGCTGATCAATCCAACGCTGACTGGGCCTTCTATCCCAGGTGGAATTGGCTGTGCCTGTTGCCTCATCTGGTTTCCTCTCGTATATGACAACCCACAGAAACACCCCTTTATCAGCACTGGTGAGAAGAGGTACATCGCGTGTTCACTGGCTCAAGAGGTACGATGAGGAATTTCCCTGTCATTTTCCTCTCCCTGTGCATCTCAGAGGTATAGTGTAGCAGGGGGGCTCCTGTCTTGTGATGGAGGGGACAATTGCATGTTTTTCCTTTTAGGATTGCTCTCTGGGCTGGTCTCTTCCCATTAAAGCCATGGCCACGTCCCTCCCACTTTGGGCCATTGTAGTTTTTTTTTTCTGTGAATACTGGCTGTTGTCCACAATAATGGCGTTCACGCCCACATACATCAGCTCTGTACTTCAAGCAAACTTCCGAGATGTGAGTACAAAGAAAGTGCACCCAGCTGTGTTAGTGTGTCTCTGTATGGTCTCATTCATGGCCCACAGGATGAGGGATCAGAACCCCTCAGAGAAGATGCAACCAGTGAATGTAGATTCATATTGACCTCACTGCCTACTTGAACAGAGAAATAATTCCAAATCAGATCATGGTATCATACTTTTAAGAGTCTTATGCAAAAAACTTTATACTTAATGAAGTCAACATCTGTTAGCAAGATGCTCTATTGGCAGCATTAAAATTTTAAGAGGATTAAAAAATTCTATTGTAAATAAGACATTATTATAATTTTTCTTTCTTTCTTTCTTTTTTTTTCACTAAGTAGCTTAGCCTGACCTGGAATTCACTATGTAGCCAAGGCTGGCCTCAAAATATAGGTCTCTTATCTCTATTTCCCCACTGTGGGGATTACAGGTATATACTAGCAAGCCTAGTTTAGAATCTTTAAAATAACTATTTGTAAGTGATCTCTAAAGAGAGCATTTGTCATTTTCTTTTAATAAAAATTATTGAAGCCAGGTATTGTGGTGTATGCCTTTAATCCAAGCACTCAGGAGGCAGAGGCTGTAGAATATGTGTGATCCAGCCTCCTCTACATAATGAATCCTGGACCAGCTAGGGCTACATAGTGAGACCTGCTGTCAAAAAAAAAAAATTAAGACTGATAATTTGATAAGAAATATGCATATTTTCTCTATGTAATTAAAGTTAAATTAAAGTTCTAGTAATAAAGAATTTAATTTACACTGAAAGTGATGTGTGTACAATGCAAGCCACAGACATGGACCATCCATCCAGGGTCTGTCAGGTCCAAGATGGGGAAATGCTGAGGACCCTTGTACTCACCTGTCTCCAATCTCCAGAGCGGAATCCTGTCGGCCCTGCCCTTCGTGGCTGGCTGTGTCTGCATTGTCCTTGGGGGTCTGCTGGCTGATTTTCTCCTCTCTAGGAAGATCCTCCGCCTTGTCACTATCAGGAAGCTCTTCACTGCTATAGGTAAGGGCCAGGCTGGCCACCAGCTGGCTGTGGGAGCTCGGGAGCCTCTTTGTTATGCCCTTTGTTCTCCTGCAGGGGTCCTTGGCTCGGCTGGAATTCTCGTGCCCCTGCCTTGGGTCAGATCTAGCCGCAGCACCACAATAGTCTTCTTGGTGATGTCTTCTGCCTTCGCCAGCCTCTGTGACTCGGGAGCCCTCATTAACTTCCTGGATATAGCTCCACGGTAAGGACTGCTTTGCCTCCTCTGCACAGAAGCTCAGTTCAGGTCCCCTTGCTCTGTAGCAAAAGGAAAAGGTAGTGTGTGCATCAGGTCACAGGGGATAGAAACATCAATGCCACTTCATCATACTTCCCCAAAGGGACCCTAGGCTTCAGCCATTGTGAACGGAGCCGGTCCGAGCTGAAACAAGAGCAGTCTGTGTCACAAGTCAGTCTCTGCTGAGGAATGCAGCAGGCCCATTGGACTGGTAACTGAAAAGCCTCAGGAGATCCCATCACAGAGGCCTATGTGGGCCTTAAATAAAGGGAAAACAAAGTTGGGAGGGATGACTCAGTTGGTAAAGGCTTGCTAGGCAATCACATGCACTTGAGTTCCAACCCCAGAACCCACATTACAAAAAAGATATGAAAGTAAAGCCAGGTGCAGTGGTGCGCGTGTATAATCTCAGTGCTCAGAAGGCAGCAATAGACAGAGATCTCTGTGGTTTGTTTGCAGCCTGCCTAGCTACTGGGTGATACTCAGGCTAGCGAGAGACACCAATTCCAAAAGCAATGTGGCTGACCCTGAAGAGTGTGTCACACAACATTGATGACACCCAACATTGTCCTCTGCCCCCCACATGCACCTCACATATATGCATGCATCCTGGCACATATGTGAACACATGTCTATCCATGAAAATAAGGGGAAAAGACAGAACCAGAGGAAAAATCATTAAGTCTGGTGTAAGTCGTGCCAGAAAGAACAGAGGCCAGACATCAAACTCCTAGGGTCTAACCCAGGCTATAGGACATACTTTATCTTCACAAGATGGGCCCCTGAGACCTATAGGAAATAGGCTGGTCTCAAAGGGTATCTGTCTTTTGACTTTTGTATTCCTAAACAGGGCTACAAGATTGGGCTCCACAGTAAGAAGTAAGAAGCTGACATGTTAGCATAGGCTAGCCCCTGAGAAGCTGAGCCTGTAGCTTGATACTTATAAGCTCCTACCCCAGGCTGTCCTGAGCCTATGCTAAAGATCATTAATTAGGGTATTGTGTTCAGGTTTGAGGTACACTACCCTAAGCATCCCCAGAGACGAGCATAGAGATAGGACAGAGCCACCCAGATAAAGCCTTTGCTTACATGAGACTGCCCCCTTCCCAGGTACACTGCCTTTCTCAAAGGACTACTGCAAGTCTTTTGTCATATAGCGGGAAGTATAGCTCCTACTGTTGCTGGATTTTTCATCAGCCAGGTAAGGTCAAAAGTTGTAAGGAATAGTAATAAGAGAAACTGGTGGTAGTTAGCAGAAGCCAGTCTAAGGTACTGTGAATTCCCTGGCCAAGGAGGGACGCACAGCTCATGAGTCTGGACCTTCATTCCCAGCTCAACTCATGTTGGAAAATTCCAGATACCACAGGTGTGGCATGTGGGAGAACGCTCAGCACGGTGACCTTATGGTTTGTGAGTTGTTGCGAGATACGTGTCTCATGTTAAAATCCAGACTTCCCAGTAACATTCATGGCATCTTCCCTAGAGTATCATATATGATCATCCATCATGCTTAACCCCGAATAGAGGAGTCTCAAGATTTCTGAGAGTTTCTCAGTGTCAATATCTTGAATGCTCTGGGCAAACCAGGATGGGGGGTGGTGTTCCTGTCTAGAAAGCTAAGAAGTCTTTCAAAATAGATGAGTAAGATGGTTAATAAATGGCGGAGTGAAACGCTCCATGCACCTCCCTCCTATGCTCCAGAGTGTTCACTCTGCTGTTCATGAGATGTTCACTCAGAGCACAAGCTCCTGTGACCTGTGGTGCTGGGATGGCAAAGCCTTCCATCCAGGAAGGAGCACTCTGTGTAGTTAAAATAAACAAAGCGAGGCAGTTCGTGCTCATAACCTCAGCACTTAGGAGGCCAGTTTGATGTACATTGTCAGACCCTCCCTGTCTCACAAATAAATCCCTAAAAGGAGAAAAAAGTAAAAAAAATAAACACATAATTAAACCTGAGGACTTGAGCATTGACTAATAATTATATAGATATAAATTTCACATGCAAAAGGATGCCTGTGACATTTATGAAAATCTTGTTTCTAATTTATCCCATGACTCCGTGTCAGTAACTCAGGGAAAAGACAGGAGAGTAAACAAGAAATGGCTTTTGCTTTAATGAAATCAAGTCCCCTCTTGCTTCTGGAGCATCCATTGCTTTCTAGGCTCTGAAAATAAACTATTAAGGATTGGTTAAAAGGATGATTGTCTTATAGACCTTGCTCTCTTGCCACTTGAATGACTGATTAGTCCATCTATCCATCCATCCATTCATCCGTCCATCCATGCATCCATCCAACAATCCAACGAACTGTTAAATATTAACACGCGCCATGCCAATTGTTTTAGCAAACAAATCTACAAAAGTCCCCCAACTCTACCTTATAAAAATCTAGATGGTTAAAAAAAAAAAAACAACAGAAAACCAAAGTAAACTATAGACATATTAGTGGTAAGTTCTGAGAGAAAACAGGACCAGTTTATTAGTGTGGTCAAAGGAGGGATCTTTGAAAAGGTGATATTATTAAGCAAATACGTGAGAGAAGTGAGGGAGTGAGCCAAAGGACGGGAAGTGCCTTCCAGCAGAGGGAACGAGGCACGCAGCACGTACAGGAAGGAGGGTGCGCTGTGACGCAGCATGTACGGCAGTTGTAGTCCAGGAGAGAGACGGGAGCCTTGGAGGCTGGGCTGACTTAAAAGAAGGGGCTTCAAGGCGTAGAACCACAACTATTCTGAACCAGGGGTGAGGGAGTAAAGCCACCTGCACTAACAAGCAGCTTCCTACCTCCAGGATTCAGAGCTGGGCTGGAGAAATGTCTTCTTGCTCGCAGCTGCCGTTAATGTAGTAGGCCTGCTCTTCTACCTCATCTTTGGCCGGGCGGAGGTACAGGACTGGGCTAAGGATCCGACATTCACCCATCTCTGAGCAAAGTGAGTGATGTGTGAGATTCTGACATTTTCCCTCAAAGGCCTGCTTCTGTGCTTGTTTCATGCTAAGGTCAACTCACTGGAAGGGGCTTTGTTCCCAGGGTCATCTCAGAGAACCTGGCTATGCGATGTTAATGGTGTTTTGTTTTGTTTTGTTTTTCTTCCATGACTGGAGGTTTCCTAAGGGAAACAAGAGACTGGTTATTTACAACTGTGTGCTCCTGAAAGCACCTGAGTCTCTATGACTCCTCTCTACTTTCCCCTGTTGCCATCATGACAAAAGCACCAGAGACTGGAGGACAATTGGCCACCAAAGCTAAAGAGGAAGTCAGAAGTACCCAAGTGATGAGTTGGAATCCCAGGGGACTGGTCCCATGAACTCTGTAAGCTGTCAGCAAAGAGACCTGACAACCTGGAAAACAGGATGTTTGTGGACCGAAGTCCTGGGGCAGGAGGTCAAAGTGCACAGTTGATCTCAGTCAGCTGTGATGGGGTTAAAGAGCCAGTGTGGGTCTTGGTGTGTGCAGGATGTCTAACTGAAAACAGCAAGGATAAAGAACAACGAAAAGTGACTCTATCATGCAAAAAGGAATAAACTTTTTCCAATTAATACAAGAGAGGTGGTGAAATCCAACCATCCCAGACAGCTTTCTGTTTGTGGATCTTGGCTTTGGGTCAAAACTATTTCTACAATATAAACACCACTCAGGCTCTCTCTGGAGTCAACTCTTCCATAACTATCTGTTGGGGGGTGGTCTGATGTATTTTGATGCTAATTACTGCTTACTGTCTCTGTGACTTACCTTTTGCTTAATAAAAAGCTATTCCACGTGGGCAGGGCAAAAGAGATAGGTGGGGCTAGGGGAGAGAGAGAGAGAGAGAGAGAGAGAGAGAGAGAGAGAGAGAGGGAATTCTGGGAAGAAGAAGAGAGACCACCACAAGGAGGAAGAAGAAAAGACTACCATGAGGAAGGAGAAAGGAGAGAGACCTGAAGGGAAGAGAGGAAGGCTGCAATGGGTTAGATGGAGGAGAAGCACATGGCTGGCATGGACGGAGAATCCAGCCCAGATGAAGAACATGAGCAAGTATTTGGGATTATGGGTGCGAGGTAGCTTGATAGAAGTTATTAGAAGCAGATGGCATGGGATTGAGGCAGGGATCCCATGCCTGCTCCACTGTGGGAGGTAGTTTAGAGGATTGATATCTGCCCTGCCCCAGGTTAACTAAGGCTATCTTAAAATATAACAAGTGTGTCTGTGTCTTGATTGATTGCTAGCCAGGCCTACAGGTAATACAGATAATTAAAAAACAAAAACAAAAACAAAAACAAAAAAACAATAGCTACCTTCTTTCCAACCACTCTGACCCAGGCCCCTCATCTGGCTGTGGATCTGTGCAAATCCCTCGTGTCTTAGTCTTAGTGAGTAGACACTGCCTCGTGCACTGCTTTGCAGCATCAGTCACATCATGAATGCCCTTGGCCTGCTTCTCTGACTCCTGTGATTGCAGCCGCTGTTCAGGGGGCCCCACCCAATGTGAAATGTCATCTACAAATGTATGTAAGACCTATGCTTCCTTCGGCTGACTTCAAATGTCTGCAGAGTGTATATGGTGCCTCTTTTTGTTAAGAATCCTTATTGGTGACACAGGAACAACAAAAGAGAACAGAAACACCCAAACACTAAATGAATATTGATGGACACAGCAGTGTGCACAGACACACGGCAGCTATCACAGTCACGCACAGCCTGAAGTAGCTCACTATCGCAGGAGCATATGGCTTTAATAAAAGTACCACAAATGTGCAGGGACAGCTGTGGGATAAGGAAGAAGGAGGGGCACATCTTCCTAGAATAAGCAAGGATCATGCTCCAATTAAAGGGTGAGTGGTGGCCACCGTTGCAACAGTACCAGTTGAGCTGGTATCTGTATGTCACTTGATGAGAATGTCCTAGAAAGACCCTCTGGGAAGGTCCACAGCATACGCAAAGGTTTCGTGTCAGGAGAGAAAAGCCAGGGGTGAATAAGAGCCGACTGGGGCCATGGGGAGGTTAGAGAAGTGTTGAAGTCGAGAACACACCGAGCATCGTGGGAGAGTATTGTTGTTTCCATTCAAATCAGTGAGAGTACCTTAATGGAAAGGGACATAACCGAGTTCTGATTTTCAGTGGTCACACATCATAAGAAAATTGGGGAGGGGGTTCCAGTGAAGTCCTGGAGAGTAGTGGTCCATGGCATGTGGTGGAGGGCAGTGAGAGGTAAGCAAAGGTGATAACCCAGCCACATTATATGCTGTGAGTAAAGGGGTGATGCTCACAGCAACAGCTGCATTGTAGTTTGTTATTAGACCCATGGGGATGCTTCTCACAGTGATAGCAGCATACTCAATGAAGACAACAAACAGGAACATAGACACAAGGTCTGGGTGGCACATGTGACATTTGGGGTCCAGTTATGAATATGTAAACAATTTAAACACAAGTCATAAGTAAAAATTTCAATATGGGTGAGAGTGCCTGTGTGGGCAGTATGGCATAAAAAGAGAAAGAAAGCCTGTGACTAATGCTTCAAGATTTCCAGTATTTAATGGTCAGCTAAAGGCTGATTAGAAAGAGAAGGGAGGGAGGTGGGGGAAGGGACAGAGGGAAGAAGGGAGGGAGGGAGGAAGAAAGAAGTCTAGAAGGCAAACCTAAAGAACAGTGTTAAGATGGAGAAGTGGAAGGAACGAATTACAAACAGGAGTGGACAGTCAGCATGGCAGAGACCTGGTTGAGGGGTTGAGGGGGAGAAGTCGGAGCGAGAAGACAGGAGTCCAGTCCTGAGACAGTGGAGGCTAAAGACTGTCAGGGAGAAAGGTGAGGGGACAGGGGATCAGACAAGGTTTGGGGAAAGCTTGTTGAAGTCTCCTGAGGCAGAATGGAATGTGCCTGGGAGAGGGGCGAGAAAGGAATTTGCTATCCAAAGCCTGGCTAGGAAGCTAGCAAGAATGGAAGGCAAGCAGCCTCGCCTCTTCACGAATGGTCCAAGGTCATGTCCGCAGCTGCTAGTGAGAAATCCAAGGGTGATTTCTTTCTTAGTATAGTTTTCCTATAATTGCTTTGTGCATAAGACAAAGGCTACAGTGTTCTTATTAGACAGGGGAAACATGACATGGAAGAGATGCCCTGCAGGTGGCCAGGCAAGGTCTTTGCCTCCCATACAACCCCTGGAATAAACCCATTCTTTCTATTCTGGGCCACTTATGACAGACTCCACTACCCAACCTGAATGTAAAGTGCAGAGGCCAGGACATGACTTATTTGAGACATCTTCAGCAAAGCGTGAGACCCCACTTACAATAAATGCCAATACGTGTTTGATAAGTCCCTCAATGCAGAAGCTATGCAGTGGTATAGAAGACCAGCTGGGGGACAGAAGGAACGGGAAAGTGTCCTGGTTTTCTTCCTGTTCCTGTGACAAATACCATGACCAAAGCAACCCGTGGGAAGAAAGGATTTGACTTACACTTCTGGGTCTCAGTCCATCGTTTGAGGGGAGTCAGGGCAGGAACTCAGCCAGGACTTGAAGCAGAACCCATGGAGAAATGCTGCTGGCCAGTTCACTTGAAGGCTCATCCTTGCTGGCTCATTTGCAGGCTCATATTTCATTAGCATCTTATACAGGCCAGGATAGTCTGCTTGGAGTGATGTTACCTGCCATGGGCTGGCCTCTCTTGCACCAGTTAACAATCAATTAAACACCCCCCCCCCCCCCCCCGCATAGACATGCCATGGGTCAATCTGATCTGGTCAATATTTTAATTGAGACTCCCTTCTCAGGTGACTCTAGACTATGTCAAGTTGACAGTTAAAGCTAATGGGACAGGAGAAAAAGGAACAATTTTGGTCCAAATTTATATGTTTTGCTTTCAGAGCCCATGGACTCCTTTTCTTATGCTGTTACAGTATCAGGAAGGTAGGAGTGACACCATCACTGTCTTTGGCAATCCTGGAATTGACTCAACTCTCATTATGGCAAGCTACCCAGGGTCTGCATTAACCCATCTTTTTTCCTTCTCACCTCTCTTTCATTTTTTGTTTCTTTTTTGAGATTTACTTATTTTTATTTCATGCATAGGAGGGTTTTGCCTGCATGCATGTCTGGGCACCATGTGTGTACAGCACCCATGAGGGCCAGAAGTGAGCACTGGAATAATTGATGGTTGTTAGTTGCCATGGTGAGTACTGGGTATCAAACCTAGGTCCTCTGCAAGAACTGTCAGTTTTAACTGATGAGCCTTCTTGCCAGTCCATATTTTTTTTTTAGTTAATCAATTATCTTTAGGTGCTGCACCAAAAGCAATTTTTATTTTTCCCTAGGCCCTTCAAAGAAGAAACTATTTTTTAAATATATATTATCTTTTGAAATGTGTCATCCTGAAAGAATAAAAATAATGTAAGATTTTTCGAGTGGTTCTCTTATTTACAACAAAGAGGAGTAAATGTTAAAAATTGAAAACAAAATGAAAAACAACAAACCAAAAGGCCCTTCATGACATTGTAGAACAAATTTTCATCTTAAGTTTCTTTATTGGATGATAGAGGAAGACAGATAAATAAATCCCCTTTTAAACTCAGGCATGTACCTTGTTACATATGTTAAATACACAGTGCAAAAGAATCAGGCTAAAGCAGGCGAGACTGGCCTCGTCTGGTGTTGATGACTCCCTCAGGACCACAGTCTCACGCAGGACAGTCTCATGCAGGCTCCTCTTCCCTTTGGTAAGGATGCACCTCCGCTTTGCAGGTGCTCACTTTTCTACTAATTTTTGTAGGAAAAGGAAAACAAAACACGCAGATGTCGCTGGAGAGTCCTTGCACCCAGAGAGTGCTCCAACACTTCAAAGAATGTAGTGTAGGCTAGAAGATTTCTCTCAAGTCATCTTTTTTTTGTCCAGTGAAAGGTGGTCAGTGTTTTCACATGCCTTCCCTATGGACATAAAAGTA
The DNA here is from genome assembly GCF_964271855.1 of Acomys minous. Lineage (NCBI taxonomy): Eukaryota > Metazoa > Chordata > Mammalia > Rodentia > Muridae > Acomys > Acomys minous. Next base: position 68,642,159 of record NC_140490.1, read on the forward strand.
AACATGGCTGCCAGCTGCTCACTTGTTACCTTCCTCCACCCTGCCCTGGGGGAATCTATGTGAAAATGCCTGAGTATCCCCAACATTTCTGCTAGGCCCAGTCTCAGGGCCTGAGGATGCTCACTGCTATGAGCTGAGGCTGCACCCTAAAAACATAGCAGGCAAATAAAAGCCCACCGTGCCCGTCAGAGCTGCCACTCCCGCCGTGTGATATTGCTGCTCTCAAGAACAGCACATTGCACTTATTACAGGCACAGTCTCATTGTCCCCGAACTTCAGCTCTTCATAAACTAATCTGTTAATGAGAAAATGAAAAAAAAAAAAAAAATAAAAACCTCTCTTGGTGATTCTGCACCAAGCATGCACCCCAACTTCCGTGTCCCTTTCCGAGAACCATCACACCACCATGTAGGGCTTGAGAGGCTGCATCCCAGACTGTTTTGCTTTGATTTTTATGTCCTCTCTATATACATGATTTTATATATTTGTATACCTTTCTTTTCCATTTAGACGTTTACAGTGTGTGTGTGTGTGTGTGTGTGTGTGTGTGTGTGTGTGTGTGTTTAAGTTTTACATGTCAATCATACATTGCCTAGTACCTGCCTATCAGTGCCATGTTGGCTGGACAAAGCACATTTAACTGCAGGTGAACACTGTGCTTTCTATCGAGGGAGGAGGTAACTGCAGGTATTTGAACACTGCCATTCTCTCTCTCTCAAGAACAGCACCACGGCCTTGAGCACAGTGTCTAAGAAGTTCACTTCTATTCTCCTAGTCCGCGGTGGCTTATTTGTGGTGGGGCCTTGCATAACAGGCTGAACTGTGATGTTACAATGGTGCCTTCGGTGTAGTGGGGAACCACATAGCAGATATATAACCCTGAAGGGAAGCGCTGGGAGAGTTGAGGTGGAGAAAGGCTTTACAATGGCTTTAAATGCCTGCTTTTATCTGAAGTCCAAACAACATAAATATGTCCATTCTTAACTCTGGTCATAGTGGCATATACATAAAACTCAAGCACTCAGACATGGAGGTGAAAAAAATCATGAGCTTCTGGCTAGCCTGGGCTATATAGAAAATTCAAGGCTACTTTAAGCTATACTTACTGAGATATTATATTTAAAAAAAAGAATGAAAACAGACACACACACACACACACACACACACACACACACACACACACACACACACACCCTTCCACAAAACCCCCAAATCACCCCTCAAGCCAAACCAAAGGAGCAAAGAAAAGCACCATATAAGAGATCTTTTCTCCTGACCCTTGCATTCAGTTTTATACTAAAAGTTCTAAAAAAAAAAAAAAAAATTAGAGAAGAGAGGGGGAAAAAAGAAGGTTATCCAGATTGGAAACAGAAAAAAAAATCTATCTTCATAAATAGCAAAATTATTTAGCTAGAAATCTGACAGTACTTCCTAAAAACTAGTAGGCGAAGCTTAATGAAGCTGTGGAGTAGATGAACAAAAGCTAATTGTATTCCTTTTGTATTTAATACAAAAATTAAACTGAGAAAACAACTCCATTCAAAATGGAATTTAAAAACCAGACCCAGTGATGTACATTCGCAACGTCCGTGCCTGAGAGTTCCGGACTCGTCTGCCTGGGCTCCACAGCCAACTTGAGGCCCTCCCACCACAGTATTTTTTGTCTCTCCTTTCGTGAGCCACTAATAGAAGATGAATGAGCCATGGCTCTTACACACCATCCGCTTATAAGCAGTTGCGTCCCTGCTCCAAGCCAGCAGCCAAGAGCAACAGCAAAACCTCTAATTCCACATTTCTCTTTCCTTTTCAAGAGTAATTGTCTATTCTGACTGTTTCTACTTCCCTACAACATATTTTTTTTCTTTAATTTTTCCTTACAGACAAAACAGACAACAGAAAACAAGTATTTGGCTCATGGTTTGTAAGCACACAGATCTGAGTTTGGTTTCCTGAATCCGTGTAAAAATGCACAGTATTGGGGTGCACACTGCTAACTGGAACAAGGGGAAGGCAAAGACAGGAAGGCCACTGGGCCTGACTGCTGGCCAATAGGCTCAGTTGTGCTGAGGGCCAGTAAGAGACCTTGTCTCTAAAGAGATGCGTGGCGTGAAGAAGGCAACTGAGTCGTGTTGTCTTTGTCTTGCATCTGTCCACGCATAAGCAAGCCCATGAGACCAGACACACATGTTTGTTCATTTCCTCCATGCATTAAAAAAAAAAACAAATAAAAAGCAGGCGTACAGCAGCATTTTTCGTCTTTCCTCTTGTGAACCACTAATAGAAGATGGCAGATATCACAATGGTGTCTTGATTCACTGGGCCTAAAAACAGGGCTCTTTCACAACTGCCAAATCTAATCTGGGAGTCATTTCTTCTCCTGTTTACTCACCATTCATGGCTTATATGGAAAGCCAACTGTCTTTACCATTCTCTTGAAAGCTGTTTTTGCCGGGATCATCTTTGCGATGGCTCTTGCCTAGCCCACTGGTAAGTTTTAGATTCTATGTAACTTAAGTCCTAGACAGAGCTTTGCAGAGATAGTCCCTCCTTCGCCTCAACACCCCACCTTGTGTAACCCTTCTTCTACTTTCCTCAAGAGACTTCCTCATCTTTCTGGCATCCTTCTTAGCTGTTCATTTTCGAAGCTCCATTGCCCAAATTTAGATAGCAACTCTGATGTCTCCTCAGAATCCCAGAGCAGCGTAGCACTGGGCGGTGTGCCATCAGGGATGTTGTTTCAGATTTAGGATGCTCTCTCCCCCCCCCCCCCGCCGTGCCCCCCACTCCAGCCCACGTGTCTTATTGCTCTCCACCTCAGAAGTTCATCATCAGTTCTTCTCTTCCACATATCTTCAGTTTCAAGCCTCACCTTCACAATCGTGTGGTTTTCGTTTCTTTAGCCCACTCCTGGATTTCTCCTTTAGCAAATAGAAGGTAGAAAGTTAGGCATGTCACGTTGATGCCCGCCATCAAGAAGAAGATTTTATGCCAAGCGTATTCCGGGTCCTGAGGGATTAAAGTTGAAAACAAGCGTGAAGGACTGATCTTGATTTAATACAATACAGTATTAAAATAATATGCAGAGTCAACACGGGCTATAAGCATTCAAAAACATAGAAATAACCAAGAAAGTCATCATTTCGCTCTACACAAGTAGTTGCTTTTTGTCTTTCTATATATACAATTATGTTTTCACCAGCTGTTAATATATGCCTTTGTGAGGTGGAGGTTAGAGACAGCGTTTCTCTGTGTGGCCCTGGCTGTCCTGGAACTTGCTCTGAAGACCAGACTGGCCTCGAACTCAGAGATCTGCTCCCCTCTGCCTCCTAAGTGTTAAGATTAATGGTGTGTGTCACCACTACCTGGAAATATACCAGTTTCTTTTAAATCATGCTATCTTTTTTTCTCATGGTTTATTATTCCAAACTTCCTGTCTTTTTCAAGATATCTTACATAGACAAGAGTGTGTTGTGTCAGATAAGCATGTTTAAACAGGTATGCAGAGATAAAGTGTTTCAGGTGCAGCTGTTAGATTTAAATAATTTCTATGCCCCATAGCTATTATTTATAGTCATTCTACGTGCAGTAATTATTAATTTGCAACAATGCCTCTCATATTATTTCATATTTACTGTGGCAGTGTTGTGAAACAATTATCAGAAAGCAGTCCAGGTTTTCTTCCTCAAGGCCTTCACGGTGTTGAGCGTGGTGGCACACACCTGAGATCTCAGCGTTCATGAGGCAGAGCAAGGCAGAGAGATGCAAGTAAGAGGCCAGCATGGGATGCATAGTTAGTTTCCGGTCACCAGGCCAGCACAGTGAGGCCCTGTCTCGCAAAACCAAAACCAAAAACCATACAAACCTCAAATCATTCAGCTGCTCTTAGCCCTTTGCAAACACATTGTAGTTGTATAAAAAACACTATAATTTCCCACAAACATAATTTAAAGTTTTGATTGCTATCATATTGAACCAGCAGATCTTTGAATTAGAAGGCATTTTTACATTTTCAAGTCTTTCAATATAAAACAATGGTGTTCTTGCCACTTATTAAGTGTTTTGAAATGTGTATAAAAACTATCCCCTGGTTTTCTCCATAGATATGTAAATAGCTCATTAAATATAGTCTTAGATATATGATTTTTATTTTAGGGCTATAAACAATATACTAAAATTATTTTGTGCTATTTATTCAGATATTTAGAAAATAATTCATACAGACCATTGATTTATGCTATTTACATATTTATACCGTATAAGAAACCATGTCAAATTGTTAATTATCATACTCAGCAGTAGAGTCTTCTGATTATCTTTCCATTGCTTCCGTTTTCATGTGTATTTTTCATAGCTTCACTAGAACCCAGTACAAAGCTAATAAGATCTTTGCATCTGTTTCTTGCTCACAACATTAAGGGGAAACCATGTCACATTGTGCTGATATGTGCTGTTTCCTGCAGCAACTGCAAAGTTACCCTTATGCTCAGGCAAGGAAAGGCCAGCTCCCAGTTCCCCTCGCTTCTTAGATGCGAGCCCATCTTATTCCAGACTAGATCCAGAACCGCAGGTTTTAGGACCGCACTCCTCTCTGCTAAGAAAAGCTAGGTTCACCTTCTTTATCTCGGAAGTGTCAGTTTATTCTACGAAGAAGCATTTCCTGGTGGAAATGTGGCCAACGCACCAGACTAATGTCACTTAAGAACACTTCCTTCGACATTTGGTTATCCACGCTGTGTATATGTGTGTGTCCACGGGTGCGTGTCATGGCATAAGAGTGGAGGTCGGAGGACGGCTCTCAGGGTTCTGTCCATCCATTATGATCTCTGGGGATCAAATTCAGGCAACAAGTCTTGTTGTCAAGCACCGTTATCCGCCAAGCCATCGCTTTTTAGGTGTATGGCCTCGTGCATTCTTACTGCATTGTTAAAACTTTTATAACGTCACCTAGAAGTACGGTGCACATAGTATACCAATAACAAATCCATCTCCTCTCAATGGGAGAATTGACTCAGACCACTGAGCTCGCCAGGGCAGCATATTTACCTTTACTTGCAAACATGTGGATATGAGAATGATCAGACTGTGTTATCTGTCACCCATTCGTCACCAGGGGTGACTGGGCTGACTAGGTGGGGGTCCCCTCCGTCCCTCACTTCTCCAGGTGCTTCCCTCTGGAATCTACACGCTTGGTCAAGAGGATGACTTTCCTTAAGTAGAGGACGACCTGGCTTCTTCAGTCAAGGGTGTACGAGGAGCTGTGCTCCCTTGCTGGAACTTCCGAACAAGATCTCAAATGTGTTTTTCTAGCCATTGTTGTTTGGTTTGACTTTCGTGTTGAAAGGTACCTTCTGTGTGACTTTGTCCTTTTCCACTCACTGCACTTGGTGTTAACAGGGGCAATGAGTGGCCAAGTTTTATAAATCCCTGAACTGTAGTTTACAATTACGGGAAATTTCTAGAGAGTTTCATGAGTGATGTCACCTCCACCTGGATACATTTTAGTTTGCTTCTTCGAGGCACAGGGAGAGGTCTTGGCACTCTTGAAACACTCCAAATTTGGGTTGGTTTTTTTCTGCCAAGGCAGATTGCAAGGATTGGCTATTTTATTCTGGTCACCGTTTTTCCTCAAGCTAAATGTTTTGTTTATTGGGGTCACTGCTCTTTATAGACTCTGAAGAGCACTCTCCAAATCAGAAGTCCTTTTTCTAATATCAAGAAGAAGGAGGAGGAGGAGGAAGAGGAGGAGAGGAAGAAGAAGGGAGGCCGGAGAGATGGCTCAGAGGTTAAGAGCACTGCATGCTCTTTCAAAGGTCCTTAGTTCAATTCCCAGCAACCACATGGTGGTCCACAACCATCTATAATGTGATATGATGCCCTCCTCTGGCCTGCAGGTATACATGCAAGCAGAGCACTGTATACATAATAAAAAAAAAAAAACAAATCTTTTTAAGAAAGAAGAAGAAGCATTGGGTACAAATCCAGAGTTTCTGTTTCTTGCAGATACTGTCTGCTACTGCCTCTCCTTCTTCAGCTGGCTCAAGTTTCATAGAAGACTCATCTGGTTTCCAGCCTTAGTGTTTACATTAAGAAAATTGACCCAAGCCTGTGCATGGTGCACCCCTTTAATCCCAGCACTCAGGGAGGCAGAAGCAGGTGGATCTCTGTGAGTTAGAGGCCAGCCTGGTTCAAAAGTTAGTTCAGGACAGCCAAGGCTATGCAGAGAGACTCTGTCTCAGGAAAAAAAGAAAGAAAGAAAAAAAAAAGGAAGGAAGGAAGGAAATTGACATAAACCACTCACTCTCCCATTAATAGAAGCAGAGCATTTATAGGTTCCTTTTGCTTATATTAAGGATAATATTTCTGTTTTTAATTTTTATATGGTTGATTATGAGGGGTAAATAAGATTCTTTGTCACATATCATGGTTTTTACATTTTAAATCTCTTTTATTACTTCTTTAAATGTGTGTTGTTTCAAGTATCTTTGAAGCTATAATAATTGTGTTTGTTTGTTTGTTTCACATTTCTTCAAGCATTTTGTTATTTTTCAATTTTGAGCTATATGTACTGAACCCCTACGGAGCATGAGTTCTGGATGTTTTTCTAGAAGAATTTAACTTGCTCCAAGTAGACAGCTAAGGTCCTGAAAACCAGTTCTTGGCACATGACAGTTAGGAGAAAGAGCATTTGATGGGGCTGGGGAGAGGGCCGAGAGGTTATGGGTTCTAGCTGCTCTCCTGGAGCACTGGGCTCTCTATTTCCAGCACCCACGTGGCATCCCACAACAGACTCCAGCTCCGGAAAATATGATGTTCTTTCCCAGACTCTGTGGGCACCAAGCACACACATGCTACACAGGCATATGTGCAGGGAACCCACCCTTACACATAAAATAAAGACAACTAAAAAAAAAAAAAGACTGGGAAGAAACAAAATATGAACATGGATGTAAAACTCTTACTGGTTTACTGTTTTCGCATGCTCAGTTTACCTTTTATTCAATGTGTTTCTTCCTTCACACTGAGGCAAAGGCAGGATTCCTTCCTGGGCAAAGAGAACTCTGAAAAGCTCTGAAATTACGTTTCCTCACACCTTCCAGAAGCTAGCAGGGAAGTTTGCTCTTTCAGCTGGGAATTGAGGAGACTCAGTGGAGGAAAAGGATGTGGCTGGCCCTGTACTCAGAGACAGAACTGACCTGGTGGCCTTGAATTTCACTTCTGCAGTGAGGCCAGCACCCCTCCCCGGAGTTCCCGTGTTTTCTGGCAGTGTCTTCTGCCTTTATGACATCATAAGTACGTGAAGCAGCACTTTGGGAGGTTCCTCTACAGGAAAAGTGGCAGTAGTGTGTGCTGACCACCTTACCCTGCCCTGTGCTGTGTGGTGAGGAGTGATTGAAGAAATCCCAACAGGACTTCTCTACTTGGGCGCTTGCCTTTCAACAAACCAGTTTGTGAGCTAGTGGAATCCATAGGGGATGGTGCTGGGGTAGATAAGGACCCTTTTATATATTATACTATCTCCATTTGGTTCTCCATTTTGCAGGAAGTAATCTGCATGTACATGTTCCTGATAAAATGCACACGGTGCTATAGGCTGCCTGTTCTGAAATAGCACTCCAGCCCTGATGGAGAAGAAGCAGGTGCTAACTAGCCTCAGTATTTCAAGAGGGGACTGGTCTCAGGCTCCCAGAGAATGAGGCGAAAGTGCAAGGCACATATCCAGAGAGGCACAGATATATCACAAGTCTCAGAAATGTTGCTGACCACATGAACAGTGGGGCAGATGGACCTTGAGAATGATTGCAGAAAGCTGGCGGCAGCTTTTCCCAGGGTATCGACCTGCTGCCTTCTCAGCTCACTGGATCCTACACACTGAATCAGGTGCCACTTAAAGGTGTCATTCCTGCCTCTGCTCACAGCCTTTGTGTGACCGTCAGGGTTCCGGATGCAGAATGAGGTGCAGGGCTTTCTCACTATACACTTAAGATAGCAGGCTTTTCCTGGCTCTGCTGTGTTTGGATAAATGTTTGTCTATTGATCCACAGCAGACAGTGGCCCTATGGCCACTCACCTCCCTGAAATCATGTTTTCTGAATCTCTAAAATGTTCTCCTACTTGTTTTTTCAAGACAAGGCAATGAGACTGTTATGTTATTATTATTGTTATTATTATTGTTGTTGTTGTTATTATTATTATTATTATTACTATTATTATTATTATTATTATTATTATTATTATTATTATTATGTGTGTGTACACAGGTGGCGCAGCATGGGTATGGAGGTCAGAGGACATTTGCTGTGTAGGTTCTCTCATTCCACCTTTAAGTTGGTTCCAGGATTTAAACAAGGTGGTCTGGCTTGTGTAGTAAACACTGTACCCACTGAACTATCCCACCATCCAAAAGAACGTATTTTAAGTAACTTTAAATTGTCAGAGTATTTCAATTGTTTCCATCAAGAGGATTTTAAGTAATTCAGAACCGATTGCAGGTGTACTGCCTGTCTTGGTAGAGGTGACATTGTCCCTCAACCTTTAGCTCTGTATTCTCCTATTTCTTTCTCTTTTTTCTTTTCCGGCAAATCTCATCTTATTACTTGCAGTACCCTCAGCCAGCCAAATCTGATTTCAGCAGCTACACACTCCGTGTGTGTGTGTGTGTGTGTGTGTGTGTGTGTGTGTGTGAACTTTCTTCACACAATTAATAGCCAACGATAACTATGCATATCTGCATGCTACTTACCTGACTAAGGATCAACCCAGCTATACTTGAAGAAATTAGGCCTCCAAACATTCCAATTAAAGCCGCAACTGCTTTAAGAAATCCATAATATCTGTACAAAGAGCAAAGAGAAAGAAAACACAGGTGGGAAGTGCTACAAATGCTTCAGGCAAAGGCACCGCAATCCAACGAGGCTTGAGTGGGGGGGAATTAATGACGTCATGCATACCCATTCCTTCGGCTTAAGTGCATTAGCGTGGCAGAAAATAATCCTAGAGGTAGCAACATTTTCATTGGTCCATGTTTCGGAAAGGTTGACCTTAGCAGTGAAAATGGGATGCTTAGAGCGAAAACTCAGCAGTGTTTGAGATTTCCAAGTACAGCCAAAGAAATTCAGAAGGCGATATAGGAACTTGACTGAGACTGATTGACTGAAGGACTCCGCTCACCCTGTCTCATCATAAAGACCCAGAGCTACTGACCGCAAAGGATTGCTGCCAATATACCAATGAAGACGTGACAAGGCTGTTTATAAGCAGCTGTGGTTGGCCAATCCTGTATGTTCGGATCAATCTTAGCAGGAAAGGAACAAACAAAACAAGGAAGCTGTGGAAAGTCGTAGACCAAGGAGAGGGCAAGTTCCTCCATCAGCCATGAAGAGTGAGGCAGTGCTCAGTTAAGAGTGGTTTGGTCCAGGCCTGGGAGCCTTGGTCCTTGAGTCCAGCAGAACAGGGTCTGTGTTAGACCGTCTTTCCCCTCACGTGGAGGAGAGCCTTCGGATTCCTTTGTCTTCTTTCCTTGTCCATACTGTTTCTACATTGCCTGGCCATATTCAGTGTGGGAGGAGCATAGAGCTTGTCTGCTGACTTCTCAGCCTCTGCCCAGGATCCCTAAACACTGTGAGGTCCCAGGTTAGACTCTTGATCTGAGTCTCGGGAGAGGTGGACGGTATATCGTACTAGCATGCTGTCCTCGTCACTGTCCTATTGTGAGGAATACTCACTGTGAGCTCACCTCTTCGGTGAAGCAACAGAACTCTTGGATGAAACTGGAGCCACTTATGACGGTTTTGAGCCCTGTTGCTTCAGTTTTTATGAGCTCCATAAAAGCCCTAGGATATATATACACATGTTCTGATATAAGGACAAATGCGTGGAGCCATTTCCTGTCACCATAAAGGTTGTGTTTTGTCTTTTATCTTAAAATAAATGGAGACACTTGTGTGGGTCCCTAAAAGTATTTGAGCTCCCCTTGAACCATGTCTTTGGTGTGAGCCTGTTGTTCACGAACATCTATATTGCAAGCCTCCCATGCAGCTTAGATGCAGCCCCATAATTAAGTATGGCTTCACTTTTGGTGATGAATAGAGATGTAAGAATTTCTTCCTAAAGCCATAGCTTGCTATGGCTTTCTTCTCTTCCTTTCAGCGGTAACCATGTGCCACTGTGACCAGAGAATACATTCTGGGTGAATGCAGCCATGTTGAATTGGATGCAGCTTGCTTTATGATCCTGTATGTTTGTCGACCTCCGTCAAGTCTTAGGGGCCATTCAAAATCACACACTTGGTTCTAACTGAATGCTGTCTAACCTATGTCAATTGGGCCAGGTGTGTTCATTTGTTCTTCTAATCATCAATATCATTTTCATTCTCTCTCTCTCTCTCTCTCTCTCTCTCTCTCTCTCTCTCTCTCTCTCTCTTATTATGTATTATCTAAAAAGACCCCTCAAAGTCCCTGACTTGTAGCTGTGTCTAGTTATTCGAGTGTAGTGCCTGGCTAGATCAGTTGAACCTCTTAATTCTTTGAATTCCCTTAGTTCATGACGAATGTAAATAAAAACATATGGGCTAGCAAGAATGACTCAGTGGGTAAGGGCACATGCTAGGCAAGCCTGGCAGCCTGAGTTCACCTCTGAGAACCCATATAAAGATGGAAAGAGAAAACTGACTTCTCAAAGTTGTCTTCTGATCACCACATGCACACACACACAGAGGCACAGACACAGACCTCCCACATACACACACACGTAGAGGTCTGATATATTTCTCTTTACCACTATGAAGTACATTTAAAAATTTCTAGCCCTGCATCTTGGACTAAAGTATACTTTATCTGGTATTATAGTGTTGCCAGGCTTCTTTTTATTCTGTTGAGTTTTGAATCCTTACATTTAATCTGTGTCTCTTCTTGGTAGCAAATCCATATTTCCTTCCAGATTTAATGTGACCCATACAAGAAATCAGGAAGTTGAACACACGACTTACCCTCGGTCCCAGCATTTGGGAGGCTGAGGCAGTCTGGCTGTTAGGACACGTCCTCTGAAATTCACGATGCAACCACAAGATGGCGCACCTCCCTGCCCTAGGCTAGGCCAATATGAGCTTTATCCTGTATCTCCCACCTCCTCAGCCCCCTACTAACAGTGGGGATTTGATACAGGAAAGCAACAGAGCCTTTAAATTGCTTTAATTTATGGCAGCCTTTAAATTGCTTTAATGTACAGCAGATTTTTATACAATGCTCATCTGTAATTTGTTTATTCTTTAGCTGGAGTAGCACATGGTTTATTTTGTAAGCAAATTTAAGAACAGAAGAAACATTACAGTGGGCTTCTAGCCTTGGCGATTTAATACTTGAGTGTAAAATGCCTGAATAAAACCTGAACACAATTAAGATGTCTGAGCTATGGTACTGTCCACTGTGGGAGGGAAGGAGAATTCAAAGGCATGAAATCCCCTCACTGATTGAGCTAACTGAAACAGTTAAAATTATTGCAGCTGCCTTACAGGATGGCACTGCTGTCTCAGCGCACCACAGGCAGACCATCCTAAGGATGTGCTTGACTCCCCAGAGGCATGGCAGCCTACTACGTCCCCGGCTGCTCGTGTCTCACTCAGTCTTGACCTCTCAACACTTCCATGAGGCCACATCTGTGTGACTCCGCTTCCTTTCAGACCTGTCTTTGCTCTAACAGGGAATTCAAGCCCATTTGAATGATGCAGCTTTGGACACATTAGATGCCACTCAAGCCATTGCCCGCTTAGATATCTTAGCTGCCGGGTGCTGGGAGACAGACTGAGGCCACAGTTGCTATAGATCGCCAGTCTTGCAGAAAAATGTACCTAGGTGTGAACCTTCACTGCCTCCACCTTTTGTTTCGCCACCCATAGCACGTGGACAAGATTATTATATTTACACCAGGGCATGAAAAGCACAAAAGGTAAACCTAACATGACAGTTACTTATATTTTACAGATATACTTATTTGTGAATATAGTTGTATTTTTTAAGAGAACATATTTTAATTGATATTGACATTCTACACGTGATCTTAGCCAAGAGGCTGAGAAGCAATTGATGATGCACATTCTTTATTAAATAATTTTTGTGTTCTCATATAGTCCCATACAATTAGAAAAAAATACTTCCTGGCTTTTAAAAAGGGAACTCTTGAAACTAAGTAAATGAGCTGTATACATACGTTCTTTTCACTTTATGTAGACCTGGTAGACAAGTTTCTCCTCAAATTTGTGACATCAATTTTGTTTGGTTTTGTTTTGTTTTACTTCACTAGAGGCTGGTAGTTTGGATAATCCTGTTAATATTTTGTCTGTGTTCTCCATGGAGTGTTATCCCCACGGAACAATAGGAGTGCTGTCTGTTGGCTGGTGCGAATCACAGAGCTGCTTCTGTTAGTCACACACATCTCTCAAAGGACAGATGGTAATAAAAATCAGTTTTCACACTAAGTAAGTATGAACTAAAATCTTAGGTAGGATCCTGCTGCAGTTTGTATGTGTGTGTGAGGGGCTTGGTTGCCAGGGATGGATTGCTAGGTTGGTTTGGTACTACAGGAGGTGGTAAAAGGGTGTGACCTAACGGACAATCTTTAGGTCATTCAGGGACATGCCTTCAAAGGCGATGTAGCCCTTCTGCTCCTGACGCCTCTATGTCCCAGATGGGGGAGAGGAGCAGTTTTGGTTCATGTGCACTCCTGCCACAGGGTGAGAAGAACCCATAAAAGACTCAAGTCCCCCAAGCTGTGACGCAAACTGAACCCTTCCTCATTATAAATAGATTTATTTCAAGTATTTGCCATAGCAGCTGAGAGCACATTCCATACCAGTGGCCATGACCTAAAAATTAAGTATTTGAAGATAAGTCTCGTTGGTAGTAAAGTAAGTAGAAGTTGCTATGAGATTAGCATCGCAATATGCATAAGACAGGAGGAAGGATGCTGTAGACAGTCCCAACGACATCCGACATATGCCAAAGCAATACTATTTCATTTATACTAAATTATTCTTTCTATAGCACAAGTAGCCTTAACTCACAGTCCATCTCCTTCTGCCTCCTGCGTGCTGGGATTATATATGCAAACACATGGGTCCTTAGTACTCTTAACAACTCCTGGGGGAAACCTTCTCTTTTTACTCCCAGGACACCAAGGCAGAGGTTTGCTTGAGGTAAATGGCTGTAGAGACCAATAATCCACTGCTCTGACACTGAAATGGGCACTGACCGTCTCTGGGATGTTCTTTATAGACCTGTAACAGGTGTGCAGTCTATGTGCATAACTCTCCACATCATTATATTTGAATCACCCAGATTTGTCCTCAGAACTGTTAACTCTTCTGCCCGTGAACTTCAGAATATTTAAAATCCTAATGTGCCCTGAGATCAGGTTTCAAGAAAGAAAGAGAAAACATTTTTTCCCCTTTTCTCCTTTGGGCATTTTGAGATAGGACATTATATGGCCCACGGTGGCCAGAAGTTTGCTAAGCAGCTGAGATTGGCCTTGGATTCCTGCTTTTCCTGCCTTTACCTCCAGACCACCATGCCAGAAAGAACGCTATTTTAAAATCATTACTTAATAACAAACTGAGAAAAGTGCAATAATCTCTTTTACGAGAACTAGAAAAAAAAGTAGCGAGGGATAAATTTAAGCAAGGAGCTGACTGCCCTGCACTCTAAGTCTATAGGGCATTGATGACTCAGACGAAGACACGCAGAGGAAAAAGACATCGCAAAGGTAGGAAAAGCCATTCCAAGGACCAAGAACAAAGCAGGAGACCTGCACTACCCATCTTCAAAAATATCTCCACAGTATGGCAGTCAAAGGGGCCTGACATCAAAGTAGACACATCGACTAATGACGTAAAATAGAAAGCCGAGAAATTAACATAGTAGGTGCTTACGGCAGGACTAGTTTTTAACAAAATTGCCAAGAGCAGGAAATGGGAAAAGGGCAATAAATAGTGCTGGAACCAATGCACATCTACTTACAGATGAGAACAGGAATGGGCCTTTCTTCAGATAATATACAGTGCATTGACTCAAAAGGACTTGAAACTGTAAAATTATGAGAAAGAAGCACTGTAGGAACTGGGTGTGGTGATGCACACCTTTAGTCCCAGCACTCGGGAGACAGAAGCAGGTGATCTTTGAGTTCAATGCCAGTCTGGTGTACAAAGTAAGTTCCAGAACAGCCAGAGTTACACAGAGAAACCAATTCTTTAGAAAGAAAGAAAGAAAGAAAGAAAGAAAGAAAGAAAGAAAGGAAGAAAGAAAGAAAGGAAGGAAGGAAGAAAAGCACTGTAGGAAACACCAAGCTTTTTGATTTGGACAATGATTTTTTTATATGACTAAAAAATAAAATATCAAGCAACAAAAGCAAACGGAGAAGAACGGAATTACTTCAGTACAAACATTCTGCAAGGCCAAGGAAACAACCAGTGGAGTGAAGAAACAATATCTGCAACAGGAAAAATGTAAAACACACATTTGATAGGGTCTTATCATTGGAAACACATCAGAAACACAACTCAGCATCAACCTAATTACGTTTGAGCAAAGAACTCAAATAGATACTTTTCAAGAAGTACCTAAAAATAACCAACAGCGTATAGGTACCTCACCGTGTTTCCAAGTACGCTGGCTACTAGGCACATATGAGAAGGAGGCTGGGTCAGTACGTCAGACATATCTACAGTTGTGTGTTTATTACATTATTCACCACAGACAAGAGCATCACAGATAAGAGCAGTGTCCACCAGCACTAACTGGGTAAGACTGTATGTGCTCTGTATGCACAATAGAGGCTATTTTCCTAAAAAAAGAAGGAAACCCTGTCATTTTTAGCAATATGGATGAACCTGGAGGATATAATGTTGAGTGAAATAAGCAGGTCACAGACAAATGACACGATGTCACGTACATGTGGGATACAAAGAAGCCAAACTCATTAAGTAGAGAACAGAATGGGTGTTTTACCTATCGATAAAGGGAGATCTTTAGGAAGATAATGGCTGAAAGAGTCAAAATTTCAATTAGAAGGAATTATTTCAAGAGATCCATCACACAGTACAGTGACTGTAAATAACAACAATGCGTTGTATTCTTGAAAATGGCTTTGATAGAATTTAGGCATTCTTATCACACACACACACACACACACACAAAAGAACCACATGAGTAATATTTATGTTGCTCAGCTCCATTCAGTCTTTCTATGATGCTTCCATTTCAAAACGCCAGGCTGTACACAATAAATATATGTGATTTTACTTATTAATGCAGAAATAAATAAATGTTAAGAGCGGCCTACCTGGGAGCAATATCCAAGGCATTGATAAGTTGTCCGCTGAAGGAAAAGCTGAGTGTGGAGTTGGCGAGAGTCAGGAAAATGACGGTGCTGTAGAAGTTGAAGCTCAGGTAGAGCAGGCACATGGTGAAGACCACAGGACAGAGAGTCCCTGCAGAGAGAGCCGACAGCGTGGTTAGTTGCTTCTGAACAAGGGGCAGAAGGAGTCCCCAAGCGTTTGTGTGTCCTGGCTGTTCCTTACCTAAGGTGGTGAAGAGTTTCCGGATGGTAATTATGCTGAAAATCTTCCTGGACAGGAAGAAGTCTGACATCTGACCTGCTACGATACCACAGATGTAGGCAAGCAGATAGGGGAGGCTGGACAGCAGCCCATTCTGAGGAGGAAACATTGTTCTGAGTGCATATTATGGAGGCAGTCCTGGAAAGTCAGTGTTTTCGCTGAAATTCAGTGACTAATGTGTACTCTGGGCTTGAGGATGTGACTCTGTGGTAGAGTTCTTGTCGAGTGTGCCAAGGTGCTGGGTTCAAACCTAAGTCCCACCTAATTAATGAATGAATTAAACGTAGCTTTGATGCAAGAAACCATCCAGGTAAATACGACACCAAAACCGTGCCTGGGACCATGAGTTCCAATGGGAAGAGAAGCACAGTTTTGGGGTTGGTAAGAATTGTCATCATCCTCACAAGACTTTTGTTTTTAGCATCACTAGACCTAGAAAACTGCAAGAGAAGGCAGCTGAGAGCAGGAAGTGTCGGCCCCAAGGAAAATGATAGAGATGATTTTGGTAACCGATGACAGACAATTGTGTGCTTGCTCTAACTGGCCATGGTAAACTCTAGGGATGACTCCACGGCTTCCTTAAGACGAAGTTGAATCAGCAAGAAGCGCTCGATTGACCACAGCACTATGCTGGCCACTAGCCTGAGGAAACAAGTACATTACAGAAAGTTCTGAAGCTGGGAGGCCAGACTCCATTTTCTGGTGAGATGTATGGGAATCCTTTCTGGGTAAGACCCAAAGGCTAGTAGTTGTGGCTTTATTCCAAGGTAGTGGGCTGACAAGAGCTGTGCACTGTGGCAGGGGCTGGCTCAGTAACTTCAGATTAGAACTCCATTGTGTGAAGAAACAGCACTGTCAAGCTACTCTCTCTCTCTCTCTCTCTCTCTCTCTCTCTCTCTCTCTCTCTCTCTCTCTTTCTCTCTTCTTTTCTTTTTTTTTCTTTTTTCTTTTTTTTTTTTTTTGAGATAACAGTCTCACACTGTGGCCTAGGTAAGCCCCAAAGTTAGAGCTGTCTGCCTGTTTCTGGGCCCTGAGTGCCAAGAAGGCAGGCAAGCATTCACCACAATACTAACTTGTAACATGTCTCAGGTAACATGCCAACATATATTGAGGGGAGCCGGGGGACGGTATGAAAATGTGGCTGCACATGTGTTGCTGGTAGAGTTCCAGACACTATTTATACCAACACCCTTTGTGTGGGCAGAGTTCACTTGTAGGAAACCATGCGTCTCCAGGGAAATAGCACCAGCCACTTAGACAGGCAAAGGCTGAGATGATGGCCACAAGACACAAGGAGTCCTCCCCAGAGTTAAACCTGCGAACAAATGGCACACTTACCTCTCTAACATTCACGTGAAGCACGGTGCTGATAAATGTCGGAGTATATGTAATCAGGAAGGTGTTCGACCATATGAAAGCAAAGCTGTTGAGGATAATGGCCCAGACTGGAAGAGACTTAAGCATCGCTTTGATTGGCAGAGGTTGTCTGCCTGAGCTGACCTGGAAAAAAACAAAACACCAGGAGTCATGCTGAGTGAGGATCAGCTGCAATGTTTGGCGCAGGATCTAGAAGCTGCTCCCACAGGAGCTCAGCGTCCTACCTGCTGCATGAGAGAGGATACGATGTAGTCTTTCTCTCTGCTGCTCATGTACGGGTGGTCCTTGGGGTCATCGTAGAACAGAACAAACCAGGAGAGACTCAGAACGCAGCCAGCAATGCCTATCAAAGAGACACATTACAAAGGCAGCTCTTTCTTCTCTGAAACCCTGGGAGGCTCACGTTCGCACAGCCTTCTCGTAACCACTGCGGGGCCCTTGCTGTGGAATGAATCTTACTGAAATGCTGAAGTGACGGTGAGCCCTGTGGTCTGTCCTCCACTCACCTAGGGTTCCTGCATCTTGGGCCTTTATCTTTTCAGGTTTGTAACGGCTCCCTTCAAGAGTGGGCCATACTGAGCTTTCACAGAGCTAGACACACCCACAAAATTTTAATCAGCATTAGTAGAGAGGAGGAGTGTGGTGATGCGGGGCAGTGTGCTTGTGAGGGTGGACAGGTTTCCCTCTTATGACTCTGCCTGTAGCACACTGTGGGGATTAGGCGGTTTCTGTGGCCCTTTGACTCAGTCTATGCCTCTTCCCACTGACTTAGCTGTAGATGGCTTGAAGAAATATCAGCACGCCCTCTAGCCCTGTACTCTCCTGTAATTTGGTAAATAGAAAGCCCATGAAGGCATGAGAGGGACAGTTAGTGAGAGTAGGATCTTTTTTAACCTGAAACATCTCCTTCCTACAGTTATTTCCTTATATGTGTTTTTCTCCCCAAGATGGGATTTTTCTGTGTAGCCTTGGCTGTCCTGGACTCACTTTGTAGACCTGGCTGGCCTCAAACTCACAGAGATCCTCCTGCCTCTGCCTTCCTGAGTGCTGGGACTACAGTTGTTTGCCACCACGCCTGACTTTTATATGTATTCTTTGTGAAGAAACAGGGGTATTCTTCAGGCACCCAGTCTATGGGACGTTTTGACAGGTTCTGAAAACTTCAGCTCACTTGTTCTCTTAGGCATCTGGGATAGTGGCAGAGTGTATGAGCTAACTTTGCATTGTGACAGCCTCTCTATAATTCTTTCAAAGCAGTTATTTGGTAAATGTGATGGTTTTGAATGAGAATGGTTGTCATAGGGTCATATGTTTGAAAGCTTGGTCCTCAGTTGGTGGAATTTTGGGGGAAAGATTAGAAGGTGTGGCCTTGTAGGGGAAAGTATGGCCTTGTTGGAGGAGGTGTATCACTAGGGGGAGGCTTTGTGGTTCCAAAGACCCATGCCATTCCAGTTATCTGTCTGTCTGTCTGTCTGTCTGTCTGTCTGTCTGTTTCCCTCCCCCCCCCCTCTCTCTCTCTCCCTCTCAATTTCTCTGTCTCTTTCTCCCTGCCCCTTGCCTCTCATGGTTGTAGTCTCACAATATAAGCTCTCAGGTATTGTTTCAGATGCTCTGCTCCCCACCATGATGGTCATGAACTTACCCTCACAAACTATAAGCAAACCCTCAAATTAAATATGTTTTTAAATAATTTGCTTTGGTCACGATGTCTTATCACAATGATAGAAAAGTTTCTAAGACAGTAAATAAATCCAAAGTTTGCCAAAATTGTGACTTTGTGCAATGTGACTTGAAGGTGAAGTGTCCCAAGAGGCTCTTGTGTTTGAACACTTGAAAGGTGTGAAAGGTTGTGGATTCTGTGGGAAGTAGATGGAGTCTTGTTGGAGGAAGTTCCTCAATAGGGCAAGTATTGCAGCTTGAAACCCAAAGGTTATTTTATATTTCAGTTGCTGTTTATTCTGTTTGGTTATGGCTATAACCTCAGAAATCAGCATAGGTAACTGTTGAGATGGTCTGTTCTCCCAGAGATTTTTTACAGAAGATGTGCCACAGTGTAACATGTAGTTATGTAAACTGAGTATGAAATTATGAACTGCATTTCTGATCATCAGCCCCTTTGAATCTTGATTTCTCTTCCCCTCAGTGAAGACTGTGGATTCTTTTAAAAATAGGGTTTTAATATAAATTGTTCATTATATTAAATTTAGATTTGTGTGTATCCTTTATAAAATGAGACTCACCAAAAATGTAGAAAACCATGGGCCAGCCCAGAAGATCACAGATGAATCCACTCACAAGCAGGACAATAAATGGTCCCATTACAAACCCTAACCAAGAGGCACAGAAGACATTCCTGTTAAGTTAACAAAGGCATCTGAAAGGAGAGCGAATAAGCCCGTGTTGTAATGAACAGTCTCCCATAAAAGAAGTTCGCGTTTCATGTTGCTGAGGAGGAATGGAGAAAAATGTTTGCTTCACTCTTTTTTTTTTCTGTTGTTTAAGGACAACCCTTTTTCATTCTAAACAACTCCCCCTTTCTTTCTGACCCCCACTCTGTGAGTGTGTGTGCATGCCTGTGAGTGCGTGTATGTGCCTGTGAGTGTGTGTGCCCAACTGTGTGTGTGCATGTCTGTGTGCATGTGCATGCCTGTGAGCACGTGTGCCCATGTGCATTCATTTGGAGGCCAGAGGTTGCAGTTCCTGTGGCTCTTTTTTCTCTTACCCTCTGTATTGTCTGAGACACGGTCTTCCACTGAACTTAGAGCTCACTGATTCTGCACGACTGGCTGAGTGAGACCCTGGCTTCCATCTGTCTCTGCCCCAACTGTGCTGGGGCTGTACGTAGGTGTGTGCTGCTTTGCATGCCTGGTATATTACATAGATGCTCATGCTCATGTGGCAAACACTACCCACTGAACCATCTCCCCACTCCTTATTAAAGCAAGAATGTTGCAGTGGTTGTTTCTGAGGCCCCCAGCAACCCAAACACACGTCTTTAAGTCTCTCAGAAAGAACATGACCATGAGGAGATGAAAATGGGGCCTAGCCATCCTTGGCTTAAATAATTACCCGATAGAGTCATAGAGGTAAGTCGGCCTCGTTCCAAGGGAGGTGCCCATTTGACCCATACTTCATGTTGGCCTGTTGACACTGTCCCCTGAAATAAAAAGACGAAGGCTTTTGAACTCGAATAGTCCGAATTCAAACTCCGTGTCTGTTTTAAATCGCGTCTTAATACCTGGGCTATTCCCTGCAGTACTCGGCACACAATGATCAAAGCTGCTCCAGCTTGTGCGGCCAGTGGGATGAGCAGGGACAAGATGGAGCTGAAGAATAGTGAAGACCCAATTATCCTCTTCATCGGGTACCTCCCAGCCAGGTACCCAACAGGGATCTGAGCCGCAACCATGCCACAGATGACAGAACTGAGAATAAGCCCTTGGATATCAAGGCTCCAGGAGTACACAGGGTTCTAAAAGAAAGAAAGGGAGCCGGCTCTAAGGGCTCTGCAATGGAGATGTGCTCTGCCGCTCATGGGGCCCAGGAGTGTGATCTTCCCACTTAGTCTGTGTAAAGTAATCTCCGCTTCCTTCTAAGGTTTTTCTTCCCCCACAGAACGACGTTGTTATCTTGTAATGTCATTTTGCATACATATTTTATATTTTATCATTAATGTTTTCAATTCTAGGTTAAGTATCTCTTATCTAAATGCTTTGGAGATACTAGCAAATCTATCTATCTTAGGGATGTGACCAGCCTAGCTTATTTGTTTATATGTATGCTATATTGTTTGTTCTTCTCCTTAATGTCACAAACTACCTGACAAAAGTAACTTTAAAAAGGGCAGCTTTTGTTTTGGATCATGACCCTAGGATGTGAGTCGTGACATCAGCAGGGACGTCACGGCAGCAGGGGTGAGACAAGTGCTGTGCCGCAGCCATAGTTAAGAAGAACAAGGAGATGAGCACTGATGCTTAGCCTGTGCTCACTGAATGCTGTGGTCCACAGGTAAAGTGAGTTATCCCACCTCAGTTAACCCCCTCACAGAGGGTGTCTCCTAGGTGCTCTTAGATCCTGCCAGGTTGCAACCAAAGTCAACCAGTTCTTTTATTTCCTTTGTGAGGTACCTTCCCTTTTTGCCTCCATCTCTTCTCCAATGTTCTTTTTTAAAGAAGTTCTAACTCTTGGGATTTGTTATTCCTTAAATAGAAGTCACACAACAAGCCCTTCCAAAATGTTGAACTATTCTTTTTATTATTATTATTATTATTTATTACAAGGTTTGTTTATATATTTGGGTGTTTTTATGAGCATTTAAGTCTGCACATCAGAAAAGAGCATCAGAGCGCATGAGACTATGGTTATAGATGGTTGTGAGCTGCCTTGTGGGTGCTGGAAATTGAACTCAGGACCTCTGGAACAACAGCCAGTGCTTTTAACAGCTCAGCCATCTCCTCAGTCCTCAAGCTATTCTCTAGTGACAGAATATGATTATTTAGGTCCTAACTCAAAGACTGAAGCTTGAGCTTCATTTTCTAATTATTAGTATTATCTTGTCAATAATATCTGGCCTCTATAGAAATTAACTATCAAGTTAAAGTTTTAAGCTTATGCTTTATACTTTCAAAGTACCTTTACGTCATCCAGAATCTCCACCGCAGAGTCATTTGCTGAATGGGCTGGTTTTGTGCTGTTCACCATGGCTACCATTGTGAGGTTTAGACACACTCGCTGGGCCATGATGGTAATATTACAGAAGTGCAGAAGGATGGCCAGCCCATAGCGAAAGGAACAGAAACCTGGAACTGAGCAGTAGAAAAGAACAACTCAATTAGTAACAGCGCTGAAGTAAAATTTCAGGCATTGGGAACTCTAGATATCCAAGATGCTAAATTAAAACTTTATTGCAAAACATCCTTCTAGAAATTACCATATAATGGGAAAATGTGGGACTGATATAGTAATTTCTTGTTTCCTTAAGACATAGTTCCACTTACAATATCCTAGAATGTTAATCCAGTTTGCAAGTGTTTTGGAGCATGTCTATTTTAAAGAGACCTTTGACAAATACCTTGGGTTTCCTTTGGAAGCAGGTCCCTTTAATGATAATCAATGATATTTTCCCCTCAAACTACTTTAATCTTCAAACTGATAGGACTACTCTGGTTGATAAACTTGTATTTTCATATTGAGAAAAATTTTTCTCAAGAGAGTAAACTTACCAAGGAAAGTATCAAGCTATAGTAAGGAATGCAGTATTTCTCCACAGCCAAGCAGGTTCCTGGGAAGAAGCAGGAAGCTCAGAAGAACATGTGTGTATGTGTGTATGCATGCATGTGTGTGTGTGGCATGTTTGTACACATGCTCATATTGGGGGGGGTGGTTGCACATATGTGGGGTCTACTTCTATTGCTTTCCACTTTGTTCACCTTAGTTTTTGAGAAAGTGTCTCTTGTGGACCCTGCAACTCTCTGGGTAGACTAGACTGGCTGGCCAGGACTGGGACCACAGGCACAATTCACCACACCCAGCCTTTTAAATGGGCACTGGGGGGGTCTGAACTCAGGTCACTGCACTAGTGTTGTGAATGCTTCCCTGACTCATCCATCTCCCCAGCTTCTAAGCATTCTGGGGGTAAATGGACTAATGTAATTCAATGTAGGAAATAATGTCTACTTTGAAGAATAGCATTTATCCCATGAAAAATTAATGCACACTTACAGAAGAGACTTGTAGAAAAAGCTTTGCATCAGTTTTACTCCAAGTAACAGAACGTTTAGGGAAGAGTGAACACACTGTGTTGTGCTAATGTAAAGTGCAGTACTCAGAATTAAAAAGGAAGGAGGCACTGAAAGACTCGGCCGCCTGGATTCATTGCCGCAAAGCATGCTAGGCTAAAGAACTCATCTCCAAAGGGTGTCTACTAGAGCAATCTATTGCTATGAAATCCTCTAACAGTCAAAAATAATCTGCGCAGCCTCTCTATGTAATGTTTCTCTTGAAATGTCCTTCTCTGGAATCAAATAATGCCTTATTCCCCATCATGGAGGCCCACACATTCACACGCAGAGTGCAGCCGCAGGCCCGCGTTCATGGAACTCGTCGGTCTTACCACGCTTGCAGTAGGATGGCCTTTTGAAGGCACAGCATCAGCTTGGTGGAAATACTCTGCAGCACTGGAATGGTATTATGCTAAAGGCCATAAACACTCCCAATCAGTATTCAATACATGGTACTGTTTTCCCATAGTCACAATTTGTGAACCCAGGAACCACGGGGTGGGAATAGGAACCGTCACCCCTAGGGATTTGTCAGCAAAAGTTTTCCTTCCTATTTTCAGGAGCAAATTCTCTGCTGGCCTCTATATATTGCTTCCAGAGGAAGAAATGCAGACATCAATGGCATAGCAAGGACTCCACTGAGCTAGAAGATAAGGTTGCTCCTCTGGGAGATTTTGGGGTCTGCAGCCTCTGAGTCAATGGGCTATGAATGGAGTTAATGTGTTAACCGGGTGATCAACCTGAGCTACCAATAGGAAAATCTGCCTTCTGTGCTGTAACTTTGCAAGGAAGAATGTGGCAAACAGGGGCAGTCCTTTAATGTCTCGCTTAGTTTTTCCAGCCTACGGATTAAGGTCCATGAGACTCAATCACAACTCTATTCAAGCAGGACTATAAATGACACAGACCATCAGGAATCAAGCTGTAGAAGAGGTGCTTTATGAAGACAAAGGTATAAGATGGCAGTGGTAAGCATCAGCTGTGACATATGACATATGTATAAATACTAGCTATGACATGTGATTAGTCCCAGAAAGAGCAGTGGTGATTATCTTCCCTATTTTGCTAAGAATACATTTGTGTCCATACATACATGTATTAAGCGAATGTCCTTTTTTTCCTTTCTCCTATCCTGTTTTTAACCATCTGAGATGAGACTTGTTGACCAAACACAACTATTTAAGCACTGTTGGTTGGATCATAGTTATGGGATGTCAGAAAAACACTAAGAATCACGTGAAACCTTTATTGTCTTTTCTGAAAATTTCCGAGTTTATGCTCCCCCTAGACCCTTGCTCTCCCATGCCACCAGTGGCACTGTGTGAGTTTAGGAAGTGGCCCCTGCACAGCAGACAGCACTACCTTTCTTGGGAAGGCACTGGTTCTCCATTTGATGCGTATCTTCTTGTTGATGGGTTTGGTCTCCATCCACTGTGGGTGCAAAACACACTGGTCAACAACTGACCCAGCACCCAGGACTCCCTGCTGACTGAAAACAGTGAAAGTGGAAAGTTAACACATCCCATTGCATCAGTGCCCTTTCACCTCCATTGAGGGCCTTACTTAACCTTCCACTTTCATGACACTTTTTGATTCATTATATATTCTGATAACTATATGAAACAAGCAATCCTGCCAAGCCAGGTTTTTAAATTATCCACGCCAAACCAATTAAAAATAAAGAATTTCTTAAAGAAGCAAAAACTGAGGACATTTGCTGACAGTTGGCTTGCCCTGCATGGCAAATAAATCAACAGAAAGCCACTGGGGAGAAAGAGAATGCAGTAGTTAGAAACTTACATGTACATAAAGGCCAAATGCTGCAAAAGGAGTAAATGCAAGTGAGACTCATTTTCTGTACCTTAAGATTTATATGACTTCTTATTAGTACCACCCTCTCTGGAGATAGACCATTCTCTACAGCCCCATGTAAACCTATCTGTAGCCTTAGTTCCTCTGGAAAGACAGCTACTGCAGCTAAGCCTTCATCTGCTGGGGGAGTCTGGGGAAGACAATGTTAAAATTCAATTCCCACATATGCTGTGAGCCTAGACTTTGATTTCTGACTTTATCAGTTCCCATGAGCCCCACGTGTCCCCCAGACACCTAAGATTTGTGTGTTTGAGATATTCTAGAATGAATAGAGCATCAGCCACAATTTTCACACATTGGAGCCTTCTTTGAACTTCTATTTATGCAACAAATACAGTACAGAGTATTAAAAACAGAGAAAAACCACATGTATACTATACAGAACATAATACACAGATATTACACATATACACACACCTATATATATATACTATACAAAGAGAAACACTATACATATGCTATACATACAACTTAGTACACAAATACTTTTCACACACATATTACACACAGAGAGAAACACTACATATATACATAAGCAATACATATATGCTACACATAGACACAAACACTATACACATACTACATACACAGAAAAACACTAAACAATACTATATATACAACATGGAACACAAATACTACATACAAATACACAGAAGCACTGTGCACACATAAACAATATACATATACAACATACAAAAATAACATGCACACAAACACTACACACAGAGAGAAATACAATGCATATGATATACATATATGGATACTTGCACATAAAGGAGTACCGCATACATACTACACACAGACAGAAAACCACACACAGTATACATACAACACAGTTCACAGATACGCTATCCACACAAATACACTATGTACATATCACACACACACATAACTATACTACACACAAACTATATGCACAAGAACACATTACATGCATATCACACATAAACACTATGTGCAAACCCATGCATATTATACACACGAATATACTACAAACATACTATATGTACACAAACCACATGTAAATGCATGCCTCACACACATATACAACACACATGAAGAGTACAGCCCCATCTCACACACAGCAAAAACATTTCCACACACAAACCAAATCTTCATCTGTCTCTTTATAGCTGACAATGACTGCACACACCACACACAGTACCCACATGCAGCCCAGCATGCCACACATATGCATTTGTGTGGGAAAGATTAAGCTTTGTCACAGGTGGAAGCAGGCTTAGCAGGCTTTACCCTTGGGGCAAGCCATGAATACCTTGTGACAGATTGTTTGGAGCCTTCCTGGGCGTGGAATTCAGGAAGCCGACCTGGGAACCCCACCGTGGCTATTGTTTTCCTAATTGACCCTCGAAGGGAGAAGGAGACTGCCCTTTGCTTGTGACTGGGAAGGTGGGACAAAGAAAAAACAACAGGTGAAGGCGAGCAGGGCGAGCGGAGAGAGGAAGGGACCGGACCAGCTCGCGGGACAGAGACACCTAAGGACCCATCCTGCGGAACAGATTCCAGAAGGTTTACTATTCTGTCCCTTTAACCTTTTTTTCCTTCTTGTATATGATAGTTAGGTTGTATAATAAAGTTTAATTGTTAATAAACAGAGTCAACACATTTGTCCTTTCACTGTCACATCACAGCAGTCACAGACAGCTCACCACACAGCCCAACCTTTTCTTTAGCCGTGTCCTTGCCCGTAATGCTCACTTCACACTCATTCCTAAATTATGTTCCTTCTTTACCTTTCTGTACGAAAAGCCCCCAGAGATAAGCAAATTCTTCTTTAAAAAATTCCCCACGAAGAGCCTGGAACACATTGGCACAGGAGACAACTTCCTGAACAGAACTCCAACAGCCCAGGCTCTAAGGTCAACAACTAATAAATGGGACCTCATGAGGCTAAGAAGCTTCTGTAAGGCAGAAGACACTGTCAACAGAATGAAGCAACAGCCTACAGACTGGGAAAAGATCTTCACCAACCCTACATCTGACAAAGGACTAATCCAAATTATATAAAGAGTTTAAGAAATTAAACACCACCAAACCAAATAACCCAATTAAGAAATGAGGCTAAGAACTAAGCAGAGAATTCTCAACAGAGGAATATCGAATGGCTGAGAAACACTTAAAGAAATGCTCAACCTCCTTAGTCATCAGGGAAATGCAAATCAAAACAACTCTGAGATTCCATCTTACACACATCAGAATGGCTAAGATCAGAAATTCAAGTGACACCACATGCTGGCGAGGATGTGGAGAAAGAGGAACACTCCTTCATTGCTGATGGGAATGAAAACTAGTACATCCACTTTGGAAATCTATCTGGTGCTATCTCAGAAAACTGGGAATAGGGCTACCTCAAGACCCAGCTATTCCACTCCTCGGAATATACCCACACAAAATGTTCCAGCACACAACAAGGACACATGCTCAACCATCTTCATAGCAGCCTTATTCCTAATAGGCAGAACCTGGAAATAGCCCAACTGTCCCACAGTTGAAGAATGGATAAAGAAACTGTGGTAATTTACACTATGGTAAATTACACTACTCAGCTATTAAAAACAAGAAAATCCTGAAATTTGCTAGCAAATGGATAGAACTAGAAATGATCATCCTGAGTGAGTTAACCCAGACCCAAAAAGATACACATGGCATATACTCACTTATAATCGGACACTAGCTCAACAGAGATGTCCCCTGAAAGTCTTCACTTAGTCCAAGATTGGGATAGATGCTGGGACTTCCTATTGGGACTCTAGGTGAGAGAGGTAAGGAAGAATAGGGAAATAGAAGGATCCAGATGGTCCTAGAAACCTACAAGAAGACCATTAAGGCTGGCAGATCTGGACCAAGGTGGGTCAGCTCAAACTACTGTACCAACCAAGAGCAATGCATGCAGTAAACCTAGGACCCCTATCCAGATCTAGCCAATGGACAGCACATTCTCCACAACTGTGTGGAGAGGAGAGACTGACTCAGACATGAACTTTGGTGCCCCGTATTTGATCACTTCCCCTTGGTGGGGAGACCTGGTGACACTCAGAGGAAGAGTAAGCAGGCTACCAGGAAGAGACCTGACAGGCTGTGATTTTATAGTGGAGGATGAAGTCCCCTTCTGTAGCAGACCTAGGGGAGGGGAATAGGTTGAAAGAGGGTGGGAGGGGGGAACGGGATGATACAAGTGAGGGGATAACAATTGAGATGTAATCTGAATGTATTAATTAAATTTAGAAAATTTAAAACTACAGGAATCATTAACAGTAAAAAAATCCCCCACATTTCTACCTTGGGGAATTCTCTACCAGGGGAAGAACCCCTACAGCTCTCTGGAGGATTAAAGTTAATTTCCCTTGGTACATAACAAGAGTCACACTGACCTGATTAAGACGGAATAGACCTTCCTTCTTCCAAGAAGACTTTTCACACAACTTTAGTGTTGAATTTTTCTACTTGCTGAAAAATCCTATACCAAAGCCTTTGACCTCGTCATACCAAGAGTAGTGTTTAATATTTAACTTTACTTTTGCCCTAGTCTTGCATCTTCTGAGGAGAAGCATGAGTCTTGGGATCTGCTGGACTAGAACCGTCTGGAACTGACTGCCAATTTCAGGACTTAAAAAAAAAAGAAGTCATAGTCTCCAACCCACACAGGAGGGAGAAGCCTTCCAAAAATGTTCTCAGGATGTGTCACTTGAGGAACCCTTTGGAATTCCTTGGATTGTCACAGAAATGCTACTGCTTTAGGCATGTCCCATCAGCTTCATTATCTTTCCTCTCCTCCCCTCCCTGCCTTCTTTCCTTCCTTCCCTCCTTTGCCTCCTCTTTCTCTTCTACCCTCTTCTCACATTTTCCTCCCTCCCTCTCCAATCACCTCCTCTTCTTCCTTCTCTTTTCCTTCTTCCTTCTTTTCTTCTTCTCCTTTTCTTTCCCTCCCTTCTTCCCTACTCCTCAGAGGTTATACCTGGCTGGCCTTTGATGTGCTCAGAAAGCTGAATATTTTCTTGCTTCCTGCCTCTCAAACCTGTGACTTGCTGCTTCTGAGGCTTCTTCTCCTGGCTCAACTCCTGGCTCTTCCAAAAACTTCGTATTGGAAGCTCTTTGACTGCAACTTATTGATCAGTTAAGAGCATCTAAGCCCTGAATCAGAGAGTTTCCCTGTTGAAAATTTGTTAATATGCTTAAGCATTTTAATTTTATTATGCCTTTTAAAGTCCCATCAATGCCCATGACTTGAAACCCATCCCCCACCCCACCCCGATACTAAATAAATGTTGAGGCCAGAGCGGGTGCAGCCTGGGAGCCCTGTACTTGAGACTGAAGCAAGAGGTTGAGGCTGGTCTGGGCTACACAAGTGCCACATAAGCCCAAGGAGAACTAGGGCACCTTGTGTCAGAAAAGGAACGAGAAAGGAGAGAAAGAATGGAAGGGGAGGGAGGAGAAAGAAAACTCAAACATCAAAACCTTTTGCCCTCCTGGGGCAACAACATTGGCTGGAGTTGTGATCAGTGGAGGCATTGATCCTCTGTGCGCCCCAGGAAGTCTGTACTGTCTGCTCACACAGCTGACAATTTCTGGTAGTTTCCAGAGAAGGGGACTTTTTAATGATTGAAAGCCCAGAGTTAGCAGTTGTTCAATGTCCACATTTTGAATAAACAATGCTCCCACATGCATCGGTGTCCTAAGTTCTAGGTTACGTAAGAAGGAGCCATCTTTCTGTTTGCTGGCCCCGCTGTGTATTGCGTCAAGAGGCTCTGAGGTTGCTTCATCTGGATCCTGTCTCTCACTTATTAAATTTTTACTTTAGCGGTTTATCGTAGAAACTATCACGCATATCAAAGAAATAGAACAGTCTAGTGTAACCATGGACCTATTAACTAGCTTTGACTATTATTAACATCTGGATCTCTCTGTTCAATGGTTGTTCCTGTAGTATTCTCTCTCTCTCTCTCTCTCTCTCTCTCTCTCTCTCTCTCTCTCTCTTGTTAAGCCATGCGATTTTATTTGTTTATTTCTTATCATAATTACATCTGGACTGTAATCCCCTCACTCTTATCTTCCTGTTCCCACCCTCCTCCCCCACCCAATCTCCTCCTATCTATTCCTCTCCCCTGAACCTCTGACAGGTGGGGTCCTCCTCCCCGCTGTCTGACCACAGCCCATCAGGTCTCATTTGAACAGCCTGTATCCCCCTCCTCTGTGCTCCCACAGGGCCTCTCCACCAAGGGAAGGTGATCAAATGCCGGACACCAGGGATCTTGTCAGAGGCAGTCCCCTACTTCTCTCTCCCTTCCCCAAGTGGAGAATGAACTGTCCATTGGCTATACCCGAACAGGGGGTCCTCCCGGGGTCCAGATCCATGAGTCTGGAGCTCCTGACAACCCTTACCTCCCTCCCACGCCCTCCCCCACACTCCCAGTCCTTCCATCCCATAGAACTTGCAGCTCTTCCCCCAGTGTCCAGTTGCAAGTGCTAGTGTCTGTCCCCTCATGAAACTAAGATTGTTTTCGTTTTTCAGGACAGGGTTTCTCTGTGTAGCCTCGGATGTCCCGGACTCACTTTGTAGATCAGGCTGGCCTTGAACTCACAGCAATCTGCCTGCTTCTGCCTCTCTGAGTGCTTAGATTACAGGCATGCACCACCATACCTAGTTTCTCTGTGGTATTCTAAAGCAATTATCAGGTACTATATAATTTCCTCTACAAAAAAAAAAAAACAAACAAACAACAACAACAACAAAAAACAAAAAACAAAAAGACAACTCAGCATGGAAACTTAATCAGAAAAATTTAAAACATAGTTAACATGGTACAAACACTACTAAGTAAACAGTAGCCCTTTGAATGTCCTCAATTACTTCAAAGTTGTCTTCTCTATGCTTGGTTGTTTTTGTTTGTTTTTGAGATAGAGTTGCAGGGATTTCAGACAGGTGCCACTGTACCAGGTTAGAGACACACCTGGCCGATGTGCCTGATGGTCAAACACCATAAACACTTTAAATTATGAGTATGTATGTGTGTCTGTGTATATGAGTGAGGGGCTCCCAGAATTCAGAAGGAGGTGCTGGATCCTCTGGAACTGGTGAGCTGCTTGACGTGGTGCTAGAAACCAAACCTGTGTCCTCTGAAAGAGCAGGAAGCACTCTTAACCTCAGAACCATCTCTCCCAATCTTGAATGTCATTACTTCTTGACTGCCGCTTGAGAAACTTATTACCTTAATGAGATAGACACTGGTTTTGCCCTAAAACAAATCACTCCCACTACTGTTGTGAGTTAGGCACTCCACCAAGCTGTCTTCAGCAGCTCAGTGGCAGCAGCAACTTAGGTCATCACCTGCTGCTGCCAAATAGAGAGAGCTTACCTTCCTCACATCACTTTTCCAGGTGCCAGAATGTCTAAGACCAGCATCAGCACCACAAAGTAAACTGAGGCAAGGCATAGACTCAGCTACTGATCACCGAGCAGACATTTCTCTGAAGTACTTTTCTCTGAGGGCCAGAACTATTGTAACCTGTTGGGGACCTCCTGGCTTTCGAAGAAAAGAAAGAAAGTAGAGAAAAATGGAACACACACACACAGATTCAGATGACATCCGAATTGTTATCGCCTCACTTGTATCTTTTCACTTGCTTACCTAGTTTCCCAGTTGATCTAAGTTGCCAGAAACCCCACTGAATGCTGGGCTTATTAGCAGTAGTATTATAATTTATTCAGATTACATCCTGATTGTTATCTCCTCTCTAGTATCTTCCTGTTCCTCCCTCTTTCACCCTATTCCCATCCCCTAGACCTCTGACAGAGGGGGACCTCCTCCCCCACCATATGACCACAGCCTATCAGGTCTCATCCAGATAGCCTGCTTCCCCTTCCTCTGTGTGCTGCCAGGCCTCCCCACAAAGGGGAAGTGATCAAATTTAGGGCACCAGAGTTCATGATAGAGAAGGAGCTGTGGAGAAGGAGCTGTCCAATAACTAGATCTGAACAGGTGGTCTAGGTTTACTGCATGTATTGTCCTTGGTTGGTGCAACAGTTGGTGCACACCTCCCTGGGTCCAGGTCCGCCAGCCTTAATGGTCTTCACATGGGCTTCTGGACCCTTTTGGGTCTTTCTATCCCCCCATTCTTCTGTACCACTTTCACCTGGAGTTCAGCAGCAATTCCCAGCATTTGTCTCAATCCTCTGTTGAGTGCAGACTCTCAGAGGACATCTATGTTGGACCAATATCTACTTTAAGTGAGTATATACCATGTGTGCCTTTCTGGGTCTGAGTTACCTCACTCAGAAGCCCAATTAAGAAATGAGGTTCAGAGCTAAAGAGAAAATTCTTAACCGAGGAATACGGAATAGCTGAGAAACACTTAAAGAAATGCTCAACATCCTTAGTCATCAGGGAAATGCAAATAAAAACGACTCTGAGATTCCATCTTACACCCATCAGAATGGCTAAGATCAACAACTCAAGTGACAGCACATCCTGGCCAGGATGTGGGGAAAGGGGAATACTCCTCCTTTGCTGTAGGAGTGCAAACTTGTACAACCACTTTGGAAATCAATCTGGTGCTTTCTCAGAAAATTGGGAATACTGCTACCTCAAGACCCAGCTATATCACTCTCAAGCATATATCCAAAAGATGCTCCACCATACAACAAGGACATTTGTTCAACTATGTTCATAGCAGCTTTATTCATAATAGCCAGAATCTGGAAACAACCTAGATGTCCCACAATCGAAGAATGGATAAAGAAACAGTGGTACATTTACACAATGGAATACTACTCAGCTATTAAAAACAATGAAATCTTGAAATTTACATTTTTTTCTTTTAATGAATGATGATAAAAAAACAATTTTTCCTCAATAGCTTTACATGAAAAATATTTTACTTATTACAGGTGAAGAAAACAAATTATTCCCCAAACCCCACATACATTTTTAACTAAGCAACCTGCTATAGATTAACAAAATGCAAGCAAGCAAAGAAATTTTCTTAACCAGTTTCTCTTTACTGGCAGACTAAAATTTGTAGTTACAAAGAAAGAATCGATTATCTCAAAAAGTAATCTTATAAAGATTTTTAACAGAATCACAAATCTAACCTGTTATGTAAAAACAATCATTTCCACTTTAAATCCTCAAGTTGCACATCTACTCATTAACACTTTTTATTAAATCATAGCAGGAAGCTGAGGGCAAAAATGGGTACAAGATATTAATCATTACCTGGATTACTCTCACCCAGTTTCAGTGAATCAGCCAGTGCTAATTTGAGCCATATCCTGTGCTGTAGCCTCAAAAAGTCCCCAGCTCAACTATCAAGAGTGTGCCTTTCTGAGCTTCAAATAGCTCCTCAAGATTTTCTACATCAAAGCCACTGACAAAAACATCTTAACCTATCCTTACCAAACAGGCTTACAGATGTAGCATTTTAAAAGAAGACTTATTGGCTCATTTAAATTAAAACAGATTTCATAATTATTGAGAAAATAATCAATGTTTTGGTACATTTGCAGCGCCACTTCTAGTTGATATAAATATGTTGCCTAGTTTTTAAGCGGAACATGATCCATTCCAGTCTGAATTGTAAGTTTACATTCCATCTCAAGAGATCTTTATGCCTGTCTTAGTCACTGTTCTATTGCTGGCCATGACAACTCTTTTAAGAGGCTCAGAGTGTTCGTCCTTCGTCACCATGGCAGGAAACAGGCAGGCATGGAGCTGGAGCAGCATCTGACAGTCTTCATTCTGATCTGCAGGCAAGGCAGAGAGAAGAGAGAAAAGAGAGATGGAGAGAGAGAGAGGGAGAAGGGGTGGGGGAAGATGGAGGAGAGAAATGGAGACCAGGAGGCAGAGAGACAGTCTGGGCCTGGTGTGGGCTTTTGAATATTCACTACCCACCTCCAGTGACATGCTTCCTCCAATAAGGCCACATCTCTTCCAATCCTTAAGTGGTCCTATTCCCCAGTGACTTTGCATTCAAACGTAGGAGCCCGTGGGGGCCTGTGCTCACTCAAACTGCCACAGTCCTCTTTTGCTAGACTTTTGTAGGTTCCCACCTTCCCAGAGATGAATATCCTTCACTTCACAGGCACACCGTTTATTTGTGTCATAACTTCTTGCCAGTGGCCACATTTGTGGGGAACTGCTTTCAGGAACGAAACACAGTCTGAGAAGAATTAGAAGGAAAGTATCAGATGAGCACTGTGAGACTCACTAGAGCAGCAACGGTCTCCACAGAGCCAGACACCGAGTCAGCAGCTTCTCACGTGCAACATCCAATGGCCCAGTAGTTTCATACTGACTTCTTTTCTTTCACTTTTATCATGAAGTTTTAAGTCAGTGGCATTTTATTCCTTAGAATGGGTTTACTTTCTTTATTATTGATCACACAATTGGAACCTTCTCATCAACTCTGGAAGTTTCTTCTAATCGGGCACTATATAGTCAGGGCTATTGTGGAAAGACTTTGCTTCTCTGTAGTGGAGGAATACACAGGCATTTTTATTGTTTGAGGCTTTCTGTGAGTGTTTTTGTATTTACTATGTGGCCCTGGCAGCAAGTGATGATGTAAGCAGCCCACCGGTTAGCACCAATGGTTACGCCTCAGTCCTGAGGACTATGAGTCCTGAGGACTTTGTGCTGTTACGGAGCATCGCTCTGCTTGTTGCCCTGTAGTCACCACATCCCTCATAATATATGAGTTGTGTGAAAACTAAGGGGCTTCCAGCCCTCGCTGGGCAGTGTCATCGACACAGTAATAGAGCCTAATCTTTTTCAAGCATCACTGCTAGAGCAGATTAATGATTCAACCACCACTCTTGGAAAGGACTTATAGATGTAGATTGCTAGTGAGGACCACCACCCTTAGAAAGATTAGAATTCTTCATGTTCCACTTAAAAACTGCCAGGCAACACAATTATGTCAACTAAAAGTGCAGTTGCAAATGTACCAAAATATTGATTATTTCCCCAAGAAGTATGCAATCTGTTTTAATTTAAATGAGCCAATAAGTCTTCCTTTTAAGTACTACATCTGTAATTTCATCAGCAAATTCTGGTACAAATTTCTGTTTTGATACCAAAAATGACTAGATAACCTGTGGTAAATCATAATCTCTCAGCATTTGTCTTTGATTTAGCCATCTTACATCCAAAAAGAAAAATAATAACATTCTCACAGTCAACACACCAACACTTCTAAGGGAGTCTTGGATTTGATGATGATGTCCCTTAGGAAAGTCAGATTTGATGATAGTTTGCCTGATGTTATCCATTTTTAATGCCCTGGTACATACACTATCTTGATAATGCCTTATTCAGCATGAGCTTGGGGCACCAATTTCTTTATCTTCTATTAATTTGAAAAGTCCCCTTCTTTTTCCTGTTATTGCTAAGGCCTGGTACATGCCTTTAACCCCATCACTCAGCATGCAGAAATGAATGAATCTCTGTGAGATCCAGACAGCCTAGTCTACAAAGTGACTTCTAAGCCAGCCAGGGCTTCACAGTGAACTACTCAAAAACAACAACAACAACAACAACAACAACAAGCAATATCAGATATATTGATGGTGAACAAAGAAAATCAATTTTAACATATCTTTTTATGGCTTCTTATAAATCCCTTGATTTATGGTGGTATTATATTTCTTATTGATACTTTTAATAAAAGTCACAACTTGAGCTGTTTTTGTACCATTAGCACTACCATCTGTTGCCAAAGCCTAAGATATTAAATAAGAAGCCATTTTATTGTTAAACTTCTTTTGATAGTTTTTTTTCCAGTGTCTTTAATTCACCGGATGAGACAATTGATCTTAGAAGTCTTACCTCTGTCTCTGTGTGAGCTCTGTCTGCCACACTGTCCCCTACACTGTTTTGTAGCGTCAGCATCAGTAGCCATTTTTGGTATTGTTGCTATTGAATATACCACCCATAACTAGCTTTCACATTAGAATGTTTACATTGTAACTGAAAAATCCCACACTGTTGGGAAGGCAGACTCCTGTTCGGCTCTGTCACTTGTCTTGACAATGCAATCCTTGATGTGACCTGATGTGGCAGCATGATTTTGCGTGCAATACCTTTTCAAATTGCCATCTCCGAGAACATGAACAATGTCCCTGCAATTTAAGCAGAGTAGCTACTTGCTTCAATAGTATAATCAGAGAGGTTATTTGTCCCACAGAATAGAGCTGCAGCCGGGCATTAATACGTCTGTTCTCATTCATTGAATGATCTTCCTTCATTGATATTGTTTATTTTGTGGGGTTGGGGGTTTGGCGGGGGTTGGAGGTGGGGGTGGGCTCTGTTTTCTTTTGAGACTTTGTAGAAGCCACACTGGGATTGAAGAACAGTAATAGGCATATGGCTTTATGTACTTTTGTTATGAAAAAGAATTTCCAGGAAAAGAGAACGTAAGGATTGAGCCCTTTGACACCTCTTAACTGCTGCTGCAGTGTGCAGTGTGTGGTGTGCAATGGGGGGTGGGGGTGGTGGCTCCTGAACCCTGGCAGACAGTACATAAGGGATGGATGAAGTGAGGACACAGCTTTAGGAAGTGACTAGGAATCATCTGTCTTCTAAACAACGCTGAACTCCACCATGTTTAAGTAGTGAGTTAGGATGACTGGGTCCTTTAGGGAAGGACACGGCAGAACTTGAAATGTGTCAAAGGTGGGTTCATATGAAGAGCAGATATTGGCACCCTTGGTTATAGCCATCCTCATGGGAGAGAGACATTTGAGAAAACTCTCTTGTGAGATGTGCGTGGATTTTGATGGCTCGCCCACTTGTATCATGTCTTCTGTCTCTGGTCCTCAACAACCATGGTGAAATAGAAGCTACTGCCTGTGCCAAAGAGACAGCTAGCTGGCGAGTCTTTAGCCTGTATTAGCTTAGTACAATAACAGCAACTTCTTTGGAGAGTAATGTAAATATTAACCAAGATTAATAGTATGTTTATCTTGTGCAATAGAATTTTAGCCATAATTAATTTTTTTCCCTCTAATGTAATACTTTGAGGAAGCCATTTAACCTCAGAGACATAAGGAAATTGAAATGATAAATGCCAGTCTATTGGGTTGTCATAAAGATTTAATCACTTTAATGGCTTCTGGTAAGTGTTCCTTATCTAAGTAGAGCACACCTTCATGGGCACCATGAGGCAGGAGCTGCAAGCACAATCTCCTGGGCCAGACTGCTCAGGACTGAAGCCCAGCCTTGTAGCTAAGGGCTGGGCCTCGGCCAAGCTACTAAGCCATTCTTGGAGTGTTCAGTAATGTTCCCTATTGTTATTACTCCAGAACAAGTTCTCTCCTTCTGAAAATAAGCATCTGTGCCCCCAGAGAGACTGATGTAAATCTGAAACATTGGCCTAATATACTCAAACTTACCATGACGCAGGAAAGAGGAAGAGAGGAAAAGAGAAAAAGAGATAAACTCTAAAGTGACCTTATTGAAATAATGTCCCGTCTTTTAGACATCACACCTAATGGTTAGAAATTATGTATATTCCTGATTTTTCTTATCATGGCCTTGGTATTGGGGTCTTCACTGTAGAATGTTCTCATAGATTTCCTTCCATGGTCTGTGTCCTCTGTTTTTGCTTTCACGATTGCCTTTTATTTGACACCAAGTATATTCACGGCATAGGACATAGCTTTTAAAGCTTACAGGAACATATCGAGTATAAAGAGCCATACAAGATTTGGGTCCTGGGTGTCATCTTGAAAGTACATTCCTGTAGGAGGTGAAGAGGTGTTTGTGTTCACAGATAAGTGCTAGCAGAATCTGAAATGGTAATCACGTTGGGCGATTCCTTCAAAGAAAGGAATGCATACATAACCTGTTATCCACCCGGAAGGCTGAGAGCCAGACACAGTAGGAAGCCTGCTGACCTCTGTGTTATTTGTGTTGTAGAGACCACACCAGATCTTTCCCCAGACTCTTAGCATGAGCTTGCTTTTCTCAATCTGTAGAACCCATCTTTTTTTTTTTAAAGAGTTATTGACTTATTATGTATACAGTGTTCTACCTCATGTATATCTGCATACCAGAAGAGGGCATCAGATCACATTACAGATGGTTGTGAGCCACCATATGGTTGCTGGGATCTGAACTCAGGACCTTTGGAAGAGCAGGTGGCTCTCTTAACCACTGAGCCATCTCTCCAGCCCTGTAGAAACCGTCTTTATAGAAGGTGTCATACGTACCTTTTTACAAAAAGGTTGTTTG
The DNA here is from genome assembly GCF_964271855.1 of Acomys minous. Lineage (NCBI taxonomy): Eukaryota > Metazoa > Chordata > Mammalia > Rodentia > Muridae > Acomys > Acomys minous. Next base: position 68,680,039 of record NC_140490.1, read on the forward strand.
GCTTAGTTTGGTTTGGCTTTGGTTTTTCAAGACAAAGTCTTTGCAAATGACAGAATCAACATGAGCAGGAAAGACAGACAGAGAGGCTCACAGACAGAGCATAGCGTGAAGTCTGTGAGGGAAGGAGGTTGCCAACCACTGCCTAACTAACTGGCTTTGCCTCTCTGATCATTTGCTTCCTTAGTTGTTGTCCTGGCTGCTTTATTTTGATACAAGATGACACAAGCTAGAGGTATCTTGGAAGAGGAACCTCAAATGGGAAAATGCTCCCATCAGATTGCTCACGGACAAGTCTTGCATGGTGTTTTCTTGATTCATGGTAGATATTGGAGGGCCTAGGCCACTGTGGGCGGTGCCGTCCTTGGTCAGATGGGCCTGAGTTGTATTAGAAAGCAGTGTGAACAAACCTGTAACACTCACCCCCTCCCTGGATTCTGCTTCAGCTTCCACCTGGGGGTTTCTGCCTTGAGTTCCTGCACTGACTTCTCGTGGTGATGGAGTGTGACCTGAGAGTTACAAGATGGAATAAATTCTTTTCTTCCCAAATTGCTTTTGGCCATGGTGTTTTATCATAGCTGTAGAAACGTAACTAGGACAGTTGCGTTGTACTCCAGGACCACAGCACTGATAATAAACATCCTTATGACAAAAGACCCAAACTACACCTTGCAGGGCAAATCTCCTACTCCCAAAAGATGGATAATTACCCGTTACTCGGGTGGTACGGCTGCACCCTGAATGGGTGTCATCATCCCCCTAAAAGAGCGTCATCATCACATTGGACTTAGATTTCTCCCCTCAAGTGGGGACAGCATTCACTTCTGCAGACCTTGAACCGAGGACCGATAGACCACCGGCACCTTAAAGAGAGACTTAGGGACACTGTTTCCCAATGTGGCCAAGTAAGGCTATCTCCTTCCTTTGTTCTTTGTCACTACTCAGCAGTCTCTTCGGTTGGCATGTGCGACAAATGGTGGCGTCTAGTCCTTTGGGACTCTTGGAAAGCAGGGCTTTCATCCTAAAACTCCTATAACCTGAGAAGGCAATATCCAAGCCAAAAGATTCCTGAAGCTGCAAAGAAACTAAAAATATGAGCAGAGAACAGATCCTCTTTCACAGTTATTACAATGAAAGAACCCCGTCAACAGTTTAATATCTGAACTGAGACAACGGTTACTATTGCTCAAGTTGCCTGGTTGGTGGCGGTTTGTCAAGGCAGAAAACTGACAGACATGGCTACATGAGCACCCCAGCATGGCTGCTCACCCAGCACATCCCAGGCAGCCTGTTATCTTCCCTCTGAACAGAGCTCATCTTTCTGCATTTGTTGTTTACTGTTCTACTTGGTCTCACAGGTTGGAGCCTTAGGAGTCTCACCCCGCTCTGTTTTCTCTAGCATCTATCATATTAAAAGGGAGGATCCTCCAATCCTTCCACACGAACATTTTCCACCCCTCTCATCTTCATTTCAGCTTGCCTGGCCTTATTCCAGTCCCTGAAACTGCTGAAAAGCCCAGCATCCAGATGATTAAAAAACAGCATACAGAATTAGGACTAATCAGCCTAATTCCGAAATTATAGGAGAATGCCCCATCTAAAAAGATCTGTCTGTGTAACTATTCCCATGAGCCCCACTTTACTGCTTATAAAATCTACTCAAACCCTCTATCGTGACACATGAGCACTGCGTACTCCGGCCACACGCGTTCCTTTAATGCCATGCTTTGAACTTTCCAGAGGAAGCAGACAGGGGACTCCCTTCGGAATGCATTCTGGTTTTGCATACTTTTGTAGAAGTTGGGCTCCCCGTTTGACGTCTAGCCCAGAAACTGCTTGACAGAAGAGACCTTCCCTGTGTTTTTCAGCATGGGATTGCAAGCCTTCATCTGTGCTCCGTGTGTGTCCCTCTGTGTACCTAAGGTAGGGTTTACTAGGCACAATTCAAGGAGAGCTGTATTTAACTTACCAACAAACAGATTGGAAGTCATACCAAGATCATAGTCACTGCTGTGTTTGCTCATGCTCAGCCTCTCTGATCTATATTCAGAATTATTACAACACCTCTGTAGGATATGATCTTTGAGGACAGTACTCTCTGACTCAGTAGGGTCGAAGTAGGAAACAGTCCTCCATACTGTCCTGGGCCTCTGAACTCAGTCTGATCCACAGATACCCACAAACCATTACTTTAGACAAACACTAAGACACTTCTGCTTTTGTCCCCTACAGGTGATTTAAGCACCAAATGCGGCGTATCCTACAGAAGAAAGATGACAGTCACATTGGGTAGTTTCAGGACAGAGTGAAAAGAGATAATTTGCACAGAATCAGGCAGAGGACAAGAAAACCACAACAGGTTCTAGAGAGTATCAGAGCTGGCACAGACAAGAAGGAACAAACAGACAGAGGGAGGAAGTTACCAGAACACGTGAAGAGAGGGCCTGCTAGGGCTGGGGACTGCAGTGACTGTCTGTGCTAAGTTCCTCAGACTACATTTTCCTTTCTCCATCAAGACTCTGGCTTAGGCTGGTGGACAAGGGAGTGTGGGTGCAGGCTGTGCAGCTCAGCCTCCAGTAGCCTGAGCACAGTGAAGAAGAAGGAAACCTGTGTGGATCATGTGACAACAGCCAACCCAGGAAACAGAATCTGCAGGCTACGAGTGTAAGCCAGTGGCAGAGTGCTTGCTCTACTTCCAGTCCAACATGCATAAAAAGAAGTCAACGTTAAATCCCACAAATAGAAAATAAATAATTGCTTTAGTAAGATTACCACTCTGGACCAAGGGCTCAAAAGCTTTGATTCTTGTATTTAAAAACTGTGAAACTACCAGGTCGGTGCCCACATTCTCAATTAAAGGACGACAACTTGGTCTCTTGCTATCCTTTTACTTGATGTTTTATTCGTCTTACATTTTTCTTGAAAAAAAGTCTGAATGAAAGGGGACGGTGGATATGGTGACGTTTTTATGGAAGTCCTCCCATGTGTAGTGACTTCTTTACTGAAAATGGGACAACTGAGGAAGGAAAATGACAGGAAATTAACAATTTGAAGTCCTGTGTCTGTGACTGTTAATCTACTGAAATCATGGTCTCTTACCTTCACAGACGAGTAAGCTTCCTCTCTCTGGCCCATTCTTGGACATCTGCTTTTCCAAACACGAGGTACATGATTAAGCCAAATAGGTTGATCGCAAACAATAAGAAAAATAAATTCCTCCACCCGAACTCAGAGTCCTGGCAACACAAGAGCCAAAATATGTATTACTTCTCTTGTCTCCTTTTCTATGAAACTGAATCATTAATTCAGACAACAGTTTCCAGGGGGTTTCTGTGTTGACATTCATTTTCCTAGAGGTGCCTTGATAATTAGAGAAAGGAACTCCAAAATATGCTCAACGTGTTCCAGATAAGGGATTGACCTATCGAGCCATGCTTGTTATGACCATCAAAGTGACGCATTTTCTCTGCTGCCCAAGCTTGCTTACAACTGCTGTGCTAAAGCTAGGTCTGAGAATCTCCCATCAGTGCCACAATGTAGTGAAAAGACATGTAGCTCCAGAGCTGTCTCCTCTCAGCAGAAAGGCCCACTCTACCAGCTTCTCAGTTTTAACCATTAGGAGATGAGGGTGATGTATTAATTTTCATACTAAAGTGAGAGTGAAAAGCCAAGCGAGGCTGCAGTGCATAAAATGCCTGCTGCAATGCTAGCGTGCATCAGGAACTTAGCCATGTGTGCTCTCCTTTCCTCCCCTGTGTGTGGTCATTTACACAAATGAAAATTGAGTCTCAGATGGCTTGGCAGGTCAGCGAGGAAACACCCCCCTGAGATGCCAGTGGGGTTATTGGTTCGCCGTCTCCAATGGGGATTACAAGTGGATCTGTGACTAGCGCTTTGACTCCAGAATGCCCTCAACGCTGGTTCACTGTGCTCTATACTTCGCGGTCACCCCAAATTTCACAGTCTTTCCCAACCTTTGAGGAAACCTTTAGTTATCACTTTTGCAAGTGCATGTGGGAGAGTATTTTACAAGTCTGTCCTGGAAGGGAAAGTACCTGGCTGAGGAAAAGGCCACCGACAATGGGTACCAGCACAGCAGATGAATGTGCCAGTCCTCTCGAGGTTCCCATGAGAAAGCTGCCGTACCTGCGGGTGACAGAAATGTCCCAAGCTAAATCCAGACATACCTGGCAGCATGCTCCAGCCCTGCCTTATGTGGGAGTCCACCATGTAATTACATCATGACGAGTTGTGCACATTCAATGGGAGGCGATTTGACAAGCCCATACATCTCCACCAATGCCCTGCCGCTAGCCCCGCCCCATCCATGGTCTGTGCTTATGATTGATTGTTTTTCCAAACTTTGAGACCTCCAGAACACTGCGGATCATCCCCCCCCTCAAAAAAAAATGTGAAACTAAGAGTACATATAAGAGTCCTACCTTGGAGCAATGTCTAACGCATTAATATAGACTCCTGACTGACATAAAGGGCTTATTCCGCAGGAGAGGGTCAGAAATGTAATTGTTGTGATGTAGCTGGTTTGGACATAGGGCAGAGCCACGATGAGGGCTGCAGGGGGGATGACTCCTAGGGAAGACGGAGCAGACAAATTCAAGAGTGAGCTGCATTCTTTGACTGCTGGGTCCTTAGGACCTTCAAACTCTACGTCCCTTTCTTACCTAAAATTGTGATGACTTTCCTCACAGTTACGAGCCTGAAATTCTTGCTCAGTAGAAAGTCGGCCAGCTGGCCTCCCAGCATACCAACGGCCCAGGCAATGAAAAAGGGAAGAGAAGACAGGAACCCATTCTGAGGTGAGAAGACCGAGGCCATGATTAGCTCAGTGAGAAGGTTGTTTGTACTTCACTAAGCATCCGACACTTTCTTGGGAGACCTGGCAACTCCTGAAGTGATACCCACTAGCAAAGTCTCTGTCACTGATTTTAAATAATCAGATTATTTGGAGTAATGAGAGTTAACATCCTGCGGATAGAATGATTTGTGACAGCTGAGTAACCGAGCGATGGGGGGAGGGGTGGATCATGCAAGCGCGGGGAAGGAATGGTGTGAAGTTTACTCACATCTCTGATGTTAATGTTGAACACGGAGCTGATGTAGGTTGGAGTGTATGTCACATAGGTGTTAATAAGCCACTGATGGGCCGTGGTGCAAAGGCATATGGACCAGAGAGGCAGAGACCGGAGCATGGCTTTTATGGGAAGCGGCTGCTCTTCTGAGCCGAACTGAAAACAGATGCGTTGATTGGTCAGATCACCACGAGGCTCAGAGGCTCAGCTGCCCTTAGCAACCCGGATGGGGGTGAAAGATTCCCTTCCGTGTACCTGTTGGTCCACGGAAGATAAGATGTATTCCTTCTCTGAGCCACTTATCCATGGGTGAGAGTCAGGATCGTCATACACCAGAAAGACCCAGAAAAGGCAGCAGACGAAGCCGATGCCTCCTGCAAGCAGAGGCAAGAGTTCATAAGGAGTGCATTGTATCTTTTTTTTTTTTTAAATTATGGAATGATTTTAGGTTTGTTTAAAGGTTGCCAAGATAGCTCAGAGTTGCTACGCACCTCCTGTCTTGCTTCCTCCACGTTGACATCACAGTACATTTGCCAACACTTCCTTGATTCGTTATGACTAAAGCCTGAGCTTTATACGGATTTCGCAGGTTTTTCTTTTTTAATTGGTATAATAGTCGTTGTACGTGATGTTGTTTATTTAATAGTTTGTTTTAAATGCAGCACATGTTTTGATCGTGTTAGCTTCTTCTCATCCCTTCTCTAGTGATTCGGAACCCTTCTCCCACTACCAGCTACTAATCTCCTCCCTCAGCTGCCTATCTGCTTTTATGTATGTGTCTGTATGTTATGATCCATGTATGTATGTGTGTATGTATGTATGTATGTGTGTATGTGTGTATGTTTATGACCAATGTGTGTATGTATGTATAGTACAGTATGATCCAGGTATGTTTGTATGTGTCTGTATGTTATGACCCATGTGTATGTGCATGCATGTAGAAAGTTAGGCAGATGTGCATTTATAAAGAATTTTGGTTTCCACAAATGAAAGAAAAGAATGGCCTTTTCTGCATCTAACTTATTTCTCTTAGTATGATTATCTCCAGTTCCATCTGTTTTTCAGAGAATGACATAATTCCATTCTTTCTGGATGAATCAAATGCCACTGCGTATCTGTACTCTACTTCCTTCATCTGCTCTCTGTTGCTGCACACGTGGGCTTGCTCCATTCCTGGGAAACTCTGAATAGTGCAGCAAGAACATGGATGCCTAGGTGTCTCTGCGCTGGGCTGCCTCAGAAGCCTTTGCGTGTATACTGATTGGCTTGTTCTCATGTTGGGACATCCTCTAGGATAAGACAGTGCCAAAGTTCATTGTGAACCCTTCCCAGTTCTCAAACAAGCTGTCTCAACATTTCTTGTTTATCTGTGTGTGGGAAGGGGGTCACAGACCTTAGCGACAACGAAACACTTAGTGCCAATAATTTCAGTATTAGATATTTTAATAGGTATGTGGAGATATCTCATTATAATTTTGATGTTCACACCCCCCCCCCCCCCCAATGACTAAAGGTCTTTCCTTAGGTGTCTGGTCATAGACCTGTATTCTCTTTGTATATATTTGGGGAAATCTTTCTTTCTTTTCTTTTCTTTCTTTCTCTTTCTTGTTTTGGGTTTTTTGTTTTGTTTTGTTTTTGTTTTTTCCCGGCAGAGTTTCTCTGAGTAGCCTTGGCTGTCCTGGACTCACTTTGTAGTCCAGGCTGGCCTCGAACTCACAGAAATCCACCTGCCTCTGCTTCCCTGAGTGCTGGGATTACAGTTGTATGCCACTGCGCCCAGCTCCTGCCCATTTTTCAGTTGAGGGCTTTGTAGTCTCATTGAGTTTAGAAAATTATTTACACATTTTTAGAAAGCATCTAATTAAGTGTTTTGTAAATGTTTTCTCTTTGAACTAGTCTGTCCTTTTATTATCTCAGCAATGCCTTTTGCAGAGGATACTTTGTTTTTAACTCTAATGATTTCTAATTCTTCAATTTCCTCTATGGCTCATATTTTTGGTTGTCAACTTAGGAATTATTTGGTTAATTAAAGAACAAATAATTTCCCCTCTTTTCTTATAAAAGAATAATTTCCCACATTTTATATATAGGTGTGTGTGTGTGTGAGTGTGTGAGTCTATGTGAGTGTGTGTGTATGAATGTACGTGTGTGAATGTGTGAGTGCATATGTGTGTGAATGTATATGTCTGTGTGCATGTGTGTGTATGTGTGAGTGTGTGTATATGAGTGTATGTGTTAGTGTATTATGTGAGTGTGTGTATATGAGTGTATGTGTTAGTGTATTATGTGAGTGTGAGTGTGTGTGTGAATGTGAGTGTGAGTGTGTGTGTGTACATGTGCACGCTCATGTCAGGTATTTTTCTTGATTGCTCTCCACCTTATTTCCTTGAGGCTGGCTCTGACTCAGGAGTTTGCAGACTTGGCGAGGCCGGCTAGTTAATATTTCATCAATTTTTTTTTGTTGTCTTCTCATCCTACTCCTGCTCCACAGAACACTGCTTCATGTATCCCAGGCTGGTCTCAAACTCTCCATGTAGTCAAGAATGACCTTGAACTTCTGATCTCCTTGTCTCTGCCTCTGAGTACTGAGACTAGAGGCATGAGCCAGGATGCCCAGTTTTCTGTGGTACTGGGGACTGAGCCGGTGGCTTCATTCTAAGCGACAACATTACCAACTGGGCCACATCCCACCCTGAGTCAGTCAGTTTTTACATGACTGCTGTTGGGTACATAGACACATTTCAGATCACCGTGTCTTCTTGGTGAGTTGGTAATACTCCTCCTTCTGACGTTCTCTTTGTTTCGTACTGATATGTCCACCAATTATCTCTTGACTATTGTTTTCAAATTTCTTGAACTTTACAGAGTTCTCATAACCTAACAGTAACCCATTTCTGATACCAAGATGCTCAGTGTCTGGAAGAGGAGTAGGGGTGGAAACAAAACAAGTTGCTGGGGAGTTTGAAAATAAAATGCAAAGCCGCTCCAGTGGGAACTGTAGGATAGCAGTACTTTCTAGGTTTCTAGCTAAATGGAAGTCTTGGAGCCAATAGTGAAGTTACCACAGATTACTCTCAGTGTTTGACATTTTCTTTGGAAACTTCGATCCCACCTCCTTGCTATGTTAAAGACAAACTCCACTGATACACTTCTCGCCCCCCCCCCCGCCCCGGATTGCTTTTCTTCTGTCTCTTGGAAAGCAACCCAGCCTCCCCCTCCTGCCCACAACACGATGACACATAAAGGCTGAGCCTTACGGCAGGAGAGCTGCTCTTTATACGAAGCCAGAGGATTTCCACATCTGGCTAGCAAAGGTGATTTCCTTATGTTTTGATATTTTCCTTCACTAACATCTTTATACTTTGACTCTTCTCCTTTAGAAAAGTGCATGCAGGCGCACAACCTTAAAAGAACATCCCTGAGCATCACAGGACCCAGCAAGCAGCTTACCAAAGATATAGAAGACGAAGGGCCACCCGAGGGATTCACTAATGACGCCGCCCACAAGGACTACGGCAAAGATGCCCAGTATTATTCCTGCAGAGAGACAGAGAGAAGGTGGTGGGGCCCTGTGCAGCTTGGCAGATGAACACAGAGAAGCACCGCCAAGCCACGGAATAAGCACATACAGACAGAAAACCTTCAGACTGATCACATAATCCGTATGCCCCCTGAGAGTCTTTTTCCTGCCTCAAAATTCCCAAGTGGTGACTGCCATCCTACCTTCCATGCTGTCTTATTTATAATTATATGCATCAATTATGGGAATAAAGCACCATGAAGAGCCGAGGTTCTCCTACACCCTCAAGTTCTACCCTCCCACCCTTCTGAAGACAAATGTCACATCAGTTAATTTTGTAAGAGACAGTTGCTCGCCTTCTTTTCCTGTACACTTATACACTGTTTACAGCTATCCATGCATTCTTTTTCATTGTAAGTGCGTCCACATTGAGGGAGTCCACAGTCTCCATAAATACGTTAATGATACTCTTTTAATTTTTATAACTTCACAGAGTATTCTGTTATATGGTAGACCTATTGCTATTTCACAGCTTTTCCAATGCTTCTAAGCTATCTCACTTTTTATGTTTAGTCAACTTGCCATATTCCATGTGTATACAGTTGTTATTTTAAAACACGCAAGATCATAATGGCCCAGTTTTTTTTTTTTATGTAGCAGTCATCTTTTTTTCCCCTTAGGTTTGAGTTTTTATTTTTTCACTACTTTATATGTGTGTGTGCACAGTGTGCGGTGGGGCAGACTGTACACATGAATGAAATGCTTATGGAGGCCAGAAGAGGGCGTCAAGTGCCCTGGAACTGCAGTTACAGGTGTGAGTGCTGAGGACAGAACGCCGGTCCTCTGCAAGAGCAGAACTCGCTCCTAACCATGGAGCCATCTCCCTGGTCCCAACATTCATCTTCAGTGAACAACTGTCCTTACAAAGATCTCCATTGTACTATAGATTTTAGTTCTAAAGAAGAACCGTTTCTCATTTCTGAATATAAACACAATTTGTTTGGTGAGTGGAGTGTCAGAGGTGGTAAATATTGCAAAAGTTCTTTGTTGAAGGCTGCATCAACTTATATTGCCAATAGAGTCTTTCTTTCTCATCCCCTTGATAACATCTAATATCCTCAAAGATTTTAAGTCCTTTTCTTCCAGTAGAAATAATTTAAAAACACCTCATTTTAAATGTTTTTCTTTATGGTAAAATTGATTTTTTTTTCCTGTTTACCAACCTTATTGGCTTTTTTGTTGTTTTGTTTTGATTTTCCGTTTTTTCTCCTGTTTCCTTTTGTCTCAAGCTACAGCCTCTATGCTTTGTGACTGATCCCTGTGTGGCATGCTGGGAGCATCCTGCCCTCCTTAACTTTGTCTACGTTGCATTTCACAGTCAGCAGTTTCAGGTGTTTGTGGAATCAGATCTATGGTCTCTGGGTTTACTCTTGAGCTTGAACGTCTTTTTAAACCCACACTGCCACTGACAAATAATTGTTTATATCTTCGTTTCCCTTTTAATCCATGTTTATTGAAGCATCTGTGCTATCTCATTTAAAGGCTAGCAATCAGACTTGCATTTGAGCAAGGACAGCCAGCCACAGTTAAATAAACTGTCCCACGTAGGCCTTTGAATGACAGAGAAAGGGAGCTTTGGAAAGAGAATTCCAAGTTGTAGGGTGTCCGTAAAGAAAGCTGGACGCGAGCACCTTTTCTACCCCCAGGCCCGCCCAGTCGGTATCTTTCCCCTAAATGTCTGCCTTTACCTTGATCATAATGAGGGACAAGCTCTTCATCTCACCAAGGCCATGTCCTTTCCTGTCCCCCCATCTTCCCCTCTCCCACTCCACCTCAAGCCTGGGCTCCTAAGTGTCTGGGCATTCTCATCTTTTAACTCTTTCCCACCTACACACAATACTGCCTGCAAGCATAGGATCCTTGTTGGAAATAAAGCCCGTGTTCTGTTGCACAGTAGCAGGCAGAGTGTAAATAACAATAACTTTCTACATGTCAGAAAAGCTAAAAGGGAGAATTTTCAATAATTTCACTACAAAGAAACGGTTAGTGTTAGGGTAGATAGATATGCCTAGATTAATAGCTATAACGTTCGCACGTACTGAAGTGTCTCATGGCACCATGCCGTTAGCACATGATTTTTGTGTCAATTAAAAACAGATTTAAGAGTTAAACTATGTTTTCATTATTCTAAAAAATAAAAAAAAGAGTAAAAAACAAAACAAATACTAGCCTCTTTAGAGTCCCCTTCATACTTTTTACTTTTTCTCTGTCTGTAGGTGAGGGAACACTCCCAAAGGGCTGTGACCCTGAGCGTTCAAGAGGCATAAGAAGCACCAACCCTGGAGCGCTGGGGTCTATGACATTTGACTGGACCCATCTCTTCTTGGTTCTGTACCTTTAGACTGGTATCCCAGGAGTCTCTTGAGCACAGACATTGATAAATACTGGACACTGCCCCCCCCCACACACGCACATGTGTGTGTGAAGGGACTGCAATCTGCACAACACTCATTCAATACATGCAAAGGCCTGGGCTAGCCATCCTGGCATGCTGCCCGTTCTGCTCCATGTATTCAAGAAACAAAACTTAGCAATTATCAAGGTCTTTAGTTGGCCTGCTCTACTCATCCCACAGAGCTGGTATCTTTGGTCCAGGATGCCTTCCCTCTAGGGACAGCCTTGCTTGAATCCTACCTCTGTTTCTTCATAACACACCCTTGGTGAGAAGGCTGAGGCCATAGAATGACAGAGAAAGGATATTTAGGCATCTGAGCACATATGGTCCTTCCATGTCTGTGCCTACTAGCTCTCATGAGATAACCACCATGCCATTCTTTGCTCTCTCTTTCTTCCCTCTTCCCTCCTCCCCTCCCTCTTCTCTCTTCTCTCTTCTCTCTCTCTCTCTCTCTCTCTCTCTCTCTCTCTCTCTCTCTCTCTCTCTCTCTCTTTCTCTCCCCTCTCTTCTCTCTCTCTCTCTCTCTCCTTCTTCCCTCTCTCCTTCCTCCCTCTCTCTGTTTCACTCTATGTCTTAAATTAACTCAGAAAGTTGTGCAATTTGATTTTAGAGCCTGTCTGTTTTCTGAGCCCTGGGCCAAGCTAACAGGACATTTTCTCCTTCCCATCACCTACTAGCCTTAAGCATCACCTACAGGTCCTGTTTGATCTGCTTAGTTCCAAAGCTCTGTGAGTAGCTGCAAAATCCCCTACCTAGATGTGTCTTTTGTAACCCCTGGCAGCATGTCCAACCTATGACCCACTGACAAGCTAGACGCCAGGATTGTTATGAATACAGTTCAACACAAAATATTGTTTTATATCTGGTTTTGTTGAGACAGGGGCTCGAAGCTTGACTCATGGCCCAGGCTGGCCTTGGTGGCAATGCTCCTGCCTCAGCCTTCTGGGCGTTGGGATTATGCGCATTCAATATTCCATAACCTTTCATTCATGCACTTTATCACCTATTGACTTGGTTTCCCTTGTGTTCTGGGATCGTCTTACATTTGGGTAACTGAGGTGAATTTCCTTTGCCTAAATTGGATGCCCTCTTTCTGTCAGCTAATGGAAGCTCTCATAACCCACACTGGATACCACCAGCCTGGGATTCTGAGGGGTCTTTCTCCTCTAAAGTATACGGTTAACTTGTGGTTTTGGACTTGAAGAGCTCTTGGCTGGTTTTGCGCACATACATTACCCACAACATTACCCTTTTCCTGCTCAACATTAGCCACGACAGTGGCCACTGGTAATTTGTACCATCGGTCCTCCGCTTTTCCTCGTGTGAGTTAGGTAGGGTTCTGCCTTCAGAATGTTCATCAAAGGCACATTGCACTGACAGGACATTTTCAGAAACAAGTTCTCAGGAACTGGCAAGATAGCTTAGTGAGCAAGGGTGCTTGCTGCCAAGCTGGATGGCATAAGTTTGATTCCCAGAACCCACACTGGTAAAAAGGGAAAATTAACTTTAGAAGTTGTTCTTTGACCTTCACATATGTGCTGTGGTAAGTAAATAAATGTAAAAAAAACTTTTTAAAGTAAAAATGTTCTCAGGATAATTCAGCATAGTTCCAAAGATTATTAAGTTGAATCCATATGTCATACTGAATGCAAATATAAACAATGTATGACTGTCAGGAATTAATATATAAAAATGAAACTGTACAACTTCATAAAAATATGAATAATTGCTTTTACAACTTTTCCATCAGTAAGTGTAAATTCAAATTCCACAAAAGAAAACTCATTAATTTAACAACATAAAAATATTTTTTAAACATCAAAAATCATATCATAAACAATGTTATGCCACAAATTACAACACAGGAAAAAAATAAGTCACATCACAAGAGAAGGATTGGTTTCCTTAATTTGTATCAACACTTCATTAACATCAAGCAAAGGAACTGTTCAACGGAAAACTTGTTTAGGAGCACAGTGGGAAGCATTGGGTTCCCTGGTAGCCGTCAGGACTGCACATCTTTACCTGAGATAGCAATGCTGCAGAGTCGGCTGCGTTCATTTGGAGGAGCCCATCTCTGCCAGAGTGCAAACTGACCTCCGTATCCAGTGCCCTGAAATAAAATGGTTAGAGATATTGATATGGTGCCTAGTAGAAAGTCATATACAGCTCACAGTTTGAAAATACTCAGTATCAGTCAGGGTGGTTGTGGCGCACACCTTTGATCCCAGCACCCAGGAGGCAGATGCAGGTGGGTCTCTGTGTTCCAGGCAAGCCTGGTCTACAGAGGGAGTCCAGGACAGCCAGAGTTACACAGAGAAACATTGTCTCAAATAACAAAAAGAAAGAAAGAAAGAAAGAAAAAAAAAAAGAAAGAAAGAAAAAGAGAAAGAAGAAAATTCTCCATGTCTGGGGCTGGATGTAATGACACAAATCTTTAATCCCAGCCAGGTGGTGGTGGCGGAGGCCTTTAATCCCAGCACTTGGGAGACATAGGCAGGCGGATCACTGTGAGCTCGAGGCCAGCCTGGTCTACAAATTGAGTCCAGGACAGACAAGGCTACACAGAGAAACCCTGTCTTGAAAAACAAAACAAAACAAAACAAAGACAAAAATGAAAAACAAACAAACAAACAAATCTTTAATCCCAGCACTCAGGAAGCAGGGGCAGGTGGTGTGAATTTGAGGTCAGCCTGCTGTACATTAAAAAGAAAGAGAGAGGGGGGGGGCATGGAGGGTGTAATACCTGAAATACTTGGTACCTGGGTGAAGCCCTGGGCTACTCTCGTTGCCAGGAGATAAGCTAGCCCAAGATTGGCAGCCAGTGGGATGCAGAGAGTGAGCAGTGAAGACCCGAACAGTGCAATTCCAACCACTTTCTTTGTTCCTATTTTCCCAGCCAAGTATCCACCAGGACCCTGCATCAGCATCATGCCGTACTGGACAGAGCTAAAGATGAGTCCTTGGGTCTGGGGACTCCAGTTATACACAGGGGCCTTTGGGAAACACAAAACACCTTTGTGAGCCACAAACTGGAAGGCGCTTACCTGCCCTAAGAAGTCTCCTTAGATCTGACTTTCTCTCAATTAAAAATGTTTGAACACAGCTGGGCCTGGTAACATCGATCTGCAATACCAGCTAGCTACTCGTGAGTCTGAGGGAGTAGTGGGACCACAAGTTCAAGGCTGGCCTGGGCTGCAAATGAACTCAAGGCTTCCCTGAGCAACTTAATGAGACCCTTCCTGAAAATGGAATGAATGTAAGAGAAAAGGGAGAGAACTGGGAAAGTGGCTATGTTATAGGGAAACTGGTCTATAATGTGTAAGACTTCCCTTCCCAGAACTGTACAAGAGGGTTTGAATATCTAAACTCTAGAAAAATAAATAGAAAACCAACCAAATAGAAAAAAAAATGAGTGCAGAAGCTGGCGAGATGGCTCAGTTGATAAAGTGCTTGCTGTTCGAGCATCAAGAGTTTATTTTAATCCCCAGAACCCACATTTAAAAGTCCAGTATTTTGGGGCCTGTAATCCAATCATTGGGGAGACAGAAACAGGAAAATCCCTGGGACCCACAGGCAGTTATCACATTCAAAGTCTCAGGTCTCAGTAAGAGATCCTGGCTCATCAAAAAAGATAAAAGAAAGAAAGAAAAAAAAAAGGTGGATGCCTCCTGAAGTATGATACCCAAATCTGACCTCTGGCTTTCAAATACACACACACACATGCACGCACGCACGCACACGCACACGCACACACACACACATATACAAATGTAAATTCTGAATTGCCTACCTTTACAGACAGGTGCGTTGAGGCTCCATGTTCTTCATCATTTAAAGCAGCAGGAAGCACTTTGGAGGAGCTGTTGGAGTGGGGTGAGTGCTCTGTGCTGTTGACCATGGCTACCATGGTGATACTCACGATGGAGTTCTGCGCTAACAATGTGAAGTTGCAGAGATGCGTGATGAACGCTATTCCATAGCGCATGGAACACAAACGCGGGGCTGGAAACAAGACATCACGTCACTTTCCTGAGTGAGGATTATCTTCACAAGATAGAATAGAAATCTTGGCTTGGTGGTGTAAGCCTGTGATCAGCACGTCAGATGTGGAGGAGAGAGGATTAGAAGTTTGGTCATCCTTGGCTGCTGTTTGAGGCCATCTAAATATGACCTTGTTTAAAAATAACAAAACAAAACACAACAACAACAAAACCCAAATTCACAATGGAGAAAGTCACCACTGACCATCATCACCTAATGACTTCAGTGACCCTTCTGTTTCTGTTGGAGTCAGGACACAGAGATTCAAAAGCAGCAGATGAGTGAATTGAGACAAGGAACATTTTATAATAACTCTCCTGTAGAGTCCAAATACATATAATAGCCAAGGAGCATATGCGTTTCACATGTAGATAATAAGAAAACACAAAACCAAAGAGGACCGCTTACGCATCAGCCACAGGAGGGCTTCTCGGGTAAGCAGATGTGGAAGATGGACCCGTTGGAAGGCATCAAGTATTCCTTAAGTGTAACAGTCTCTTCCTGCCCTTCCTCCAGACAGTCTGTTTTCACATCCTCAGTATTCCATTGGAAGGAAGGAAGGAAGGAAGGAAGGAAGGAAGGAAGGAAGGAAAAGGCCAGAGGCAGGTGGGGAGCACACACAGAGGAGGTGAGAGGAGGAAGATGAGCAAAGTATAGGGATATGAATGAAAACGCCATGAGACCCATTCCTTGGTGTGCTAATTTTAAAGAATTAATAAAATTCAAAATAATAAGGTTTTGTTAGTCTCATAAAGCAATACTGAAAATTATGTTAGCAAATTAAAATGCAGCGAATTCAATATAGAGTTATGTAAAAATCATATAGAAAAAATGCAGTAAATTATATTTATTGAATTAAGCTTACAAAGATGATTCATTCTTTGACTTGGGATATTTATATTATTTGTTACTTTAATCAAGCAACACGATTGTGTTTGCAGAACTCCATGTAAACATTAAAGGAACCAGTGTGAAGCTGTGCACCAACAGCTTTATTAACAATTGTGAAGAGCAAATTCATACGGATAAACATGAGAAAGTAACTGTGGAAACTATTTTTAGAAGAGTGTGTTTCCTTCTTTCACATAACTGTGAAATGGGCCTTCGTGCTGCGTGTTTCACAAAGAATAAAAATGTTGAAAGCGATTAATCTGTTGTTTTATATGAATACGTTTCAGAAAAGCATGTACCACGAGGTCACTGGGCAAGCAACTGGGCACAGTTTACCTTGTCGAGGAGGGGTCTTCTTGTCCGCCGGAGTGCCTAGGACATACTCACTCTGTTTACTTGTAGGGCTCAATTCTACCTCTGTGACCATTGTGTGTTTTCTTTCTGGGAGATTAGTTTTGTCAGGAAAAAAAAGAAGAAGAAAAGAAAGGAAGGTGGGTTTATAGAAAAGACCTGACGTGAAATTACCCTTCAGTTGAACTTTATGGCGGGGGCACGGGAGGGAAGGAAGGAGAGAGTGCTCCCTGCACCACAGTAACTGGACTCTACTGTGGGAATGCATTAGGAGAGCTAGGGCATCATAGCAGTGGGGGCGGGGCTTCAATTCCAGACAGTAAAGGAGGGGTTCTGACTCTTCTAGGTTGCTGAGTAAGTTCCACCCCCAAGTGATCCAGTTTGCCCTGGCTTACATACCCGAAGTCCAGGAGTCCATGTCGAGATCAGGATAATTCAAGGTTGTTCTTTTAGGAATGGAGGGGCAGGTAGGGATTTGCTCACAGCTGTAAATGAGAGGGGGACTGAAGGCCACAGCACAGCAAATGTTCTTATCAACTCTTGGTTCCAGAAAGCTACAGGGGTGTATGGACTCATTTCAGAGAGAGAGAGAGAGAGAGAGGGACAGCTAGATGGTCTGTGGTCTAAAAGGGCAACATATAACTCTTTGGTTTGAGTTAGAAGGAAATGCTTTTGGGACCTTTGAAGAGTGGGTACCAAGAAGCCAAAGCTAAATCAAGTCCCTCTAACTGGGGTGCAGGGTGGGGCAGAGCTAGTCACTTCAACACAACAGGCACCCTGAAGCTATGTCCTGAAACTGCTTGTCACAGGAGTTACCAGAGTCACTGTAGGATGCCCAAAGATCCCTGGCTTGGGAGCTAGGCTCTGCTCAGTTTCCATACAGGTTCACTGTCTACCTACTTTGCCAAAGTGACACAGGAGCAAACCTGAATGGCCATTTCTCCATCTCCTCTTAACAGCAAAGTCCTGCAGGCAGTGGCTGTAGCTTTGACATAGATTGCTTGTGCCACATACAGTACTAGGTAGAAAGTGGATGAGAAGCTGAATCTATAGCAAGCACAATTCCTGCTCACCCCAGGGCTGGGTTCCTCTGGAGTCTTACACCTGTATCTGACATACTGGCTTCTTCCGTCATATTGCCCTGGAGGATGCCCAGGCTTCTACACCATATAACCCACCGTACATGTCAAGAATAGCTGAAGAGCAAGTGTGTATAAATGCCGTGATACACTTTCAATCCCGTATCGGTGCTGTCCAGGAATTGATGCTATATCTGTAGAGTTTTTTTTTTTAAATAAATAAAAGACCTTGTCTTTTCCATATGTAAAAGCTCATTGCTGTGGTATAATTTTAGGGTCTCTATCCCAAAGAAATTGCTACATAGGAGACTTAATAGAAATGGAAGATGTGCACACAATATTTAGCGCTCAATTTTACTTATGGATCAGTTCAAGAAAGACATTCATTCATGCCACCAATGAACTGAGCGTAGCGTACCTGTGCAGCCTTGCTATTGCCCTGCTCCGCCTTTCCTGTTATTGGTAATCTGCCTTTGATGGCAAGTAGTAACAGGCACTCCCTAGAAAAGCTACGGAAATGGAACAATATAGGACATGCTTTCTTGTTCTTCTTTCATTCAGCATAATTATTTTTAAATTTATGCATACTGTACACACTCATGGTTTGGTCCTTTGCTGGCATTTAACAGTTACATTATATTTTGTTTAGCTACTTGTCCTTTGATGAACAGCTGTAATATTTATAGATTTTTTTGAGCATTACAATGGAGCCCCTATAGACATCCATGTTCAGTCTTTGTATAGCCACATACTTTTACTTTCTTTAGATAAATACGTAGTACAAGAACCTCTGTGTGGTGTAATGAGTACATACCTATCTTCACAGGAAGCTAGACAACTGCTTTCCAAGGCAATTGTGCCATTTTACATTATGACTAACAGCATTTGAGCCATCCACACAATCATTGGTATGGTCA
Organism: Acomys minous; assembly: GCF_964271855.1. Taxonomy (NCBI): domain Eukaryota; kingdom Metazoa; phylum Chordata; class Mammalia; order Rodentia; family Muridae; genus Acomys; species Acomys minous. The sequence continues at coordinate 68,698,383 of NC_140490.1, forward strand.
ACCCTTGAAATCTAAGGCATTCCAGAAGACAGCTGGTATGTTTCGTCTTGGCTTTAGTTACACCTCTCTACAGCAGCTGGGCATCTTTTCATGGTGTTATTTCTTATCAGTGTATCTTCCTTAAGTAACCGACTCTTCTTGACACTGGGCGTTCTAATTCCATGATGTATCATGCCATTTTAAAAGTCAGCCTTTGGTGGGCTGCCAAGATGGTTCAGTAGGTATAGGTGTTGCCACCAAGATGATGACCTGAGTTTGATCCTTAAGACCCACAGGATATAACGAGAAAAGTGACCACACCCCCCCCAAGATGTGATCTGACCTCCACACCTACGTAAACAATTGTGGTAAAAGGTTTAAAAATCAGCCTTTAATTTCTAGAGAAAAGTGCTTTGCTTCTCCACCTGAGGGACAAGAGTAAGCACACCTGCCTGCACCTTGTGGCGATGCAGCTTGGTTGTCTCAGGTTGAACAAGATCTACCCTATTTTCATGAGTAGTGTTCTCCACAGAGTAAAGCTACACCTAGTGCTGGCATCTTTTGTGATGTCAGTACCTGTAAGTGCAGCTATGAGACCTGTTTCCAGTTTTTAGGACTCTGTGATTACCTCTTCCTACTGCCCTTAGGCCACCCAACATCGATTGATGACCCTGCCCACTGTTATAACTTGTCACCATCTCTTCTTCTATCCTAAGACATTTGTTCATTTTATTTTTGCTGATGTTGTGAGTCAAGCCCAGACACACACACACACACACACATATATATATATATGAAGCATTCTACTTCAGCACTGTACTCCAGCCCCTTTCTGCAAGTATGTGCATGTGGCTGTACATGAAGATGGATGTGTGTGCTCATGAACATGAGGGCAAAGTTGAGTATCTTCCTTAGTCACCTTCCACCTTATCATTATGACCTGGAGCTCAACGATGCAGTAAACTGGTTGGACATGGAACTGTATGCCTCCCTAGAGCTGGGAATAACGACACATGCCACAGCACCCATCTTTTTACAGGGGTGGGTGCTGGGAAATTGAACTAAGGTCTTTACTGCTCTACAGTACTCTACAACTGAGCCGTTTCTCCAGTCCCCTCTCAGACACTGTAATTTGGTAGAAGTTCTTATTATCTCATTGATTTTCTCAATTCACTATTCTTGCCTAAGTGTAACTCTACCCTACATATGCTATAGTTCTTTCTGTTCCCTGATTAATCTGAATGGGAAACTAAGGCAATGAAGTTGATTATAAAAGGCTTCGCTCCTTCCGAGCACTGTGGTAGTTACACCACTGAAACATAGCTGAAAAGAAGATCACTATAATCTGGGGGACAGGGCATGCTTCCCTTCATGCGTCAGTGAGAATCCCAGACTGGTTGACTGACTAGAATTGCAATGGTGTGGAAAGTTTGGGATGTTACATATCTAAGAGGCTAGTTGTTTTTACGGGATGGACTTGGCCACATCAACAGCCATTCCTTGCCCTCCTCTGTGTCACAGTTAACATTACACGACTAATAAATAAAATCCTTCTGAAGTCTATTGACTTAGAAGACTACTAACTTCTACCAGCCCAAAATTGAAGAAATTCATCAGATAGCATCTGAGGCTTACAGAAAAAAAAATTCCCCATCTTCCTATCCCTGCCTCTCTGTGTACCCTCCAGTATATTTTAAACTTGCCTTGATTTAAGACTTTCTTTGTTCGATGAAACTATAAAATTCATTAAACTTCTTCCATGGAATTCTGCAATAGACTAAACCTGTGTTCCCCTACCTTGGTTGTGCAAACGTGGCTCCAGCACAGTCTCACATTCCCTGTAAGGAAGGAGCTGTGTGCTTTTTGCATTGATAATGTAATAGGCAAAGAAATGATTGCCAATACTAGTTAATGTGCAGTGGTTTTCATTAGTGCTTGTACCCTCCTTCATGTCCCCAGCAGCTGTCATGCTAACAACAATCACTGCAGCCACTGCTGTAGACTCAGGGCCCAGGCAGTGACTGATCCCAGAGGACTCATTGACACTCTTCCTCTAGGCCACTCGGCTCATGCGCAGAAGAACTGAGGTTTGCTCATGAGCCACTTCGACTATCGTCCTACCGTTCTTTCTCTTCCTTCCTTCTTTCTTTCCTTCCTTCTTTCCATTCTTCCAATTTTTAAAAAAAAAGTTTAAAATGTTCTGCTAGACACAGTGAACTTCCCTTGCTTGTCTGGACAACATCTATGTGATTTTATGTTACTATAGAGGTTTTTAAAACACTCCTTCATAGTGTCTGTCTCTTGGATCTGTTTCCCACAGCTGCCATTGTCTCCACAGCCAGTCTCAACGTTCACGGTGATCTCTCTTTCTTCTCTATGCTCCTCCCCTTCCTCTCCCTCTTGTACCCTCTTCCTCCCTCCCTTTCTCCTCCCTCCTGTTTATTCTTCTACTCCTCTTCCTCTCCTCTCCCTCCCCCTTCCCCCTGCCCTTCTCCTTTCCCTCCCCCTCCCCTCTATTTTTCCATCTTCCTCACTTCTCCTCCACCATCGCCTTTGTGGATATAGACTTTTACATTCGTACACCAGCTTTTTTTGTTTCTTCGTTTGTCAATAGGAGTGCATCTGAGGTCGGAGGAGGAGTATATAGAAACCATCAGGTGGTATTCAGGAAGGACAGGGCAGCCTACTTACCAACCTAGTGTCTGAGGTAGGGCTTCCTGTGTTTCCTCTGAGCAGGCTTCTCTGACTTCTTGCCAGGACACTCAGTATTCTTTGCCACTCCAGAGCCTGAGTTATTAATCATTAATGAGAAGCTGTACCTCTCCTGCAACTGTGCACTTTGCAGCCTCCCTCCTTGCCAGGTGTCTCGCCAGCACCCCACAGCCATCTACTGGGTCTGACACACTCACGCAGCTGGTCACAATGCTTTGCAATGTTTCTAACAACTTTTGTTCTGTTTTGAAATGCTGAGAGGTTAGAAGTTAGAGATTAGAGAGAGAGAGAGAGAGAGAGAGAGAGAGAGAGAGAGAGAGAGAGAGGGAGGGAGGGAGGGAGAACAACTAAATACATTTTGCACTTTCCTCCTCTTTCTTGTTTTTGCCTCTTCTTTAATTTTCTTCTTCTTCTTCATTGAACTATGTGAGCTATACTTTTCCAGACAAACTTGAACTCCATTCACTATTTTGTTTCACATTTTCTTGGTCTCTGTAGTTCTTTATTAACCAAATCAAACAGACAAAAGCCACAAGCCTCTCTTATAAATTCAGTATGGTTCCCCCCTTCTTTCCTGTTTTAACCCCTTCCATATTGGTTGACAAATTATATAAAAACAGTCCTCGGACTTGTTTCTCAGTTTGCATACATGCTATTGCATACAATGGGAAATTCTCTAACTCACTTTAAAAACTGCTTTCAAATTTCATACATGCCCACAGTGCACTTCGCTCAGATCTCCCTTATTATTTCTCTCCAGTGCCTTCCCTTACCCATACTATCACTTTCCCCTCCCAAGTTCATGTGCTTTTTTTATTTTTAAGTCTACTGAGTCACTTAGTGCTGCCTACACGTGCATGAGTGTAGGACCACCTGCTGGAGCATGGCTCATGTCTCAGAGTCTGAATCCCTCTCCCAGGCCAGCAGCCAGCAGTTGCCAATAGCTCCCTGGCCGTGGGTGGGGTTTCATGTGCTCCTCCCCAGCCATGGTGGGGTTTGGGCTGGCTGACTCCTGCTCAGCTCTTGTGTTTGCAGCCACAACTGCTGTGAACTCATATGAACAACTGGACTGTCATGCTGCAGATGTTCACCACCTCTGGCTCTAACTGTCTTTCTGCCCTTTCTTTACAATGCTTCCTGAGTATTGTGATCAAGTGTGTGTGTGTGTGTGTGTGTGTGTGTGTGTGTGTGTGTGGGCGGGGGGTACAGATGATGATTTAAAGCTGATCATATCACAGTCTCTTGTCCCCTACATGTTGACCAATTGTGGGCCTCTGTATTAATCACCTTATCCTGTAAAAAGAAGTGTCTGTGATGAGGGTAGAGAAATACCCTAAATTGCTAATTTCATACCTTTGTTTTCCTTCGTGTTTGAATAATGTCCCATCATTATACATTCGTCAGCTGATGGGACATGTAGGCTGTTTCCATTTCCTGGCTATTGTAAACAGAGCAGCAGTGAACGTGGATGAGCAAGAAAATCTACAGCAGAATATAGCATCCATTGAAAACATTCTCCGGAAGCGTTAGAGCTGCATTACATGGTAGATCTATGTCTAGCTTTTTGAGATGCCTCCACATCAATTTCCAATAAAGGGAATGAATTTGGGACATCCACGCCAGCACATCAGAGGCCAAGCTCACTCGTTTGCCCAGTTGACTCCTGCCAATATGGTGGAAGCAGAAAACGTCCTCCCTGCTTTCCACGCTGGTGAAGAGTGAGTTGGTCCTCATCTCATAGGTGAGGGGATGCTTCAAACCCACTTCTTCCCGGAGGTAGATAACGTCTGACTCTCCAGAGGCCCCCAGGCTTATGATTCATATTGAGCACTGGTGTCGGGCTCATGCGTGAACAATAATCTGGGTTCTCTGTGCACTGAGCTCCCCGGTAGTTTATCCTCACTGTGACTTTAAGTTCTGTCCTACCTTATGATATGGGTATACCTCCTTCTGATTGTGTGTTTGATTATAAGCATTGCAAGAGTACAAACCATGAACTTTTCAATACTGGGAAGCGCTGACTGAGGATTTGGAGCCATTGGCTCTGACACAGAGATCAATAACTCAAGGTCTGGGTCTTGGGGACTGAGATTTCTTAAGTGCATGTAGTGCATGTAGAATCTTCATGGTTCTAGTAAAATTTCACTGTCTATAAGAGAAAGAAATGCAGATACATCCCACATGCACATCTGAAATCTAAGGATAGAAAGGGTTATGTTCATGATGGGGTCTTATAAGCTTTGCCTCTTGTGTAAAATATTTTCCCTGAGTCATTTTTAAAGAACTCTGCACTCTGGGATAAATAATCAACAGCCTTAGAATTCCAGGTTTTCTAACCTAAATTAGCCGGGTTGGGATGTGCGGCTTAGTTTCACAATTTAATTTTTAACTTTACTTTAAAATGTTCATGCCTTTTAACCACATTAAACTAAAGCTTAACATTCTACTTGGTTTGATTTCATAAACAAATATACCCAAAATGCTTCTATGTTGAAAAAAAATCAAATTTTGCCTCATCTCTACAATTATGTTTTAAACATTTGAGTATATATTGAAATATTTCCTTGACTTAAATTGTTATACTCACCTTTTAAAAAGTTATACATTTTCCTCTTGGGTGAGCTTGAAATCTCTTTGTGTTGTATGAGAATCTTCAAAGTAAATAGAGTGCACATTTTCCCACCTTGATTTGAATATCCAAGGAATGCTTTCCATAAATTTTTGAACAATTTTCTTTAACTACAATCCAAATGACAACTGATCAGGATGCTGTCTCTGTTTCTGACTAACATCTCAGAGGATGCCAGGGCAGTTGAGGTGATCACAGACACCTGTGATCTTTAGGCTAGAGGGCCAGGCTATGCCTGACAGGAAGAACAGTCCTGTATCCCCTCGGTCTAAACCTCACCAAGTGCAGCAAGGATCAGATGATACAAGGGAGCTTTACGCAACCACACCGAGTAAGCAGAAGCTCGTCATGAAGGCTTGGTTCAGTGACAGTGGGCATTCCCTGGAACCTCAGAATCTAAGCCACAAACCCAAATGCTGTGTCATCTCTACTCAGCACCCTTGTCCTCATTAGGATCTCTGGCAAATGCCTTTGCCTCCTCTGTCAAGTTAAAGTCTTATTGTAACTCTTGTTCTCCATGATGATTTGGATCATGAGCAAGGGCCACAAATCTAATACCATCTGGTCTTGTACTCATTGCCACACTGGTCCTAGTGGGAGGCCATCTGTTATATTGTTTCCTATTAACTGCAAGGAGTGATGTTTGTATATTCTGTTATGTACACATGTTCAATTTTGTGCTGGATCGCCATGCTAAAAACACTCCTCACCTCTCTTAAGCATGCTGTCTTGTGGTGTCCTTTGCAGTTTCAACGCAAAGTATGCCGTCAACCAAGGACCATTCAGTCAAAGCTGTAAAACAGTACATACCAGAGATAATGGAAAAGAAAAAAACAATTGTGATAAATGCATTCTTTAGAGATGATATAGACAAAATCAGGGGTGCACCTAGAGAGGGGCTAAGTTCTTCCAGATAGAATAGTAAGCAAATCCAAGTGGGTATTTGGTTTTTGTTTTGTTTTAACTTTTTATTGATTTGTTGTGGCTTGCACAGCATATACCCTAACACCGTTCATCTCTCCGTTCCTCCATGTCTGTCCTTTACCTTTGCAACCTCTGCCCCAAAGAAAACAAAAAATAAAAATAAAATAAAAACAACAACAAAAAAAGGAGAACAATAAAAACCATAACAACAACAAACCTCACGGTGGAAGCTGCAGGTGTCAAGGCTTTGCTTGCAAATGTTTACTGCAATGAGTCAGTGATGTAGTCCTAGGCCTCTGGCTTCTGCTACACTGTCAATACTGGATCCTCAGTGGGGATCCTCTCAGATAATCCTGTTGTTGCCCTGTGCCACGTAGAGTCTGCAGCTTTGATTCTGTAGGACCAACCCCTCCATGTGCTCCAGCAGATCATAGATGTTGGGGTAGGCCAACTCAAGGCTCTGGTTCTAGCCTGGGTAGTGACTGAGGAGCCCACCAGCTCTCTTTCACCTGTGCCACCAGGGCCAACTCTCTTGCTTGTGGCAGCCTGTAAGAGGCTTTCTCAAGCTCACAGTGTTGAGGTCAGCTCTTCAGAACCCATGCCACCCAGACCAGCTCTCCAGCACTGCCTAAGGCTAGGGGTGGAGCCAGCTCTCCCACTCTCCCACTCTCAGGCCCAGCTCATCCAAACCCATACCACCACAGCTCTACCGAGCTGCCTAGGTGAGGTGAAGGGCCTGCTCCTCTGAATGTTGTAGCTGTTGGGCTATGGATATGGGGCCCAGAAATGGCCCTCAGTGGCAGCATGGGCCGAGATCATGGCCTCAGTGGCAGGGCAGACTACTCACATCAGGCTATTCCTGCCTGTCTTCTTAGTGCACACACTGTCCCTTTCTCTCTTTCTCCCATCTCTTCTCCACGTACTTGCTTATCATAGTGGCACCTCTGGGTTTCTTCAGCGCACACACGTGCCCCAGCCACAGCAAAATGGCTGGTACTCCAAGTTGATGTTTGTAATGTAGAAAGATTTTGTAACTGTCAAATATGACTTTCTTTTTCTTTCCATCCTTTCCTCCATCTGTCCTTTGAGAACGTCATTCATATATATATACAGTACTACAGTCATATCCACCAACCATTTCCCCCCTTCAGCTGCCCCGGAGGGCCCCCCTCCCACATATCCTCACGCAGTATCACACCCTTTTTCAATTTTTAAATATTCTACTGATTTAATTCTGTGTTGCCTGTAGGCACATGTGTATAGGGAACTTACTTGTTTTAAATGTCTCAAAAATATTTTGATGGGATTCATAAACTAATCAATTAACTAATTAATTGATTAACTTGGAGATAGGGTCTTACTGTGTAGCCCTGGCTGTCCTGGAGTTTACTATGTAGACCAGGCTGGACCCAGACTCACAGTCATCTGCCTGCCTCTGCCCCCAAGTGCTGGGATTAAAGGCCTGTGTCCCCACTCATTCCCCATGCATAAATTTAAGTGTTTATATTAATACTTTTCCATTTGTGGGCATATTCTTTCTGTTAATTTTTTTTATTATTTTATTTTATTCTTGAGACTATTGAGCTGCCCTTGTTAACTGATTTTGGGGGCCTGAGAAACTGAATAGAGGCATATATTTGAAAATTTAAACATCAATTATTACTTAGGTGTGAATTCATAGGACTGAGACCTCCAGAGAGATCTCTAGTCAATTCTCAGAGTGCCCACTGAGAGACAGAGTCCGTTGTCAATGCAAATGCATAGGAATTTAATGAGCTGATGCGAAGGGGTCTGCCAAACTCTTTTGAGCTGGAGACCCTGAGAAGCAGAGACATGGGCCTTTTATAGGTTTTAGACAAAGAAATGAGTTTTACAGTATGTAATTAGTTGAAGCAGTCACGGGAGTTAGGAACTTTCTTAGTTGGGAGGGGTAAGTACATTCCTGAGAAGTGGACATTTTAAACACAAGCTGTAACGCAAATGCGCTGTCCTTGAGTCAATCTGGACTCTGTCACACACATAGTGATCTGACATCGCTGTCTGTCCTTGGTTCAAGCTGGACCCTACATAAGCTGGCTGTCCTTGGTTCAAGCTGGACTCTCCAAGCAGAGGAAATTTACAGACTTTGGCCTTAATGGGGGTCCTTAAGGGAGGACTGAGTAGGCCAGCTTTTACATTTCCCCAGACTTTGGCCTTAATGGGAGTCCTTAAGGAGGGGGGCTGGTTCCTTCAAGTTAATGAGTTTCCTGGCACTTAAGGCATGCCTTGAGAGAAGAGAATAAAGATTGGCTGTGCTGCTGGACTGAGTAAAAAAAAAAAAAAAGATATTAGCATGTTGAATCTTGATACTCTGCTCTTATCTGGTGTGTGTGTGTGTGTGTGTGTGTGTGTGTGTGTGTGTGTGTGTGTGTAAGTCAGAGGTCAATCTTGCCTTCTATTCTTCAAGCACTATGTCTTAGGGGCTTAGACACACTATGTAGTTGAGGCTGGCCTTGAACCCACACAGATCTGCCTGTCTCCACTGGGTGTGTACCACACTAGATTATTCCTCCTCCTCTGCGCCCTCTCCCTCCTCCCCCTTCCCCCTCCACCTCCTTTCCCTCTTCCTTCTCTTACTTCTTGTCTTCACCTTTGCCCTGCGTTACCTTCATGAAGATGAAAAGAAACTCAAGATCTTTCTGCTCAGATTGATTTTTTGTTCCTAGAAGTTATGTGAAAACGTAAGGCCTGGTGATCCGTGTTTGTAATCTCAGCACGTGTAAGGGTCCACTCTTTCTAAAAAGTATTTTCACGGCTGGGCTTTACTATTTGGCCCAGTGGATCTCTGTCTTCTTGGGCTGCAGCGCCCACCTGAACGCAACAGTTCAGCACGACCTGCAAACACCTGGGGGCGCTGGCACCTACAGTAGTTGTCCTAGAGGAGGAGCTGGTGGAGGCAGAACGTCTGGAAGGGCAGCCTTCAAGAGACCAGCTCCGGGTCTTGGCGTGTCTGTCTGCATAGCGCCCTCTAATGTTGAAGCTGAAACCTACAGTCAAGTTTTATAATTGGCCACATCCCAGAAACAAAAACAAAAACAAAAACAAACAAACGAAGAACCTGCCAGACACCTTGCTTTTTCTGTATGTGTTTTTCAGTGAAGACTCCATTTGACTACATGGATCTCCATCAGTCTCCTAGCCAATTGTACCATCACATGTACACGCCCAACCAAAGAGTGCCTTTCTTCAGAACTCAAAATCATACACCAAAGATATTGTTTCTTTCTTTCTTTCCTTTTTTCCCCCCTGGAGATGTCTTCCTGTATGTAGCCCAGGCTGACCTTGAACTAAAGATCTCCACCTCCAGAGGTTACAAGCTTGGACCTCCAGGACTGGCTCCCATCCCAGTCTTTAAAATTAGAGTCCACATCCACAGGCCTTTCTGCTTGTGCTTTATTGGCTGTACATCTTCCAGCCGATTCTTTGCTTCATTGTCTGGGGGTCTCATGAAGCTGAAGACTATTTTCCAACTCTATGTAGCTGGGGGTGACTTTGGCGCTCTGGTCCTCCTGCCTCTACCTCCCACATGTGGGGCTACAGGCAAGTGACACCCATCTGTTAGGAAGTGCTGAGGCTCAAACCAGAGGGACTAAAGCATGCTAGACAGGTGCTCTACCAAGTGAGCTGTGTCCCCAGAATGCCTATCTACGGCTTTTGATAAGCCCATCATGCATATTCTCATAGGCTTCACTGTCATGGCTTCATTTCTCCCAAATTCCTGACACTACCACTTGTCATACTGATGTTTTGGAGGTTATAATCGTAGCGTGAATATTAGGGGTTAGGATTGTTACAAGGGTGTTTTCTAGGTTAGGACTGTACCGTGGGTGTTTTGGCAAACTGGACTGTAGCATGAGTATTTTGGAGCTAGGGCCACAGCACGGATATTTGGGGGCTTAGGGCTATGGCATAGGTATTGTGAGTTTAAGACTATATTATGCATTTGGGGGATTAGAACTGTAGTACAGATATTTCAGGGTCTGGGATTGTAGCATGGACATGTAAGAACCCAACCTTCCAGCTCAAAGCACTCTTCACTGCTTTTATAGAAAACAAATCAAATCAAGGCCAATTTAATGTTATATTCCTGTTTTATTCATGTCATAGGCCTGAGACTTCCTGTGACAAAAGACTTAAGATGGAGGTTCCTGAGGAACTGAGAGGCCAACTCTAGACCAGAGTGAAGCAAGAGAATTGTCTCCTTCCCTGAAACCCAGGCAGTGGGTGCACATTTCTCTGAAGGAGCTTTCCACAGTACAGATCCCTTCTGCTTGCACGTCAGACTGATGTCAAATGAGCCTAGAGAGCTCCTCAGAAGGCTGCCCCTTCTGCTCCAGGAAGGACTCTGGGACATCCTGCTTTGAGGAATCACAGAGTAGATATATATTTTTCTGTGTTCTTTTCCTTAGTTAAGGCACATCAAAATGCATTATATAATAGTCAAACTATTTGTTAAAATAATGATAATCACAGATTTTATTTTATCATGTATAATAGCTTATATATATATATATATATATATATATATATATATATATATATATTGCTCCCATGTTACCCACAGGCTGTAATTTAAAATAAACAATTTCTATTTATCTGTAATTAATTTCTATTACATGTGCATTTAGCAATTGCTAAGATGCATGAAATTCTTTTCTCTTTTAATGTGTACATGAATTACCTTTGTGACTCTCACTTTCAGGAACAAAAGAAACCAGAACCATGGAATAATATCCCAAAAGTACTCATGCAAAAACACTTTGCAATCTAGAATTCTCTGCACAATTAAGTAAAATCAAGCATGAAACAAACACATAAGCACACACTTAAAGAAAGACTAAGAAAATCTGCCACTCAGAAAGATGTTTAATTTAATGTATAATAAGAGAAATTAGCAAGCTTATTTTCACCATTATGACTGAAAACATTTCAAAGTTTTATAACAATGATAAGAATGCTGACCAATGGGGCTGGGCAGGTGGCTCAGCAGTTTAGCTTGTTGCTCTTGCAGAGGACGGGATTTTGGTTCCCAGGACCCAATTCTGATGGTTCACAAATGCCTGTAACTCCAGCTCCAGGGAACAGAATACCCTCTGTGGGGTTTATATTTAAAAATTAAGGCAGTGATAGAAGGTAGATACAAGGTAGCAGTCAGCAGATGTTATGTTATATGGAGTTTATTAAATGAACATGGAGGGGAGAGGGAAAGGGGGAAGGGGTACCTCAAAGAGAGAGAAAATAAAGAGAGAGGGGAAGAGAAAGAGAAGGGTAGAGAAAGAGGGGGAGAGAGAGGTGGAGAGGGGAGGGAGAGAGAAAGTAGAGAGAGCAGGAGGGTCTGCTTTTATATGGCTCTGGGCAGGGCCACGCCCCCATGGCAGGGCCACGCCCCCATTACAGGTAAGCAGTGATGTCACAGGTAGGCCGACTGAAACAGAATCCTAACAGTGGGTACCTGCACATACATGCAGAGGAGATAGGGTTTCTCTGTGTAAACTACCTAGCTGTCCTGGAACTCACTTTGTAGATTAGGCTAGCCTTCGACTCACAGAGATCAGCCTGCCTCTGCCTCTGCCTGAGTGCTGGGATTAAAGGCGTGTGCCACACCACCTGTCTGTATAAGTAAGTTTTTATCATTCTCAGTAGAGAGCAGTTTGACACTGCTTATTAACATTTAAAACAGAAGTGCACATGTTATTTTTTTCACTTGAAGTTTCACTTGTACAATTCTGTGCTGAAGTGTGTGCAAGGATGGTTACAATGAATTTTAACTGCAAAGAGAAGTCAACATAACATCGTATCAGTCAAAATAGTGAAGGTCCAATGCACAATGCTGCCCATATATTAACCCATCAACTATGTCTTCTAACGTCTACATCTGGTGTGACGGGTGAGGACCAGTGTTGATAGGTAGGCCATGTTCTAAAGGTTTTATTGATTGTAGTAGAGTGGCTTTAAATGTTATGGTATCCATTTTTTCTCTTTGGGTTACTAGGCTCCTTCCTCTGAAGTCACTTTGCCTCTACTCAACCACCAGCATCAGACGTTGGATGCACATCTCCATATACTCTCTAAAGAGGCTGTAATTCCAGGAAGAAGCAAACCTTCACTTTCTTAACTCACTGCGATTTCAGCGTTTATTTGTTAATAGTAGATATCCAACTCTGAAGTAGGAGGGAGGATGGCAGGCATGATGACATCCTACCCATGAGGCAATAGGGCAATGACCCTGGACTGCTGAGTTAGCAGTCAGGTCAGAATCAGCGCCAAGTCCCAAACAGAAAACAAAACAGCAGTTAATGGAGAAAACCCAGTATTGAGGTTTTAGCAGTAAAAAAGGCAGCCAAACTCATGGGAATTTCTAAAGGTGTGGTGCTCCCTCCCAAATAGTGACAACCTGGGAACTAAAAAACAAAACAGAAAAACCAGGCCTAGAGGCTCCAGGTACAGAGGCTAAGAACACACCTTTCCAAACGTCCTTGTTGTGTTTACTGAGATCTTGTGACATTTCAGGCAGCATTTTCTTGATTATAGGAAAGAAACGGGGCAACCGGCAAGAGAAGTTGACCTGCTGCTATCTCTTCTGCATGCTGGGACAAGGCTGCTCTGAACGAAAAGAAGCTAGTGCAAAGCCTGGGGACAGCTTTGGAGAAATAATGTGAATAATGATCATGCCTGCCCAAGAGGAAAGGTTTTCTTGATTTCAGTGTATCAGAGTCGTAAGTAATGCTCTATGCCAGTATCCTGAGCTTCTTGGACAGATTTAATTTATTCCTCAGAATGTGAAGCCAAAGACTCACTGACATCCAAATTCCATGCGGCAGGCTCCACATATGCCACTCTCCACGTTGTTTAAGCAGTCATTCACGAATAAGGATTTTCGCCACAGTGACTACAGAGTTATAAGTGAGGACGCTGTGCATGGCTCTTTGTGGCATTCAGCATCTCTTCTACTCTGTGTCTTCCTCCTTACATCCCTGACATGGTTGTTGTTTTGTTTTGTCTTGTTTATGACAGTCCCCAAGGTGATTGTACTGCATGTCGGTCTATTAAGTTGGACCACTGGGGACAATTCATTGTTAAGACTAGATGGTGCTTCATGCAGCGGAGAAGTCACATGTCAAAAGAAGTGTGAGCTGGGCGGTGGCGCTCGCCTTTAATCCCAGCCCTCCGGAGGCAGAGGTGGATCACTGTGAGTTCGAGGCCAGCCTGGACTACAAAGTGAGTCCAGAACAGCCAAGGCTACACAGAGAAACCCTGTCTTGAAAAACAAAAAACAAACAAAAAAAGAAAACGAACAAAAAACAAAAGAAGTGCGGCACCTAGGGAGAAAGCAAAGTGCTCTCTGGGCAAGCATTAGGACTTGACCTAGGTTTCCTAGAAGCTGTATGAAAAATGCTGACCATGGTGCCCTGTGCTCGTGTGCTCTTAACCCCAGTGCTGGGAGGCAGGAGCGTGCAGATCTGTAGACCTCATTGGCTAACCAGGCTGTTCTACTTTATGATTTCTAGAACAGTGAAAGATCCTATCTCAAAACAAAAATAAAAACTGTGGATGGCTCCCCAGTAGCGACAGCTGAAGTCTTTCTGACCTCCACTTTGCTTGGTTTCAGAAAAGCAACTGCTAAGCTGGCTCTTACCTCTCAGCACTCAGGAGAGTGAGGGAAGAGGGTCATGAGGTCAAGGATGGCGTGGGCTGCCTAGGGAGACCCTGTGTCTCAACCGTTCTTCCCCGTAAACGTAAGAAGATATGGCCGCGGTGAAAGTGGCCTCAACACAGACTGAGGGAAGCCATTCCACGTTCCACACTGAAACAAAGATGGACTTTGATCTCTCTCCTCACACGAGTCACTTAAAAAGACCAGCTCAGCTGCTGTATCACCTGATCTCACGTGTTCACATCCTGAGGATTGTAGTAGCAGTCAGAAAAGACTAGGTGTGCACAAAGAGAACACCCCTACCTTATTTAGTCAAATATCTGACTTAGGAAGAGCTAGTTCTATTCCCCAATCATGAAAAAGGAAAATAAACAGATTCCATCTAAGCTTACTTCTTACCCTGTGTTGCCAGCGTTGAGCTTCATTTTGGGAAATGGCTTTTTGCTCTGTCTGTGTGACGTTACATCACAGAGAACCTAGTTCTCTCTTGAAGCTCAGAGTCCACACACCCTCTCCTTTAAAGCCAAGAGTGAATAGTTTAACTCATTTTCATCAATTCAATTCTCTCCCAAGACTATTGAGCTGAGGAAAAGGAGCACAGAGATGACAGGTTCAACCCATTTATGTCAGCAATGGGGCAAAACTGTACGTTAAGTAAGACCTGTGAGGATTCCTTTTAATCCCCGGAGCAGCCACTTCTGTTTCTTTTAATATATTCAGCTAAATAAGTTCTTACACTTTCTAAAATTTTGTCAGGGTGTTCACGTGCACACACACACACACACACACACACACACACACACACACACACACAGTGGACTGAAAGGAAAAAGGAGTTGCAAGTATTATCAAAATATATTTTACTGGAAAATAATATAATTGCAAAATTTTAGAAATAGTAGATGTCAAAATAGCTATTGCTTAAAATACATAATATAATGAATGCATCAAAGTCTTTTTATTGTAAAGCTTTTCATTAAAATACCAGTGAGTCATTTTGTAAATAAAATAAGTGATTAGATGAGAAATTACTATAATTATAATTAATAGTTCATGGAATGGTTTAATGAAAGTTTTATCACTTGGTTATGTAATGCATATCAATTCTAGAAATAGTCACAGAAGTTTTTGATCTGATGGTTTCTATGACGTTTATCTTGAAGCTCGGTGCTTTGGGCAAGTATTCCAGCTTTATGTACCAGATGCAGTCCACAAGCTACTACTTCTGAATTCATAGCATTCACACTCAGACAAGAAAAGGCCATAGGCTTAGAACCAATGGAAGTGATGAGCTTTTGCCACACTATCCTGAAGTCAGCAACTTGGAACAGGCCCTTTGCTGACAAGTGCTGTGCGGATACCTCAGGTACTGCGTGGAAATAAGGTATGGATGTCTTTAAGTAAATTACTAAGTAGCCAGGTGAAACAGAAACAAAATAGCCTTACAACGTGTTAGAAGTAAAAAAAAAAAAAAAAAAAAGATAGCAAAATTTCTGATATAGATTAAAGTGAATATGAAAAAATAACTTAATGAAGCATTTGAACATTGTAAAAATACATTTTACATGATGTTTAAATAATACTCCAAGGTAATATAATCTGTCAAAAGTGATTAAAGAAAATCCCTTTACTTCCTCAAGACCCAGCTATTCCACTCCTTGGAATGTACGCGGAAGAAGCTCCAGCACATAACAAAGACATATGCTCTACCATGTTCATAGCAGCCAGAACACGGAAACAGCCTAAGTGTTCCTCAGTAGAAGGATGGATAAAGAAATTGTGGTACATTTACACTATGGAATACTACTCAGCTATTAAAAACAAGGAATTTCCGAAATTTGTGGACAAATGGATTGAACTAGAAATGATCATAATGAGTGAGTTAACCCAAAAGCAGAAAGAGTCAAATAACTTATACTCACTTATATCTGGACACTAGCCCAAGGGGCATGTCCCACGAATGTCTTTACTTATCAGGAAAGTGGGACGGAGGGGAGGACATCCTGTTGGGACTTTAGGCGAGAGAAGCATGGGAGAATGGGGAAATAGAAGGATCCAGAGGGTCCTAGAAAGCTACAAGAACAACATTATGATGGGCAGATCTTGGCCCAGGGGTCCTGCTCAAACTATGACACCAGCCAAGGAATATATGTGCAGTAAATATCGAACCTCGACCCAGATCTAGCCAACGGTCAGAACATTCTCCACAGTTGAGCGGAGAGTGGGGACTGACTTTCACAAAAACCCTGGTGCCCCATATTTGACCACACCCCGTGGAAAGGGAGGCCTGGTGGCACTCAGAGGAAGGATAGCAGCCTATCAAGAAGAGATTTGATACCCTATGAGCATATACAGGGGGAGGAGGCCCCCCTCAGTCACAGTCATAGGGGAGGGCAGTAGGGGGAAAGTGGGAGGGAGGGAGGAATGGGAGGATGCAAGGGATGGGATAACTATTGAGATGTAAAATGTATGAATTAATTTTAAAAATAGTTTAAAAAAAAAAAGAAAATCCCTTTAATAAATCGATAACATTGAGGGAGATGAAGAAAATTATCAAGGCAGTCTCCTGAAATCTTTCCAGCCTATTGGATTCATAAACCAGTGCTTCAAGACTTCAGATAGCAATAACCATTACCCAAGCTTCATTCTAAAGCATCTTTTCAGAGTGTTGGAAATAAAAATTGTGTTCTCCCTTTTGTCTCATGTCTAGGCATGCCCACAAAAGCATGGGCAGTATGCAGCAAGGCTCATCACACACATCAGTGCAGTAATTTGGGTCCTGAATTAGCTGTTAGCAAATCAAACACAGAAATAAAGGTTATCTGTGCTCAAGAAGCCCATTTTGGACAGCTTCTATCCTGACGGGCTCCTACCTCTGTCCAAGGAAATCACTTATTTGATTATGAACAGGATGCTAGTTTAGTCGGCTTTAAGAATCCCTCTGTAAACCTTCACTATAATGTTCTGGTCTTTTGTTTTTGTTTGTTTGGTTTTGTTTTTTCCATTCAGCACTGTATTTGTGAGTTCCTCACGGAGCGGCATGTTGGCGTGTGTCAGTCTTCACTGCTGTAGCAACAGAGGGTGACTTACAACTTACCCTTTGCTGAACGGGCAGTTGAATTGCTTCCTGCTTGTTATAATTACAATCCTACAAATATACATGTTTTCACATACATGTACTTTTCGGAATGAAATTTCTGAGTCTCTAGTTATGTATCTAGCTCTGGGAATGTTTTCAGGCAGTTTTCTAAGGTTTCTTTTAAGTCAGTTTATCTGCCCATTGAAACCATGTCGTCAGAGTTTATCTGCCCAACACCCTTAGCAACACTTGTATTTTTTCATTCAATTCATTCTGCTAGCAGCCTAGCAATAGCTCTATGCTGTTTGATTTTCAGTTTTTAGCCACTAAGAAAGTTTAATGAAGTTGAACTTAGTTGTTTTTCTCCCTCTTTTTTTAAATTGAAAATGATTTTTATATAATATACTCAGATCATGGTTTACGACCAACCCGATTCCTCCCAGATCCACCCCACCTCCCCCTCCCACCAAAATCCACACCCGGGATGAATTTCTCTTGTGTGGCTTCTTCCCTTGCCTCTGGCCTGATCAACTTACCCTTAATAATTCCCTCCCTGGTGTAAGTTAACCATTCCCTTAAGGGTGCTTCTATTTTCTCCATCTGTTTTCACCATGTGACCAAATTCTCTCAGTGTTTTGAGGTGTCCACCGTGCCCTCTCTGGTGTCTACTCCATCTCTCTACCTGTGTCCCATTTCAACCACATTCATTGAATCTTTTTCTGGTCACAACCTCCAAGAAGTTGGCTAGGATTCATACATATTATTCCACCTATAGAAATAATCCTATTCTAGATAGCTTTAACGTACTCTGTCTAATCTTAGCATGTTTATTTTCACAGCATTTAGCCGCGTCAATGCGCATGTTTTCTGGAGTATTATAAACAAAGCAAAGTTAGCTCCGGGGTTATAGGTTTCTCTTCTATCTTCTGCTGAGCTTCACGCTTTTAGGTGAAATTCCTCAATGATCTTCTCTGTGTTCCTAACCATCCCCATGAAGGTATTGATCAGATTATTTCAGACAGGGTTTTATTCATCTAGAACTTTCCAAAGAGGAAAATTCAAAGGCAACTACAATTGACTTCAAATCCCTCTATCAATTATCAACTGCAGCGGCAATGTTGAAAAATGCCTAAAACTTAGTTGCACCTGGGTTCCAGCCTGACTCACTCTGAAGTGTAGCCTGGCCATATGTTTTTGAAGCTCCTTAGGAAAAGCTAGCACCCAGCCAGAGTAGAGAAGTGCTGTGCCTATGGTCAGGAGTATGAAGGAAGAGCAGTGGATAAGCAAAACACGTCAAGAAGTTGAGGTCAGCACTTCGTTTGGTCTCCGGCCCAACATCCTCAGAGGCGGGTGAGAGTCCTTTCTTTGGCCCAGTTCTGGATTTCTGCTTCTCCAAATATGAGATAAAAGATCAGACCAAACATGTTGACTGCAGCAGACAGGAAAAACACATGCCTCCATCCTGATTCTGAATCCTGAACACAAAAATATACAGTATTTATTAATATTAGAAATTCCTGTGCCACCAATTATACAAGCCCCCTGTTTTGCATATTGTAATGCTAGTCACACAGAAAAAATAGGGGGCAAATATAGAACCCACTTAGAATCTTGTCAGGCAAGGCGGGGGTGGGGGGGGGTGTCATGAAACTGTTGAGAACCAAATGGCTCTAAAAAGGACATTGCGTCTTATGTTACGGTAGCTATTTCTCCGAATAGAAATCAATTTAAAAATACTGATGTTTTTCCAGAATCTGGATTTCAACAATTATGAACGGGAAGCCTTACAACTATGCTTAAAAGGCATCCTTCATGCTTTGTTTAGTGTTTTAGCGGTTGAGTTTAATCCACTCAGCTCTTTATGTGGATCTCTCACTATAGTGTGAGCTACACTTGACCTGCTTGAGAACCTCTCTCCGGTCAAGCCAGTCATCATTCATCATTGGCGTTATCATCAGAGTGAATTCTTGTAATTTTGCTCAAAACTTAGCCTGGAATCTAGGTCACCCAGCTGTACGAAAAAGAAAGGGGAACTCTGATTCTCTCGCTGGCACTCCTACTTCTTCCATCTGAGCCTGATTCTTCCATTCCTGCCTTCCTGCTCGCTCATTGGCGCACACCTGCAGTCTTGGAGCAAACCGCCCAGCCGTGCTCCCTGAAGTCTTACACCTGGTCTCCTAGCTACCTTATCTACAGTTTGATGCCCTTGAACTGACCTGGGGACACTTAGCTTTGCTTTTTGTGAAGTAAAAATCTTTCAGTAATTAATCTGCTTGGACTCTTCATGATCTTCTTCCTTCCCTCTGTCCTCCTGACTCAGTAATTCCTGATAAGTCTCATTCCCTCTCGTCATAAGGAAGACTCTCTCTTGTCTGTTTGGTTGTGAGCCTAGTCTTTAATTTCTGAGCTATCTCTCCAGCCCCCTCCTCACTCTTTTTTTCCTCTTGGAAGTCATAGAAAAACTGTCATCCGCACCCAAGCAGCTCATTTTCACAAAGTGAATACCTATTGCCTTTGAAGAACTTAGCTTTCACTCCTCCCCCCACCCCCCCCCCCACCCCGGGAAGCATGGCATGCCATGGTCTGATTTTCATGAACAGATTGTTCAAACCCATGCTTGCTTCCCCTGGCCAACCATACCGTCTTTGAGAGCACAGTGTATATGTTCAATGCCTGAAACAATACCTGCCACTTGCAGATGTTCAATAACATGCCCAACCTGACTGATGAGGAATCCGGTGGTAGTGGAGGAGATGATTCCTGCAGTAAGACCAAATCCCCTTGAGATGCCCATGAGGAAACTTGCATATCTGTGGAGGAAACAATTTCATGTAGAAAACCACCCATGCTCCCCGCAGCAGTTGAACTTCTAACGAAACACATTTCTAATGCCAAGGCCACTTGGCCTGGTGCCCTTCTTGTTGCCTAAAGGCAGCCAAAGAGATGTGTCTAGTTACCAACTTTGAAATCGTCTGTGCACTGAGTCAATAGTTAGAATGGCCACAGAATTAGTTTCTGTGGGAACTCGTTTTCACAACACTGCTCAGTGCAGAAGGCAGTTTGCATAACAGAGTATGAGCACCTGACTCCGAAGCCACACTGCATGCTGGTAGGCCCTGGTTCTGCCCTTGTGTGACCATAGACGCATCTCATATACCCCTGCCCTTCAGTCTCCTCTCCCTGCACTAGGAAATTGTAATAGGATCTACGTAATGTGTTTGTGATGCGGACACATATTGATTTCCGAGAATGTGTTAGCATAGGTCTTACTCATGGTGAGCCATCTATGTGCGGCAGCTGATATGATAAACACCCTGGAAATGTCCAAAACATCTGTGGCCTTTTCCCAAAATGCGCAAGGAACTTGAAACGCTTTCTCTGTCCAGAAATGAGACAGAGGGCCATGGCTATGGACCAGCATTTCCAGTTAACACTCCACCTTGACTTAGTGCACATCAACAACTGACAGGCTTTGGGCATCCCCACTGAGATCTACCATCTCTGGGAGATGGTCTGAGAAAGGCAATAAAGAAGCAAAGCCCTTACCTGGGCGCAACATCTAAGGTGTTGATGATGAACCCCGAGTCACACAAGTTGCTGGTCCCAGGAATAAGTATCAGCAAAACAACGGTTGCTATGTAACTTGACGTCACAAAGGGCAGGGCCACAGCACAGAGTGATGGGAGGAGCAGCCCTGGAGAGAGTGAGGACCCAATCAAGAGGCTTCTCAGAGCCCACGCAGGAAGGGGAGTGGCTACCTGAATCCACATAGCTATCCTTACCCAGGGACGAAAAGAGCTTTCGAACTGTGATTAAGCTGAGAAGATTCCTGGACAGAAGGAAATCTGCCATCTGACCTCCTAAAATTGTACAGCTTGAGGCGGCGACAAAAGGCAGGGAGGACAGGACCCCACTCTGAAAGAAGGAAACGCACACAGAATGTCACAGGGCAGCATAGGGCACCGGCATCACCACACAGGCTGATCTTAGCCTAACCTCCAACATTCTGAGTTGTTTGAGGGAAACTAGCATTTTTGCCACACTGGAAGAACACCCAGTCTTGGGTAGGATAATAGACACCTGAATAAAGGGATGCTAGTCTCTGGGGAAAATTTATGGACCAGTGGGCATGGAGAAAGACCATGGTGATTAAGAACCCGGGTGTGCGGCAGCTCCACCATGCAGTAGTCACAGTAGTCTAGTACCCCAAGGCAAATTATTCTCACCTCTGATGGTGTCAATCCCACTGTTGTGAAATAGGATTCATGGTACTGCCTCTCTCACCATCATTGTGAAGGTTAAATGATTCTATATGCTGGAATATAATGGACAGCGCAGAACTACAGTCATCATTGGCACAACCATAGTAGAGGGTGTACTCACATCTCTGATGTTAACGTGGAGCACCGTGCTGATGTACGTCGGTAGGTATGTTATGATTATGGTGCATAGCCAGAAATGACTGAAAAACCCCATGAAAATGGCCCACAGTGGCAGGCATCTGACCATAGCCTTTATAGGGACTGATCTTCTTGGAGAGCTAGACTGAAAAAACATTAAATCAGCACTAGCATTAAGATAGGGCTCCCTAGAAGCAGTGTTGTGCAGACCTCTGTGTGGTCCATGGGTGGACAGGGTGCAGGGTACCTGCTGAGCCAGTGAGGATGCGATGTGTTCCTTTTCCCTCACACTTATGCATGGGTGGTGCACAGGGTCATCATAAATCACCGTGAACCACAGGACGCAGCAGATGCAGCCAATGCTACCTGGGAAGCAGGGGTGCTGTTACTTTTCAAATAGATTCATATATTGGCAGAACAGGGTTTCATCTGAAATATCACAGCCTTTCTTCCACACGTATCAATTTGGGATTATTCCACCGTACAGGCTTAAATTTCCCATTTCTTCTTTTCCAACCTGCAAAACCCCTTCTTAGATTGTACTTTTGTAGATGTAGGCTCTTAAATGTAGACTCACTTTTTGTCCGTGTCAGCATCTTGAAGATAATGTGAACATGAGTAAATCCCGGCATGTATAGGCTTTAGGGATTCAGTGTTTATAGTCACATATGTGGTCTTAACAGTAATTTCTTAGCACACCTATCATTGTCTTGCTTTGGTTTGTGTGGTCGGAAATGAAGAAAAAGTAGTCATGCATACATGAGACCACCTGCCACAAAGTCAATCCCTGTGGCACAGACATATTCCCAATACGTTTGTAAGAGATTGTGATTCGTATTTATATAGGTGCCTTGAGGAGTCCCAGCAGGAGCAGCTCTTCCGTGCCTGGTTCACATGTGTAAAACAAAATGGCTGGGATTCGCATTGTTAGTTAGAAAACTCCTTGAGCCAGGAACATGTTTAACAATACCGTTGGGTTAAAAAAAAAAGAAGAAGAAAAGAAAAAGAGCAAACTGTAGGGAATCATCTCCTTATCGAGATTTTTGTCACTTCGAAAATATCAGGGCTTTTCTGTTTTGTTTTTTGTTTTTTCCTTTTTGGCTTTTTCAAGATGGTTTCTCTGTGTAGCTCTGGCTGTCCTGGAATTGACTCTGTAGACCAGGCTGGCCTCAAACTCATAGACATCCACCTGCCTCTGCCTCCAGAGTGCCAAGATTAAAGATGTGCAACACCACCGCCTGGCATCATTTAAAAATTATTCTATGTTAGAAGATTGTGAAGATTAATTGTTTTTCAAATCCCTCCAACATCATTGGATTAATCTACTGTTTTATTGGAAGCTAATTTATATTCATATTCTGAATTCACATTCAGATACTATGATCACCAAAGCAATAAGAAAAACATTATATAATGGATCCCTTGGTATAAGCATTTCACAGTTTACTGAGGAGATGAGAAACATCCTATAACTTGAAAGGGAAGTATTGGTGAAGAGTCTTGGAAGGGAGAGTGGATGAACCTAACAGAGAAGCTGCAGAAGGTCCCCTGAAGGAAGAAACATCTGAATTAAGCTTTGCAGGGTTCACTTGGCAGAGAGCAGGCTAAAGGCATACTGGATAAAGTCAACAAATATCACAAAATGTGAAGGCACACTGAAGGTGCCCTCAGTCAGCTTTGGTGTCTTAACTGCACAGGCATAAGACAAGGCACTTCAGCTGTGGTGGTAGAGATGCTCAGGAGGTGTGTGTTGTAGATGGGAAAGGTTTTGTAACTGATTTCTCAAAAGCTGGAATGTGGAGAGTGATCTCAGCTGCTCTGCGCATGTGTATTGTCCAAACCACTGGGAAGGTATAAGACCAGGATACTAATTCTCAGCATTCTTCATAACTCTCCATTTAACAAAGGGCATAGGGAGATATCAAGTGACCTATGTCTTTAAAAAAAGTCTGAAAAAAAATAGACTTAAAGAGATAGTGACTCACCAAAGATGTAGAAGATAAAAGGCCAGCCCAATGCCTGCGAGATTAATCCCCCCACACATAGGATGATGAAGGATCCAAACGCTGCCCCTAAAGAGAAGACAGAGGAAAACCCTTATGGAGATTGCAATGGCTAGAGTGTGGACATTGTCCCTGGGCTGATTTGGAGTTCCTGGGTGATGAGAGAGGATTTATTCCTGTTGACTAGACTCTCCCATCATTCTGTGAACTAATGAGCTTAGTCATTAGTCTTAAACAGCAGTTTGCTTAAGAAGCTCCTTAACAGCAATGTGGCCAACTCTCACTTCTCGAGTTATCATAGAATCTGTCTGCAAGGACAGCGCACCATGGTGGAATGTGAGCTGGGTGCAGAAAGGTAAAGGCTTACAAGATTGAGATTGCACAATCCCTACCTTCAGGGAGATTTTTCCCTACTTGGTAAGAGAATAATGAGCAAAATTCACTATCACAAACATATCCCAACAGGACTACAACTGGACCTAGGGATCTAGACAAACAATAGCAACAGCCAAGCATGGTGGCACACCCCTGTAAATCCCAGCACTTAGGAATCTAAGGAAAGAAGATTGACCTAAACTTGAAGCCACTAAGGGCTACATCAAGAGTACCAGGCCAGCTATGGCTATCTAATAAATCCTTGTCTCAAATAAGCTCACACAAATAAATAAAACTTAAATAAAACTGAACAACAATTACAGCTATGTATTTCACAGATGCTTCTTACATAGCAGTATTATACGTATCTAGTGCAAACAAACATTTGCACGTACAACTATATGTACAAACCTCAGAAGGGTTTCTTGAACTGTCACCTGTCTGATAAGAAAGCAGTCCGTTCTGTTCCGTTCCGTTCCGTTCTGTTCTGTTCTACTCTGCCCTATCCTCTCTGCTCATCTTCATGTTTTAAATCCTAGGTTTTTCTCCCACTGAATTGATCTTATGACACAGTTGTATGTCTTCATTGAAAGTTATAATGTAAATGTAACAATAAAATTATAATAGGCAAGGGGAACAGATAAAGTTAAATTAATAGCACACAACTGTGTGTGTGAATAAGGGAGAAAATATCTAATTTTATCTAATGAGAAAATATCTGGGTTTTTGACCAAAACCTCAGGGCTACAGAATATTTTAAAGATATGAACCTAGGAGCAGAGAGCCATGGAGAAGTGACAACAGCAGCGGACACCTTGTGCAACCAGAGCCTCGCTCGCAGAGGGAGTTAAATGGTCAGCCTATTGGAACAAGATGCCTGAACATCTATCTGTGTAATAAGGAGGTGAGTCTTTATCCTGTAGTTGTAAAGGGGCAAGTGAAAGATACTCAAGCTGATGAGCAAAACTGCCTCAGCAGTACAAATGATGAATTTCCGTTGGTGGAAAGAGAAGAAATTCAGCTGGAGAAGACAGCCTAGCTAGGAGCATTTGCAAATAGACGAAGTCGTGACAATGGTGAGGGAGAAACAAGCAGGAGGAGTTCTCTGAGGGAATAAACTGCAGGATGTGGTGTGTGCTGGACTCATGAGTGAGGTGTTGGTAGGACCTCAGTTCTGTCCTTTGCATGTGTGCTCTTGGGTCTGCAAGCTGCTCTGAAGTCTCCCCCAATGACATTATAATGTACCCATTGGTATTCATAAATCACAGTGGGGCATCTTCCTCAATAGCCATGTAACCAAATTTAAATACCTTAGTTTGTCACAAAAAAAAAAAAACTTTTCGGCACCCCAGATGACTAGAACACACCTGATGATAAAGCCGGGAAGGTCTTGGTGAGAGCACGCATTGTGCAGGCTTTCTCTTGCATTATGATCAAGAAAGTGTGCTCCGGGAATAAAACGCCTGGGCTCAAATCCTGGTTCTCTCATCTATTTATGTTTGGGACATTTACTTAACCTCAGCATACACTCACCCCCTTCTCTGGAACACAAAAGCATGAAAATACCACGTGCACCAGAGAGTGACGTGCACGACTCAGCTCACAGCGGTAGCATGGTGTGGCTCCCTCTCCGTCTCCTTCCACTCGGTTTTGCTCTTGGCATCTCTGATTTTGTCTCCAATATTTTCTTGAAATACGATTATAAAAATGTCTTTCCGTTTGTGCATTTTTCCCCTTGAGACAGAATCTCACACTATAACGTAAGCTGCCCTCAAACTCAGAAGCCTCCTGCCTTTGCTTCCCAAGTGTTGAGATTACAGGCAGAGCCTCCGTGACCAGCATCACTGCTGCCTTTCATAAAGCACGTTCCCCACCCCCATGATGCTAGGTTGACTGACCTACATCACAATGCTAGTCCTTGCTTCTGAGCCTAAGCCTGCTTCTGAGCCTGAGGCTTTACAGCACAGATGCATATTTTTCCTTTGTTAGGTAATTGTCTTATATTGGTCTATTTTTTCCTCGGCTGTTGATATATGAGTCACAGAAGGAACGAGCGAATCACAGCCCACTGACGCGCATACACGTCCTCACCTGAGCCGGCAATGCTGGTGAGCTTGCTCCGCTCAAGTGGGGGAGCCCACTTTGCCCAGATTGTAAACTGACCGGTCCACGCCATTCCCTGCAACAAAAGTCATTTAGATCTTTCTTGGTTTTGCAGATGTTGCGAATCTGTATTCCGCCCAGTCTGTGAAAACATCCGGGTACCTGGGCCATCCCCTGGACCGTGCGAATGACGATGACCAAAACCACCCCAAAGTCAGCAGCCAGCGGAGTAAACAGTGTGAGCAGGGATGAGACGAGCAAACCAGCGCCAAGTATCTGCTTTGCTCCGAATATCCCCGCTAAATATCCACTCGGGATTAACGTCAGTATGATTCCATAGCTGATGGAGCTAAAGATGATGCCCTGTGTCTCCGTGCTCCACTGGTACACAGCAGCCTGGAAAGGAAGAAGAGGGGCAATTAGGGGGATTCTCTTTTACAAATCCCGATTTGGAAACCTACTTTATACTCAAAGTTGTCCTGTATTTGAGTGACTCTATTTTAAAAATACTTATTTTTGGTTTAGGGTTTTCCTTTTCAAAATTTTACCTTATTATGTTTGATTGTTTTTTTTTTAACAAATAACCAACTCTACCCCTAATTTGTTTCCCTTAAAAAAGAGAGAGAAATTTAAATGCAAGCAATGAAGAGATAAAGATCCATGGCCATGGAGTTGGAGAGAGGTCTTGGCTCTGCAGAGTGCCTGCTGCTCTTGCAGAGGACTCAGGTTCAGTTCCCAGAACCCGCCGGTGGCTCACAGCTGTCTGTGACTTCAGCTCCAGTGGATCTGATGTCCCTTTGCCTTCTGTGGACATATGTAGAGTATACATGTGTGGAAGACATACATACATGCTGGCAAAGCTTCATACATAGAAAAAAATAAACCTTTTTCAAAAAGATAAATGATCACATAGCCGGGAGAGTGAAAACTTGAGGCTTCTGCTGTTTCTCACAGAGTAAAGTAAACATAACTTTGCTGATTTCTTATCAAAATTAACCCGCCATTGCAAACAAATCAAGTTTAGTTGTTGTATGCAGTCTGCCTGGAAAGACCAAGTTCCTAAGATACATATTATGAGTGTATAAATTCTTTTGACATAACTCAATACATTGGTAGTCTCTAAATATCTAGATCTGGAATCATGTTATAAATGACATCACCAAGGAAAGTAAAACAAGAAATACCTTATCACTGAAGATAACTCTTACCAGCCAGGCACTGGTGGAACACGTCTTTAATCCCAGCACTAGGGAGGCAGAGGCAGGCAGATTTCTGTGAGTTTGAAGCCAGCCTGGTCTACACACCAGGACAGCCAGGGCGACATAGAGCGGTCCTGTTTCAAGATATAAACAACAACAAAATAAGATTTTTATAATTCAAAGTATACAACTCATGTTAGAATTAAAATTTGAGGATGGGCATAAATAGAGTCAAAAAAAAAAATGGAGGAAGGAAAGACAGTACTGGAAAGTCCAAGAGACAGAGCAATTGAAAAATGTCTGTGATTTGTGATAAGAGAGTGAGGAAAATGCACTCACACCAGATGAGAGGCAAAATTAGGCTTGCGACATCTGGGATATGAATGCTCCCGTACTGATAGTGACAGTGACTGGCTCAGAGCAGACACTTTCCTCAGCCATTGGTGGATGGGAGTGTTCTGAGGAGGAAGACCAGGCTCCGGTGGGCCACAGCGTGTCCTGACACAAGGCCGTCGACTTGAAAGCACCCCAAGCTCCCGAGCACAGGAGTGTGAGTAATAACAGCACAACTCCTGATTCTAGGAATGCGTAGTAAATGACAGGCTAAAGGATGCTTGCAAAAATACGGTACCTTCGTGACTCTTATACCAATATGCAATGGACATGTGCTAAGGGTAGTATTTAACTTGCTGATTAATGAGGCAGTTGGTAGATATGGGAGCTTATGGAAAAGAAAATGAAAAGACCCACACATATCTAAGTTGGACAGAAATGCTGGGACGGAATTTAAGTAGTCGACGAAGTGCCTTACTCAGCCACAGTTGGAAAACTGCTGGCCGGAGGAGAGTGGAGACTGATTCTTCACCGAACTGGACTCCTAAGCATTTCCATTCACCTTATAGAATTTGCAGAGCTACAAATAGCTTAAAAAACGTGGAAGCTGCAGGAGCTCAAATAGAATCAGGTAACCCAGAAGGTCACCTAGACCGTAACTAGTTTTTTTCTGAAGATACGTAAGTAGTTTATTTGTCTATGTTAAAAAAAAATATGTTTTATTTTTATTTTAATTTTATATTGATTGGTGGTTTGCCTGCATGTATGTCTGTGTGAGGGTGTCAGATCCTGTGGAACAACAGACAGTTGTGAGCTGCTATGTGGGTGCTAGAAATTTAACCAGGTCCTCTAGAAGAGCTCTTAACCACTGAGCTTGTCTTCCCAGCCCCTTGTTTGTCCTACTTTTAAATTGTTTATGCTTTCCTTACAACTCTTCTATAATGTTACCTCAATGAAAGATTATTACTATCGCAGATTCAAGCAGTGCCTCGAAAACGGTTTCAGTCCTTTTCAGTTCACTGTTGAATTCTAGACTCTGCAGAGTCAAGACTGAGCCCTCCCTTTTCCCGTTCTTCCCTCTCCCCACCACACTAACCCGTGTGCTCACGTCCTTGATGCCTCTGCTCTGGTTACCCAGGAGGTCTACCCAAGGCCCGTCGGCAGATACATTAGCCGGGTCCTGATGCTGTGTGCTGTTCACCATGGCGATGATGGCAATGCTCAGACTCACACGCTGCGTTATCATGGTGAAGTTGGAGAAGTGCATGATGAGAGCCAGCGCATAGCGTATTGAGCAGAGACCTGACCCTAGGCAGGACAGAGTCACACAGTGAACACCCTAAAGAAAACCGCACCTTTCCGTTTCAGAATGAACTCCAGATTACAGCACTCAAAACCACTATCTTGTTTTTTGTTTCTTTTCATCCTCTGTTTGACACACATGTATGTATTAGTAGAGCCAATACTTCCAACATAGATGTGCGTATATTGTGTGTACTGATATTCTATATCTATTCCCAGTGAAATAAAGCAATGGGCCAATAATAGTAGGATTTCCATGTGACTGATGGGTTAGGCTTTCTTCCCTTGCATATTTGGAAGGTCCCACTGTGACTTGTGTGACACAAACAGGATCTGTGAAGAAACATAAAAATAAATGAAAGAAATCCCCAAGTAGCCTCAGGGGTAGAACTAGTTGCCTGCAAATGAATTATTTTGATACCAATTGAGTTGATGAGCTCAGAGGAAGTGGTCAGACATTTGGCCAACACATTCCATGTGGATCTGTGCCTGCGCTGGCCGTTTGCCTTAAAAACCACTTGTTCAAAACTCATCACCTTCCTTGGATCCTGGATTTATTGATTACTGGGTTCAGTTTCTGCAGGATTGATCCATGGTGCCTCCTAACAGTAAAGCGCCAGGTGACATCTTGGAATCAAGGCTGGGCCCGGCGTTACACTAATAGGAGTAATATAATGAAAAGGTGGGGAGAGTGCAGGCATGGGGGAGGGAGCTGGAGCCAAGCACTGAGACGTCTATAGCTGCCAGTCAACAAGGACAAGTGGCCTTACCTTTCACAGCGGTAGGCTTCTCATCCATTTTGCTTCTCCCGAGAATGGTGTGCACTTTGTGGCAGAGTTCCTCTCTGCCCCAGACCACTGTCACCACGACAGGCTTTGACCTGTGAGAAGAACATCATGCAAGAAGTGACACACAGCTCCTCCTGCCAGTGCTGCCTCCTCCAGGGATCAGGAAGAGGCGGGCGTTGGTTGCTTGTTTTTCTTTATGAGTTCCACATTCTGGCTCTTCCTTTGGTGGACTGCGTTTTTACGAGGAAGTCTAACTGTGAATTCTCCGAGCAAAGTGTTTGAGTCCTCTAACCATTCGTTTTTGCATTTGTATAATAAGCGTGCTGTCTGAGTGGCAGTTTAGGACTGAAAGACGGAAGCTGCGGAGGCTTTATCAGACCACAGAGAACAGTGCAATGCTAGGAGGTGTCATTACTTATGGCAGACCATAGACTAGGACCCTCAGGGCCAAGATCTGAAGAAGGCTCCAAAGTGTCCTTTCCTCTCATCCTGATCTTTTTGTCATCATTGTTCTCTTTGGACAAGCACGGTGTTCCTTGGCATCTTGGAAGATGCTGCATGACCTTTCCATGCTGTGATACCCAGTGTCAACGGTCAACTTAGTAGAACCTAGACTCACCAGGGAGATGGGCCTCTGGGCTCCCTTGTGTGAGCTTATCTTGTGTTAATTGAGAAGATTCACCCAATGTGGGTGACTCCATTCCCTAGGCAGAGGACCTGGACTGCATACTAGTGGAAAAGGAGAGATGAGTGCTCACCTACATGCCTGCACTGCTCTTTCCTTCTGACTGAGGACAGATGTAATATGATCAGTTGCATCAAGTTCCTAAAGCCTTGACTTCCCTTCCGTGATTAAAATCTTCATTACAACACATAAAATAGGAGGTTTATTGAGAAGACAATATGTCTAAAACACTTATAAAATTATACTGAATGGGTCATTTCTGCTGTAATCATAAATGAATTTAGCTACTTTGAAAAGCAAATAAAATTTATGGAGCCAAATATGGTGTGCTTAACTCAGTACTGTATCTTTTTGGGAAGAATATAAACATTTTCTTTCTTTCTTTTTTCTTTTTCTTTCTTTCTTTTTTTTTTTAGGGAATGAATCCACATTCTAAGAATGTTGTAAATTATATCCATTTTATATTGCACATTCAATGGCTGTTAAAACCACCTGCATCATATTTATGATTCACAATTGAGGATGTTTTACTTTCTGAACCCAAATTTAAAGAGATATTCCCACACTCTTAAAGATTCTCATAATCTGTGGCCTTGGGGCAAAGGATCATCATGGAAGATATAGATAAAGAATTTCATCCAAAAATACCCATTGTCATTTTTTTTAATATAGAAACAGAATGTTAGAAACACAGAAACCAAACTGTAGGGGTCCAGTGGCTCAGTTCTGAGGGCTGCTCCTCAAAGAAGCATCAGACATTTAAGTTTTGATATACTCTTGGGTTTTTTCTTTCTTCTTCCTTTCTTTCTTTCTTTAATTTAATTTTTAGACAGAGTCCACTATGCAGACCAGGCCAATCCAGAACTTCTGATTCTCCTATTTAAGTCTCCTGAAAGCTGGGATTAATTGAAACTTTATTGTATCTCAATGAGACCACATGTTGGCTCAACTGTTATCAAAAACAGATGAGGGCCAAGACACATGTCGGGTACTTCCTCTGACCTGAAAGGCTTCCAAGGCTCACTCAAATCTGGATCATGCCAGGATTCACTCCACTGCTGTATACACAGCTTTAGAGGAAAAAGACACAGGTTTTCTGCTCCAGGTCCACTCTTCACTGGTGAGAAAATGTGTGCAGAAGATTGAAAGTTGCCTCATCCTTACAGTTCACTGAATCAGCACCTGTCTCCTAAAGGCCAGACTGGTTGTTTTTCTATTTGTACTGCCTCCTTTTATTTTCTTAACATTTTAAACTTAAATTAAAAAAAATAATAACTAGCTTTATTTTTGAAGTATTCTAGGTTTTAATCATTTATTCCCAAAGGAATTTTGATGATAAAAAAAAAAGTTTAAATTGAGCTTTGATTTGAGTATTAAAGAAAACCTCTCCAATTATCTCTTGCTGTTTCTGTTAGGGAAACTGTGTTATAAACCTATTCTGCCTGTTCTGTTTTAGTCTAAGGCAAGGCAGTGAATGGTCTCGCAGCCTTTTCTTTCCCACAAGGATTGACCCTAGACTCTAATGTATGCCAGTCAAACACTCTGCCTCTAGGCTACATACCACTACTGGGAGTGGAAGTGTGTGTGACTGTGAGCAGGAGTGGGGGGGGGGGGTCACACAACTTCTACTGCGTTCAAACATTACTTTTAATTTTGTCATAATAGCTTTCCATTGTCTTGTTAATGGCTTCTCCTTTTCATAAGATAAAAGCTCGCCATTCCAAACTTTAGTCTTTCTGTGACATAATAATGAAAGCCGTGCTTCTAAAACGATCCCCAGGGCTCATGAAGTCACAAGCCAGTGTGACATAATGACAGTGCTTTCATTCTGAGTCTAACTGTAAACTATTGAGGCTGAGTAGAATTTCAAAGGCCTTCCCCTTCAGGAAATGACAGTGAATCCCAGTGTCAAGGCTGCAAGTAGAACTATAAACATGGAAGTGAAATTAAATTAAAGTAACATTTGCACTTAAAAAGGGCTGTGACTGTATCGGCTGTATTTCAGGGGACAGGAGAATGCAGACATTATGGTTATGCCTAAGGAAAACATGCTGGTGCTATCTGAGGGGGTTGGGGGTATAGACATGGTTGCACAGGGAACTTCATTCTGTGCTTCTTAGTCTGCAACTCATTATGTTGCTGTGATGGTGTCTCTAATGCTCTTTGATTTCCCCCAACAACCTGCTTATCTTGCATAATTTTGTTAGCCCAGTCTCCTGGTTTACTCAGAGCAAATGTTGCATATTGTTCAAATACAAGTAGCAGACGTTGAAAGCCTGATTTCCCACTCAGTGCCAACCATAGCAAGTTTCATAAACTCTCAGAGCGGTAATTGTTTCAGAGGGAAAGAGGGGACAGTATTACCTCATGGGACTGTTTGCATGAAAACAAAAGTGTGAGGTGTGCATGGGCCACTGCAAGGAGTTCCACATTGTCAAATGTTACTGATATTGACAACAGTAGCAACAGCAACAGATGTTAGACCATTTCAGATCCATGAATAAATACAGGAATATAGCAAATAAAAATATTTTGATAAAATGGTTGTTTTTAAACTTTTTAAAAGTGAGTTCTTCTGCCTTGGATAAGGAGGGTGCTCATCTTGCCACAGAC
Source organism: Acomys minous (assembly GCF_964271855.1). Taxonomy (NCBI): domain Eukaryota; kingdom Metazoa; phylum Chordata; class Mammalia; order Rodentia; family Muridae; genus Acomys; species Acomys minous. Next base: position 68,731,200 of record NC_140490.1, read on the forward strand.
CGCAAAGACTATGAGGAAAATAATCCCCTGAGTGTTAGGCAAGATGAGCTCCTTCCTTGCTCTCTGCTTTTCTGAGGGACTGATACTCCGGAAACAAAATGAGCTATTCCATGTATTATTAGGTCACCAATGCAACATATTTATAAGTTAAGCATTGGCAAAAAAAAAAAAAAAAAAAAAGGAAAAGATGTTCTACAACCAGAAGTGAAACATTCCAGATGTCTGGGTTATGCTTTAAAAGCGCACTTCGACTGTAGTGCTGTCCACAGGGGCTCCCAGCTCAGGAGTGGAACCTCACAGGTGGTCCCACTTCCCAGTGGGAGCTATCCTTTTGGTAGGACTAGAGGGGTGTCCGTCCTCATTGAGTCCTGTCGGCTATGGCTTCCACTTATTATAGGTACCTATCACGGTCTCCCTGGGGACTTCCTTACTGTACAAAGGCAGCAAGCCTTCTAGAAACATTCAGTTGTCTTCATTTCCATCTTACCCAGCCTTCTGCCAGTCCCCTTTTCTTGAGAGGCAAGATCAACTGCATTAACCCATTAACCACACTCCCAAAGCCAAACCTTGTTGGTTCTGGTTCAGTGTTCCATCCCACTGCCAAAGCCAACTGGACACATCTACGTACCACAGCTAATACTCACAGGTCCCTCTGGCTAGTGACCACTGTCCACCGTGGCCCTTGTCGCCAGTGGCTTCTCAGCTGTAGAGTCTTGCTTGGAAAGCTATTTTGTGAGAAAGCCTCTTCTTTTCTTTGGAACCAGACAGCATTCCCAAGTGGAGGTCCTCAGGCTGTGGTTGGTGTGTCTGTGAGTTCTCCTAAAATTACTTCCTCCCTTGAGTACATCTTTGATGGCTCAGTAATTAACATCTTATTTAAGAGGAGGAAAACACTTACCTTCACCATTAAACTAGTATTTGAATCTCTAGACTAGAAAGCTTGTTTGGGAAAAAAAAAGGCGTTCTTGTCTCCTTTTCCCTTCACAGGAGAACAGTGAGTCACATGGGACTGGGACACCACTAGGTTTGACCCTGTGCTCTCGGGACAGGGACACTGTCTGCATTTGGCTTGGCTGCTTAATTTTTAACTTCACTTTCAAGTTCTCAGTGACCTAATGAATATCTCAAAGATGTCACTATGTTTTTTTTCTGCTTTGAGCTATGCACACAGCCATTCAGTCAACAAGCCAGTGTTGTCACTGAAAGTGGAAAGTGGCATGGAATAGAAGCAGGGCCTGGACTCCTCAGCCTGAGGTCATCTCCATCCTCACTCCTAGGGAAAGGGGGGAATATTTGCATGAAAACAAAAGTATGGTGTGTGCCTGGGCCACTGCAAGGAGCTCTATCTACACTGTCAAATGTCACTAACATTAATAACGGCAGTAACAGCTACCATGTCCCCACTCAGACCATGTTAGAGCATCTCAGATCCATGAACAAGTATACAGACATGTAGCAAATAAAAATGTTTTGATAACATATGTCTGTGTCGGTAGACGGAGCCCCCTCCCCCCCGCCCCGCCTGCCTTAAGAAACAAGAGTTGAGGTGTTCTCATGCTGAGTGATTGACTGGACAAAGGAGAGGAAATCCATGTCCTGACAGGTAGATGGCCTTATGAGATGTTCCTGCTGAGGGATCCAGTCAGTCAGCTGGACTGTCCTCCTGCCTCTGGTGCCCACAGGGAGTCTGTGAACTGTGACTCTGAGTATACCTTCTTTTTCCCTGGCTCCTTCTGATGTGCTTCTGCTTGGCTCCCGAGTCCTGGGTTTGTTGTGTGACTTTTAGGTGTTATAATGTGAATGGCAGTGGATTGTTCTAGTTTGTCTCTTGCTCCTCCCAAAACAAGGTGAAGACCTGTCTCCTCTGCTGTTAAGCACCCTAGTGGAGACTTCATAGTCCCTCAAAGAGCACTGCCTGCACTACACAGCCCCTTAGCCAGCCTGATTGGTCTCTAATATTAAAGTTCTTTATTTAAAAATTCAAACTATATTTTTCTTATTTTCATTCTTGTGTGTGTGTGCCTGTATGACTATAAGGCATGTGTGTGGGTACCCAAGGAGGCCTGAAAACCCCTGGAGCTGGAGTTACAAATCTACTTGTGTCCCCCATCCCCCACCCCCAACCCCACCCTGTGCTTTTAACCACTGAGCTATCTATTGTGTGACCCTTCCTGAAGGAGACATGAACAAGTATCTGCTCACTCAGATAGGGAACAGTGACAGACCAAAGAAAGGATACCACCAAAACCCAACTTGGCAAATTACTGAGTTTTATTTTGGTTACTCACAGGAGTATAGACGAGAGGGTTGCTTATAAGAGCTGCAGTATCAAAAGCCAAGCCCAGCATGAGTGACAACTCACAAAATCCAGAAACATGGAGTGCATTGCACAGGTACTCAGCTGGCCTGAGCCTCTTTTACATTGCTTAGCTTGTCTGACTATGTGCTTGGAGAGGGTGGGACCTTATGTATCTGGTCAGTTTCAGGGACTTCCTGAACCCTTTCAATTGTTTACATCCTGAGCTTAAGGAGGCTTCCTGCTGTATAAAATGTTTGACTTCTCCTTAAACACTCTCCATCTTAAGCAAGTTTCCTCAAGATGGATGCTCATCTGCAGGACATTGCTATACAACACCATCTCTCCAGCTTCCATAATATTCTCTTAGCACTATATTGAATCAGTTACAAACTTGGGGTGCTTAAAGCAATATGTGCTTATGCTCATCATTCTGGAAGTCCCTAGTCCAAATGTGTTTCACTGGATGAAAAGTAAAGTGTCTGAAGAAGCATGCTGTGGTAGTTTATGGTAGCCTGGAGAGAACAGACAGTACGTGCTCAGGAAACAGTAGCTTATAGGATGAATGACTTGAGGTAATCTTGCAGTGAAAATAATGAAAGTTTTTAGAGCTGGCTCAAACTCCATACTGTCATTTCCACATAACATTTCACTGCTATAAAAACTCAGTATGGTGCACATTTAGACCATTTAGATTTTGGGAGTCTGAGGCAGGAGAATTATGAATTCAAGGCTTGATCGAGCCACGCAGTGAAACCTATGGTTATAGCTCAGTACCAGAGTGCTTGACTAGCTTGCAGTACTTAGTCCCAAGTACTAGAAACAGAAAGTTACATTTCTTAAATCTGTAACATACATAAACACCAAGAATAACAAAACAGAACTAGTGAAGTCTTAAAAAATAATAGCTTTCTCTGGGTTGTTAATAACGGTCCCCAATGAAAGCAGGTTAACAGCGAAGCTTTTTAATTCTTTTTTGAACTTGGAATTTTCCAGACATGATGCTTATTTTCCGAGAATATCCATTTGTTTAATGCCTGGCCCGTGATCTACAGAGCTCAAAGTGCACTGCAAGAGGCTGTACACAGACAGACACCTAGCATGAAGGGTAATGAACGCAAGCCGCACAATCTTGCACAAGGTAGTAAGAGAAAGCAAACAAGGGCCCCTGCCAGCACAGAAGTGTCAGTGTAAGGTTTCCCGGGAGAGGCGGGACTTCCCGTGGGGGGAGGCGGGGCTTCCCGTGGGGGGAGGCGGGGCTTCCCGTGGGGGGAAGGGCCCTCCATGGGTCCTCATGATTGAGGAGTAAGTTGCAAAACCATCAAGGGAATTTGGTAAGCTGGCTCAAAACATGATAACTCTTTTCAAGACATTGATTGCTTTTTTTCCCAATAGTAGAAATAGGTTTTCTGGAAATAAAAATAGAAAAAGGTTACAAATGTTTCCCGCAACAAAACCTGTAAAAATTTCAAGAATTACTTGAACAGTATAGATTAAGAGGAAACAGCAAGAGTAAGTTACTAAAGTGCACAAGGCAACCCTGTCTAAGTAGAACTGTAGCGACCAAAGTCCACTGTATGGTCAAAGATTTGAATATTTGGTCCCCATTTGTGGTGCTGTTTTGGGAGGAGAAGGAAGTGTGGCCTCATTGGAGGAAATTTTACGCTAGGGGCCAGGTTTGACCATCAAAGCCTTGTGTCATTCCCAGTGAACTCTCTGCTGTGTGCTTGAGTTTGAACTGCGAGCTCTCAGCTTCCAACTCTAGCTAAGCATATCTGTCACCTGCTGGCACGCTGTCCCTATCATTAGAAACCCTAACCATCTGGGATTGTAAGGACAAATAAACTAGTCTTTCTGTATTTGCCGTAGCCATATGTTTTACCACATCATAGAAACATAACCAACACGAGAACCAAATACTACATTCTTGAGTGGAAAAACTTAATATTACAAAATATAATCCCCCTCCCCTTAAATGAATAAACCACTGAATAAACAACTTAGTGGCTGCTGGAATCAAAGGAAGGAAAACAGAAGGACGTGATAGAGACAGCCTAACGTCCTCAAAGGAGACAGAATGAGTGACACGTGTAAGACAGACACAGTGAGGGACTCAGCCCAGTAAAGGAGGGATGAGCCACATCCATCATGTGGACTTGATGTTTTGACATACATATAGGGGATTCTTTTCTTTTCTTTTCTTTTTTTCTTTTTCTTCTTCTTCTTCTTCTTCTTCTTCTTCTTCTTCTTCTTCTTCTTTTTTTTTTTTTTTTTTTTTGAGTCTTGTTTGGTATTTAGCTCAACCTGTTTTCAGAGTGGTGATCCTCTTGCCTCGAATGTAGAATGCTAGAAGTATAAGGTGTGCCACTGTGCTCAACTAATACGATGGAGTTCTAAATAACTGAAGTAAGTAGAACATGCATGTAAAGACTCTGTTTAAAAATGTTTCCCCACCCCCGGAAGGGGTGTGTGTGTGTGTGTGTGTGTGTGTGTGTGTGTGTGTGTGTGTGTACAGGATTACATGAGACAGATTAACTGGTCCCTTTTGTAGCTAGTAATATTTTTTCCCTTCAGTTAGAAGACTAAGCATAAAGGTGAACGCAGGGCTGGTGAGATGGCTCAGTAGGTAGTGCTGACTTGGGGCAGTGGAGGAAAAGCTGTAAGAACAATCTCAGCATGCAAGCAGAGACAAATGGGAAAATGAATCCGAGAGCCACAGGCAGTAGACAGAGAGCTCTGTGCACCACTGATGGTCCACAAGCAGAGAAAATAGTTGAAAAGGTTATAGCCAAAAGTTGTGTGAGATTAAGCATACTGAGTCCTTGTTTTTGTTTTTTGTTTGTTTGTTTGCTTTTTGAGACAGGGTTTCTCTGTATAGCCTTGGCTGTCCTGGACTCACTTTGTAGATCAGGCTGGCCTCGAACTCGCAGCAACCCACTTGCCTCTGCCTCGGCCTCTGGAGTGCTGGGATTAAAGGCATGCGCCACCGTGCCCAGCAACATACTGAGTTCTTAATCATGAGCACATTGCGTGTCCTGGGCAGGGGACACAGGGGACACTCGCTGCTCTATTTCATTTGGTTGTGCTGTCTCTTCATTGCTGTGAACGAAAGCTTCTTCCTTGTGTTATTTCTCCATGACAGCTTCTAACTGTCTCTCTTCATCATGGCATTTGAGTCAGAGAGCTGGTTTTTTCTTAGTGGGCCTCCCCTTGCATTGCTTTCTCTTGTTCTTGACACTTGGGGTGCCTAGGATCCTGAGGGCAGTGCTCGAGATGTGAGTTTAAGGAAAGCCAAGCAAGGGGTTTGTTCCTGGAGTGATCAGATCCAAGCAGCCACGGCTTTTCCGGTGTGGGCCAGGCTCACAGGGATGGAGGCTGCATCCAAAGTTCTCACGGCCTAAACTTTTAGAAATGATTTGTGCTTTCTTCTTAAAAGAATCCCCCTGGAATATCTTTGTGACTTTGAGGTAGTTTTTGGTGAGTTCTTAAAGCCTCAGAGATCTTAGTCTACAGTTATCTCACTTTATTCCCCTGTTCTGATAGTTGGGCACCAAGCCGCAAACACGTTTCCTCACTCACAGGAAGGAGAGCTTCATGTGCAGCCTCTGTGACTTTTCCCTTGGCTCTCCCTTCATCCTTCCTTGAGTGAAGTTGGTCTTTGCTCGAGAGCAAGAGTCAGGCTTAGTTCTGTGACTCTCATGGCGAGTTTCTCAGTTTTGTGAATGCTTGTTTGAGATGTGCTCAAGTGTGTCTGCATGGCATCGTCACAGAATTAATATGTCGTCCCACTGAGAAATGAATCCACTCACAGATTAATAAAAGAAGAGGCTCCTTAGTAATGCATGACACAGGTTCTGGCTAATGCACAGAGGGGAACCAGACTCACATGGAGACATTTCCCAGTTTACACAGGCCTTGGGCTTACGTGTATATGTCCTCCTTACATCTCCCTTTGGTCTCGGTCCCAGGTTACACTTTGGACAATTTAAACAGAGACAGGAGACTGCAAGTCTGGCCACTTGGACAGATGGGAGATTTACACAGCAAAGATATTGCCAGAATTATTTTTGAGGTACGCCAGTGTTGTTCTTTTCCCACAGCTGTCACCCAGGTTCATCCTGCCCGCTTGGCAGAAGTATGAGTCTCCTGACAAGAGCACAGTGGACTTAGCAGGAGAACAGGACTCAATGGCGATTGTCATCCTGCGCTGCCTCCTTGAGGTGCCCATTAGAGGCATGTCCTTTGACACGGGAATGCATTCAGTGGCTGGCTGTTAGTCAGGCTTTTCTCCTTTTGTTAAGGAATTGGAGCCTAAGTGGAGGCCAAACTCAATGAACAAGCATTAGCAGAACCATTTTCTCAGCAACCTTAACAACAATCCAAAATTTCAGTTACAGCACAACATTCTCTTTCCAGTTGTTACTCACGGGCCTGGTCAGTGCACCTTCTAATCTTCCAGCCGACTTGGGGGCAGCACCCATTAGCAAAATTCTACTTTATGCAGCTTCATATCTTCTAAGAGCTTTTACTAGTAAATCCCTTTTGGCATCAATTTTATTTCCGGTTCCTGCTGCATCACTCCTCCTGGCTGGAGCTATTGAACTACAGCTCCAGTTTAAATGTCGGTGTCACAAGTGGCTGAGAAACAAAGTCAACATCCTTCATCATCAGGGAAATGCAAGCCAAAAAACTTATTTGGGATTTCCTCTTACAGCAGTCATAATGGTCAAGATCAATAAAGCAGATGACAGCTCATGCTGGTGATGAAGTGCAGGGCAAGGGCGCTTACCCACTGTTGGTGGCAGTGCAGACTTGTACAGCCGCTGTAGAAACCTTACTGGTCATTTGTTAGTTTATTATGGTTTCCGATTTTGTGTTTTTATGGGTTTTGTGTATGTGTGTGTGTCTCTCTCTCTCTGTGTTTTGCTCTTTTTCTTTTTAAGTTCTAGCTTGTGTATTTTTTTTTTAATTTGATTGTTTATTTTCAAAAGAGGAAGGAAGCCATGGAGTTGGATAAGTCAGGAGGTGGGGAAAATCTGGGAGGAAACGTGGGAGGGGAAACCACTATCAGAATATATTGTATGAAAAATTATTTTCTATAAAAATAAAAAAGTACCAATAACAAAAGAGACTAAAAATGATGCTGTACAGCCTATAACTGCTGTAACTGTACATCAGAAGCCATCTCTCTGGAGTCTGCTGGCTAGGCCTGCCAGTGTGCTAAAGATTGAGTTATCTACCCCCGAAAAAATCTGTGTAGGTAAGTGAACATTCAGCATCCTCCTGTTTTACCACTTGATAATTTGGCTCTGAGCTCATATGCATTTGCCGCTTTACCGCGGCCTCTGAGAAGTCAGGCAGTTCAGAGTGCGTGGTCTGAGTAATAGTCCTAGAATGACCAGAAGAAAAGATCCTGTCAGAGACTAGCCAAGATCTTCACACACAGTCGCTGCTCTGAGAACATGAGGCTCTCTCTAGGACCTCCCTTCTGTCGGCTATGTATGTTCAGGTGCTTTTACTACCACATGTTGGATTACTTCTGACTTGTTAACATCCTGTCAGCACTCTTTACTCAGAATGGTACATAATATCCCTTCTTTTTCAGCAGGTTGTAGTTGTAAGGCTCTCTTCACTTTCAGGAAGATATTTTATGTCATCTACAAGGAACAGCTTTATCTGAATGCATAGTGAGTCATACATAACTCATTAAAGATATCAGGCATTTTTATTTTTACAAAGCTATTATTTGCAGATTCAACAAAGTCAGGGAAATGTCCAGTGCTGGGAAGCCATCATGGCTAGCCGTATAGGAGAAGTACAACTAATGTAACCACGAATCCAAGGAGAGGAGGGGACATGGCATCTCTTGTGGAGAGCTGAGAGGTGCTGCGCCTTAACAAGGTGCAGGTTTCCGCCATCCTGACTGCGAGCACTCTCTAAGATAAACAAGTCCTTATATGGCAAAAGGCTGTGCAAGGGTAACTGGTGATCTGATGACAAGCAGTCCTGCTCTGATGCGGACCTATGAGGAGGTGACAACTGGCATGAGCTGATTGGCCCTTGAGTTGTACTTAAGTTTGGCCCTTCCCTTCTTCGGGGCCATTCCCACTGAGCTTAATCCTGAGTAAAGATCTCGAGAAGAAGTCTGGTTGTTGGTGTCTTATTTCCGCTGGACGGTATGGCGCCGACACTCTCTGGTCTTCAAATGTCCCCTCTCGATTTTCCCCAGGTTCCAATTGTGCACAGACCCAGTAGGTTCCAGATTTGCAGAGGGAGCAGGAGCGAAGAACTGGTCCCTGTTGTGTCTGAAAGGTGAGTCAAAGAGGCTGGCCTGGGTGGACTGTCATAGTCCAGGCTTCTTCCTCCTCGTGTGTGCTCCTTTCCTTACACAGCTATGGTGGATCCACAGAATGACACCTGTAACTTCAAACGAGCGCCCATACTTCTGTCTTATTCTCTTGGTCCTTCCTCCGTCACCTCTGCTGCCATTGTAGAATATTTGATCCCATTGTGAACCCCAAGATTGTGAACTGTCAAACTCTTATTCTTTTTTTTTTTTAAACCCTTATTCTTGTTTGGTGTGGTTGAGCACCTTTAATCCAATAACTTTCTATGTATTCTAAACAGTGATTATGGTGTGGTTTTGAGACAGCCCTAGCACACACCTTTAATCCAAGAGCTTTCTGTACACAGGATTTAATAAAGTTAACCCAAGGTCAAGAGGAATCGGCTAGCAGGGATCAAAGAGTAGGAGGGACTTTGAGTTGAGGGGTATTTAAGATAGCGTGGATAAGGGCCTTTTTGAGCTTTGAGCTAGCAAGCCCTTTGACTTTTAGTATTTTGGCCTTTTCTCCTGGGCTGGCAGCTGAGCTAGTGAGCTTTGGGCCTTTTCCTCTGAGATGTGAACTGAGTAGGAAGGTCAGCCGGATGCTTTCTCTTCCCAGCATCTGGCTCCCAAGTCTTTATTAGTAATATTGAACAACTAGGACCTTTTAAATTTATAACAACACCCCCACGCCATTTTTATGGTATAGTCCAATCAGCTGGCCATATTTAGTGGACTCCTTTCTGTTAGGAGCCAGACGCTCTCTTGGTCTGTCTTCAGTGACTCAGCACCAGTGGCCACATCATCATCAGTAGCCAAATCAGACAGATTTCCACTTTCATGTATCCTTTATAAAGTCTTTGCCATCATAGTCTACTCTCTGTCTCTCTCTTGTCTCCACTCAGAGGTAGCCTGCCCCCAAGCCCCAACATATTTGTTGAGTGAGATCTGTTGCCCAGTGTGGTTGTTGTGGCATCCCCTGGCCAAGGCACTCTTTAGCTGCAAAACCCTAACACTTTTTCTACCTGATGTGAACTCTCCCAGATGTCTCTGGTCTGTGGTCTTGTGGTCCCCTTCCCTCATCCTACAAATTACTTATTGAGTTCTTCCTTAATCTCTGAAAGAGTCTGGACTATTGATCTGTAGCAACATGAATAGTAAAGCCTTTGTGTCTGGCTTTGAGTGAAATGTTTCAGCAAAGCCTTTAGGTTAATCAGTAGAGGCTGAGAGATTGTTTTGAGGCTGGAGAGTCTGCCCCTGGTGCTATGTGAGAGCTTGCAGCAGCACCAACCTTGGTCCTGAGATACTCCTGGCAAGCCTGGAGTTCTTACTTTTGATTATGTCTAGCCATAACCCAAAGGGACTGAGATTTGTGTGGGTTATCCGCCCTCTCAGGCATTGAAAGTAATATCACTTGGGTAGTTGGAACCTTTCCAATCCCCATTTTACCTTGTATATGTTTGAATAAAGTACCTGGAGTGAGCTAGCTGGGTTACCAGTCTTTTCCAAGAAGGCAGAGCCTCTCTGCTCCTTCAGAAAATAAGGGGTTAGCATCTTGGTGAGCTTCTCTTTCTTCTGTGGTACCTACTTTTAGTATGCAGGCCATTCTGATGGCCTGGCCTCAGGGACCTAGCAACATTGTCATCGTCACATGCCTCCACCAGGTGGTCATCACCTGCCACTTCTCTCTCTCTCTCTCTCTCTCTCTCTCTCTCTCTCTCTCTCTCTCTCTCTCTGTCCTAGGTGCTTGTTTTCTCTCCCTTTCTGCTCCCTCTCTTCTCTGCCCTCATAGCTTTATTCCTGTCCATCTGCCCATCTACATGGCTCACTCGCTGCTTCTACCCTTTTTCCCAGTCCCTCCTCTCCCTTCCCCCAATATCTTATACCCCCTTATACCAGATGTCTTGTGTGGCATAATTTCTCAGGGGGCACATCTTGGCATGGGTCTGTCATGGTAACCCCACACATCATCAGACCACCTATAACCAACCTCAATAATATTGACCCGCAGCTGGAAGAGTGTGGTTCACAGAAAGCAATCACAGTTCTAGGGAGGGCTTTTACCTCTGCACGACCACCAGATTAAACAGTCTGAAAACACCGAGCCGATCCTGATCTACTCTTGCATGATCTGTGGTCACTTTTTGGTTTCCACTCTCACGTCAGTTTCATGTACCCTTGAGGGTAGATCTAAGTGTACAGCTGGAGAAAACCTGGGACATACGTGGATTTTTAAAAAACGTTTTTATCTTCTCCTTTTCAAAATCCACTTTGTATTCCTTTAGAGATGTAAAATTTGCATTTGAACTATGGGTAGAGTGCTACCTAGGACCCTATATAGTCACTGAATGATCCACACAGAAGAAATCTGAATGACAGTACAAAAACTCTGAGAGCTGACTTGCCAATGAATCTGACGGGATGAAGCAACTTGAATCTAACAAGGTGGAATAGTTGCAAACTTACAAGAAATTATCCCAATGTAAATAAGATCCAAGGCTTCTACGAGGTGACACTTAAAACCACCAAGGAGGGCAGAGATATGTAACTTAGTTGGCAGAACGCCTGCCCAGCATGTACCAAACCCACTACTAGACCACCAGCTTCACAAAAATTTTGGGTGTAGTGATGCCCTCTGAAAGAAAAAACAAACACAAAAACAAAAAAACAAAAGTCCAAGGTCATCATCTGCTACATAGTGAGTTTGAGGTCAGTATGAGATCCTGCCTCTTAAACGAAATTGAATCAGCCAGTCAATAAAAACCATAATTGCGCATGGTAGTACAGGCCTATAATTTCAGTGCTTGAGAAGCTGAGGCAGGAGGACATCCATAAGTTTGCAGCCAGACTGGGCTACATAGTGAACTTCAGGACAGTCTGGGACAGAGCCAGACCTTACCTAAAAGAAAAGGAAAGAAGAAGAGAAAAGAAAACTTCGTTGATTTGAATGAAAGTTATATTAGTGTTATTGCCAGGTGTGTTGGTCCATGTGTTTAACCCCAGCACTCTGGAAGCGGAATCAGGCAATGACCTCTCTGAATTCCCGTTCAGCTTGATCTACAAAAGCTAGTTCCAGGCCAGCTCGAGTTACACAGTGAGACCTTGTCTCAAGCATAAATGAAAAGCAACAACAATGAAAAACACACAAAAATTTCCTGGCTTAAAATTTTAAAAATCTTTCATAAGAACAAGATGAATTTTACGTTAGTTTGAAGTTGGTCTAAGTATTTAAAGGCAGGGTGTACGACCAGAGCCATCAAAAATACAAGAGCGCCATCTACTGGTCAATACTTTGGCTGACAGCGTGGTGAAACAGCACCGAGTGAAACAGCGTGGTGAAACAGCACTGTTGTTGATTAAGTGCCGATGGTGTAGTTAACGGAAACTGTAAAAGCAAAAGAGAATGAAAATTGAGAAACATGATTATGCAATTTTTTAGGAAACAAAAAAATATATTCTCAAAATACATACAAAGTATACTGTTAATTGTAGAAGAAAATGAGATAAAATATTTTTTTTTCAGTCTCCATGCCTCTTTTACAGAGTAGGAATAAAACATGGATATCAACACACACACACATGTATACATACATACATACATACATACATACATACATACATACATACATACATATATTTTATTAGTATGGCTTTCAGGCTGTGGTCCAGCTAGTCCAACAACGGCTAATCTACCAAGGGGAAGTCCAAAGCACTAGTGAAGTCATGGATCTTGGAGGAGAACCCACAGCCATGACACTATTAAACCAGCGCAATCCCTAATTACAATCTGAACACCTGTCCTTATACCCTCAGATAAGTGTAAACAAGTGATAAGTGAGTATGTGTTGCCGCAGGAGGAGGTGAGACTGGCTGCTGCTTAGGACCCTCCCAGCCACAGTATGTAGGGATTCCTGCATTCACACACCTACCTTGGTGGCGTCTTAACACCGTCCTCACACCAAAGTAAAGCTCAGAAACACTGCATTCAGTGTGACCCTCCAGGACATCAGCCATCAGTGTTTCTAGCTTCACAGCCCCACAGCTAGGGGAAGCAGAAGGTGAGGCTTTCCTCAGTGTTAGCTTCCGGGCAGCTCTCGTGCCCTGACCCTTCTTCTGCGTGTTCACACAAGACTCGGCTGCTCAAAGCGTTTTTCGTGTCCCATGGAAGAACAAACCCAAAAGGTGATTGTCCTAAGGACATCAGCATTTCATGGGGTTTCCATGTACAACTACTCTCTGGATATACTCCTCTCAATGAAGGAATAAAAACCACCGACCCTTCCACAGAATGGACACGAAGAAATGTTTTATATCCCAGTCTCTGACCAATAAAGGGGAGCCTGGTCCTCCATTGCTGACACCTGTGGAGCTGCAAAGCTTGCTATGTGGGCTGCTTAAGTTACCAAGAGCTTTGTCTGTCCTTCCTCTGGCAAGAACGGCTTTCAGAGGCTCAGTGTCCTTCATAGAGAATCCTCGCTGGGATAATTGTAACACAAGTCCCTCGTGGTAAATGCATCCACGACTGGGCTAAGTGGGTACCACAGAGAAGTGGAGCATGTAGATCGCATTCTCAGCCTTAAGCTGCAGCCAGCACCAGCGGATGCATACATCAGTCCTGAGCTGGGAGTAAGTTCTGGCTCAGGGACCCTATAAGCAAATCACGGAGTCCTTATTCTCTTACGTGGCCACCCTGTCCCCAGCTGCCACTCGGAAGAGTATTCTAAGAAGGAGTCTGACAGATACCTCAGTGGATAAACTACTGTGGGCACGATGACAGAAACTTTCGCCTTTTGCAGTCCCATGTTCACCTGGAGTCAGTGATGTCTTTACAACACACCTAAAGGGTCCTGTAGACTAGTGGAAGTCATCTTGGTGCGATTCAAACATGACCCCAAACTCCCCACACCATTATTACTGCCGTTCTGAGTGGGCGCGGGCCTCGCCAATCTCCATGCTTCCTCACCGTTATCGTCCTTCTATTGGAATCATGTGCCTTCTTCCTCCGCTCCCAGCCCTGGGCGGAGCCCTGACATTGTCCCACCAGGTGCTGAATTTGCCTTTTGGTTCTCTCATACCTGTGCTGTAGATGGGCATCACCTTCAGTCTCATCAGCATCTGTTCTTCTCCATTCTCCAGCCCCCAAAGGTAAAACTTCTCTTCTTCATGAAGAAAACTTTGCAGAGTCTTGAAGTCAGGCTTGGCTGTTTTCCCACAATCCTCTACAGCATCGTAGAGTCAACAACAACAACAACAACAAAATGCGCAAAGCATGGGGCCACATCCGTCTTTGTCTTTGCCTTAACACACAAATGGATAAACAAAGTGCAACAAGGAGGAGGCTTGACAGCATCCTGCTAATTGAAATAAGCACAAAACTTGGGAACTAATACTTCTGTGAGTGGTTCACACAAAGCACCAGCACAGAAATCACCGTGGTTACAAGGCACTGGGAGACAGGAGGAATGGCCAGTCCCTGCTTCAGTATGAAGAGTAGGAAAATGTCCTGAAGATCAGCTTAGTGTCTGCAACTGCACAGCTAACAATGGCCAAAGGCAAATTTTAGCTATATGCATGATACCTCTCCAACTCCACCTCCCATCCCCCACCCCAAAGAAAGCAGGAGCAGCCCGATATGACGTAAGCTCAAAATGAGCCACTCAACCTGAAGTTCTTACCACTTAAGTTCTTACCTGGCCGGCACTCAGAGGAGATGGTGCCCATAATTTCTTATTTAATTTAATTCTCCTGGTTCAACTAAGATATGGGGGAAAGGAGCCTTAGACACTTGACTTAACAAAAGCAGGGCATTGTTCAAATACTTCATCAGTTGTAAAGGACAGCACATATTTGTATTTGATGAGCCTGGTGGAATTCCTTGCAAGGTATGAAGAATGCCACTAAGAATGAATCGCAGTACAACTATACTGGTATAGGAGAGACCCTGATTCCTGGAAAGGGTGGTGCTGGCATGGCTTGCTTCTTCTAGGGCTAGCTAAGAAGCATCACCTAGCAGTCCGGGGTCGCCATTCATTTCTAGCACAAGACAGCAAACCCCGACTGTTTATGAGATGGGACTTGACTTTCACTTGAGAAGTCAGAGACATGAAATATCCATGAATCAATGCTCTCTAAAGTTGCTTCGGTGACTATCATTTTGTGATAGAAACTAATTGGTTTAAGATGAATGGGGATTGTATGTGGGTGACAGGTACAGCTTTATAGCCTTGACATTGATTAGGTTTTCCATGTATATTAGATATAATCAGGTTATCTCCACTTCCCACAATCCCAGAAAGAAGGAAAGGAAAGTAAAAATATGTTTAGTAAGTTTAAGCTAAACATCTTCATGTAAAGGAGGCAGAGGAATGAAATGGCAGGAGCTGTGGAAAGTGACTGCATATAATAATTGCTTGGCCTCAACCCCAGGACAAGTAGCTGAGGTGCCTATTTAACATATCAAAGCAGAGCTGGCTGCCAGGTTCTCCCAGCATCCCTCAGTCCCTACCTATTACAGGATATTGCCAGCATAACCTGCTCCCTACCAGAAACTTCTCCAGCCCAGGGCCTGGGCTGCCCTTCCCTATATAATAATCCAGTCATCTTAGTTAGCTGGCTCTTTTTGTCTACCCTTTACTTTCCTGGCTCTCCCCTCCCCCTAGTGAGGCTAAGAGCTGGATTCTGACCAGCACAGCAAGGTCAGAAAGTTGGTGTCTGGGTGTTCGAACATGATTCGTGAACGACGCTGAGGGAAGAGAATTCCTAGTGCTCGTGAGAAAACTCCAAGAAAACAGGACAAGTCTGGTGTCCTCAGCAACTTCCAAGCCCAGGAGTATTCTTGGAGCTTGCTGCCTGTCACGCCCCTCCCAGGTGTAGTAAACAGGAGTGGGTTGGTTTTCTTCAGATTACCCATCATCTGACTATTGCTATTCTTTGCCCATGGCACTTTTCATTCATCTTTTTTATTCTGCAGCATCCACATAGGTATGATTATTAATCAATAATATTCACCTACAGATCACAAATATCTATAACAGGTTCTAGCTAGCATATATATATATATATATATATATATATATATATATATATATATATATATATCATGTCAATATAGCAATTTATTTACATCCCTATATGAATAGTAAATGGGAAGATGAAAACCTCACTGTATCAGCAACTATACTCAATGATAATGTATTTAAAATGTTATATTGATTGAATAAGTAAGATAATATGATGATATACTGCTTCCTATATCAGGCCAGGGAACAGAAATAGGATGAACTAAAGCATGGGAGAGACATAGCACAAACAGGACCCCAAAGAGGGGGAGAGTAGCTGTCAAACACTGGCAAAATAAACCACAAAAGACCATGGTTACAAGAGATTAAGTATAGCATTGTGTAATAAGAAAAACAGCAATTCATCAGGAAAACATACCATTATATACATAACATATAAGCTATGCCCCTAACAACAGAGCCAAACATAACAAAGCTGAAAGGACTGACGTGAATAATGGGAAACTAAACCATAGAAATAGAGACGTCAATAATCTTCTTTCAGTAATGGATCCAACAACAATGGCAGATCAGCAATGAAACAGAAGATGACACAGAACTGTAAGAGCCATAAACCCTTTATCGCTATTTTCATACAGTGGACCCAGCCCGTCCATCAGCATAGGTCATCTGGTTTACCATAAAGCAAGTCTCCATAGATATCATCCATTCTGCTGTGTTCCCTGGACGCAGGAGAATGAGGAATCAATAAGAAGAGAGAAAAAGTTAACATCTTAGACAAATGATAATTAAATCACATATTCCTAATTCAATAGCCTAAATAGTAAAATCACTAAGAAAAAATAGAAAATACTTTAAGATGAATGAAGATAAAACTAATATATAAAAATCTACAAAACACAGGAATACCAAAAACAAGAAGAAAATGTCTACTTATAAGTACCTACAAGAACAAAGAAAAGACTCTCAGGTAAGGAAATTAATGTCTATCTAAGAAGCCAGAAAAGTGAATTAAAATCCAAAAATAAGAAAGGAGAAGAAAAAACTGCATAAATGCAGCTAAAAACAACAAATGTATTTCACACATGACAAATACCTGGGTCACACATTTCTCATGAGTACAAAACAAACAAGAAATGTCATTAATAGCTGGGCAGAGTGGCACACACTTTAAATCCCTTGGAGAGGCAAGAGCAGATGGCTCTCTGTGGGCTTGGAGCTAGCCTGGTCTACATAGTAAGTTCCAGGACAGCTAGATAGTGTGACGTGACCAGTCTGGGGATGGGGTGGGGGTCAGTACATACTAGTAATGGTAACGGTAGAAACTTACTGTAAACTTTTCTCATATTTATGTTCTTTATTCAAGTTAAGGTATTCATCCGGGTGATTTGAGTCCCTAATTGATAGCTGTTAGCCACTTCCCAGGAGCTCGTGCTGTGTAAAAGCCACTCCTGGAACCTGCTTTTAGTGCATGGCACATTCTGGACCCTTTAAGACTAATTACTGAAAGGGAAACACTGCACTCACCTGTGTCTATGGGAGAGCCAGATGGCTGAGGATTTCCAGTTATATCACCTGGGTGACTCTGGCTTGGGGAGCCCTGCCCACTGGTCTCCATTTCCTTACATGGTGTGCTGGAGCCGGGATCCTGGGTTCTTCCTAAGAATAACAGGAATGAAATGCTCTGTGTTTTAATGAAATTAATTGAAGGAAAGAAACCTGTTTTTTAGGATCCCAAGTGTGGGATTGGGACAGTCTCGTGAGAGAACAGGTGAGATTAATTCACTAGAAGACCAACCACCTCATGCAGGAGCTTAATTGCTGCCAACTGAAAAGATCCTGTGAACAGACTCTGGGAGGAATTATATAAATGAGCCCAGGACTGGAGGTGGGGCCCTTTTGGAGACTTGGGAAAGATTTGGCTGTTCATCGCTGCACTTCAAGAAGCTCCTAGAGAAAACCGCTCGAGGGAAGACTTCGGGGCTCCGGCTCCTGCTGAGGCTCTGGGTTCTAGTTACCCCAGGTTTCAGCAGAAGAAACCCTGTGACTCACGGCCTTAAGGTTTTGTTATTGTGTCCATTAATCCTCATTTCCTATTGTTTTGGTTAGTCGGGTTATAAGTGACATATGCTCGGTCATTAAGTTGTTAATAAAATATATTGGTTAAGAAAATTGAGCCTACAATTAATGAACGTTACCAACGATAACATTATAGAATTATCGAAAACCATATATCCTTTCTCCTCTCTCTTACCCTACACTCCAACTAAGTAGCTGACCCTGAATGACCTTGAACATCTGATCCTTCGGCCTCCGCCTCCCAACTGCTGCGATTACAGCCGCACCCCGCCACACCCAGCTACAGTGCAGGCACGCCCAAACCACCAGGAAAAGATTTGAGCCCTTCCTATCATAATTCAGAGTCACTAGATATCTCCACACCACCATCTTCTGATTCTGCTCCGAAGCGGCCAAGGCTCTGTGGTTAGTCTCCTGGAGAGAGAGGCAGTGACACAGTGCCTCCGCTGGTAGAGGGAGAGAGCCCGGGCAGGAGAGGAGGCTTCCTGAATCAAAGGCTTCTCCATCAAGTGCAATCAGCACCAGAGGGCCAGTCCAATTATCCAGAGATCTCTCAACCCAGGAGCTGTCCAATGAACTGCAAGGGGACTTATGATATGTTCTGCTGCCAACTCAGTATTTAAAATAAAATAGGCCCTGCAAGGAAAGGATCATGAGTTTATTTCTTGGTAAAGTGTTTGGGAGCCGGAAACCATGCTAACTGGAAGGAAACACACCCCGAGACAAATAGTGCATGTTTTCTCATATTTGAAAACTAGATTTAAATTCGTGTGTGTGTGTGTGTGTGTGTGTGTGTGTGTGTGTGTTGAACTAAAAAAGGATTAAAGGAAGGAGGGTAGAGGTGTGGGAACGAGAAAGCAATGATAGCTGTGACAGAGAAGCAACAATGGGGTGACTCGGCACACGCCTGTAATCCCAGCACTCGGGAGGCTGAGGCAGGCAGATCGCTGTGAGTTCAAGGCCAACCTGGTCTACACAGTGAGTCCAGGACAGCCAAGGCTACACAGAGACACCCTGTCTCAAAAAACAAATAAAAATAAAAAACAAACAAAAGGAAAGGCAAATTAGTGTTTATCAGTTGCTCTCTTCTACCAAACCTTCCAGCCTCATCTTTAATCACATGCTTTTTCCCTGCACTGATACCGGTTGCCCTTAAGCTACGTAGATACCATACACGTGAGCCCAAAGCCTATCTCACACTGTGCTTTCTTTCCACAGGTTGGTACCCCTGTGCGCATCGCCTCAGTGTGGATATGGGAGTGTCTCAGTCTCCCCACTGTGATGTTATGTCATTTCATGTTCCCGTGGCTCAGAACGTTCTTCACGTGGAGGCAGCACAGCCAGAAGAGCCAGAGTGATGGAGAAGGAAAGGGAGCCAGAGTGATGGAGAAGGAAAGGGAGCCAGGGTGGCGGAGAAGGAAAGGGAGCCAGGGTGACGGAGAAGGAAAGGGAGCCAGAGTGATGGAGAAGGAAAGGCCCCAGCATGTGATTTCCATAGTTTCTGGTCGACCGCCAGAAATTTCAATGTAACTGAGCAGACCACCTGCAGAAAACTCTGCCCCCTTGTCTGAGAAACAGCTCTGAAGAGATTATTAAGGAGTGACCAGTGCTCTTCCTCTTCTGACCTCCCCTTTCTACATGTGAGCTGCACAGTGTAGCAAGGAGTGTCCTCTTGAAGGACAGAACTCTTTGTATAAACTCTAGAACACTAGCACATACAACCTTTGTACTGCCTCAATTTAGTCACGGATTAGGTAGCTTCAAGCCCTTCCCTGAGCCCCCCTGCTCCTGCCCGTCACATTTATTGCTACCGCTGGGTTATTTGGAGAAAGTCCTCACCTAACGCTGGCACTTCAGTCTCTTCAAGCGTGCCTTGTCCTTGTCTCACTTTGCTGTACACCGAGATTCTTCCTTGTGAGTGTCACAGATCTGGGTGTGCCTCAGTGTTCTGAGAGGCATTCCTCGGATTGTCCTGCCCTGGGCTCGGTTTGCATTTCTCACCTCTGTTGCCATGTGGAGTTCATCTTAGTCCTGTAACCCCCGACTGGGTGTTTCTAAGGGATGCAGTCTCTTCCCTCCTTTTCCTCCCCTACAATGAAGGCCTGAGCTCACACACATTTGAGGGCCAGCACGTGCTCCTGTATCAGACCCCGAGACTATTCTGCATGTACGTGTTTCTACTCGCAGAGATCCAGTGACATTTTCTAATGTGTCACTTAATACGACTAGGATTAAAGTGGTGTCTGTGTCGTCACCTTTTTAAGCCAAGCACTTTACCAACTGAACCATCTCAGCAGACTCCTTATTTATATCATCACTGGCATGCTTATCTCAATATGCCCAGGTCCCAGCCCAGGGGTAAATGTCAGCCAAAGGCAACAGCAATTGCTGGACAAAGTGTTTCCAGTGTCATTGTATGTTTGACACATCTTTCTTTTTTTTCTTGTTTTTTTTAAAATTAATTTATTCATATTACATCTCAATTGTTATCCCATCCCTTGTATCCTCCCATTCCTCCCTTCCTCCCTCCCTCCCTCCCATTTTCCCCCTACTCCCCTCCTCTATGATTGTGACTGTTGGGGACCTCCTCCCCTTGTATATGTTCATAGGGTATCAAGTCTCTTCTTGGTAGCCTGCTATCCTTCCTCTTAGTGCCACCAGGTCTCCCCATCCAGAGGACATGTCAAATATGGGGCACCAGAGTTCATGTGAAAGTCAGACCCCACTCTCCAGAATGTCCTGTCCATTGGCTAGATCTGTGTAGGGGTTCGATGTTTACTGCACATATTGTCCTTGGCTGGTGCCATAGTTTGAGCAGGACCCCTGTGCCCAGATCCACCCATCATAATGTTCTACTTACAGGTTTCTAGGACCCTCTGGGTCCTTCTATTTCCTCATTTTCCCTTGCTTCTCTCACCCAGAGTTCCAATAGGAAGTCTTGCCCTCTGTCCCACTTTCCTGGTAAGTGAAAACTTTCATGGGACATGCCGCTTGGGCTAGTGTCCAGATATAAGTGAGTGTAAACCATCTGACTCTTTCTGCTTCTGGTTTTAATTAGGGTTTCTATTGCTGTGATGAGCACCATGACCCAGAAGCAAGTTAGAGAGAAAGGATTTATTTGGCTAGCAGTTCCATACTGCTGTTCAGTATTGAAGGAAGTCAGGACAGCAACTCAAACAGGGCAAGAACCTGGAGGCAGGAGCTGATGCAGCAGCCAAGGAGGGCACGGCTTACTGGCTTTCTCATCATGGCTTGCCCAGCTTGCTTTCTTATAGAATCTAGGACCACCTGCCCAGGTATGGAACCACCCACAATGGGCTAGGCCCTCCTCTATCAACCATCAATTAGAAAAGGGCCATATACAGCTGGATCTTATAGAGGCTTTTTCTCGTTTGAGGTTCCCTCTTCAAATTCTAGTTTGTGGGTCAAATTGACATACAGCTAGCCAGTAACTGTTTGAGTTAACAACAGCCCCACAAAATGCCTGAAAAATTTCCAGCTGGTTCTTTCAAGCTGCCAGTAAGCTTCGGCGTACTACTGTTGCTGACGACAGCATTTAACACATAATCTACTCTCACTTGAAGATGTATGTTTTTATAGCTTGGGTTAGTCAAGAAAACCAAAATTCTAGAAGTAAGCAGATGGTCAAAGCTCAGTGTTCAGAAGAGATAAAATAGGTTTAACTTTGATTTTTTTTTCGTACCTTCAAATCTTGAGTAATCTGATGTCCTAATTAATAGTTGGGCAATATGTTCTCTTGGGCATTGATCCTTTGGGTGTTTGATTTCCTAAATTGTCATCTCCTGGAGGAGGTCCAGACTAGCTAAGGTGGAAATGAGGCATTGCTGTGGTTTCATCTTATATGTAATTGGTATAATAGATGGTATCCTAGTTAGGGATACTATCGTGATGAAATACCATGACCAATGCACCTTGAAAAGCTTAGTTCCACAACACTACATACTGAATCTCCAAACACCCAGCATTTTTACTAGTTATCTCGGTCCCAAACAACCCCCAGCGCAAAAAAAAAAAACCGAACCAAACCAAACCAAACCAAAAAACCATGGCATTTAAAACTGTTCGACCCCAGGGCTGCAGCATTTACGCCTGAGGACTTGGGACTTCAGGTGGAAGCACACAACACATTACCAGCAGTGGCATCCATGCCTAACACCCTCACCCCGAAAGGACTTCATCGACCACACCTGGAGGTCCCTCCCCTCGCCGCCCCACCACCCACCCCGGGGATCCCAGGGAGGTGACAGCCATGAGCGCGCCAAGCCCTTTGAGGTCTGTAGGTGGCTCTGAAAAGAGCCGTTGGGTTTCTGAAGATGCCTCCAACCGGTCAGTTCACTTTTTCTTGGGCGCCGCCTTCTTGGGCTTCGCCGCAGCCTTCGGCTTAGTCACCTTGGCAGCCTTGGGCTTCACCGCCTTCGCCTTGGCGGGGCTCTTGGCCACCTTCTTGGCCTTCACCACCTTGGGCTTCTTGGGGCTCTTGGAAGGCTTCTTGGCAACGGCGGGCTTCTTAGGCTTCTTCGGGGTCTTGACAGCAGCTTTCTTGGCCACGGCGCCCGCGGTCTTCCTGGGCTTCTTGGCCGCGCCCGAGGCCTTGGCCTTCGCCGACGCCTTTGCGCCGGCGGCGGACTTAGCCTCCGCCTTCTTGTTGAGCTTGAAGGAGCCGGAGGCGCCAGTGCCCTTGGTCTGCACCAGGGTGCCCTTGGTGACCAGGCTCTTGAGCCCCAGTTTGATGCGGCCGTTGTTTTTCTCCACGTCGTAGCCGCCGGCCGCCAGCGCCTTCTTGAGCGCGGCGAGGGACACGCCGCTGCGCTCCTTGGAAGACGACACGGCTTGCACGATCAGCTCCGACACAGATGGTCCAGCGGGCTTCTTCTTCTGCGCCGCTGCAGTCTTCGCGGGCTTCTTAGCTTTCTTGGTGGCGACGGCGGCCGCGGGCTTCTCCGGGGCTGCGGAGGCGGCCTGAGCGACCGGAGGAGTCTCCGACATCGTAGCTGCAGATGTTACAGACAACTGCTAGCATAAACGAAGAAAGAGAGGTAAAGAGATGCAGTGCCCGCGCGGCGTATTTATAGAGGAGGGCCGCACAGTGATTGGTGCAAATGCTAATGCCCGCCCCTTGGAATATGAAGCCCCGCCCCCTCGTGCTCCGACGCGTCTGGAAGGTCTTCGAGCTTAACTGGTTCCAGCCTCCAGGGCGGTAGATGCCTACCAAAAAGTAGTTCAGCTGGGGAAAGGCGCTGCTGTAAATTAGCCAATCAAGCCCAAGCTCCTTGACGTGTCAGAAATCGCTTCTAGATCATAATGTTCCAGGTGTTGGCTTCCATTAAAGAGTATCAGAAAGCCAGGCGGTAGGCCTTCTTTACGGGCTTTCACTACTGGTTCCTGGCAGTGCTGAATAGGTATGTAATGCTGCTTTTTATATTTTTACTTAAGAAACGTTTGAAGGGTTCTGGGGAGCATTAACTTGCGATAGTGACTTCACACTAATTGAACTCTTCTGCACAATTCTGAGGAAGCACCTGTTATTACTTAAGAGAAAAGCCGTAACATGACTCCTCATCCTGGAACGTGCAAGTCCCAAATAGCTTCAGAAAAGTCCTGCCCAGTTTTCTCTTGAAGATAAAATTTAAGGCATAACCTTAATCTACGACCGTTTCTGTTTGTAATTAAATAACACTCCTTGAATGTATTGAGTGATTTCTGGCGAAGAATGTTTGAAAATGTTTACGTTTGAGGGGAACTCAACTCCAAGTTGCAAGAGCTCAAAGCATTCAAACAAATGCAGCTATTTATGACGAGAACATCAGAATAACTTATGTCGTATTTCCGTACGATGTTAATCCCATGTATCTCTCCATTGTAGCTTGCAATGAAAGGGAGCTTCTCCACGCAAATGAAGGATTCTATATCTGCTTTCTTAGTGGCTATTTACGAAAGCGCAATAAGCCAATCAAAATTTAGGCTCTGCATCATTCAATGCCAAACACTCGTATCCAATATTCCAATACTCGAGACATCAAGTTTGTTCTCTAATCTTCAATAGCAGCAAGTCTAAGTTGCCATGTGTTGGGCGACAGAATGCTGGAGAACTTAACAGTCACACATTTGATTCCATTTTTCTTAAAACACACACACACACCTACAAAGTGCGGCCACAGAGTACCTTAGTCCCAGATACTGTGCAACTGCAGTTTCCAAATATAAACCAATCTGAGTCTTAAACGTCACACGTGAGCAGCATTTTCATCCAATCACTACTTTTTGTATGCTATAAATAGTAGTTCTGCGCGCACGGCTACCGTGTTCTCACTGTTTAGCCTGTGGCTTTTACTTTATGCTGCTATGGCTCGTACTAAGCAGACCGCACGTAAGTCCACCGGCGGCAAGGCCCCGCGCAAGCAGCTGGCCACCAAGGCCGCCCGCAAGAGCGCACCGGCCACCGGCGGCGTGAAGAAGCCCCACCGCTACCGGCCCGGCACCGTGGCGCTGCGCGAGATCCGGCGCTACCAGAAGTCCACCGAGCTGCTGATCCGCAAGCTGCCGTTCCAGCGGCTGGTGCGCGAGATCGCGCAGGACTTCAAGACCGACCTGCGCTTCCAGAGCTCGGCCGTCATGGCGCTGCAGGAGGCCAGCGAGGCCTACCTCGTGGGGCTGTTTGAGGACACGAACCTGTGCGCCATCCACGCCAAGCGTGTGACCATCATGCCCAAGGACATCCAGCTGGCCCGCCGCATCCGCGGGGAGAGGGCGTAAAGAAGGATTCAAAGCAATAAGCAAAGGCTCTTTTCAGAGCCACCCACAGTTTCAAGAAAAAGCTGTGACAACAGAATTTGGCACATCTCCCAAATTCATAACGTTTTCCCCAAAGACACTAAACTGCTAAATACTAAAACAAGGGTTGGTGTTTTCTGTATAGAAGTGCCAAGTATGACCTCATAATACATTGCGTTAGCCGTAGGAATTAGAGGCAATAGAAAACCTGTTCCAGTCCCACTTTAATTTCACAATTTCCCTGAATAAGAACTCAAACAAAATGTGCCATTTGTTTTTTTAATATTTTAGTTCTCCCTGGTTTCACTATTTAGAAACAGAACCTTGAATCTATAAAGTACCAGTAGAGTGCATTGTGATTGAAACAAGGCGAAACTTAGGGCAGGGCTTCACTTTTCCCGCCGGCGCGCTTTCGGTTCTCTTGGGGTAAAGCTCAAGGGAGGGGCCCGTGACGTCACTTTCCCGCCAGCGCGCTTTTGGTTCTCTCCGGGTAAAGCTCAGGGGCGTGGCCTGTGACGTCACTTTCCCGCCGGCGCGCTTTCGGGTCTCTCCGGGTAAAGCTTAAGGGAGGGGTCTGTGACATCGTTTTCCCGCTTGGCGCTTTCCAGACTTAAGGGAGGGGTTTATAATGTCACTTTCCCGCCGGCGCGCTTTCACGTCTCACGTTTTGTTTGGAGGTGGGGAAACTTAAGGCGAAGCAGCTATATAAGCTCCAGATCAGCCCTGAAATCTGTCATTCGTCTTTTCTTCGTAAGTCATGTCTGGTCGCGGCAAAGGCGGGAAGGGCCTGGGCAAAGGAGGCGCCAAGCGCCACCGCAAAGTCCTGCGCGACAACATCCAGGGCATCACCAAGCCCGCCATCCGCCGCCTGGCCCGGCGCGGGGGAGTCAAGCGCATCTCCGGCCTCATCTACGAGGAGACCCGCGGGGTGCTCAAGGTCTTCCTGGAGAACGTGATCCGCGACGCCGTCACCTACACGGAGCACGCCAAGCGCAAGACCGTCACCGCCATGGACGTGGTCTACGCGCTCAAGCGCCAGGGACGCACGCTCTACGGCTTCGGCGGTTAAGGAATTCTCAAATTTCCAGCTAAATCTACCAAAGGCCCTTCTCAGGGCCGCCCATCTTTTCTGAAAAGGCGTTGTAATGCTGATGTCTCAATTTTGCAATTCTACAGTATCCTACGGCGCATGCTGATGGAAATGGGTGAAAAAAAAAATAAAGCGCATGTAATTAGTATGTGAGTGAATCTCGCTTTATTTCGCTTGTCTTCTTTTATGGCTCAGGTATCTGATGCTTGCACCATTTTCTTGGAACAAATACGGCTGCATCAAGCGTGGGCCGCCAAACTTGGCTGCTTAAGAAATGACGGTGAGGGGGTGGGGACGCAACTATGTGGTCCTTGAGCGCACTAAGGCTGTGAACGCTTAGGCCCGCCCGGGTGAAATATACTCGAGTAAACTCATTTATTTTCAGTGATTTACCACAAACTAGTGATTTCATTGCCAGCAATAAAGTGAAACATCCCATTTCCCCTCAGAACAGGTAGAAACCAGGGTGGATTTAAATCGGGTATACTAGAGAGATAAAAAGCCTTTCAGAATACGCTCTGCCGTCAGCAGTGAAGTTTGCTATGGCTTTCCCCTACCCTCAGATTGTGTGGAAATCTTAGGCACTGTGTGGTCACGCAACTGAGAGAGTGGCACTATACACCTGGAGTAGGGAAACTGTACGCATGTGAATGTAGTAATAGCTCCTGTTTCCTGGACCTCTTTACGCTATTCATGTGGCTAAGCTTGGTATAGACAGATGTGCTCTTTGAACGGCTTCGTGTGTGTGTGTGTGTGTGTGTGTGTGTGTGTGTGTGTGTGTGTGCGTGTGCGCGCGCGCGCGCGCGCGTGCGCGTGCTTTTGTCACTTTAGAAAGCTTGAGGAGTGTCTGCTACAATTTGGGAGCCCAGCAGTATTAAGTTTCAGAACACAGCAGAAAGGTATATGGGCACCCTTGCTGGCTGACTCCATAGCTCTCCTGGATTGGCCTAGACAGCTTTATCCCGCACCCCGGAAGTGCTGGGACTACTGCTGGTTCCCACCTTGGCAGCACTTGTTTTCTTTCGTGGTTTCGTTCTTGATGTAGTTTTCTTTCTTTTGGTTGTTTTTATTTTAGGCATCACTTTTATAAGTGTCTGGTTTGAACCTCAGTTTCAAGTACAGAGACTGTGAGCTGCACCGGAGCCTCTCCCCGATTAGGGAATCCTTGTTGTCCAACCATAGATTTCTTGGGGAATAATGAATTATTTCACATAGCTTCACTTTAAACTAATGGAAATAATAATTCATAGGTTCCTCCTATAAGGTTTAAGGAATAGAGACGACAGAAGAACAACAACAAAAAATGTGCCTTGTTAGTGGTTGATCTTCTGGTCCCTTTTCTAAATCCCTTCAGGAGCTCTTTGTCTGGTAGTCTGCGTGCCAGCTGCTCCTTGAGGCCAGCAGAGAACACTTGGAGCAGTAACCATGTCGGCCTCTAAGGTAAGCCTGACCTTTTTTCAAAGCATCCCTAATAGGCATACACTCTCCTTGGCAGTGTCCACCTCTGCTGTGGATAGGAACCTCTTGGGTTTCCTCAGTTAAAGTCCTGGATTGCATTATCTTGCAGAGACAGAAACTGTTTACTGAGGGATCAGTTGTGGCAGCAACATAAGTGGGGCTGAGCAGAGGCCTGCCTGGGGACTTTAAGGATTCATGATGCATTCACTTTTAAAACTGTCATAAAGAGCACGGATTTAAGATGAGACTGGGATACAGAGTAAGTTCGAGGCCAGTTTGATTTATATGTATCAAGACAAAAGAAGTCAGTGTCTGACTTACTTGGCAAAGTTGCTGCCATGCCTGAAGACCTGAATTTAATTTAAACCTCTGGATCAACATGGTAGGAGAGACTCAACTCTCATAAATTATCCTCTGACATCCACAAATGTGCTTTAGTGTGTGCACATCAACACACACACACACACACACACACACACACACACATGATCACTATATATATATATATATATATATATATATATATATATATATATATAATTTTTTTCTTCAAGACAGGGTTTCCCCTTGTGGCCTTTGCTGTCCTAAACTTGCTTTGTAGACTAGGCTGGCCTCGAACTCAGAAATCCACCTGCCTCTGCCTCCGGAGTGCTGGGATTAAAGGCGTATGCCACCAATGCCTGGCTCACAAAATAATTTGTAAAATGTAATTTTTATTAGACAAAAGAGAACTGGAGAGATGGGTCAGTGGTTAGAGCAGTGGCTGCTCTTCCAGAGGACTGCATTTGATTTCCAGCACCCACACTGTGTCTCATATTCCTGTAACTGCGGTCCCAGGAGATCCAATGCCCTTTCTTGGTCTTTGGGAAACAAGCACAAAAGTACTGCACATACATACATGTGGACAGAACATCCACACTATAAAATAAACACTTTTTTTTTAAAAAGGAAAAGACAAAAGAAAACAGAAACAACAACCACTATAGACAACCTATGCGATGATACCAGGGCTGGCTGTAGCTGCTACAGACAGGAGAACAGAATGAAGCTCTCATTTCCATACATCCATCCACACACACATTTGAAAACATCGTTATAGATAAAATAGCGTTATTTCACAAGAGACTAGTGAGGCTGTGATTTTACAGAGAGACGAGTGGAGGCCTCTTTCATGATGTAGGTGTTTCCACAGTGGACTGTGTGACTAAGAATTGCTGGGAGGCAGCTGTGTCTCCGGAGACTGAGTGACGGGACCTTTAGTTCTGCGGGCAGGGTGAGATGCTTTGCATTCCGAGCCCAATTACGACGCATTTGGTGCAATCTCTAGCCCCCTAAATAGTATTTGCTCGCCTGTGTCAGACCTAATCCTGTGATGAACACATAAAAAACACTTAAAATGTATTAACAAGTCTAGCTTCTATCAACCGAAACAGTGAGCTACCAGACAACGTCTGAGGCCAGCATCTGAGATTTCTCTGCTTGGTTGTGACTACCTAGCTAATGTTTCCACTAGTATATTTGAAAATGACCATAGTTATTTCTTTCTTTGCTCTGTTACTATTAAACTCATGAAACTGCTTCCATACTGGAACATAGAATTGGGTGCTGCCTAAATCTATGTGGTTTCGCGTCAACTCTTGAGTGAAACGAAGTTGAGCGCCATAGAGTTATTTTACCTATGTAGGATAAAAGAATTTTAGCTAAAAGAAAAAAAGAAAGAAAGGTAAGCATAAGGTTTTGGTACTGGGAATATTCGATTCATTCCAGAAATAGCAAAAGAACATCCTAGAGAAAGAAATGCTGGGGGGCGTGGTGGTGCACGCCTTTATTCCCAGCACTCTGGAGGCAGAGGCAGGCGGATCGCTTGTGAGTTCAAGGCCAGCCTGGACTACAAAGCGAGTCTAGGACAGCCAAGGCTACACAGAGAGACCCTGTCTCCAAAAAAAAAAAAAAAAAGCACGGGGTTGGGGGAGGGGGGGGGGGCAGGAGCGTTGCTGGAGGGCCTGACAGGAGCTTCTCATCTTAGTTTGCCTGGGCTTTGCCCTAAATAGCAAACCTGTCTGCTCTAAAGACGTGGTTCGAGCTGACGTTGCAGAAAGGAAAGAACAAACGGAGGGAAGGCAAGAGAGGGGGAGACAGGTGCTAAAGATGCTTTGTGGCCAAAGTGGAAACTTCAAGGTTACGGAGAGTTAAAAACAACTTATTTATTTTTATTCACTTTAAGAGACATTCATTGCGATGGGTGGTGGTGGTGGTGGTACACACGCCTTTAATCCCAGCACTCCTGAGACAGAGCCAGGCAGAGCTTCTTGAGTTCAGGGCCAGCCTCATCTACAGAGCTAGTTCCAAGACAGCTAGGGCTACTCAGAGAAACTCTGTCTGAAAAACAAAAACAGACAAAAAGCCCAAACAAACAAAAACTCACAACCCCCGCCCCCAATACCTTCATAACAAACAGGAGACACCACAACAAAGAAGCTCACCCCTCATATTTTAGTTAGTAGGGTTTCCCCTATTTGCTGTAAATCGCGTGCCTGTAGCCCCCATCAATGCACTTTGACCTAGGACTTTCTCTATTCTGTAACCAGTGAACATTCCCAAAGTAAAATATAGTACTTGGGAGAGCCTGCATTTGTATTCCTGGGCCATGGTCACTCCTATCTGGCTCCCAAGTAAGCCATCTCTTACTCTATTTGGAATGAGAACTATGTTTCTAAGGCAGTTCTATTTATTGGACTAGTATGGCAATTCAGCAGAGAGTAGATTGAATCACTTTTTAACAATTATAATTCTGCTGCTCTGCCAAGTGGCAAGAAGCTGCCACTGTTACCAGTTTTTTGGCATAGCTACAAGACGACCCTGGCTTCCCAACCAGGCCATGGAGTTATGTTGAGCACGAGTTGGGTTTTTTTTTGTTTTGTTTTGTTTTGTTTTTACAGAACATATTAGTTGACAAGATGCAGCTCCAGGACTGAAGAAATGGTCAAGAACTGAGACAGAGTAGACAACACCTACTGTAGTACAGTCCCATTTCTGAGTCTCTCCGTAGAGCACAGAGCACATGCTGGCTTCGGATCAGAGACCCTTCTGCAGCTGTGTCTGGACTGTTGGGATGACAGGTGTTGGTCAGTAAGGAGTAAAAGTTCTCATTGGAGACAGATCATAGGTTGCTGCTTCTGCTGAAACCACCCTGCCTCTGCCTCTCCACTTTCCAGATAATGTTGCAACCCACTGTTTTTTATATTATTAATCTCATTTAGTCTTGTTATTTAGCCTACTGTCAGGAGTCGTGGGGGTGGGATTTAAAGGCCCACACCACTATAGGAAAAGAAAGCCCCAACCATACGCATACACTCATATTTTACATCATCTTTGCATTACCTATAGCAACTAATACAACGTGTATTTTATGTCAATTTTTATTTTGTTTTTATTTATTTATTTTTGTTGTTGTTCTTGGTTTTTCAAGACAAGGTCTCTGTTTTAATGAACTGTTTGGGAGGAGTGGTCATGAAAAACATCACGCGTAGTTCTGTGCTTTTTTAAGCAGTACTTCCTATCTTGTGGTGATCAAATTCACACACACACACACACACACACAGAGAGAGAGAGAGGGGGGGGAGGGAGAGAGGGAGAGAGAAGGGGGAGGGAGGGAAGGAGAGAGGGAGGGAGATAGGCAGGCAGGCAGACAGACAACACGGATTCTATGCCAATGGGACCTAAGGTTTTTCTTGGCAGCTCAGACCTCCCAACTCAAACGTTACCTATATTTTTAAAGCTCTATTTTATTTGGGTTCTTCACCCTACTCCTTTCCTACATCCCTACACCAGGTAGAGGAGAAAGGTTACTGGGGGCAGGGAGCATGGGTCTCTTTAGCTAATTACTCCTGCTCGTTAGGGACCTTGGAGTCAAGTCCAGTCTTCATTTCAGAATTTTGTCTGTCTTCTCATCAAACTGCATCACCAGCAACCAGGAGCAGCCGTTTTCTTTCTCGGAGCCCCCTGTTTCTCTCCAAGATCTAGGCTCCCGGCGTTAATTACCACTCCAGAGTCCTGAGAATTAAACTATCTACAGCTGGCAAAGGTATCGCCTCTCTCGAAGAGCTGTGGACAATCTTAAGTAGCTTCCTATTCCACGCCTGGAATTAACAAGCCTGAGTTTTTAAAGACATCAAAACTTGTACAGTCAAGCTTCATTCTTATTCGCCGTTTAACCCCTCCGGGATTAGATGAGCCTGTTTAAGTAATCGATTCTCCCTACCCACCAATCGCATCTCTCTAGTCTGAAGGCTTCTCAAATGGACTTTCAGTGAGCGCCTAAAATTCACTTTTCATGCAGTGGTAATGAGTGACAACGTAGGCCCTGGTGGTGCACGTTGCCGTAAGGATCTGAGACATCTATCCGCAATACTCTATAAGTTCTTAAAGTAAGAGTCGCTCCCTAAGGCTCTCTTATAGCTACGCTTAGGTAACTTACCTTAAGACCAAAAAAAAAAAAAAAAAAAAAAAAAAAAAAAAAAAAAAAACCAGGCAGGCTTTATGACTGGGCTGAGAAGGCTAAAACAGATTCAGCGCAGAATACTTACATAATCCTCAAGGTTTAAAGTCGACCCTGACAAGGAATCAAGCTCACTCGATCTTAATAAGCAAAGAAAATGGAGGCAGCTCATCTGCAAGGACCTAGGTCAGGATCCAGTGCTCAGCTTTTTAAAAATTAAGTGGGTGGCCCTGAAAAGGGCCTTTTACGACACTGGAGCGAAGAGCAGTGGCTCAGCCGCCGAAGCCGTAGAGCGTGCGTCCCTGGCGCTTGAGCGCGTAGACCACGTCCATGGCGGTGACGGTCTTGCGCTTGGCGTGCTCCGTGTAGGTGACGGCGTCGCGGATCACGTTCTCCAGGAAGACCTTGAGCACCCCGCGGGTCTCCTCGTAGATGAGGCCGGAGATGCGCTTGACTCCCCCGCGCCGGGCCAGGCGGCGGATGGCGGGCTTGGTGATGCCCTGGATGTTGTCGCGCAGGACTTTGCGGTGGCGCTTGGCGCCTCCCTTGCCCAGGCCCTTCCCGCCTTTGCCGCGACCAGACATGATCTACTTTCCTCTAATGGGCTGCACAGAAGAAAGCTAGTCTGCCAAACTGACAGTGGGATAATATAGGCTCTTATCGGACCTGGTTGAGAACTGCAAGTGGGCGTGGACCAAGGCGGGCCAACATTTCTTTTGCTCCGCCCATCACTGGGCGGAGACCAAGGAGGACACCGCGAATACAGACAACCAACCTGTAGTTCTAGAGGTTTCCTCCGGCTTGGATGATACCACAGTTTTAGTTCAAATTACATTTATGTATAAAGGTCTTAGCAAGCAGTTAAATTTTTATGGCTCAGTACTTAAAGGAATTAAAACATATACCATTTTAAAATATTTAGATTTAAAGCATTAAAAAAAAAGACACCAGGTACAAAGAACACGTGATTACTGTTTCTTAAAAGTGAAAATTCCAATGTGAGAGATGCTAAAAGACCAAAATACTTTTATTAGTACGAGGAATTGAAGCAGAGCGCATCAGTACAAGTAATCTTTGTCAGCATGGCCCATTCACTTCGTCAAATCAGAGCACATGCTTATTTTGCCAGATTCTGTATGAAAACCATTCCCTGATGCTGTGGGTTACTATTTTTCAATCTGAGCCATAAAACTTAAATGTCTGATGCTTCTGTTTTGCCACATCTACTGTGTATGTTCTATGCAATTAATAAACATGTGAACTGGAAATTTCCCCGTTTCCCCCTTTCACCTATAAACCTCATCGAACGATTCTACCAGTGTTTTGTCATAATTGCATTGTGTATACATTAGAAGAGTTTATTTCAAAGAGGTACTACATAAATATATTTGCCTGTTGCTATTTCTGCTTGGTAGATTTATGTCAATTTGGCACAAGAGAAGAGTCATCGTTTGAGAAGGGAGCCCTGGGTAAGATCAGGCAGAAGGGCAGTTTCTTAATTACTGACTGATGGGCAAGGCTCAGCCCACTGTGGGAGGTGCCATTCTAGAGCTGGTGGTCTAGTGTTCTGTAAGAAAACAGGCTGAACAAGCCATGGAGAGCAAGTCAGTAAGTAGCACCCTCCTCGGCCTCTACAGCTCCTGCTTCCAGGTTCCTGCCCTGAGTGAGTTCTTGTCCTGACATACAGTGATGAGCAGTGATGTGGAAGTGTAAGCTAAAAAACAAAACAAAAAAAACCTTTGCAATTTGCTTTTGGTTACTGTGTATTATCGCAGCAATAGTAACCCCGACTAAAACATGTTTAATACTGTATTAGAAGTATTTCCATATCAGGCAATTATTTCCATCAGAATCACTATCATTAAATACGTATAAGGATTACTTTTACTATAGCATGTAATAAAGTATAAGATACTGTCAGACTGTGATTTGTATTTCACGGGTGAATCTTTTAAAACTTGTCTGAAAATTTTTTCTTGTGCCTTTCCAAAGGTGTATTAACATTCATTCATTCATACCCCAGCTGTTCCCAGCTAACCTACAGTATACCTCACCTTTGTGATTCAGTTGACCTTTTTCTACATATGTAATTTTCCTAAGACATTTCTGAACGCTCTGGAAGTTGCTTCTACTGTCAAGGCTGGAAGGCCTACTGCTAACGTCTGTCTTTCTAGTGTCTTTTCTTTCCCTTGCCTTTCTATTTCTTCTTCCTCCTGTTTCTCTTCCTCTTTTTTTTTCCCTCCAGAAACAGTCCCACCATGTAGCCCTAGATGAATTTGCAATCCTTGGGCCTCAGCCTCCTCAGAGCTGGCATACAGGCTGCCGCCCCTATATGTGACTTTACTGTTAAACATTCAATCTAAAGAGTAAGTCCTGAAATCTTCCTTTTCTCTAGGAACCTTGAACTTTCATACAAAAATCTCTATAACAAAACTGTTGTTTTCAAGAGCACTAGCTCTAAATTTTATCCTGTACCTAATATCACTCTGTGCTACTTGGAAGATAGAGAACATGTTAACTAGCTGGGTGTGGTGGTGGTGCACGCCTGTAATCCCAGCAATAAGGGAGGCAGAGGCAGGGCAACCTCTGAGTTTGAGGTCAGCCTGGTCTACAAAGGGAGTCCAGAACAGCCAAGGCTACACACACACACACACACACACACACACACACACACACACACACACACACACTTGTCTGGAAAAACAAAAAAAGAAGAGAAAAAGAAAATGTTAATTGAAGATCTTGGAACAGCCAATATTTAATGCACACTATTTCTTCATATATATGACATTGACATTGTGAGATTCTATTAAAAACATCAAGTAAATGAAGACTGAATCCAGAATCCATTTTTGGTTTTGTTTTGTTTTGTTATTTTAAATCCATGGTTGTAGTACAGACAAGGAGACAGGCAAGAAAAGGCAGGTTAATTGAAGAATGCCATCTGATTGTTTAAAAAAAAAAAGTTTGCTGCCTGTCAAAGCCTGCATGTAAACCAATTTTTACAGATTGGGGAAAATAAATAGTTAAGCCCAGGACACCAAAACCAGCAGCTAAAGCCAAAATAAAAAGACTGGACCTTAAAGGAGCCACCACCACCTTAAGACACCTGTGGATGGCAAGTAGTTGCCAGGCAGTGTTGTCTATAGCAAACTCTAGAAAATCAAATGCCTGGAAATACACCTTTTTGCTTCGATTTTTTGCTGGCGTTGAATCTAGGACTTTACACTAGCTAAGCGAGACCGTCTTCCTTTTCACATTTCCCTCCACCTCTAGATTTGAGACAGCATCCCACTAAATTGTCAAGGCTTGTCATCCAAGCAGACTTGGCACTTGAGGTGCTGCCTCAGCCTCAAAATAGTCGGTGAGGAAAAGCCAAGGTTCCAAAGGTGCAGGTCAATGCTTACTCTCATGTTATAATAGAAAATGTTTTGTAAGCTAGGGTTTGTCATCGTTTTTGTTTTTAATCAAGCTCCTGGAAAAAATATCCAAGGTTTTCATCCATTCCAGTTGGCCATTTATAACAGTACTGCATTCCAGTGTTGGGGAGAGGGATACGTCCCAAGTTGAACTAGTAGGACGTACTGCGAGGAATCATGACTTAAATATAATGAAACTGACACATTCCTTTATGGAAGTCTCCAAAACAATAGAAATGTGGCTGACAGCTGCTTTTTAAGAAAATGTGGGTGGCTCTTAAAAGAGCCTTTGGGTTCAGCCTTGCATCCTCAATACCGTTTATGCCCTCTCCCCGCGGATGCGGCGGGCCAGCTGGATGTCCTTGGGCATGATGGTCACACGCTTGGCGTGGATGGCGCACAGGTTTGTGTCCTCAAACAGCCCCACGAGGTAGGCCTCGCTGGCCTCCTGCAGCGCCATAACGGCCGAGCTCTGGAAGCGCAGGTCGGTCTTGAAGTCCTGCGCGATCTCGCGCACCAGCCGCTGGAACGGCAGCTTGCGGATCAGCAGCTCGGTGGACTTCTGGTAGCGCCGGATCTCGCGCAGCGCCACGGTGCCGGGCCGGTAGCGGTGGGGCTTCTTCACGCCGCCGGTGGCCGGTGCGCTCTTGCGGGCGGCCTTGGTGGCCAGCTGCTTGCGCGGGGCCTTGCCGCCGGTAGACTTACGTGCGGTCTGCTTGGTACGAGCCATAACTACAACAAAGGAAAGAAAGCGGACACTACACCGTCTTCAAATGTGCTGTCCATCTTTTATACAATCAGACTATCCGCTATTGGACCGGAGAACGTTCAAAAGGCCCCGCGCTTTTTCGGGATTGGTCAGCCTCTGCTTCAAATCCTAATTAAAAAATGCTTTCAGAATAGGTCATTCTTCCGCCCTTCATTTGTTCCTCCTCTCCGTCTGCCCCCTCGCCCATGAGTTCCTCCGCCCCTTCACCATATTTGGCTCCACTTTTAATTTCCGCCTCTATAACTGGGCAGAAAATTTGCACAAGTATCTGCACATTCATCTGTACATACATACTCAGGCTCAAATCAGATAATCATTTATTTATTTATTTATTTATTTTGTTTTTCGAGACAGGGTTCAGATAATCATATAAATGAGCATAGATACTTTATCTAAAAAGGTTCCATTGGGCTGCTATGAGTTAGTGTTAAGTGGGCATAAAACTTGATATGGTCCTCTCACAAATGCAGCTGAGTAAATCACACAGCGAACTGTGCCGTAACAACGGATAACCTTTAGCACTGTTGTGCCTTGAGATAGACACACGTACTGGGTGGGGGAGTACACCAGGGGTCAACTGCTTGGGGGTCACCACACATTTGTCAGAACCTTGACTCGAAAACCATTTTCTCAAGTTGTATTTACTCCGTAGTATGTAAAACGAAACCAAACTCGTGTATCAATGGGGGACGGCAAGAGGATAGTATAGGTTCCCCAAAAACTCACTTCACTTTCCAGGTGGTGGCAGCTCATTTTATGGAAAAATGTGGGTGGCTCTGAAAAGAGCCTTTGTTTGGAAGAGGTCAGACAGTGTATTCACGGGGAGTAAGAAGCTTATTTCCCCTTGGCCTTGTGGTGGCTCTCGGTCTTCTTGGGCAGCAGCACCGCCTGGATGTTGGGCAGGACGCCGCCTTGCGCGATGGTGACGCGTCCCAGCAGCTTGTTGAGCTCCTCGTCGTTGCGGATGGCCAGCTGCAGGTGGCGCGGGATGATGCGCGTCTTCTTGTTGTCGCGCGCCGCGTTGCCGGCCAGCTCCAGGATCTCGGCCGTCAGGTACTCCAGCACGGCCGCCAGGTAGACCGGGGCGCCGGCGCCCACGCGCTCCGAGTAGTTGCCCTTGCGCAGCAGCCGGTGCACGCGGCCCACGGGGAACTGCAGGCCGGCGCGGGACGAGCGCGTCTTGGCTTTGGCGCGAGCCTTGCCGCCCTGCTTGCCGCGTCCAGACATTTCCTTAGGATAAGTAAAGCTAAAAACAGCTTTAAAAAATATAAGCCAGTAACGTCTGAACGGTAACGAGAAGTATTTATACCAACGGTGGGTATTCGGCTTGTGTCTCTTTCTCATTGGTTAATATATTCTAGCCAATAGGAAAATAGAATTTTAAGTCTTCATTTGCATATGGAGGTTGATTTTTTTTTTTTTAACCTTCTACTTTAAAGGAAGGGAGGCGCGGCGGGAAGGGGGAGTTCGAAATTGAATTCTTGTCCCCATGATTCAGAAGGAAGCGGTTTTTTACGACTTTCTTTCCCACCTATTATTTAAATATATATAGTTGAATCACTTTTCTTTAAAAATGATTTTGATAGTCTTAAAACCTCTCAAAAGCAGGAGTGTTTCTGAGTTGTTCTGCCTTGTTGAGCAGTTGGTCCTTTTTCTGGCTTTATAGTTATGGGTTTATGGCAACCCAGGACAATGCAGAGCTTCCACATTGTTGTGGAAATAGCTAAGGCTATTTCAAGTATAATTAGAACATGATCTGCTTCATGTAAAATCCCATGAAAAATTACCTAACTCTTTTCTAGGAACCAAAGGTCAAGATCCCTCAACTAAATTAGCTTCCTTTAAACTGTTTATTGCTAGAAACTTCCCTCTGCAGCTGCAGAGTAAGATACCAGGGTGTCGGTTTTGCTTCTAAAAGCCTGTTAGGACTACATGTAGCATACCTGAAGACCCCAGCCTGCTGAAATGAATAATTTCCGTTGTCTATAAACTGTGTCTCAGTGATCATCTCTGGTGGGCTCCCCGTAACAAGTTGACTACATAGTTTGAGGTTCTATGCCAGCCTTAAACTTAGCTCCACAGTCGGGAAAAAAAAAATCACGTAAATTGTTCTTTAACGTGGCCCAATTATTCCTAAGCGGTGTGGAACGTGGAGGCTGGGTATAAGGCTACTCAGTCACTGACCCAGCAGGACAAGGATGTGTTTGAGGCTGACAAGATGCTAAAGGCATGTGCAGTGAGTGGTGTTTCTGTCTCTGGGAATGGAGAAACCACAGACCTAGCTCTGTTATTTAGTTGGCCCAGGTTCAGACTTGACTAATGAGACCAAGGATTTACCTGCTTGCTGGAAAAGCCTTGCCCACCTTTCTGCCGAGCTATTTCCAGCACTCTCTTGTTCTTTTCTCAATTGAGTGTAACACAATTTTTTTAAAAAATCATTTTCTGAGCTCCCTATTGTCTTCCATTCTGCTCCTTGTCCTTATCCAGGTGATAAGAATGAGGGATAGGAAGCGCCCCATGCCTGAGGGTCTGATACCTTTGGTTTGTGAAATACATTTATAAAAAAAAATGACAAGAGAAAAAGATAGATTAAAATTAGCAGCATGGGAGCCTCACAAGAAAAAAAATGTCCGCTTACAAATCCAGTGTGATCTAGGCTGTTCTGTGGTGGTTTCATAGTGTACCATAGGATGCAAGGAAGGAAGAGCAAAGAGAGTTTTGAAAGATTAATTCGCATATGCCCAGGTGTATTGAACGGATGAACCGTGACAATGCCTACTGTCAACATCCAGTCCTTTCTATGATAAACGTTTCCCTGCTTCTGGTTTACAGATGGGATGTATCAACCTTGAACTCCTTTTGGAAGGTGTTTCTTTAGGCAACTAAGCAGGTGGGAGAGTTCAGCCCTTGTGTTGGGATGCTGTTTTTAGAATTATGTCATAACACTGAAGGGTTTTGAGAAGCCTGGATTGTTCTAGTCGGTGGAGAAGAAAGATGGAGAAGATATGGATAATGAAATCACAATAAAGGGAATGTCATAAAAAGGTAGTTTACAAATTAATGTGGTTAGATTCTGTTGCCATTTACATTTTCAAACTGGAAAAGATTTAGAGAATTGGCAATACACACCTTTCAGAAAGCAAAATGGTACTTTTGATCAAAGTACCCATTCAGGAAGGCAGCTAAGGACTAGGTATAGAAAATGCTCGGAACAAGCAAAAGAAAGTTATTCTAAGTACTACCATTTTGTTTTCAGACTTCATTGGATCATAGGGAGAAGCTACGTTCTAAAGCCCCAGGCTCTAGGGGAGCTGGAGACTTCCCAAAAGCTGAACAGCAAACAGTTGTCTGAGTCCAGCCATCTCAGGGACAACTTTAGGAAGCAGTTGTCTGAGCCCAGCCATCTCAGGGACAACTTCTCCATCTTGTTGGCAGGGTCAACTAAGTTTGTGTTCTCAAGCCCAGGAACCCACCCCTATGCTGATTGGTGGAAATTCCCTTGCCCAACGCCTTATGTCAGATAGGGACAGTGCTACAGCCCACCCTGCTCCCCGTTGTTTTGTGGTTTCATCCTTCAAATATGCTGTACAACGTCCTTTTATTGTCACAGTTCACCTCCTGAACCTGTTCTGCAGCCCTGATCGTGATCAGTAGCGGCCTGACTATAATGAAGTTTTGCCATCTGCAATGACCTGATGTTTGAGTTATGACTGGCTCTAAGCAGATCCACAGCATTTATCCTTGAACCCCTAAATCCCACCTCTACTATTCCCCATAAAGTGTTTTCAGAACTGCATGTAGAAGCAACAAAATGTATTATCTGGGTTTAAAATACACTCTTAGACTGCTATTCTGTCTATATCTGACATTGCTGGCAGTGAATATCTTAATGGGCAGGTGGCATGTTTTCAGAAAGTGTTTTAAAAAGCCGATAACATGATTTATACACATATAATTTAATTCATGAGATCAAGGAAAGCAAGAAGAGAAGAGGAGAGAGAGAGAGAGAGAGAGAGAGAGAGAGAGAGAGAGAGAGAGAGAGACAGAGACAGAGACAGAGACAGAGACAGAGACAGAGAGACAGAGAGAGAGCACATGAAAAGAAAAACCAACCACCATGGATTGGAAATGTAACTGGATGAACTCAATACTTGACGCTTGAATAACATGCCTGAAGTTCTGGGTTCCAAGAACAGTCCCGCCAAGTGAATGGGGAACAGTGGCACATTCTGATAATC
Source organism: Acomys minous (assembly GCF_964271855.1). Lineage (NCBI taxonomy): Eukaryota > Metazoa > Chordata > Mammalia > Rodentia > Muridae > Acomys > Acomys minous. The sequence continues at coordinate 68,771,183 of NC_140490.1, forward strand.
CCTGCACTAGAAGCCTGGAAGCAAGTTTAGACGTTTCATGTTGTCTTTGGCTACGTAGCAAATTGGGTTTTTCCCTTTAATTTAAAAGTGTGGTAAAACATGCTGAGGGCAGATTTGAGAAGCCTGTATCTTCCATGCTGCAATTAAGCAATAGTAGGGCATTCCTGGCCTCTCATTCATGCGTTTTGGACCTTCAGATGAGGAACAGTCTCTGGACTCTCTGCTCCCTGTGTCTTTAAAAATCTATATTTGTCCAAAATTTGTCATTGTTCCCTCAAATATCCCACAATATGAAGTAAAACACCAAGTAGCCATGTTGTCCTATGTAAAGAAAACAAAACAAACAGGGAAAGGGGGCAAACCAAAAGTAATAAGACAACACAGAAAATGATTCCTAATTTGGGAGATTAGTCTGAAAATGATAAGAAACATTACCAGGTCTCCTTCCAAGTGGACATCCTCCAAGGCATGGCCCTTTAACTGCTTCTGTGTTCAGGGCTTTTCTTGGTGTTAGGGTGGGGTGTGTATTTTGACATAAAAATATTTTTAAGATGAGGGTTTTACCCATAGTTTTTGCAGGGGACAGACGCTTCTCTGTGTCTGTCTCTCTGTGTCTGTGTCTGTGTCTGTGTCTCTCTCCCTTGTGCTTGTGTGTGTGCGTTTTCTGGACAGGGGTTCTCTGTGTAACCCTGGCTATCCTGGAGCTCACTCTGGACGTGATTGTCCTCAAACTCCTAGATCTCCCTGCCCCTGTCTCCTGAGTGGGGAGACTAATGGCTTGTGTCACCAACCACCCTACATTCTTCCTTGAAGAATTTGCCTAGCATAATCAAGAATCTGGCTTTCACTCTGAAATAAATAAACCAAAAAAAAAAAAAAAAAAAAAAAAGCAGGGGGGGCTAGGTCTTATAGATTCAGAATATATTTTTCAATATTTTCAATGATTTGAAATTTTGAGGAAACTTGTTTTCTCAGCTGACACTACATAGCATTACAGCCAAAGGGAACTCTTACTTTCTTTTCTGTAAGTCATTTGAACGATTTGGCTCCCTCTACTTTTCCTGCCCTAGCTCAAAGGCTCGAGGAACAACTGACTCCTTAACCAGCCAAAGCTTTTACCAGTTTCTGGAAATTCCTGGAAGTCTTTGGGAGTCCAGTTGTCAACTTGGCCCTCCTCAGCAAAACTAAGTGGGTACAGACATTAACTCCTTGTGTCATCATCAATGCCAAGCCCAGAGTGTAAAAGGCCTAAGATTTCAGGACACAAGCAAAATCATTGAAAGAGCTGTGGTTGGTTTCCACTTAAAAGCTCAATTGGCTATAATCTTTGAGCTCTCTAATAAACCCCTGGAAACGTTAACTCCCACAACTGTCTCCAAGCACTACATAGAATGCCATTACAGATTTAAAAGCTCCTTAGCATCCTGTGCCAGATCAAAATTCAAAACTACACATCCAACTGCAGAAACTTGTAAAGCTTAGCGCTCAGTGGCTAAGGAAAACCGTGAAAGACCTCAGCCCTTAATATGCTTTTACTCTAAACTTGAATTCCCTAACTTCCTTTGCTTTTGCGTGGACGATGAATCAGTTACAACTCTCTTTTGAAAATGTTGGTGGCTCTGAAAAGAGCCTTTGTGTGCGTGGTGAGGCGCGCTCGCTCACTTGGAGCTGGTGTACTTGGTGACGGCCTTGGTGCCCTCCGACACGGCGTGCTTGGCCAGCTCCCCGGGCAGCAGCAGGCGCACGGCCGTCTGGATCTCCCGCGACGTGATGGTCGAGCGCTTGTTGTAGTGCGCCAGGCGCGAGGCCTCGCTGGCGATGCGCTCGAAGATGTCGTTGACGAACGAGTTCATGATGCCCATGGCCTTGGACGAGATGCCCGTGTCGGGGTGCACCTGCTTCAGCACCTTGTACACGTACACGGAGTAGCTCTCCTTGCGGCTGCGCTTGCGCTTCTTGCCATCCTTCTTCTGGGCTTTAGTAATGGCTTTCTTAGAGCCCTTCTTAGGAGCCGGAGCGGACTTCGCTGGTTCGGGCATTTTTCTAAGACAAAAGACGCCCTAAGCTTCTAAACGACGGGGAAGAAATGAGGAGCAGAGAAAAGCTGGATTGTTTTACTTATAGTCTTGAAATTCTAATGAGGGTGCAAAAGTATTCAATTCTGATTGGATAAGAATAAAGTTCTCAAAGCCCACCCGGCTTTATGCAAATGAGAGACCCAAAGGCTCATTTTCTATTGGACAGCGGAACAAAGTCATTGCGACCACGAAGATGACGTGTTTTCGTGACCCTGCATAACTCATAAGCTGTTTTCTTATTCCTGGAGCTTCGTTTTCACTGCTTAACTTCGGCAACGTCCGGTCGCGGCAAGCAGGGCGGTAAGGCTTGCGACAAGGCTAAGACCCGCTCGTCCCGCGCCACCTGCAGCTGGCCCTCCGCAACGACGAGGAGCTCAGCAAGCTGCTGGGACGCGTCACCATCGCGCAGGGCGGCGTCCTGCCCAACATCCAGGCAAGAGCCACCATAAGGCCAATGGGAAGTAAACAAAGCCTACATGAAAACGGGGAGTCATCCACGTATCTAAACTTCTTTTAAGAACCCTCCACCTTTTCAGTAAAACAGCTGATAATGCAACACCTTGTGTCCTGGGCTTATCCAAGTTTGTAGAACCCACGAACATTCCGCTGAGAAGTAAAAGCTATACGTTTATACAAAGCTGAACTATCCCTACACTGTCGGCATGATAGCTTGCAAATTATTGAAGCAGTTTAGAGAACCCTTAACCCAAAGCCCTTCTTTCTGTTGCTCCTTTTAAAGGATCTAAGTTGAGATTGTTGAATCATGATTTTACCTTACCCTACTCCTAACCAGTTAGAAGGCATTACACTTTGTACAGTGACGAAACAATAAAACGCTACACGGAAAAATGAACCAAGGTCAAGAAGCTGTTTTATGATAACCATATTTCGGAAACAAGGATTGCTGTGATCCAAAGGTAGACAAAACTACATAAAAATGCACCAACTGAAAAAAAAATGGAACAAGAGTTCGGCCAATGAGATGCTCTTAAAGCAGCGAGCCACACTGGCTATTACCCAGCCAATGAATTTGTGGCGCGGGACTTTCGAAAAGCTTCAAGGCCAATCAAAATGTTTCTAAGGATATTTAAGGGAACGATTTCTCATTCACTTTACATTTGTGTATCTTCAGTCCTAAGTAATGGCTCGTACCAAGCAGACCGCGCGTAAGTCCACCGGCGGCAAGGCCCCGCGCAAGCAGCTGGCCACCAAGGCCGCCCGCAAGAGCGCGCCGGCCACCGGCGGCGTGAAGAAGCCCCACCGGTACCGGCCCGGCACCGTGGCGCTGCGCGAGATCCGGCGCTACCAGAAGTCCACCGAGCTGCTGATCCGCAAGCTGCCGTTCCAGCGGCTGGTGCGCGAGATCGCGCAGGACTTCAAGACCGACCTGCGCTTCCAGAGCTCGGCCGTTATGGCGCTGCAGGAGGCCAGCGAGGCCTACCTCGTGGGGCTGTTTGAGGACACGAACCTGTGCGCCATCCACGCCAAGCGTGTGACCATCATGCCCAAGGACATCCAGCTGGCCCGCCGCATCCGCGGGGAGAGGGCGTAACAAGACAGGGCTTATGAACTTTAAAAAGGCTCTTTTAAGAGCCACCCAAGCTTTCATGTAAAGATGCTGTATCCTTGTGTCTGAGTTTTAGTGGGTGATTGTCTTTGTGTACTAGTCAATTTTATTGCCAGTGTTTGTGTAAGTCAACTTTGATTCTCATGTGTTGGAATCCTGGCCTATTTAGCAAGTCTAAACTGATAGTCAAGGCCACAAACATGTAAATGCATGCTATAATTGGATATGACAAAAATAGTCCTTTTCTTTCCACATTCTAAGAATAATGACCTGAGTCTTAGGTCAAGCTTCCTCACCCTTAGTTGCAACCCCACAATAAAAACATCTAATAAAATATAATACGCATATGTGTTCTATGACTTAAAGTTGGTAGTTTGCAGCCGTAACAAAATGTTTACTTAAATATTTAAAGCTAGGTGGCCTATGAATCTGTGGGGAACATTAAATTCCAAGTTTGGAAAAAAGCACAAAATTTAAAGTTTTATTAAGACTATGCTGTAATGTTCCTTTTAAGTGTTACAAAGGACTCCTGAATTTTGTTGTTGTTGTTGTTTTGTTTTTGTTTTTCCAGACAGGGTTTCTCTGTAGCCTTGGCTGTCCTGGACTCACTTTGTAGACCAGGCTGGCCTCAAACTCACAGCGATCCACCTGCCTCAGCCTCCCAAGTGCAGAGATGAAAGGCATGAGCCACCAGGCCCAGCTCTGAAATATTTTTTTTTAAATGTCTTCTATGAATAGTGGCAGTCCGCTTTTTCCTTTAGTAAAGTTAGTAATTATTTCCTTGATAAATTACAGTTTCCCCTTAAAAACTCACTTTTAGAGTCAAGGTTAAAGAACTGTTCCTATTTAAAGAATCAACATTACATATTCCTTCCCGGTGTCATAATGGTTGAAGTCTTCTCAACGTAGCTTCTAGTTCCAGAAAGTTTCTCCTCTGTGTTCCTACCTGGAGCTGGTAACTAGGAATGTTCCGTGTCATCCGGTCGTATCTAACACTATAATCTTGCCAGGAACCCAGGTGAGCCTGTGGCCTTGAGCATCAGAAATGGTATATAATATATAACTACAACTGTAGATCACTTTATCTCACTAAACCCAAGATGAATGTAACTAAATTCCAAATAGTCACATCACCATAGTAACATAATCACATAAAGGTTGGTTGGTTGGTTGGCTTTTGTTGTTTGTTTCCGTTTTTCCTTTTTTCTTTTTGGTTTTTCTGTACTGGGTTTCTCTGAGTGGTCCCTCCCTGCTGTCCTGGAACTCACTGTGTAGACCAGGAGAACTGCCTGCCCTTGATCCTGGAGTGTTGGGGCTAAAGGCATAGGCCACTATATCCAGCATGAAGGTGAGTTGTAATTGAGATGACGATCAGATGGCCATAAAATGATATACCTTCACCAGACATGATGCAATTACTGGTATTACAAACCAAGTAAATAAGAAGCAAAACCCAGTGCCATAATGACAGTACATAATAATAAAATAATGTTATGTTCACAACGTAAAACACCAATGGCGACAAAAAGGCTAGATACAACCCTAGGAGCCCATCCAGGGCTTTAGAGTTTGGAGATCAGGCTTTCAATAACTTCCAGGTATACTGGCCTCTAAGATTTGGCTTGTTCACATTACACGTGGCCTCCACACCCTCCCTCACGTGCATTCAACTATTCTGGTTATATTCACTTTTGCAGATGCACATCTGCATTGCGACACCCTGGTCCGGACTCTGGCTTTCTATGATACTGGGATAGGGATGCCATTATCAGAGAAGCGGAGGAGAAAGCATGTGCTGGTCCATACAAAGGCTTGAACACTTGCTCCTCAAGTGAAATTCCTGATACAACTTTAGAACACTTTATAGGTTCATTCAGTATTGAATGGCATCTTAGGTCCTTAGGGAGGAAAGTAAAAATTAAAACAGTGGACCACTAAAGAGATCCCAACAGAATGACATGAATCAAGTACTAAGAAGTACTGGACCTCATCAGGAAGCTGAAGAGAAATGATAAGGAATTTGAGGCCTGGCTTCAAACAGTGAGTGCCCTACATAGTGAGTTATAGGTCAGGTTGAGCAACAAAGTGACATCTCGTCTTAAAAGAAACGAGAAAGTGGCTAGACTGAATTGTTAGCTAAAGATTATTACTGTATTTCAAAGCAGTTTCTCCCACTTCAGACTAAGGGATTTCAAGACGTTAACCACCAGCAAAAATTTCCAGCCAGTGTCACAACAAACAAATGCAATTACTATCTTCTGCCAAATAGGTTTGTAACAAAATGGGTGGTCAAGAATAATTTTGTTTTTGTCTTCATCTTCTTCGAAGGTGACTGTGTTTCCGGGATGAGGTAGGCTACCTGGGGCAGATAGGAGAAGCTGTTAGAGACTGGTGTTGGTTAGACTCTTAGCTGTGTCAGACCTGGTATGCGGCGGCATAGGTAGGGTGAGCCAAGAAGGTGTCAGATACTGAGCGTCTCTCTAAACCCCAGGAGCATCAAATAGAAACATCTAGATACTACCCCAGAGCAAACGGTTTTTACTTTTCCTACACTATTTAGTATGGGAATTGTACGGCTGACAAGCATTTGAAATTTAACTAGCCTAGTCCAAATTGCAATTCAGATGTGAAGTATACTCCAGATTACCAAGACTTCAAATGGGAGGTGGGGGGAAAAGTTGACAGAATAGCTTCATATTGTTTATTGAAATTAGATTTCTTCATCCTATATTGACAGCATTAAAATAGGGTTCGTTTATTTCTTTTTAGTTTGTAATGCAATGTCAGCAACTTTTAATTAAATATATGTTTGATACTGTTTTGTGGGAAATTATTACTATATAAAGGATAATGATAGTGACTCATAGATCAGAAGCTAAGTAATTGAATCCTTACCGTTGCCACGCCCCCACCTTTAATCTCTAAGGTGGGAGGGGCAGCAACACCAACCTCGTGCCAAGTCTGTGTTGGGAAATAAATGTATAATAAACAGCTTCAGTGTTTGGCCTGCTACACAGGAAATGCTAGCTGTCTGCCATTAGCCCTAGTCCCTGCTCCTTTCCAAACTCCTCTAATGCTGTAACCATTTCACACACAAAGCTATTTCAGGGAACAATAAAAGCCTGTTTACAAAAAGAAGAAAAAAAAAAAAAGAAAAAAAAGAACATCACCTCAGTGTTTATGGTGTTGGCATGGCAATTATATTGAACTGAAAATCAGCAGATGTGGGGAAAATTCTATTTTTCTCTCACCTACTAAAGTCAGAATAAATGTTCCCTGTGAAGGAATCTCCATTCTTTCCCTGGAGAAGGGGAGCAGCCGCTACCGCTCTGCATATGGAGAAGGTAAAGATCTGAGGCCTCACTCAGAGAACAAGACTGTCGCTGTGCTTAGAACCTCTGTCTCCTACCAGGTTTCACCACTGGTGTCATAGTTTGAAGCAAGGCCCTCACTTTCCTGGGCTACCATAGTTCAGTCTAACTTTACCTTTAAGTTTGATTCTTTTCTGTGAACAGTGGGCTTATAAAATATGAATGAATTTTGGAACTTTTTTTTCTCCTGTTCATCGAACTTTTATCAGTTCACAGGTCATGAGTTATTTAAGAATATAGGGAGAGTCCTTGCTGACAATTTCATAAGCGTAATCAAAGAAAAGAATTTTTCTTAAATAGACCATTTTTTTAGAATCAAGATTAGCCTGAGCTGGTCACCTATGGCAGCATTTGTATTGTGAGGTGAAGGGGGAAAAGGAAAGAAAGAAAGAAAGAAAGAAAGAAAGAAAGAAAGAAAGAAAGAAGAAAGAATAATATTTTTTAAAAAAATAGGGAAATGTTGCATTGAAAGGCTGTGGGTGAGATATAATTTTTAGCTCCAAGGTATTTTTAACAATTGTTCCATATAGAGAGGTACAGGAGGGGACTGGGGGTATAGCTCAATAGGGAATCATTTGTCCTGGAACCCATGAGGCCATTAATTTCACCTCTAGTACCAAAGTGCAAGGAAAAGCATAGAAGGAAAAAAAATCTACAAAAAAAAAATATGCAACAGATACTCAGATCAATTTTAACTATCCAAATCCAATAAACTGAAGCCCACAGAATCATTAACTGAAAATTAGAACATCAATTATCTTTCCTTGAGATGAATCTTTACATGTGTAACTCTTGGACTGTTGACATCTAGTAAATGTGTAGATTTGAAAATATTGGAAAAAGGTGCACTGTACTGGATAGTCTGAACAGTGTCATTACTTTGAGTTTTGCTTTTATTATCACTGTGTTACTATTGTTAATTATTTACTTTCGATAGAACTCAAGGTCTTCCCCAAGACAGACAAGCAGTCAACCACTTAGCTACACCCCCATCTTACTTTAAAGACCATTTATGGTTTTATTTAAAGTAACATTTTTTGTTGGTTGGATGCTTGGTTATTTTAATTGTTGTTGTTGTTGTTGTTTGTTTGTTTTTTGTTTTGTTTCGTTTTGAGTCTCAACATAGCTCTGGCTGACTTGGAACTCCCTATGTAGACAAGGCTGGCCTTGGATTCACAGAGACACTTCTGCCTTTGCCTCCCAAATGCTACGATTAAGAGCCACTACCCGCTGCAGCCAGGTTTACTGCTGAACACCTTTAATCCCAGGACAGTCAGGGCTGTTACACAGAGAAAACCTGTCGCAAAAACCAAAACAACAAAACAAACAAACAAACAAAAAAGAGCCACCACACCCAGCAGGTTTTGTGTTTTCAGACATCAGCTTTGGCCTACAGCCCAGGCTCCTCCTGTATTACCTTCCTAAGTGGTGGCTTTACAAATTTGCCACCACACCCTGTGCTATATTTAGCATCCACAATTACATCTCCTGGTTGCTCCAGCTTGATTCAGGTCACTGAGGTATTTCCAGTGACAAGAATTTACCAGACTCAGAGAGGAAATGGGAAACTCCGAAAGGAAGGACAAGAAAATATAGTTCTGCCTCTATTTTATCTATGCCCTCCAATGCAATTTTGCTCTGTTCCACTCTTTTTGCTCAACAGATTTGCTTTTTTCCTTTCTGGTGGCTCACAAGACAAGTGCCAGTCACATGATATCAGGTTACCTCAGCTCCTGTAACTCAATTCCATCTTTTAATTCTCTCTTAATTTTTAATTAATTAATTTTTTACTCAGGGTCTCAAATACGTAGTAATCCTGCCTGGCCTGGAACTCACCTAGACCAGGATCACCAAGAACTCACTAGATCCACCAGCCTCTGTCTCTAGATTGACAAAATTAATCCTGCTACCACACCCAGCTCAATTCCATTTTAAAAGGAAAAATTCAGATTATCTCAACTGGGCCCAATAATATTAGGAACAATCAGACATTCTGTCTTCATACTTTCAGTATATCACAAATCAAAAATACACATTCTTAAGCACTCTCATCATAAAGATGAGAGCAGAGATCTGAGGTCATTCTGAAGATATGTTTATCTATATTGTCTCCACAGCCATAGGTGGCTAGCTGAACACCGGATAGAGAATACATTCTGGACAGAGATGCACCACAAGTAAAAAATACATATATCTATCACAAGGATGTAATATAAGAAAGCAAGAATGTAAAATAATACCATATATTATGAAAAAAATGGATTTCGCTTTTCTTTCTTTCCTTATGAATAGTGCTTTTAGATTTCAAACAACATATGTCTGTATCTGTGCTCATCTTATGTATCAATGCAGAAATCTGTTTTAAAATTGTTATTTTATTTGTGTGAGATAGCTTCAATAACTAAGTTTTAATGTCTACTTAGTGTGACGGTCATAAAGAAATCAAATCTCATAAAGCACTACTGCCAACAGCAAGAAAGATAAATTTCTAGGATTAAAAGCAAGAAAAAATATTAAGGTATATTTGGAGAAAATGTAAAGATCTATAGGTAGATAACTCAAATACCTGAACAAAAAGAAAACCATGGTTTGGTTTGTTTTTTGACTAAGAATTCTGCTAACTCCACACATTTGTTTTACCAAGAAGCTTTCTTCTGAGTGATGGGATATCAGAGAACACCTCAAAATACAAATGTAAACCACAAACAAAACAAAAATAGCTGGGCATTTGGCAAAGACCTGTAATCCCTGCTACAGCAGGCTGAAACAGACGGGAAGGCCATGAGGTGCAGACCTGGGGCTACAAGATGAGACCTTTCACAAAATAAAAACAAAAACCAAGAGTGCTGGGAACACATTTCACAAGTAGGACAGCTGCTAGCATGTTCAGTCCCCTGAACAACTAATTAAATATTAATTAAAATATAAATGGAATGCCTTAAGAGATTGTGAGAAGCCAGGCTGTGGTGGCCTGCACATCTTTAATCCCAGCTGTTGGGAGGCAGAAGCAGCCAGCCTGGTCTTCCAGGACAGCCAAAGCTACAACACCAAGAAACTGGACTTTGGGGGCTCGCAGCGAGACACAACAACTACAAGATTGTGAGAAGGAAATTAGGTCTTATCCCCTATTGAAGTCACAAAGTATCAGTTTACCAACCAATATTTGAATTCTTGCTTTGTTTCCAGTACCCTCCACATTGGAAATAGCACTGTGAATAGTTAAAAAGAGTCTAATTCTACCTTAGAAACTACCAGAAAAACCCAAACAGAAACATGATTTAGTCTGGCCAAAAAATTTAGCAAATGCAAACACGAAATGAAAGCTGGGAAGAGTCGAGGGCGTTGGGTTGAAAGGATGGGTGTGTTTACTATGCCTTGCACTAACGTAGCTGTTTGTTCATTTTTAAACTGAGGACTCAAAAACACTGGGACAAAACGGGAGATTTTTCTTTCTGATTTCTTGGTTTTCCCAGGTGATAAATTCTGGGAACAGCAAAATAAATACTGAAGCTATTGTTGTGGAAACGCTTGTTGTATGTGTCTAATAGGCAGGCTTTCCATCACTGTAGGAAACACCAGCAAGATGTCCTGGGCTTCAAACCCTGTTCCGACTTAGTGAAACAGGAATCTCAATCTCCTTATCTAGGAGAAAGTCTGAGGGTATAAAAAGAATCCAACACTGAATGATAATTAAAGGCTTTTATTAGACGCATCCAACATACTTTAAACAAATAACCGGTAGTTTATTCTTTGATTAATAGTCTGGACTGTACAAAGCGTAACAACAAACCTCAGTATTTACGCGAGGTAGATCTTCACTGATGACACACATCTATAACTTAAAACTCTACAAGGAAAATGAAGGCAATGACAGGTCAAGGACAATATAAAATGAGAACGTGTCAAACTAAGGAAAAATGAGTAAAATAACCGGTAATGGCCATACACCTAAGAAAGATGGCCTTAAAAAATTAAAATAAAGACCCAAAGAGAAAAAAAGAAAATAAAAATGGCTGACCAAGGTTGTGACGCAGTTCAACCCACCTCTTCATTGCTGTAGGAAACAAACCGAAAGTACGAGAAACATCTCAGTCCTTGGTCCAACATAACTGGGCAGGCGGGTCCTTCGGGAAGCTGCCACTTAAACGTCCTAATAAGCCAGCAGACTTCCTCCCCTAACCTTGGGGCCAACGCCCGCAGGAGGCGCCTGAGCACAGAAGCCACCCGGGTGCGCTTCTCCACGCAGGAAGCGCAAACTTCGGGGGGAATGAATGCAACACCGGCGGGCGCCCAATCATAGTCAAGACCAAAGTCTTGGGGGGGAGTGAGCCAACCCGCGGGCAGGGCGGAACTTTCAAACCACGGCAGTGTTTACCCTGCAGGTGACAGGCGCGGAGGGTGCGTCAGGCCTCCGCCCCGCAGCGCTGGGACCGGCAGCCCCACCCACCCGCCCACCTTAAGCGCAGCCCGAGTCCCACGCATCCAGCTTCCGCTGAAAGCAAATTAAGGCCCCAGGAGGTCACCACAAATGTCACAGCTCTTAGTGGTGGGTGGTGGCTCTGAAAAGAGCCTTTTGGATTGCGGAGGGCGACAGCCTACTTCTTCTTGGCTGCAACCTTCTTGGGCTTGGCGACCTTGGGTTTGGCAGCCTTGGGCTTCACCGCCTTGGACGCGCTCTTGACCTTCTTGGGCTTGGAGACCTTGGCCTTCTTGGGGCTCTTGGCAACTTTCTTGGTCACGGCAGCCGCCGCGGGCTTCTTCGCCTTCTTCGGTGTCTTCTTGGCGGCCTTCTTGGGTGTGGCGGCCCCGGTCACCTTCTTGGGCTTCTTGGCTGCGCCCGCGGGCTTCTTGGCCTTGGCCGCGCCCGCCTTCTTGGCTTTGGGCTTGGCCTCGCCGGCGGCCGCCTTCTTGTTGAGCTTGAAGGAGCCGGAGGCGCCGGTGCCCTTGGTCTGCACCAGGGTGCCCTTGCTCACCAGGCTCTTAAGCCCCAGTTTGATGCGGCTGTTGTTCTTCTCCACGTCGTAGCCGGCGGCCGCCAGCGCCTTCTTGAGCGCGGCCAGGGACACGCCGCTGCGCTCCTTGGAGGCGGCCACGGCCTTGGTGATGAGTTCGGACACCGGGGGTCCCGACGCCTTGCGGCGCGCCCCGGCGGGCTTCTTGGCGGCCGCCTTCTTCTTGGCGGGCGCCTTCTCCGCGGGGGGCGCGGCGGCGGGGGCTGCGGGAGCGGTCTCCGACATGACGAGGATCTGGAAGTCTGGAACTAGTGGCGAGACGCCGATGGAGTGGCGCGGGCCCGGCCGCCGTGTATATATAGAGCGCAGGCGCGCGCTGATTGGTGCTCCGGCGGCCTGCCTGGCTGGCAAGTTCTGAGCAGCCGTGCTGCGCCCAACTTGTGTTTGTTACACTTCATAAAAAGGAGAAAATATTAAAATGTCTTGCACCAAATCTCTCGAGTTTGGTCGGGAAGGGATCCGAGAAGCCTCGGGCTTCGGGATATATGTTTATTTTTTCCTCGTCTCTAAAGACAGCTCGCCTAGGAGCCCCTAACTCCCCCAACTCCAAACGAAGTCCTGGGCAGATAGAGACCACTTTCTGTTTTTCTTCTAAATTACCTGGTCGCTCCTTTGCCCCTGAAAGTTCTTTTTCTCAGGGATTATAGGGCACATGCTTCCCTTAATGTAGGGACAAAAATGAAACGATTTCTGTCTGAATTTTCACGATTATTCTGTTTCTTCGCAAGGGAAGTAACACAAGTCCTTGGTGACTTCTGAATACAGACCCACCACAACCGTGGACTATGACTGGGATTTCCAGTCTAAAGCAGTTTGGGAAAGTTGAGGGGGAGTTCATAGGCTTTGGGGGTGTATCATGTGGTGGGGGGCTTAGGATTTAAATATCTGCTTTGAAGACACTGACTCTCAAATGCTTTACATTGGTGGGGGCGGGGCACTCTTTTCACTTCTCTGAAGGGAAACATTGGGCTGTATTTTTAAAGCTCTTGGTTCCCCTCTGAGTTTTGTAAGGTAGGGGGTCTACCCATGAAGAATAGAGATAATAAGAGAGAAAAAAAAGGAACCCCATAAGCCTGCATGAGCCCCCTACCCAAAGCGTCAATTAGAGACTTAAAAAGATCTGTTTTTAAAGCAACAAGCAAATATTTGCTGATTTTGCTGCTCCTTGTGAATTTCAGTGCGTGGAAATTCTAATTTAGAAATAATTTATCTTGGTATAGGAGGACCTTCTGTACTTGGAAACTGTAAGGTACAGATGGAAATAAAGGCTTTGACTTTGCTAAAGGATATGTTTGACTTAGACTTGACAAATCTGAAGATTTGAAATAAAAAATGGTAGCAAAATTTTAACAGAAAGATAAAAGATAAGTTCAAATTCTCAATGCCATCTGTAGTAGACAGCATATGTCACCTCTTATCAGGTCCTCTGAGTACGTCGATCTGTATTCTAGTCAAGTTTGCTTTGTCAGTTGATTTTCAGCTTCATATTTCACCCTTTGGGTCCAATTAATTAGAGCGTTTTTTCCTTTGTTGTTGCTGTTACAGACAACACAAGGCAAACTCTCTGCTTGTATAATCAATACACTTCTATATTCAGGGGCAAATAAAGTTACCCTAATTTTATCAGAAATCTCTGTTCAAATATATGTCTACATGGAAACTTGTGGTGAAGTTATTAGCATTAAAGTATGGTAAAGTCACAGGGTTATACAACTTGAGTTCAGGGATGTTTGACAAACAAAGCATATTTTCTCAGACTGAGAAAGGCCCTGTGGTTTTACTTAATGACATTTGTTTAGACAGCATCTCCTAGGCTTGTGTCCTCTGGGAATTAGCAGCCTAATGAGATTAGGGATGGATGAATTGCCAGCCATAGAAACACTTTGGAGTTGCCGTCCTGTATGGATTTTTGAATGGGAATTGTAAGATGTTATTATTCAAAGTATACGAACAAACTGAAGAACCTTCAACTTCCCAATATGATTTATTTTTTAAAAAAATAAGACTGTCACTTTGCTCTGCCTACATAGGGGAATGAATGAGTGAATGCCTTCCCCATCTGAGAAATGTTCATCTCCCCCAGGAAAGTAACTGTGTGTGATCTGACTCTTCAACTCCCTCCGTCTTCCCGTCACTGTCAATTGGCAACTTAGTTTTTAATCTTAGACTTGTAAATTTAAGTCTTGTGATTCATTTGCTTATTATGGCCCTTCAAGCTGAATCAATCGAACCACAGCTCATCAAATGCAATTAATTGACAAAGTTTTCCCCATGTAGATGCAGTCTAATTGTTTGTAATAGAAAAGATAACCCTGAAAGTTACGTTTGCATCGTACAATAATAAACTGTCTCTCTAAATCTTTAAGCCTCCTTGCAGCACTCTTTCCTTCCCAGAGTAAGCGCACACTTTATCTTCCTCTATTTTTCTTTGTGCTAACGTGGTCATCTAGCTAGCTCACCCATTAACGAGTTCAATCATTCTTGGACATGTATGTGAGCTTGCCACACGTAGTATTTATGTGTGAGTCATATTTTTAACAGTTTGAAAATTATATGATGATTCTTGATTTGTCAGACTGTCCTAAGGGCACCCAGTCAGAATCTTCAGCAGTCACCCCATAAGATGGAAAATATAAAATTTGGAACGTCAAAGTTAAAGCATCCTGAGACTTACTAAGTGTCCCAAGGAGTCTTAGATGTGAAAGTAAGTCGAAGAAGCTTGCGGGCAAGAGAACGGCTACCGATGGCTCCGAGAAAAAAAATTCAGATTACAGATATGACTTTCCCATTCAGTATCACTGGATAGCCACCAATGAATTGCGATGGCTGTCGTGTAATCTTGTATGTTTGTACGTATGGTGAAGATCACAGGCAGAGAAGCTTTTGTCACTCCATCTCTTCAGGCTGTGTTCCTGAGGTGGACAGGATTAGATATGCAGAGAACATGCAAAAGGAGCTGGAGACGAGACGGGAAAGCTTAATGGCAAGATGTGCTCATAGGAAGGCGAGAGTGTTTAGGACAAGTGTAAGGAAGCTGGCCTTACATGTTTCCTTTCCCATATCCTCCTTCCAACATGCGAGCGTGGGGCTGGGGCAGCTTTTGCAAGTAGCTAGTTAACTGCTACTAGTTAACCACTATTTACCCCCAACAGATACCGGTATAGATCCCAACTTGGAATGAGTGAAACTTGTTTTTTGTTTGTTTGGTTTTTTTTCAAATTCATCAAGGGATGATGCCAAAGGCCACAGCCACTTTATTAGCAATGCCTGTCTCAAAATGATAAATAGTAACTGGTGATATAGACAATTTTGGCAGCACAAGAAAAAAAAATACAAGTGACATCAGGAGACTGATAGTCTTCCGATCTGTTTTTGCACCTCAGCCTCACAAATAATTTCTACAAATAGCAGTGAACAGTGTTTCTCTTATTTTTTTTTTCAATCTCTCCAGGGAGATGTCCAATAGTTACAAGATCAAATCTTTGCTACAATGCTCTTCCCTTTGGTACCTGAGCACCTGAAGGGCCAAGACCTAAGTTACTGCACATTTATGCCCCAATACCCCCTCAAGTGCAATGGAGAAACCAACATACACAATAGCAGTAAAGCATACAGGAGTGATGTTATACAAACAGAACATTACAAAAAGAGAGACACATTGCAAAAAACAAACAAACAAAAAAAACCAAAACAACAACAAAAAACCAACAACAACAACAACAAACAACTTTCCCCTCACACTTTGGAATTGCCAACAGAGCTCTGGGATGTGCCTCCCCCTACCCCACTTTTTTCAAAAGAGTTTAAGACGGTTTCAAAACTTCAAGCCCACCTTCCAAAGCTACGAATTTGCCCATCATGACAATATTCATCTTTTATACCTTTCCAGTCTGTCTTACAATGAAAGCACAAGAGGGAGGCATGCTAGATAACCACCTGATCAGAGCCAACAAATCATCTGACACATAGTTTTGTTGTAGGAAATATACAGGTAAATATACTAAGATATTATTCTGTCGCCCTGGACCCCCAGCACACTGAGGGCACAGTGCACCAGACGCTCTCTGTGCACTCACTTAAGCACAGAACACCTGCAGTGAACACAAACACAGATCAATCAGCCTAGGAGAGCACCTCCTCTCAAGGCAGGATGCCTGCTAGGACAGAGGCAGAGGAGCATTTCAGAGCAATAACCCTTGATAGGAAAACCAAGGTCCAAAGGAAAAAAGAAAGATAAGAAAGGAGGCTAATGTATGGGCTAAACCTTTTCCTTAAGTAGTTAGCCATCCAGCTGTAAAATTGTAAGATCAAAGAACTGCTTCGCCCCAAGAAGAGGATAAGCGTGTCAACCCAGCACTGAGAACAGGGAGGTGTGACCGTCAGAAACTCAAGGCAGAGTTCAAGGCCTACCTGGACTGTGTGAAACCCACCTCAAAAAGAAAGTAAAGGAGAATAGCTCCTATCCTAATATCTCCTAGTACGGAGCTCTTAAATCTCAAGCCCTTTTCTACTCCAATAATCCTCTAGCAAGTCCTCGGGAAAATCTTTTAACATACTAAACTTGTGGTATGTACCATTTTAGGAATTAAAGCTAGATATTAAATTAAGTAGTCCGTTAGTTGATAACCATGGTTTATTTGATAATCCATTAAGATATAAAATAACTAAATGCGTTTATGATTATATGCTATTCCTATGCATGCTATGTATTTTACACTACAGATTTCGATCTCTCATAAAAAAGAAACAGCAGCTGGGATGTGTAAGTTGCCTGTGGGTGGAAATTACAACTTCTTGGTGATGTTGGGAATGGAGAGACACAACTTTGAAAACTGCTTTTAATTCCACTTCCTCCATTCAGTGCTAGGACTGTACCCAGTTCCTGCACACCAACTTCCACTTGTAATATAGTGAGGACTAAGCAATCGGTGTCCCTTGTCTAGCTTTGCAGTCGGCTCACTCAGTCCTGCCTCATTTAACAGGTGTCACCACATTGGTTGTAGGCGTGATTCTGAGAAAAGCAGTCATCTCACAGTTGGATGCAAGTAGGTCACATCTGAGAGTGGACCAAGTCTCCAGCTAGATGTTTCCTTCTTTCTGGTTGTTTCTATTTCTCAGATGCATCCCAAAGGTCCCAGGACCCAAGTGTCATCCTAACAAGAGGAGGATGGTGCCGGGCTATCACACAGAAAGGAAGGAATGGTGTGGTGTGGTGTGCGTGTGCGTGTGCGCGTGCACATGCGCGTGCGATGTGCGTGTGCGTGCGCGCGCGTGTGTGTGTGTGTGTGTGTGTGTGTTGTGTGTCTGGGTGTGTTTGCATGTGTGTAAACAAATGTGGTTCTGCATTGGAGGATCTGTAGATGAGAAAATAATGCAAGGCTATAACTCTCCACAAACAGGTGTGTCCCAGAGGTTACCCGGAACCCCACTCCACACCCTCTTTTCAAACCTGTGAAGACCCTCACATAGTCCATCTGTTCCTGCTTCCTCCATTCCAGGCAAGTCAGACTTTTGTGTAGACTTTTTGTCAGACTTTTGACGACATGGGTGTGTGGCTGGTTAATTCATAAGAAGAACCATGATGTTTCTCGCATGCATATTCTCCCAAATTCATCTCAATCTTTTTACATTAAACAGAACTTCTGATGCGACAAAGTCTGATCAAGTTAACTCACCTACATTTGTAGCAGTCAAATACAAGAAATGCACTTTTCATGGTGAATAGAAGCAGTTGTGTTTTCTTCATAATTTTATAAAACAAAATAGCACTGTATGTCACTCAAAAGCCTGTCTGCCCTGGCTCATAGCCTGCTTATCTGAGCTCAGTTCAGCTTTGCTGTTTTCCAGCTGTTTGGCCCTGGCTGAGTTAGCTAACTTGCCTACGTTTCTGTTTTATCGTCTGAACAATAGCAATAATAGTGATTTCCATACCTTGTAAATTGCTCTAGGATGTATGAGTCAACGCTATATAGCTCTGCATATTTATCACATTTAACGAATTTCAAATGTACATACAGAGAAGACTAAAAGTTCACTCACAATATTGTACGTAAACTTCTGTGTACGAACAAGTCTCCAACCCTGTCAGTGCTGATGTGAGGCCATTAAGGCTCAGAAACAGCTAACTGTACACTACTCAAAATAGGCATCTCCAGCACTGTGACCACCCCGGCTAACTGCATCCGACCTAGTGTTACCATTGCAATCCCAGCCTTAACGCGTCAGGAGAGGAAGACCGCAACTGTGCGGCAGTTTTAACGTTCTCATGCCGCCAGCACCACAGACACTTCAAACGATTATTAACTTTGCAGCTGAAGCCATGAGTGATGCCACACGCCTTTAATGCCAGCACTCAGGAAACAGAGACAGGCAGATCTCTGTGAGTTCCAGGCCAACCTGTTCTACATAGTGAGTCCAGGTCAGCCAAGACTGCACACTGAGATTTTTCTCAAAATATAGATAGATAGGGAGAGAGGGAGACAGGGAGAGAGGGAGAGGGAGAAGGAGAGGGAGAGGGTGCTAGGTGAGATAGTTCGTGCTTATAATGCCAGGACTCTGAGAGCCTGAGGCAGGAGAATTCCCAAAAGTTGAAGACCAGCTTGGACTGCATAATGAGACAGAGCCTTTATGAAAGGGGGGAAAAGTCAATTGAACAAACTTGGACAAGGTAAGTCTTTTAACTTCTCTATATAAACTACACCAATCAAAACACTTCCCTGCCAATTAACTACTTACCAATTTATTTACTTCTAGATAGACAGGTTTTCACTCCGCAAATACACCTAAGGGTGGAGTTTGTGTACACAGTCTAGGAATTTACAACACGTCATGCTGCTTGCTTTAGTGGACACTAGATGGCAGTCCAAAGCAGGAATGCTACCCTTAGATGCCCTTCAAAGTTCTCTTGATCTAGATAATTATTAATCTTTGCCTGGCTTTCTATCCCCTTCAGAAGTTATCAGCCAACTGGCAGATAGTCATTCTGGGCAACTGGGAATCCATGAGGTGCAGTCTCTCCACAGGCAAGAAACATGGAAAAAGAGATCACAGGTACAGACTCTTCCCTAAGTGGTTGAGTTGCCTCATTCTCACTACTGTGATTCCATCAGCCAGGACCATGAGTCTGGCACCCGCTGGGCTTAGACGGTAGCTGAGTGAGTCCAGCACTCTATCCTCCTGAAGGAGCTGGAGAGTGGACATTTCCAAAAGGACACACGATCCTGCCTGTGAGGAAGAGCTCACAGTGGGGATGAAAAGGGACAGTGGCTCACTTTATATGGTGGTAGAGTTTAATAATAGAGTCTTAATTTAAGTTATTAAATCTGGCGCTTCATGACCACAGTGAAGGGGCTGACAGGATACTGCCATGCCAAAGTGGTCCAAGGAGAAACAGAAAGATGTGCCCTTAAAGAGATACACCAGGCAAAGGAGACCCTCACCTGTGTCTAGTGGAAGTTTAAGAGCTAAAAACCTATCATCGCAGCTCAGTTACCTGCCTTTTAGAGACAATATCCCTTTTATATAGAGATATTTCAGGTTAGCAATGAACTATGCTTAAGGCCTGAACACGTATGACCTTGCAATAGGCTTTGATCTTTGCCCATTTATGAACCTGAAACTTTCTGGGAAGCTTGCACACGAGATGATAGAAGCACAGTAAAAACACTTGTGTAATCTATGTGCCCTATGTATGGCCTTGCCGTATCAACTGTAATCCCACCCAAAGCACTGCCCCGTGTACACAAATCACCAGCTGGCCTACGAGCTCACCTAAGTTCCTAAGCCACCAAAGCCACACACGTGACCAGCGTAAAGTCACTCAAGCACTACTCTCTGCTGAGAATCCTGTATACACACTCGGTGGAAACTGCCCTCCTCCATGTCTGTCTGCCCACTGTGCTTACATCTGTACTAACCTCCCTTTTTGTTAAACTCTAACGCTGTTTGCAAAGACTTCTCCTGAAATTCTCTCTCGAAGTTCCAGCATGCATCCGGGTTCTGTGTGAGTACTGTGCCAAGAACCCGGAACTGTGCCTCAGTCCTGAGCCCCCAGCTGGAGATCACAGCCTACGAGTGGCTTTTGTCTTATAGGGAGAAAATTATGAAATTCATAGTTAAGGTCTACTGATGCTCGTGACCATCAGTGCATTGAGTGTGGTATGTCAACAAGGAGATGCAAGGGGCTCATAACTACACGGTGAGCTCAAGATCACCCCAGCGCCTAACTGCAGCACACGTTCCCCGAGACATACCCCATCGACCCAGGAAAAGCAGGCTGCACTAAAGTGAGATCATATGAAGGTTTGACTGAACAGGCACCACAACCCACTCTTTCGTCATCTCTGAAATGAGCAACACAAATTAATTTAATCAAAACATTAGGGGGGTAGAAAGCATTCAAGAAAGGCATAATGGTGCATGCCTGTAAATCCCAGCACTCAGGAGGCTGAGGCAGGAGGCCAGCTAGGAATACAAAAGCAAGAACAAAAGAATGAGAAAAATATTTTTTTTAGTGGGGAAAAAAAAAACCTCAAATTGCTAACTAGTAATTTTAAATGGCTTTAGACAAAGAGTCGAACAGGAAAGGTTTTGGTTGTTGGACACTGAAGTTGGGCGGTGGGGGGAAAGCTGCTGGGGAGCAGCGACCTCCAAGGGGCTCCCGCACCCCTTTGCTTCTTTCCTCGGGAGAGGCTTTTGCAATTGCGGATGTTTGCCCTGGTAGACATGGAATTTCAAGTGAAAACTCCAGCTGGCTAATCATTCACTTGGACACTGTTAGTCAGCAGGTTCTCAAACCCTTCCACACACAGAGGCTTTGGATGGCAAGACAGGTCAACCACAACTGGCAGGGACAGCACGAGCAGCCGAGGCCGCAGAGAAAAATGCCACCGATGAAGTCTTCTCCTCCCACATTACAATATTTGTGTTTAAATGGCTTGTTTGTTTTTGAGACTGAGTCTCTCTGTCAGAGAGAAAACTACAAAATGACCAACACAACCAATTGTTTTGGATTTTTGTTTGTTTGTTTGTTTGGTTGTTGCTTGGTTGGTTGGTTGGTTGGTTTGGTTTTAGTCGTTGTTGTTTTGAGGATTGGGGGGGGTGGATTTTTTTTTGTTTTGTTTTTGTTTTTTGTTTTTGTTTTAGATATATACACTCTGTAGCCAAAGCTGGCTACTGTTTAGTTCAGGCTGGCTTCAGACTTCATGCTTGCAACACTCCACCTGCCACAGCTTCCCAAATGTTGGGATTACAGGTGAGAGCCACCATATCTAGTTCAAAGTTCTTAAGAGGAACAAGTTAACAAATAGAGAAGAGTCCCACTCTAATGGAAAGAGCCATTTTGCTTCTTTTGTTTCTTTGTTTCTGCGTATCCCTGGCTGTCCTGGACTCACTATGTAGACCAGGCTGGCCTCGAATTTACAGAGCTCCACCTACCTGTACCTATTTGAGTGCTGAGATTACAAATGTGCACCACCACGCCCGGCTGTCTTTTTGCTTCTTCAACTAGCTGTGGTGAGGGGCAGATAACTTCATGCATAGCATCTTTGATTTCAGTTCAAGACTGGTAATATTTTATGTCTTTTTGTTTAGGGTAAGCAGCAAAAGGAAATGGCTGTTTCATGGAAAATTCAGTACAACTGTGCCTTAAGGGAGAGTGCAGAATTATGCTATGCTGGGAACACCAGCACCCTCTGGAGATAAATATGTTTATTCCCTTTTGTTATTTATTTTATCTGGATAATCACAGTTTAAGCCATGGATAATCGAATACTGGACTGTTTCCTGATAGAAAGCAAAAGCCTCAGATAAACAATGTTATCAGCTAGACCTGGTGACACAGGCCTGCCATTCCTACTCTTCAAGACACTAAAGCAGGAGAGTTGCAACCTAAAGGCCTGCCTGGGTTATAAAACAAGTCTCAAGCCAGCCTGGGCAGCTTAGGAAGATCCTTGTCAAAATAAAAATGCATAAATGGGCTGGGGTAACAGCTCAGCTGTAGAGTACTTGCCTAGCGTGTTCACAGCCACTGGGTTTAATCTCCAGTTCAAGAAGAAGTAAGGATAAGCAGTGTGGTTGGTAACAGCAGTTGTAGTATATCAGGATATATATAGTCAAAACAAGAAAGAGCTTTTCTGAATTGGGTGCCAGGTGCTGGGCTGGGGGTTTCATACATCATTTTTGAGAGATTAGGGGTTAGACAGGTTCCCTGGTAGGCAGAAAGACAGAGAGAATGATCATGGCTAGGTAATAAAGGTGGCAAATTTCCAAGATGATCAGCTCCTTCCTCACCCTCCTGACCTGAGACAAATGCCTGGTAGTGCTGGGGTATAGGAATTGCCGCACAAACCACTCACGCACCAACCTCAGTGAGATACTGATGGTTTATTAACCAACACCCCAAGGCTGATCATAGCCAGGGACACAGTGGATTCTGGAGCCAAACTGTGACTTTGGCCTGTTTCTAAGGCAGGCCTTTGATAAGAAAAAAAAAAAAAGTAACCAGGTAACAACCAGATAACCAGATGGGAAGCCAGGGGAGGGTGTCATTACATCACTTAGAGTAGCTAGACACAGGAAGAATCGATTTTGTTCCAAGTACCTTGTATCCAGGTAGTTAGACAAAGTATTGTAAGCTGATTGGCTAGGATATAGGCTTAAGGACTTTTCAGTTCCCTATTTTTCCAGGAGAAAGGAATAGACCAGGGTATTGTGGTTTTGCTTAAGTACAACATAAATCATTAATGCAAGCAGAACATTAACAAGTATTGAATTGTAAGTAAAAGGCTATTAAAGCTCCCAGGGAGGTAGAGTCTGAGAACATGAACTTGATTGCACCTTGTGACCAAAATGGCTCTTGTTATGCTAAAGACAAAATAACCTCTTACTTAAATGGCTTATGTCGGGGTATATGTTATCACAGCAACAGGAAAAAATAACTAAGCTAGAATCTTTGCTTTCATTTTACATCTGTCTCCCTATTACCTTAATACTTTGGGTCAGATTCCCACTTGGCTCTGCAGGTAGACACCTTGCCCAGCTAAGCAGGATGGATTGATGATTGGTTGGTTGGTTGGTTGGTTGATTGGTTGATTGATAGCTGTCAATCTTCTCTTTTCAGAACTGAAACCACTAAGGCAAAAGTAATTAAGGTTATATCCTCCAGATTGCTCACCAGACAGAGAAATTTGTTTTATAGGCCTGGTGACCTGAGTTGGATCTCCAATACCAGAGACTGGCAGGAGAGAACCAACTCCAGGAGGTTGTTCTCTGACTTCCACATGAGTGCCTAAGGCAAATGATGCACACACACACACACACACACACACACACACACACACACACACACGTGCACTACATTTGTTTTCATTTTCCATAACCCAGTTATATTGGGAATATGTTTTCGGTTTAATCCCAGGTGTGGGATATGGGGCTTCTTTCAGATCATCCACAGCAGAGTATAATTTGCCTCAGTCTCTGGCAGGGACATTGTTTTGCCAGCTGAAGATAGTTTATGTTTGGAATTCTGGGGACTCTTGAGAGGGAATAATTTCAAAAGCCCTGAGATGGCCTGTGGTGGATGCTACAGCCCTTGTTTGTTCCTGTTTCTTCTGGCTGCTGTTTGCTGGTTGGAGATATCTTGACTGCAAAGATCAAACTTTCCCAGAGGAACTTGACTCCCTAATCAGTATGAAGTAATCTAAAGATATTGATCTCCCCTCTCCCCTCTACCCTTCTCTCTCTCCTACCTAGTGTTGGGTGGTTGGAAGGGATGGGGTGATACAGGGAGGTAGGAAAAAGAACCCCAAAATATGCAAAAGCCAGCCACACCATATTTGCAGGAAGATCATTAGCAACATACCGGCTACGGCTGGCTCGTACAAGATCGTCTTCCATCCTGTTTACTCACAGCCTCTAAACCACTCTAAACATTGCCCAGACCCTGAAGGAAATTTGTTTGTTTGTTTGTTCTGTCACATGAATCATTCTCTCCTGCAGGCACTGTAGCTTCCAGAACAGAAAGCCTTGTCTGCAGAACAGCCCATAATGGTGAGACTGAATGTTTCGTTGATATGACTGCCTCCTCTAAATGAAATAGCTTACCCCATTGTGGTGGTTTCATAAGAATGGCTCCCATAGGCTCATATATTTGAATGCGTAGACACTAGGAAATGAGAATGTTTGAAAGGAATAAAAGGGTAAGGTGTGACCTTGTTGGAGTAGATTCGGCTTTATTGGAGAAAGTATGCCATTATGTGTAGGCTTTAAGATTTCAACAGCCCGTGTTTAGGCATAAGGTTATTGTGTAATTCAAATGGTCATTCTTGTACTCCCCTCCCCCATATCTGGTAATGATAAACAAAAGGTGCTGACCTTTTTGCCCTCTTTTTTTTTTTTTTTTTTTTTTTTTTTAAATCTCTGCTACATTCTGGGACTGAAATAAACTGTAGACTGACCCTGGACCCAGGTCAGGGGAGACTCCCTGGAGGCAATGCAAAATAAATGTAAAAGAACAGGAGGGAATTAGAAGGGATGGGATCTCCTCAAGTAAGTGGGTCATAGGGAACAGATTGGAATGCAGGAACTTTCCAGATCACAATTAATGTGTGGTGTTTTTGGGAGGGGGAGGGAGACTTTCTGACCATGCCCCCCAGATTTGTTTTCTATTGTCATTGAAAAGATGAAAGACATCTTTGGGCATCAGAGCCTTGCACTTTACAAGGGCTCTGGCCTGTGACCTCACGGGGGATGAAATTACAAGTGTCTTTGGAAATAGGATTATGAGGAGCAGATAGGTCTCAGTTTTGTTCCAACCTAGGTCACCCAGTTGCACAGTTGAAGACTTGGCACAACACCATGCCTTTGTCAATGGTGACTAAGTGCCAGCTTCGAATATATCAGTGATCTGGGAAGAAGCCTCCGGTATAATTAAGTAGCTACCTCCTGAACCACCAGGACCAACTCCAGCCTCCTAACCTTGCCTCTACCCCAGTCCATTGGTCAGAGGCTCTGCTATCCATTAGAACCTCACTAGGGCTCAAAGACACGCAGTCCCGTGGTGGCTGGGACCGAATCCTGTCAGAACAGGCATCCACCTATAAGTACAGGGCAAAGAAAGGACCAGTAACCCCTTATGACCTTCATGAAGGAAGGAAGACTCTCTAAAGGGACACCAGCGTTCACTCTTGGCTCAAAGACTATTGGAGCAATGGACCTCAGGGGATCGGGATCTCCCCGGTCTCAGCCTGGGAAAAGGAAAACACTGAAGGCTGGTGCCAGTCTCAGGAGGAACTTGTGCCCCAGGAAGAGGTTTCATACAAGCTGACAAGTTCTCAGGTCACCTTGCCAGGCAGACTGGAGCCAAGGAGGGCAGGACCACACCCTGAGCAGGAATGCCTCATTTTGTGTGTGTGTGTGTGTGTGTGTGTGTGTATGTGTGTGTGTGTGTAATGCTGTGCCCTCTGTTTATTTCTAAACTTCATGTAAGTACCCCAAAGACAGGTTGAGTGGAGTGGGGGTCTCACTGCACTCCTTTCTAATATGTTCTCAATGAGTAAATCTCTGCTTCTTTCTATTACTCATTTTTTTAAATTGCTCATCTGGGAATGGACAAAGCCCAGAGGGCACCCAGGGCCCAGGCCCTAGTAACTCTGGAGACAACCCTGACCAAGACAAAAGCCTGCAATAGGAACCTGAATGACATTTAATTTAACACTAACCAGTGGGTTGGGTTCATATGTCACCTTGGAATGGGCACCTACTTCCTGACCAGAAATTCAGCAAGAGAAAGCACGTTAATTTGGTGTTTGCCATCGATGAGGTGCCGAATCAGAATCAGATACATAATACAGTTTCGGTAATGCATCACCTTACCTGAGATAAGCTGTCCTGTCACCTCTTGGTGGGACTTGCAATTGAAATGTCCCCAGAGCATCTGTTCTTGTTTGTCGTGGTTTAATGCTTCTCTTCACTCCTTCGTGAGCACTCCCTGACCACTCTCTGATCTGTTAGTCTGGTTCTAAGAAGGGTTAAGTTCCGGGCTTGAGGCAGCTTCCCTCTCACTGTGTGGCCACAAGGTGACCTCAATTTCAAGTTTGAAGCAACAAGCTGACTGGAAATACGGCCTCTGAGCACCCACCCTGGGTGAAGTGTATCCTTGAGCGTGGCAGACACATCTCCTAAAATAGTACCATCAACAGGGGGCCAAGTGTTCAAATACCTACCACAGAAGGAAGTGTTAGCTGAAAATAAAGGAATGGAGCCTTTAAAAGTCCATTCCTATAAGAATCTGCTCCTGAAAGTACCTGCCTTGCTCAGTGTCTCACAATCAGACTTCTTGGAGGCCTGGACTAGCCCCACAGAGTAAGTAACTTATTGGGGATGGGACTCATCAGTGTTGACTAAATGTGGCCATCCCTAAGGGAAAACCAGGCAGATATACTTGGTGTCCTGGTGAAGGCTATATAGTCCCCTTACCTTCCATGTGAGGTAGGGGTTGGGTGAGCTAAAGTTGTCTCTAGAATATTCACCTATGCTGAAAGATAGCAAGGTCCTAGAAAGCCGCGGGGGCTGAGGCCTCCAGGTGAGGACCAGTGGATGGTGAGAAAGGCTTCCATACCACTAGATAGTATGAGTGCCTATGTCTGCTGGCAAACCTCCTGACACTAAAGGAGGATCCCAGCAAACTGATAGAGCCTCAGATTGGGCCCAGAGCAGGGTGGTGGCTGCTTTCCCAAGTGTGTACAGAAGTTCACTTGGGTGCTGGCAGGCCTGGCAACTCCTCCTAGTGACAGTGGGATGGATGGCTACTCCAGAGCTCATGTCGACTCCCCATTGGTCCAAAGGCTGTATAGAAATGCTTGCTGTGCACCATAAAGTAGATCTGCACTCAATGCTGGTCTTTGGAGTCTGTTTGGCAATTGTCTCCTCCATCTCCCTCACCCCATCCTGGATCCCGATTCCTGTGCTAGTGAGTGTGGAAATATATCAAAAGTATGTTCCTGAAAAGACTACACATTGTGTACTGCAGTCCCAAGTTTTTATGGACCCCCCCACAGAACTGTATGCATACTTACTTTGGCAGGTATGTCTTGTTCTCTGAGAAAGTTAGTCTAATCAATTAGAAGTGATGATATTTGAATGCACTCACGACAAACTTGGAGTCACCAATAATGTATCTGTGTCTCACCAAGTAATGAAATCAAAGCACTTTGACTTTTAATGAAGAGCAGGCCCAGATTAGAATTCTATCTATCGTACTGTGGGTGGTTTCCTCCTTCCTGTCTGTTGTAAGAGTGTGAATCTGTGTCAGCCTGGAGGTGGTCTTGTGAATCTGTCCTTGTGTCTGTGTATTTTCCTCTAATGGCTTTGCTCTCTCTTTCTTTTATTCAACAATACAGAAAGCATCACATGGGGGGAAGGAACGGGACACTTTATAGAAATCTTTAACAGAGTTTTACTAGCTCCAAATTATTCCCAACCAAAACAGTTACAAACAGTATGACAAACATCATTGTTTGTTAAGCAATATCAATGTTTATGGTGGATATTCATCTTATACAACCACTTTCAGCCAGCCTATTTGCTACTTCCAGCAAATGATTGTTATAATACACACAAGTGATGTAACAGGACTCCAGACCTTAGCGCAACTGACTCCATGATGGAAGCACCATTCAGGCTGTAAAACGCAGTGTGCAGACAGCATCACCTGCCAAAATGAATACGAAGACCTAATCCATCCAAGCCCAGAGTTGTGTGAACTAAAGGTATTAGAACCTTGGTTTTCAGGTTCTGTTGTTCTGTCCCTTGCTAACTGTCCTTGTTGGCTGAAGTATGTCACCCCAGAACATGGCTTTCGTGCTTAAAAGCTCACTCTGGAAAAGGCTCAGTGTTACACTGGGATCTTGAGCACCCAGTTGCTGGCTGACTAATAAAAACTTCCTGTTGGCTGAAACCCACCTCTGAGCAGTCTTCTCTGCACATTATTCTGAGCTATGCATTAGCTTTGGTTGTAAAAGTTGATTACGTGGAAAACCCAAGGCAAAGAAGGTTGTTTGTTACATCGTTCTCTTAAAGCCAGGTTAAACAAACAGACTGCAGGCTAACAGTCACAAGCCATAAGTGACTCAAGGTGTATTATCTGGCTGTGAAGTTCAGGGTAAGTTCCAGTCTCTTAAGATGACAGAGATCTCTTCATAACATTACATCACCTTGATGGAAAGGAGGCAGCATGGCCGACTCTTCCTCACTGCAGTCTGTTTCTAGATTCCCAGGCCAGGCCACTTGCCAGGCTCACAGCTCCAATCTCCTTTAAGGAGTGAAAAGTCACTGCAGTCGTTTACTATGTTCAGCAAGTGGACTGTAAAATGTATTTTATCTTCCGGCCCAGCCACCGATTCCTGCCAGGAACACCAGCAGTGAAAGGGCATGTGTGCATGCTCAATCTATCAGCAGATTCCTTTTGTCTCCCTCTGTCGCTCTTCATCCACTCTTCCATGAGAAATTCAATGAATTCCATAAATAGTTTTGGTCAAAGGGGAACATGAGAGCACTGTTTTGCTTGTTTGCCTTTTCCTTTCACTGAAGTCATGTCTTATGGGTTTTTCCAGATGAATACAGTCATTTAATATATCACTGTAGTGATATATTTTTATGAAAATACCTCTTATCTTCAAAGAGAATGAACTCTTTTCAAACCTTGCACCATTGTGGTTTGGTGACCCACACCTGTAATCCCAGCGCTTGGGGAGGCAGAGGCAGGCTGATCTCCGTGAGCTTGAGGCCAGTCTGGTCTACAAAGCTAGTCCAGGAAAGCCAAGAATGCACAGAGAAACCCTGTCTGGAAACAAACAAACAAACAAACAAACAAACAAACAAACACCTTAACCATCAAGTTAATAA
The DNA here is from genome assembly GCF_964271855.1 of Acomys minous. NCBI lineage: Eukaryota > Metazoa > Chordata > Mammalia > Rodentia > Muridae > Acomys > Acomys minous. The sequence goes on from NC_140490.1 coordinate 68,800,113, forward strand.
TTTGCCTTGAGATTATTTGAGACTATGCACTTAACCTGCTGTGTCCTTGGCTTATTTTATTTAGTTTGCCTTTAAGCCAACCTCGCTGTACCTTGATTTAGCACTCAATCAGCTTTTGTAATGTAAACTAAATATATCAATAGAGTGTGTGTGTGTGTGTGTGTGTGTGTGTGTGTGTGTGATCATTTCCTGAAAACAGGCAACAGTTTGAAAGCAACCTTAAACCAAATACCTCATAAGTGGTGAAAGCAACATATGAATATAGGTTAATAACATCTGTGTGACTTGCGTGCTCTTCTGAGTCATTGTCAGGAAAGTAACTTTTGGAAAACTCTGTTAAGGAACTCTGAAAAGAATCCCTCACTTTCACCACATGCCATGTTTTCTGTATAGTCCAATATACACAGAGGAAAGCCCTGTGTTAGTCACAGGCACACATACAGCGTGGGGAGATAGGTGTCAAAAACAGGTCAGACACACACAACAAACAACAGATAGGCCAATAGCCATATACTACTGGCAGACGGACGACATAGGGAGATAAGTGGAAAACTCAAATTGGGGCTCATTCTTGGCCAAAGTAATTTAGTCAAAAATCTGTGTTTTTATTCCTTAGATGCAACATCAGCATATTTTGCTGCCCCCCCCCCAATTGCGGTGTCTTTAATTCATTAACCGACTTGCATTGCTTCTAATTCCATATAGTACAGAATTCCACCAACACAGTGAAGCAAGCCCATCTGCTCACATCTCCTGATGAGCTTTGTGGGTTATGTGCAAGAAACAGAGTAGAAGCCACAGTCTGCACTTCCTGCCATATTGCATAAGGATGGATCCCTATGCCTTTATCCCCCAACGCTGGGCATTACTCAGCTTTCCAACTTGCTGATGCAAAATGAAATATCGCTTAGCATTTCTTTGATTACCATGTTCAGGGCTCTCCACTATAACCATTTTATAGTCAGCTCTTTCAACCAGTTCTGCTTTTCAGATTTCATCTTAATCTTCTTCATCTGCAGAAATTCTTTTTATAGTCTAGTTACCAGTCCTTTCAGATGTTTCAATTTACTGTGTCTCTGCCGTTTCACCAGCTACAAAATATTATCCATAGTATCTTTCGCTGAACAGAAATACTAATTTTAATGTTTAAAAACTTCATTCTTGGGTGGTAAAATCACTCAGCAGATACACGTGCTTACTGACAAGCCTCTCAGTCCCACATAGTAGAAGAAAATAACCAAGTAAGTCCTGAAAGTTGCCCTTTGACTTCCAAAAGTGTGCCCACATGCATAAATTAATATGTACGCCTGAGTACCGAGAGCAAGGTTAGACAGATGTGTGTCATGGAGGAGTGTCATGTAGATACATCTGTGTGTGAGGGAGGTTAGGGACAGATGCATATTCTGCGGAGAAATCCGGTCCATGTGAATGCCTGTTATCCAGCTTCGCTTTTCATGGCAGGGCAGAAGGAAGGCGGGTGGAGTGTCACCAGGACCTCTGCTGGCTATTTTTATAGGACTGTAAGAGGTAACTGACCACAGGTATCTTCCCTGTGGGACATATGTTTGTGGCTGACATAACTTTCCAGGCATTTGTTTTGTTGTTGTTGTTTTGTTTTATTTTGTTTTGTTTTGTTTTGTTAGGTACTAAGCTTGAGTGGCAGATGACAACAGGAAGCTGCTATAAGAATTTAACAAGCAAAATGCACATTTACAGGAGCTAAATGATGTTCATTACAGCATCACAAAGGACAGAAATCCTTACCTTACTTAAAGGTCAGACAAGCTGGAAATTGAATTTATAGAACACGGTGGCACATACTGATGACTAATAGTCTCCCCAAACCCATCTGTTACCAATAATATTGAGAAACACTTTTTGGTGACACAGGTGACAACCCAGATCCCACCCCCACCTCCCCAAAATGGGTAAGGATCTGAAAGGACATTTCTCCAAAGATTACTAAATTGGCAATAAACATATAAAATGATGTTCTATACCAGTGGTTATCAAGGAAATGAAATCGAGTCCTGAGGTGGCATTTTCTATGCACTGGGTTAGCTAGAGTTACAAAGATGAGCAGCAAAGGGTGTCGAGAAATCAGAACTCTCAGACTCTGCTGATGGAAAGGTAAAATGGTGTCACCAGTTACTGGAAAACGTCTAGCAGTTCATTCGAAGGTTTAATGATTACTACACAACCTCAACTCATGGATGTATGTGTAAGAGCAGTAAGATCATAAGACGGTATTAAATACACTTCAAAGGTCATGGCAGTGTTACTCCCCAAAGTAGAACATGGCAACATCTCACAAGTACACAAGCAAGGGTGGATCAAATCGAGAGAAAGAGTCTTTACTAAAGAATATGGTCATCAATCGGGGCAAAGATGTATAATAACATTATACTAAACCACAGAAGCCTTGCCCTCCCCCCACCCCCGTCTGTCTCTCTGTCTCTGTCTGTTTGTCTGTCTGTCTGTCTGTCTGTCTGTCTGTCTCTCTCTCTCTCTCTCTCTCTCTCTCTCTCTCTCTCTCTCTCTCTCTCTCTCTCTCACACACACACACACACACACACACACACACAAACAATGGGTAGAGGCAGAATTGATTCTATTCATAAGGCATGTCAAAATCAAAGGCAAATAGATTAGTGATTATTCAGCCTGGGTGTGAGGCAGGGAGGTTGTGGTAATTTGAGAGGTTATAGCTAAAACTGAGTGAAGTAGAAAATGTAAATATTCTGAAATTATTAATGGCTACTTACTAGTTTCATTGAATATACCAAATCCGCTGAGTTTTACATATTAGATTCGTGAATCACATTACAAAAAAAGAAAAGAAAAGAAAAACCCAAATCCTAGGCACCCATTTTCTTTGCCTTTCCAACTATCTTCCTGCTGTTAAGAGCCCTTCATTTTTTTTTTAAAGATTTATTTATTTATTTATTATGTATACAGCGCTCTGCTTGCAGAAGCGGGCATTAGGTTACATTATAGACGGTTGTGAGCCACCATGTGGTTGCTGGGAATTTAACTCAGGACCTTCGGAAGAGCAGTCAGCGCTCTTAACCACTGAGCAATCTCTCCAGCGCCCCCCCCCCCTTTTTAAAAATTTATTTATTTATTAAGTATATAGTGTTTTGCCTGCATGTACACCTGCGCACCAGAAGAGGGCACCAAATCTAATTATAGATGGTTGTGAGCCACCATGTGGTTGCTGGGAATCGAACTCAGGACGTTTGGAAGAACAGGCAGTGTTCTTAACCTCTGAGCCATCTCTCCAGCAAGAGCCCTTCATTTCTTATTTTGATTTTCTTCTCGAATTGCCAAAGTTGGCGTCCCTAGAAAGGTACCACTTGCTAAATTTGTTAGATATTTAAAGACTTTGAATGCATTAACTTTGTTAACATGAATGAATGAAATACCTAAGCCAGAGTTTGAATATTGAGTGTGGAAATGTTAAATATTTAGATCTCAAATTTGTGAGATAAGCTTTTACAATTAACAACATCCTTAGTGATTTTAATGCGTCGGAAGAAGGGAGGGTAGCTGTTTCACAAGAACGCACCCTTGGCTTCCGGATACAGAGTTCAAATTCTGAATTTGCTCTTATTCTTTTTAGTTTTAGCTTCCTTTCTTCCTCCCTCCCTCCCTCCCTCTCTCCCTTCCTTCTTTCCTTTGTTTCTTTTTTTAAACCAGTCTCAGTCTGTAGCTCAAGCTGTCCCGTAATTCACTGTGAAGCTCAGGCTGGACTTGAAAACAGCGATTCCTCTACCTCAGCCTCCTGAATGCTGGGGTCACAGACATGAGCCACTGCGACTTTAGGACTTGTTTCTTTCCACCTAGTGCCCGGAAAGGGATCTCTCTTGCCAGGAAGTTTTGTGTGAGAGTTTTGGAAACTCAGCAATGGCTCCGGGTGACTTATTGGATCCTCCACGTTTCCAGATCCTGGTGAAGACTGGTGGACCCAGCCGGGGACATGGGCCTGCCAGCTGGGCTACCTGTGCTGCTTCTGCTGCTGTGGTCCGGGGCCCCGCAGGCACGGCCATCGCGTGAGTGCAGGAGGGAGAAATGGGGCGGGGGGGGGGGGGGCGGGGGTGTGAGACGCAAAACCGAAAGTGGTTTTCTTGGCGCTCTGAGTTTGTCACTTTGAAATGCAAACACCTCCCCCTGTGGTTCTTCTTCTAGCTCTCTGCTTGCAGACCCCAGGAGGGAACACACGCCACAGGCTAGCTGCCTAGGGAGCCTTTGTCCCTGCTCTGTCATGGTGTCACCTGCCTAGTCAGCTGTGTGAGGAGGAGCCCTGTTGGCTGAACTGAGTCTGGTGTCTCAAATCTCCTCTCTCTGTTTTGTTTTTATGTTGAGTTGTGCAATATCCTACCTTCCCAACCCACCTGGCATCTGAAATTTCTCACCAAGAGCAACCAAAGTCGACCCTCTGGCGTCTTCTCTTCAGGGTGCTGGGAAAAGCTCTCAGATGTGTTCCCTATTTGCACTGGAGGTGTTGTGTTGCATCTCTCTCTCTCTCTCTCTCTCTCTCTCTCTCTCTCTCTCTCTCTCTCTCTCTCTCTCTCTCTCGTGTGTGTGTGTGTGTGTGTGTGTGTGTGTGTGTGTGTGTGTGTGTGTGTTGAGACAGGGGAAAATCACTTGGAGGATTGGATCTTTTTCTTTGCAATTGTTCTTTCATCAAGAAATGTCATTTCATTTCATTTCATTTCAAATGAATGCAACAGTGTAGCCAAAGATGTTAGGGCAGCCCTTGCTCTTGGTAACAAGGTTCCAGTTAAGAAGTCCAGTAATGAAGAAACAAATATATTCAATGTGGCCATATTGGGAAGATCAAGCAGCCCAGCAAATGAGTTTATCTTCAGAGTCCTGCCTGGACATTTAGGTTTAACCAGAAAGCAATAGATTCCTCTAGATAGAAATGTTCATCTGTCCATTATTAGGGCACTACTCAACAGTTTCTTCTGCCCCAAGGTGCTGCCTTGACCTCGTAGATAAGAGCCCTGGTGTGTGTGTGTGTGTGTGTGTGTGTGTGTGTGTGTGTGTGTGTGTGTGTGTGTGTGTGTGTGTGTGTGTGTGTGTGTGTGTCCCTCTCCTCTCTTCTTTCTCTCTCTTTTCTCTCTTTCTCTCTCTCTCTTTGTCTCTCCCCCCCCCCCGTGTGTGTGTGTGTGTGTGTGTGTGTGTGTGTGTGTGTTGAGGGCAGAGAGAACTCCTGTATTAAGGCTTTGATATTCCTGTAAGCCAAGGGATTGGGACAATGATCTCTTTGGGCCTTCAGCCTAGGAAAGGGATAAGAAAGGTTAAGAAAGGAAAGTCCAGCAGTGTTCTGATGAGACACAGAAGGCGGGCTTCCCCGCTCTTTCACTCACTGTGGGAGAGCGATCAGTGCCCTTCCACAGAGTCACCTTCTGAGCACCTGTTTCTATAGCAGTGATTCTCAACATTCCTGATGCTATGACCCTTTGATACAGTTTCTCATGCTGTGGTGACCCCCCCCCATAAAGTTATTTTTTGCTGCTACATCATAACTGTAATTTTGCTACTGTTATGAATCATTATGTAAACATCTGACATGCAACATATCTGATATGCCGCCCCTGTGCAAGGGTTGGTTGATCCCCAAAGAGCAGACAACTGTTCTACGGAAACTTGTTCAGCTGAGCTTTGCTGATTTGCAAATTAACAAAGGATTTAAAGGCCTTTATAAAGGATGCCAACGTGCTGCTTAATACACTTTAATAAGTCTGGGACCTGTGATCCTTCTGGACTAGTTATGCACTGGCAAGCAGCAGCTGTTGCTAAGTAACTGGCTTAGAACTTCTCTCAGGTTGCAAAGAACATAAACTTACTGATCTCACCCACCACCACCACCACCACCCAAATCCCAGGGGTGGGGTGTCTCTCTATATATAGTCAGGCTGGCCTGGAACTCACCTAAGCATATCAGGATGGACTCAAAGCTGAGACAATCCTCCTGCCTCAGTCTCCAGAGTATTAGGGTTAGAGTATTAGGGCCACCACTCCAGGCCAACAAGCATTTGTGAAGCGCTGACCCCATGCCAGGTACCTTTCTAAGGACTAAGGTTGCAGCCCTGCGCAACCTTGTTCTGGAATTGAGGGAAATTGGTGAGGAAACCCCATGCTGAGAGTTCCTGTCAGTTCCCTTTCCTGGAACTCCCTCAGTTTGCTGACAGGTTGTCCTGAGTTCTGTGTCAGCATGCTCACCAGCATTTCTCAAGCGATATCTGCAAGTGAAAATGTTCCAAGATAGAAGTGGAGAAAATCCACTACCTCCAGCTCCTCAGGGCTTTCGTCGTAATAGACAGCAGCAACTCCTAGCTCAGCCTCAACACTCGGAGAAAGCCGGACTTTCTGGAGTCTTGGGTCCTAGGGGTAACCCATGTACTCAAGTAGGGAGGGTCCAAAAGGTGGACAGATTAAGAGCAAAAGGCCAGAGTGGTGCGGGGGGAGGCGGGGGGAAGGAAAACTGCGTCGCTCCACAGGCAGAGCTGGCTCCCTGGTGGCGGGAGATGACCCAGGGCTGCCAGGGCTGTGGAACGTCTGTCCCCTGATCCAGCTTGCTGCCTGTTCTAAACGCCTGCTGACACTTCTCCAGGGTCCCATTCTCTGTACTACTTCTTCATGGGTGCCTCAGAGCCAGACCTCGGGCTGCCTTTGTTTGAGGCTATGGGCTATGTGGATGACCAGCTCTTCGTGTCCTACAATCATGAGAATCGCCGTGCTGAGCCCCGGGCCCCGTGGATCTTGGGTCAGACCTCAAGCCAGCTGTGGCTGCAGCTGAGTCAGAGCCTGAAAGGGTGGGATCACATGTTCATAGTGGACTTCTGGACCATCATGCACAACTATAACCACAGTAAGGGTACGTGGAGACGGGAGACGCCTCTCTGAGGTGGTCAGAGCATAGTGCTAGTTTGCTACCTTGGGGATGCAACTTGAAGTAGACAGCTTCGAGTGTGAGATGCCGGGGTGAGCGGTGGGATGGCGGGGGGGGGGGGCAGCGGAGGGGTGGGGGAGAAGAGGCAGGGATAGTGTGTTCCTCAGATCATTCGTTACTTGGGGAATCTTCTTCGTTTTCAGTCACAAAGCCGGGAGTGGTGCCCGATGCCCACATCCTGCAGGTGATCCTGGGCTGTGAGGTGCAGGAGGACAACAGTACCAGTGGCTTCTGGAAATACGGATATGACGGGCAAGACCACCTTGAATTCTGCCCCGAGACACTGGAGTGGAGAGCCCAACCAGGGGCCTGGGCCACCAAGGTGGAGTGGGAAGAGCACAGAGTCCGTGCCAGGCAGAACAAGGTCTACCTGGAGAGAGACTGCCCCGAGCAGCTGAGAGAGTTCCTGGAGCTAGGGAGAGGGATTCTGGGACAGCGAGGTATGAGGAGCCACGCTCAGGCCCACACTCTGTAGCGTGGGAGCGGAGCGGAATCCCACGGATCACGTCAAGGTTTCAGCCCCAACCAGATTTCCACGTTAATCGTTCCTTTCTTTTTTCTTTTCTTTTCCTTTTTTCTTTACTTCCTTTCTCTCCCCTCCCTCCCCTCTTTCTTTCTTTCTTTCTTTTCTTTCTTTCTTTCTTTCTTTCGGGGATGGGGTGGGGGTAGGGTGAGCTTCACTCTGTAGCCCAAACTGACTAACTCAATATCTAACCCAGCCTGAGCTCAAACTCCAAGAAATTCTCCTGCCTCGGCTTCCCATGTTCTAGGAGTACAATCATAAGCCCCCACATATGGGTAATGCATTATGGTTTTGTTGTTGTTGTTGTTGTTGTTTGTTTGTTTGTTTGTCATTTTGTTCTTTAGGTAGTCTCTCACATGGTAGCCTAGGCTAGCCCAGATCTTACTGCATAGGCCAGACTAGCCACAAACAGCAGTTTTCCTGCCTCAGCTTCCCAATTCTTGGATTTCAAAGTGTGAGCCACTATTTGCGACAGCGTTTCTGCTTCATTTTGAGGTGTATAGCACAGATATACACTACAAAATTACTTTTTCCACGCATGTGGCTAAGAGAAACATCAGTGTTCTTGTTATGATTAAGTCAGGGCTCCTGTGCATATTTATTATGTCTCTTAAGAATATGTCAATTGTCAGATGACGACACTAAGCAAGACCACCCATCTGAGTGGCAGAGAGTTAAAAAGTTATTTCCACAGACTCCAGCAGTCTCCTTGATGGCTCCCAGTGTACCAAGGCCGTTTTCTACAAGAATTCTTATGAGGCTGAACTAGATGAACTGAGAGTCCACGTCAAATGTGTGCCACAGCAAGGGGATGCCAACCTGCCTGTCAGAGGACCTGGGAAGCAGGTGTTAGAAGGGAGAGCAGACCGACGTGTCTGCTCTCCATGTGGCACTTGATTGGCGCCAAATCTTGAAGCCATTTTCAAGATGCCAAATGCGGCTTCTCCTGTAGCTGGGTTTTCTGAAGAGGGTGTGCTCTTTTTCCTACCCATAAAGGAAAGTGAAAATTCCAGTCTCTGGTGAAACTGCCCCACTCACCTCCTCCCTCTTTCCCTTCAAGTGCCTCCTGTGGTGAAGGTGACCCGCCACTGGGCCTCAGCAGGGACCTCTCTAAGGTGTCAGGCTCTGAACTTCTTCCCCCAGAACATCACTATGAGGTGGCTGAAGGACAACCAGCCACTGGATGCCAAGGACAACAGCCCTGAGCGTGTGCTGCCTAACGGGGATGGGACCTATCAGGCCCGGATGACCTTGGCCGTGGCCTCCGGAGATGAGGCGAGGTTCACATGTCAAGTGGAGCACCCAGGCCTGGCTGAGCCTCTCACAGCCTCCTGGGGTGAGGATTGACATGCAGGGCAGAGGTCATCTGCTGTACATGTGGTCACCGTGGCAGTGATAGAATAGTCTTCTCTGGGCAGGGATGTGGCAGTCATGGGCTTGAATTTACATTTGTTGTTTTAGAGCCCCTGCCGTCTCGGGCCGTGGTTACTGGAGTCATCAGTGCGATCACCATGTGTGTCATCTTCTTTGTTGGAGTTCTGCTCCTAATCTTCAGGAAAAGGAAGGCTTCAGGTGAGTGAGAGCATGGAGGAAGTGTCATGGTATGTCTTCCTTCAGAGAATGAGACTTCTATAGGAAACCTTCCCTGTACTCTTTCTTTTAAGAACACCAGAACCTCTCTGGGAGGTTTTTGTTTTGTTTTCCCCAGAAATTTCTTAATTCAAGAAACAATTTGTAGGCCCCTACTATTTTTCGGGTGTTATTTAAGGTAGAATGGGGACGGGGCTTGAGGTTGAGAAAGCCGCTGGTCAAGGCTCAGAACCTAACCCTAAGGTATCATAGAATTGATGGCAGGTGCAGCTAAAGAAGACTCTGAGAACTAAATTATTTGGAGTCAGTGGAAGAAATGTTCAAATTACATCCAGAAAGACTATGACAAACAGGCATGGTGGTTTGTGACCCTAATCGCAGCAAAAGGATTGCCACGAGTTGAAGACCAGCCTGGGTTGGTCCCATTGTGAGACCTTCTCTTGGAAAACATACAGGCACGCGCACACGCACACACGCACATACACGCACTCCACAGGAAGAACAACAACTCTGAGTAGGAGAGTGTATCAGTGGACCTCGCCCCTGACTTTGTGTGTACCTCCCTCACAAATTATTCCTTTCCCCACTCTGGGTATCTGTAGCCTGGGAACATGAGAGGGAGACAGAAGCAAGCGTACACGTGCCCATGGGACACTGTGTTCTGATGACTGGGGAGCAGGCGAAGTCACAAAGCAAAAAGGAACAGCCTCTGTGTTTGTTGAGTGGGTTGTGAGGAAGTAAGTTGGGCGACAAGGAAGCCAGTTTCCACAGCAGCTCAACAGTTCCATATGGACAGTAACCTCTTCTGAAATCCAGTAGAGTGCCCGAACAGCACGGTCAAGGGCGGAGGATGTGAGAAGGGACAGCCCAGCCAGTGATGCCTCTCCCTCCGTCTCTTGTCTTCCCAGGAGAAACTATGGGTCACTATGCCTTAGCAGAGTGTGAGTGACCTGCAGCCTACAGGCCCATGAACAGAGGAGACGCAGCCAAAGATTTGCATTGGGCAAGCTTGCTCCAGTCTAGGGCAGAGTTGGACCTAACGCACAGAAGCTGCCTGAGCAACTCTGCTCTTAGCTCTCCCTGCTCACTTTCTTAAGCTGTCCCCTCAGCGAAGTCTTTGGGTTCCTGAACGATGGTGGCTGCCCGAGTCACAAAGCTCTCATTCCAAACTAGTCTAATGAATCTCCAGCTGCTTCTTGGAGCCGTCCTCCATTTTCTCCGTCCTTCATTTCCTGCATCCTTCCTTTCCACCATCTTCCATTTCCTCCACCCTTCATTTCCTCCACCCTTCATTCTCTCCTTCCTTCATTTCCTCCATCTTCCATTTCCTTCATCCTTCCTTTCCTCCATCCTTCTTCATTTCCTCCATCCTTCCTTTCCTCCATCCTTCTTATTTCCTCCATCCTTCCTTTCCTCCATCCTTCTTATTTCCTCCATCCTTCCTTTCTTCCGTCCTTCTTCCTTTCCTCCATCCTTCCTTTCTTCCGTCCTTCATTTCCTCCATCCTTCCTTTCTTCCATCTTTATTTCCTCCATCCTTCCTTTCTTCCATCCTTCTTATTTCCTCCATCCTTCCTTTCCTCCATCCTTCTTCATTTCCTCCATCCTTCTTATTTCCTCCATCCTTCTTATTTCCTCCATCCTTCCTTTCTTCCGTCTTTCTTCATTTCCTCCATCCTTCCTTTCTTCCATCCTTCTTCCTTTCCTCCATCCTTCCTTTCCTCCATCCTTCTTATTTCCTCCATCCTCCTTATTTCCTCCATCCTTCTTATTTCCTCCATCCTTCCTTTCCTCCATCCTTCCTTTCCTCCATCCTTCTTATTTCCTCCATCCTTCCTTTCCTCCATCCTCCTTATTTCCTCCATCCTCCTTATTTCCTCCATCCTTCTTATTTCCTCCATCCTTCCTTTCCTCCATCCTTCTTATTTCCTCCATCCTTCTTATTTCCTCCATCCTTCCTTTCCTCCATCCTTCTTATTTCCTCCATCCTTCCTTTCCTCCATCCTTCTTATTTCCTCTATCCTTCCTTTCTTCTGTCCTTCTTCATTTCCTCCATCCATCTAGACTCTGTATGTCTACTTCTTCAAAAGCCTCTCTAAATTTGGGGCATACGATTCATTCTCACACCTGGAAAGGAATGGCCCATCACCATGAGGTATACACACATTCTTGTGCCAGAATTTTTGCATACCTATCCTAGAATCCAGGACCCATTTGACTCTCCTTTCAGCCTCTCCGTCGGTTATCTAATGACTTCTCTACCACCAAGTTCTGACTTCTCCGCCATTGGAGAAGGCCATCGACACAGCTGTAAGGGCTGGATGCTGTACAACCTGAGGAGGCACCCTCTGAGAAAACGTCGGTTTCTGTGGACGTAATGATGGCTATGTGTTCATATTTACACATTGTGAGGTTTCCAAAGATTAATATCATATTCATTTGTGACATGATGCCTGTGAATTACCTTCTCCTTGCCCTGATAGTAGAAATGATTATAATAATAAAGTGTGGCTTGCATGTGTTCTGAAGAAGTGCTCAGTGTTGCACTCAGCTCTGACCACCTGCTAAACACCAACCATGCATGGAAGTCTATGAAGTGGAGATTGTTATCTGCACCAACATCTCTTTTCTTTAGTTTCAAAAAAATGATGAATATCTCACAGCGCACCAGACACACTGTAAAATGTGTACAGAGAGAGCACTGTAAAAATGTCATTTTGGCTCTTCAATGCACCCTATGTACCTCCTGACTGGATTAGCTGCATGAGTGGGAAAAGGAAAAGGTGGATCTTTTCTTGACTCACTGGATTTCTTCTTTTCAGTGAGTTTGAGCCACATGACAGGAAATAGCTGCCAACATTCTCCAACCCTCAGCTACCATGCTTCCTTTCAAAGTTAGAGGGAGGGGGCAGGGACTACAAGTGACTCCTTTCTCCCCTAAGTCTCCTGTTCCCTTTGGTGTCTAGTCTTTTTAGTTCGGTTAAAAAGCTTAGCTGATCTGTCTGGCGTCCTTGAAGCTGATGCCTCTGAGTCAGAACCTTAATGTGACGTGACTGTCCTGGCAGCCAATAATCTATCAATCTGTCTCTTCTTACAGAAGTAAAATGGATTCTGGCAAGTGGCTTGGAGAATGCCCAGTGTGGCTGGGGTCCCGCCGCTCACTGCCAGTTGTACACGTTACAGAAAAAAGCAAAACAAAATAAAACAAAAGCAATCTGAGTATACAGCCTAGAAGTTACTAGATTCCAGAAGAAAAGGTTAATTTGATGTTAAAAAGCCAAGCCTGTGTTTGTATCATGTTTGTGTAGATATGCACATGTCTGTATGTGTATGTGTGTTCATATATGTATACCTGGGTGTGGGCACGTGTCTCCATCCAGATATTATGTGTTAGCTACCCCCAATGCATGCACTTGCCTGCATGACTGTGGTAGAAATTGCAACTTGAAAACCAAGTGCCTCAGATCAATGACTCCAGTTTCTTTAATGAACACTGGATTTGAGCTGAGACCTCAATTTTCTTCTTTTTTTAAACCTTTGTCTTATTTTCTGTTTGTGAAAGTTAGGGAAAAAAATTTAAAAGGAAGCAAAATTTGGATTCACTTGGCTGGGTGTGGTGGCACAAGCCTTTAATCCTAGCACTCCAGAGGTAGAGGCAGGCATATCTCTGTGTGTTCAAGCCTGGTCTACAAAGGGAGTCCAGGACAGCCAGGGTGACACATAGAAACTGTGTCTCAAGAAACAAACACTAATAATAATAATAATAATAATAATAATAATAATAATAATAATATAATAGAAAGAAAGTAGATCAACTTAGAGCTATCATTTCCCCCAACGAGTAACAAACTCCACTAGCAGCTTATATATTGTCTCGGTATCACACCCATTGAAATTTGTGAAAATAATAAACACATAATTTAGTAAATGTGCCATTGTATTGTATACTACATGGCTTTATTGATATTCTTGCCTGTCCCGACCCACGGGACAGTCAAAGGGAGACCCTAGAAACGGAGGGGAAGCGGGACAAGGAGGAGCAGGAGAAACGGAGGCGAGACAAGTTTCTGATCAAGCCTCGTTTATTAAAAATCCCCACAGAGCTTTTATGGGGTCACTGGGGCAGGGGTATTTGCGTAAGTGAGGTTGCTATGAATACCCAACTGTAAAATGCTCCAACAGTCATCTACTTTTACAGCTGCTCTAACCACAGAAAGGGGGACAGTTCCAAAAAGAGGGAAGTTGTAAAGGGTCTGGTTAGTCAAGCAAACCGCTCCCAGGACTCCTGTTCCCGGAACAGGGCGTCCTCACCAGCAGCTGGCCTTTATCTGATCTTACCAGTAGTCTAACTGGAAAAGGTACCCTGAATGGAGTAGCTCTTACTATGACCTTGGCGGGTCTAAGAGTGACCGTCCCCAACACTTGACCACCATATGATTGTAGTTAACTCCTATCATTTTACCGACATTTATATCACTTCTAACTTTGTCTCTTTTCTTTTGTTTCATTTTAAGTTTGACATCACATAGTCCAGGAAAACATCAGACTCACTATGGAGTGCAAGCTTGCCTTACACCATACCTCCTGAGCTTAGGATTGCAGATTTGTACTTTATTTTTTGTGTCTTATAAAATAGTTTGACCACACTGTGATAGCTAGATTGACAGTTTTCTTCTGCTGTAAGGACATCATTGTCTGAGTTGTAAGCAAGTGTTTGCCTACAAACCAAGCTGAAAGTATGTGGTGGTTTAGTCTCCCTAAACATCACCCTGTACAGGGTTTCCTCTGCCACCTTGGGAAATGTGACAGTTAACTAAATAACAGTATAATAATTATACTTCAAAATGATACATTTGCATTTTGTGTGTTTCTTAGTATCGCTTCTGCTTTTCCCAAAAAAAGTTTGAAGGCTACATTTGAAAAATTAAGACTTCTATTTCAAATCTCACATCTGGTTAAATGGAAACACAATATGGTAGGTAGGTAGAAGGGTGACACCTGGTGGTGGTGTCTCTCCAACACATACATCACATGTGGCTGCAAAAAGGTTAAGTGTTAAATAGGAGCTGGCAATGTTTGTCCAGAAAGCACCAGATGTGTTAGGCACACCTGCAGTGCCAGCACGTGGGAGGAAGACGCAACAGGATGAGGCTCAATTCATTCTCAGCTACGTAGTACGTTGGAGGCCAGCCTAGGCTACAGGAAAGTTTCTTGCAAGAACAAATAACAAGGTGTGTGTGTGTGTGTGTGTGTGTGTGTGTGTGTGTGTGTGTGTGTGTGTGTAGAATATATTTTTAAAGAGAAAGTACATAAAAATTATAGAAAGCAGAATTCGGTGCTAGATACTGGAAAGGCGGGTGTTCCAGGCCAGCAGAACAGGGAACAAACAAGCAACCCTGCAGCGATCTTTGTGCCTTTTCAACAAGGACTCCTGCCTGCAGGGAGGTCCACGCTGGACACCTGTCCTCTGAAGTGGTGCGCTGAGAAAAAAGAGGGAGCTCTTTCCTGTCTGTCAGCGCTGCTCTTGCAGTGTTCCCTGGACACAGTTCCAAGCAAAATGTTGTATGTGCAGTGCCAAATGTTCTCATATGTTACTTTTAAATGAGTATCTTTTTTAAAGTATTTTGATTTACGAATCGCTATCAAGCCCATCTGAACAGCTTTAAGCATGAAAGATGTGTGAGCTGATGGACACCTGAAATCTCAAGCAGCCTTCCTGAACAGTTTGGAGTATAACTTGTTTGTGTGTTGGTGACCAATCCCTGCTCAGTCACATACAGTGCACTAACGCAATGTTTCGTTACTTGGGGTGTCACTTTTTAGGAAGCAGGGGCGCTTTGATTTATGCATTAATTTAAATATCACTGGACATCACCTGAGGGTGCTCTGCCCGGTGTACGTTCTGAAGGCTCGGGCATGCTGTTCCTTATTAGCTGTCCAAGGTGGAAGAAGAAAAGAAGGGTGTTTTGAGGGAAAGCTCCTCTGCTCCCCTCCCCATTTGCCTATGTAAGTATTTGCAGTCCAGGTGACATCTTTCATGGAATGAACATTTTCTAAAAACAATTAGTTTTCTGCACTGAGAATCAAACCCAAAGCTTCACGCATCCCAGGTAACTAATCTATAACACCTCCAAGTCTTTGTAAAATTAATGTTTTAGATCATTTTACTTAAATACTTACTAGATGCAAGACTGTTGTCAAGATTAATTCTTCCAAAGAGTTCTGTGAGGAACACATTTTTGTCACCATTAGCTTTTATTTCAGTTATAAAAATCAGTGAGCTTAGTCAACTTACTCTTTGAAATTGCTAGTTACTAGTTAATAGATAGAAAATGGCTGGAACAATTATAGCTAAAATATGCTGTAATTTTAATTCAGTTGATAAATATTACAATACTTAACTCTGAGCCAAAGAAAGCGTATGGAGAAATCCTCTTGCCATTTCTTGTCCAACTACAAAAGAAATTGCCTCTGCTGATGGCTTCTTCAGTAAGGAATAAATGTGTTTAACATTTCTCAATTAACCACAGCCCCAGAAATTTATCAGAAATATTTTGAAACTTTTGTTTTCAGATGTGTTCTTTTTAATTAATACTTAGCTGAGCTCTTGGTATATGGTGCAGTGCTTTTTTTTTTTTTTTTTTTTTTTGCGAGAGTAGGCAACAAGACAGAAATTAAAAGTCTTTGGTTTGGTCACAAGGCTTTATTTATTTTTAAAGTGGTACAAACCATAATACTGAACTGAATCTTACATTTGTTTTATTTTCTGTGTGTTTTACCGGCCCTTATGACACCCATGGAAATCAGGGAAGAGCATCAGATTCCTGGAACTAGGGTGGTGGTGAGGTACCTTTGTGAATGCTGGGAACTGAACCTGGGACCTCCGGGAAAGCAGCAAATGCTCTTAACTGCTGAGCCATCTCTCTTACCTCACTGCTAAATTAAAAACAAAATGTGAAAGCCTAAAACCAAAAATAAACCCACATTGAGACTTAATGCTGCTTGAGCTCCTGCTTTTTTTTCTCCATTTTTTGCAAAAAAAAAAAAAATGGATTAGCCTTGTTTTGACATCACTAATCTTATCACAGGCCTCACCAGGAGCTTGTAGGCTTTGCTATGACCTTAATCAAGTATTAGCCCGGCATTGTAATTCCCGGTTCTACAAAATATGTCTTCAAAGGCTGAGCAGGCCATGCTGTGATAATAAAGGCAGGAAGAGACGCACACGTGAAGCCAAAGGCAGCTCGGAATACAGCAGGTTGTACAGACTCTCACAGTCTTTATAAAAAGTGGGGGCAGAGTGGAGTCTCTGGGTGTCTAACTAGAGATAGAGAATATGAAGTTTGTGTTCCGGGGGCTCAATCTGAGATGCGTTTTCAATGCTTTTGTCATCCCAAAGGAAGCTGCCAGAGACAGGCTTAAACTTTACTGCCCAGGGACATCCTCGACATAGTTAAATCATCCTGTTTTGTTTAACTCTTATTTGGGTCTTCACAAGGGAACCAACAACTAATTTAATAACAAAATGGAAATAAAAACAAGACGTAAAATGGGTGATATCTGCTTTGTGTAAAGCGCTTCTTTCGAGAAAGTTAGAGAGAGAGAGAAAAAGAAAGAAAGAAAGAAAGAAAGAAAGAAAGAAAGAAAGAAAGAAAGAAAGAAAGAAAGAACATGAAGTTTTCCAGCGGTATTGAAATCTACATGAACTTCATGAGCCAGCTCGCCAAAGAATAGCTGGGGTTTGCTAGCCAATGAAAACCTTTAGGTTGTAATGACTCATCCTGTTTGCTCCACCCACTCTCAAGGAACTGATTCGAAAACCCCGCCTAACGCCTGTGGTTTTCAATCAGGTCCGACCGACGTCTATTTAAAGGGAAGCGTGGGTCTTTTCTTTGTCTTTTTACCATCACCATGTCTGGTCGCGGCAAAGGCGGGAAGGGCCTGGGCAAGGGAGGCGCTAAGCGCCACCGCAAAGTCCTGCGCGACAACATCCAGGGCATCACCAAGCCCGCCATCCGCCGCCTGGCCCGGCGCGGGGGAGTCAAGCGCATCTCCGGCCTCATCTACGAGGAGACCCGCGGGGTGCTCAAGGTCTTCCTGGAGAACGTGATCCGCGACGCCGTCACCTACACGGAGCACGCCAAGCGCAAGACCGTCACCGCCATGGACGTGGTCTACGCGCTCAAGCGCCAGGGACGCACGCTCTACGGCTTCGGCGGCTGAGCCACTGTTCTTCGCTCCAGTGTCGCAAAAGGCCCTTTTCAGGGCCACCCACAGGCCCATGAGAAGAGTTGTCCACAGATTCCGAGAGGCTGAGTAGTGCGAGACAGGTCATTATCCCGCCCTGCGTTTGTGAGGTGCACGTTACGTGTTAGGGTTTACCTAACAGCTGGGAAGTCGGTGCCCGCAGCTTTGTCAGGTCCTGTAGATTTGAGTTAGGGACTAGAATTTGGCAGTTACTAAAACTACAAGCCCACTTAATACACTAATAATAATATGCAATGTTAGGTATAAAGGACTTGCTGGGAAGGTAGAGGTGAAGAGCATAGAGGAATGGGGAGGCTGGCGTGATGCCTTTATCAGGCCAGGCAGTAAGTGATAACGTCAGAGGTTGCTAGGGCCTTGAAAGGCAGGTTTGGTGGCATGGCCTGTATGCTGACACCTTCATATCCTGAATTGTCTTAAATTTTCGTGTGAAATCTTAGAATGCTGGGCGCACTGCCTTAGAATCCATTCTTCGAAAGCCTGTCGTCTATCGCGTGAGGCCGGTTTTCTACTGTCGTCATGTGATGACGTTAAAGCAGCCCACATCAAGGTACTGGTCATTTAAGAGCTCGTTGCCTTGCCTAGTAAAAGACGCATATCCTCAAAATGTCAAGCTGAGGAGGAGGACAGGGGCCATCGTGTACAATAAGCGAGGCAAGGGGCTGGCTCTACACAAATTGAAAACATGTTTAGCTGTTACTCGTTGTACACAATTAGGCCTACATATACAAATATTCTATGTTGGAGACAATCCGTTGATAGCGTGTTTATACGCGAATCTGCATAGCTCTGCAATGGCTTTATGGACATGCGCGCCGTATTTGCGCAGGTGCCGGAAGAGGGCGTCGTATTTTCAGGAAGCTGGAGTTATAGGCAGCTGTGAGCCATTGGTTGTGTTCTGATATCCAAACTCTGATCCTCAAGAACACCAAGTGTTCTTGATTGAAAATCTCTCATGCCACCCTCAACCAAGGCCTAAAATAGATTAATGTGAATTTAATATCTGTGGCTTTCCTTAATGCATAAAACTGCTAAATCAAAGATTTTTTCGTATTTTAAGAGAAAAGGTTGCTTTTTAAGTTCTTCTGCCCAGACTTCCCCAGTACTGTTTTTGTTACGTTGGGCCTTTGAATTCAAGCCCTAACATTTTCATAGAAGAATGAAGTTCTTAGGGTTTTTGTGTTTTTCTTTGAGAGAGGGGAGCATTGGTTTGTGTTTTGTTTCTCTGTGTAGCCTTGACTTTGTAGAGCATGCTGGCCTCGAACTTACAAAGATCTGCCTGCCTCTGCCTCCCAGAGTGCTGGGATCAGGTGTGTGCCACTGCGCCCAGCAGGGTTTTTTTTTTTTTTAAGATTTGTTTATTTATACAGTGTTCTGCCTGCATGTTAGCTTGCACGCCAGTAGAGGGCACCAGATCTCAGTATAGGTAGTTGCGAGCCACCATTGTGGTTGCTGGGAATTGAACTCAGAACCTGTGGAAGAGCAGACAGGGCTCTTAACCACTGAGCTATCTCTCCAGCCCCCAACAGGGTTCTTAAGTATTAATAGTGCTCTTGTCCGTTTCATGAAGGCTGCATGTTATTTTTATAAAATATACAAAGCATTTCAACTATAACATATCAATAGTATTAAACTACTTTCTGAAGTGGGGGAAATGGAGCTTTGGTGACGTACCGCACAACTACAAAAAATTTCCATTTTTTTAAAAAAAATCGCTGTATTTTTTTAATCCACCACTCAGGAAACCCTAAAAATTCAACTCAAGAATGGTGTCTTAAAGGGTAAACTTAAGTACAGTGTTTGGTCAGAAGTGGCAGCTACTACTGATCTCATCTCTACCTCCTTCCTTGACGTGGTGGCGCTTCTAAAACGAAATACATCCGTTGTGTATTTCAACGGTGACCTTTATTCTAGTGTAAAAGCACTAACGCACAGCCTGGAGATAGGCTACACCTAAGGGACCTCCACATGTTTTTACTGTAGGGTTTTGAAGACAGGTCGCCCTAAAGGGACGTCCCGCCTCTTAAAACTTCCAAGTGTTTTGCCATTTAAAAAAACCATGTAAGTGGCTCTTAAAAGAGCCTTTGGGGTTTTGTTTTTGTTTTTGTTTTTGAAAAACTGGCTTTGAAGCTCACTTCCTCGCTGCGGCCTTCCTCAGGTCGGCCTTCTGCAACGTCATCTTGGCCTTCCCAGCCGCGCTGGGGTTGGCTGCCCTCGCCTGGCCGCCAGGGCTGTTGCGCGGCTGCACGCCCTTGGCCCCTTTGGCCTTCCGCCTGCCGCCTGGCGCCTTTGTGGGCGTGGCCTTTGGCTTCTTGACAACCTTGGTCTTACTGCTCTTGGGCGACCTCGAGGACCTGGGCAAGCCCAGCTTCTTGGCCTTGGCGGAGGCCGGTTTCCTGCCCTTACCCTTCTCGGGCGCCGCCTTCCTGCTGAGCCGGAAGGAGCCGGAGGCGCCGGTGCCCTTGGTCTGCACCAGGACCCCGCTGCTCACCAGCCTCTTGAGTGTCAGCTTGATGCGGCTGTTGTTCTTGTCCACGTCGTAGCCGGAGGCCGCCAGCGCCTTCTTCAGGGCGGCGAAGGACATGCCAGCCCTTTCCTGGGACGTCGAAAGGGCCTCGGGAATCAACCTGGTGACCGAGAAACCACGAGTTTTGCCAGCGGCCGCCAGGCCAGGCTTCTTCCCCCGCCTCTTGGATGGAGGTTTCTCCACCGAGGAGGAGGCCAGGCATCTGGAGGCTGCGGGAGCCATTTCTGACATCGTCAAGAATTGGTCTAGAACTACACACCCCGTGAGCAAAAGTGTAAAAGAGTGCCAACAGCGCGGTGGGGGTGGGTGGGGGGTCTCGGGGGGGGGCCTTATATAGAGCAGGGCGCTCTGTGATTGGTGCATCCCCAGGAGCCTCCCCCGCCCCTGGAGGAGGGGCATTTGTGTTTCTTTTCCCCCCAAAAGTAGACTCTCACATGGGTGCTCCCTGCAGGATCGCTCAAATCGAGGCGCCAGGTGACCCACAGCGACTAGGATTGCACCCGGCTTTGTACTTTTTGTCGACATATGTTCCCGCATGCCAGAACTAGCGGGAAAAGCCCCTGATTTTCAGTCGATTTCAAGAAAAAGAAGAAAACTTTGTCTTTTCCTTGCAAGTTCAAAAGTAACCTTTGGTAGAAAAAGTATCCAATGTCTTCGGGAGGGGTCTTCTACCTATTTGGCTTCAAACTGGTGAAGACAGTCAATTATGCGGGCCCTTATTCTTATTGAAATTATTTATATGTGTGACAGAAGTAACACAGATGTCTCACCGTGGAATTAGACGGTGTTCCTAGAATTATCTCAGAACTCCAGGATGAGGCCTTCTCGAAGTGAGCACGGCCTAATAAACAACCCACAAAGCCCGTGAGAAACATGCTTCTCCCGTGAATCTTAAGAGAAGCTGCTCAGGATGCCGTTATAAGCATCTCATCGATGCCACCCTACGCAGCTAAGCCAGCCAGCTTCAAGGCTTGTTAACAACGGGGTTCGCCTCTTCTTCTTCCAATTGAACTCTACTAGTTGACTACTCCCTCTGTCTTATCTACCCCTAGACGAACAGACACAGTCTCCGCCTCTTAATTATAAAATTTTAAAGCTGGCATCGCGGGTTACAATCTCTTCACGTGCCTGGGCTGGTAGGTGTGGCTGCAGATCTATTAGAGAAACGTTCGTCCCAGAGCTTACCCACGGGACACGTATGGCAGGAAGAGTGAGTGCTCGTGGCTGGGTGTGGTGGAAACTTTCTTCTAGTTCCAAGTGCTGGGGAGGGAGGAATGGCGTGAAGTTTGAAGGCACGGTAGGCTAGAAAATGAAAACCTTTCAAAAAGAAGAGGAGAAAGAGCAGGGAACATGATACTCAAGTAGGAGGTAGGCACAAAACTCAGTCTGTTAGGGAGAAAGCTGAGGCAAAGGTGTCCTGTAATTGTGTCAACTGAAACAGAGCATGTGGCCCAGTGCTGCAAGCCATACAGCCCTGAGTTCTCTCTGAAGATACTTAACCCTTATGAAGCAGGGATCTTAACTGATGCTACAGAGAAGAACAAAACAGTATGAGAAAAAGTTGGGGTTTATTAAGGAAAAAAAAATGAAGGTGGCTAAGTGCCAGTTGTCTCAGGGAAAAGGTTTTGCCTGTGTCTTAAACGCCTATGTGGCTAGGCCTGGTGTGTAGAACTGTAAGCCCAGATACTTGAGAAAGGATCCAAGGTCAAAGCAAGTCTGTACTGTAATTTCACAGACAGCCTGGTAAATTTTGTAAGATACTGTCTCAAAATAATAATAATAATAATAATAATAATAATAATAATAATAATGTTAAAATAAAATAATAAACACATAAAGCACTGGCGAAGAATCTCAGTAATAAAACACTTGCTAGCATGTGATAGAGCCTAGGATCACAATCTACCACTACATGCGTGTGTGTGTGTGTGTGTGTGTGTGTGTGTGTGTGTGTATGTGTGTGTGTGTGAACAAGCATAGGTTCCTGCATATTTGCATGTGTTTTGTGAGTTTTGGACATTACTCAACTATATTTCAAAGTTTAATTAAGCAGTTCAAAAATTAAGTAAAATTTTATGAGTTGCTACTTGTTTCTCCGCAAGAATTTCCTTTTGTGCATGAACTAGCAGGGTTGAGGATGAGCTGCACTGCTCAGGGTTAGGGGTGAGAGGGGAGCAGTGGCTGATGTGCTCAAAGGTCACGCTTTGTCCTTAAGCACAGTTTGTACGTTATCATGTTGCTCTTGTTTGACATGTTTATAACATAAACTAGACCTTGGAGTTGAGGCTGAGGTGAAGGTTCCCTGCCCGTGTCTTCTGAGTGGCCTCTCTTTCTGTCTTTTGTCACCAGTAATCAGGTTCTTAGCCCAAGGTCTATTTTGTGAAGGTCCCTAAATGCTTGTGTGAGGAGGAAAAACAAAACAAAACAACAACAACAAAAAAGAATGCTGACTTTTCTCTGGCCCAACAGCCATCGAAAGTTCAAGAAAATTAACTATTATGTTATGGTAATATTTATCTAGACTTTATGTGTTTTGTATAATCAACACCGTTTCTAATAAGGACCAGGTGTATAAGGTTGGGACTCTCTTGCAGATACCTCAGAATGTCAAAGGCAGTGTCTAAGTGGACAGTATGGGGGAAAGTCAACATTTGAAATGTTTCTGAAGCAAAAACTGAAGGAGACATCAAATTTCTTGTAGCAAGGTGACAAAAAGTTTTATTCTCCCTCTGTCAGTCTCTCTCTCTCTCTCTCTCTCTCTCTCTCTCTCTCTCTCTCTCTCTCTCTCTCTCTCCAGAAAACAAGAGCATCTTAATAAAGTACCTGAATTCATCTATTTTATTCTAATGTGTTTCATTTGAAAAACAAAACCCCCAGTTAGAGTAATGAGACTGAGTTCCATCTCGCCAGTACAATCTGATCTTCCACTAGGAAAGCAGGGCGTCTCTCTGAGCACCCGATGTATTTGACACCTACTTGGTTTCTCTGACCCTTGATCACAGACCTCCTGGGAATACAGGCATCAGGCAGACCTTTGCACATTCACAGAACATGGAACAGGTGAGTTTAGTGAACTCTTAGGTTCTATACTTTAAAATCCAGGAAAAGAACTTGGATTCATTTTTTTGCCCCAGGCAGCTGAAAATTACCATTTAAAAACTAAAAATTACACAGACACAAATCAGTCCAGGTTTGGTTTTTGTGTCACAGTGTATTACTACGTGGCCCAGGCTGTCCCTCAACACCCAATCTTTCTGCCTCAGCGTCTTCAGTTAGTCATGCGGTTACTGGCTACCACCCCATACCTGCCTCCATTTTTTTTCTTTTCTTTCTTTTTTCTTTTCTTTTCTTTTTGAACACCACTTGTAGGGGTTGAGCACAGTGCCATGCGCATGACACACGCATACTGTAGCTACATCCTTAGCCTATCCGTTTCAGGTGGTTGATTTAAGTTTTTCCTCTCGAGAAGAAAAGAAAGGAAGATTTATAAATGAAGATTTGTGACTTGCATGCTCCGCATTCCACAAGAACAGGGACTCAAAGTAACTAAAAACTCAAAGCTATTTACATAGGTGTCGTTGCATTCATAAATAAAATGTTACTTCTCCAGAAATCATGACTTCTAACCATATTTAGTTACTTAACGTGGTATATTTATTACGTACATCATACATTCACATATCATAAACACTTATAAGCTTTCTTCTGCTAGGAGTATTTTAATTTTCTACTTCTGTGTGTCTTTCTTATCACAAATTTCTACAGTGAACATTTTTTTCAATAGAAATTTTAGCCAGATGCTTGTCAGCTGTTCCTCAAGTTTTGAAAACATGTCTGTTAATCTGCCAGTATCACCCGTTTCCACATTTAATTAGTCAGAGTCGATAATATCCAGGGCTGATGAGTGGTAGGGAAGATGTCAGGTTTCCTCCTGTAGACAGAGAGAGAACTGCCTCACTGGAGCTGCTCTGCCTGAAGGGAGACACAATGGCGATTAGCATAGATTAGTTTTTCTTAGAGACAGGCAGTGCGCTGAGAAGCCTACAAATACCATTCAATGGTTTAGTGATCACAACCACATTGTGACATAATTACTGCTGCTCCCCTCCTGGTTACAGAAGATGAAGTTTAGCAACAAAGGTTGGTTTCCCCAGGTGCTGTTGGATGCTGGGCCTGTGCAATCAACTTAGCCCTGTAACTCCTTGCCCCTAATGCAGTCGAGGATTACTGGATCTGTCTAATTAGTGTTCCTGGAGTTCCGTTTGATGGATGCCTTAAAGGATAAGGAAGCTATCGGGTGAAAAAAGAGAGTGGGGGTTGTTCCAAAGGGCAGCAGTGCACTGCCCAGGTGCAGGTATGGTCCAAGGCGTGAGCACTGCTTGACCAGGAGCCCTGTGGAGCTGCCTGTGCAGGACAGCATGAGGACAGTTTGAAAAGGTATTGTTTGTTAACCCCACATGAAGCAGGCATTGAGTTTCCAGAAACCTCCATCTCTCAAATGTTCATCCCTTCAGGCAGCTGTTGGAGAGGTCACTTCTTTCTTCCTTTACAATAAATGAAACTGTCTAATGGGAAAGTGCCAGCCCCCTCCATTCTTAGTCTATTTGAGGGGTGTCAAAAATGTATTTTCCTCTTCCTCTTGACAAGTAAACAATGATGTATCTTAAATTATGCTTTTTACACGTTCAAGTCCATGTATACAGGGAATCTATATAGGCTCTACACAACAGACAACTTTCTCTAATAGCTGTGGGCTGACATGTTAGTCTGGCAGGGAGTGTGCTGAAGCTAAGCTCATCAAATGACTTGCAATTGTGACTCTCACTTGGCCCATATAACATCCAAGCTGCCCCCCCCCTTTTTTTTTAAGAAAGACTTCCTTTCATGATATGTTCTGTGCACTTACAAAAAGCTGGCCTTTGGGGGTTTCTGACAGGCATTGTCAGGAGGAGGCTGGTGGCAGCAGAGGGGAATGGAGGCGAGGAGATTCTCTCTCCTTTCCTCCACGCTCCCTCTACCTTAGGGTATAACTGTGAAGGCCCATCAGCTCACTGCACTTCCTCCCGCATATTAGTGTTTACAAACCCAAGTGTACGAAATCTTTTGCAAGCACAGTTGTAAGGACATTAAACTTAGGAGCTGGAGGACGGGCTCAGTTGTTGGGAGTGCCATCGGGAGGACAAGAATTCTCAGCACCTAAATAACAAGCCAAGCATCTCCACACATGCGCTCTAAGTAGAGGCAGAGACAGAAGCACGGTAGGATTTTTCTGGCTTCCAGCCTGGCCAAAAAGACCCATGACCCAGGCTCGGCAGGGAGAGACCCTGCTTCAAGGGAACAAGCAGAGTGCTAGCAAAAGAGTCCACTCGATCCTTCTCTCAGCACGCAAGCACAGGCATGCATATCTGTGCACACACATGTCCATACACGCATGAGAGAGAGAGAGAGAGGGAGAGAGGGAGAGAGGGAGCGCATGGGGTGGGGGTAGGTGGGGGGGGTAGGGGATTGAGATTTTTTAAAAGAAAGGTAACAAACTTAAGGACTGTGCTGGAAAGAACCACAGCTCTCCCTCAAGTGTTCACACACACATTTCATACCTACTTTAAATCCCAACAATCCAGTCAGTCCAAACAATGGCAGGGAAGTAAAGACCTGCACTCGGGCTAGACCAAAAATAGAATTAATCAGTCTATACTTGTCTTTGCTTTAATCCCTCAAGCGTTCCTCCAGTTAACATTGTGTTCTCTGAGGATTAAGCGAGTGAAACCCTCCCAACAGTGCCGGGAACACAGGAAGCACTGTTACGTTTAACTACTAAGTACAGCAAACATGTGCGTCAGTGTTTGAGGTTTTATATTTGTGGCCATGCATAATCCTCACATGCTGTGTAAGTAGAATTAGATTAACCGTAGTTTGCAGTTGGTCTTCCCAGCTGAGGTAGAAGGTCATAGGGGTGGGCACTTTTGTCCTCCACCCACAAGACAAGTCTCTGGTGAGGGCTCCTTAGCAGTGATCCAACCGGGCAGGGGAAAAGGAAAGAATTCCCCTTAAATCACTGTGAAGATTCTGCTTACACCTAACCCACCCTAGATGCACTTACAGAGAACCATTGTGCTCTCTTTAATAAGAACAGACAGGTAAATGCAGGCGGCATATCTTAAAGAAAGCATCGGAGGAACCAGACTTGTTAAACACACAAGCCTGTTTTCTTCGAAGAAAAATGCTGGGTTGGATATTGTCTGATAACCTGTGATCTTTTTGCTATTCTGTGGATCCAGCCTCCTCAAATCCCCCAATATCCTGAGCATTGTTTAGGCCCTAATCCTGAGCCTTGTCTCCCAGTAAATAAAACCCATCCTTGTAAAAAATAAATCAATACATTAATTAATTTTTAAAAAAGAGGTCTCATGTCCTTCTCCATCAAAAGAATCCACCCTCATGCTTATTACAAAGCCTCCTTAGGCCCTTGGCCCAAGTCAACAGAGGCCAGTTTTCTGGTAGAGGTTGCAGAAGCCTTGCTACTTTGCTAGGGAGTTTTCTTTGTAGCTATGCCTAAAGCTTCATTGTAATGACTGCCACAGGAAAACCTTTTCCCGTAGTTCTGCTGTGTTTAAATGTGTAAGACAATAAGCCTTGAGGTCAGACCCTGGGAGTTCTTGATCCAGCACCTGCTAAGGTGGTTCTGACTCTAGTTTCATTCTTCATTTCACAGGGATTGTTCCCTGCTGGCCATGATGCTTGCAGGGTCCCCCCTCCTCAGCAGGTAAACAAGGACAGAAAGAGGAAGGTTCCTATGCTGGAGCCTCATTTATTCCCCACATGGGTGGTGACCAGTCTACATTTCTTTTTTTCCCCTGGCCAGTAGCTGGGGCTAACTGAAGGCCAGCCAGTGGTGGGTAGAATGTCACTCCCATGCCTGGTTCTCTTTCAAAGCATGTGTCTGCTAGCCTGTGTTCTCTGGGACCCAGGGACATCCAAGGTACCAGGCGGAAAGAGACTTTCTTCTTGAAAGTCTGTGTTCGAAACTCATTGCTTCCTCAAGATGAGACATCTTCCAGTGGAGTAATAAGTGTTTGGTGCTCCCCACTGAGCTTCGGGGGGCCAGCAGATGTGGCAGCGAGCACCGTTTACCTCAGTTTGATCTGATCTTTATCTGTGAAAACACATTCAACACTTTTATCCAAAGCAACACAGAATCGCCATTATTCCATCATGGCTAGAACTTAATGCCGCCGTGTTCTACTCAGCGATTCCACGCCCCATCCTCAGGTGGGCGTGGTGGCCTTTACTAGCCACGATCAGGAGCAAAGACAGGTGGATCTGTGAGTTCGAGGCCAGCCTGGTCTACAGAGTGATTCCAGGACTGCCAAGGCTACAGAAAGAAACTCTGTCTCAAAGAAAGAAAGAAAGAAAGAAAGAAAGAAAGAAAGAAAGAAAGAAAGAAAGAAAGAAAGAAAGAAAACAAAGGTGAAGCTTCAGGACCCTAGCTGACTTCCTGATGGGTCCTAGAGAGCAGGACCTCACACTCTGCACTCTCTGTTGGCTGATGCTCCCCCTGCCTACATGCCTTGTTTCCCAGCCTGCCACTGTTTGGTTCTCCAGGGCGCTCAGGCTCGCTCAGCCTGGCTCTTTTTTCATCCTTGTGTTCCCTGCCTGACTCTACACAGAGTCCAGCTCCCTAAGGAAGGAATTTACTGATTTTGTAACTTAATCTGCATTTGAAGTGTGGACTGCATTTTTTTAAACTTATTTTTAAAACTTTTATCTATTGAGTCGTTTTGTGTGTGTGTGTGTGTGTGTGTGTGTGTGTGTGTGTGCGCGCGCCTACTGTGTAGCAGGCTGAGCTAGCTACCTTAGAAATGCTGTAGTAACTAAACCAGAGGACAGAGTCCACTGAGGTTACAGACAGCTAATGACAAGTCCAAATTGCACAGTGTTGCTGTACAGAGCAGTTGAGAAGGTGTTGTTTAGGTGTCTCCAAGGAAGGAAGTGGCCATGCAGATGCCTGCAGAGGGGCGGTGGGGTGAGCTAGACATACAGGGAAAAAACAGGGGGGGGGGCAGTGTCAAGGGATCCAGCAGTTGAGGAAGACAAGGAACAGGCAAGGATAGGCCTGTGCCTGTAATAGGCAACATGTCGGAGAGGAGCAAGGGGCTCTACAGAACCAGCCTATCCAGACGCGTGTGTCCCAGGTGTGTGTAGAGGATCCTAAAGGAAAAGCTCTTTTAGCCCTCTCCAGAAACACTCGCCATGTCAGCTCACGCGTCAGTGTGAAGGAGGCCATTGCCTATTCACTTAACACCCAGCTGATTAACATTCCTCTTTATGTTTAGAATTGACTGGGCCAAAAGACCAGCCTCTAGAAACACCAACACTTATCTTTAAAACCTATAAGAAGTGCATTTCTGATCCACTCTGAAACTGGCAGTGTTTTGTTGTTTCTAACGTTTCTTTTTTAACCTGAATTATCTATGTAGACTTCCTAAGCACTTTTATAATTTATATCTCATATGTTTATAATTTTATATTCAGCTCAATGTATTAAAATTCAAAAGGACGTGTAAAATGTAGAGCCCAATATCCATAATCTCAATTGTTTGAGAAAGTGTAACAGTAGGATTGGGTATCTGTTAAAAATTAAAATGAAGCCGGGAGTGGTGGCGCATGCCTTAATCCCAACACTCAAGGAGTAGGGGCAGGTGCATCTCTGTGAGTTTGAGGCCAGTCTGGTCTACAAAGTGAGTCCAGGACAGCCAAGGCTACACAGAGAACACAGAGAAACCCTGTCTCAAAAAAAAAAAAAAAGAAGAAGAAGAAGAGGAAGAGGAGGAGGAGGAGGAAGAAGAAGAAGAAAAGAAAAATTAAAATTAAAATGGCCTAAAATAGTGAAGAAAATGTGAGGAAAATATACACAAGAAAATAGAGAGGAGAAAAAGAAAAATAACAATAAAGGGCTATTTGTTACTTTCTTGTTCCTGTGACAAAATGGCTGACAAAACACCGGAAGAAAGGAATGCTTATTGTAACTCACGGTACAGTCCATCATGCCAGGCAAGGCAAGATGGCAGGAGTGGGTGGCATCTGGTCACACTGCATCCACTGTCTGGAAACAGAGATCACTTTCTCCTTTTTATTCTGTCTGTAACCTCAGCTCATATGATGGCACTACCTCCATCCAGGGTTAAGTCTTCCTAGACCTGGCCTCACAGGCACATGCAGTGTAGACATGGCCTCACAGACACATGCAGTGTAGACATGGCCTCACAGACACATGCAGTGTAGACATGGCCTCATAGACACACGCAGTGAAGACACAGACTCACAGACACACTCTGTGTAGACATGGACTCACAGACACACGCAGTGAAGACACAGACTTACAGACACACTCTGTGTAGACATGGACTCACAGACACATGCAGTGTAGACATGGACTCACAGACACATGCAGTGTAGACACGGCATCACAGGCACACGCAGTTAGGTTTCCATGGTGATTCTGAAGTCCGCCAAATTATTAATTATGGTTAAGCGTGATAAAAGTTCTATTTTATTTTATTTTATTTTTGTCCTTGGATCCATTTATTTTACTGCTGGGGGGAGATGCAGCCCTGGGGCACAGACAACATGCTCTACAAGCTGCGCATTGGGATCTAGGGCTACACAATCCACTAAGAGAGCCAACGCCTCCACTTCTTTGGGGGGGGGGCGGGGAGAGTTTTGGGTGCATATCACTCTCATGTCTGGTGCCAGTGAAGACAAGAAGAGGCGTCAAACCCTCTGGAATTGGCGCCACACATTTGGGTGCTGGCATCTGAACACAGGTCCTCTAGAAGAACAGGCACTTGACCACTGAGCGAGCTCTCAGCCCCTCTGCTCCTTTTTTCCACTCAGAACTAAGGAGTTTTAAGACTTCCCTTTTCCTTGTTTATACGTGACCACAGTACGGAAAGGCTCAGCAAGACAATGTTTAGAATCTATGTACCTCAGTGAGTTTATCCAGCCTTGTAGAGCAGGTGGGAGGCAGCCATGTGTTTGTCTCAGCTACCCAAGGTGCACAGTTCAGTTAAAGGAATTTCTAATGCCCCGAATTTGAGATTATTGGGAGTGTCTAAAAAAAGTGCTAAATCTAAACACCTTGGAGATAATTATTTTTAATATTTGTAGTAGGAATGTTTCTAAAGAGATTATGTGTGGAAGATAAAAAAAATACATTTTTCTCAACCTGATATTTTTATCTAAACTCTATTGCAATTTGTAAAATGCCATCTCTCATTATGATAGATGAACTATTCCCAAGATTTTGATATTACGCTGTTAAGTCCTTTTAATAATAAGAATGAAACAAAAACAAATGAACAAAGCCAGACAAAAGCCGGGCGCAGCGGCGCACGCCTATAATCCCAGCACTCTGGAGGCAGAGGCAGGCAGATCACTGTGAGTTCGAGGACAGCTTGGTCTACAAAGTAAGTCCAGGACAGCCAAGACACAGAGAAACCCTGTCTCAAAAAGCCAATTAAAAAAAAAAGATGAAAAATGTAAAAAATGTTGTCAGATCATAGCAGATAGCATGTGCATGGATTCAGGATCTTTAGCCTTGACCCGGCAAGATGGCTCAGAGAGGAAAGGTATTGCTACCAAGCCCAAAGATCTGAGTTTGATGCCTGGGTACGCCAAGGTGGAGGAGAAAGTGAACTCTCTCAGCCCACCAGAAGCACACAAAATAGATAAAATGTGCTTTCTAAAGGGAAAACCATGTTTTTTACCTTTCTCTGGTATAACTGTCTCTGGATAACTTTCTTTCTTTTCTT
The DNA here is from genome assembly GCF_964271855.1 of Acomys minous. Taxonomy (NCBI): domain Eukaryota; kingdom Metazoa; phylum Chordata; class Mammalia; order Rodentia; family Muridae; genus Acomys; species Acomys minous. The sequence goes on from NC_140490.1 coordinate 68,830,789, forward strand.
TTCTTTCTTTTCTTTCTTTTTTTTTTTCTTTTTTTTTTTTAAACCTGTCCTAAATTGAAGTTCTGAGTTCATGATATTAGAACTGGCAAGATGCTTTCTACATTGTGAAAAAACAACAACAACAACAAAAACCTTTCTCCATTGCCACTTAGTGACAACACTCCCCACACCCAGAAGACACTTTGCAATGTTACCCTAATTAGCTGCATTTACTTCTAGAAGGTGGGTGCTAGATCCATTATTCTCAAAGCGCAGGTGACACTACTGAGTCAGAAACTGTAAGTGACTTGCCGGGTCCCTGTGAGCACATGATGAGCGGCCTGCAGAGGCTTTACTTTTTCAACACATAACAATTCATTGCAGTGATTTTACTGGCATGAACCAGCTTTCAGCTCAGTGTTTTTCATTTCATGTTTCTTTCACTCCTCACCCTGCCTTTCCAGTGTATCCTGCAAGGCCAGTTAGGTGGCATTTGTCAACACCTCAAGGACAGTCAGTTAATTATTAGCACCCGCACACCACCAATACCTCCAGTGTTTTGGTGTTTTTTTTTTTTTTAAACAAGAGGCCTGAAAATTAAACTTTGGTCTTCATACAGCTCAGCAAGTACTGAATTATTTCCTTGGTACTCTTCTCAAAACAATTTTTAAAGACACAAGTAGACAGTCCCTGGGAACTCAAATGCAACTAAATGTTTCAGCGTCCTAATCTTTCTTTGCAGTGGGAAGGAAAATGCTTGTTACCAAGACAAATGAGAACGGTACACAAGTCTTCCTGCTGTTGTTATAGAACTCTTCCTGTATTGTTATGACCTTAGAACTTGAATTTAAGATTAGTAAAGAACTGATCGTTGCATTAAGATATGAGGATAAATCCCAGGTACATAAAAACGAAACAGGGACAGCCTCACTGCAGAATAGCATGTACTGAACTGAATTACTGTATTACTTGACAGTGCCAACTTCTTAAAACAGAGTAAACGTGATTGTTACATTGTGCGCTCACTTGTTTTCCTCTGTAGCTAGGAAACTTGGTAGCAATTAAAGACAGCCTTTAAACAAAGCAAGCGATTGTGTTTCCCTGTGGAGACACTAACAAGCCCCAATCCCAAACCTGCCTGGCTCTCTAGGCCCACGGTATAGCTCCATTATCTTTCAGTCCTACAAATCTAAAGTAGTAAAAGCAAAGACGGTTGGTGCCATCCTAAATTGAAAGAACAGTTTTCTAATTTGTTACCTCACTATAACCTCTGTAAAACAGGGGACTTCCACAGAGCAAACATTTCAATTTCTTATGTTTTGCAGCCTCTAAATTATATACTAAATAGTATCCAAAGATGAAGCATTAATTCATCTCATTTATTACTCATCTAAGTGGTTTGGTTTGGTTTTTGGGTTTTGTTGTTGTTGTTGTTGTTTTTGTTTTTTGGCTACACAGGGTTTCTCTGTGTAGCCTTGGCTGTCCTAGGCTCACTTTGTAGACCAGGCTGGCCTAGAACTCACAGCTATCCACCTGCCTCTGCCTCCCAAGTGCTGGGATTAAAGGCGTGCACCACCACACCCGGCTTCATCTAAATTCTTAAAGTAAAGTGAATTCAGCTTTTAAGCTGACATATTAACTCCTTACCACTTGTTTAAAATGTTATTCTATTTTTTAAATTACTGCGTGATTTTATTTAGTTCAAGCATATGTTTAAATATTTATATTAAAAAGTGATTTTATTCAACTAAATAAATCTAGTGGGAAAAGTTGGTAAAATTAAGGTTGTCTTTTTTTTTCTTATACAATAAGCCCTAGATTTCTGTAAACTATATTGTTTTGCTAACACTTTTACATTATAATAAAAGATCCATCTTAACACAGTTAAGCCAAAAATGCAATTACGAACAGTTTGAGTCCAAACTTTAAGAGGGCACACCTTAATTTAAGGCCTGAAAATGTGGAGTAGTTTACAATTGTTTTTAACTAATTAAAGTTGATATATTTTTTTAATCCTGCATTAAAAAAACAATTTATACTTAAATCACATAATTTACTCATTTCCTGCTGAGATAGACAATGTGCTTAAAGTTACTTATATTCATAAAATAGCAAATATTCATAGCAGTTGTGCAAATTCGAGGAGTTAACTAGAACAACAGAAGAGGCTGGAGATCAATGAACACCGATATAGGTGTCTATCGAAGTATTCCGATTAAAGGGACAAAGGTATTGATCGGTTTTAAGCCAGAGGTCCTGTCGGGAGCATTGTTCAGAACAGGAGGGATCTTCAGGTCCTCTTTCAAATTTGGTACCATTCTACTGTTTTGCCACATCCCTTATAATAAACTCATTACAGTTTAAGTCATACTGTTTTATACATAGCAGAAGCAACCTTTCTGTCCCAGCAGGCAAGTGTATGCAGTTTCTCACTGCCCTCTGGAACTTTGCAATAAAAAGATCACAGCCAAGAATCCTACCTGCATGTGGCAATCAGGCATGGAATTACCAAATACTGTTTCTCTGATTTCTTCTTGTCTGGAACTGTCTTGTTTGGGTCTATGCTTCGTTAAAATCAAGTTACTGGAGGCAGCTATTTTACTTTTACATTCTCTCTCATACCCATCTGAACTCACATAAACGCCACACGTCACATGTATGAACACAAAGGGTTTTGGAAGGAGATAAAAAGGACAAGGAACACAAAGAAATAGCATGAATCTCGCCAAAGAAAAGAAGGAAAACCACCGACTCTGATCTGTTGTCAAATGCAGAGACCTGGGCATCTTTTGAGCCCGATTTGTGGTCCTCAGGCACCAAATGAGAACAAACAAACAAACAAAAAAAGCAGAAGAGTTGTACGAGGACGAAGCTGCAGCACGAAGCGGGGAGACAGAAGGCACCAGAGGCTGAAAGGCTCCCCTCACTGCTAGCTTATAATGTCGATCTACACAGTACTTAGGCACAGCTTCTAGAGAGAGATGATGCAGGAAGTGATTAGCCTGACTTTGACTTCTATCGGAGGGAGAGCAAGCTACGGTGCTGTTTGCTCTAACAGGCAATGGAACCGGCGGAAGTGCGCTAAGCCTGAGTACAGGCAGAATTTGTGGCCAAAATTCATCAGTGGGCAGTTAGGGCGAACGGAAATGATATTAGCACTTCATCCGGACAAGCAGAGGACTACAAAATTCCGCTAAAGACTCTGAAATTATTTTTCTTTTTTAATTGTTAAGTCAACGGCAATGACGCTGATTTCGGAATTTCTTACGTAAGTCATATGCTTCCTTCCAATTTACCCTTTCATCACGGCGCCCTTCCCTTCACTCCTCTCTAAGCTTTCCTGTTACTGGGACTATGAAAATGAATATACCGTGGACAAAGTACTGTAGCGACAAATGTGACAAATTGCTACATCTGCACCTTAAACAGTTCAGTGTTTTCATTTCTCACAAGAACCTCAGGCCAGCGACTTAGTGTCCGAGGTTTCCTTCATAATGTTTGACCACATTTCAATATATCCTATTAAGGTACCAAAACCGGATCTAAGCTCCTAGAGGCCTTTAAGTAACACTGTAGTCTGATACTGTTAAATATTAAAAACATCTCCTTTGCGACAGGCTCCTCCAAAACGAAAGCAAATTTGAAAACGTTTCTTCCCAAAATAATCTGGAACAAAGACAAACCTCCACGGGTTAGAGTACTACCGAGTCTACTTCTCATTTTTCCTAGTGTCACTGTTGTCCTACGATCCTCAGTTCTGGTGGGCTTACTCAGGGTCACCGGAAGTGACGATTACAAAGACCTAAAAGTGAAGTTTTCCCCCACAAAACACCTTTTCCTAAAAAGTACAAAAATTAAGGATGGCGAATTAAGCTTAAAACCTAGTTTCCTTTTCCTGTAACCGTTTGAAACACGCCCTGTCACCTCCATTTTAAGTAAATCCTAAAATTATGCTGACCGCAGTGATCGACACAGCTCAGCTCTTTTTTTGAAAAGATGGGTGGCTCTTAAAAGAGCCTTTGGAATTCGGAATACAGGCTTACTTGACACGATTACTTGGAGCTGGTGTACTTGGTGACGGCCTTGGTGCCCTCCGACACGGCGTGCTTGGCCAGCTCCCCGGGCAGCAGCAGGCGCACGGCCGTCTGGATCTCCCGCGACGTGATGGTCGAGCGCTTGTTGTAGTGCGCCAGGCGCGAGGCCTCGCTGGCGATGCGCTCGAAGATGTCGTTGACGAACGAGTTCATGATGCCCATGGCCTTGGACGAGATGCCCGTGTCGGGGTGCACCTGCTTCAGCACCTTGTACACGTACACGGAGTAGCTCTCCTTGCGGCTGCGCTTGCGCTTCTTGCCGTCCTTCTTCTGCGCCTTGGTCACCGCCTTCTTCGAGCCCTTCTTCGGGGCGGGGGCGGACTTCGCGGGCTCAGGCATCTTCAAATCTCTAGCCACCAGAAGCTAAGTGTGGGTTGGAAGCGGACTTCTCCTACTTATAGGGCGTTTATGCTAATGACGGGTTTCGAACGAGTCTTACCCAATTGGAAGAAGAAAAGTCAGGGGCCTTGAGGGAGGGTGGGATTATGCAAATGAAGTTTCCAGATACAGATTTTCTATTGGCTATATCAATGAGCTCCTGTGTAACCAATCAAATAGTTGAGTTTACTACCCGGGTAGCTACTATAAAAGCAGCCGTGTTCCGCTGATCTTAGTTCTCTGTTTTGTTCGTTTCTTTTCTTTATTCATAGAATTACGATGTCTGGCCGTGGCAAGCAGGGTGGCAAGGCGCGCGCCAAGGCCAAGACGCGCTCGTCCCGCGCTGGCCTGCAGTTCCCCGTGGGCCGCGTGCACCGGCTGCTGCGCAAGGGCAACTACTCGGAGCGGGTGGGCGCCGGCGCCCCGGTCTACCTGGCGGCCGTGCTGGAGTACCTGACGGCCGAGATCCTGGAGCTGGCCGGCAACGCGGCGCGCGACAACAAGAAGACGCGCATCATCCCGCGACACCTGCAGCTGGCCATCCGCAACGACGAGGAGCTCAACAAGCTGCTGGGACGCGTCACCATCGCGCAGGGCGGCGTCCTGCCCAACATCCAGGCGGTGCTGCTGCCCAAGAAGACCGAGAGCCACCACAAGGCCAAGGGGAAGTAATTCGACATCAAGTTTTTCGGAAACTCAAACCCAAAGGCTCTTTTCAGAGCCCCCACTGCTTCAAAGAAAGGGTTGAACAGCATACGCTAGTGAATCCTACCCCAACTTGGTGTTGTGGGCTTAGACGTGGCCCGTTAGTTTTATATCTACAATCTTACTGATTGCTTACACTTATTTTTGTAGGCTTAATTGACCAAGGTCGGTAGGGTCTTCTATAGCTTACTAGACAAGTAAGGAAAGATAAAAGCTAAAGATCTTTTACCAGAACAGGTTTTCGTCAGCCTGTCACTATAAAGTCTACTTTAACTTGGCACTTTATCCTAATGGCCCAAGGCATTCAATGTGTACCATGTGAATTTTAGTGTTACCCAGTTTATGTAAAAAAAAAAAAAAAGAGAGAGAGAGAGAGAGAGAATTGGGACCTCTGGTCTAACCCAAAACAACGAAATAGGGGTCATCTGGGAACCGTGGGGGAAACTGCCAATTCCCAATTTTCAGGGCACAACTTTATTATCAGAATAGCATGGCTCGAAATCTGGGGAGTCAGGGTCAAGGAAGCACAGTGGTCAATGGTGTCACTGGACAGATTGCCACGCACAGAGGCCACGTAATAAAAATCTGGTGGCACCCCACTGAAGCATTCAGGGTGAGACCTTTTCTCGTTCCTAGGATTCAAATCCACATATGTAGCAGTGTTCTGGGGTTGGGTTTTGTCTCCTTGTTTTTTAGTGACAGGGTTTCTCCCTGTAGCCAGGCCTGTCCCTGGTCTGAAACTCAGTTCCGCCTGCCTCTGTCTCCTGAGTGCTGGGATTGAAGGCTTGCACAACCTTGCCCTAATGAGTGTTGTGTTAAATCATGCAAAAGCTAGTCCTTGCAGTCTTACTGACTGATGGCAGAGGACCCAGGCAGCCTCTTCCCTCTTCCCCAGCAGCCATTTTAAGAAGGAAAATAATTGGGTGCCCTGAAACTTTGTGGATATAAGGCCAAGAAAAAAAAACCTCACCTTGACTGCTACAAGAAAGAATTTTCTGTCTACAATCATACCACCCTAAATGTGCCTAATTTTAGAAGCTAAGCAGGATCGGGCCTGGTTAGTACTTGAATGGGAGACCACCCGAGAATGCCCGGTGCTATAGGCTTCAAAAAATTAAAATTAAGAAATAATTTTCTGAGGTGTTTGGTTTTCGAAGAAACAGCTCTCATGCAACCCAAGCTCTGTACTTACTACATAACTAAGGCTGGCCTTGAACACCTTAGTTTCCTGCCAATATTTCCCAAACGTGTCAACAGACCATGCTGAGGAGGAATGGCCTGCTTTGTTTATGCAGAGCTCCTGTATCTCTGCCTGGCTGCAAACGTGCTAAGTAGCTGTGAATGACCCTGGAGTTCTGATCCTCTTGCCTCAGCCTCCTCAGGGCTGGAACTACAGTTTCCTCCACCAAGCACTCGGGGCTTGGGAAGTCTGGTCTCACTGTACATTTAGCTACTATTGCGCTGTCTGGAGTTCAGCTCAGCATTTCTTAAACGTTCAAGAACCGGGATCCTTTGGCTCTCACTTACTTCCTGCAAGCCTTGTAACCATTTTCATTTCCTTGCCAAGTTCCCTTTGAAACCAAATTCCCCAGGTGGGAGACCTTCCAGCGTGTGTGGAAGCTGCCCCTGCCTCAATATCTTTCTGTGTCTTTGCTCACTTTACTAAAAAAAAGACCCCAATTCTGTAGTATGTATCCTGAAATTCGAACAGCACAGGCTGATCAAGACAGAGTTAAGTACCACTCTATGCCTGTTATGTGTGTGCCCCTCACACACTCCTTGTAAGGTGACAATCAAAAATAAGCTCTATTGCTATTATAGATGTTTTGAAGAACAGAGGAATAGAATTGAAAGAAGTTAACTAAGTCCGCAGGGTTAGAAAACCAGCACTTCAAATGCTTCCTTATCTTATAACCACCCTTGCCTAAAAGATTATTGTGAGAAAAATTGAAAAAGTACAAAATTATTACATAATGTGTAGACTTTATTACATAGGGGATTATATAACAAAAAGTTAATTACATCCTAAACTCTGTGAAAAAGCTAAAAAGAAAAAAAGAAGTTTCCCAGAAACTGTAATAAGAGGAACAAGAGTTAAAACTTGACAGTGTGTGCACATGCTAAACCCTCACGGTAGGAAAAGGAAAACAACAACAAGACTTGGTATCATGGGAGGATGGTTTTCAGGACTATAGGAGCGGTTTCCTTGGGATGCGATGGAGAAGACTCAAGATTTGAATTCTTTGCTCCAGGTTCCCAAAACGAAACTTTGTATTTGAACGTTTGCTAGTGAATGGATACATCATGATCATTGTTAACTTCTTTGTTTTCATCTTCAGAGACCATGAGGTCAAGGCCTCAACTTGTTACATTGTAAATTCTCAGCTTGGGAATACAAATAGACACTTGATTTTTAAAAAAAAGGGGGGGGGGGGAAGGGTGGAGGGGAAGGGGGAGACACTGAGTGACTGTTGATTGAATGTGTCAGAGAGTGGGCAAGACAGAAAACATTTTGTTCCAGACAGTTTACTAGCAGGAAAGACATTAAGAACACACCAAAGGAAAGCTGCCAGCAGCATTTTTTTTTCAGTAGATCATACTTTCTAATGATCTGATCATTTGGGAGTTTGGTTAGGATGCTTCAGAGAATACAGCTCTGACCACAGAGGGGGCAGCCAAGAACAGGCTAGGAAGCACAGAGCATCCCACACAGCTCTGTCCGAGCTCATCTCTGTTGTGCATCATCACTATGCTGTCTCAGAGTCCTGCTTACCGCTAGACAGAACTCTCTAGAGTGCTAAACACCTGGCTTTCGGGCCTTGAGCAGATCTTCACCAAGTTTGTCTCAAGGGTCCTGGAGAAGTCTTTACAGTGGGGCACACTGATGAAAGCCATTCCTGCTTTGGCTAAAGAAGCTCCATTTTATGCTAGGTACCCACCAATTGTTTGTCTCTAACTGGAGTCCCTAAAAGAGAGTTCCCAGTAACTCTGACAATGACCCTACTCAAAAATGTACACCTGTGACCATCTACTTGTTATGATATGAATAACTGTTTTTTGTTTGTTTGTTTGTGCTTGTTTTTGTTTTTGTTTTTTGCTTATGCAGATACCCAAAGATTGTTTTGAGTCACCTTAATCACTTAACTTGACAGCTTTTACTTGCTTGCCTATTGAAGGTCTTTGTGTGGTTATTCCCCCTTTTAAAGTCCTTCCTTCCCCACACACCTCCTGCACAGCCGACTCAAATTTGGCTCAGAGATGTTTGCCCTGCTCGCAGATAATCAATACATCTTTTAATTATAATTGGATTGAGGCTGTGGTCTTTCTCAAGAGGCACAAACTCCATAACAGCAACCCCTGGCTTCCTAGTTAGGGAAGGTACTTGGGCACCAGACACAGACATACATCTTAGGGTTTTACTAAGGGCTGTTAAGACTGAGATGGAGTCATCATTTGAATTTTTAACATATCCAGAACAAAAGCAAAGCAAAAATAAAAGCAAACCTTAAAACGGTGTCACCAATTGCCCTGCCCCTTTACGTTTCCTACTAATCTGTGGGTAGTAGTATCTTTTCCCTTGTTGCCTGCCATTGCCACTCGTTGTGGGTTTTCGCAGTGCATTCATTTGAAATACTATAGTTTAAAGTTCTAATTGTATGTATGTACTTTAGTTTTGTATAGGTTATTTCTTAGAGGTTTATAATCTGATGGTCCTAAATTGTAGTTTTTCATCTTTATGTTTATTCCTTTTAAATATGATGTATGTGTATGAAAAGAGTATTCAGTTAATTGAATATTCACCACTCACTGAAACTAATAAAGGTTCCTACGTAGCAAAAGATTCTCTCTTTTCTTTTTGTCCCTACTTTGGACCAAAGCAAGAAGGACTCGCACCATGAAGATATCTACTAAAGACATCCATCACTGATATTTACACTTGGAAAATATTGTTAATAAATCAAGCCTATGTTTAAGGAAAAACAATTAGAATACTATGCCATTCAGAGAAATAAGAATATGGTGTGAAACCTTCAAAAGAAGCTGAGTTGTCAAACTCAGTAAAATCAGACTTTCTTATTCCATTACATTTGAGAACTTTAATAGTTGTTTGGCAATGGTGAGGGGAAGTCTATAATTTGTAGGATTTAGAACTCAAGCCCATTGCTGATAGTTGGGGCTTTTTCTGCAAGAAACAAGAGACAAGCTCCGGACTCTTCAGAGAATGCTATGGGCTTGTCAAGGCTTAGCCCTTACCACACTCACCACTATACTTTCTCTTCTGGCTACCTTAAAAATACTGATTGGATAGGGGTTTGTTGTTGTTGTTATTGTTTGGTTTTATTTTTTGGTAGAGTGGTAGGGATGACATGAAACAAAATCTCTTACCTTACAGGGAATAAGAAATACTTTATTCTTGGACCAAATTTAAATGACGATGGCCTGAAAACAAAAATAGGTTACTCCAAATTCCACATTTCAACATGTAAGCGTTTTCTTGATGTTTTGTGACTTTACAAAATAAAAAGCATCATAATTCAACGTAAACTTAAACTAGATTGGTGGGTAGTACATCAGCAGGGCAGTTACAGCAAGAGAGGGGAAGATTGATTTTCTATAGGGCTCAGAGGTCATTTGGTGACATTCTTAGCGTTTGGGGAGATGGAAGCTAGTGGTCTGCTTAGTTAATAGATTTCAAAATGCTTTTGCTGATTAGGCATGAGATATAAAATCTGAAATGGGCAAGAAGTGGCTATCCAGGAGGCTAAAGCAAGCCCAAGGTAAGGTGATTAGCCTCTGCAGTCAGCAAATTCTGGCCTCTCCATCTGACTGCAGTTCTGTCCTTGCACACACAGCTTCCTTCTGGAATACTCACTGACAGCGCCCCCTGTTGGCCAAGTCCCACACTTTGTGCATACATTCTGTGCATGCTACTTTTAAATATGGTGAGAAGCTCCTTCTGATCGGAGGTGGATAAGGCTGAGTGGTGGTCAGGACAACAGTCTTCAGGAGAGACTAGCTCAAAGACATTAAGAAAGAAACTCCTGAAGTCAGGCGTGGTGGCGCACACCTTTAATCCCAGCACTCACGAGGAAGAGGCAGGCGGTCTCTGTGAGTCCCAGGCCAGCCTGGTCTACAAAGAGAGTCTAGGAGAGCCAAGACTACAGAGAGAAACTCTGTCTCAAAAAAAAAAGAGAGAAGAAAGAAAGAAAGAAAGAAAGAAAGGAAGGAAGGAAGAAAGAAAGAAAAAGAAAACTCCTAGATCAGAAAGAAAAAAAGGAAGAAAAGAAACTCCTGGGTCATAACAAAGCTATCAGCCACATGACCTTGATCTGACTTCCTCACTCCCACAGGTCATCCATCTGACATAGCATTTACATGTGATATATAACAGGATTGTGATACCGAGAGTTAAAATAATGAAGAACATGGTTTGACCTAACCGAATGATAAAGGAACCATGTGTTTAAAATGAGAAAAAAAAAGTACAGAAGTTTTACACTAGATTGTTTTCCTGTGTATTTATACCTATCTGTACTCTGTGATCTTACATTCAAATAGGTAGAAATGGAACTCTGCTAGGAATCACTGTAGTAATGTACTTTTTTAAATGAGTAAAATGCAAATATTGTTTCATTATTTTTAATCCTGACTAATTGTGTTATAGTACATCTTAGATATTAATTTAATCAAGAAACATCAGTACTTAAGGTATGAAAAATTAATAATGTTGTTTTGTATAATTTGAATAAGAAGAGTTAACACAGCTCCAGCTAGAGTAAAAGGAGTTAAAGTTTAATTAAAACCTAGATTTTTTTTCTTATAGAATTATACTGAATAGTGAATATAGATATACATACTGTCTTAGTTAGGGTTTCTAGTACTGAGACCAAACACTATGACCAAAAAGCAAGTTGGGAAAGAAAGGGCTTATTTGGCTTACACTTCCATATAGTTACTAATTACTGAAGGAAGTCAGGACAGAAACTCAAATAGGGCTAGAACCTGGAGACAGGAGCTGATGCCGAGGCCATGGAAGGTGCTGCTTACTGGCTGGCTTCCCCTGGTTTGCTCACTCAGCCTGCTTTCTTATACAGCCCAGGACCACCAGGCTAGGGACAGCACCACCCACCAAGGGCTGGGCCCAACCCCATAGATCACTAATAGAGAATATGCTTTGCTCCTGAATCTCATGGAGCCATTTCTTCAACTGAGGCTCCGTCCTCACAGATGACTCTAGTTTGTGTCAAGTTGGCACACAAAACCAGCCAGTATACACACACACACACACACACACACACACACGAACACATATATACAATATTATATACTATTATAGTATTATAAAGTATAATATAATAAAGACAGCTAAAACATTTGAATCTTTTAAACATGAAAACTAGTTTTGAATAAGCTATGTGTTTGGAATAAGCAAAGAGTCATAGTAAGAAAAAATTAACAATGAAAAGAAATATGTTAATTTGTAACTTCATTAAAACAAAGATTAGTATTATCATATAAATATATTTATTATATGTTTCTTGTATATGTTTAGTGTTTATTTCATATAATAAATTATATATTGATGTTTATAATAAATATAAACATTTTTAAACTTTTAATTATAAAGTGTTTAAGAAACACAAAAAGTGAAAGAAACTTTAGGTACGTGGTATACTAGGCTGTCACTGTCATTGAAGGTGAGTATCTAATACTCAGAATTTCCCAAGTCTACATGAATGTGTTATCACACTATGTGAGAAAGTTCACTTCTCAACTTTAATAGTGCAGGAGTGAGCAAGAGGTGCCCGGATGCACCCTGACTCTCAGTCAGAAGGGAAGCCTGGATGTTGTGTCTTCTTTCTTTTAGGTAATGAAATAGTGTGGTTGTATGTATCCCTTGAGGAAGACATTGTATCAATTAGAATTTTAGTTATTATCTTTAAAGGGACTTTACAATTCCATTTAGTGTTTTCCTAAAAGAGTGATTTTTATAAAAGATTTAAATATTTGTCTACTAAAGTGAGTTCCAAAATCACTATACAGTTTAGTCAGAATGTTCCAAGTAGGCTTAACTCTCCAAGAAGAATTTATTTTTTATATTATATTCATCTTAGTTACAATGGCTTTCATTTTTACAATCTTTTCACGACATAAACTAATCTTTACATTATTATCATTATTACAAAACTTGGAAAACAACTTTAAATGAAAGCGTGGAAGCTGTATCTAAAGCTCAGAAAACATTAATATGGTATCTTAGGAGCCTACCAGTTATACCCAAATACAGATGAAGTACATTAGTGTGTGTGTGTGTGTGTGTGTGTGTGTGTGTGTGTGTGTGTGTGCACGTGCATGCATGTGTGTTCTTAAACAAATTTAAATTAATTATTTGCTAAGGATTTACATTTTTATAACAGGCACCCTTAAAATGTTTTTGGTAGAAAAAGTTTACCTCTTTTTGAGACATGATTTGTGAGGTATCCAGAATAGGACAAGACAGGATGAACTTTAGCACTTATCGGTTTTTTTGTTTTTGTTCTTGTTTTTGTTTTTTTGGTTGGTTGGTTTTGGTTTTTCAAGATGAGGTTTCTCTGTGTAGCCTTGGCTGTCCTGGACTTGCTTTGTAGACCAGGCTGGCCTTGAAACTCACAGCAATCTCCCTGCCTCTGCCTCCACAGTGCTGGGATTAAAGGTGCATGCCACCATGCCCGGCAACTTTATTTATTTTGAATAATTTATGAATATTTTCACCTTATTTTGAATAATTTATCATGAGTAATTCTTTCAATTATGTAGTTTAGAGATTTTTATCTATTGACCCTAATGTTTTACAAAAACAATTAGTATTTTAAGGTTTTATGAAACATTTCATAAACCCAAAGATACCATTTTAACAGTTTTAGATGTTTAGAGTACCCTATACATATCTTTTTCTTGAGTATGCACATGCGTTTTCATTGGACATGCCAAAATAATTTTATATATAACGGGAATGAATTTTTAAAATAAAGAATTGAATTGACCACAATTTGTTTAAAAAAGAAAATGATACAAGCAACGTTTTATGAAAACAACGAAAATATACAAAAACTATGATCATAGGTACAGATAGCACATGATTATCACAAACATACATGAAACACATGGTGTTATGGAGTATTCACTAGAGAAAACTGCTTTATCTTGGGTTTAACCCACTGTAAAGTCTTTATTAGCCAGTGAGCAATTTCCCTGGGTGTTTAAGATCCCAATGTAGCCCCAAGCCTTTCTCAATGAAAGCTTTTAAACAATGCAAAAAACAAACAGAAAAAAAAATCATGCTCTGGGTTGACATATTCCAGTTAACAAGAGCAGTTAGCCACAGGCAGAACTACAGAAACCAAAAGGCAGGGTTAGTGCGTTTAGAAACTTTCCCAGAACTGTGGACTTTTGATGTCTGTGTTTTCACTTTGGCTGAGTTTTACAGCCTGACTGGCACTTCCATCATGGAGTCAGTTGTGATAAGTGCTGGGGCCCTGAGGTTACAGTGGTACACACTTGTTACAGACATGAATGACACAATTTTCACCAACACACCGACAGCTAGAAGCACACATTTTAGAGGGGAAATTTTTCCAGAACCTCCTCCTCCTCCTCCCTATCCACCTAACTTTAAGTTATTTATCAAAAAAACAAGCATGAGCTGAGTACAAGGACAACCCCATGACCAGGAAAACAAAATAAAGCCACACCCAAAAAGAAACAAGAGAGCAAAACTAAAACCCACCCAACTGTAACTAAATCAAAGCACACACGAAAACCCGGTGAAGTCCAGTATTTGTTGGTCAACTATTTGTGAACATGAGGCCTGGCCTGGAGTAGTTAATATACCAGTTTACACTCTACTGGAGAAGACAGGCCTTCCCTCTTCTAGCATATATGAGTGACAGTTTGGTTGTTAACCTTTGCCCTAAGGGCTAGGTTTTCATTATTCATTTTTTTCAATATGGCAAAATAAAACATAATAAGATAAAACAAAAATATCACATTTGAAGCTGGACAAGAAAAATCAGCACAAGGAAAGGAGCCAAAAGAGAAAGCACAAGAATCAGAGACCCACTCTTTCACACACTCAGGAATCCCATTAAAAAAACAAAAACAAAAACAAAAACACTAAACTTGAAGCTATAATTTAAATGCAGAGGACCCACTGCA